>NC_092372.1:162225531-163475531 GCF_030028105.1 Mobula birostris
TTTGGTTTCAGTGGTTTTTGTGAGTTCAGTGCTGATTTAGTCATAGTCATACTTTATTGATGTCACATTGATGTGTCTTTCATCTGTTGCACTCAGTTTCCGTGGCCAACCACTATGTTTCTGGTCTTCAACCTTGCCTGTTTGTGCTTCTTCAGAGCAGTTTGGACAGCACATCTCAGAGCTACTGTCTGGCGTAAAATTTCTGCTTGCTGATGCAGGATGACCACCTTGTGTCTTGCTGCTACGCTCAACCGTTGCCATGGGTAAGAATTGATGATTTGAAGGTTAAAACTGTTACACCTGCCCCATCCTTATCTTTTAGTTTGGTTGCCTTTCGCCCAGATTGATTCCTTCTACACCTGTTTCAGTTAATTGGTTTAGTTCATTCAAATTATTATGTCATTGATCATTAGCAGCAGTTTGTTATATTTGTTTAATCACGCATTGGGCTATATACCTACAAAGTAATCAAGTTTCTACTTGAAAAGTGGTCTATTGCTTAATAAATTACTTTCTTTAACAAAACAAAAAATTCTCTGTAACATTTATTTTTTGGAAAATCAATGCTTGGAATTCTAAAATTCACTCTTTTCTACTAACACACTAATATTGAAGACACCTAAAACAAAATTTATACGAAAAATCTAGGGCGTTTGTCTTTTGTATGTAATGCCTTGATTAAGATTTTTACCTGCTATGCTGTAGGTATTTCTTTTTAGCAGTTCTATAAGAGCAGTCTATTCTGCTTTCAGCTTGTTTTGGGTTTGAGCTGAGATAAGAGGCTTGTTGTTCAACTTAGGAATGTAGTGTCAGCCAATCAGGATGGTAAAATTAGGAGAAGGTTCTAGAGAATGCTGGGAGGAAGAGGTCTTCATTGGCAGGAGCCGGGAGAAGACAGGAAGGAAGATGGTGGAGGATGCCATCCCTGTTGCACAAGGTGCTTTGTGCAGATGAACGGCTTCGAGGAGGAAGGACCAATACACCCATTGGAGAGCCCGTTTGTTCAAGATGGATTTTGAGCAACCTTCAGAAAGTGGTGTGTGCTTTCACGCAGACTGAGGGTCCAGCGCATGTGTAACAGACAAGTTCAAGATTTGAACTCCACCATGTGGCTGTTTAAGTATAATGAGCCCTTTTTGTTTTTTTCTTTCTTTCCTTTAGTAGCTGTTTGCTTAAGTCAGCATTCTTAAATATATTTCTGATTAATTGTACGCAGTGGTTGAACTGCTATTTCTTGCCGACAGGCGATTTCCGGGGGTGGTAAATCACACAGCATTCACATAAACCAGGGTTTTGGTGGGTGAGACATCCCAACCTCATGGATTTGGCGGGACCAGCCTAGATGCAAGTCGCCAGAGAAATGTGGGTTTCTTGTTGCGGAGTTCAGTGGCTGTTAGCGAGGAGCTAATGAGCCACATTTCCAGAGACTCCCAGTAAAAAAGGGGTTTCATGTACAATACTGTATATTCCACAGCTTTTACAGATTACTTCATTATTATTTCTCTCCCTAACTGACCTATCAATGTACAAACCAGACAGCTCCAGTAAATGTCACCTGGATAATCCTGGCTCCAACTTGTCAGATATTTCCCTTGCCCTGTCAATCCCTTCCCCACCATTTAAAATAATTTTTTTTTTTAATTTCCCAAATCATGAAGGATCTTTAACCTCTTTCTACTTCCACATATGCTGCATGAACTGCTACATACAGTATTTCTAGTGTTTTTTAAAAATAAATTACTACATTTCCAAGCAGTTTGACTTTCCAACATGCTTTCGCTTCCATTTTCCCAAAAATTGTTTCTCTGTCCTTTAAAGGCTTCATTATCCATTTGCCTTTACTAATTTTCTATTTCAACTGAGGAATGAAAGAAGTTGACATATTAATGTCATAACATGATTCAGCCCTGTAAGAAAGACATTTGTAATAAAAGGCAAAAAATATTTCATGTATCAGAAATTCTCAAAGCTGCCTTCCCAGGTTTTAGATAGATATACAAGAAAAGAACAGGAGAAAAGGGAAATTGTGCCAATCTGTAGTGTAAATATTCCTACTTTCATAATAAACAGGGGTATTACCTTCATTTTTATCAGCATCTAATAAGTTCTGGAATTCCGTATGAAAAATTTCTAGATGTTTCTCAATAAGTACTTGTTCACATTTACGAGCCAGTTCATCCTGGGTACTTTCATGAAGATAAACTTGTACTCTGCGTTGTTCCTCCAGCAATCGAGCCTCTGCCTGAAAGACAAAGTCATCTCCCCAAATACAACTAAATACTTAAAACATAGCATTATACAAAATTGTACAATCGTAAGTTTAAACCCTTGGTAATTGACAAAATGTATATGCGAACAGCTGCATAAGCAGAGATTATTACCAAATTTCTTCTGTGCTTGTGATGCTGTAAATTGGAATTAAAAGTAGAAAATGCTGGAAATACTGAGATCAGGGAATATTTGTGGAGAGAGAAATAGTTAATTTTCAAGTCAGATGACCATTCATGAGAACTAAGAAAATTTCTCTGCAATTTAAAATACATTTTAGTCATAGCTTTTCCTGGTTCTAATGAAAGGCTTTGACCATTAACACTGTCAGTTAACAGATACCACCTTGCCTACTGAGTACCTTCAGAATGTCCTATTTTTATTTATTTTTTTTATTATTTATTCAGAGTTAAAATGCGGAACAGGCCCTTCCAGTCCAACCAGCCACACTACCCAGCAACCCACCTATTTAACCCTAGCCTAATCACAGGACAATTTACAATGACAAATTAACCTACTAAATGGTATTTTGCAGTACTGTAGGAGGAAATTTAAGCACCCAGAGGAAACCCATGGACTCATGGAAAGGATATAGAAACGCTTAAAGAGGATGCCAGAACTGAACTCCAAACTCCAATGCCTTGAGCTGCAATAGCATCATGCTAACCACAACACTATCGTGGCGCGAGCTACAGCTATCATGAGACAACAACCACAGAGAAGCAAAAACAAAATGGTGAGGATTCCTACAGACGATACTCTCCAATTGCCAAATAGTATACAATCTGAGAAAAAGATTATGGACAAGGTGGATTAGCCACAAGTTTACTGAAAGTTGCAGTGAGTCATATTGCCTTCTACTGCTTTTTTCAAAATGCTCTAAATACTTGACATCCTACCAGAACTCAGAATTACACCCCTATCACGTCATTTAATCCAGAATATTCTCAGGCTTTGGCTGTTATTTACGTTCACAGACTTAATTCTCACAATGTTTCTAAATACAAAGCAATTTTTTTTAAAAATCTGTTTTGTAAACAGGGGAGTATAACAACAGAAGACAATCATGGTTAACAATAGCATATGTCTTGTTTGAGCAGGGAGATCATTTTTTTTCTTAACATTACCTCAGACTTTTTCTCTCTCTCTCTCTCTCTCTCCCCTTTCTCTCTCTCTCTCAATATTGTGCTATATTGTTTAGTTTGCACACATACAAGTCATACTGTCCTGCTGCTGCAAAAAGCTAATTTTCACAGCATTTATACCATGTGTGTCTAGGGCAACAATAAACTTGAACTTGAAGCAAATTTGCAAGATGAGTTTGAGACAGAGAAAATGTACAATACACCACTGCACAATAAAGTCCAAGGTAACGTACGACAAATGCTAGGAAAATAATTGATAACAGGATATCTACTGTTAATCTCCCTTCCGAACGCTAACAAAGTGCTCCCCCGTCTGCCATTTGGAAAACTGGATCACTCCTCTGAGGTACAGACAGAAACTGAAACAGGAAACGGCCATAGTTAAAACCGCCTACTGTTGGTCCGACCAACTGGGTGTCCACGCTCCATGCTTTGATGACGTCAACTGGAATGCCTTCCATAATGAGGATGCCTCCAAGTTCAAGGAAGGTGTCACAAGTTTCATCCAGAAGTGCATCAAGGATGTTGTCCCCCAGAAATCAGTCAGGGTCTATCCAAGCCAGAAACCCTGGATCAACAGTTTGGTGCGAGCAGCACTAAGCAGGCAACACAGAGCTTATGTTGCCAGTGACCAACAGGAACTCAAGAAATGCAGCTACGATCTGCGCAGTCATCAAGTCAGCAAAATGACAATACAGGGACGAGATCCAGACACAACTCTCCACCAACAACACACACAGCTTACGGTAAGGTCTGCACACCATCGCAGACTTCAAAGCTATATGCAGTGGAGTTTCCAACATCGCTGCCTCTCTCCCATATGAGCTAAATCTTTTTTACGCCTGATTCAATGTTGCCAACACTGAGCCCCTGAGGCGACCTGCAGCTTGGTCATCTCTGAGGCTGAAGTACAAGTGGACAGTCGCAAGGCTGCGGGACGAGATGGCATCCCAGGGCGTGTACTCAGGGTGTGCGCAGCACAACTGGCAGGTGTGTTTACATTTTTCATTTTTCCCTCTCCTAGTGTAGAGTGCCCTCCTGCTCAAAACATCCACCAATGTTCCTGTATCTAAAAAGACCAAGGTCACGTGTCTGAATGACTGCTGTGAGGCTGGTCAAGGACTACAGCTACAGCATGCTACCCCCCACACTGGACCCCCTACAATTCGCCTACTGACACAACTGCATAGCTCTACACACCGTCCTTGCAGATCTGGAGAAGAATGTTTATATGAGAATGTTCTTGGACTACAGTTCAGCATTCAACACTATAATTCCCTCCAGGCTCAACAAGAAGCTCAGATACCTTGGCCTTCAGCCTGCCTTGTGTAGTTGGATCCTGGACTTCCTGTCAGATCACCGGCAGGCAATAAGAGTGAGCTCCCTCACCTCTGACCCTCAACACAGAGGACCCCTAGGACTGTGTCCTAAACCACCCCCCGCTAACTCTCTGTATACCAATGATTGTGTTGCCACCCACAGCTCCAATCTGTTAATTAAATTTTCCAACAATACTACACTGATTGGACTAATCTCAAATAATAATAAGGCAGCCTACAGATAAGTCACCACCCTGACACAATGTCGTCAAGAAAACGACCTCTCTCTCAATGTCGCAAAAATAAAGGAGCTGGTTGTGGACTACAGGAGGAATAGAGACAGGCTAACCCTTATTGACATAAATGGATCTGGGGTTGAGGAGGTGAACAACTTTAAGTTCCTCGGCATAAACATCACCGAGGATCTCACGTGGTCTGTACATACTGGCTGTGTGGTGAAAAAGGCACAACAGCGCCTCTTTCACCTCAGACGGTTGATGAAGTTTGGAATGGGCCCCCAAATCCTAAGAACTTTCTACAGGGGCCCAATTGGGAGCATCCTGACTGGCTGCACCACTGCCTGTTATGGGAACTGTACTTCCCACACCATGTAGGTCACGGGGAGAACGACGGGAACTGGGGTTGAGGAGGAGAGGGAAAAAAAAAAGGATCAGCCATGACTGAATAGCAGAGCAAACTCAATGGGCCAGATGGCCTAATTCTGCTTCTATGTCTTATGGTCTTCCCTCAATCGCAGGACTCTGCAGAGAATGGTGTGGACAGCCCAGTGCACCTGTAGATGTGAACCTCCCACTATTCAGGACATTTAGGTCAAGTCAAGTCACTTTTTATTGTCACTTCGACCATAACTGCTGGCACAGTACACAGTAAAAACAAAACAACATTTTTCAGGACCACAGTGCTACATGAAACAATACAAAAACTACACTGAACTACGTAAAATAACACAAAAATTAAACTAGACTACAGACCTACTCAGGACTGCATACAGTGCACAAAACAGTGCAAGCATTACAATAAATAATAAACAAAGATAATAGGCATAGTAGAGGGCAGTAGGTTGGACCCAGTCCAGTCTCTGGGTATTGAGGAATCTGATGGCTTGGGGGAAGAAACTGTTATATAGTCTGGTCGTGAGAGCCCGAATGCTTCAGTGCCTTTTGCCAGATGGCATGAGGGAGAAGAGTTTGTATGAGGGGTGCATGGGGTCCTTCATAATGCTGTTTGCTTTGCAGATGCAGCGTGTGGTGTAAATGTCTGTAATGGCAGGAAGAGAGACCCCAATTTACAAAGACAGCTGTGGAAAAAAGGGTCCAAGTCACCCCAACCACAAACTGTTCCACCTGCTACCATCCAGGAAATGGTACTGCAGCATAAAAGCCAGGATCAACAGGCTCCGGAACAGCTTCTTCCACCAGGCCATCAGACTATTAGCTCACGCTGATACAATTGTATGTCTATGTTATATTGACTGTCCTGTTGTACGTACAATTATAAATTATTATAAATTGCACATTGTACATTTAGATGGAGTGAGGGAAATGCCCTTAACTCCTGGTGGAGTCATCTGGGTGCCGTTATGACAAGCTTTTTGCACCGATCTTTTTGGTGATTGCTCATCATGCGGCCTTTCTTTAGCATCTGAAACCTGGCAGAGTCTATCCCAGGTTTTTTTTTACAAGGTCGAGTTGCTAGCTCGATGCTCAACCCTGCATGTATGGAAAGCGTGCAAAGGAGCCACATTTAGATGGGGACGTAACAAAGATTTTTACTCCTCATGTATATGAAGGATGTAAGTAATAAAGTCAATTCAATTCAAAAAGGCACTGACTTACAATTATCAGCAAACATTTGAAAAAGACTTAATAAACTATTGTTGCAAGAAAAATTTGCAATTACCTAGTTTTCTGCATTACTCAAAGAATGCGGTCTGATCTTCAAGTCACAATAATAGACAAACACAATCTGCCCAAATTAATAGCACACAAACAATTGTACTACTTCTCATCAATACTGAGCATATCCTATAAACAATCACAATCTAGGTTCAAAAAAAGTATGTGAACCTATAGAATTAACTTCTGCAACAGCTCTTTGGAGTCAGCTGTTCCAATCAATGAGATGAGATTGGAGGTGTGGGTTGTACAGGTGCCTTGCCCTATAAAAAAAAGCCACACAAAGTCATGTTACTGACAGAGCTTGCTTTTCTCAAGAAAGATCTGTTTCTGTGTACCAAGCCTCGATCAAAACAAGTTTCAAGGGCCTTAGTAAAAGAATTGTAGAGATCAATGAAGCTGGAAAAGGCTACGAAAACATCTCTAAAGACCCAAGTGTTCCACAGATCACAGTAAGAGAAACTGTCTACAAATGAAGGAAATTCAGTACTGTGTTTACTTCTCCCTAGGAATGGGCATCCTGCAAAGATCACACCAAGTGCACAATGTGCAATGCTGAAGGAGGTGAAAAAGAACCCAAGGGTAACAGCAAGAGACCTACAGAAATCACTAGAACTTGTTAAAATCTTTGTTCATGTGGACACTATAAGAAAAACACGGAACAAGAACGGTTTTCATGGAAGAACACCACTGCTCTCCCAAAAACACATTGCTGCACATCTCAAGTTTGCAAATAATGACCTTGATGATTCACAATGCTCTGGAACAATGTTCTGTGGGCAGATGAGACAAAAGCTGAACTTTTTGGCAGAAATCTGCACCGCTATGTTTGGAGGGAAAAGGGCAGTGCACACCAACACCAAAATTTCATTCCAACTGTGAAGTGAGGTGGAAAGGGCATCATGGTTTGGGGCTGCTTTACTGCCTCAGGACCTGGACAGCTTGCAATCATTGAGGGAACAATGAATTCAAAATTGTATCATAACATTTTACAGGAGACTGTTGCGGTCTGTCACCTGAAGTTTAATAGAAGTTGGATGGTACAACAAGACAATGATTTGAAACACAAGAGTAAATCAACAGAATGATTTAAAAAGAAGAAAATTTGTGCTTTGGAATGGCCAAGTCAGAATCTAGACCTTAACCCAACTGTGGCATGACCTGAAGAGGGTTATTCATGCAAGGAATCCCAGAAATACTGATGAACTGAAACAGTTTTATATGAAGGAATGGTCTAAAATTCCTCCTTGATGTCCGGCAGGTCTGATCAGCAGCTATAGGAAATGATTGGTAGAGGTTATTGCTACAAAAGGAGGTTCTACGTTATTAAATACATAAGACCATAAGACAAAGGAGCAGAAGTCAGCCATTCGGCCCATCGAGTCTGCTCCGCCATTTTATCATGAGCTGATCCATTCTCCCATTTAGTCCCACTCCCCCGCCTTCTCACCACAACTTTTGATGCCCTGGCTACTCAGATACCTATCAATCTCTGCCTTAAATACACCCAAGGACTTGGCCTCCACTGCTGCCCGTGGCAACAAATTCCAAAGATTCACCACCCTCTGACTAAAAAAATTTCTTTGCATTTCTGTTCTGAATGGGCGCCCTTCAATCCTTAAGTCATGAGGGCTCATATACTTTTTTTCCAGCCTGACTGTGAATGATCAAACAATGTGTTCAATAAAGACATGAAAAATACAACTGCTTGTGTGTTATTAGTTTAGGCAGGTTGTGTTTGTCTATTATTGTGACAGATGAAGATCAGACCACATTTTATGAGTAATTAATGCAGAAAACGACGTAAATGCAAAGGGGTTCACAAACTTTTTCATGCCATTGTAGCTAGGGTACCCACGGGTTTTGTGCAGTACAGGTATCCCCCGCTTTTCGAACGTTTGCTGTACGAAACCTCACTGTTATGAAAGACCTACACTAGCACCCTGTTTTCACTTTCAGAAGGTGTTTTCACTGTTATGAAGAACAGCAGCGCGCGATAAAAGGCAGTGCGCGCCCCGAGCAGCCACTCTCCCCCAGATTCGGAACGGCATTGCTTTAACACGTTGCATTGAGCAGCCGTTAGCAAGATGAGTTCTAAGGTGTCGGGAAAGCCTGATAGAGCTCGTAAGGGTGTTACACTTAGCGTAAAACTGGACATAACTAAGCATTTCGATCGTGGTGAATGAAGCAAGGACAAAGTGAGTTTGGCTTGTGGAAGCTGACGAAGATGATGTTGAAGAGGTTTTGGCATTCCATGACCAAGATCTGATAGATGAAGAGCTGATGCAATTGGAAGAGGAAAGGATAACAATCGAAACCGAATGCAGTAGCAAAAGTGAAGCAACTGTGTGAGATTTTCGCTGCAATGATAAAGTACGACTTTAATTTTGAAAGGGTACGTAGGTTTAGGGGATATTTGCAGGATGGTTTGAGTGCTTACAAATAACTGTGTGATAGAAAAATGCGCGAGGCTCAGCAGTCAAGCAAGCCTTCCACATCAGCCACAGCAGACGACGAACCTTGACCTTCCACATCGAGGCAGGCAGTCATAGGAGAAGATGAGCTGCCTGCCCTGATCGACAATGAGATGACACCCCCGTGTCCCACCACCCCAACCCCCGGGCCCCGGACAGATACTGTACCGATTCGCAGAGAACGCAGCAGTAGCCAGGACGCACACAGCACATCTTTAAAAGCCAAAATAAACATGCTAATTAATTAGGTGCCGCCTAGCACGTAATTGTTGGCCCAGATCAGAGGCGATGCAATCGGCAATCACCTCTGATCTGTGCCAACATTTACGTGCCAGGCAGCACCTAATTAATTAGCATGTTTATTTCGGCTTTTTTCTTAAAGATGTGCTGTGTGCCTCCCGGCTACTGCTGCGTTCTTTGCGGCAATGTATTGGGTCGGTGGCCCAGAGGGTGGGGGCCACTGCACCACCCCAACCTGCAACGACTCAGTCTAACACACCATCCTCAGTGTGCTCGGCGCTGAACCAATTCCGGTAAGTGATACTACATTGTAGATACATTATTTCTACTTTATATAGGCTGTGTATTTTTACATGTTATTTGGTAGATTTGGCAGCTTCATAGTTTAAAGGTTACTGGAGAGCGCGTTTATGCCAACAGCGCTTGCATGAGATTTTCTGCCGAGAGCGCTTGCGTGAGATTTTCGCTACGGAGATCTGTGCAAGCAATCGTTGTAGAGAAGTATTTCTACTTTATATAGGCTGTGTGTTTATTATATCATTCCTGCTTTTACTACATGTTACTGTTATTTTAGGTTTTGTGTGTTATTTAGCATGATTTGGTAGGTTATTTTTGGGTCTGCGAACGCTCACAAAATTTTCCAATATAAATAAATGGTAATTGCTTCTTCGCTTGACGACATTTCCGCTTACGAACCATTTCATGGGAACTCTCTACGTTCGGATGGCAAGGGAAACCTGTACTGTATCCATCAACGTGGAGCAGAGAACAAATTTGTAAATCTGGTGGGAGCAAAGAATGTTGGAAATGGTGATGGCAGAGCACCTTGGAAGGAGTGTGGTACAGGTGGCAGAGGAGGAGAAGCAGGGGCGGGGGAAATGGTGCAGAAGCAGAGACACTCACCCCGAGACACCAAGCAAGATCATTTGATTCCAAACAATCGGTTTATTGATCATTACTGAATGTGCCTCTAGTGCTTCCCACTTCCTCCCTTCTCCCCTCCCCTTTTCCCAACCATGATTCTCTTCTCCTTGCCCTCTTCCCACTGAGTCCACAACAGAGACCGATTTCAGAATCAAGTTTAGCATCACTCATATATGTCTTGGAATTTTTCTCTTTTTTTTGCAACAGTATAGTGCAATACACAAAATTACCTCATTACTGTGCAAAATGTCTTAGGCACCCTAGTTATATACATGTACCTAAGACTGCATCTACTGCATTTACTGACCTTTTTCATGTATTCTGTTACAGGATTCTGCTGTAGAAACTCAGTGCTTTCCCTTGTATAAAACCTCTCTGTGTCAGCCAGAAATTGAGATTCAAATGATTCTTTATACACGGTCAATGTGGGTCCCTTTGCAAAAGCATCATCTTCATTAAGCCCAAGTTCAACTGTGATTAAAATAAATAGAATGAGAAAAGCTAGTCAGTCCAAAAACTTCACAAAGATTCTACTAACAAACCTCCTAGGGATATCGCATAACACTATAAGCACAAATAGTGTTGGCGCGTGGCCAAGTGGTTAAGGAGTTGGACTAGTGATCTGAAGGTCGTGAGTTTGAGCCTCAGCCGAGGCGGTATGTGTGTCCTTGAGCAAGGCACTTAGCCACACATTTATGTTTATAGCCCAGCGGCAGCAGTTGGTGCAATATGGACAAGACAAGACAATAGTTCAAAATTACCGTATGACTGAACCACTCCGCTAATCAGTCTGGTGTTGATAGTTTCACCATTTCTCTCCTTCTCAATCAACTTCAGAACTGCATTCGTAACCTGATGGAAAATGTAATGGTCTTTAGATTAGCCTAATACACAAGTTACCACTACGCTAATTACGTAGAAGTGATGTCAACTACACATCACGTTTGGTAGTAATCGGTAGCTGAAATCATGATTCAGCAATCGGTATTCAAAACAGAGACAACTTCTGTAGCTCACACCTGATTTGAAATCCAGATACTCAGCAATGACTGGCGCCATTTTACATTTACCAACTAATGTGTATTAAAATACCTGAACTAAAAGTGATCCAGATGAAAGGGTTGTGCTTGTTGCTACATGCTCTTGTTGATTTTATTTAATATAGTCATTTTGAAATCTATTTAATTCTGAAATAAACACCTGAACGAACATCAGATCAAATTTTGAACCACACCAAGCAAATGGCAGTTGTGAGGAAATGTGGAAACCCTGAAATTACTGTCAGTGTTATACCAGTGAACAACAGTCTGAACTCCAATCTATTAAGTTAAGACATTAATGCTCAACACATATGTAGGTCATGCTCATACAATTAAACTTTGTGACAGATTTGCAAGGGATTGTGGTTGATACGAATAGTGTTTGTGAAAGTTGGGCAACTTACATCGACTTCATCATTAGTGATTAACTTACCATATTTGAAAGCATTTTAGGAACCTTTATCTTAAGAGATATATATATAAAACACACTTATGTACATATATACCTATATACACATACATATACATGTACTTATTAAGAATATTAAAAAGTACTGTCAAGACAAAAGGTTTTAAATAGTTATGAATATTTTTGAAACATTTCAAAAATTCCTGAAGTTTTAATCATTCATAAATGACAGTGGTGAAAGCAAGGACAGGGGAGGTTATGACATAGCTATTAGCCAAATTTGTTTTGTACATTCACAGTGGACTCCAGATAATTAAGCCATTGGTTAATTGGAGTAGCCACTTTTGTGGGACAACTCAGACAAAAACCAATCAAGAAAATAGCTGAGATTCCCTTCGTTTATTTGGGACACTATGCCGCTTAATTGGGACAGGAGACTTTAGGAAAACAGTTTGTAACCAGTGTCAGTTGCCTGCACCCGTGTGGCCACTAAGAGACCACACCATGCTTAGAGCACAGTTTTTAAATAGCACCAGTTAGGTGCGTTTGTGATCAAAAAGCAAAGATTTTTGTCACTGATAGTTGGCGAGAAACAAGAGGTGAGACAATTTAGAACCGTTTTGCTCACTGCAGTTTCAAGCATTCAGGTTTAGAGATGCCGTAAGTGGCTGGGAGTGAAAACAAAATTATTTCACTACAACAAGTAAGGAACTACAAGGAATTTGGAGCTATTGACAATCATCTTGAATGTTACAATGAAAATAAAGACTTGGAGGATACTATCGTTGACAGCATTATATGAAGGCAGTCCATTATCTGCACTAGGTGTCTGCACCAATTTTGTTCATTTACAGTCAATCAAAAGAACAGTGTAGGATGAATTCCTCCATTGATAACTATTGGGAACTACTGCAGTTTTATAGTACTGTAGTAATATTTGTTAGGTATTTCATTTAAATACACAACTTGTTACTCAATTAAACTGTTATTTGTATTTTTAATACTTTTCTAACTGTTTCCATGAACCTTTGGCTAATTGGGACAGTCGTTTAATTGGGCCAAAATGTACTGGTCCCCTGTGTGTTCAAATTAATCAGAATCCATTGTATTTTGTGGGCACTCACCCATGAATGTACTTCATACACAATTATCTCTTTCAATGTACAAGACCTTACTGCAAAAGTATGCTCTCAATTGTCTCTGCATGTTTCCACAGAGATTATCTTAAATTCAGATTTTTTTGATTTCATTGCCTTTTTAAAAAAAATTAAGTTCAGAGATATTGCTTGTTTGCTAATTTATTTATTGAGATACAGCTCAGAATAGGCCCTTCCGGCCCTTCGAGCCATGACGCCCAGCAAACCCCCCCGATTTAATCCAAGCCAATTCATGGGAAAACCTACCAACCAGTATATCTTTAGACTGCAAGAGGAAAACCAAGCAGTAATGGGGAAAACACACAAACTCCTTACAGGCAGTGGTGGGAATTGAAACCATGTCATTGGTACTGCAAAGAATTGTGCAAACCAGAATGCTACCATGTCGCCCTAATCTGTAAGCACGAGTCAGGAGACCACTACAAAATCACTTGCATCATATGTAGCAAACCTGAACAATGAGAAAAGATTGAAATAACCTGAAGCTTTTTCCAGGTATTGATTTTGGAGAAAACAGTATGTGGGTGCTCTTTGTGGGGAAGCAGGAATGAAGAACAACAACATTTGGATTTTTACTTTTAACTGCATGTATCTGTTCTCCAAAACCTATTATTAACTTGAGAGCAGATTTACGATGAAAGCAATGTTTCCCTATTACTACATCTGCCAGATATTACAAAGCAGGCTTTTAAAACTGTGAGAACTGTCAAGAACTTAGTAGTGGTATCTATTACATCAGTATCATGGGAATCTGCATTCTGCAAAGTTTAAACCTTGTAACTTCATAAAAGTTTTTGAAGATAACAGTGGTATTTAAATTACTGAACATGCAGCTTTTAATAAGATACTTACCTGCTTGTTTAAAGGTCGAAATAAACAATCCCGCCATGTCACTAAAGCAAGCTGCAAAAAAATAGAAATGACTTTTACTTATAAGAAGTTTCCAAACCAAATACTTTCAACATCGCCAAACAGTGAAGTCAAATCTGAAATTATAAAGAGGTACTTAAGATATGTCATTTTTGATTAATATTCTTATAAGGCAAACATTTTCCCAAACCATGTGAAGCAAAGCTTTGTTAAAAGGTACAATTTTCCAGTACAGGTCGACCTTCTGTAATCCAGCACCACTGGGACCCAAGGAGTTCTGGATTAGTGAAAATGCCGAAATACAGAAGGATCACATTAAGCAATAGCTAACCGCCTTATCATACCTTTAAAATATCAAAGGATTCAAAGGTTCATTTAAAGTCAGAGAAAAGTATACAATATACATCCTGAAATGCTTTTTCTTCGCAACCATCTACGAAAGAAGGAGTGCCCCAAAGAATGAATGACAGTTAAATGTTAGAATCTCTAAGATCCCCCCCCAGCTCCCCTCCCTCCCACGCGTAAGCAGCAGCGAGCAACAATCCCCCCCGCCCCACCAGAAAAAAATTAAGCACATCCACTGCCAGCACTCAAGCGTGAGCTAAGCAATGGCAAAGGCACAGACTTGCAGTTACCCCAAAGATTACATTGCACTCGCAGTTACTGAGGGAATCTTCGTTAGTTTCTTTTCCTCCGCTGAGTAATATGCTTAAATTCAACGAGTCACCACGTCTGATCTGAGGTCGTAGGCAGAAGAGAACGGAGCGCCAGCCGGGCAACGCCGGAGGGCAGTGCACGACTGCCGGCAGGCGGGCAAGAAGGCAGACAACCCAGAGCACGCCAGCTTCCCCACCGCTGACGGGTGAGATGGGCAAGTGGCGGGCGTCCACACCTCACGCAAATGATATTAATAAATGCAGGAAAACAAGCAGGAATCGCCTGTCTGTGCTTACAAGAGCGCGCCAACACTTGAACAGATTTAGCGCAACCAAAACAATCTGCAGTAGATTGGTACGGTGGCCCGGAAAATTTGAAATTACAGTTGCGTGGAAAATTTGAAATCAGTGTGGATTATCGAAGGAACCGGATTACAGGTAGTCGACCTGTATCTAATTTTCCAGTACCTAACAGCAACATTTAAAATTAAATTCTCAATGACTTTGAAAAAAGATTCACTATGGTATTTGGAATGCGGGTTTAGCTATGAGGAAGGCTATTCTTTTGCTTTAAAATTAGAGTTAAATCCATTCACACCCTCAACCACCACTACTTTATCACTTCTTGTCAGAGTCACCTTACGTACAGACATTCCTGTGCCTAGCACCACTTTATGGACATACAATCAATGTATCAGTTGCATGTAAAAGTTTGGGCACCCCTGGTCAAAATTTCTGTTACTGTGAATAGTTAACTGAGTAGAAGATGAACTGATCTCCAAAAGGCATAAAGTTAAAGATGACACATTCCTTTAATACTTTAAGCAAGATTACTTTTTTTATTTCCATCTTTAACAGTTTCAAAATAAAACAAAAAGGAAGAGAGCCCGAACCAAAAGTTTGGGCACCCTGCGTGGTCAGTACTTAGTAACACCCCCTTTGGCAAGTATCACAGCTTGTAAACGTTTTCTGTAGCCAGCTAAGAGTCCTTCAATTCTTGTTTGGGGAATTTTCACCCATTCTTCCTTGCAAAAGGCTTTTAGTTCTGTGAGATTCTTGGGCTGTCTTGAATGCATTGCTCTTTTGAGAACTATCCACAGATTCTCGATGATGTTTAGGTCGGGGGACTGTGAGGGCCATAGCAAAACCTTCAGCTTGCGACTCTTGATGTAGTCCATTGTGGATTTTGAGGTGTGTTTAGGATCATTATCCTGTTATAGAAGCCACCCTCTTTTCATCTTCAGCACTTTTTTTTTTAAACAGACGGTGTGATGTTTACTTCCAAAATTTGCTGGTATTTAATTGAATTCATTCTTCCCTGTACCAGTGAAATGTTCCCCTGCCACTGGCTGCAACACAAGCCCAAAGCATGATTGATCCACCCCCATGCTTAACAGTTGGAGAAGGGTTCCTTTCATGAAATTCTGCACCCTTTTTTCTCCAAGCATACCTCTGCTCATTGCGACCAAGAAGTTCAATTTTAACTTCATCAGTCCACAGGACTTGTTTCCAAAATGCATCAGGCTTGTTTTAGATGTTCCTTTGTAAACTTCTGACTCTGAATTTTGTGGTGAGGACGCAGGAAAGCTTTTCTTCTGATGACTCTTCCATAAAGGTCATATTTGTGCAAGTGTCTCTGCACAGTAGAAGAGTGCACCACCACTCCAGAGTCTGCTAAATCTTCCGGAAGGTCTTTTGCAGTCAAACAGGGGTTTTGATTTGCCTTTCTAGCAATCCTACGAGCAGTTCTCTCAGAAAGTTTTCTTGGTCTTCCAAACTTCAACCTGACCTCCACAGTTCCTGTTAACAGCCATTTCTTAATTACATTACGAGCTGAGGAAATGGCTACCTGAAAACGCTTTGCTATCTTCTTATCGCCTTCTCCTGCTTTGTGGGCATCATTTTTTAAATTTCAGAGTGCAAGGCAGATGCTTAGAGGAACCCATGGGGCTACTGATTGTTGAGACAAGGTTTGAGGAGTCAGGCTATTTACAAAGCATTGAAATTAGCATCACCTGGCCTTTCCTAACAATGACTGTGAACAACCATAGCCCTAGCAAGCTAATTAAGGTCTGAGATCTTGGTAAAAATTATCTGAGAGCTCAAATCTCTTTGGGTGCCTAAACCTTTGTATGGTGCTCCTTTCCTTTTCTCCCCCCCACTCTAAAATTGCACAAAACAAAAATAATACACTAATCTTGCTTGAAATGTTGAAAGGTATGTTTCATCTTTAACTTTGACTTTTGGAGATCAGTTCATCTTCTACTCACTGAACTATTCACAGTAACAGAAATTTTGACCGGGGTGCCCAAACTTTTGCATGCCACTGTAAGCTACCTTATGTATTTATATCTGTTGTGCTTTTTAAAAAATATAAATTGTACTTTTTATCTTATTGTGTTTTTTCACTGCTGAATTAGATCTGGAACAACAATAATTCTTTTCTCCTTTACAGCTGTGTACTGGTACTGACATTAAACAATCTTGAACCTTAAGGCCATTTCTGATAGAGATGCACTATTACCCACAGAGCTCTTGTTAAACTAAAAATTTCTATTCATCAGGCCAAGAACTAGACAACATTAAAATTCAAAAAAAAATAGAATGATTGAGGACAAATGGTGAATTGATAGACAGGACATGGAATACATTATCTGAAACAATGATGACAAAAGTATTCATAAAAAAAAATTCTAAAAGAGAAAGGGATAGATATTGGAAAACATTTTGCTGAAAAAAAAACTGTATACAAGAAATGAACAAAGGTTGAGTCCAAACTGGTTAGTGGCATGAGGATAATTTCAACCATTAAATTTAAACAGGGTCATAAACTGACATATCATGATTCAGGGGCAACAACATTCAAGCACATTAGGACTGTCTACTGTAATGACACAGGCAACAGAAGATGATGGTAACAAATGAATTAGAAAAGACATACAGCAAAGAAAGTAGTAAAATCAAACTCTGAATAGTGTAGAACTGAATAAGCTTAGGTTAACCCAATGGCTCTTGATTCAAGTCCACAGTTACATCAAATAATTATAGGAGATACTCATTACATCTTGAGAAATCTGTGACAAAACATACCCATCAATCCTGTCTGGAATTAGCAAAGTCTCACGAGCGCTAATCAAAATCCAAAGCTCCTTTATCTGCACAATTCTTCATCCATGGGCTCTCAATACCGCACATTCACCCATTTTGTTTTCACTACATTGTTACTAACATTTAATGCAGATTTCTAGTTTAAAATGACAAGTGAGAGTATGAAGTAAAAGTAACTCCAAAGATTAACAGGCATTTACATAGACCGAATTCACTTGGGTACATTTTCAAATCACTACTCCACAAGCATTTGGCTCAATCTATACTGGACCATAATGAAATGCAGCTAAACTCATGAGAATTCAGAGATTCTATTCCTGGGTCTTTGCCTGTCTGTAGAAACTCAGCAGATAGACATCCAAAGGAAACAGGAAGGGAAATAATCCACAACTGCCAAAATGACTCCAGCCCTGCTGCTCCTCCTTGTTGGCCATTTAGGTCAACTATCCAAAAGTGCTAGAGGAGTATCAACCATCCGTTTCTAAACTTTGTAATCTGAAGGGCTGGCTACAATCTCAGATACAACACATAGAAATGTGGAGCAACAGCAAGGGATGTACTGCAATATCACCCTTGAACTGTAGCACTTGGGCTATGTCCACACTACGCTGGACAATTTTGAAAACGAAGCTTTTTCTCTTCGTTTTGACCCTCTGTCCACACTAAAACAGCGTTTTCATCTCCTGAAAACAGAGATACTCAGAAACGGTCTCCAAAGTGAATAAATCTGAAAATGCCAAATATCCGTTGCAGTGTGGACATGGTAAACGAAGCTTTTTAAAACTGCTGTCATGACATGCCGCAACAGATGGCGGCAGCGCGGAATTTCATTGTTTTCTTCTTATTATTACTTTATTGTCGCCAAACAATTGATAATAGAGCGTTCAATCATCACCGCCATATTTGATTCTGCGCTTCACAGAACCTAACAATTTCAGAACAGACGGCAACAAGACTGAAGCCAGAAGAGTTAGAAATGTACTCACCAAATACTTTGACCCATAACTTACTGAATAAATAAGTATACTCACTTTGCCCTGTTCTCTGTCCTTGCTTGTATGAAGGTAAGGACAGAAAACACCCTCCACCACCTCCAGCTTCAATTCCATGCGGAATGCTTGGGAGGATCAAGAATCAAGAACCAAGGTGGTTTACCTATTTATGCAAGTACTTCTCTGACAATAGATGTGTAACAGCCTAATGTAACATTGTATGGAAATACAAGATAACACTGATGCAGACATGTTTTATACACTTAACAAGGTGCTTTATTAGTCAATTTTTTCAATGTTCATCGTTAGCTGGGTCACACTGCCCCTGAACTCCCTGTCCGTTGCCTCCATATGCTCCAGTATTTTTTTTATATATAGTTTTAAGTCCTCCTGCGTGAGAGCCAAGAGCAATTCCTTTTAAGTTTTTCTACTCTGTCACTGGACAAATGCGCACCAAGTATATAGTTTCCTCTTCGCTTGTTTTCTGTGTGTCCTGCACATGCCCAGTAGGAGGAGATTCGCCCAAATATCCATCTAATGTGGACAGAGATATTTTGAAAAATGCTTAGTGTGGATGCCTGTCGTTTTTACTCGAAACCGGCATTTTCAAAATTATCTGGCGTAGTGTGGACGTAGCCTTAGTTGCAATCAAATTATTCTGGGCTAGTCCTAGAAACTCTGTATTGAGGGGGAAAACAGATCACTGAAGAAACCTTGCATAATAACTGAACACTGTTTTCAAAAATTTTGGTAAAAACTAAATATATTTGTAATACAGATCTACCTTTAAATAATCACTTTCTTAATAGATGTAAATACACAGAAGGCAGGTCAAAATATATGATGGATTTTGCAATACACATAAAAGTTGCTGGTGAACAGGAAGAGGTACAGTTGAAATTTCGGGCTGACACCCTTCATCAGGACTAAGTGAAAAAAGAGCTAGTAAGGGATTTGAAAGTGGGAAGGGGAGGGGGAGATCCAAAATGATAGGTGAAGACAGGAGGGGGAGGGATGGAGCCAAGAGCTGGACAGTTGATTGGCAAAAGGGACATGAGAGGATTATGGAACAGAAGGCCCAGGGAGAAAGAAAAGGGGGAGGGGGAAGCCCAGAGGATGGGCAAGGGGTATAGTGAGAGAGACGGAGGGAGAAAAAGGAGAGAGAGAAAAAGAATGTGTGTATATAAATAAATAACGGATGGGGTACGAGGGGAAGGTGGGGCATTAGCGGAAGTTTGAGAAGTCAATGTTCATGCCATCAGGTTGGAGGCTACCCAGACGGAATATAAGGTGTTGTTCCTCCAACCTGAGTGTGGCTTCCTTTTGACAGTAGAGGAGGCCGTGGATAGACATAACAGAATGAGAATGGGACGTGGAATTAAAATGTGTGGCCACTGGGAAATCCTGCTTTCTCTGGCGGACAGAGCGTAGGTGTTCAGCAAAACGCTCTCCCAGTCTGTGTCGGGTCTCACCAATATACAGAAGGCCACATCGGGAGCACTGGACGCAGTTTATCACCCCAGCTGACTCACAGGTGAAGTGCCGCCTCACCTGGAAGGACTGTCTGGGGCCCTGAATGGTGATGAGGAAGGAAGTGTAAGGGCATGTGTAGCACTTGTTCTGTTTACAAGGATAAGTGCCGGGAGGGAGATCAGTGGGGAGGGATGGGGAGGACGAATGGACAAGGGAGTCATATAGGGAGCGATCCCTGTGGAAGGCAGAGGGGGAGGAGGGGGGGGGGAAGATGTGCTTAGGGGTGGGATCCCGTTGGAGGTGGCGAAAGTTACGGAGAATTATATGTTGGACTTGGAGGCTGGTGGGGTGGTAGGTGAGGACAAGGGGAACCCTATTCCTAGTGGGGTGGCAGGAGGATGGGGTGAGAGCAGATGTACGTGAAATGGGAGAGATGCATTTGAGAGTTGGACCTGGAGGCTCTTTGTGATTCTGAAATACAGGTTAATATCCAAACTTTAGAAAAGTAAACTTATGCTTTGTTTATTAAAAGCTATTTTTTCTAGTTTAGGAGGTTCAGTGGGACAAAGCCATTTTTACAAGTTATTTGTTAATACAGTACTGCGCAAAAGTATTAGGCACCCTAAATTTTTTAATATAAATTTTGTTTTACATGTTATTTTTTGTCTTCTGTATTAGTGTCAGTATTAGTGTAAAATTGCAAATGTTAGATTTCCCAACATACACTTTCCAAAAAATTAAATGTTAGAGAATTTTTGTATTTTGTTAAAGAAAGTAATATATTCAGTAATGGACCACTTTTCAAATGAAATCGATTATTTTGTAGGTATATAGCCCAGTGCTTGATTAAACAAAGGTAACATACAAGTGCTAAAGATCACTGAAATAATGAGTTGAATGATCTGTAGTGATTAACTGAAACAAATAGGTATAGAAGGAATTGTTGGAATTGGTTGTTCTTTATGCATTTAATAACGCATTAATTGAATTAATGGGTTTTTAAACAAGACTGAATTCGTAGTTTCACTAACATACAACTTTTATTTTAACCTGTATTTTTCACAAAATATGTTGAAAATGATACAACTCTTGCCATAGTGCAAGAACGGATGAATTGAAAGTTAAACTGTCACATCTGCCACACCCAGCCTTTTAGTTTGGTTGTCCTTCACAGTTTGAAGGGCAACAAAATGTTGTCAAATGACATAACAGTTACATCATCTTTCATTTGCAAGTGTTAAACATGCTATATCTGTGTGCCTTCTAATAAGCCTTTGTTTATCTCAGGAATTTGCCTCATCTCTGTACAAGAGTGTCAGTTTCTGTTTTAAAAAATCACTACCTTAGTTCTTGGTTCTTTAGTTTCACGTGCGCTCTGTGTTTCTTTGTTTTTCTGAACTTTCAATAAACAATTGTGAAGCAATTAAGTTTTCAACTTATTCTTAGACTCCTAAAAGATCCTGCAGATTGGAAATCACCATATCTAACAGAATCAAACTAGGTGAAGGGCAACTAAACTAAATGGCAAGAGTGTGGCAGGGGTGAGTTTAACCTTCAAATCATTAAATCTTACACCATGGCAGGTAAGCATAGTAACAAGGCATAAGATGATCAACCTGCATCAGCAAGCAGAAATTTCGCAGAAGTATTTCAAGACATGCCGTCCAAACCCTTCTGAAGAAGCACAAGAAATGTACAAATGGCAATTGATGTCGCCTAATGGCCACTCCTCTGCTTGAATCTTCAGGAACAGCTCTATTTCTATCTTTAATATCTCTATTTTTTTCCTTTCAGGGTTCTTTTGAAGACCCTGACCTGGAGTTACACACTGACTTCAGTTCTTTGCGGGAATGGGACTCGGGGTCTCACGACTGGCCGCTATTCGATATACCAAGGATGTGGCCTCGAAGACCAGTGCACCTTCAGGGTCCAGGATTTCATGGCTCTGGAGGCAGGCAGACTTGAGGTTGGTGCCTCCACAGGAAACCAGTGTGTCGTGGGAGTACACAGAAGAGCAAAAGCAGTTAGCTGTCTGCTGGCTGTGTGCCAGAGACCCAAGTTCTTTGGGCACAGAGCTCGGGAAAAACGATGCAACAGACTTTTAACATCATAAATCAGCAAGTTGTTTGTTATGTCTCCCCTCTCGCTGAAACGGGGACACCTCTTTTTCCCTTAATAGGAAGAGAGAGAGCGTGTAGTATGTCGAATTACCAGGTGAACAAGTAGTCTTTGGGGTACTGCAAGTCTGTGTCTTTATTGATGCTTTGCTGCATGCTTGAATGCTCGGTGGGGGGGCACCGAAGCTTTTTTTGCTGGTGGGGGAGGGGAAGATCATTGCTTCGCTGCTGCTTATTCGTGAGTGGGGGGAGCTGGGGGGGGGTCTTTGGGGTTCTAACATTTAACATTCATTCTTTGGGGCACTCCTCTGTTTTCGTGGATGTTAGCGAAAAGTGTTTCGGGATGTCTATGGTATACATTTCTCTGACATTAAATGTACCTTGGAAACCTTGAGTTCAGGACCAGAAATGCAGTGGTCAGCCACGGAAAATGAGTGCAGCAAATGAGAGATACATCAAACTGATATCCATTCTAAAGCAGAAGTCGTCCAGCACTGCTATCAGCCCACTGAAACTGAAGTACACCCCTCTATAGTGCAGAGAAGTCATGTCAGAAGTGGTCTTCATGGAAGAGTTGCTGCCAAAAAGCCATTCCTCTGAAGTGAAACAAAGCCAAGAGACTCAGCTATGCACAAAAACACAAAGACTGGCGTGCTGAACAATGGCAGCAAGTGCTCTGGACTGATGTGTCAAAATTTGAAATTTCTGGCTCAAATTTGTGCATAGAAGACCTGGGAAACACTACACGGATGAGCTTCCAACCATCAACACTGAAGCACGGTGGAGGATCCCTGCAGGTTTGGGGCTGCATTTCTGCAAATGGAGTTGGTGAAATGGTCAAAATTAATGGAATCCTCAATGTTGAGAAGTACAAACAGATTCTCATCCATCATGCAATACCATCAGGGAAGCATCTGATTGGTCCCAATTTTGTTCTGCAGCAGGGCAGTGACTTCAAAAAAAAATGGCCACGGTCATAAAGAGCTACTGTATCTTCAGCAAAAAGATGAATAAGGAGTTGTGCAACAGATGGTATGGCCTCTACAGAGCCCTGAGCTCAATATAATTGAGCATGTCAAGGATTACCTTGGGGGGGGGGGGGAGAGGGAGAGGGGGAGACAGAGAGACAGAGAGAGAGAGACAGAGAGAGAGAGAAGCGAGACAGCCGAAGTCTGCAGAAGAACTGTGACAAGTTCTCCAAGATGCTTGGAACAACCTACCAGCTAATTTTCTTATAAAATTGCCCAACAGTGTACCCAAGAGAATTGATGCAGTTTTAAAGGCAAAGGGTGGTCACACCAAATATTTGATAGATTTATTTTTTTTTACTGCTTACTGCTCTTTATAGTACTTTTTTTTAATATTTAGAAACTATTTCATTATTTTTGAAAGCATCGTCATTTTACATAATTTTGTACATGTGCCTAAGACTTTTGCACAGTACTGTATGCATATGCATTCAACATGAATAATTTTAATATCAAGTGGAGAAGATGATGGCATGATGCAACAATGAAGATGCACTTACAAAGATGGAATGCAAAACCAGGTATGGAGAATATTCACTTAGATTTGAAAAGTTATCTGCAATGACGCAAGGGCTATAATTCCAAAAGTGAAACTATATTATCGTTTTCGATATGTTAAGTATGGAAAATTGGAAATGGTCATACATACATTCAAATATTTAAAAACATCAGAAACTATTTTATCAGACACAAAATGCTGGAGGAACAAAATGTTTCCAGACGAGACCATTCATCAAGACCCAAGAGAAGGGATCTTGACGAAGGTCTCATCTGGAAACGTCAACTGTACTCTTTTCCATAGATGCTGCCTGACCTGCTGAGTTCCTCCAGCATTTTGTGTGTGTTGCTTGGATTTCCACTATCTGCAGATTTTCTCTTGTTTCAGAAACTATTTTATGTCATTTTTGAACACACACTATTGATAGAATGACACAAACACAAATTTATATAGAGTTGTTTTAAACTGATTTAAGATCTTAATACTTCTATTCTCAAACCAGAGTGACTACATTAGCCTGCATGTCTTGCTGCAAGCTCTTTGTGCCATCCAGTTTTGAATTTGGACCAGAAAAGAGAGGAGCTATTAGGTGTCTTTGTGGGTTTAAAGGTGGATAAATCCGTAATGCCAGATGAGGTATATCCCAGCCTGTTGCGGAAGGCAAATGAAAAGATTACTGAGGCCTTGACAAAGAATTTTAAATCTTTGATTGCCAAAGATGAGGTGCCAGATAGCCTGAGGACAACAAATGATGGCAACAAGGCAGCATACAGGAGCAAGATGGGTCAGCTAGTTGAGTAGTGTTGCAACAACAACCTTGCACTTGATATCAGTAAGACTAAGGAATTAATCGTGGATTTCAGTAAGGGGATGTCAGGAGAACACATACCAATCCTCAATAGATGGGTCAACAGTAGTAAGAGTGAGCTTCAAATTCCTGGGCATCAACATCTCAGAGGACCTATCCTGCATATTAATGCAATCAGGAAGAAGGCACACTAGTGCCTACACTTCATTTGGTGTTTGAGGAGATTTGGCATATGACATAGACAGCATTCAGACTGGTTGCATCATCACCACCTGGTTTGCAGGTTCCAATGCACAGGATCAAAGGAGACTGCAGGGGGTTGTACGCTCAGCCGGCTTCATCATGGACATGAGCCTCCCTATCTACAAGGAGATCTTCAAGAGGCAGCACCCCAAGAAACAGCATCAATCATTAAAGACTCTCACCATCCCAGACATGCCCTCTTCTCATTACAAGCGTCAGGGAGGAACAGGATCCTGAAGACCCACACTCAATGTTTTAGGGGCAGCTTCTTCCCTCTCCCATCAGGTTTCTAAATAGTCCATAAACACTACCTCACTATTTCTCTTTTGCACTATTTATTTATTGTAACATGTTGTAATTTTTCATGTCTTTCACTGTACTGCTGCCACAAAACAACAAATTTCATGACATGAGTCAGCAATCTGATTCCAATGCACAATTCCTGCCATCATTAGTCAGGGTTCAGAATACCCGAGCAGGAGCATTATAACTTTATAAAACATAGGTTAGGCCACAAATTACAATTCCTCATATAGGACATAAATATGCTAGGGAGTACACAAAACATGCAAAGATGAAGCATTTTAAATATGAGGAGAGACCGGATAGGCTGGCCTTGTTTTACTGGAAGCAAAGGAGGATCGGGATGGGAGGAAGTAGTACCTGACACAGGCATACATAATTAAGAGAGGTGTGTATGCATTATAAAGCTTTTTCCTATAGCAAAATTATCTAAAACTAGAGGACATGGGTTTATGGTAAAAGGCGAAGTTTAGAGGGATCTACGGAATAACTTCATCACAGATAGTTGGGATCTGGAACAAACTGCCTGACAGGTTGCAAATGCATATATTATCAGAACATTTGATAATTATCTGGTTGAGCATCTGAATAGCCAATGCAGAGAAACCTATATATTAAATGCTAGTAAATGGGATTAGTATACGTGGGTACTTGATGTTCAGCATGGATAGTGGGCTGAAAGGCCTCTTTCAGAGCTGTATAACTCCACAACTAAATCAAACTTTAGTGCATTACAAATCTGTGCTTCTTGATATGCAATAGAACTTGTACGCATTACAATGGTTGAGATAAGGGTTCGTGCAAAGCATTTCTTCAATTCTGACAATATGTGGGGTGGAGTTGCAAGAGCAAAGTAAATTGTCACACTATGTTCAAGAATAACCAGTTCTTAGAGGCAATACAAGAGAATGTTGCTGTACTTATCATTTTAAATTTACCATATTCTTTCGTGTGCAAAGCATGAATTGACAGAGAATTTAATACATGTTAACTAAACTGAACAATGTAAAACAAATAAAATTGTTTGTTTCTTACTGAATATATTTCATAAATTCCTTTACGTCCTTCATCACATTCACGGCGGACCCAATGTCGATTGAGGTAGGCACAGATTCCATTCAACACTTTACTAGAAAACCTGTAATCTTCCCACTGCTGGGTATAAAATTTCAAAACACTTTCATCCATCAAATCTTCACCATCCTAGAGGAGGAAAATGTAAAAATTATTCCCTTTTGTAAATGACAATTAGACAGGTAGAGGAGCATGGGAAGAATGCAATTTACCAGTTAGTAAATACGATTCAATTTTACAATTTATATCATACTGAGCTGCTACTTCCTACAAACAACTCATGAGTCATCTTATTGTCAGCTAATTACTAATAAAGTTTTCAGCCTGAATAAATTACTTTTTCACTAAAGGGTCACAACAATCACTTAGTAATATGCATAAATAAGAGCCTATAAAGTAACGGTAAGAATAGGCTAATCGGCATCTCAAATTTGCTTCATTATTAAATAAAGTCAAAGCTGATGTGAATGCAACCTCGAATCTGCACTTTATTCATCTACATTCACTCTGCGCTCTCTTACCAAGAACTAATCCACCTCTGCCTTAATGTCAAAACTCTTGTTTCCACCACACATTGAGGAAGTGGATTCCAAAAGGTCTCAAACCTCCCCAAAAAAGGTTTGTCTCACCTTTTGTTCTTAAAATTGATCCCTATTTCTAGTTTCTCCCATAAGAGAATCATCCATCCTGTCAAGAAACCCCAACACCTAAATCCATCAAAGTCAACTGGAGAACCTTTCGTTTATCAAGCATTAAAATATTTAGATTAAAAATAATCATTATCCAGGCAACCAAATAACTGAAATATAACTTCTCCTGCAACTAATGAGGTAGGTACAGTGACCAAAAGACAATGTTTTTAGGAACAAAAGCAAATTTGACAATTCAATAGCCAATTGATATTGCCAAGGAAGTGTGCAGAACTATGTCATAAATAAAGAATCATTATCTCTAATCACGTGTATTAATGTCTCACAGCCAGCAATTAGTAACACAAACACAACCATCTAACTGCTCCCATTAACACATCTGATCAGGCCTCACACTACCACAGATATTCCCTATGTCCTAGCCATCCTTCCCTTTAACATCTCTGCCACATATTTCTACCTTTCCCAGTTAAGGTCTTTGAAGGAAGACTTAAAATGTTAACTGCTTCTTTTTCCATAGGACCTGTCTGACCTGCTTGGCTCTTGTGGTATTCTCTGTTCTTGTTTCAGATTTAAAGCATTTATCATTTGTTCAATTTTTTTTGATTGTATGTTCTATATTGCCCAAGAAAAGTACAAAGAGCAATGATTATCCATTTCCTAAAATAGCACTTAACACAGGCCTTTTGATATACAAGAACATAAAATTCCAGCAGGTAGAACTATAGGACCTGCTTAGACAGGGGGCCAAAGAGGGCAAGGAGCAGCGGGCCAAAGGGCCTGCTTTTGTACAGCATGGCACTATGAATTTAAGTGGAATCCACTTCAAAGTTTAATGTAAATTTATCAGCAAAGTATATATGTCACCATATACACTCGTGAGATTCATTTTCTTGTGAACATACTCAATAAATCTATAGAATATTAATCATAACAGAATCAATGAAAGACTGCATCAACTTGGGCGTTCAACCAGTATGCAAAAGACAACAAACTCTGCAAATACAAAAATAAATATTGGAATAAACAAATAAGCAATAAATATTAAGAACATGGGATGAAGAGTCCTTGAAGGTAATTCTGTTGGTTGTGACAGCCTCATGGCTGACAGCTAATACTTGTTCCTGAAGCTGATGGTGTGAGTCTCCTGTACCTTCTTCCTGATGGCAGCAATGGGAAGACGTCCTGCCTCGTCCCTGTGCCGAAGACGCCGCGCCCCAGCGGCTTCAATGACTACAGACCGGTGGCATTGACCTCCCACATCATGAAGACCCTGGAGAGACTTGTCCTGGAGCTGCTCCGACCTATGGTCAGACCACACTTAGATCCCCTCCAGTTCGCCTACCAGCCCCGACTAGGAGTTGAGGATGCCATCGTCTACCTGCTGAACCGTGTCTATGCCCACCTGGACAAGCCAGCGAGCACTGTGAAGGTCATGTTTTTTGACTTCTCCAGTGCGTTCAACACCACCCATCCTGCTCTGCTGGGGGAGAAGCTGACAGCGATGCAGGTGGATGCTTTCCTGGTGTCATGGATTCTCGATTACTTACTGGCAGACCACAGTACGTGTGCTTGCAACACTCTGTGTCTGACAGAGTGATCAGCAGCACTGGGGCTCCCAGGGGACTGTCTTGTCTCCCTTTTTTTTCACCATTTACACCTCGGACTTCAACTACTGCACAGAGTCTTTGTCACATGGTGTGAGCAGAATTATCTGCAGCTTAATGTGAAAACGACTAAGGAGCTGGTGGTAGACCCGAGGAGAGCTAAGGTACCGGTGACCCGTTTCCATCCAGGGGGTCAGTGTGGACATGGTGGAGGGTTACAAATACCTGGGAATACGAATTGACAATAAACTGGACTGGTCAAAGAACACTTGAGGCTGTCTACAAGAAGGGTCAGAGCCATCTCTATTTCCTGAGGAGACTGAGGTCCTTTAACATCTGCCGGATGATGCTGAGGATGTTCTACGAGTCTGGTGACCAGTGCGATCATGTTTGCTGTTGTGTGCTGGGGCAGCAGGCTGAGGGTAGCAGACACCAACAGAATCAACAAACTCATTTGCAAGGCCAGTGATGTTGTGGGGATGGAACTGGACTCTCTGACGGCGGTGTCTGAAAAGAGGATGCTGTCCAAGTTGCATGTCATCTTGGACAATGTCTCCCATCCACTACATAATGACTGGTTGGGCACAGGAGTACATTCAGCCAAACTCATTCCACTGAGATGCAACACAGAGCGTCATAGGAAGTCATTCCTGCCTGTGGCCACCAAACTTTACAACTCCTCCCTTGGAGGGTCAGACACCCTGAGCCAATAGGCTGGTCCTGGACTTATTTCCTGGCATAATTTACATATTACTATTTAACTATTTATGGTTTTATTACTATTTAATTATTTATGGTGCAACTGTAACGAAAACCAATTTCCCCCTGGATCAATAAAGTATGACTATGACTAGAGCACATCCTGGGTAGTGGGGGTCTCTGATGATGGAGGCTGCTTTCCTGCAACAGTGTTACATGTAGGAGGGCTTTACCCAAGATGGACAAAGCCATATCCATTACTTTTTGTAGGATTTTCTATTCAAGGGCATTGGTGTTTCCATACCAGGCTGTGATGCAGCCAGCCAATCTATTCTCCACTGCACATTTATGGAAGACTTCACAAATGTCTTCCTACCTTGTTGAACCTATTTGCTAACTTTTGTGATCCATGCACAAAACACCTAGGCTCCTTTGTACTGTAGTAATCTACAATCTTTATTTAGTCAATAGTTTGCTTTTAGATTCCTTTTACTGAAGCGCATAACCCCACACTTGTCTACATTAACCAGTATTTGGCTAGTTTATGCCTGCTCACTCAACCTACCTATATCCTGTTAGAGTTCAAATATCACAACGTGCCATCCTCCCCCCCCCCCCCCGATTATTTCTGTGCAATTGATTCCTCACACCATTCCCCCTTCAGGTCATTAAATAAATCATAAATAACTGAGCCCCGAGAACGAATCCTTGGGGCGTTACATCTTTCCAGCCTGAAAAAGAGCCTTTTATTCCAATTGACTTCTGTGCAACAACTGATCATCAATCCATGCTCACACACTTTCCCCTTTTTTTTTTGTGCACCAGCCTCTCCTGGCCAGTTCATGAAATATTATCCAAAAATCCAAAAAATGCAATATATGCAGGTTCCCCTCTAACTATTCTGTTTGTCATATTCTCAAGGAACCATTGTAAATTTGTCAGGCATGATTTAACTTTCATAAAACCATTAACTTGTTTTAATTACATTAAACTTCTCTAAATGACATTTATAAGCTTCAGATGATTTGCAGAACTGTAGACTTCTACAATTTTTCTTTGGCTTATACGTCATCTATATACTGTGTTCATTTTATCAATTTCCAAACTATTAAAATCAAACAACAACTCCAGACTTCATTAGTCAGTAAGTGCTTCCAAATTAGAAGGCGATTATGGAGCAGTGGAAAAATGGTGCCTTCAGAGTGAACACGAGTAAATATCTGACAAATCAAGTTCTTTTTAAAATTACAAACTATCTGCTTGATTTATTTTTTTTATATAACTGTAAGGTTTTACACAAAATCAGTCTTACCTTAAGAAGGTTTGTCAAATAATTTTTCAGAAATTCTTTTAAACGTTTGTAGAGTTCTAGCCCTACAAACTGGGCTCCCCCTGGGGTTTGGCCCTTCTGTTTTTTGGCAGCAGCTGTTCCTCCTCCCCGTGCTTGATTTGACTGGTGGACACTGGTACAATAGTTATAAACGTGACTGCAGTAGAGTTAAGGGCAGTAGAACAAGAAAGTTGCTTTACATCAATGAATCATACAATCGATATGTTCAGTTGCTTTAATTTGTTCATTAACATTTAATGCACAAACAACCATATACAAATAAGCATTCATGGCAAACCTACGTAACTCAAAAGCATTTAAATATTGTAAATACAAGAAAAGTACACCTGATAAGATGATCCTGTTATAAATACATTTGAAATTAAGATTAAATGCAGATGTTTCTGAATTTCAATTCCACCACACATAGGATGCCAAAATCTAAGACAATACACGGGCAAAACACCAAATAGTATTTTTTTTAAAAAAACACATTTGATAAAACTTACCATTGTTCTTCATTAATAGCTGAAATTTGTGAACAAATTTATATGATATATTCACCTAAAACTTATTCTGGATCTGAAAAGAAATTGAAAATCCCCAAATAAAACACCAAACCAATTAATTAACACACACAAAAAATGCTGGTGAACGCAGCAGGCCAGGCAGCATCTATAGGAAGAGGTACTGTCGACGTTTCGGGCCGAGACCCTTCGTCAGGACTAACTGAAAGAAGAGATCAGTTAGCCCTGATGAAGGGTCTCGGCCCGAAACGTCGACTCTACCTCTTCCTATAGATGCTGCCTGGCCTGCTGCGTTCACCAGCATTTTTTTTATGTGTGTTGCTTGAATTTCCAGCATCTGCAGATTTCCTCGTGTTTGCGGAACCAATTAATTAACTTCTTTTAGCAATAAAGAATTCCATCATTATCCTAAAAGAGTAATGGAGTTATTTACTGTTTTAAAAAAAAACCATCCTTACAACTTCATGACCAAACTGGGCAACTGTTCTTTTGAAAATGTACGGATAAAGTTATACAATTAGCCTCAAGAAATAATTTTTTATAATGATTAGAATTAACTATAAAAGATATCAGTTCAGAAATCTTGGGGTTATTTTGATTATTTAAAAGGTTACGCTATTCGTTTGCTATATTAATTTACATTAGTCAGGCAAATTCACCACTAAATTTGCTGATTATTTTGCTTTCGAACTCCCAAGCAGATTGATTTATAACATATTATGCTTAGTTTAAAAGCTCAAATCATAAATGGTACTTAAGTCAAAGACAGTTCAGAAGACCTATCCTGGGCCCAACATATTGATAAAATTACTAAGAGGACATGCCAGCGTTATATTTCATTAGGAATTTGAGGAGATCTGTTATGTCACAAAAGGAACTTGCATTTCAAATATCTAGTTTCATTTACGAAGAAAAGCTTACTAGAATTGCTCTTGTGTCACTGTTAATTACTGCACTAGCAATCTATAGAATTGGAGATATATTCAGCAGCTTTGGGCAATTTAAATTAATAAAATTTTATCATAAAAACCCATCTAATTCAGAAAACTTGCTTTGAAAAGGAAATAATTTGGCCTTTATGCCTGATTATTAACTGACCTCTGAGATGGCTTATGCAGCTACTTACTTATAACAATTCATTATCATATACAATATTAAGCTTAATATAGCTTAACAAATTTCACGATATATGCTGGTAATAATGACCCTGATTCTGATTCTCTGACAATCTGATATCCATCCAGATACAAGATTCATAAACTAAAAACACAAATCATAACAGAATGAGAGGAATCATTGAACTCTCAACTCATCTAGCACTTCCCTTGAGTCAAAAGGGAATGTATGACTTTGGTTTATACTTTTGCAAATTCAGAAACCAAAATGATCAGAACCACACCAAGTACCATATAAGAAAATCTTGAGGCTTGCACTCAAACTTGCAGAGAAGGCTCTCGGACTATCTAGCAATAACTGTATACAGTCCTTCTCGGAATCATACTGTAGGAAGATCAGAGACAAGAGGAGTAGTCTACTCGGCCCCTTGAGCCTGCTCTACTTTGGTTGCAAAACCTAAACCTTGCTTTAGGTTACATACGTTAGTTAGACACCATAATACCTCTCAACTCCCTTGCAGTTCAAATACCTGGGAATCTCTGCTCAGAATATATTCAATGACTTCACCACCACAGATCTTTGGGATAGTGAATCCCAAAGAAATTCCTCATCTGTCTTAAAAATTATGTTCTGTAGTTCTAGATACTCCCGCCCTGTCAACCCCTCTCAAATTTTGTGTTTCAAGATGTTCACCTCAGTCTTTGAAAGGCCAATAAGCATTAGCTAACCTCACAGTCTCTTCAAACATCAACACATTCATCCCAAGAGTCTACCTATTGTCTGCTTTGCATCCAGCAGCAAATACACACTTCTTTAAATTCAAAGACCTAAAACAGTGTGTATAGCACTCCAACAGGATGCTGACAAGACTGCAAAAAGATGACTTTACAACTTTATACTCTCTGATAACTTCTTGCTCATTCACTTAACGTACCTTTATACCTCACGATCAATACTTTGTTAAACCAAGTATTCAATTAATCGAAATGATCAGCAATAACTGGCTGAATATAATGAAAGCAAAACACTTTGATTCACAGTAAAATTCCTTCTGTGATGTGAAACAACTGCCCTCCAAAACTAGCCATATCTCTGACCAAACTGTTCCACAAGAACTGCAGTATTGGTATTCAATTAATACAACAACAAAAAACTGACTGGCTTTAAAAGCTGACAAATCCTATCCAGTCAATACCACCTAAATAATCTCTCATCAGCAACTTGATGGAAGATGCAGTTAATTGTGTCACAAGTAATGCCCATCACTGATATTTAGGATACGGAGGTGGCACAATGGTTAAGTTCTCAGTTAATAACCCGGGCCAACAATTCAGGGTCCAGAACAAAATCCCACCATGGCAGATGAGGAATTTAAGACTGATAATAATTCAGGATTTTTAAAAAATCTAATGTAGTAACAAACTGGTTGAATAATATTCTTGAGGTTAAGAAACACGCCATCCTTATCAAGCCAGGATCAATGGTGCCCAGATCCAGAAAAATTTTTAATTAAAAAATCTGCCTAGACTACCAAGGTTAGGCCTCATCAAAGCTTTGGTCTACTTTAAACCATGACAAAAACCCCAACCCGAAATCAAGGAGTTCCAGTAAAAATGGTCTAATTAATGAAGCTAGCTATTCAGCACCTTAAGTCTGTTTTGCCATTCAACACGATCATGGCTGTTGTACCTTGGAATCATTTTATCTGCCTTATCTTCACAACTTCAATTTCTCTGTATGAACATAATCCATGAATCAAACTTCCAAATCTGTCTGTGGCAGAAAATTCCAAAAAATTAAACACTCACTGAGTGAAGAGCTTTTTCTTCAATTCAGTCCCTTTTGAGACTGTGACCCTAATACTAGGCTCCTCATCCAACCTTATTGTGCCTACTCTTTTGGACATTTTAAGAATTCTATGTGCTCCAATGAAGTCACTTTTCATTTATTAAAGAGAGTACAGGCTTAAATTTAAATTTACAATAAATAAATTTATTCCAGAAAGGCCTTGCTTGTTCAAATCTCTCTTCATTGACTGAAACTTAACCAGGCAATGCAAATAGATACAGAATCAACAGGATCATGTTGGGTGTTCAGTTCTCTGTAGTGAATGAATCACCTCCTGATTTCCCAGAGTCTTGCTACCATCTGGAAGACACAATCTGAATAAAGAGCCTGCCCGATTGGCATGTCATCTACCAGAATAAATGTTCATTCACTGGCTCCACTAACGGAGGCCACAACATGTACCAGTTACAATATGTATTGCAGTTCTTTGCCAAACCTTCTCTGTCAGCATTTGCTAAGCAGTTATCTTCCATTAAAAAAAAACAAGCACATTAAGTGCAAAGGAATGCACCACTTACACATACCATCCTAACTTGGAAATGGAAATGTACAAAGGTTCATTTATTATCAAACTATACCACTCTGAAATTCTTCAATTCTCCGGACAGCCATGAAACCAAGAAAGAAAAGAAAGACAGTATGATCATCAACCCCCAAACCCCACCTCCCTAGAAAAAAAATGAACAAAAACAAACAAGCACATCAACCCCCAAATCCCACCTTCGGACAAAAACCAAGCAAAATGAATTAGGCAAATCAACCCCCAAATCCATCCTCCCGCAAAAAAAACATCAACCAAATGGATCGGACATATCAACGCCTCCCCCTTAAATCCCTCTTCCTGCATTGTTGGGTCAAAAAAACAAATCTTCCTACGTAAAGGACAGAGAGAGCTGGTTTATAACAAGGGAATGCAGATTACCATAAGCATCCACTTTCTTAACAGAAATAAATGTTAGCCTTATCAGTAACACATACATCCAGTGTATAAATGGTTATTTGTCAGAAATGGTTATTTGTCTCATCCTCCTGGGGGTTTTCACCGCGTACCAGACAATGTTTTAATACTGAGCTGCAAATGAAGTTGAACATCGTATAATCAGCGAACCTCTCCATTTTTGACTTTCTTCACATGGAAGAACAGGCCCATTCTTCCACGTAAAGGTGGTCAGAAACGGTGAATTCATTGATAATTATACAAAGATGTCTGCACCAAAACAGATGAATTTTGCAACCGAGTGATCAATGGCAAAACCTGCAGTAGACAATGATGTGCAAGTGTCAGAAATTATCACTTCACTGATGTTTGAGAGCAGAATCATTGAACAATAACTAGACAAGATGCTGGGGGAGAGAAAAAAAACAGGCAAAACCTGTGCAAAGAGAAACAAACAAAAAAATTTAGGTTAAAGCTGAAGAGGGCCTGCAACAGTAACCCCATTTTTCTTTTCACAGATGCTACCTGATGTTTCCAGCATCTTCTGCTTTTATTTCAGATTTCTAGCATCTGCAAGAGCCTCAAAGCACAGGAAAAATGTCAATGACACTGCCTCCACACAATCTTCCAAATTCACTTGAAAAATAAGTAAACCAATGCCGGTGTTATATCCAAGGTCAACATCCACAGCAAAAGGACTATTTATTCTCATTCAGCTACTTTGGGCAGGTCACATCATTCACATGACCTCACCAGATTCCCAAAGCAGACACTCTATTCCCATATGAGGAATAAATGAATTTCACCATGTCTGCCCGAGTCAACCTGTTGGAGATGTAGAGAGGAAAAGATTATAGATGTGCTCAAAGTTTCCTTGAGGTGCAAAATCTCCAACAATTCACAGGAACCCCCAGCCTACACCAACTCGGTAGAGAAGAACCATTCAGATTTGTACAAATCAAATAGCTTGCCTTAACATGCAGCTAGATCTAATTCTAGAATGCACATCATCAGTTCTACAAGTTGGGTGTTGCATGGCTCAATTGCCTTAGCTGTATCCACTACTGCAAGCCATGTTGTTATCACATTGAATACAGTCTCCTGGCCAGGATTCCCTAATGATAGGAATACAAGAAGAGAGCTTAGTATTTCAACCATTGCTGGTTGATCAGGCTTCTGATCTTGCCTTTCACACACATGCTGTTTACCAAGTATATGGTTCTGTTATGCAACATCAGTTTGACATTCCCTCTGACAGGTCTTTCTGCATTTGTCACTACACCATGTTTGATTTCATGACTTGTACAAGTAAGGAACATGCTGGGCCACAGGGTTATGCATTTCCATCGCCATTAGCCCGACGCTGGCCCCCTAGGCCCGAGTCGATATAGTAGCCCACAGACCTGTAGGATGCCTGTTATTGAGCTGCTAGATCTAGTCCGATTTGGTACAATTGTAGTGCCATATTAAATAATGGAAGATACCCTTGGTGAAAAGACAAGACTTTATTCCATAGAAACATCGGGGATATTAGCAATGCCATCATGGGCAAATACATCTCCAACAGGTTGACTCGGGCAGACATGGTGAAATTCATTTATTCCTCATGTTAACATAAGCACTACCTCTTGCAGATCCAGTCTATTGGCTGTGTCCTTCAGGACACAATTACCTGCTTGAGTTATGATGCTACCAAGTAATTCTTGCTGATGTATTTCAAGGTTCCCCATCCTGAGGATGCTCTTTAACTACGCCAGTGCTTGTTCCAGATCAACAAGAAACACTGATTCACCTACTGTGGGAGGATAGTAGGTTGCAATCAAGAACTATTTTTTTCTCTATTAATGTGTCACTATGAGACATTAGAGTATGAAGTAAATGTTGCAAGACTCTCAGAACTATTCCCTACTGCATTCAAATAATACTGTGACTGGACATACTCAGATTACAATGGAGCCAGGCACATTGCTTGTAAGGGATGAATCTCTAAATACAACCATGTCAAGCTTTTATCTCCTAATTTAGGTCCCCGTGTTTTTTATTTGAGGAAATCTTCATAAAGTTACACAGCAAGAGGTCCTTCCAGCCAAGAGTCTACACTGCCCAATAAAACCCTTTTGACCAATTAACCTATTAAATGGTATATCTTTAGCATGTGGGAGCAACCCAGAGCATCTGGAGGAAACCCAAGCAGTAACAGAGAGAACATACAAACTCCTTACAGGTAGTAGGGGAAATGAACCTAGGTTGCTGGTGCTGTAATAGTATTATGCCAAGATGTTTACAGAGAGGTGGAAAAGCCTGAGGCCTGGTGCCAGGAAAATAATCTCTTCCTCAATGTCAACAAGACAAAAGACATGGTTATCAACTTCAGGAGAACATGCAACACTCACATCCCTCTTTGCATCGATGACACAACAATGGAAACCGTAGCAGCAGTTTCAAACTCCTAGGAGTGTACATCTCATGCAACCTCTCATGGTCCAAGAACACATCCTACACAATCAAAGCTCAAAAATAACTCTGCTTTCTGAAGGCGGCTGAAGAGAGTTGGACTATACACATCAATACTCATGACCTTCTACAGATGTGTAGTAGAGAGCATCCTAACATGCTGCATCCCTGCATGGTACAGAAGCTGCACAGCAGCGGACAGGAAGGCTCTACAACAGGTAGCCAAACCTGCCCACACGTCACTGGCACCAGCCTACCTGCCATCAAGGACACATACACAGAAAAGTGCCAGAAAAAGGCTTGTAACATTACGAAGAATCCCAACCATCCAGCTCATGGACTATTTGTCCCACTCTCATCAGAAAGAAGACTACAGAGCATCCACGCCAGGACCAAGAGACTCAAAAACAGTTACTTTCCTTCAGCAACAAGGCTGATCCACACCCTTCACCGCTACTTTTTCATTTCCTGTCAGAGTGATCTTACACACGAGTTTACAGACACTCACGTGCCTAGCATTACTTTATAAACATATAACCAATGTATATTAGTAAGTGATCTCATACATTTATATTTACTATATTTTTAACTGTTTTTTTAAATCTTATTTTGGTTTTCTTTTGTTGTGCTGCATTGGATCCAGAGTAACAATTATTTCATTCTGCTTTACACTTGTATACTGGAAATGACATTAAATGATTTTAAAACTTACTTACTTGTAAACCTTACTTGTGTTTGGTCTTATGGTAGTGGCTTGGGCGAGTGATTTGCTTGGGCAATTCAGTGTTACCACAAGTCTGAAGTCACATTTACACCAATCTGCATAAGGATGATGGGGAGACTAGCTACATTATTCGATTTTATACAGAGTACTAACTGAGCTTGAATTCCACAGCTGAAATGGGACTTGAACTCACCTTTAGATTGTCTTTCCAGGTTACATTGTTATTATGGTGTCAATTTAATCACCGTGGCACTGCAGTACAGTATCTCTTTAGAGTGTTAATTTTTAAAAACTTTCTAACAAGCTCATTTCCATTACCCATCCAAGACCCTGTCTTTGTACACTGTAAAGTTTATGTTATACCTATGTTTGCTTCTCTTCATTTATTCTGAGAAATTGATAATATCTGTTATAATAGTAATACACACAGAATGCTGGAGGAACTCAGCAGGCTAGGCAGCATCTATGGAAAAGAGTAAACAGTTGACGTTTTGGGCCTAACCTGCCGAGTTCCTCCAGCGTTTTGTGTCTACTTTGATTTCCAGCATCTGCAGATTTTACCTTGTTTGAAATACCTGCTATAAGGCTGGACAGCTTAGAAAAGTCAAATTGTAATGGATTATAATTAAATTCTAAAAGAACAACAGAATGAATCATATTGCCTAAAGACTTAAGAACATTCAGTGTTACAGTGGCATGCAAAAGTTTGGGCACCCCTGGTCAAAATCTGTTACTGAATAGTTAAGTGAGTAGAAGATGAACTGATCTCCAAAAGTCAAAGTTAAAGATGAAAGCAACACACATCAAAGTTGCTGGTGAACGCAGCAGGCCAGGCAGCATCTCTAGGAAGAGGTACAGTCGACGCTTCAGGCCGAGACCCTTCGTCAGGACTAACTGAAGGAAGAGTTAGTAAGAGATTTGGTTAGTAAGAGTTAAAGATGAAACATACTTTTCAACATTTGAAGCAAGATAGTGTATTATTTTTGTTTTGTACAATTTTAGAGTGAAAAAAAGGAAAGAAGCACCATGCAAAAGTTTGGGCACCCCAAGAGATTTGAGCTCTCAGATAACTTTTACCAAGATCTCAGACCTTCATTAGCTTGTTAGGGCTATGGCTTGTTCACAGTCATCATTACGAAAGGCCAGGTGATGCAAATTTCAAAGCTTTATAAATACCCTGACTCCTCAAAACTTGTCCCAACAATCAGCAGCCATGGGCTCCTCTAAACAGCTGCCTAGCACTCTGAAAATTTAAAATAAATGATGCCCACAAAGCAGAAGGCCATAAGAAGATAGCAAAGCGTTTTCAGATAGCCATTTCCTCAGTTTGTAATGTAATTAAGAAATGGCAGTTAACAAGAACGGTGGAGGTCAAGTTGAGGTCTGTAAGACCAAGAAAACCTTCCAAGAGAACTGCTCATAGGATTGCTCGAAAGGCAAATCAAAACCCCCGTTTGACTGCAAAAGACCATCAGGAAGATTTAGCAGACTCTGGAGTGGTGGTGCACTGTTCTACTGTGCAGCGACACCTGCACAAATATGACCTTCATGGAAGAGTCATCAGAGGAAAACCTTTCCTGCGTCCTCACCACAAACTTCAGTGTCAGAAGTTTGCAAAGGAACATCTAAACAAGCCTGATGCATTCTGGAAACAAGTCCTGTGGACTGATAAAGTTAAAATAGAACTTTTTGACCGCAATGAGCAAAGGTATGTTTGGAGAAAAAAAAAGGGTGCAGAATTTCATGAAAAGAACATCTCTCCAACTGTTAACGGGGTGGATTGATCATGCTTTGGGCTTGTGTTGCAGCCAGTGGCACGGGGAACATTTCACTGGTAGAGGAAAGAACGAATTCAATTAAATACCAGCAAATTCTGGAAGCAAACATCACACTGTCTGTTAAAAAAAAGCTGAAGATGAAAAGAGGATGGCTTCTACAACAGGATAATGATCCTAAACACACCTCAAAATCCACAATGGACTACCTCAAGAGGCACAAGCTGAAGGTTTTGCCATGAATCTCACAGTCCCCCGATCTAAACATCATCGAAAATCTGTAGATAGACCTCAAAAGAGCAGTGCATGCAAGACAGCCCAAGAATCTCACAGAACTAGAAGCCTTTTGCAAGGAAGAATGGGTGAAAATCCCGCAAACAAGAATTGAAAGACTCTTAGCTGGCTAAAGAAAGCATTTACGAGCTGTGATACTTGCCAAAGGGGGTGTTACTAAGTACACCCTATCCTCGTTATATGCGAGGGATACGTTCCTCGAAGTTGACGCATAATGTGAATAATTATTTAAATAGGGAAAATAGGGATGATTCCAGAGGGCTTCCTAAATATGTTTTATCTGTAACCTATTCACATTTTTATACCAATTCGACACAAAAGCAGAACTACAAGACAACATTTGTATTATATTTAATCAATTTAAGGTAATATTCAATGTAATAAGTTATAGAAAGTTAACATCCTCTGGTGTACAGTACTCACCAACAGTGGCAGGTGTGTTTGCTCCAGGAGATGAGTGGTTGTTGTGGTGTCGGGCAGCTTTACATAGATAAGGTCGTTGGTTGTGGTCGTCAGGAAGCACAGCAAGGGATGCAAGACTCAAAGAACTCTTAGAACTGCCGGCAGCAGAAAGATTACAGCGATTTGCATAAAGCGGTGACGGTTGTTTGCTTAGCAACATTTTGTTTTTCAGCATAAATTTGCTTGTAGGGAAGAAGGGTTGACGGCAGGGAACGACTGAAATGCTGACTCCGTTCTAAACTTGGGTCCATGTCCATCGCCATTTGTGTTCCGACTTCCACCATTCCCTCACTGTTGGTAAACTCCCGGGATTTTCAAAATCGTCTGTTGCTTGCAGCATCTGAGAGAGAGTTCGCCGTAAAAAAATACGTATGCCTTGAATGTGGATTACACCAGTCGAGTGGCTGAATCAGCGACGTTGTGTTAGGCGGCAGGAAACGCACTGTTATGTAAGGATGAATGCTGTCCAAATGTTTAGGATGGGCTGTCGCATTGTCAAGCAACAAAAGAACTTTAAAGGCAAGATTCTGCTCCCAGCAGTAGATGCCCTGCTGTTTATAATTTCCAACTTTTTTTCCCCCCAAGTCTTAAAGCGGTTCTCTGCTGTTCGGCTGACAGCCCAAGACATGACATCGGACACTTAGGAGGCATAATTAAATATTTCAAGCACAAAATCACTGCTCCGTAGGTAACACCAACAGAAGTTTAAGATCGCGCATCCACACCTTGCCAAAACCAATGCAAGAGTGGCGGGAGAGAGATTATGAGGCGCGCGCACCTGACCTGTATTGGTGGGAAAGCGGGGCTTCTCACCCCAACAGTGAGACTGTGAGGTGTGCACATGTGACTTGTATTGGCGGGAAGGCAGAGCTCCTCGTATAACCGTGAGTTTTGGATGCATGTAACAAGACCTTGGTAGAAATGGTTCCTCGCGTAACTGTGAATCCGCATAGTCTGAAGACGCATACAACGAGGATAGAGTGTACTGACCATGCAGGGTGCCCAAACTTTTGCTTTGGGCCCTTTTCCTTTTTTGTTATTTTGAAACCAAAAAAGATGGAAATAAAAAAGTAATCTTGCTTAAAATATTAAAGAAATGTTTCATCTTTAACTTTATGCCTTTTGGAAATCAGGTAATCTTTTACTCACTTAGCTATTCACAGTTACAGAAATTTTGACCAGGGGTGCCCAAACTTTTGCATGCCACTGATACCCAGTTGACTGAAATTTCACTTCTTAAATTTAATCATTCAAATGATACAGACATCAGTGGCAAAGTTATTATTTATCTTCCACCCTCAATCACTTTGAGCCAGGCAGCTCACTGGGTCATTTTGAAGGTCAATAAATTAGCTGTGTTTCAATGACAATCACGTAGTTTAATTGTCACCAAACCACCACTAACTTCTTTTTCCAAATTCCTACTTCAATTTCAACTCTTTTTGCTGAAGTGGTTGAATTCAAACTCATGCTTCTGGAGCAACAGTTCTGGCCCCTGGAATGCAAGTCAGCTGATATTAAGCTTACTATATCCTCAAAAGGATCTCAAATGTTAGTAGAAAAATAATGTCCTCACAAACTTCAACTGAGTAATAATACAAGATTATATTGTTTACACAGCTTTGTTGGCTATGAAACCAGTGGCGCCAAATTACTGGCATAAAGAAATAATGTCCCCAAAATTTTGTTTCATTTTTAGATTAGATTATGAGGACACTCAGTCCTCGTTTATTGACATTCAGAAATGCATGCATGCATTAAGAAATGATACAATGTTCCTCCAGAGTGATATCACAAAAAAAACAGGACAAACCAAAGACGAACACTGACAAGACCACATAATTATAACATATAGTTACAGCAGTGCAAAGCAATACCATAATTTGATAAAGAGCAGACAATGGGCATGGTAAAAAAAAGTCTCAAAGTTCTGATCGACTCCCGATAGTCCCAAAAGCAGGCGGCAAAAGGGAGAAACTCTCCCTGCCATGAACCTCCAGGCGCCGACAACTGCTGATGCATTGGAAGCACCTGACCACAGCAGACTCTGAGTCCGTCCGAAAACTTTGAGCCTTTGACCAGCCCTCCAACACTGAGCACCATCTCTGCTGAGCGCTTCGACCCCACCCCAGCTGCCGAGCAACAAGCAAAGCCAAAGACTCGGGGCCTTCTCCTCCGGAGATTCTGGATCACACAGTAGCAGCGGCAGTGAAGAAGGCATTTCAGAAGTTTCTCCAGATGTTTCTCCGTGCTCTCATATCTGTCTCCATCAAATCAGGATTGTGCGTGGCACCCTACTTGATAGATAACAGATATCATTCACCGGAGTGGCCACTGCGTCGCACCACCATCTTCCCCTCCTTACATATGATATCACTTGTCATTCATATTAAAGATTTGGATGAGAATATTATTGAAATAGAAACATAGAAACATAGAAAATAGGTGCAGGAGTAGGCCATTCAGCCCTTCGAGCCTGCACCGCCATTTATTATGATCATGGCTGATCATCCAACTCAGAACACCGCCCCAGCCTTCCCTCCATACCCCCTGACCCCCGTAGCCACAAGGGCCATATCTAACTCCCTCTTAAATATAGCCAATGAACTGGCCTCAACTGTTTCCTGTGGCAGAGAATTCCACAGATTCACCACTCTCTGTGTGAAGAAGTTTTTCCTAATCTCAGTCCTAAAAGGCTTCCCCTCTATCCTCAAAATGTGACCCCTCGTTCTGCACTTCCCCAACATCGGGAACAATCTTCCTGCATCTAGCCTGTCCAATCCCTTTAGGATCTTACACGTTTCAATCAGATCCCCCCCTCAATCTTCTAAATTCCAACGAGTACAAGCCCAGTTCATCCATTCTTTCTTCATATGAAAGTCCTGCCATCCCAGGAATCAATCTGGTGAACCTTCTCTGTACTCCCTCTATGGCAAGGATGTCTTTCCTCAGATTAGGGGACCAAAACTGCACACAATACTCCAGGTGCGGTCTCACCAAGGCCTTGTACAACTGCAGTAGTACCTCCCTGCTCCTGTACTCAAATCCTCTCGCTATAAATGCCAGCATACCATTCGCCTTTTTCACCGCCTGTTGTACCTGCATGCCCACTTTCAATGACTGGTGTATAATGACACCCAGGTCACGTTGCACCTCCCCTTTTCCTAATCGGCCACCATTCAGATAATAATCTGTTTTCCTATTTTTGCCACCAAAGTGGATAACTTCACATTTATCCACATTAAATTGCATCTGCCATGAATTTGCCCACTCACCCTACCTATCCAAGTCACCCTGCATCCTCTTAGCATCCTCCTCACAGCTAACACTGCCACCCAGAAATGATTAGTAAGTGTGCTGATGACACTAAATAGAAGGTATCATTGACAGTGAAGATGGCTATCAGGATTTATAGAGGTAGCTTGATCAACTGGGCAAGTAGGCCAGTGGAAGTTGCAGTAAGGCAAGGATTAAAGACAACGTCCAGGCAAGAATATCCTGGGCCAGTTGTAGTCAAGCCAGACCTTTGAAGAAAGTTCACCAGAGCCAATCCTGATTACTGCTGATAAGTGAAAATGACTGGCAGTGTGTAATCAACCTAGGGGAAAAAAAAGCTCCATTTACACAGTAGAGGGTGCAGGAGACAGACAAGATAGGAATGTCAGAAGGATATGAAATACACCCAACAACAAAGGGACAATTGCTTTCCTAACTACAAAATATTATCAGTTGTCAGCTTGTAGCTTCTACTAACATCTCTACTGTGAATGCCAATTGATCTTACAAGTAAGGAATTCAACCATATACAGTACAATTTACTAAATGGTCAATATCCCCAACTGATGAGTCAATTCTGTATAAAAACAGTGGTTTTCTCTCCTGGTTTCAGAACAATAAGGTGACAGGGGCCTTGGTGCTTTCCTTGCGCACAAAATATGTTTGAGTCATAACAGTGCACATGGCGACAATGGGCCAAGGAATGGCAAATGGGGTTTGATCAGAAAAGTGCGAAATGTTACACTTCGGGAAGACAAATGAGGGTAGGACTTTCGCAGTGAATGGCAAGGCTCTGCAGAGTGATGTAGAACAGAGAAGCTTAGAAATACAAGAGCATAGCTCCTGTAAGGCAGTGTGGAAAGTAGAGAGTAGTAAAAACAGCTTTTAGCACTCTGGCCTTCATTAGGTAGGGCACTGAGCATAGAAGTTGGGATGTTATTTTGTACTTGTACAGCAAGTTGGTGAGGCTACATTTGAATTATTGTATTCAGTTTTGTTCAGTGTGCAAAAGGAAGAAATGATGAGGATACTGCTGAAACGCAAAGGTGTGAGATACAGGAAGGTTGAAGCAGGACATTTTCCACTACAGCATGGAAGAATGAGGGGTAATGTTAGAGGTGCATAAAAGTATGAATGGCAAAGGGTGGATTGCAGTCTTTTTCCCCAGGGTTGGGAAATCAAGTACTAGAGGGCAAAGGTTGAAGGTGAGAGGGGGTGATTTATTTGGTATCCAAGGGACAACTTTTTCACTCAGTTGTTAGTATATGGAATGAGTTGCCAGAGAAATGATTGAGGCAGGAACATTAACATTCACAAGGTACTTGGACAGGTAAATGGATAGGAAAGGTTTATAGGGATATGTAGGGATATGTGCCAAATGCAGGCAAATGGGACTAGCTTAAATGGGAATCTTGGTCAGATCAATTGAAACAAAAAACTTGTTTCTCTGCTGAACAATAATGATCAGTGGGATTGTTGTTTCTAAATATTTGTTTTGCCTTTAAGTGTGTACTAGTTTGTGTTATAATATCCCTCACTCCATAAGAACTTCTACAAAATAACTTTTTGAAACTGTTGATATTCAAAGCAGCAAAAGAAAATTAAGTGAATCAGAACATTAATACAGTGGAAAGAACTACCACTTATACAGTGCCTTTAATGTAGCAAGTACAGCCCAAAGTTAAATGGTTTGAAAGTATTTAGACAACAATGCAAAATATGGAAAGATCTGAATAAAACAAAAAAAAAGGTTGGTGACCAGAATCCAGAGGATATTAGCACATACAGATATGAAGATGACTGTGCACGAGTTAGAAGGGCACTAAAGTAAGATACAGGAGAATGGCTAGTAGTACATTGCATCCTCCAGGCAAGACTGTTCTAAGAACACGATTATCACAGAATAGCTGAGAGAGGTCAAAGCCTGTGGTTACAGGTGGAAATAGATGATCCTACTAATTACAGTTACATGGACCAAAGCCAACCTCGTATTCAAATATAACCTCGCCCTTACAAATAGCCCAGTTGGGTTTCAGATAGCCGCCAAGTGATTGAATTTACGCGAACTGAAGACTCTAGGTTTAATTTTTTCCACCCCCTAATTTTTGCATAACAAAGTTTTTTAAAAATGAAAACCAAGATGCCTACTGACACAACTGCCACAGCTCTACACACTGCCCTTACACATCTGGAAAAGAGGGGTGCTTAAGCGAGAATGCTGTTCTTGGACTACAGTTCAGCATTCAACACCGTAATTCCCTCCAGGCTCGACAAGAAGGCCTTTACCCTGCCTCGTGAAGCTGGATCCTGGACTTCCTGTGAGGTTGCCAACAGGTGGTAAGAGTGGGCTCCCTCACCTCTGCCCCTCAGGATTGTGTCCTAAGCCCCCTCCTTTGCTTTCTGGATACTATCACCACCCACAGCTTCAATCTGTTAATTAAATTTTCTGACAACAATACACTGATCTCAAATAATGAGCCAGCCTACAGAGAAAACTTCATCACCCTGACACAGTGGTGTCAAGAAAACAACCTCTCCCTCAATGTCACAAAAACAAAGGAGCTGGAGGTGGACTACAGGAGGAATGGAGACAGGCTAACCCCTATTGACATTAATGGATCTGGGGTTGAGAGGGTGAACAGTTCCTCAGCATAAACATCACCGAGGATCTCACCTGGTCAGTACCTACCACCTGTGTGGTGAAAAAGGCACAACAGAGCCTCTTTCACCTCAAGACGGTTGAAGAAGTTTGGTGTGGGCACCCAAATCCTAAGAACTTTCTACATTGAGATCATTCTGACTGGCTGCATCACTGCCTAGTATGGGAACTGTACTTCCCTCAATTGCAGGACTCTGCAGAGAGTGGTGCAGACAGCCCATCGCATCTGTAGATGTGAACTTCCCACTATTCAGGACATTTACAAAAACAGGTGTGTAAAAAGGGACCGAAGGATCATTGGGGACCCGAGTCACCCCAACCACAAATTGTTCCAGATGCTACAGCAGCATAAAAGCCAGGACCAACAGGTTCTGGAATAGCTTCTTCTACTAGGCCAGCTTCTTCTACCAGGCCATCAGACTGCTTAACTCATGCTGATACAACTGTATTTTTTTGTTATATTGACTATACTGTTGTACATACTATTATAAATTACTATAAATTGCACATTGTCACAGAGACATAATAAAGATTTTTACTCCTCATAGCTATGAAGGATGTAAGTAATAAAGTCAATTCAGTTCAAGATCTACACATCAAAGTTGCTGGTGAACGCAGCAGGCCAGGTAGCATCTCTAGGAAGAGGTACAGTCGACGTTTCAGGCCGAGACCCTTCGTCAGGACTAACTGAAGGAAGAGTTAGTAAGAGATTTCAGTTCAAGATGTTACTTTCTATCCCACTGACCTTTCACTCTCCTCCTTTCCTGCCCCTATAACTGAAAACCTTTATAGTGAAAGGTAACATTTCAGACTGATAATCTGTTTTTCCTCTCTCCACAAATATTGCCTCACCTCTCCATTTTTAGCACTTTCATTATATTTTATCTTCTAATTTTAACCTACAGAAATGGCCAAGAATCTTAACCAAGGAGATTTTCTTTTAATTTGGAGACGTTCAGGTAGAACATTCAAAAAACTTGCACCATTTCAAGAAGTTTTTTAAAAAGTAATTGAAGGTTAAATTTTCTAATAATTTAATTACTTAAACTAAAATAATTTTAAATTCTCATCAATAATGTTTTCAAAAATGTTGACAGGTCCAACATGGAAGCTGCAAATTATTCTGAACTAGATCAAGTCTAAGCCATTGAATCCAATCATAGTAGGATTCTCCAGGACAATGCCACATAATCATCCTCTGAGATCCTGTGGAAAGGAGATTCCTAATCTAGCAATTTGAAGGAAGGGAAGGAACTCAGTTATTTTCATCAGCTTAAGCCATTTTACTATATTTTATGTTTTCTAGTTGTTCAGTGCATTTTTCAAAAATTGCATTTTAAAATGTACTAAATTTAAAGCAATTTCAATATTTGTTGAGATCAGAGGAATTTAGAAATGATTACAAAATCCCAGACATTGATATGATTGAGTAGGGTAGATTGAGCCTAAAGGCTGGCATTGTGGCACAACTAATAAGAGCCGTACTCTCATAACTCTTGAGCTTGGATACTGGTTGTATTGAGTTTGAAAGTCCTCTGTGATTATGTGGGTTTCCTCCTCATGCTCTAGCTTCTCCCACACCTCAATGATATGCAGCTTAGTAGGTTAATTGGCCTCTAATTTTCTCCTATTTGGCAAAATCTCAGAAGAGTCGACAGGAACAGGAGAACAAGGCGGCACTGATATACAGTAGTTTACTGGCCAGTGCAGACTTCGTGGGACAAATTTCTGTTTGTGCTGTATGATTTTATGTATCTATTCTGGGGAGTAGGATCAGGTAATCAGGTTGGCTCCTTGTATTGGTATTTTACATTCATGCTTAAAAGTTTTCACTACCAAAGGAAGTTTTCCAAAACTAAAAAAAACTGTGACACCGGATGAGAAGTCCCTATGTGCTACATCATAACATTCTAGTATCTACAGAACTCAGTGCCTATAAACAGCCTCCCTGAAAAAAAATGCAACTTTTACATAATTCTCCAACATTTTTATTGAAAGAATTTTTCTAGTTAGGAAAGCTAAAGAAAAGCTAACATCTTTAGAAGTTTATAATAGGGGCAGGAGCTGGTTAATTCAAAAAAATAACCAGCCCTTAAAACTGCTTATCTGTGACCACCTCATTATCATATACCACTGTGTCAAGAAAGCAGGTGCCAATACACAGGAATCCATGGAAGAGATATACTTTGCAAACTAACAACTTTTCTACTGACTTGTAAAATACATTATCCAACAATGTAACATCCATTGATATTTTAATGCCACTAAAACAAGCCAGTGGATGTGGGACATTCTGGTTCTGTACCACTGTAACTACAAAGAGGAAACAATATATAACGTGCATGTTAATTAACCGTCGTTGAAATTGTTCCTTTCCACCTTGCAGAAAAATTGGTTTATGCAACTCCTTCTCCAGACTACAATTTGATTACAGATACATTTCCCTCATCTTGTCCTTTCAGCAAAGAGCCATTCCCTTAGTTTAAGACTTCTGATCAAATGTCATTGGTTTGAAAATGGAAGGCATTAGAAAAAGAGGCTTTAAAATAAGAAAACCTAGATAACTAATGCTTTGATAATTCTCCAGATTCCCACAAATTTGAACAAGGTTCAATAAGACAGAAAAAAGGTACAATTCTGTTATTTGAAGACAACAGGAATCTGTATGCCAGTTAACATCTCTGACAAGAAAAACATCATAAGTTATTATTTTTAAAGGAAGCTGAGTGTTTTGCTAAAATAACTTGAATTTTACCAAGTAAGCAGCTTGCGAAAAGGAAATCACAAGAAATCTATGGGTGCTTAGAAAAGTCTAGAAAGTATTTGTAAGACATCACATCTAAGATTACTGTGGAAAATAAAAGCTCTGTATCGGAGGCAGTAGATTGGAAAGGGTAATAAACCTTTGCCTCAGAGGAAGGAGAAATAAACATTCTTTTTCTAGTTGACAAGATGTAAAATTGATGAATCACAGATCAGTGTTGGAGCTTTACTTTCTTTTAAAAAGAGCTTATATAATTACTTAAGAACATAAGAATGCCAAATCTACTGACAACACAAAACAATAATTTATGAAAGAGACACCAGAAATCTGAAGTGACATAGATGAGTTAGCTGGGAGGGTAGAGATCTGGCAAATGGAGCATAACGCCATAAAATATGAGAGTATCCAATACTGAAGGAAAAACATTTTCTGAGTGAGGGCAGACTACAAAGTTCCAAAATGCAGAAGAATCTGCATTTACTCAGTGCAGGTACTGCAATTAATTAGGAAAACTAACAAAACATTATTGTTCATTGCTTGAGAAATTGAGTAACAAAGCAAGAATGCTACACTTCAGCTAAACAGGCCACTGGCAAGATCTCAACAGGATTATTGTATATCCTTGGTCTCCTTATTTAAGGAAGTATGTTAATCCTTGGAAGTAGTTCAGGGAAGATTCAACAAATTAATATTTGGAACAGGTGAGCTGTCTTCACAGATGCTGTTTCAAATGCTGATGACTTCCTGCTATTGTTTTGTCTGGGTTTTTCCAGCATCTACAGTATTTTTGCTTTTATTTCTACCCATTTCACTGTTATCACCAATTACAAATTGCAGTAACTATGAACACTTCCATGCTTTTCCTCATAACTATGGAAACACATATGCTCCCTCTAAAGGCGAGAGACTGCACAAAATAGTTTATCTAGATTTTGCTGCTTCAAAGAAAATATATTATTTCATTTGTAATAATGACAAAAACATATTAAAGATATTTTGCTTCACTAGTACACCTTGTAAGCACATACGAATTCTTCATTTCTATAAATCAAGATATTTTCAGTTACACTACCTTGAAGAATCCTGCTGCCTATACTTGAAATCTTGGAGAATGAACTAGAAGTAACAAACTGATCCCAACAACCATATTTGAATATATAGGATAGGATACGTGTAGAGTTCCATGTATCTAGACTTTGCCATGCTCTGTCTGGTGTAAACTTGTTGAATGCCAGCTCGCAGATCATCCCATATCTGATCCAGGCCTATCTGCTTAAGCCCATGTGGATTTTGGCTCTTGTTTGATGACATTTTGTTTCCTTATAGGTTTCTAAAGCAAGGTTCACAGTCAGTAAAGATATTCCTCCATGAGATGTAGCTGTACAGATTCCCGTCAACTTCCCAGTTAACAGCCAATAAATTTTACTTCCTCCAAATTGGCCAGACTCAACCTCGTCAAACCTGTAACAGAAATTACAAGTTTCAAACATAGGAAATCACTCAGCATTTTTCATTTTAGGATTATTACAAAACATATTTTTAAACTACATTTTCATTTTAAGGCCAGATTACAATATTCATTATTATAAATATAAAGCAAGGTATCAGCCATATAGCAACATTTTTAAAAAAACCAAGTACCATGACAAATAAGTTAACATGATCTCCAGTTTTTATCTAAACTTGTAGACACAGCAAGTCTATGGTGCCTTATCAATCATTGGTGCTATTTAATGACATTAAATTTAGCTCCTTATGGTGCAAAACTACAGCATGTTATATTAAGTATTTAAAATAATTTTGAATTTAGTCTATTGCAATTAGGAAAATATTTTTTAAAAGAACTTCACAAAATCAAGGTAGTTGGCAGAAGAGACTTTGATTTCAAATAAATATTGAAAAGCAGAATTATTAAATATGAACATGAACATAATATATTCAGGAAATAATAACAAGTATACCAGGCATAATATACCGAGCAAATAAGAAATCCGTGAGCTGCACGATCACCACAAATTACTAGCTGAATTATGCTGCTTTGATAAACTATGCCAAAAACACAATTTGGTATTAATCTCTAGATCAAAAATTATGGTATCTGTTCTGTTAAAACTGATATAATGTTCCAATACTCTATGTTTAATGAGATTAAGTTCCAAAATGCCGCTTAACATCAAAAAAGTAGAAAAAAAGCATAGAAACTTGCTCAAATCTTAACTCCACAATAAAACTATTCTGTATAATTTTTGGGTATTTTTAAATCACTTTTCTCTCTTTCAAAGAGATATCCTTTTTTTTAGTTCTAACTTGACTAATTAATCTCATTTATTTTTACTTTCTTGTTCCTTTAAACTTAAATCTCATTGCTTGTTGAGATAGACAATTGACCTAGCAACAATATGCTAGCAATCCCCTTCAATTCAACAAGTTATCGATTCACACTTGTAGTCCAAATAACCGATAATTAAAAGGCGATGAAATACCTGAGAAATATGCCATTCCAAAGTTTGCTAATAATCTCCAATTGGGTTCATCTTTGATTAAGAGTTCAAGAGCTTCATATTATAGCAATGCCATTGAACATCAATGGGCATAGTTTTCAGTTGTTTCAAAGGATGGATATTAACATCCATTTCAATGTAGTTCTGTGGGAATCCTTAAAGCCTTTCTGGTGAATATCCATGCAATTGCTGTAGATGTTCATTACCAGAAGTACTTTTACTTCAGAATATTATATGGACATGCTCAGCCCCTTTTTAAGGAGGCACACTATCCTGCATCCTGATTTTCAGTATTCAAGAAACACTCCAAAACCTATTCTAATAATCAGAAAATCCAGTTCATTGATGCACTTCCTTTAAATAAACCTTTAGCTTGGTCTTGAAATTCTGTATACAAGCGTCTTAATTTACCTTATATAAACAGGTGCATGAATGTAGTACCTATATATCCTTTGTTACAATTTCCTTGCTACCAACAAAATAAATAATGATTTTAAAAATATGGGCAGGCCAAAGGACTGGAGCCTTCAACAAATCCCAGTTTGATATGATGTGTATTTTAGCTATCTATTTCTTGTCTTATTACCGATTAGTATATATTTTTCCAGTCTCCAAACATAAGGTTAGTAAGTATATTGAAATTCAGTATCTTACTGGCTTCAACTCATGGTTATGAATTTTGTATTGAGGACTGAATCAAAATAGGAGGTCCACTATTCAAGGCAGAAAATGATTTATTCACCCAAAAGGTTAGTACAGCTTCAGAGTTACCTCTCCAAGGAAGATATGGAAGCTCAGACGCTGAATAAAGATCCTTGAGTTATGAAAGGGTTCTGTTCATGGGAACTTGGTAACCCAAATAGTTACCAAGTTGAAAATGGAATATAGTGCATGGAAGAGTCTCAAAGAAACAGTTGTGACTACAGAACAAGGCAGCATGGGTAGAGTGGCCAACAGCCAGTCTCACTAACTCAGTGAGTGAATTAGCAAATCTGCTTAATGCTCCCAGGGCAGCTCGGCTGAGGAAAGGCCCAAGAAATGCCCTGCTACCACCCAGCAAATGGAGACTATAGCAGCAAGCAAATCCAACATGTTGGGTCACCCAAATGTTTGTCAATATGTACAGCTGTACACAAGGCAGGTGTTCATAAGCTGTGGAAAAACTGTACAATCAGGATCAAGACAGATGGAATTTTGAATATTCAAGAAATATGATTTAGTGAGTTAAAGTGATGTCAAGGTAAAAGATCAGCTATAATCATAGTCATACTTTATTGATCCCGGGGGAAATTGGTTTTCGTTACAGTTGCACCATAAATAATTAAATAGTAATAAGACCATAAATAATTAAATAGTAATATGTAAATTATGCCAGAAAATAAGTCCAGGACCAACCTATTGGCTCAGGGTGTCTGACCCTCCAAGGGAGGAGTTGTGAAGTTTGATGGCCACAGACAGGAATGACTTCCTATGACGCTCTGTGTTGCATCTCGGTGGAATGAGTCTCTGGCCTAATGTACTCCTGTGCCCAACCAGTACACTATGTAGTGGATGGGAGACATTGTCCAAGATGGCATGCAACTTGGACAGCATCCTCTTTTCCTGCTTTTCCTCACTCTATAATCCAAGTAGGATTTTGATGTTAAATCTATTTCTTATGTATTTTGATGACAGTTTTCAGTATTATGGAAGTAAATAATAATTTCTTAACCTTTTCTCACCCAAATACAGAGGTTATTCAACCTTCAATACTGCATTTACTATCAAAGTAAGGCACCAATGCTCCTAGATTCCAGGACTCAATTCCCAAGGAGCCCCTTCCCTCTAGCTCAATATCCCCAATATCCAAGTACTCTTAATTATTTTTCCCTTGAGCTCAGATCACAGGACCTGTTCTATTACTCATGAAATCCTTCATCTCTTTTGTGTCCTCAGAACTGCCTGAATGCTTATTTTTCCCAACAGACATGCACGCACCTGAAAGAGGTATAAAAAAAATGGGCTAAATATGTCGTCCAGATAAATATATTCCTTCAAGATCCAAAAGAAAGCAGAAAAATAAACAATGCATGTCAGGCTTGCAGGTAAAATACAGTTCCATCAGCACCTACTATGACATACATCTTAGAAATTTGGAAGCCTATTATGGTAGCACACTGATGTTGGAGGTAGTTCCTAGAGTGTTTCCATTTCAAAAAATGCATCAATTCTAAAAATGTATATCCTCAAGTGACCACTTTGGTAAACAAATCCATGGTTCTATAGCAATTTAAGAAAAAAAACTGTGTCACCTCAATTTTCCAACTGACTATCCTCTACACTTTCATTGTTACACCAATTAGTAAAATGTTAATTATCTATGAAATTCAGTCATAGAGTATGTACTAAAAAAAAGCATGCCAGTCCACTGAATTCATGCCAAACCTCTAACACCCCTCTAAACCAATTCTATGTTCTACCTTGTATCCCTAACCTCTTCCTCCTGATTATCCATGGGATAATTTCTTGTAGCCACTTTACTGACCATCTGGCATATCTGTGTCATATGAGAAGAAACCAGATAATTTGGGGAGTTGGGCAGAGGCACACTGGAACAGCGAAAATGTGCAAATAGAAATTGGGTCTCTGGAGTACAATGGTTAACATTGCTGCTACTACACCATCCTCAGTCTTTTTATAAACTTTCACAACTTTTGATCCAGTGAAACTACCCCAATAGTCCCAAGATCTCTTCAAAAGTAAACAAAGACAAGCAATCTTAGAAGTAAAAACAAATGATCTAACTGAATATAGTCCACAGGTTAAAAGTTACATCCAGGTTGTCAACAGTCTGTCTCAGTTTAAGTCAGAGAGGAAAAGGGCACACTCTCAGACCAGAGGAATGTCCATTCAGAACAGAGAGAAGGAGAAACTTCTTTAGCCAGAAAGTAGTGAATCTGTGGAATTCTTTCCTACAGGTGGTTGTGGAGAGCAAGTTATTGATCTTCTGGAGGCAGAAGCTAAGTTAAGATGGCACTAAACGGCGACTCCTTTGCCTGCATCTTCGGAAACAGCTCTACTTCTATCTTTAATATCTTTATTTTTCCCTTTCAAGGTTCTTTTGAAGACCCTCACCTGGAGTTACAGGGAGACTTCGGTTCTTTGCAGGAATGGGACCCATTCTTGGGGTTTCAGGACCAGCCGTTGTTGTTCAATATGCCAAGGGTTCGGCCTGAGAGTCTTACTCGTATTTGGAAGCCTAAGATGTCGGGGCTCTGGAGACGGGCGGATCGAGGGCCAATGTCATGACAGGAGACTTGTGTGCTGACGGGGAGGGCAGAAGATCTTGCGCTGTGGGCCCAAAGACTCAAGATCTTTGCAATCTTCAGGCACAGAGCTCGTAAAAGGCGATGAAATGGACTTTTTAACATCGTAAACCAGCGGGCTGTTGGTATGTCTCCCGCTCGCTGTGATAATGGGGGACACTTCCCTCTCCCTAATTAGGGAGAGAGAGAAAACCTGTGGTCTGTCGAATAACGGATGAAATGCGAGTATTCAGGGTAACTGCAAGTCTGCGTCTTTGCTATCACCACACTTCTCTGCTTGTGCTCGGTAGCAGGTACACTTTTTTTTTGCTGGGGGGGGCAAGGGAATCGTTGCTTGCTGCCGCTTACATGCAGGAGGGGGGAGGAGCAGGGGTGTGAACTTTGGGGTTCTCACGTTTAACTGTCATTCATTCTGTGGGGCACTTCTCTGTTTTTGTGGATGTTTGCGAAGAAAAAGCATTTCAGGATGTATACATTTATCTGACATTAAATTCAACCTCTGAACCTTTGAGTCTATTTAAAGTGGAGGCTGATCAGTTCTTTTTTAAAAACGCAAACAACAGGAATTCTGCAGATGCTGGAAATTCAAGCAACACACATCAAAGTTGCTGGTGAATGCAGCAGGCCAGGCAGCATCTCTAGGAATATGCAGAAACGAGTTCGGTGGGGCAGGAGCAAGCTGAGACAATAGGTCTACCAGGACAGGCAGGTTTGTGGATCTTGGGTAGGAGGTAGAAACGGATATGCAGAAACGAGTTCGGTGGGTTCAGCATCTCTAGGAATATGCAGAAACGAGTTCGGCATCCTAGAGATGCTGCCTGGCCTGCTGCGTTCACCAGCAACTTTGATGTGTGTTGGTTGATCAGTTCTTGATTAGTCAAGGATTCAAAGGTTATGGGGAGAAGGTAGAGAATGGGGTTGACAGAGATAATAAATCAGCCATCATGGAATGACAGAGCAGGGTCAAAGGGCCAAATGATCTACTTCTGCTCCTTTGTCTCAGAGTATTATGGAATTGGTGGCTACAGGAGAAACCAAAAACAACTGCTTTGCTTTTACTGAAACTTAGATAGAAGAAATTTCTGACCAATGCCGAGTGTTAGGTTTGCAGTTTGACAATTTAGAGACAATTGAGAAGTCAAGCGTGGTTATGTGGAGCAGAATTGGGTGTCACCTGCATACCTTTGGGAACTAACATTGCGCTGCTGAATTATAATATGGGGATGCTAGCAAACAGAAGTAAGTAGGGAGACAACACACATCAAAGTTGCTGGTGAACGCAGCAGGCCAGGCAGCATCTGTAGGAAGAGGTGCAGTTGACGTTTCAGGCCGAGACCCTTCATCAGGACTAACTGAAGGAAGAGTGAGTAAGGAATTTGAAAGTTGGAGGGGGAGGGGGAGATCCAAAATGATAGGAGAAGACAGGAGGGGGAGGGATGGAGCCAAGAGCTGGACAGGTGATAGGCAAAAGGGGATACGAGAGGATCATGGGACAGGAGGTCCGGGAAGAAAGACGGGGCGGGGGGGGGGACCCAGAGGATGGGCAAGAGCTATATACAGAGGGACAGAGGGAGAAAAAGGAGAGTGAGAGAAAGAATGTGTGCATAAAAATAAGTAACAGATGGGGTACGAGGGGGAGGTGGGGCCTAGCGGAAGTTAGAGAAGTCGATGTTCATGCCATCAGGTTGGAGGCTATCCAGACGGAATATAAGGTGTTGTTCCTCCAACCTGAGTGTGGCTTCATCTTTACAGTAGAGGAGGCCGTGGATAGACATGTCAGAATGGGAATGGGATGTGGAATTAAAATGTGTGGCCACTGGGAGATCCTGCTTTCTCTGGCGGACAGAGCGTAGATGTTCAGCAAAGCGGTCTCCCAGTCTGCGTCGGGTCTCGCCAATATATAAAAGGCCACATCGGGAGCACCGGACGCAGTATATCACCCCAGTCGACTCACAGGTGAAGTGTTGCCTCACCTGGAAGGACTGTTTGGGGCCCTGAATGGTGGTAAGGGAGGAAGTGTAAGGGCATGTGTAGCACTTGTTCCGCTTACAGGGATAAGTGCCAGGAGGGAGATCAGTGGGGAGGGATGGGGGGGACGAATGGACAAGGGAGTTGCGTAAGGAGCAATCCCTGCGGAATGCAGGGGGGGGGTGGAGGGAAAGATGTGCTTAGTGGTGGGATCACGTTGGAGGTGGCAGAAGTTACGGAGAGTAATATGCGATGCTCTTAAACGCATCTCCCCCATTTCACGTACATCTGCTCTCACTCCATCCTCCCGCCACCCCACTAGGAATAGGGTTCCCCTGGTCCTCACCTACCACCCCACCAGCCTCCGGGTCCAACATATTATTCTCTGTAACTTCCGCCACTTCCAACGGGATCCCACCACTAAGCACATCTTTCTCTCCCCCCCTCTCTCTGCATTCCGCAGGGATCGCTCCCTACGCAACTCCCTTGTCCATTCGTCCCCCCCATCCCTCCCCACTGATCTCCCTCCTGGCACTTATCCGTGTAAGCAGAACAAGTGCTACACATGCCCTTACACTTCCTCCCTTACCACCATTCAGGGCCCCAAACAGTCCTTCCAGGTGAGGCAACACTTCACCTGTGAGTCGACTGGGGTGATATACTGCGTCCGGTGCTCCTGATGTTGCCTTTTATATATTGGCGAGACCCGACGCAGACTGGGAGACCGCTTTGCTGAACATCTACGCTCTGTCCGCCAGAGAAAGCAGGATCTCCCAGTGGCCACACATTTTAATTCCACATCCCATTCCCATTCTGACATGTCTATCCACGGCCTCCTCTACTGTAAAGATGAAGCCACACTCAGGTTGGAGGAACAACTCCTTATATTCCACCTGGGTAGCCTCCAACCTGATGGCATGAACATCGACTTCTCTAACTTTCGCTAAGGCCCCACCTCCCCCTCGTACCCCATCTGTTACTTATTTTTATGCACACATTCTTTCTCTCACTCTCCTTTTTCTCCCTCTGTCCCTCTGAATATACCTCTTGCCCATCCTCTGGGTCCCACCCCCCTTGTCTTTCTTCCCGGACCTCCTGTCCCATGATCTTCTCGTATCCCCTTTTGCCTATCACCTGTCCAGCTCTTGGCTCTATCCCTCCCCCTCCTGTCTTCTCCTATCATTTTGGATCTCCCCCTCCCCCTCCAACTTTCAAATCCCTTACTCTTCCTTCAGTTAGTCCTGACGAAGGGTCACGGCCTGAAACGTCGACTGTACCTCTTCCTAGAGATGCTGCCTGGCCTGCTGTATTCACCAGCAACTTTGATGTGTGTTGCTTGAATTTCCAGCATCTGCAGAATTCCTGTTGTTTAAGTAGGGAGACAGATCCCTTGTAAATACCAGAAGTTTTACAAAATGTCATATTGATACTAAAGTAAAAAATGGCATAGCTTTTCTTGTTATAATAATATAGACAATAACATTAAATGACTCAGATAATTCAAGCCATACTCATTAAGCCTTTGGTCCAATTTCACAATATGACAATACAATCAGATGAATTCTTAAAAAAAAATCACCTCAACTTCACCATTGAGCATTCTTGAATCCACTTTTTGTGGAAAAGCCTTTCATAAGTACCCAAGGACTAAAATAGTTTTCTTCATAAATAATAGCGATGTCACAATCAGAAGTCTTGCAGTGCTGGCATTAGTAGTCAACATATAATAATCCTATGTAAGATTAACTTTAGATTACCTTCCCAGGATGTGCAACAATGATGAAAGATCAATCTACTGAGTTCATTATTAGATGTTTTCCAGGATACCTGCATCACACGCTTCAGTTACCTCCCATCATACTGACATGAGTCACATCATAATCCAAATTAAGATCAATGAACCATGACAGCTTGCCAAAATGTACCTACTGAGCCACTATTACCTGGGTGAATGTATATGTGAAAGGATGTGACATGAATGACAGTGGGAAAGCCTTTATGATGCAAGTGGCTATGTGCATGTGGGGGTGCTGGGGAAATGCAAAATACTACATTTTGTAATACAACTGACTACAATCAAAAAGGATATTAAGTGGAATTTCACTGCACCAAATTAGAGTTTCTAAGAAATTTCTGCACACACAAACTGGAAAATAATGTTGACAATAATAGGAAACAAGCTACCTTAATTATTCAATCCATTTGTGTAAATGGGCTAAAGCAGCACCACTCACTCCAATTCATCACAGATGTTGCCTGATCTGCTAAGCACTTCTGGTACTTTCTGCTTTAGAATCTAATTCCAGAATTCTATTTTTTTGGCTTCAAAAATAAAACACTGAATGACTGCTATAGCATACCTAATGCTTTCCCAATGTCTTTACCCTATAAAAGCACAACAGTGGTTAGGCATAGTAACTAAAAATCTTTTATATAGCAGCTTCAACACGAGAATAAACACCAAAGTACTTTGCAGAAGCATAATACAGTCGGCCCTTCTTACCCGTGAGGGATTGGTTCCGGGACCCCTCGCGGATACCAAAAAACGTGGATGCTGAAGTCCCTTATTCAACCTGTCTCAATACGGTGGACCTTATGACTCAGTGGAACCCTGGACCATATTTAACCTGTCTCAGTGCGGTGGGCATTAGGACCCGGCGGCGGAGCTCTGAATCTGCAGTGTTTCTGTTCACCAAAATACTCACAATCACGATTGAAAATAAAAAGTGGAAATAATAAAGCGATCAGAAAGAGGTGAAATGCCATCGGTCATTGGAAAAGCGTTAGGCTACAGTCGGTTAACAATCGGAACAGTTTTAAAGGATAAAATGAGAAAGGCGCTGCCCGGTTAAAGCTACAATTGTTACTAAGCAACGCAGTGGTTTAATTATTGGGTTTTGGGTTTTTGATCCTCCACATCAACCCGGCAGGGATGGACAGTGCGCTCAGAAGCCATCTGTCACTAGATCGAACTCGGGAACTTCCGTTCCCGAGCCTGGCGCTGAAACGTATGTTAAGTATTTTATATGTATAGAAAGGTAAAATATATACTATATACTAAGACAAACGTTTGACTAACTGACACTAAATAATACCGGATGTACCTGTTCCGACTTACTTAGTAAGAGAAGTTCCGTTTTTTTTCCGATCCCGATCCACGATAACCTACGCACATCCTCACATATACTTTAAATCATCTCTAGATTACTTATACCTAATACAATGTAAATGCTATGTAAAATAGTTGTTATACTGCATTGTTTAGGGAATAATGACAAAAAAAAGTCTGTACATGCTCAAACAGCAAGTGCTGGAAGAGCACTTCCGGGTTTTCTCAACTCGCGGTTGGTTGAATTCGCGCATGAGGAACTCGCGGATAAGGAGGGCCGACTGTACTACAGGAGCAGACACTGAGCCAGAGATGACATTTTGATAGTTGACTAAAATCTGGGATCATTTATTTTAATGCAATCTGCTACTTACACTCTGTAACACGTGTTGTAGCTTCACAATCCTGGCCTGTTCCTGATATGCTCTTCTATATTCGTCAGATTAAGGATTTCTCACTTGAGTAAATTTGGAGGTGGGTGGGGATGTGCTAGGCTATGATAGATCAGACTAGTTAAATATGATCGTATGCTACTCATATCCCAGATACACTGTTTTGAACTGCTTGTGCTATTTGAAACTATTGACATTAGGGCCTCAGCATGAAAAACAGACTTCTGTTTCTCTGAAGACTGTTACTTGAATACTTCCTTAACAACTGCCATTAACAATTGTATTTGCCACAGGTAAAATAGCATGCATAAAGGCAAGTATGTTTCCCCTATCATTTAACAAAGGATTTAATAACTTTTCAAAACGGAGTAAAGTGTGTATGAAGAGCAGGAAACTGGAAAGAACAAAGATCTTTCAAAGAGCTAGCTATACGTTTCAAGTTGTGTGGTTTTATTAATAGGCTTAAAGTCTACATTCTATAAAGCTTGTACATCGAGATTTTTATTTAATTTACTACTACTACAATCACTTTGCTCCCTTACATCAATTTTCTCAGATGCCAAGGCTCAATAATGGCTTTAGCAACTATAACACTGACACTCCAAACAAAGTTCAATAGTTTAATTTCTTTTCCATGTTATGCTCATCCATTTGATATGGCAAATCTTTGGTATGGCAAATCTATGAAGAATAATTGAACAAGAGAAATGCAAAAGGGGAGTACGATACATTCTGAAATAATTTGAGGCATCTAAATATACCTTTGCTTAATTACCTTTTGCCAAGTATGCTTGGAAACATATATACAGTGGTTACTTAAGTCATCCTTATATCATACAGTGTATTATGAAATATATAATTAGTTTGTTGTTATCACAATATAAAAAGCTACTGAACATTTTACTGTGCAATACGGCTTTGTTTACCATTTCTTCTTAACCCTGGTTTTCAGTAAAAACTGTGTATTGAGTTCTTCAAATTATATGGACCTTCAACATTACTTGGATAAACTGCATTCTAAAATTTCTCAGTGATCTGGAGCCTACCATTTAAATTATCAAAATGAAGAGGAGGCAGTCTCCATATTACACATGGGTCCCGTTCATGAGAACTATCTGCAAGTCAATTTTTCTTTAAGTTAGAAACATCCATTTTCTAAAGCCACCCATATCTACAAGTCTGTGGTGGCCAGTGCGATCATGTTTGCTGTTGTGTGCTGGGGCAGCAGGCTGAGGGTAGCAGACACCAACAAAATCAACAAACTCATTCGTAAGGCCAGTGATGTTGTGGGGATGGAACTGGACTCTCTGACAGTGGTGCCTGAAAAGAGGATACTGTCCAAGTTGCATGCCATCTTGGACAATGTCTCCCATCCACTGCATAATGTACTGGTTGGGCACAAAGTACATTCAGCCAGAGACTCATTCCACGGAGATGAAACACAGAGCGTCATAGGAAGTCATTCCTGCCTGTGACCATCAAACTTTACAACTCCTCCCTTGGAGGGTCAGACACCCTGAGCCAATAGGCCGGTCCTGGACTTATTTCCTGGCATAATTTACATACTACTATTTAACTATTTATGGTTTTATTACTATTTAATTATTTATGGTGCAACTGTAACGAAAACCAATTTCCCCCGGGATCAATAAAGTATGACTATGACTACTATGACTAACACATTGCTCTGCATACACTTCCTAAAAATCATTTCACAACACTACCCATAATTAAACTAATGGAAAATGCACAGTAACCAGTTGTTAATGGATACTGCAAAACATTTTATTACTTTGACAAATTCTTTAAAACCATGTTTGCACAAGGGTGGATTTTCATGTCAGAACTTCAATCACCTGGATCGTCCCTGTAATCATCTTCAGAGCTATATACAAAACTCTGAAGCTAATGAGAGGCACCCAATTACAATGGTCTTGAGACAACCAAATTCTATTAACTTCCATTTTCTAATAACAAGGGATCTATAGCTCAGAAACATCGATTGTAATTATTAGTAAGGATGTACATATTTTTGTCTATCATAATAAACAAATGGCATGTTGGAACTGCTATAAATTCGCAAGTTTCATTAAAAGCAGAATAGATTTTTGAATGAATTAATTATTCTTCATGAAAAATAAAGCCTGGTTTTGATAAACTAAATGGTAGACTTCAGATAATTGAAGAACTCAATGGGAAGATTGGTAATCAGAATAAGAAGAGAGCAATTAAAGTGAGTTTATTTCAAAAGGCAACAATCTTACAAAACAATTGCATTTATTACAAGATGAAGCTGAAGCTAGACTTACATACTTTGGTACTTATGAACTTAATCAAGCAACATTAATACACAATGCAACAGTAACAATCATAAATGATACAGAATGCAAGGAAAATGATTTCTCAACAGCCATGAAGAAATTTACAATCACTGTTCAGCATACAAGATGTTCTGTATTCTGAACAAAACGAACTTACGGAGGATAAATGGACAATTCAACTTCACCTTGAACAAATGCATTTTTCTTGAAACAAAGTATAAATTTTAGGCATTCAATTGAGTTTTTGGCTATTCTCTTTTCTCAGTTCCTCTGTATCTGCTGCATGTTCTCAGAATGAGGCTAGAAAATTTGGCAAGTCTTCCTTTTTCAAAGAACGGGGTTTCCCTTCCACCTCCATCAATGCTGTCCTCACCTGGATCTCCTCCATTTCCTGCACATCTGCCCTCACCCAACCCCTCACCGCCTTAACAGTGATCCCTCACCTGGCCCTTATCCCTGTAAGCAGGTCAAGTACTACACCTATTCCTACATCTCCTCCCTCACCAACCATTTATGGCTTCAAACAGTCCTTCCAGATGAGGAGACACTTCACTTGTGAGTCTGGTGGGATCATCTACGCTATCCTGATGTAGACCAGATGTTAATTAGGAGACTGCTTCAAAGAGTGCCTTCGCTTCATTCACCACAAAAGGCAGGAGTTCCCAGTGGCCACCCATTTCATTAGACTTCCAGTATCCATTTCAACATGCCAGCCCATGGCATCCTTTGTCACAATGAAGCCACAATCATGTTGGAAGAGCAACACCTCATATTACCCCTGGAAAGCCTCCAACCTGATGGCATGAATATTGATTTCTTGAACTTCTGGTAATTTCCACTCACCCCCCTTTCTTATTCCATTTCCCCATTCTGGCTCCCCTCTCACCCTTTCTCTTCTCTTCACCTGCCCACCACCTCCCCTCTTTCATGATCCACTTTCCTCATTTAGAATGGTTCTTCATGAGCCTTTTATCTCTTTCACTTGAAGTAAGAAGTGTAGAGGTTATAAGAGGTTATATCTTCTTTCCCAACCCCTAGCAACCTGCCCCTCACCTGGTTTCACCAATCAACTACCAGATTGTACTCCTTTTCTCTCCCACCTTCTTATTCTGGCTTCTTCCCTCTTCCTTTCCAGTCTTCATGAAGGCCTGAAACATCGACTGTTTATTCACCTCCACAGATGCTGCCTAAATGAGTACAACTCAAACCACAAAGGATCTTTGACTGCAACTATAACAGTGAAAAAGTTTGGGAGAAATAAAACTACTTCATTTTTTCGCTGTTGGTATGCAATCAAGGTCAACATACTGAAATATTGACAAGCTATTCACAAGTCCAGTGATGCATAGCACGGTCCATGACACTCACAATGACTACTTGCATGCAACAAAATACAAGTACAAGGATAGGAAGGAGGAGGATAGGTATTTATAGAATTTAATAAATGAGTTAAAATATTATGATCTTTCTGGCTCTACTTAAATTATATTTTTTCTGGCACAGGATACTAAGTAGAGGCGATAAAAGAAGTGTTCATAATCATAGAATTCACAAATAAAATAACGTCACTAAATCAGTGTTAATGGATGTACAACAAAGAATGTTGTCCAAATAATACCTAACTTTTCCATTATAAAACTGAAAAGATACTATATAATCTTATTTTAACAGTGGAGGGGACAATCAAGCTTAGCAAAGTCTAGATAAGCCTTGATGAAATACTGAGGGCTCTAAAGTTGTTCCCCAGGTACTACTGAAATCAAAAGAATAGCAACAAACTCAGTAGTTATGTGGCCATAGGGAAGAAGTGAAAACTTAAGCCAAGAAAAGCTTTCTTGAACGTTTCATTCCGTTAATACAGAGCGTTTCATTAACCTCACCTCTTCATATGCTTCCCTGATCAGGAACCTTTCCCAAAGATAAACTTTCAAATCTAAAATTTGTAGGTACTGTTACGTACCCCATAACTGGGTTGCCAAACCAGCAGAAATGGACCACTCATTGGAGTCTGGGTTACTAGGAACTAATAAAGTTTTATTAAAGAAATAAGTAACACAGTACTCTAATCATAAGGATATAAATGCAACAGGTTAGCAATGATAATACACACATGTACACAGAACTAGGGTAATAGGAATCAAACCAAGCTCTACCTCAGTCTAGGGGTAAAATGATCAGTCTCAAGTGACGCAGAGTTCATTTCAGCTTAGTACAGTTCACGGTAATCACTGTTGTGCCATGGGGGGGGGGGTGCAATTTGATTCAGGTAGACCTTTGATGTCTTCGCAGTTGGTTTTCAGGCAGACCCTTTTTATGTCTTCTATCCCGCTGTGGTCACCGACTGTGACCCCTCCCTTCCAGATACGACCGTTCTTCCGCGGGAACCCGGCACCCAGGCAAGGGCGGACACACACACCAGGTTCCCACCGATAGTACCTTTACACCCTGTGAGTCTATGGTCGGTTCCCGCGAACCGGACCTCCAAACTCCCACCAACTCGTGGGGGCACACCACTCTTCCAGGGTCTCGTTATCTCGTGGTGTGTGTCCGTGCCTAGCGAACCTGCTCCTTTTATCCCCCTGCTGGGGTATCACTTGTCCATCAAACTTCAAACAGTTCAGGTTCAAAGTAACCAGTCTGTCAATAGCTGAATTGTAGCAACACACATAAAAGTTGCTGGTGAACGCAGCAGGCCAGGCAGCATCTGTAGGAAGAGGTACAGTCGACGTTTCAGGCCGAGACCCTTCGTCAGGACTAACTGAAGGAAGAGTGAGTAAGGGATTTGAAAGTTGGAGGGGGAGGGGGAGATCCAAAATGATAGGAGAAGACAGGAGGGGGAGGGATGGAACCAAGAGCTGGACAGGTGATAGGCAAAAGGGATACGAGAGGATCATGGGACAGGAGGTCCGGGAAGAAAAACAAGGGGGGGGGGGGACCCAGAGGATGGGCAAGGGGTGTATTCAGAGGGACAGAGGGAGAAAAAGGAGAGTGAGAGAAAGAATGTGTGTATAAAAATAAGTAACAGATGGGGTATGAGGGGGAGGTGGGGTATTAGGGGAAGTTAGAGAAGTCGATGTTCATGCGATATTCATAGCTGAACTGTGTTTCTTTTCCGTTAATCTCCCTCTCCTCCTCATTAACATTTAAACATTTCTCCATTGTCTCTCTTATCTCTCTCATTAGCATCAATCGCCTGATAACTTGATTTGGTGTCACAGTACGTACTTATTTTAACTTATTATGCTACAATCCCACAGGAAAGAATAGCCAGCAAAACTGAAGGGGTAGTAGCAACATGATTTGAAGTAGGCCAAAATAATAGTAAATGGCTATTTATTCAGACAGAAGAGTGGCAGATAGTCCTTTTCCCGAAGTCAAAACTAGGTATGTAGCCTTTTATTTTCATAAACATGTGCAGCAGATCAAATTTCCAAATACACAGAGGACTCAAAGCTTGGGAATAGGGCTGGCAATGACAATACTGAATCTACATAGGCCAATTGAATGAACAAAAGGTGACAGATGAAAGTTAGAAAAACTAAGTATTATATGCTTGAAGAATACAGAGAAATAATATTCTCCTTAACTGGCATAATTCTTCAGGGTAAGCAGGTACAGAGAGATCTGAATGCACATGTGCTCAAATCCTTAAGTGTGGCAGCACTTGCTGAGCCTCTCAGTCCCAAGTCATAAATTGTGCATTAGAACACAAAAGCCAGGAAGTTGTACTGAACCTGTCAAAACTATGGTCAGACTGCATATCACTAATTACGCCATGGAACACCCAAATTATTTTAATTAGTACTAACATCAGAATGTTGGCTGGATCATCTTTACTCTTTATCTGGTGTTACAAGTCATTTCATGGCATCACAAAGTGAATCAAACTGATCAAAGAATGGCTTCTGTGAAGGTCGGAATTTCAGGACATAGCACTGTTGATCGTCGAAATAGCACCAAGACTGAAAATGCTTCAGCTTATTATTGGGGCCTGCTATCATTAATCCCCAAACATTCACTCATTTGACACTTTTTAAAAAATATATGAATATTTCAAGCTAGAGAAAAGAAAACTAGCCATACTCAAAGAGTGAAGCTTAGAAAGTTGCAAGATTTAGACCATGTAACAAAGGAGATACAGTGATTTACTTCCAGGTCACAATGGCGTACAACTTAGGAGACTGCAGGCAACTCCATGCACCACATTGTGCCACTCATTCGAGGCTATGGATTTAGGAGATCAATCAGAATAGGCCAGATGAATAAATGAAATGCATACTGTAGATGATGCATACCTCAGCCTCTGTGTACAGTAGTGGAAGGAATGAGCACCTTTGGCAATCACACTTTTTCCTGAACAGAGCTGCATTCGTCCAGGCAAATGGAGAGTATTCCAACTACTGACATGGTAGAGATCTAAGGTGCCTTGATCAAGTCATATGTTGTAGAATATCAGTTTGTGAGCTGCCAAAGTACTCGTACAATTTATGTAACTGTTTCAGTTGAGTTTTGGTCAAAGGTGACCACCAGATGCTGATTTCATGGGCCATGGTGATGATAAAGTGCCTGGAGATGCCTGACTGATAGATGGTTAGACACTCTCTTATTGGAGGTGGTCACTATCTGCCACTTCCATGGCTTGAATATTATTTGCCAATAGCCCATAATGTGCTCCACTCTGCAAGGTGTCACTTCAACTAATAGGAATGCATTCCCTTTGATGCCAATTGAATTCACTTTCAGCAGAACTCATTAATTTCAAACTCAGACAAGTGCTGAATGATGTCAAGAACAGCCACCTTCATGTCACCTTTGGAACTCCATGTTTGGACCAAGGCAGTGAAGTCGGGAGATGATAGTCTTTGCAAAATCCACACTGCACTGGTGAGCGTGAGTTTGGTGACTAAATGCTGCTTGAAACAAATGATCAAGGGTGCCTTCAATCACCTTTCTAATGACTAAAAGCAGAAAGACTGGTCAGTAATTAGCTGGAAATAATCTGTCCTGCTTTAATGAACATGATATAACAGGTAAATCTTCCATATTGTTGAATGGTAGAGCTACTTTAATTAATTGAGTTCAATTATTATTAAAAGAATGTTGTTTAGATAAATTTTGCTTTATCCAGTGTATTGTCCATTTCTTTGAATTATAAAGTGAATCAACTGATTAAACAATGGCCTCGGTGAAGATGGAATTTTAGGAGGAAGCAGAGATGATTGCCCACCTGGCACTTCTGACAGAACATGACTATGGTTGGGGGTTGCTATCATTGATAATGCAGGTACTTTTGGAGCATCTTCTCCCAATATTTGTGATATTGACTGCAGAGTTTAGATGTGATCCATTAGGAATTGCTCAACTTAGTCCTATGAAACAGTATTACAACACTGATACCAATTTTTTAGGACTGCCACGTGCTGCTTTCAATATACACGGCAACAATCATCACTGAGCCACTGTCAATCCCCCTAGCTGATAGAAACATTAGAATAAGGGATATGCTGGACCACATGGTTACAGACAGCCATGAAAAACTGCTACCGATGATCTGCAGTCTGTTATGAATGTCCAGCTTTGAGCTATCCTGAGACCATCCATTTAGCATAATGACAGTGCACATCATACAGCTTGTCATCAGTTTTCCACAAAGACCATGTGGCAATCACTCCTGTCAATGCTGTCATGGGCTGATGCATTCAAAGACTACCAAGGACAAGGTCAAGCATTCATCATGCTCTTTGCTCACACTTGACAAATCTATTGGACTTTTGTTTTAAAGTATGACTTAAAACCAGATAGGTGGCATATATGAACTTCCAGGTGGCCCTTGTTAAGTTTCAACTCAAGCAATTATTAAACATTATTAAGATTGCATCGGGTTGGGGATAACATACAGGTTGAATACCCCTTACCTGAAATTCCAAAATCCAAAAAACCTTCAAAATATGAAATTTTTGAGCACTGACATGATGTCACAAATTGAAAATTCCACAAGGTACTGTGAAGGTTCCCAGGCGACATGCAGGTCTCTGCACATCACAGAAAGTCTGAGAAGTAACCTAACCCGTGTAATGAAAAGTTCATGAAAAATAGAAAAACAGTGCATAAAGCAAAAAAAATGAAGATCTTGACTGTGTATCATCAGTGGAGTGAACATATGCAGGTTAACGGTATGCTGATCATGAAACAAACAAAGATCTATCACGACAAAGTGAAAATTGTGAATATTCAACAGGCTAGTTGCAGAAATTTATGTAAAAGCAGGCGTTAATTTTTAAAGATTTAAAAAAAAATTAAAGATAAAGTATCTACAGGTTATGAAGCACCAGAGAAATTCATTAATGGGTTTGTGAAGATCGCTGCTGATGAAAATCTAACACCAGAACAGGTTTGTAATACTGACTGTTTTTATACCTTACATAAAACCTTAAGAAAGTAAAATACAAATAAACCTTTTAATCAAAACACGGCATTGTAGGTGGAGGCTGAAAGCTAGCCATTGTTTGCTGTTGTTCAACAACTGATTCAGGTATTCTTGTGAAGTTGCTATGCAGCTTTGTTATCCTGCACACATTGTACTTTGTATTAAAAAGGTATGTAATATTTTTTATTAAGTACATGTGTGTTGAACATGTGCAAGCAAAGACTGCTTACCAGAAGTACATAAATTCAGCTGGAAATTATGGCAATCCAAGCAATTATACATTCCAAAATCTGAAACACTTTTAGCCGCAAGCATTTTGAATAAAGGCCTGTACCAGGGTGGGGTGAAGATGGGTTAAAAGGCAGAAAAACAATGACAAATAGATCTTTTCCCCAGATTGGAGAACGTATCAAATCAGGAGCAGCAGAGATCAGTGCTAGTGCCACAGCCATTTAAAATTTACATCAGTGACTTGGATATATTGCTCTTTATCTCACTGTCCAAATACAGTGATGATACAAAGTTAGGTGACATTGTACGCTATGAGAAGAACACAGGGAAATCCTGGAGATATTGGTTAAGAAAATGGGACAAGAACATGGCAAATGGAATGTAATGTGAATAATGTAAGATTATCCACTTGAGTAGAAAAAGTAGATGGCAGAACAGTTTTAAAATGGTGCATGTTTGAGAAGTGCAGGTGTTCAGAGAGATCTCTACCCTTGTACACAAATGATTAAAAGATAACATGCACGTACATCAAGTAAAGGAAGGAAACAAAATGTTAAGCGTCATTGTAGGAACAGTCTTTCCTTTTGATTATGTAGGGCCAGGTGAGACTACAGGTCCAATTCATAGAAAGGACACCAGAACTGTGCACCAGAATATTGTCTGTACATCTGGTATCCCTACTAACAATGCTCATGATTTAGGGAGTGCAGCAAAGGATCGCCAGATTGACCCTAAGATGGTGAGTTTGTCATACATTGAGAGGTTAAGAAACTAAACCTATACACTCGTTTAAAAGAATAAAAGGTGATTTAATTAAAACATAGTTCGAAAGAGGCTCGACAGATTAGAAGCAGGGATGATGTTTCCTCATGATTGGGATAACGACAGCCGGGAGTTAATCTTAACATGAGCCAGTTATTCAAAGCAAAGTTGAGAAGAAATTTCTTCAGCTTGAAAGTAACAAACACCTTAAGGGAATCTAGGGAAAAGTAATTAAGATAGATTCAGTCTGGGGACTCAGTCACCTGTCATTGGCGATGCTACCATGCAATTCTTGGTGATGAAGACTGAAGCCCCCAACTAGAGTGCATCCCATGCCCTTGCAACTCTTAGTGCTTCTGACAAGTGATGTTCAAAGTGGTCCAGCATTGATTCATTAGCTGAGAGTTATTAATAGGTAATCAGGAGGAGTTTTCTTCTCTTACATTTCACCAGGTGTTTTGGGATATCATGAGATTAGAAGTCAACCTGGAGGCCTCCTAGACAAGCTTCCTCCTCAAGGACTATGAATGAACTTGGCATGTTGCAGACATAATTCTGTAAATACGATGATGCCAGGCTGTTATTTGACTCGGCAGTGAGATCAGTGTCCATAATTGTCCCAGGATTTTCACAAAGTTGAAATTGCAAGATATTTAGGGCTGGATCTGAATTTACTTGGATTGATCGCCAGTGGTCCATTTGTTTTAACATGGGGGTTATAAGACCATAGACCATAAGACACAGGAGCAGAATTTGGCCATTCAGCCCATCAAGCTGCTCTACCATTCCATCATGGCTGATTTATTATTCCTCTCAACCCTATTCTCCTGCCTTCTCCCCATTACTTCTGACACCTTTACTAATCAAGAACCTGCCTTAAAATATACCCAATGACTTGGCCTACACAGCCATCTGTGGCAATTAATTCCACAGATTCACCAAACACTGGCTAAAAAAATTCTTTCTCATCTCTGTTCTAAATGGATGTCCCTCGATTCTGAGGCTGTGCCTTCTGGTCCTAGACTTCCCCCCTACAGGAAACATTCTCTTCACATCCCAGCTATCAAGGACTTTCAATATTCAATAGATTTCAATGACCCCCTCCTGACCCCCCCTCCCCAAATTCTTTTAAATTCCAGCAAGTACTGACCCAGGCCAATAAAAAACTCCTATATTATTCATTCCTGGAATCATTCTCATGAACCTGTTCTGGACCCTCTCCAATGCCAGCACATCTTTTCTTAGATAAAGAATCCAAAACTGCTCACAATACTCCAACTGCAGTCTGACCAATGCCTTATAAAGCCTCAGCATATTCTAGTCCTCTCAAAATGTATGCTAACATTGCATCTGCCTTCCTTACCACGGATCTCAATCTGCAACCTTTAGAAAATCCTGCACAAGGTCTCCCAAGTCCCCTTCCACCTCTGATTTTAAATTTTCTCCCCTTTTATAAAATAATCCACACCCTTACTCCTTCTACCAAGGTGCATGACCACACACTTATATGAACTATATCAGGCATGGCCAACCTTTTACATTCCATGCGTCAATTTTTTCACTCATGAGTTCAGATGCACCATACAACTTTTGTACCCCCATTCAATTATTGTAAAAATATGTTAATATAGAACTCGTGCGTGAAAAAAAAATCACATCTGAACTTGTGCATGAGAAAAATTGACGCATGGAATGTAAAAGGTTGGCCACCCCTGCATTATATCCCTTCTGCCACTTCTTTGCCCATTCTCCCACTCTGTACAAAACCTCCTGCAGACACCCTGCTTCCTCAACACTATTTGGCAGTAGACAGAGAGCGGGAATAAAGGGAGCTTTTTCTGGTTGGCTGCTGGTGACTAGTGGAGTTCCACATGGGTCGGTGTTGTGACCTGTTCTTTTCACCTTGTATGTCAATGATTTGGATGAAGGAATTGATAGCCTTGTGGACAGTGCGAAGATGGGTGGAGGAACTAGGAACTAGTGCCTATCCATGCTAGTATCTTTCCTGTAATAGCATGGGCTCCTATCTTGTCAAGCAGCCCCATACATGGCACCTTGTCAAAGGACTTCTGAAATAAATATCCACTGACTCTCCTTTGTCCATCCTGCTTGTTACTTCCTCAAAGAATTCCACCAGATTTGTCAGTCGAGATTTCACCGTAAGGACACGATGCTGACTTTGGCTTATTTTGTTATACGCCTTCAAATATCCCAAAACCTCATCCTTAATAATAGACTCCAACATGTTTCTAACCACTGAAGTCAGGCTAGCTATGACTTCAGTTCAGACACTGATATTACGGTACAGTTAAATGGTTTATTTCAGAGGTAAATTAAGAGCCAAGCAGATTGTTGTGAGACCTGAAGCGTCTTAGCCCGAAACGCTGACTGTACTCTCTTCCATAGATGCTGCCTGGCCTGCTGAGTTCCTCCAGCATTTTGTGTGTAGTGTATTGCTTGGATTTCCAGCATCTGCAGATTTTCTCATTTGTTATGGGTTTAGTTACATCTCCAGTAATGCTAAATGCACCAATGCATCAACCTTTTCTCCTCAAAGACACTTTCTGATTTGTCTTTGTCATTTTTCTGTTTTTATTTCACTCATTAGATTACTGATGGTCACACAGAAACAGCCTAGTAAATCAAAATACCTTGATAAATCACAACAAATGTCATCATAAATCAAATGATCCTAAAGGTTTGTAACTTTTCCTTTATCCTCAAGGACAGAAGAAATAAACCTGATCCAATTTCAAAAGCTTTACAGACATGGGGTACCATTGATTTGAGAAATCAGAAATAGAAGTAGAAAATGTTGGAAACCCTCAAAGAAAACAGAGTTAATGCTTCAAAGCACTCTAGATCTGATGAAAGGTATCAACCTGAAACACTTAACTCTGTTTTTCTGTGCATAAATGTTGCCTCACCTTCCACTAAGTACTTTAGTGTTTTTGGTGGCATGGTTAATGTTAATTTGATTTAAATATAAAGTATGACATAACATTCCTTTACAATGCGTAGATAACAAAAGTTTAAGCATTATTATTTTTAAACACATGCTAAAATTACTTTTAACAAAACACACTGGAAACAAAATTAACCACGAAAGAGTTTATAATTACCCGCTTAAGTAGTTAAAGAGTTAAACAAAAATGTTCCTGAGAACACTAGCATTAATAGAACTAAAACCTTAGTCTGCTTTACAGAAAAAGATACCGAAATTTCCAAAAATTAGGGGAAAAAAATTACGGGCAGGACAGACAATCGAACTCTTTTAGCCAAAACTTAATATTTTATGCTGGCAACTAAACGATGTTTATCATTCAAAATCCATATAAGGAGGTTGCAGAGCCAGGGTTCCATTTAAACCGCCCCCATACCACCCTATCTGGGCATCCTGGCATTTTACTTAATCCGACTGCCAGTAAATTAACGGGAGACGGAGCTGCGAGCATACCAAGAATCACACAGCCCGTACTCGCACCAAGACCCAAGGCGCCCAGTCAGCGGAAGCCAAGCTGCGGACGGCAGACGAGGTGTGCGGGAACCAGCCAGAGGCAGCCGCTTGGTTGCCAGTTGATGCGCAATAAGCACGAGGAAGGCCTGGGCCTAGGTTTCCTCCGGCTCTCCTAGCCACAGCCAGACCCCCTTGCCCCCTCAATGTAGGCACCCAGTTACACAGCCGTCTTCAATCTTGGGGGCCTTAAAATAAATGAGATATAACGGTTCATCACTCCCCTCCAGGCCAAGCCCGTGATGCATGACCAGCAACCCTCGGAGCCGGCGTTTCCCAGGCCTGCAGCTCAGAGCTCGGGCGCTGCCGACACAACATGGCGGCGGCCCGGCCTCCGGCCACCAGCTCGAATCACCGTGAGTCAGGAGGAATCGGGCCGGGTCCTGGGGCACCGACTCCGCCCCAACCTTACCTGTCCTCTTCCTTCTCGTCTCCCCCGCCAAGTCCTGTACTTACCATCGCCCCGTCGCCGGCTCCCAGCCGCTTCGCCTCCTTTTCCAGCTATTTAATTTTCCAACCGACCCAGCACCTCCACTCCGCAGATTCCGCGCTGCCCGCCTTCCGCCTGCAACAAACTCCACAGACAAGAGTTCCGCTGCTCCCAGCCTCCCGCGCTCACTCTGGCTCCAAGTTGTAGCTGCGACAGCAGTAGTTAAAACCTCTTTCGCTATTTTTTATATATAACAACAGGTCTGAGAAGCAAGCGCACGTTGTTATTCCCGAACACACACACAGACATAAACAAAGATAATCTGCGAAGAGCTGCATCTCTCAGTTTGATGAAGATAAATCCCTTCGAGGTAGTGCGATTTTAAAATAAACTCTGATGCAATTTCATTTTAATAAAATCATGAACAAAACTATCGACGAAGTTTGCAGTTTAACTGTACAATGCCGTTCCCTAATAAAACAACCATTTCATTTTGATCTATAACCTTTTTGGTGTTCGGTGAATTTTGACCTCCAGCTACAGTATATTGAATTTGCCAAATACAGTAATGTGTTTTCCGCTTACGACAAATAGAAACAAATGATCAAACCTGCATGACCAAATGATCAAACATCAAATGAACCACCAGCATTGTGTGTGTGTTGCTTGAATTTCCAGCATCTGTAGATTTCCTCGTGTTTGCCTATTACTTTAAAGTAGACCAAAAGACATTATTCGCTCAGAATCAACACCTAGATGCGAATTAGGCTGTACAGCCCATAAAACGATGTTCCCCATTCTGTTGGAATATACTGTATCTCAGTCATACTGCTCTGAAACAGGCCCAACAAATTCACACCTACCATTATCTACACGAACCCCATTTTATTCTCTCCACTTTCCCTTCAACACCCTCCAGATACTACCTTTCACCTACATAGTAGGGATAATTTGCAATGTACATTAGAACTACCGACCTACATGACTCTGAGATGTGGGAGGAAACCAGAATTCTCGGAGGAAAGCCACATGGTCACTGAAGGTGCAACTCCACACAGACTGCATTGAAGGTTAAGACTGAATAAGGGTCACTGTTATTGAACATGTGGAGCAGCAGTTCTACTTGTTGTGCTATTTTAATACTCTCACCTTAAAATTATTGATTCAAATTTGAGCCATAGTCCCATTCATCCTCATTAGCAAAAATTTGCAGACATCCCACCCTGCAAAAACTCATTTCAGGGAGGTAGCACCACTGCCCCCGCACCTCCCCCCCCCCCCCCCCCCGATCGACCTCCAAGCGTATGTATATATATACAGGACATTTGATTATGAAAGAACAGAACAATTTATTTGATCACATATTGAAACTATTTACACATACACACACACACACACACACACACACATACACATATATATATATACACACATACATTCCTTGTTGAGTATTTTGTCAGCAGTCTCAATGCTAATAGCTAAATGCTAATGCAAGTAGCTTTTCTATTTCTTTTGCAAACTTTCCTTGTACTGTGATGTGGCTTGCTTGGCGGATTTGAGCATTTTCCCAGAAGTCTCAACCTCATAGCAGTCTGTGTCAATGAATTTGTTAATTTTGCAAGACATCAGATTCACAAGATTCACAATTATATTATCAAGAAGTCATTTTTTTTATTCTATTACAACTTTAAGCAAGACTACAGGGAGTTTGGCTTCATCATGTGGGACATCAATAGAGTAGCTCCTTAGCAACTACGCAGCTAGTTTAAATAACGTTAGCTATGCTAATGAACCAATGACACCTGTTAAACTCACCTCAGCACGTCTTTTACAGTCACTTAACCCACCATAGGCATTAGAAAAGTCACTGTTGCAAACAGTGCAGCGAGTAACACTGTCATTATTTTGACCCCTATTAGGCAGGGGTACACTTTAGCCTGGGGTGAAGTACGTTTTATATTTTCTTTTTTTGGAACACTCTGTCATGGCGCTGCAGGACACTAACTGAACTGATGGACAATGAAAGAGAGGTTGACTGTAAAGCCCGCCCACAGAGAAAACTGATAGGTCTACTTAGCACAAAGAGAGACCAATCAGGATGTGCTCTCTCGCGCGCGCTCTCTCTCTCTATCTCTCTCTCTCTCTCTCTGTCCCCCCCCTCCCCCAGCTCTCGAAAAAATCCATTTCTGGGATATTCTATATAATTTGCGGGCGTCAGGGAGCCGCTATCAATATGTCGGAGACTCCCGGAAGTTCCGGGAGAGATGGGATGTCTGCATTTGTCGAGCTGAAAAGTTATTGATCCGACATTCACAACTCTTTGCATATAAAGTATTACTTATGTGAAAAAAAAAGGTTTCCTGAATTTATTCCTAACTAGGTCAAGTTTGGCATTAAAATTATGTCACCATAAAAAATATAGTTTCTTTTTTGAAATAAATCTAGAAAATGTGGGAAATGCTCAGCAGATCAACAGGAATCCAAGGTGAGAGAAACAGAGTTAACTTTTCAAGTCACTGACTTTTCTTCAGAACCAAGATCAACTTTGCCCCTTTGACCCCGATCATATCTAGCCTGCCTAGGACAACCATTCATCCTCTATTGCCACCCAGCAAACCCCACCACTCACAGTTCCTTCCATATAACTGGCCATTTCTGACACAAAGTAGAAATGCAATGTTGACCCTGAGGAAAAAAATGGTCGGAAAAGAATCCCTTGAGTTTCATTTGGACTTCTTGCAGAAATATTTAGATACCAAACACAGAGAAAATTAAAATAAGAGAACATAAGAAATAGCAAGAATAGAACAATAGATCCTTTGAGTCTGCTTCACAAGATTGTGGAATCACAAGAACACCCTTTGAACTAAACAAAGATATTCCGCAAAATGGTCAACTAGTCTATGCTTGGGGCTCAGTAATTCAACAGAAGGGATGGCACGGTAGCATCGTGGTTAGCACAACACTTTACTGCATTGAACCAGCAACACGGGTTAAATTCCTGCTGCTGCCTGTAACGAGTTTATACGTTCTCCTCGTGACCACGTGGGTTTCTTCCCACAGTCCAAAGACCTACCGGTTGGTAGGTTAATTGGTCATTGTAAATTGTCCTGTGATTGGGCTAGAGTTAAATCGGAGGTTGCTGGGCTCAGAGAGCTGGAAGGACCTACACTGTGCTGTATTTCAATGAGAAAACATAAAAATGAATAGAAAATTTCAGGTAACAAGGCTTTCCAGCTTATCTCAAAGTAATCAATGCTGATGTAGAGCACTTTTACACATCCAGAATAGCTGCTGCTTCACAGCTCCAGCTATCCAGGTTCAATTCTGATCTCTGGCGCTGTCTGTGTGGAGATTGTATGGCTTCCTGTGAACACAAGGGTTTCCCTAGATATCCCCGTTTCCACCTACATCTCAAAAGTGTGTGGCTTGATAGGTTGGATACTGTAAATTGCTCCTAGTGTGTGGGTGTTCAGTAGAATCTAGAAGTTGATGGGAATGTGGGGAGAATAAAATAAGGTTAGTGTAAGAAGGTGGTTGACGGTCAGTGCGGACTGTGAACTGAGGAAATTAATTCCATACCCTATGACTCTAATGCTGGGGGACTATGCAGCTGTATCTTACATTTTCAGTTTGTTTGTTTTTCTGCTTGTTTCTCTAGCCTCTGTTCCAGCCTATTTACACATCCTCATTCAGAATTATTACCATTGACAAACTTTCTTCACCCTCTCTTACAAGACCAATCTGTATCGTGCATTCTCTTCCCGTCACCACCCTCTCATAGACTTCCCTTTCTTCTTCCCATCTTTCTCCTTCTCTTGCAACATAACACTGCCTAAAAACTGTTTTCTAAATGTCTGAATTTTACCAGTTTTGATGAAAAGTCTCTAATCTCAAACATTAACTCTGCATCCACAAATGCCGCTTGACTTGCTGAGTATTTCTAGCATTGCCTGTTTATATTATTTACATTTATCTCTCTGCTGTTTTTCAAACAATACTTGATTACCAGTTGTCTTCACAGATACAATTTTGACACAGTGGCAGCAGTCCAATTCAATTTGAGCTAGCATCTAAATGTCTTATTGCATTGGTTTTATTTACCTCCCTGGTAACAGCTTGGAATTAGAAGATTTATGTAGTTGAGAGAGGCTAATAAAACCATCTACTTCTCACCATTTTGAACACATTCAATACCACACATTAAATCATTTAATGGAGGCATCCAGCATAGAGGCAAGCTCTTAGTCTATCACAGTGATGCTGATCATACTTAAAAAAAAACCTGAGAGAAACAGAAAGGATTGTAGATACTGGAAATAGGAGCAACTAACAATCTGTGGAGGAAATCAGTGGGTCAAGCAGCAATTGTGGGGGAAAAGAATTGCTGATATTTTGGGTTGAAACTCTGTATTGGGTCATCCTAAATTTCTTTGTATCTTAATTTTATCTCAATCATAAACTAATTTCCCGTTAACTTTGAATAAAATTTGATTAATATCTATATCATTAAGTCAGCTCAATAACATTATTCCTACATATGCTACATATCTAGATTATTTCTAGACCAACGATAGCTTGTCCTTAGGGACACAGGAGACCGCAGATGCTGGAATTTGGAGCAATTAGCAAACTGCTGGGGGAACTCAGTGGATCAAACCACATCTGTAGAAGGAAATGGACAGTCAGCACTCTGGGCTGAAACCCTTCATCGGAGCCCTTCTCTTTTTACCTTTGCATTACCATCCTCATTACTTCTGAATGATCTAACTTCAAAGTGTCTCTTTGCTCATGGGGTTAACCACTATATGTTGATTGCACTCCACTCCACTCTGCATCACTTTATTAAATCTAGCCCACATGCATGTAGCCTGAAATATGCTCTTAGAGGAGTTATGTCTTTTTCTAACTCAGAATCAAAGCCTTCAACATAGTCTCTCTCACAAACTTTATTCCCTTGACAATAATTAACACCTTTGCAAACCAACCAGATTTTGTGAAAGCCTGTTGTGCAATTCTGAACTGAACCTAGACTTCCACTGTCTTTCAAGTACACTTTTTTATATCTTCGTAATGTTGCCTGTCTTTATTTAAGTCCCTCAGCTACTGTAACCTTTGTACATGTATTTGTCACTTCTAGGCTTCACTGTTTGATTGAGTTTGCAGCCTAAGGCAGGAGTGCCCTTGTTTTCCTTCATAGACTGTTTAATATATTTTAAGGACCATGTGAAAAGATTCAATGATTAATTTCCAATTATTTCAAACTGCTGAGGCCAATTCAGTATTTAGTCACTACTGAGGTAATATTGCAAAAAGTAAGTTCTGAAATTAAAACAAGACAAAATAGAAAATAAGAAATAATCTGATATATAACAATATTGGCTGTGGAAATTCTCCAGGAGCAATGTAAAAAGGAAGTCATAAGGGAGGTTCCTGTGAGGACTTGAGTGCAGTTCCATTGCACTTATGGCTGCAATGCTCGGGCTTCTCCATTGAGCTGAGCTGTTCCTATTAACTATTCTTTTTATGCCATTTTATTCTTCCTTTTATTGTACTCTGATAACAATAGTTTAAGTAATATGTGGGAGAGAAACAAAATCAATGATTGTGGTTGTTGGCCTTTCACCAGAACTGAGAATCCAAGCATATTGCAGAGGAGCCAGGATAATGGGACTGAGACAAGGGAAAAGTGCATAGCTCCAGTGCTAGTGATGCTCATTGAAAATGAATCTTGATGCAGAGGCGAGGTGACAGAGTGGAAGGTGGTGAAGGCTAATTACACTGGACTCAAATTTTTTTTTAAACGTGTTGCTTCCTCAGAATGTTTTTTGTGTTTATGACAGATTGCTTGAAGCTGAACACAAATATAACTTCAGACTACTTGTTGCACATAGGAATTTGGAGAAACAAGAAAATAACTTTAATTGAATAAAATGCATTTAATTGGATAATGTGCTGATGCTTTGGAATAGTTCAACTAAGCTATAAGTGTTTTGTTGATGATTTTCATTTGTTATCAGTGTCTAAGGCTTTTCGCTTAAGTGTCCAACCATGATCAGCCAGGATTGATGGATTCCAGTTGCCCTGATACCGTTTCTCCGTGACTGCAATGTCCTGGTGAAACCTTTCACCATGTTCGTCACTGACAGAACCAAGATTTGCAGGGAAGATCTAAATGGGACTGCAGAAAATTAATCTTTAGTGACATGTTGTACTTAATAGTCTTGTATGCTTAAAGCATATTGTCAACCAGCTGCATGTAGGTTGGTGCTCTGTAGTTGCCAAGAAAGTGTTCAATAGAATCCTTGAATGCCTTCCATGCGATTTTCTCTGGTCCTCCTGAAAGTTATTTGAACTTTCTCGCATTGTTGACCGACAAAAATGCCTTCCTTATTCTTGGCATCAGCTATTCTGGAAAACATCCATCTCAAATATCAAAATCCCTCATGCTGACAGCAGATTCCATTCTTGCAGTGTTGAACCCAGTAATTCTGCTTTTGTCTTTGACAAACCAAAGACTCTGACAAGGTCATTTAACTCAGATTGAGTTATCAGATGAGGCTCACTCAACATAAAGGGTTCAAGATCAAGATCTGTATCAATATTAGTGTTGTTTTCCATTCCTGGCTTGTGCGTCATGGCATTTTCATCTGCCTCCTCTAGATTCAATGTCTCTAGTGGTTTCAATGCTGGAGGACTATTGTCATGCAGCACGGGTCTTATGGCTGAAGGGAGATTGGAATATTCAATGGACTTCTCATTTTTAGCAGAGAAACCAGACACACTAGTCAGACAGAAGTAGCAGTCTGTCTTAGGATCCTCTATTCTCACCTTATCATTGAGACAGTGAACGGCATTGACTCCTGTGTACTTCTGAGCCATGTTCGAAGATCGACAACACATATTGCACAACAAGTGTGAGGAGCCCAGGCTTTGTCTTGGTTGCCAATTTTACACCCAAAGTAGAGATCATCGGCTTTCTTAAAAAGAGGAAAATCTCCATCTTTGAGATTTAAACATATACTTGCCAAACATATTACGACTGTTGCAACATTGGCAAGAAATTTTGCTATCACAAGTACTCCAGAAAATACAGGAAGCAGAACCTTTGTTGGCCAATAGTAATCACAGTTTATATGACAGAAAATGATGTACATAGAAAGAGATGAATCAAATCAGAAAGAGAAAGGAAGAAGAATTAAAAGATAATGGCTAAAATAGTAAAGTAGTTAATGGAGATTAGAAATAAATTCAGAGGACACTGGAAGTATTCAGCAGGACAGGCAGCACCTGTGGAAATAGAAATAATATTTCAGCTCAATGACCTTTCATGAGAATTGGACAATTCTGAAATTCAGGGGAAAGGCTGAAATTGTTGAATTCATTGTTAAGTGCTGAGGGCTGTAATATATAAAGATGGAAAATGTGTGCTGTTCCTTGGTTTCTTGCGATGCTCACTGCAAGAAGCTATGGACAGAAAATTCAAAGTGCAAGTAAAATGGAAAATCAAAATGATAACTGGAAGGAGAGAGCCATCCATGTGGACTTAATGGAACTGTTCTGCAAAGTGGTCGCTCAATCTGCATTTGATTTCTCCAGTGGTATATAGGCTGCATCATGAGCAGTGAATGCAGGGTAACCGCTCTGGGATGAATGTTTGGGTCATTGCATAGTGTGAAGAGTAGAAGTAAAAGGGCAGGGGTTGCATTTTCATGCATTGTACCCAAAAGTGTCATTAAGTAAGAGAATGGATGTTCATGGGAGATGGAAGAGAGAACATTGCAGAGGAAAAGGTCCTCTGTCAGCCTCTGCCGTTTGGACGGTTGAGCAGAGTTGTAGCAAATGTTACTTATTCTAGGCAAGCCTGAGATTAAATGGGAGAGAGGGTCTTTGGAGAGAGACCTTGGAGTAGAAGTCTGTAGCTTGCTGAACATTGACCAGGTGGATAGGATAGTAAAAATAGCATTACATTTGCTTGCTTTCATAGGCCAAGGCACTGAGTTTCAGGTAATAGAAAATCATGTTGCACTTGTGCAAAATTTTTTTTTTAGATTATGAAGACACGTAGTCCTCTTTTATTGTCATTTAGTAATGCATGCATTAAGAAATGACACAATATTTCCTCCGGTGTGATATCACAAAACACAGGACAGACCAAGACTGAAAAATCTGACAAAACCACATAATTATAACATATAGTTAAAACAGTGCAACAATACCATAACTTGATGAAGAAGTCCATGAGTACAGTAAAAGTTCAAAGTCTCTCAATGTCCCACATCTCACGCAGACAGGAGAAGGAAGAACTCTCCCTGCCATGCCGACCACAGTCCAACTCTGAGTCATCCGAAAACTTAGAGCTCTGATCAGCTCTCCAACACCGAGTACTGAGCGCCATCTCTGTCTGAACGATTTGACCTCAACCTTGGTCGCCAACAGCAGGCAAAGCCGGGGATTTTGGGGCCTACCCTCCAAAAGATTCCCGACCGTGCAGTAACAACAGCAGCAAAGGGAGCGTTTCAGATATTTCTCCAGATGTTCCTCTGTGCTTTCACATTCATTCTCCATCAAATCAGAATTGTCCACAGCCCCTATTTAACAGATACGATATCACTTGCACCGGAGGGCTGCCTCTCTCCTCCCGCCTTGGCGAGATTGCAATCAGAGTATTGCGTACAGTTATGGCTGCCACATTACAGGAAGGGTATGGTAGCATTATAGAGAGATATTAGAAGAGATTCACCAGGATGCTGTATGGAATGGAGGGCTGTAGTTATATTGAAGGATTGAATAGGCTAGACTTATTCTCACTGGAACCTAAGTGGTCGATAGTAGGAGGATGATGAGAGGTGACTTTATATAGACGTTTATAAAATTATGAGACACATTGAAAGATTAGTCGGAATCTTTTGCCCAGAACATATATATATATGCATTACAGTTAGCATGGATGAGGCGAACAGAGCCGAGGGCCCATTACTGTGCTGCATGTTTCTATAACTCATTGGTGCTTAACGGCGACTCTTTTGCTTGCATCTTCGGAAACAGCTCTATTTCTATCTTTAATATCTCTATTTTTCCTTTTCAGGGTTCTTTTGAAGACTCTGACCTGGCATTACATGCTGACTTCGGTCCTTTGTAGGAACGGGACCCGCTCTTGGGGTCTCATGACTGGCTGTTATTTGATATGCCAAGGACACGGCCTAGAAGATTAGTTCACCTTCAGAGTTTTGGGATTTCGTGGCTCTGGAGGCGGGCGGACTCGAGGTCAGTGCCTCTGCAGGAAATCGGTGTGTCATGGGAGACAGAAGATCTTTGGCTGCGTGCCCAGAGACCCGAATTCTTTGAGCACAGAGCTCAGAAAAAGTGATGCAACGGACTTTTAACATCGTAAAACAGCGAGTTGATTGTTGTGTCTCCCCTCTTGCTGTGAAACGGAGACACCTCTTTTTCCCTTATTAGGGATAGAGAGAGAATCTATGGTATGTTGAATTACTGGGTGAATGAACAGTCTTTGGGGTTCTGCAAGTCTGTGTCTTTATTGATGCTTTGCTGCACACTTGAGTGCTCAGTGGGGGGCGCTGATGCTTTTTTTGCTGGTGGGTGAGGGGGGTTTGTTGCTTTGCTGCTACTTATGTGTGGGAGGGGAGCTGGGGGGCTTTGGGTTTCTCACATTTAACTGCCATTCATTCTTTGGGGCACTCTTCTATTTTTGTGGATGGTTGCGAAGAATCAATAATTTCAGGATGTATATTGTATACATTTCTTTGACATTAAATGTACCTTTGAATGCTGAAAGGTGAGGGGAAAGTATGATGAGACTGGTGGTGGTATCAAATTAAAGATGGTTGAATACAGTCCCTTGGTGGCTAGGATGGCAGGAGAGAGCAATTGGAACACTCTCCTTGTTCTGTCTGGCAGGACAAGGGTGAGAGCAGAAATGCACAAGATGTAGCAGACATGTTTGAAAGCTCAATGATGAGGGGGGAACAACAAACGAGGAAAATTAAGTCTGATGTGGAAAATGCCATCGCCACATACTATCACTTAAACATTGAATTCCTTTACTTCAGACTATCAGCCTTTCTAATCTGTATGGAAGATAATCAACCTGTAATGTTAGCTCTGTTTCTCTCTCCACAGATGATACCTAACTGCTTAAGTATTCCCAGGATTCTTTGTTTTATTTCAAATTTACAGCATCTGCAAATGTTTTACCTTACAAACTAATACAAAATTTGTACCATGTATTTTATCTCAACAGCCTGCTATTTGTAATGAGAATGTACATGGCAACATGCAGCATGTTCTGGTAGCTATCTATTAGTACCATTCAGGAAATCATGCTATAATTTAATTACGTGTCTAATTGGGAAAACAGTGCACTGTGGATGGTAAGGGACAAGGAGGCATAAGGTTCACTTACCCCGGTAATAAGTAATTTTGAACTAAAATTCTCAGAGTTCTTTTTAAATTTTCAAGATGATGTTTCATAAAATTTCACTTGTTGCTCAAGCAACACTTGGTTTGAATACCATTTCCACAAATAACTTCACATATCGGTTTAGTACTCAAACATTTTAACCTAATTTATAACTTAAATTATAAATTGCCACAAACTGCTTCAAAAGGGAAAAGCAGACTTTTTTTTCTATTGCTACATTGGAGAATCTCCAGAGATTTAAAAGGATATTCTTTTATTTTCTTTTGAGACATCATTCAAAGCTGTTGCTGAACTACTTAAAATCATGTCGTGTTTTCTCCTTGTCAGTGTTTCCAGTTGAATGAATACAATTTCATAATTTCTCTCTATTCTGCACCTTATTGAATGAGGCAGAAATCTTAATGTGTTGAGTATTGCAGAAGTCTGAATATAGTCTGAACTCTCCTTCTGAGCTCAAAGATTGGTCTGCAGCTTTCTCACTTAGTCTCAGAACCTTTTTGTAGAAATATTCATCTTACAAAATTTTCCTCAGAACAATGCTGCTGGTTAATTTCATCTTCCACAGCATTAGTATATCTCCTGATTATGGTCAGAATTGGTTGGGCAAATAAGATGAGGCTGATAATGGCCTTGTTTTTAACAACATCATGAATTTCAATAGCACCTTTAAAATGGAATATCCTTATGTGATTTAGTCAATCGAAATACATGTATGTGGTTTCAATATTTTCATGCAATTCATTTTCAGACTAACAACTTAAGCATTATATAACTTTTCCCAATAATATTGCAAGTCTGTGGATCATAAATAGGGTATGATGCTTATTAGTGTATAATTATCTTTGGAGACTTAGTAACTTTGTAAGGTTTTGCTTCCTAGTTTCACAAAGAAACATGTAGGCACCATGGTAGTATTTTCACATTGTTGCTTAGCAACTCTATAGTGATAAAATTAAAGGTTTATTTTAAACCATAGCAAGCAAGAAAGCAGCATTAAATTGATGAATGCTATACTGTAATTATATCTGTCATGATAAAGGAGTTCTTTAATTATTTTTGTTATGTAATCCTGAAATTATTTAAATTATTCTCACAGGGACTAAAGATATAGAAATTTACATGATTACCAGTGGACTTTATTCATGCTAGAGTATGAATTTATACATAACATTAACAAGATAAAATATTGCAGTCTTAAAATCAAGAAGCTTATGTTGGAAAATCCCACCCTTGTGCTGCATAACACCTCGTTTCTTGTTACTTTAATGCTCGAGGTCATTTCAGGGAGCCTCAAGGGTCTTTGGCAGAACAACCAATTTCCAGTGTTCTCCTCTGGAGGGCATTGTCCTCTCATATCATAACAGTTCCATTCATACAAATGTTGCTGCTCCCACATAGATGATTAACAGTTCCATTTTTAAAAATATTGCTGGATTATTCAGGGTTGTCATCAAAATTAATATTAAAAATTAAGTGCATTCAGATATAAACTAATTATATTTATATGCAGGGCACAAGCTTCTGATTTCTAAATCTGTGGCTAATTTCTATTGAAAGACACAACCACATGAATGTGATTTTCATGATGCTCAAAGATGTGATCATTATTAATATCACCAATGATTTAACAATTTAGTTAGTGAAGAGAAGAGGCAGGGTCCCTTTCTTATATTGTTTCTTTAAAATCCTTCCTGATGATCTACACTGAATTTGAAGAGATATATGTGATTCCTAGAGTTAATGCTTTAATAGAACCACTGGTGGAGTAGTATATACCAAAGTACGTACTCAAACCAAGAGAAGAATTGAGTGGACCTTTGGGATCCAGTGATTTGGAATGTCCTTCAGATATGCCCACTTTAATCTGTCATGATAGCTCTTGGTGTGTGTTACAGATTTAGTCATAGTCACAGTCATAGTCATACTTTATTGATCTGGGGGAAATTGGTTTTCGTTACAGTTGCACCATAAATAATTAAATAGTAATAAAACCATAAATAGTTAAATAGTAATATGTAAATTATGCCAGGAAATAAGTCCAGGACCAGCCTATTGGCTCAGGGTGTCTGACCTTCCAAGGGAGGAGTTGTAAAGTTTGATAGCCACAGGCAGGAATGACTTCCTATGACGCTCTGTGTTACATCTCGGTGGAATGAGTCTCTGGCTGAATGTACATTATGTAGTGGATGGGAGACATTGTCCAAGATGGCATGCAACTTGGACAGCATCCTCTTTTCAGACACCACCGTCAGAGAGTCCAGTTCCATCCCCACAACATCACTGGCCTTATGAATGAGTTTGTTGATTCTTTTGGTGTCTGCTACCCTCAGCCTGCTGCCCCAGCACACAACAGCAAACATGATAGCACTGGCCACCACAGACTCGTAGAACATCCTCAGCATCATCCGGCATATGTTAAAGGACCTCAGTCTCCTCAGGAAATAGAGACAGCTCTGACCCTTCTTGTAGACAGCCTCAGTGTTCTTTGACCAGTCCAGTTTATTGTCAATTCGAATCTCCAGGTATTTGTAATCCTCCACCATGTCCACGCTGACCCCTTGGATGGAAACAGGGGTCACCGGTACCTTAGCTCTCCTCAGGTCTACCACCAGCTTCTTAGTCTTTTTCACATTAAGCTGCAGATAATTCTACTCACACCATGTGACAAAGTTTCCTACCGTAGCCCTGTACTCAGCATCATCTCCCTTGCTGATGCATCCAACTATGGCAGAGTCATCCGAAAACTTCTGAAGATGACAAGACTCTGTGCAGTAGTTGAAGTCCGAGGTGTAAATGGTGAAGAGAAAGGGAGACAAGACAGTCCCCTGTGGAGCCCCAGTGCTGCTGATCACTCTGTGGAACACACAGTGTTGCAAGCACACATACTGTGGCCTGCCAGTCAGGTAATCAAGAATCCAGAATCAAGAATTTTTTTTAGTAAAGGAAGGGCCAATAATTTTAAAAGATGCCAAGAAGCTTGATAACAATAATTCTGATGTTATAAACCACATATGTACAACAAGAAATACAAAAGTGCAGTAGCAATGCCTGTTAGACACAAGAGATTCATTCAAAACCTTTTGATAATGAATCAATCACTACAGTTTTGAAATTTGTATCTTTCAGTGACTTCTCATTACTCAATGGTAGATGTAAAATCTTTGCTCTTTACTACCGGCAAGCAGATCCAAGCAGTGAATCATCATATCAGCTTATTATCTGTTTCAGTTAGTCATACAAAAGAACCATACTCCACGCAGTTTTAATACATTGATCAAGAGAAATGTGCTGGTTGCTCACTTAAAGAATTAAAGGCCTGCAAGGGTGATCTTGAACTTCCTATTGCATGCATATTAATTCTCAATCCCATTGTTATTTTCAACAGAATCAATTTTAATATCACCAGTACGTGTTGTGAAATTCATTGACTTAGTGGCAGCAGTAAAATGCAATACATGATAATATAGAAAAGAAATAAATAAATTACAGTAAGTATATAAATATGTATATTAAATAGTTAAATTAAAAGTAGTGCAAAAACAGAAATGATAGAAAAGTGAGGGAGTGTTCAAGGGTTTAATGTCCATTTAGGAATCGGATGGCAGAGGGGAAGAAGCTGTTCTTGAATCGTTGAATGTGTGCCTTTAGACTTCTGTACCTCCTTCCTGATGCTAACAATGAGAAGAGGTAAGTCCTGGGTGATGGGAGTCCTTAATAATGGACACCTGTGTTTGATTTATGTGTTTGTAGATTCTTCTATTGTCAATAGTGAGGTCCAATGAGACTAGATAAACAAACACTCACCTTCCTTTAAGGCACTCTGCAACCTTCTGGAATGAACAGGGAAATTTTCCATCTTCAGTTAATCTGCTCTCTCTATTATCATCTTGTGTCCCTTTTTCATTTGTATTCTTTAAAATGTCTTCCTAATGATCAGTACTGATGCTCTTTATCAGCAGATCTGTTTTAACCAATTTCCAAATTGTGTTTTGTCTTACACCTCACTCCTCCTCAGTTCTATTTTTGAAAACTGACACCTTTCCACTTTTCCCTTGGTACTCAGGAAGGTTACTTGATCCAGAATATTTACCAGCTTCACTTTATTCAAATACTGATCAACTGGTTGAGTTTTTTTGAGATAATTTGTCTGTTTAAGATAACTGATGGTACTTTTCTAAGTGATAAAGGAGTCCATGAACATGTTATGTGGTTTGGAGATGCTTGCGTCCAGAAGACATAGGGGAGCAAAATCAGGCCATTCAGCCCATCAAGTCTTCTCCTCTGCTCGATCATGGCTGATTCATTATCTCTCGCAACCCCATTCTCCAGCCTTCTCCCTGTTACCTATGACACATATTACTAATCAAGAACCTACAAAACTCCACTTTAAATATACCCAATAACTTTGCCTCCACAGCCATATGTGGCAATGAATCCCTCAGGTTCCCACCCTCTGACTAAAGAAGTTCCTTCTTATCTCTTCTATAGGACGTCCTTATATTCTGAATTGTGCCCTATGGTCCAAGACTCTTCCACCATTGGAAACATCCTCTCCATGTCCATGCTGAATAACCTTTCAATATTCAATACTTTTCATTGATATCCCTCTTCATTCACCTAAACTCCAGTGTGTATTCCCAGAGCCATCAAATACTTCTCATACGTTAACCTTTTCATTCCCGGGATCATTCTCGTGAACCTTCTCTGGACCCTCTCCAATGCCAACACATTTTTCTTAGTTAAAGGGCCCAGAACTGCTCACAATGGCTTACTGCTACAAATTTACCTCTTCTTGTAAGGGGAGGGTAAGAAGACACAGGACTTAGATGAGACTCTACAAATTCACTTTCAGTACACATGATTTTCCATCTTTGACTCTCTACTTGGAATGTAAATTCATAAAATCCTTTCCCAATAATTAAGGAATATGCAAAGGTTAAACATGATGTAATATATAGAGAGAGAGACTACTGATGCTGTAATCTGAAGCAAAAAACAAACTGCAAGTGGAAATCAGCGTCTGTGGAGGAAAGAAATTGTCAATGTTTTTGGATTAGACTCTGAATGTGGACACAGAACCTGTAACAGTATGTAATATATAGATTTTAGTATATATAAATTGGCGTACAATGATGAATATTGCCAGATTTTCCAAAGAAGTATTCCAGCTTTTGATTGTCTATGGAGCTTACTGAATTGTTAACCCTAGGTGTTGATCCTCTGCACTGAATTAACATTTTTCACCACTACCAAAACTACATTATAAAATTAGACTTGCTCACAAAAATCACACCCTGGGATCGAATTAAAACACAATACACACAGACCTAGTAGCGCCCAGATCTGATCATCAAAATTGCTTGATTAATTGTACATATTGAAATTAATCATACTCGTGTACTCACTGGAGTTTAGAAGAATGAGAGATTCTAAAGAACGATAGAATAATTAGAAGATTGAAAACTACCAAATACTGTATTGAAAGGCCTAGAGTAGTTATGGAGAAGTGGGAGAGTCTACGACCAGAGGGCACAGCCTCAAAATAGGAGGATGTCACTTTGGAACAGCGATGAGGAGGAACTTCTTAGCCAGAGGTTGGTGAATCTGTGGAATTCATTGTCACAGACAGTTGTGGAGGCCAAGTCACTGGTATATTTAAAGTGGAGATTCTTGATTGTTAAGGGCATCAAAGGTTTCAGCGAGAAGGCAGGAAAAATGGAGTTGAGGGGAAATATAAATCAGCCATGATCAAATGGCAGAGTAGACTTGATAGGCCAAATGGGCAAATTCTGCTCCTATGGCTTATAGTCTTATGATCCTTTATTGATTGGAGCAGCATGGACATTTAGAAACATTAATGAAATGAATCTAATATAAGGCTATAATATAATATAATGATATAATAGATGTTGTTATTTCCACAACAAAACTCCTTAGCAGGATTGAGAATGTGAAGCAGGTGTCTGGAGAACTTTACAATGCAAGTTGAAATTAATAAAGGTAGAAATTGCATGAAGCGTTGCTTCCAGAGTTTTTTCTTATCATCTCTGATCCTGGACAAGGGTGATTATTAAATTGGGTGTTAGGCATCTGCAGCCTGTGGAGGAACACAACCATCAGATATATAGATTTGCAAAGAGGTGTTGATGAAACGTTCAGGCAAAGAGGTACAGTAAAAATCATTTCATTTTTGGGGGGAAAATTATCACTCAGTTAGAGGACAAGAAACATTCTTTGGCAGTTGTGTCATAGAGTCAAACAACATGGAAACAGGCCCTTCAGCACAACTGATCCATGCCCACCAAGATGCCCCATCTAAGCTTGTTTTATTTGGTAGTACTTGCTGAATAAACTTCTAAACGCTTCCAATTCATGTACCGTATTTGTCCAACTGCCTTTTACATCATTGTTGTACCTGCCTCAGCCACTCCTCCTGGAGGTCATTCCACATCTATACCACTCAGTGTAAAAAATACTGCCCCTCAAGTTCTTATTAAATCTTTTTCTTATGCCCTTAAATCTATGACCCCTACTACTCAATTCCCCAAACCTGGGAAAACATTGAGTGCATTCACTCTATCTATGACCCACACGATTTTATACACCTCTATAAAATCACTTCCCATTCCTTATGCTCCAAGGAATAAAGTCCCTGCCTATACCATATAACCATATAACAATTACAGCACGGGAACAAGCCGTCTCGGCCCTTCTAGTCCATGCCGAACTCATACTCTACCTAGTCCCACCGACCTGCACTCAGCCCATAACCCTCCATTCCCTTCCTGTCGATATATCCATCCAATTTAACTTTAAACGACAACATCAAACCTCCCTCAACATCTTCTGCTGGAAGCTCGTTCCACACAGCTACCACTCTCTGAGTAAAGAAGTTCCCCCTCATGTTACCCCTAAACTTTTGCCCTTTAACTCTCAACTCATGTCCTCTTGTTTGAATCTCCCCTATTCTCAATGGAAAAAGCCTATGTCAACTCTATCTATCCCCCTCATAATTTTAAACACCTCTATCAAGTCCCCCCTCAACCTTCTACGCTCCAAAGAATAAAGACCTAACTTGTTCAACCTTTCTCTGTAACTTAGGAGATGAAACCCAGGTAACATTTTAGTACTCTCTCAATTTTATTGACATCTTTCCTATAATTCGTTGACTAGAACTGTACACAATACTCCAAATTTGGCCTTACCAATGCCTTATACAATTTCAACATTACATCCCAACTCCTATACTCAATGCTCTGATTAATAAAGGCCAGCATACCAAAAGCTTTCTTCACCACCCTATCCACATGAGATTCCACCTTCAGGGAACTATGCACCATTATTCCTAGACCCCTCTGTTCTACAGCATTCTTCAATGCCCTACCATTTACCATGTATGTCCTATTTCGATTAGTCCTACGAAAACGTAGCACCTCACATTTTTCAGCATTAAACTCCATCTGCCATCTTTCAGCCCAGTCTTCTAACTGGCCTGAATCTCTCTGCAAGTTTTGAAAACCTACCTCATCATCCACAACACCACCTATCTTAGTATCATCTGCATACTTACTAATCCAATTTACCACCCCATCATCCAGATCATTAATATATATGACAAACAACATTGTACCCAGTACAGATCCTTGAGGCACACCGCTACACACTGTCCTCCAATCTGACACATAGTTATCCACCACTGCTCTCTGGCGTCTCCCATCCAGCCACTGCTGAATCCATTTTACTACTTTGATATTAATGCCTAACGATTGAACCTTCCTAACTAACCTTCCATGTGGAACCATGTCAAAGGCCTTACTTAGTAACCTCATCAAAAAAATTCGATAAGATTTGTCAAACATGACCTTCCACGCACAAATTCATGTTGACTGTTCCTAATCAGTCCCTGTCTATCCAGATAATTATATATACCATCTCTAAGAATACTTTCCATTAAATTACCCACCACTGACGTCAAGCTGACAGGCCGATAATTGCTAGGTTTACTCTTAGAACCCTTTTTAAACAATGGAACCACATGAGCAATACACCAATCCTCCAGCCACATCCCCGGTTCTAATCACATTTGAAATATTTCTGTCAGAACCCCTGCTATTTCCACACTAACTTCCCTCAAGGTCCTAGGGAATATCTTGTCCGGACCTGGAGACTAACCCACTTTTATATTCCTTAAAAGCGCCAGTACTCCCTCTTCTTTAATTGACATAATTTCCATAACTACCCTTCTTGTTTCCTTTACCTTACACAATTCAATATCCTTCTCCTTAGTGAATACCGGAGAAAAGAAATTGTTCAAAATCTCCCCCATCTCTTTTGGCTCCGCACATAGCCGTCCACTCTGATTCTCCAAGGGACCAATTTTATCCCTCACTATCCTTTTGCCACTAACATAACTGTAGAAACCCTTTGGATTTATTTTCACCTCACTTGCCAAAGCAGCCTCGTATCTTCTTTTAGCTTTTCTAATTTCTTCCTTAAGATTCTTTTTACATTCTTTATATTCCTCAAGCACCTCATTAACTCCGCGCTGCCTATATTTATTGAAGATCTCTCACTTTTTTCGAACCAAGTTTCCAATATCCCTTGAAAACCATGGCTCTCTCAAACTTTTAACCTTTCCTTTCAACCTAATAGGAACATAAAGATCCTGTACCCTCAAAATTTCACCTTTAAATGACCTCCATTTCTCTATTACATCCTTCCCATAAAACAAATTGTCCCAATCCACTCCTTCTAAATCCTTTCGCATCTCCTCAAAGTTAGCCTTTTTCCAATCAAAAATTTCAATCCTAGGTCCAGTCCTATCCTTCTCCATAATTACACTGAAACTAATGGTATTGTGGTTACTGGACCCGAAGTGCTCCCCAACACATACCTCCATCACCTGGCCTATCTCATTCCCTAACAGGAGATCCAACACTGCCCCTTCTCTAGTTGATACCTCTATGTATTGCTCCAAAAAACTATCTTGCACACATCTGACAAACTCCAAACCATCCAGCCCTTTTACAGAATGGGCTTCCCAGTCTATGTGTGGAAAATTAAAATCTCCCACGATCACAAACTTGTGCTTTCTACAAATATCTGCTATCTCCTTACAAATTTGCTCCTCCAGTTCTTGGTCCCCATTAGGTGGTCTATAATACACCCCTATAAGCGTCACAACACCTTTCCTATTCCTCAATTCCACCCAAGTAGCCTCCCTGGACGAGTCCACTAATCTATCCTGCTGGAGCACCGCTGTTATATATTCTCTGACAAGCAATGCAACACCTCCCCCTCTTGCCCCTCCTATTCTATCACACCTGAAGCAACGAAATCCTAGAATATTTAGTTGCCAATCACAGCCCTCCTGCAACCATGTTTCACTAATAGCTACAACATCATATTTCCAGGTATCAATCCATGCTCTAAGCTCATCCACCTTTCTTACAATGCTCCTAGCATTAAAATAGATGCATTTAAGAAACTGTCCACCTCCCATTCTCTGTTTATCCTTAATGGAGCAAACAACTTTGTTATCTTTTTCTTCCTTTTCCCCTACATCTTTGGTCTGATTGCTCCTGATCTCTGTCCCCTGCCTATCCTCCCTCACAGCTACTAAGAGATCACTTTAGGGAACTGGGGCCTCAGCTCGATGACATTCATCTTGTCAGGGAGGGTGAGGAGTTGATAGAGAGGAGTTACAGGTAGGTGGTCACACCGGGGCCACGGGAGGCAGACAAGTGGGTCACAGTTAGGAGGAGGAATAGGAAGAGTCAGCTAATAGAGAGCACCCCTGTGGCTGTGGCTGTGCCCCTTGACAATAAGTACTCCCGTTTGAGTACTGTTGGGGGGGGACAGCATACCTGGGGGAAGCAACAATGGCCGTGCCTCCATCTCAGAGTCCGGCCCTGTAGCTAAGAAGGTTAGGGAAAGGAAGAGGAGGGCAGTAGTAATAGGGGACTTGATAGTTAGGGGGTCAAATAGATGATTCTGTGGACGCAGTCCGGAGACCCGGATGGTACAAACTGTCGTTTGCCTCCCTAATGCCAGGGTCCAGGATGTTTCTGATCGCGTGCAAGAGATCCTGAAGTGGGAGGGAGAGGAGCCAGAGGTTCCTATGTAATTATACTATTTCTCTATAATTCAATCCCTCAGTCCTGTCAACATCTTTACACCCTTTCCAGTTTAATAACATCTTTCCTATAGCAGAGTGATCAAAAATGAACACAATATTTCAGGTGTCCTCACTTCCATCCTGTCCAATTCCACCATGACTTCTCAACTTTCATGCTCAGTGGCCTGAATTATGAAGGTCAATGTGTCAAAAGCCTACCTTACCACCATGTCAACCTGCAACTCCACGGTCAGAGAAGCATGTATTGTGCCCCAGGATCTCTCGGTTCTACAACACTCAGAGAATCATAGAAAACTACAGCACAGAAACAGGTCCTTTGGCTCATCTAGTCCATGTTCAAGTCAAGTCAAGTCAAGTCACCTTTTACTGTCATTTCAACCATAACTGCTGGTACAGAACATAGTAAAAATGAGACAATGTTTTCCAGGACCATGGTGCTACATGAAACTATACAAAAACTACACTGAACTACGTAAGAAAAAACACAAAAACTACACTAGACTACAGACCTATCCAGGACTGTATAAAATGCACAAAACAGGGCAAACACTGCAATAAATAATAATAAATAATAAACAAGACAGTAGGCACTGTAGAGGGTATAGTAGGTTGGTGTCAAGCCAGGATCTGGGTATTGAGGAGTCTGATGGCTTGGGGGAAGAAACTGCTACATAGTCTGCTCGTGAGAGCCCGAATGCTTTGGTGCCTTTTTCCAGATGGCAGGAGGGAGAAGAGTTTATATGAGGGGTGCGTGGGGTCCTTCATAATGCTGTTTGCTTTGCGGATGCAGCGTATGGCGTAAATGTCTGTGATGGCGGGAAGAGAGACCCTGATGTTCTTTTCAGCTGACCTCACTATCCGCTGCAGGGTTTTGTGATCCGAGATGGTGCAATTTCCAAACCAAGCCATGATGCAGCTGCTCAGGATGCTCTCAATACATCCTCTGTAGAATGTGGTGAGGATGGGGGGTGGTGTGGGAGATGGACTTTTCTCAGCCTTTGCAGAAAGTACAGACACTGCTGGGCATTTTTTTGCTATGGAGCTGGTGTTGAGGGGCCAGGTGAGATTCTCCACCAGGTGAACACCAAGAAATTTGGTGCTCTTAATGATCTCTACGGAGGAGTCGTCGATGTTCAGCGGAGAGTGGTCGCTCCGTGTCCTCCTGAAATCAACAACCATCTCTTTTGTTTTGTTCACATTCAGAGACAGGTTGTTGGCTCTGCACCAGTCCACTAGCCATTGCACCTCCTCTCTGTATGCTGACTTATCATTCTTGCTGATGAGACCCACAACGGTCGTGTCATCGATGAACTTAATGATGTGGTTCGAGCTGTGTGTTACAGCACAGTCGTGGGTCAGCAGAGTGAACAGCAGTGGACTGAGCACACAGCCCTGGGGGGCCCCCATGCTCAGTGTGATGCTGTTGGAGATGCTGCTTCCAATCCGGACTGACTGAGGTCTCCCAGTCAGGAAGTCTAGGATCCAGTTGCAGAAGGAGGTGTTCAGGCCCAGTAGACTCAGCTTTCCAATCAGTTTCTGAGGAATGATTGTGTTGAATGAACAGCATTTGAACGTACGTGTCTTTTTTGTCCAGGTGGGTTAAGGCCAGGTGGAGGGTGCTAGCAATGGCATCGTCCATTGAACGGTTGGGATGGTACGCGAACTGCAGGGGGTCCAGTGAGGGGGGCAGCAGGGACTTGGTGTGCCTCATGACAAGCCTCTTGAAACACTTCATGATGATGGATGTGAGTGTGACGGGACAGTAATCATTGAGGCAGGACACTGAAGACTTCTTCAGCACGGGGACGACGGTAGCGGCCTTGAAGCACGTAGGAACGACAGCGCTGCTGAGGAAGATGTTGATGATGTCAGTGAGAATATCTACTAGCTGGTCTGCACATCCTCTAAGCACTCTGCCAGGAATATTGTCTGGTCCAGCAGCCTTCCGTGGGTTGACCCTGCACAGGGTTCTCCTCACATCGGCCACGGTAAGACACAGCATCTGGTCGTTTGGAGGAGGGGTGGTCTTCCTCGCCGCCACATCATTATCCACCTCAAACCCAGCGTAGAAGTTGTTCAGCGCATCTGGGAGGGAGGCATCACCCGCACAGTCAGCTGTTGTCCTGTAGTTGGTGATATCTTGAATGCCCTTCCACATGTACCGCGTGTCTCCGCTGTCCTGGAAGTGGCTGTGGATTCGCTGGGCATGTGCATGCTTTGCCTCTCTGATGGCCCAGGACAATTGGGCCCTCGCTATTGTTAGGGCTGCCTTGTCAGTTGCTCTGAATTTGGAGTCACGGGTCCTCAGCAGCGCACGCACCTCCGCAGTTATCCATGGCTTCTGGTTAGAGCATGTAGTGATGGTCTTGGCCACAGTGATGTCATCAATGTTATACTATTATTCTGTCTAGTCCCATCGAATTGCACTCAAATCACAGTCCATATTCCTCCCATCCATGTATCTATCCAAATTTCTCTTAAATGTTGAAATTGAACCCACATCCATCACTTCTGCTGGCAGCTCATTCCACACTCTCACCACCCTCCCCCTCATGTTCCTCATTCCCCTTAAGCATTCCCTCAGAGTCCTGCCATTCACTGAGAAAACTTTATCTGGATTTGACTTTCCAAAATGCGCATGTAATGTGGGGTAATAGTTTGATTGGTGGTTGTTTACATCAGCCCATGACAGGGGTTGGCTGCTTAGGGACTTGATAAATTTCTTTTCGTTTGGATGCTTTGAATATCACAGTGGCACAGGAGACAGAGCTGCTGCTTCGCATCAAATTTAACCTGGGTACAAACCTACTAGAGTTGTCTCTTACTAGCTTTTCTTTCAGTCAGTCCTGACCAAGGGTCTCGGCCAGAAATGATGACTGTACCTCTTCCTAGAGATGCTGCCTGGCCTGCTGCGTTCACCAGCAATTTTTATGTGTGTTGCTTGAAATTCCAGCGTCTGCAGATTTTCTCGTGTTAGAGTTGTCCGTCTGGATTTTGCATTCTTTCCTTATGATTATGTGAATTTCCTCTGGGTACTCCATCCTCCATCCATCCCAAAGAGATGCAGATTGATAGACAATTTTTGGTAGTGAGTTATGCCTTGTCTGCAGGAGAATGGTAGAACCAGGGGAGGTTGATGGGAAAATAGGGTTAATAGTTTACATTAGATAGTGTAGCTACCATTAGTTCAATGAACTATCTGGTCTCCTTTTATAAGGAGATATAGATTCCTGTGAAGTTAGTAAGTTCAAACAACAGGAATTCTGCAGATGCTGGAAATTCAAGCAACACACATCAAAGTTGCTGGTGAACGCAGCAGGCCAGGCAGCATCTCTAGGAAGAGGTACAGTCGACGTTTCAGGCCGAGACCCTTCATCAGGACTAACTGAAGGAAGAGTGAGTAAGAGATTTGAAAGTGGGGGGGGAGGGGGAGATCCAAAATGATAGGAGGAGGGGGAGGGATGGAGCCAAGAGCTGGACAGGTGATTGGCAAAGGGGATATGAGAGGATCATGGGACAGGAGGCCCGGGGAGAAAGAAAGTGGGGGGGGAACCCAGAGGATGGGCAAGGGGTATAGTCAGAGGGTCAGAGGGAGAAAAAGGAGAGTGAGAGAAAGAATATTTGTATAAAAATAAATAATGGATGGGGTACGGGGGGAGGTGGGGCATTAGTGGAAGTTAGAGAAGTCAATGCTCATGCCATCAGGTTGGAAGCTACCCAGATGGAATATAAGGTGTTGTTCCTCCAACCTGAGTGTGGCTTCATCTTGATAGTAGAGGAAGCCATGGATAGACATGTCAGAATGGGAATGGGATGTGGAATTTAAATGTGTGACCGCTGGGAGATCCTGCTTCTTCTGGCGGACAGAGCGTAGGTGTTCAGCAAAGCAGCCTCCCAATCTGCGTCAGGTCTCGCCAATATATAGAAGGCCACATCGGGAGCACCGGACGCAGTATATCACCCCAGCCGACTCACAGGTGAAGTGTCGCCTCACCTGGAAGGGCCGTCTGGGGCCCTGAATGGTGGTAAGGGTGTAAGTGTAAGGGCACGTGTAGCACTTGTTCCGCTTACAAGGATAAGTGCCAGGAGGGAGATCAGTGGGGAGGGATGGGGGGGACGAATGGACAAGGGAGTCGCGTAGGGAGTGATCCCTGCGGAAAGCAGAGAGAGGGGGGAGGGAAAGATGTGCTTAGTGGTGGGATCCCTTTGGAGGTGGCGGAAATTACGGAGAATAATATGTTGGACCCGGAGGCTGGTGGGGTGGTAGGTGAGGACCAGGGGAACCCTATTCCTAGTGGGGTGGCCGGAGGATGGAGTGAGAGCAGTTGTGCATGAAATGGGAGAGATGCGTTTGAGAACAGAGTTGATGGTGGAGGAAGGGAAGCCCCTTTCTTTAAAAAAGGACATCTCCCTCCTCCTGGAATGAAAAGCCTCATCCTGAGAGCAGATGCGTTGGAGATGGAGGAATTGCGAGAAGGGGATGGCATTTTTGCAAGAGACAGGGTGAGAAGAGGAATAGTCCAGATAGCTGTGAGAGTCCGTAGGCTTATAGTAGACATCAGTGGATAAGCTGTCTCCAGAGATAGAGACAGAAAGATCTAGAAAGGGGAGGGAGGTGTCGGAAATGGACCAGGTAAACTTGAGGGCAGGGTGAAAGTTGGAGGCAAAGTTAATAAAGTCAACCAGCTCAGCATGCGTGCAGGAGGCAGCGCCAATGCATTCGTCGATGTAGCAAAGGAAAAATGGGGGACAGATACCAGAATAGGTACGGAACATAGATTGTTCCACAAAGCCAACAAAAAGGCAGGCATAGCTAGGACCCATATGGGTGCCCATAGCTACACCTTTAGTTTGGAGGAAGTGGGAGGAGCCAAAAGAGAAATTATTAAGAGTAAGGACTAATTCCGCTAGACGGAGCAGAGTGGTGGTAGAGGGGTAGAGTTAGTAAGCTTGCAGTTTTGTGTTTGTGTGGCTCACTCACTATAATGATTGGTTAACACTAGAATTGTGGCGCCATCTACAGGTGCAATACCTTTAGCAGATTCAGCAGTGTTGGTTTCTTAAAGTTTGGATGGATAATCAGGAAAGTACTGGCTATCTGCTCACTAAGGTAGTGATGAAGCTTTCTCGATTCTGTGTCTCCAGTCTTATTTAAATTGAGCAGTGAGCTGGCGAGTGCCATAAGGCGACCTTGAATCAATGTCAGCTTAAATTGAGTCAGCAGTATTATAAACTGTGATGTCAGAGAGCCATGCAGCGGGGGAAGCTGTTAAAGGACTTTTGTCCTGCGCAGATTCAGTGTGAGGCCCACATTCTCATTTCTTTAATTGCGACGCAGTGGTGCAGTGAGTAGAGTCACTGCCCGCAGCACTAGAGATTTGCATTTAATCCCAATTTCGGATGCTGTCTGTCTGGAGCTTTCCTCTCTGTGACTGCATGGGCTTCCTCTGGATGGTCTTTCCTCCCATGTACCAAAGAATATGCAGGCCAGTAGGCTAATTAACCACTGTGAATTGTCCTTGGTGTGTAGGTGAGTGGAGGAATCTGAGAGGAGATGGTGCTAATGTGTAGAGAAATTGAAAAAAAAAGAATTAATAATGTATTAATGTAAATGAATAGTTGATAGTCAGCAATGACTTGGTGTGAACATGTATCTGCTTCCTTGTTGCATCTGCCTCAAATGTCTGCAGTTCTCACAAGGACCACGTGCGTCATCTCCGAGGCCACAAATGCAGAGCAGAAGTACAGTATGTCATCTTTTACCCTAGGGAACTACCTAACAGGAATTATTTGTGATGGGTGGAATTTATGACAGCTTTTTATAGGATCTGGAAGACCACTGTTGCCCCAATGTGGTTCATAAAAAAAATCCAACACCTGTTTGCAGCCTCTTCAATTCTATTGTCCCTTTGGGCAATTTGGAAACTATTTAAAACATATGATTCTGATCTTAACATTGAAAGTGATCTATTGACTGAAGTAAACTAAAGCTTCAGAGACTCAGCAGAAAATCCCATTTTAAAATTCTGTGGGCCACGTCAATGGCTTTAATTTGTAGCTTAAAAGCTAACAAAAATCTTACTGCATTAGTTGAAAAGGTTCCTACAATACTGACCTGAAGCCAGTATCAAATTGAGATGTAACCACACGTGTCAGTTGTAGTGGTTCAGGTAAACAGGAAGATTTGCAAAAACAAATTCCAATAGAACTTTGAAGTCTGTCAACAAGAATTAAGATAGAAATTCTTCATTTGGAGATAAACTGCTTCTATTGCTTTTACACATCTTAAACATTTGTATCTTTAAAGTATAATGAGGACAATTGTAAAAGCTGCATGCTAGAGGTTTTTAAAAAAACTATTTTGTACTTCTCTCATTTGAAGGAAGGTGAGAGGAAGCTCTTGTTGAAGCAAGATGAGGAAGATATTGCCAGACGTACCAACAACATAAAATGTCCCTGCTAAATAGGTTCCTAAACTCAGAACCTTCATTTGTGGATCAATGCCCACAGGCTTTGTTCTAGGATGAAGTTACACCATCTGTTTGGGAGCACCTGTAACACTCATCTGCTGGTCCAGGAAGCCTTGGAAACTGGAGGTGACAGGAGGGAGATGGGAGGGAGAGGCATAGTAAGGGAGGTAGAGAAAGCAATGTTGCTTAAGGAAAGGAAAAAATCATGACCCAAAGAAATCAGAAGACTGAGCTTGTTACAAAGAATGGAAAGATAATAGAGATGGATGGAATATCATCATAAATATTTTAGAAACACTGACCATTAATAAAAATATACACCAAATCTTTACCTTTTCTTAATACAGAATCACTCAGTACAATATAGCACATTTATGGTCACATTAAATGACTTTAAACTACAATTAGCCCAAATCTTACACAATCAGATGTTAATAAAAGGTCATCTATTAACAAACAGAGCTTAACGTAATCCTCCCCATTACAAAGTAACATTGGGCTATGAATTGACCATTCTAAAGTATAAATGTTGATCCTTCAATTTATTCCCACAATCTCTCCCCATAAAATGCAGTAATTCTTTTACTGAATATTCATAAGATAAATTTTAAAACTAATAATTGTTACTGTAATTTATTTTATCATTGTTGAACTGAGTTCCTGTGATTAAAACACTTCCTCTGTACTCTTAATTATCCCCAAAACTTCCTTATCACACTAATTTGAGAGGCCTATAGACTAAAACTATGTTAATAAATCGTTTATATCATTTGCATATTTCAGTGAATATGGTTCAGCATTCCAACTTTGTTTATACATTTTTCCCCCAGAAGTTCAATATACTGAGATTTTTAAAATCATAGAATAAGTGTTCTTTAAGGTGATAGTTTTAAATATTACCAATTGAAGTGTGCAATATATTTCTCTTTTCATAACAGACATCCAAGGCTATCACTCCCTACCCAGTGTAATGATGGAATATTTTGCTTAGAAGAATTTTTACCATTAAATATTTCAATTATTATTTACTTTAACCAATATTTGCTGAGGAATTCTAAGATCCCACAAGATGCTCTAAATGGGAATGGTGGCTGATTTGATCATTGGATCCCCACTGAATCTTCGTTTGTTCTTGGGTCAAAAGGCCTTGTGCTTAGCTGACCAGGCATTGCACATTCTGAAGTTTAAAAAAAAATACATCTCCTGCTTCTGTATTTCCAGACTGGTTGAATATAGCTCTGCTTTCATCAGGAAATGGGGTAAGTGGTGCTGGGAGAAATATGTATATATTTGGGATCCGAACATCACTGGCTATCCTTATTTATTGACTATTCTTAATTCCCTTGAGATGGTGACTGTGAGTTGCATTCTTAAACAATGCAGTTCTTTTGCTGAACATACTCCACATTACTGTTGAAAAGAGTGTTTCCGGATTTTGGATCCCACAGCCATGTAAAAATGGCGATATCCCCCAAGTCAGCATGGTATAAAACTGGAAGGGAAACTTATGCATTTTTATGGTCATATATACCTAATTTTCTGTCATGATGTAGGTTATACATTTGGGAGGTGCGAGTAAATACAGAGCATTTTTAATTTGTTTCGTTGACACTGAATTGTGCACAGACTGTGTAGAAATTACACAGATGATGGGTGCCAAGCACCAGGCTATTTTGCCCTGGATGGTTTCAAGCTTTGTGAGAGTTGTTGGTGCTGCATTCATCCAGGCAAGTGGAGAATTTTCTATGCCACTCCTGACTTTGCCTTATTGATGATGGAAAGGGCTTGGGATGTCAGGAGAGGAGTCACACATCACAGGATACCCAGCTTCTGACCTGTTCTTGTAATCATAGGATTTACGTTGCTGTTCCAGTTGAATGTCTGGTCCATGAAGAACCCACCGAATATTTTTGATGGGTACTCAGTGATGGTAGTGCTACTGAATGTCAAGGACAGAGGGTCAGACTATCATTTATTGGAACCGGTCATCACCTGGGACTTCTGAATTTTGCTTGCTTGCTGTACATCAGGCCATGCTATACAGGTACTAAAGACTCAGTGGTATCTTTATAGATTATTTCTTTTATAATAATTTATGCTCTACAATTTAAAGATACATGTTTCACAGCTTGTGTGACACAACAAAATAATACCATCACTAATCCTGCATATTCAAGATTAACATTCTTATCATACAGTATCCTTTAGGTACAATTTGAAGAAAATACTGCATTTTAAAACTTTGATGTTGTAGATTCTCCATTACTGCAAGATACCTGCTGCTCTAGTCATGGTATATCTGGCTGGTCTAGTTGCGTGAAGATCACCAGAAATTCCCAAGTTATTAATAGAGAGAGACCCGGTCATGATAACGCTATTGAACATCAAGGGTAGGTGGTGAGGTAGTTAAAAGTGAAGGCTGTGATATATTGTAATAGCATGTAACATTCTTTGTAGGGTCACTGTATATTTACATAGTATGGCAAATTCCATTTTCATCTACTTGTGTATGATTGTACTGCCTCCTCCGGTTACAATGATTACAGGCAGTTGATTACCCTGAAATATGATAGAAATATAGATTAATATCATAGATTGTGATAACAATGTACAAGAAATCACAAGTTAATATTTACCCACATATAATGTACAAGAAATCATAAGTTAATATTTATCCATATAATATCTTTTGGTTCAAGAATTTTTCTCAGCCAACAAAACGAGATGTCAACCTCTCAAATGGCAAATGAGAAGTGTCAGGGACTTCTGCTGTGTATTGGGACTTCAATTACAATTCTCAGACTTACAAGTTCTATCACTGAATCAACTAAGGCACTTTAAGCTAGGCGTCTTTATTGCCCATCCAATCATAGCTCCTCTGTGCAGAAATACACAGATCTTTCCACGGATTTCTCCTGGGTATTCTTTTCTTATCCGCCTACATCTTGGCCTTGTGACATCACCTGCAGATAGGCTGTCAGATTCCACCAGTGCAGTGATGAACACTGGACACTTGCTTTGGATTCTCCTGTAATTTCAGCACTGACACAGTTAAGCTGTTCACAAATTATGCTCCTGACCCTGTTTATCACTCGTTTCCAATACTGAAAGATTGCAGTTCAGCCTCATCCAAAAATTTGCTACCCTTATGTGTGACTATTCTATCACCAATGCTGGCCAGTCTTTCAACTTCCAAGATCTGATTCTCAGCACATGTAAAATTTTAGCTTCCAAACTAAGTCACTAATTACTGACTATACAGTCTTCTGCTCCACTAATGACCTAATTATTGTGACAGTGAAGGAAGCCATTTGGTTCATGCTGGCTCCTGACTGAGCAATACCATTAAACACTTTCCTGGATAGCCCTAAAACTTATTCTCTCTCACATTTCCATCAAATTTCCTTCAATTCGTTTGCCACTTGCCTGGGACAAACACTTGGTAATATAGTCAGAGCAGAAGTCAAAGACCACATTCTAAATTTCATGATGACCGGCATACTTTTCATCTCTGTAACTAAAGCCACACAATCATTAATCCAGGCCCTCACCCAATCATGAGCTCTTTAATTCTCAGATTCCGGCTTCCACAACTTCCCAGTTCACAACATTGTTGACCTTGCGCTCCAGAACAAGGAATTGGACAATTGGAGGAATTACATCTCCATTATGACCATTTTCAAAGTATACTATTTGATTCAATTTCTATCTCCACAACACTATTTTCTGTATTGAAGGTCATTTATATTAAAGGAATATGCTATAAATTCAAGTTTGCTGATGACACCACTGTTGTAGGCCAAAGATGGTGACGAATCAGCATATAGGGAGGAGATTGAAAATCTGGCTACATGGTCCATAACAACAACCTCTTACTCAATGTCATTATTGACTTTAGGAGGAGGAAACCAGAGGTCCATGAACCTTTACTTCACTTTATTGTCACCAAACAATTGATACCAGAGCGCACAATCATCACAGCTATATTTGATTCTGTGCTTCGTGCTCCCCGGAGTACAAATCGATAGTAAATATTAAAAAGTTAAATTATAAATCATAAATAGAAAACAGAAAAGGGAAAATAAGATAGTGCAAAAAAAAACGAGAGGCAGGTCTGGATGTTTGGAGGGTACGGCCCAGACCCGGGTCGGGATCCATTCAGCAGTCTTATCACAGTTGGAAGGAAGCTGTTCCCAAATCTGGCCGTATGAGTCTTCAAGCTCCTGAGCCTTCTCCTGAAGGGAAGAGGGATGAAAAGTGTGTTGGCTGGGTGGGTTGTGTCCTTGATTATCCTGGCAGCACTGCTCCGACAGCGTGCGGTGTAAAGTGAGTCCAAGGACGGAAGATTGGTTTGTGTGATGTACTGGGCTGTGTTCACGATCTTCTGCAGCTTCTTCCGGTCTTGGACAGGACAACTTCCATACCAGGTTGTGATGCACCCTGGAAGAATGCTTTCTACGGTGCATCTATAAAAATTAGTGAGGATTTTAGGGGACAGGCCAAATTTCTTTAGCTTTCTCACGAAGTAAAGGCGCTGGTGGGCCTTCTTGGCAGTGGAATCTGCTTGGTTGGACCAAGTCAGGTCATTTGTGATATTGACCCCAAGGAACTTAAAGTTTTTGACCTGTTCCACTTGCGCACCACCGATGTAAATGGGGTCGTGCGGTCCGCTATTCCTTCTGAAGTCAACAACCAATTCCTTCGTCTTGCTGACGTTGAGGGATAGGTTATTGTCTTCTCACCATGCCACCAGGTTCTTAATTTCCTCTCTGTACTCAAACTCATCATTACCCGAGATACAGCCTACAATTGTGGTGTCATCAGCAAATTTATATATTGAGTTTGATGGAAACTTGGCTACACAATCATAGGTGCACAGTGAGTACAGCAGGGGGCTGAGTACACAGCCTTGTGGGGCACCCGTGCTCAGAGTGATTGTAGAGGAGAGCTTGTCCCCTATTTTTACAGCCTGAGTCCTGTCTGTGAGGAAGTTGAAGATCCAGCTGCAGATCTGAGTACTAAGGCCCAGGTTCCAGAGCTTAGGAATTAGAGGATCCTCAGATTGTCCTCAGAGGATCAGAGGTTGACAGGGTGAGCAACTTTAATTTCCTTGGCTTTATCATTTTGGAGAACCTGTCCTAGGCCCTGCATGCATGGGCAATTATGAAGAAAGCACAGCAGTGCCTCAACTTCCTTAGGAGTTTGCAAAGATTCGGCATGACATCTGAAACCTTGACAAACTTCTAATTGATGTGTAGTGGAGAGTCATCAGAGCCTGCTATGGAAACAGCAATGCCCTTGAATGGCAAATCCTACAGAGTAGCGAATATGCCCAGCCGGTTACAGGTAAAACCCTCCCCACCACTGAGCACATCCACATGTAGTGTTGTTGCAGGAAAGCAGCATCTATGGTCAGGGGCCCTCACCCTAATAATTTATTATGACGGTATTCTTTCGTTTTATATTTGCACAGTTTGCATCTTTTGTGCACTGTTTGAACACCCAAGGGTGCAGCCTTTCATTGATTCTATTATGCATTTATTGAGTATGCCCATAAGAAAATGAATCTCAGGGATCTATATGGTGACATATGTAATTTGATAATATATTTACTTGGAACTTTTAAATACTAAAGGAAGACATTAAGGGTCTTTTCATGAGTTAGAAACCAAATTTAGTCCTCATGAATGTGAACATGGACAAGTAAAAGGTTATCAACTTCAAAAAAAAACTGATCAATTCCTTTTGAACAAAGGAATCAAATTAGGAAATACCTGTTGAATAATGCAAGGTATCAAAAAGAAATATAGCTACCTTATATTTTGGTTTTGGTTTGGTTGCATGCTCTATAACTTTAGTCAAGACAGCAGATGCAATTTCTTTGGTTAGGCTTTTTGAAGGTTGTTGGGTACTGGCTGGGTAACAATTGGCAATATTACTCACTGTTACACCACTGCCAGATTGCACCATTAATGTTGAGGAAAGCTGTCGGTTGGCCTTATATGGTGTTAAAGGACTTTGCTGGGTGACCATGTATGATGACATAATGGACTGCTGGTTAACACAGGGAGGCAGGATTGGAGGAGGAACTGCAACATTTTGGATGGTACAGGCCATTGATCGAGCGGGAGGAAGACTCTGGCAGTTACCATACTGGGGAGAGACACAAGGAAGCTGAGATGTGTTTGGATATGGCAGGTGTGGCGTACGTGGCATGCATAATGGCCCTTGTGGCACGCATGATGGCCCTTGTGGGTATGGTGGGTAGTTGGTCTGATATCCAAGAGCAGCATTCATTCCATCACACTGGGGTTTAGTGGGATAAGGGGGAGCAGCCTGAAAAATAAATCAGAGTGATTAACCATTTTTAATTATTGTAATCTGAGTCATTGAGAGATACAACACAGAAAAAGACCCCTCAGCCACCATGTTCACACTGAACACAAAACAACCATGTTGTAAAACAGTTTTTAATGCCTGAACTAATTTTATTCTCCCCACATTCTCATTAACCAAACCACCACCCTCAACTTCTCACCTATACACTAGGGCTAATTTATCGTCCATCACCATTTCACCCACATGCTTTTGGGGTTTGAGAGAACACTGGAGAACTTAGGGGAGAGCCACGTGGACACAGGGAGAACAAGCAAGATTCATATACCACGCTTGAACTGAGATGGTGGAGAGGTGAAACAACAGCTCTACTAGTCATGCCACTGTGCCACACTTGCTACTTGCTGTGTAAAGTTAGTTTTGCACTGCATGGAAACAAAATTAGCTTCAAGACTAAGTTAAGAACAGTGCAGCATTTAATGAATGAATCTCAGAGTCGGAGCACTGTAGCACAGAAACAGGGCCTTTGGCCATCCAGCACAAGCCAATCTGTTGTTTCCCCTAGTTCCACTAATCTGCACACGTCAAACTTCTTTTAAGTGCTCTGGAAAAGCCCAAAATTCAGGGGTAAAGTAAATATGGCATTTTATACAAGCCAACTGTTATTCCATCACAGGCCCATCTTACTACTGCATTTCTTTTGCAGCCCCACTGAATGAGCAGATTATGGATTGAAAACTGGAGGAGGATCACGTAGGGAGTCAGTGAAGGAATAGAGCTATCTAGTACAACTATCGCTCCTCTGCAGAAACACAATGTTAAAGTTGACTTAAAAAAAAGGTTCCAAAGCTATGAAGTTTGGAAAAAAAAGCTCAAAAGCCTAAATTGATTTCAATGGTTGTTCAATATCGAAATCAGTTTAGGCTTTTGAACTTAAATTCTTTAGCGCTCTCAACCAGGTATAAAACAGAAAGGCCGAAATTTACCTTCCAATTTTATCAAAATAATCAAACCAACTGCATCAAAGATTTAAAATTTTGCCTGTGCCAAGGCCAAGAGAAAATAGAAAACAGGGCAGTCAATTGGAATGGCATTAGGTCACTAGCAGCTTGCAGATGTCTTGCACAATAAGGAAAAACCTCAGTTACTCAGACCACACCTCTTGTTATGCTAATCCCAGCATACAGACTGCTCGTCAGGTGCTCAAGATCAGTTCAGAAGCAGGTGAAAACCTGGCCAGCAGGAGCCATCTTTGCTCTTGAAGACTGCTTTTCGCACACTGACTGGCACATGTTCAGGGAGGCTGCAACTGATGGCGGCTCTACCAACTTAGAGGAGTACACGGCATCAGTGACTAGTTACATCAGCAAGTGCATCAATGACATCACTGTGGCCAAGACCATCACTACACACACTAACCAGAAGCCATGGATGACCGCGGAGTTGCGTGCGCTGCCGAGGACCCGTGACTCTGCCTTCAGAGCAGGGGACAAGGCAGCCCTAACAACAGCGAGGGTCAAACTGTCCCGGGCCATCAGAGATGCAGAGCGTGCACATGCCCAGCGAATCCACAGTCACTTCCAGGACAGCGGTGACACACGGTGCATGTGGAAGGGCATTCAGGACATCACCAACTACAGGACAACATCACCTATGTGGGTGATGCCTCCCTTCCAGATGCGCTGAACAACTTCTATGCTCACTTTGAGGAGGAAAATGATATGATGGCCTGGAAGACCACCCCTCCTCCAAATTACCAGGTGCTGTGTCTTACCATGGCTGATGTGAAGAGAACCCTGTGCAGGGTCAACCCACGGAAGGCTGCTGGGCCAGACAATATTCCTGGCAGAGTGCTTAGAGGATGTGCAGACCAGCTAGCAGAGATTCTCACTGACACCTTCAACATCTCCCTGAGCAGCGCCGTCATTCCTGCATGCTTCAAGGCCACCACCATCGTCCCCGTGCCAAAGAAGTCTTCAGTGTCCTGCCTCAACAACTACTGTCCCGTCGCACTCACATCCACCATCATGAAGTGTTTCGAGAGGCTCGGCATGAGGCACATAAAGACCCTGCTGGATCCCCTGCAGTTCGTGTACAGTCCCAACTATTCAACAGACGATGCCATTGCCATCACCCTCCACCTGGCCTTAACCCACCTGGACAAAAAGACACGTACATTCGAATGCTGTTCATAGAATTCAGTTCAGCATTCAACACAATCATTCCTCAGAAACTGATTGGAAAGCTGAGTCTACTGAGCCTGAACACCTCCCTCTGCAACTGGATCCTAGACTTCCTGACTGGGAGACCTCAGTCAGTCCGGATCGAGAGCAGCATCTCTAACACCATCACAATGAGCATGGGGGCCCCCCAGGGCTGTGGGCTCAGTCCACTGTTGTTCACTCCGCTGACCCACGACTGTGCTGCAACACACAGCTCGAACCACATCATTAAGTTCTCCGATGACACGACCGTTGTGGGTCTCATCAGCAAGAATGATGAGTCAGCATACAGAGAGGAGGTGCAGCGGCTAACGGACTGGTGCAGAGCCAACAACCTGTCTCTGAATGCGAACAAAACAAAAGACATGGTTGTTGACTTCAGGAGGACATGGAGTGACCACTCTCCACTGAACATCGATGACTCCTCCATAGAGATTGTTAAGAGCACCAAATTTCTTGGTGCTCACCTGGCAGAGAATCTCACCTGGTCCCTCAGCACCAGCTCCATAGCAAAGAAAGCCCAGCAGCGTCTCAACTTTCTGCAAAGGCTGAGAAAAGTCCATCTCCTACCCCCCCCCATCCTCACCATATTCTACAGAGGTTGTATTGAGAGCATGCTGAGCAGCTGCATCACTGCCTGGTTCAGAAATTGCACCTTCTCGGATCGCAAGACCCTGCAGCAGATAGTGAGGACAGCTGAAAAGATGGTTACATGGGGAGAATGAAAATAGGTCTGGGAGAAAGATGTTTGAAAGTTGTTGCAGACTCAGTGGGCCAGAGGATCAACTAATGCCCCATGACTCCACAATCGAAGATTTTAGAATGTTTTTGAATGACTTCCAATAGTCACAAGGATGACAAGTGGAACTATTAAAATATTTATTGGAGTTTCTGTAATATATAAAATAATCACTAATCTGGATGCTCATTATTGAAATGTTGCTCAGAGTCATTGCCCTCACTAAATTAACTCTGCTTTGATTGTCTACGTGCATTTGCCAGATGTCTACTAAATTAATGTTATACACAGAATTGATACAACAATGTTTAATCTACAAATGTTCTGCATGTGTGACTATATTAGGGAAGGGTCTGGAGGAACCTAGAACCCAAAATTCATAATTGATGCTGTTTCGCCTTAACTTTGTGCTTATATCACTTTACTTCAAACAAAAATATTTTGAATACTTTGTAAAAAAATTTGTGATTCTAAATTAAAACATAAAATCAAAAGAATTAATCACACTATATTTTGAATTAAATGTGAAATGATTTTTTTTTAAAATGAGATTGAGTAAAAATAATATATCTACTATTTTGTCTTTAAGATTGCAACACGTTTTAATTTGTATCTTGCATTGAATAGGGAGATTTTTCCCCCAATAAACATACCAAATTTTCAATCAAAGCTAAAACCTTATCCAAAAACAGAGTAGAGATAAATCTTTAACAAAGTACCTCAGAGTAAGGTGGTGGGTTCAGACCATACTGGGGAGCAGAGTTCCCAAAACATCCAGTGCTTGTTGTAGCATGAACACCTAAACAGCAGAACCAAAATGTAAATACATTTTAACATTACTTCTATAATACTGCTGCAATATCCAGCCAAGTTTTAGATGGCTAATGAGATCCATATGGAAGGCACATTATTTTCCTGCAGGGGTGGGTCAGGAGGTGGCTAATAGATAGGCACTTTGTTATGTGGTGTATTCCTACTGCTTCTTACACAGGTCTTCATTGTACTTCTGATGCATGGCCTCAAGGTTCCCAATACTGCACTGTATGCTGCTTTTCAATTGTGTCAGAGATTCCAATTGAACTAGTGGAATTGTTGCATTTCTTTAAGCAGCAAAGAACACAATTGAATCTCTCTTCTTCCACATACATTACATTTTGGAAAAGAAGTTCTGCTTCAGAAGTCTGACATTAGACATGTGAACAACAAAGTTGTCCACTGTAGCTGGCCAAAGATAACCAGGATCTCAATGCTAGGGATGTGAACCTGGGAGAGGACACTGAAAGAGGATTGAAGATTTTGTAGAGATGATGTGGGTGGTAATTTTCCAGTGCCCAGATGCCTGCTTGTGGCTAGTCCAGGTCTCTGAAAAGGACTTGGCTAAAGCATTTATAATAACATATTTACTTATATGCCTTTCTTCAGAAGTGTTCAATGCATTTTTCAATCAAAACTTTTTCAACTTGGAGTGGAGTCTGCCATTACAACGATCCTGAAGATATTGTCAGAGAAGACGTGGGGCTATCATAACATGTTGATTCAATGAGGGTACACAAATGAGCTGGAATGCTAACAGCCAAGTCTGACAGACCTCCTGGGATTGGTCAAGGTGTCTTCTTTTCCCACTATATTAAAGCCTAGAAGTTGGATCAGAAAGAATCTCATTTCACTTCATATTACGAGCATCATTTTACGACACTATCAGAGAAACTAGAAATGTTTTTAGAGTGAGCAGCATCCTCTGATGCAGAGTTTACAGATCACTTGGAGGCTTAACACTGAAGGGAGATCATCTTGGTTGTCCTGGGCCTATAGAATATAAGAATTTAACCTTTATTATTAGTGTGTTTTTGCTGTACCAGTAATAATCTCACATTTCAACTATGCACTCAGCCAAACTACAAGGATTCATTACATTGTTTAAAGGGAATTTTTCACACTTATCCTTCACCAGTTAAGAGATTTTATTGTGGTTCTGATAATTGCAACTGGATAGAATGCTTTATAGCTAGGAATTGAATTTCACCTATTTTAGTTTTTCCCAAAACATGTACCACAGCCAAATTGGAGCCTTCACTAAACATTCAGAAATTGCTTTAAAAAGTCCATTTAAAATAATGTGTGTACAGATTACACCCAGAATATGTCAAAATAGTACCTATATAGTTCCCCAGGCAGGACTGCTTCAGCTTAGTGCTTCTGCCCGCCCTTGGCCACACAGCGTTCACCGAGAGGGATCAGCCCTTAAATACACACTCTCTAGGACAGCTGGACAGCAACACACTGTGGCTGCTACAACGGAGCGAGACAGCTTCCAGATGTACTAAAGAAATACAGAAGTACTAATAATTGAAATGCAAGGTAGGATAGAAGTCTTATTTGCTGGGAAGCAGTGAGGCTGAATGACTCTCGAAGATGTGCCAGGACTACAAATGGAGAAGCGTGGCAGGGAGTGTTTTGAATGAACATCACCAAGAGGAAGAATCCCTGCAGTATGGAGAAACACTGCAAGAAATATCATAATCTCACAAGATGCTTCGAAGACTATAAGTACTGTTCTCTTCCACAAACATAAACTAACATGCAGTCTCAAAACCTAGAAATAGTGGGAATAAGAGGCGGATACAGTAGGGTCTTTTAAGAGACTCTTAAGATAGGTACATGGAGCTTAGAAAAATAGTGGGTTATGGGGTAGGACAATTCTAGGCAGTTTCTAGAGTAGGTTACATGGTCGGCACAACATTGTGGGCTGAAGGGCCTGTAATGTGTTGTAGATTTCTATGTTTATTACAAATCTGCACCCTCATGCAAACTGCCACCTCCCATGTCAACACAAACCTCACTCCAATTTACATGCCCCACCCCACACTCTCCAAGGTCGAATTATAAAAATCTCTGAAGACAAACTGTCAACTGACATATTTTATAAACCTACTGATTCCCATGGTTATCCTGACTATACCTTTTCTCACTATCTCCTGTAAAAATGCTATTCCTTTTTCCTCAGTTCCTTCACCTCTGCCACATTGGTTCACAAGATGCAGCTTTCCATTCCAGGACATCAAAGGTGTCCTCCTTCAAAGAATGGTGTTTCCCTCCTTCCATTGTTGATGCTGCCCTCAGCTGCATCTCCTCCATTTTCCAAACATCCGCACTCACCCCATCTTCCTGCCACCTTAACAGTGATAGAATTTCTCTTATCCTTACCTATGACCCCATGAGCCTCTATATCCAAGATATCATCCTCCACAATCTCCACCATCTCCAAAGGGATCCTACCACTAAACATATCTTTACTTCCTCTCCCACATACACCTTCCCACCGCATTCTACAAGGATCTCTCCCTCCGCAACCCCCTTATCCATTCGTCCTTCCTCAAGAATCTCCCTCCTGGCACTTTTCCCTGCAAGTGGCCCAAGTAGTGCTACACCTGCTCATTCACCTCCTCCCTCACCTCCAATAATCCTTCCAGGTGAGACAACTCTTCACATGTGAAGCTGTTGGGGTTGCCTATTGTGTCTTGTGCTTCCAATGTGGCCTCCTCTACACCGGTGAGATCCGTCATACATTGGGGGACTGCTTCGTCAAGCACCATTGCTCCATCCATCAAAAGCAGAACTTCCCCGTGACCAAGCATTTAATTTGGATTCTCATTCTCATTTCAACGTGTCAGTCCATGGCCTCCTCTTCTCCCAAGACAAGGCCAACCTCAGTGTGGAGGAGCAACACCTTATATTCCATCTGGGTAGTCTCCAACCTGGTGATTTCCAGCATCTGCAGTGTATAATTCTTAAATATGACTTTCTCATATTTAAGAATTATACACAGTTTAATATCCTTCTTCACCCCTCATTCATGCTCGGAGGAAATGGAGAAAAGCCACTCAGGAGAGGGAGGTTATTATGAATTTAGCAACTCACCATTATTACAATCACTTAAACGAACCTTAGTCAGAGTCTCATGAGGAAGTTCTCGTACATGAATTATTGTGAACTTTACTGGCTTGAGCTCTCTCTCTCTCTCTCTCTACCCTCTGTATGCCAATATGATCAACATGTTGTGACATGCATTACTCTCAACACCCGTGGCTCTAAGGTTGGCCAGTATCAATTGACGCCGAGCAGCTGTCTAAAGCCTCAAGATCTCTACCAATGTTTAGATCAGCAGAGTGAAGCTGATACAAAGAAAGTTTATTTTGGGCCGAAGCCATAGTCATTTAACAAAGGTGCCAAGGAAGGAAATAGATTTTGTTCAAGCAATTTACACTATATTCAATACAGGTGGAATTGTATTGCAGGACAAGAAAGAATTTGTGCCTCGCCTGTGCTCTCTCAGATGATTAGTGGTGTAGTATGTTGTTATAAGAATTGCAGAGTGCAGTCTCACCTGGTTTTCCTTGAGATATCATATTTTACATGACCCATATGATTCACAAGAAGTCCCTTATATCCCATGTAACCAGTACCTGCTTCCTCCATTAAGATGATTAAGAAACAGGAGCAGGAGTGGCCTTAACTTATCTGACATTCAATAAGTCACAGCAGATCTGATTTTTGCTTTAGTCCATTTTACTGCCTGATCCATAAATCTATCTCTTGACCAAATGATCATCCTAGAATATGCTGTTATGTTTATTTTGTCATGGCATGTCAGTTATGGATAATCTAAGTTTGTTAACTTACATTTGTCAAGTTTGTAATGTACTGTGCTGCTGCTGCAAAAGCTAATTTTCATGGTATTCATACCCTGAGACAATGAACTTGAACAATAATTCAGCCAGACAGTTCTCAGTGCAACAGCATTCTACAGATTTACAAAAGTGTGCAAAAAAAAATCAATCTTCATCTGTGTTCAGTGGGTATCCACTTATTTGAAAGTACAGGCCCTTGTCTTAATGCTGGTTTGACGTTGGGTGTGTCGATCAGAAACATCCCGCCATTGCCATCACCTTGTCCCTCATGCTTCTGTTACACCCCATCAGAGATATTTATCCAGAGCGCTGCATAGGCAGGGCCCTTAGCATTGTCAATGAACCCTCCTATCTGTACTACAATCTCTTTTGCCCCCTTCCCATAAGGCAGGAATTACCTTAGCATTAGGACAAGAACTGTTAGGATGGGAAGCAGTTTCTTCTCCCAGGTTGTAAGGCTACTGAACTCCCTGCCACCACATATGAATCTCATCATACGGTCTTCATCATGTCTGAAGTGCCAGTAGCATTATACTTTTTAAAACTTGTATCGTATATAAACCTTATTATTTGTTAATTTATTTGCAGTAATATTACTTCATGTGTTCCATGTGTGAGTTATATTTACTGTGCTGTGCAGCTTGTTCCGGAGGAATGTTGTTTCGTATACACGTGTGCAGCTGAATGACGATAAACTGAAATTGAATTTGAACGTTTGCAGCATTTGAGTCTTCTTCATCTGACAGCATCTACTGACTTCAAATAGCAAAAGCTGTGCAGCACACAGATGATAATGACTATAACTGCCGAGTACCTATGGGTTACTGCAGACACACATTCTCAACTGCAATGGACCATTATGATCCATTTGTCGAACAAGATTTTCCTTTCACGGATCCATGTTGATCTTGCCTTGTCCTGTTACTGAATGAAGGTTTCAGCTCATGTTGTGTGTGAGCGCAGCATGAGAAATGAAATCATTTGGTACACGCCTGACATCGGGAAAAGGGCAGGTGGGCTCCTGAGTGGATGCATATTTTTCTTTTAGTAAAATCAAAATTGGGTTATCTAGTCATCTATTCTTTAGTAGCCCATTAAAAATGAGTAAGACCATAAAACCATGAGATATAGGAGAAGTAGGCCATTCGGCCCATCGAGTCTGCTCCGCCATTCAATCATGGGCTGATCCAATTCTTCCAGTCATCCCCACTCCCCTGCCTTCTCCACATACCCCTTGATGCCCTGGCTAATCAAGAACCTATCTACCTCTGCCTTAAATGCACCCAATGACTTGGCCTCCACAGCCACTTGTGGTAGCAAATTTCACAGATTTACCATCCTCTGACTAAAAGTAGTTTCTTTGCACCTCTGTTCTAAGTGGACGTCCTTCAATCCTGAGGTCGTGCCCTCTTGTCCTAGACTCCCTTACTATGGGAAATAACTTTGCCATATCTAATCTGTTCAGGCCTTTTAACATTCGGAATGTTTCCATGAGATCACCCCTCATTCTCCTGAACTCCAGGGAATACAGCCCAAGAGCTGCCAGATTTTACTCATATGGTAACCGTCTCATTCCTGGAATCACTTTCCTTTCTGGAGTAATATGTGATCTAAAGAAGAATAAAGAATACATGCCAACAATTATCTGAGGAAGATGCAAGAATTCTCAAGCTGCTTTAAGATCATTTCATGTAAATAGTAGCTCATTTCCATACAATACAGTACAATACGGTATATAATACAATACAGTACAATACGGTATACAATACAATACGGTACAGTACAATACAATACGGTAACATACAGTACCTTCATCAATGCAGCAATAAATAGAAAAGGCAGCATAGGTTAACATTATCTGGAATGAGTAAATGGTTCCATGTTATGATGACTGATAAACAACCAATGCTTCATTTGTTTTCCTGTACCTATTTTATACTGGATGGGAAAAGAATGGGGTTCACAGTAGTCTGAGAGTAAAATAAGGTCTCACTAGTAGAGAAACAAAATGAGACCTATTTTCTGATGGGCAGGGAATTCCTACACTTCACAAATTACTCATTTACAGAAGGGAATTTAGGGTACCATAAGAGAATTAAGCAGGATTTTACAAAAGGGAAAGAGTATTTTACAAATTTGCTGTAGATCTTTGCAGATAAATAATCAGAAACCAGAAGATGTCATACATTTGGGTTTCCCAAAGGTATTCCAAAGTGCCATGTGAAAGGCTACTACTGTACAATTTAAGAGTGCACAGTCCTGTGGGATATAAAGGAATTGACAAGAGTGTCTAGTTTATAGAAAATACAGTGTCAGTTTTGGATTACCAACAGTAGCTAGAAGGGCACTACTGGGATCATTGCTAGGGTTTCACCTACTCAGCCTACAAATATACTATAAATTTATTGAGAATACAGGTCTAGCAAGTTGTGATCTGGACAAACCCCCCTACACAGAAAAACAGACAAATTAACTGAGTGGCTAAGAAATTAGCAGATGGTGTATAATATGAAAGATGAAGTTAAGCACTTTAGAAAGAAGAATTAAGCAGCAAATCCTTATTTAAATGAAGCAAGACTATCATATTGAGCAGCACAAAAAAAAGATATATTGGGGTCCGAATGCACAAGCCACACAAAAATTATAATTCATGTACAGAAAGTTAAGGCAGCTAGTGGAATGTTGCCCTTTATTACACGTGGTGTCGAGTATAATAGTAGGGAAGCTTTGAATCACTGGTTCCTGAGAGCCCACACCTGGACTACCGTGCATAGTTCTAATTTCAAAAGTTAATGAAGGATATACTCCTGTGAAGGTAGAGCAGGGAAAGTTCACTAGATTGACTTCTGGGACAAAGCATGTGATGTTTGAAAAGAAATAGTTGAGCAGACTGAGCCTCAACTCGTGGTGAAGAAGAATGAAGGAGCATTTTATTTAAACATACACGGGTTGACTGGGATGGATGCTGAGAGGATAGTTCTGCAAAAAGTGATACAGTATTTAAAAGTATATATTTTCAAAATAAAGTATCATCCAATTCGACTAAAGACAAGGAATTTCTGCTCTGAGGGTTGTGAACCTCTAATTCTCTGGTCCAGAAAGCTGCAGGAGGCAGAGTTATAAAATGCTTTCAAGGCAGAAACTGGCAAAGAAAATATAAGGGAGTCAAGGAGTATTTGGAGAGAGTGAGAAAATGGGACTGAGGCCAAGATAAGACCCTTTGATGTTATTGAATGGTGGGACAGGCTAAGGGAGCCAATTAGCCAACTTGTGCTGATATGTCTTATGTTCTGTTCCCAGTGAGGCAGATGGCTTGAAATTTATGTTTGCACTCTAGTGAGTTGCCTGCAGAGCTGCGATCTGTTCCAGCAGTTCAACCAAATGTATCAGATGAGTCAAGGAACAATTTCCATTCAACCACAGGCATCTCAATTCAGGCACAGGCTTTTTATTAAAAGATTAACAAAACCTTAAAATTTTCCTTTAGGCTAAGATCTAATCCTGTCACTTTGAATTAAGGTTTCTCTGACCACATCAGTCCTTTTTTAATATATATATATTTCCCAGATGTGCAGGTAGAATGTAATTGATAAAAAGACTGAGATCATGATTTTTCCCTTCACACTCAATTGGGATTTGAAATGCGTCCTAGCTATCTAAATTGTTGATGCAGTGGCGCCTGTGGCCGATGAGACCAATGCAAGAGTGGCATTCTCTGTTGTAAAAGTTGCATCTACAAATGGTACTAACTCTGCTAGAGATGAAGCATTCTTTTCTATGGGTCCAATTGCCCTCTGACGCTTTCAGGAATTTTTCCTTGCCCGAGTCCAGGGTGCTTCTCCGTCTGGCGTAGCCAGCTGCAAGTTCCTCCCAGGACTCAATGCTGATGTCCAGTGCCTTCACATCCAGCTTGCAGGCATCCTTGTAGCAGAGTTGTGGGCAGCCAGCAGTACTCTTGCCTGAAGCCAGCTCACTGTAGAGCAGACGCTCCCCAACCTTTTTTATGCCGTGGGCCAATGCAATTAAGCAAAGGGTCCCACGACCCCAGTTGTGAACCCCTGCCATAGAAAGCTTTGGGGATGTGGCCATCTTGCATGCAGCAGACATGGCCTATGCTGCCTGAGCAGGGTGTGCACGCTAGGGAGGGCAACATGAGAGAGAACCTCAGCATTAGGTACTGTCCCTGCAGGAGGTGCCCAAGATACAACCCAAGCACCTTAGATGGAAGTTGATGAGCCTTCTCTCCCGCTTAGTGTATATTGTCCAGGTCTCACTGCTGTACCGCAGCGTGCTGGTGACGCTGGCTTGGTACACTGCCATCTTTGTTTTGACTGTGAGCTTGCAGCTCTCGCTGACTCGTGCGGTGAGGCAGGCAAGGATTGTTGCAGACTTCCCAATGTGCTTGTTGATTTTTGCTTCCAAAGAAAGGTGGTCATCAATGATTGACCCCAGGTATGTGAACTGATGTACAACCTACAGTTTGTCATTATCAGTGGTAATCACTGGTGGTGCCGCCACATCTTGATCCAAAACATTTGTCTTTTTCAGACTGATTGTCAGACCGATTCCTTGCAAGCCTGGGAGAAGCGATCCATCAAGCTCTGGAGGTGCTGTGGTGAGAGAATTACAGCTGCTGCATCATCCGCAAACAGCAAGTCTCTGGTCATAGCCTCACACACTTTGGTTTGGATTTTAGCTGTGCAAGGTTAAAAAGTCTCTCATCTGATCTAGCATGGAGGTGGATATCCCCTGTAGCAGTGGCAAATGCGTGCCTCGGAAGAAGGACAAAAAAAAATACCAAAGAGCATTGGGGCGAGAACACAGCTTCACTTAACCCAACTGCTTGCGTCAAAGGGTTCCAACGAACTGCCGTTGTACTGCGCCGTCCCCTGTGGAAGGATTTGATCGTGCTCTGTAATCCTGGCAGGCAGCCTACCTTAGAAAGGATCTGAGAGAGCCCATCTCTGCTGAACAATACCTTGGTGAGATCAAAAGGAGACAGAGGATGATCTTAGGAAAGATGTATGAAATCAGGAGGGGCATAGATAGGGTGGATGCACTCAATCTTTTCTCCCCCAGGGAAAAGAAACAAAGACATAGGATTAAGTAATGATGAGGAGATTTAAAAGGGACCTGAGGGGCAACTTCTTCACACAGTGGGTGGTATATAAATGGATTGAGCTGCCAGTGAGGGTATAATAAAATCTAAAGGACATTTTAATCAATACTGTACATGGATAGGAAATGTTTAGAGGGACACAGGCTAAAAGTTGGTAGGTGAGACTGGCTTAGGAGGGCACTTTGGTCAGCATTGATGAGGTGGGCCGAGGACCTGTTCCATAATTACTCTAACTTTAAAGGCCACTTTGTGCATCAAAACTAATATTCATCTCACTATCTCACTTAGAAAGTTCATGTAGCAAAACTTCAAAAAAAATCTTAGTCCAGAATAGTCAGATACGGCAACAATCTCAAGTAAATGCAAACAAAAATTTTGCTATTGTGTACTTTCCAGACCACAATGTGTTAATATTGTTTGGTATTAATGTGATCCAACATCAGAATCAGGCAGGCCAACACCAGGGGACAATCTAATATTAAGAAGAAAGATTGCAGGAAGAGCTGTAATTGTTTCATTTTGCACAGCATGATTACAGTCTTTTTTTTGTACATCAGGAGAACGCGGACCAGCCACAGTTACAAAACTCCAGATGCTTTTTGATAGCACCTTGAATCATATTTGCAATAAAGAATAAAAATCAAGCCTACACTTCTCAGAATGGCAATGTTTGTCAGTTGCTTCTTCCTGTGTGTTACAGAGATTAACTGGTGTAGGTCAATTTGTAGCTCACAGAATCAGGATAAGGTTTATCATCTCCAGCATGAGTCATGAAATTGCATATGCATAAAACACCATTGTGTATAGATAAATCACCAGTAGCTTGCAGTAGTTAAGAGATACCGTGCTATCATTTGCACAACAAAAATGAATAGCAATCTAAGGACATTCAGTGTGATCACTGCTTGGTTTCTAGGGATTATTCACAAATGTACTGGAACTTGGCCATTAATATACTGCAATCTACACTTATTTATATTCCTCCTCAGAACTTATGAACTTTTGGCATTTAAAAAAAAATCAGATCTGATATTCTTCCAGCTGTGAGACCCAACATCATCTTCCCATTTGGTAACATCTCCTGTCGATTTTACGGCTTTACCCTGCCAGACCATGAACAGTAAAATTGCCATGATCACCTTGACCTTTCCACCAGGACCTGCAGGAAATCTGTTACATTACTTATTTTAAATTGTGTGCATCTGTGTTTGTACATTTACAAGTGAAACTTCACTTATTTGTTTCTGGGAACCATCACAGAATAAATAAATCTATACAGTTCCTCATGCCTAACTTGATGTAATCAGTAAGTAATAAAACTTCCTCGTATCTTTCTTTACAGTCCCTAATCTTTCTCAACTACCACAGTTTCTTCAGAACTGTTTCCACAAGTGCACTTGATTAGCTACCAATTTTGTAAATAGTCAATTTACAATTGATTTTTTTTGCTAGTATCCCAACCTTGAATAAAACTTATTGCAAATAATTTTTCAGACAATAGCACACAACAAGCATGCTGGATGAATTTTAGTGATTCTTGATTAAGAAGGAGGCTGACAACAATGATTTTATTTTGCATCCTGTAAATCAAACAGGCACTGGCTGCCCACGCTTTTTCATAGAGCAAGTATCTTGTTACTGATAGATTTGGAATTGGCAGTCATAATAAGGAAACATTGCAAAGACAAAATGGAAATCTGAATGGAATGAACGAGAGTAGAATCAAACTAGTGAGGAATCTGGTAGCTTCAGTTCAAAACCACAAAAGAAATTATAAGACCATAAGACACAGGAGCAGAATTAGGCCATTCAGCCCATTGAGTCTGCTCCGCCATTCCATCATGGCTGATCTCAGATCCCACTCAACCCCATACACCTACCTTCTTGCCATATCCTTTGATGCCCTGACCAATCAGAAAACTATCAACTTCTGCCTTAAATACACGCACATTACTCTGGCTAAAAAAAAATTCCTCCTTACCTCTGTTCTAAAAGATTGCCCCTCCATTTTGAGGCTGTGCCCTCCATTTCTGGATACCCCCACCATAGGAAACATCCTCTCCACATCCACCCTATCTAGTCCTTTCAACATTTTTGTTGAAGAAAGTGCTTCCTTCAGTTAGTCCTGACGAAGGGTCTTGGCCTGAAATGTCGACTGTACCTCTTCCTAGAGATGCTGCCTGGCCTGCTGCGTTCACCAGCAACTTCTATGTGTGTTGCTTGAATTTCCAGCATCTGCAGAATTCCTGTTGTTTGCCCTTTCAACATTTGGTAGGTTTCAATGAGATACCCCCCACATTCTTCTAAATTCCAGTGAGCACAGGCCCACAGCTGCCAAATACTCCTCCTGTGTTAACCCCTTCATTCCTGGAATCACCCTCATGAACGTCCTCTGAACTCTCTTCAAGGACAATACATCCTTTCTGAGATATGGGGCCCAAGACTGTTGACAATACTCCAAGTGCAGCCTGACTAGTGTCTAATAAATTAACAGAACAAAAGGAAATAAATTGACAAATCCAGAAATCAGAAATTCCAAGATCTGTTTGCTGCATACGGTGTAATTAAAGAATAAAATCAAGAGCCTGTAAGTAAGTAAAACATTACTTTATTATCGCCAAACAATTGATACTAGAGCATACAATCATCACAGCAATATTTGACTCTACGCTTCGCGCTCCCTGGAGTACAAATCGATAGTAAATATTAAAAATTTAAATTATAAATCATAAACAGAAAATAGAAAAGGAAAAGTAAGGTAGTGCAAAAAAAACCTAGATGCAGGTCTGGATATTTGGAGGGCACGGCTCAGATCCGGGTCAGGATCCTTTCAGCAGTCTTATCACAATTGGAAAGAAGCTGTGCCCAAATCTGGCCGTACGAGTCTTCAAGCTCCTGAGCCTTCTCCCGGAGGGAAGAGGGACGAAAAGTGTGTTGGCTGGGTGGGTCATGTCCTTGATTATCCTGGCAGCACTGCTCCGACAGCGTGTGGTGTAAAGTGAGTCCAGAGACAGAAGATTGGTTTGTGTGATGTGCTGGGCTGTGTTCATGATCTTCTGTAATTTCTTCTGGTCTTGGACAGGACAACTTTCATACCAGGTTGTGATGCACCCTTGGAAGAATGCTTTCTACGGTGCATCTATAAAAATTAGTGAGGGTTTTAGGGGACAGGCCAAATTTCTTTAGCTTTCTCAGGAAGTAAAGGCGCTGGTGGGTCTTCTTTGCAGTGGACTCTGCTTGGTTGGACCAAATCAGGTCATTTGTGATATTGACCCCGAGGAACTTAAAGTTTTTGACATGTTCCACTTGCGCACCACCGATGTAAATTGGCTCGTGCGGTCCGCTACTCCGTCTGAAGTCAACAACCAATTCCTTCGTCTTGCTGACGTTGGGGGATAGGTTATTGTCTTCGTACCATGCCACCAGGTTCTTAATTTCCTCTCTGTACTCAAACTCATCATTACCCGAGACACGGCCTACAATTATGGTGTCATCAGCAAACTTATATATTGAGTTTGACGGAAACTTGGCTACACAATCATAGGTGCACAGTGAGTACAGCAGGGGGCTGAGTACACAGCCTTGTGGGGCACCGGTGCTCAGAGTGATTGTAGAGGAGAGCTTGTCCCTTACTTTTACAGCCTGGGTCCTGTCTGTGAGGAAGTTGAAGATGCAACTGCAGATCTGAGTGCTAAGGCCCAGGTTCTGGAGCTTAGGAATCAGTTTATTTGGAATGATGGTATTAAAGGCAGAGCTGTAGTCAATGAAAAGGAACCTTGCATATGCATTTTCTCCAGGTGTTCTAAGGAGGAATGTAGGGCCAGAGAGATGGCATCTGCCGTTAACCTGTTGCTCCGGTAGGCGAATTGCAAAGCGTTGAGGTTGACTGGTAGGCTGTAGTTGATGTGTGACATAACCAATCGCTCGAAGCACTTCATAGCAATTGATGTCAGAGCCACAGGTCGAAAGCCATTCAGGCATGCCACCTTGCTCTTCTTCGGCACTGTGGTTATCGTTGCCTTCTTAAAACATTAGAAAGAAGATGCCACATTACTTTACAAAATACATTTCTGAAATGATGCGTTTCTAAACTTGAGCTTGAAATTGGCATGCCATGACCCTGAATCACTTGAACCTTCATTTAAGGAGGCATTCCAATTCATCACAGCAACCATCCTGCCCAACTGGATTTAGATATCTGTTCCTGTAACATAACATTTTATCACAGACTTACCAGAAGTAACAACTGCATTGACGGTCACATTCATGACATAGTTCTTGTGAAGATTTCTCTTGTTGTTTCAAGCATTACTGATGAGCCTGATAAAAACTGCAGGGAACAAACTAGAACTGGAACAAGTAAAACATAGATACACTAGAAGGGTGAATCTCCAGAAGGTTTCTACTGCAGGGACATGTAGAATTGTGAGAAAAGTTAAAAATACTGCTGATCTCCCTCTTTAAAGAGCTCTGCAGAAATTCATCCCAAAGGATTAAAAAAAATAACCATTTCTGAATTACAACCAGGGAAACAATAAAAGGTGAATTGAATTCCTGAAACTATTTTGTGCAAACGAATAACAATAAGATAGCACACACTTCCCTTCCATCAATACCCATCATCATAACCTCCAATGTTCAATGTTACCTTTGTGCACCAAGGCTTGGCCTGGAAAATTGGCCGAATTTCTTGTCAGACATATTAGACCATAGCACTGTACATGGCCTATCCATAAAAGGTATTCAAACTGGATCACTGTATTGTGGTACATTCATCAGCCAGAGAATTGATCCAAACCTTTACAGATTGTTGATCAACCACCGACTACTTGAAAGATACAACGGGGGGTCCTCGGAGATGCCATAATGGTGACCATTTAAAGAAAGAGGCCGAATCTGACCGGCACAATAGTTAGTAAAGTACTACAGCCTCATTGCTCCTGGGACCCAGGTTTGATCCCAACCTTTGGTGTTGTCGGTGCAGAAGCTGCAAGTTTTCTCTGTGATTATATAATTTTCCTTTGGGTATTTAGATTTAGGTTAAATGGCTACAGTAAATTATAAGTGAAACATAGCTTATTTGTGAATTAATGACAAAAAACAATCAGAAGGGAGTTACTGGGCATGTGTGAGACAGGAAGTTTCAGGGGTAGAGGGAAACAAGGAGGAAGGGAATGTAAATAATGAGATTTCACCTCTGGGAAATAGTATGCACCCGATGGGCCAAAGGCCTGCCTCTGTATCATTAGAATTGATATAATACCCCAAGACAAAGGAGCAGAATTAGGCCAATCAGGCCATCAAGTACACTTTGCCAATCCAACATGGCTGGTTTATTATCCCTCTTAACCCATTCTTTTTCCTTTTCCCTGCAATCTTTGATACCCTTATTAATCAAGAGCCTATCAATCACCGGTTTAAGTATACCCAATGACTTGGCCTCCATAGCAGACCGTGGCATGAAATTCCACAGATTCACCACCCTCTGGCTAATGAAATTCTTCCTCATCTCTATTCTAAAGAGACATCCTTGTATACTGAGACTGTGACCTCTAGTCCTAGATTCCCCCACGATAGGAAACAACCTCTCCACATTCACTCTATTTAGGCCTTTCAATATTCGATAGATGTCAGTGAGATTCCCCCTCAATCTTCTGAACTCCAGCGAGTACAGGCCCAAGCACGTCTCATATGTTCATTCCCATGATCATTATCGTGAACCTTTTGTGGACGCTCTCCAATGCCAGCACATCCTTTCGTAGGTAAAAGCCCAAAACTGTTCACAATACACCAAGATAAGAAAATCTGCAGATGCGGGAAATCCAAGCAACACACACAAAATGCGGGAAGAACTCAGCAGGCCAGGCAGCATCTATGAAAAAGAGTAAACAGTCAATGTTTTGGGCCGAAGCCCTTCATCAGAACTGGGGAAAAAAAAGGATGAGCAGTTAGGGCAAGAAGGTAGGGGGAGGGAAGGAAGAAGTACAAGGTGGTAGGTGATAGGTGAACCTGGGAGAAGGGGAAAGGCGAAGTAAAGATCTGAGAAGCTGTTAGGTGAAAAGGATAAAGGGCTGGAGAAGGGGGGAATCCGATAGGAGAGGACAGAGGACCATAGAAGGAAAAGAAGGGGGAGGATGGAAATCCAAAATGCTGTACTAGTCCTAACCTCACTATCCAAATGCACTGTTCCCCACTCTCTACACAATGACCCTAATCTCACCATCTAACTGCTGATGAGATATCAACCATCTTGAGTTTAGCACTCTTTTTCTCCAATTCTAACTTCACTCCTTCTGAATGCTCTGCTCTCCACACGAATCCTAACCTCACCATCCGAATGCACTGTTCCCCACTCTCTACACAATAATCCCAACCTCATCATCCAAATGCTCTGCTCTCCACACTAATCCGAACCTCACCATCAAGCCTGCAGATAAGCGGGTGCCTGTAGTAGTCTGACAGACTGACCTGTATCTTGCTGAGGCCAGGTGACAACTTTCAGATACCTGCTCTTACTTGCCCCTCAAACAGGACCTAAGGAGCACCAGGCCATTGTCACCCACACCATCACCAACCTTATTAAGTCTGGGGATCTCCCATCCACTGTCACCAACCTCATAGTACCCTCACCCTGCACCTCCTGTTTCTACCTCCTACACAAAATCCACAAATCTGTCTGTCCAGGTAGATCCATTGTTTCTGATTGATCCTGCACCACCGAACTTATATCTGTATACCACCACTCATTTTTTTATCCTCCCTGGTTCAGTTTCCTTCCCACCTACATCTGTGATGCTTCACATGCTTTGGATCTTTTCAATGACTTCAAGTTCCCTGGCCTTGATTATCTTATTTTTACCATGGATGTCCAGTCCCCATACACATCCATCCCCCACCAGGATGGGCTCAAAGCTCTCGGCTTCTTTTAAGACAACAGACCCAACCAGTTCCCCTCCACCACCACTCTCCTCTGTCTGGCGGAACTTGTCCTCACTCTTAATAATTTCTCCTTTCGCTCCCCCCACTTTCCTCGAACCAATGGTGTAGCCATGGGCACTTGCTTGGGTCCAGCAATACCTGCCTGCTTGTCAGCTATGTGGAACAGTCTATGCTTCAAGCCTACACTGGTTATCAGTCCCCAACTTCTACACTACATCAATGATTGCATTGGTATTGCTTCCTGCACCCATGCAGAGCTTGTTGCATCCAAATTCCACCCTGCCCTCGAATTTACCTGGTCCATTTCTGCCCTTTCTCGATCTCTCTGTCTCTATCTCTGGAGACAGTTTATCTACTGATATCTTTTATAAACCCATTGATTCTCATAGGTGCTTGTAAAAAATGCCAACCGCTTCTCTCAGTTCCTCCGTCTCTGCCACATCTGTACTCAGGATGAGGCTTTTCATTCCAGAACTAATGAGGATGTCTTCCTTTTTCAAAGAGAGGCTTTCCTTCCTCAACCATCAACCCTGCCTTCACGCATATCTCTTCCATTTCACTCACTCCATCCTCTTGCCACCTTCCTGGAGATAGGGTTCCTTGTCTTCACCTACCACCCCATTAGCCTCCATGTCCAGTACACAATTCTCCGTAACTTCCACCATTTCCAATGGGATCCCATCACCAAGCACATTTTCCCTCATCCTTCCATTTTCTGCAGGGATCACTCCCTACATGACTCCCTTGTCCATTCATCCCTCCCCACTGATCTCTTTCCTGGTACTTAACCTTACAAGTGGAACAAGTGCCATACTTTCCCCTACACATTTTCTGTTACTACCATTCAGGGCCTAAGCAGTCCTCCCAGGTGAGGCAACACTTTACCTGTAAGTCTGTTGGAATATTTACTGTGTTCGGTGCTCCTGGTGTGGCCTCCTGTATATTGGTGGGACCCAACATAGATTAGGAGACCACTTTGCCGAGCACCTATTCTCTGTCCACCAGAAAAAGTGGGAAGTCCTAGAGGCCACCCATTTCATTTCTACTTCCCATACCATTCCAACATGACAATCCATGGCCTCCTCTACTGCCGCGATGAAGCCACACTCATGTGGCTTTTCTCCCTCCAATCCTGATGAAGGGTCTCAGCCCAACACGTTTACTGTTTACTCTTTTCCATAGATGCTGCCTGGCCTGCTGAGTTCCTCCAGCATTTTGTGTGCACAATACTCCTAAGTATGGTCTGACCAGTGCCTTATAAAATTTCAGCATTACATCCTTGTTTTTATTCTAGTCTTCTGGAAGTGAATTCTAACGTTGCATTTGCCTTCTTCATCACTGACTCAAGCTGCAAGTTAACCTTTGCACCTCTGACTACTGAATTTTCTTCTTTGTTAGAAAGTAATCTATACCTTTATTCCCTCTACCAAAGTGCATGACCATACACTTTACTATATTCCATCTGCCACTTCTTTGCCCATTCTCCTACTGTTTTCAGTCCTTCTGCAGACTCTCTGCTTCCTCATCACCACCAGCCCCTCCAGACATCTTGGGATCGTCTGCAATTTTTTCTTTAAATTTTTAAAAAATTTTTTACATTTTTTTTGCTCAGCATAACAAAACTTTAAAATTTCCAGATACACTTACATTTCCTCCCCTCACAGAGATCAGGCATCAGAGCACTCTCATCAAAATATAGACATCACCATAACAACCTATACAAAAGCCCTTATTGGTATAGCAAACAGGTTTACATCTATATATGATAAAGTTTAAGGGAATGGGGGATTCTCAGATCCCTGTAAACAATGAATTAAGTACTGATTATGTCTGTGACTGCAGTGTGTTTGAATAATGTCTCACAGCTACTTTCTTTGGAGAGAGATAAGGGTTAAAGTTCGCCCAGATCCACACAGATGTCCCTGGGCTTTTCATGCCTTTTGATTTTGACAAAAAGCAGTACCTGATGGAAATCAGACAGAACATTCCTTTCTTAATTAAAGCATAAATTTGATGGATGTTCCTATCTTTGTAATTGAGTTGTGGCTCCAGCAAACCAGGTAGGACATTCTTTTCTTTAATTAAGGTGGCTGGAATGTCTAACAAATTGATTGTACTTTTGTATCAATAGTCCATTGACTTGACCGGAATGGTTATCAAACTGATTGTTCTTTTGTATTGGTGGCCGTATAACTTCTGACAATTCTGACATAGGCCAGTGAACTTGTAGAACTGCTGGGGAGATGAGAAAGTGTCTCTCCCTGATGTCGGGTCCAAGTTCACTCGCAGACTGAGCTCGACGAAATAAACCGGAGAAAAGATAAGTAACTATCTTTTTGTGCTGTCGTTATTTGATCTAGCAAAGTTACATTTACATATACTGCAGAAAAGGTTGCCATGTTTTATGAAAACTATTTGTTTTTGAGTGTACCATATATGTCAAAAATTCCAAAGGAATGTATTCCATGATTAATTTACGCCAACCGATAAGTCCAGGGGCCTTATCCAATGAAGGAAAATTTTCTTCCTCGCACAAAAAGACAGGATGTTAAAAAGTCTTTTTCTGATGTGCATTAATAATACGACTGCTGGGTAAGCCTAAGAGAAAAGACACTGGGTCCAGTTCAGGCTCTATCTTCAGAATCTTTTCCATTTCACCCAAAATATCACTCTAGTATGCCTGAAGTTTAGGACAAGTCCAATACTGTGGGTGAAAATTCCAGTATTTACTTTACATTTAGAACACATTGGAGAAATCCCAGTCTTAAATTTCGAGAGACGATCTGGAGTCTGATGGGCTCTATGCAGAATTCTGAGTTGCAATGCTTTAGTTCTATTACAAACTTATACTTTATACTTTATTGTCGCCAAACAATTGGTACTAGAATGTACAATCATCACAGCGATATTTGATTCTGCGCTTCACACTCCCTGGATTACAAATATTAAATATTAACGATATTAAAAAGTTAAAATTAGTAAATATTAAAAATTTAAATTATAAATCATAAATAGAAAATAGAAAATGGGAAGTAAGATAGTGCAAAAAAAAACCTAGAGGCAGGTCCGCATAGTTGGAGGTTACGGCCCAGATCCGGGTCAGTATCTGTTCAGCAGTCTTATCACAGTTGGAAAGAAGCTGTTCCCAAATCTGGCTGTACGAGTCTTCAAGCTCCTGAGCCTTCTCCCGGAGGGAAGAGGGACGAAAAGTGTGTTGGCTGGGTGGGTTGTGTCCTTGATTATCCTGGCAGCACTGCTCCGACAGCGTGCGGTGTAAAGTGAGTCCACGGACGGAAGATTGGTTTGTGTGATGTGCTGCGCCATGTTCACGATCTTCTGCAGCTTCTTTCGGTCTTGGAAAGGACAACTTCCATACCAAGTTGTGATGCTTCCTGCGGAGAAGAATGCTTTCCACGTAGAAGAATGCTTTCTACGGAGTATCTATAAAAATTAGTGAGGGTTTTAGAGGACAGGCCAAATTTCTTTAGTTTTCTCAGGAAGTAAAGGCGCTGGTGGGCCTTCTTGGCAGTGAACTCTGCTTGGTTGGACCAAGTCAGGTCATTTGTGATATTGACCCCGAGGAACTGAAATCTTCTTTGCATCATCACAAATGTCTTCCCATGTTTCAGCTGTAATTTCTACTCCCAGCTCTTCCTCCCAAACCCTTCCCAGCTGCTCAGCCTCTCCACAAGAACACTCCCTCAGAATGCCGTAAAAAGTACTAATAGAGACTTCACCCTTAGAACGAAATGCTCTCTTTTCTATGTCAGAACTATAGAAATCAGTTAACAATGATGTTTTGTTTTCTATATATAATCTCCTACCTGAAAGAAACGAAAAAGATCCTTGTTGGGTATGTTAAATTTCTGTACTATTTGACAAAAAGACATCATCATTCCTTCATCAAACAAATCTCCTAGATGGAAAATACCCTTAGAAATCCAAAGTTTAAATCCAGAATCCATTACTGTATGCCAGGCTGAAAATCTGGACTGCCGGTTATTGGAGTGAAGGGTGATGTTTTCGCTGCGTTGCCCTCAATTTGTCACACCGCCCTCCAAGCCCTGACTGTATTAATTGTTATTGGATTGTGACAATATCCTTTAACTAGTTTCATCTTGTTGAGGAAAAGCAAATTAATAAGAGGGCATTTCGCTTGTGAAACTTCAATGTCTAGCCAAATTGAGGAGGGGGTCACTGCAAACCCAGTCAACCACTTAAGATAAAAAGGAACTTAATAGATATTTTTAGATGTCTGGAAATTCCAGACCCCCTAGAGTACTGGGAAGCTGTAACTTAGACATTTTAATACAGGGTCTTTTTATTTTGTTCCAGATGAAAGAAACAAACCAGCCATTTTTTTTTTTCAGAAGTACTTGTTAGGCAAAAATGACTGGAATCATTTGTATTGGGTAGAGCAGACAAGGAAGAATGTTTTGAGCAAGGATATTCAGCCAAGCCAAGAAATGGGAAGACCATTAAATGGTCACAGACAATTGAGCAAATCTTCAAATGTAATGGGAATCTGTCCAATCTAAGGCAAGGTACTCTGGAATGAGGCAGTGCATTTTATGACAACACTGTTAAGCCCAAATCTGTTTATAATCAGAAGACCACTGAACGTCAGACACCCAACTCGTCCTCCTGCTCTTAGTGTCACAATTGTTCTGATCCCCCACCTCCACAGAATTTCCTTAGGGAATGAAGGAAATTGTGCTCTGTAGTTAATTCCTGTACGCACACTCAATCTCATTCCTTCTAGCTCCATTATTATAGTAGAGTCAGCTACTCTACAAACTCTTCCAATGGTACTGACACACACATAAGGAACTGGCGTGTTAAATACCGCTTTGGAACGCAGTTCAGGTGTACATCTTTGTCCAGTTTCAGCTGGTTGTCACTCAGTTTCTTTGTTGAGTAGATAATAAGCAGAAGGTATCTCCTGCTAAACAATAGATGTTGGATATGATTATTTTTGTCTCCAATTTAATCACATACCTGCCATTCACTATTTACATATGAGGAATGGATGGCATCCAATCTCAAAATTTATGGGAGAATAATAGGTAAGGGAATTTGAAAATAGAACTGAATAAAACAACTCATTGCTTCGCTCTCTCCAACATATGTTTTAAGTTCCTTCTTTTCAAGTTAGCTTTGAATATTTGTAGCTTTAATGAGTTGTCACAGATTGGGAAAGTTTTCAGTTAGAGATTGCTTGGAACTGGTTGTAGCATGATTGATCCCATACAGACCAAAAGAGGACTGCACGTATACCAGATGTTTAACCTTTTGCAGATGCCCTTGCAGATTATTGCTCATTTTTTAACAAAAATCTTAAAATTCACAGGAATGCACACAACAGGTCAGGCAAGGAAATGATATTACTGATGTAATCAAAACATTCCTTACATTCAAAATATGAAAATCAGAATTAGCAGAAAGAATTGAGCTAGCTCCATAAATAGGTTTGTAGTAAATCATCTCCACTTTCCTACTCCTATTCTCAGTTCCCTGAATACACATGAATTTTGGGCCTCAGCTTTCGTGCACTCCCCAACAGATCCACAGCCTTCTTGGATGGAGAAGGGCACTTTGCCCTATTCTCACTCACTAAGGAGTGGCATTTCATTTCAGACTCTCCTGCTCAGGGATTCAATTATCCAGACTACCCTGTCATGGCTTCCAAATATTTTATACACGACATAGAGATCAGTTATCATTCTGCTAAGCTTTGAAGAATGAAGGACCATAACACTTGGTCTTCCACGTAAAACATCCCTTTTCACTGGGCTTGTGAATTTTGGATGCAGCCCCTCTAGGCCAATCAATTCCTTCCTTACAAAAAGGGGCAAAAAGTTTTAATTGTGCTTCAGATCATTTTACACATGCTTTACATCATATTAACAAGACAACTCTTATGCTCCAATCTACTTACAATAAAGGCTAACAGTTCATTTCCCTTCAAATGCCTTTCGAAACTACAAGTTGTTTTTCAAATACAAGTGTAAACCTTTGAAGTCATCATCCCCCAGCTTCTTAGATCTTTTAAAGAAATATTCTTCTTTTCCATTGTTCTACCAGCAGGGGATATTTTCATATTTGCAAATGCAGTGCTCTATTTGTAACGAACCTGGCCCATCACTTAATCTACCACCATCTGTAGCCTACTAGCTTCTGATTCATTGCTTACTTTTCCAGTACAAAGTTTTTTTAAAAAATTGTCAGTAAATTGGGATATTGAAAGTATTTAATTTCCTCTTCTAGAATAGAAAGGATCAGCTGAGGACTAAAACTAGATCGTTGCAACCACCTTATTACTTTATCATGTCTTTCCAAGAAACAACATTCATTTTTTCCTCTGTTTTTCTGTGCATTAAACAATCCTAAATCTACACTTGTGCGTTACTCACAATTTTATGAACCCAACAAATAAATAATCTGACAAAATTTTGAGTAACAACAGTTTAATTGCGTTAGGATAGTAGCCCTACAAATCATGGGATTTATAAATGTATGGGTGAATCTACAACACCCATTTTCTTCAACTAAGTTATTATTTTCTGATATAACAAACAGAATTGCTGAAACCACACACCAGGGGAGGTTGTATCTGTGGAAAGAAAAAATGATGATCATTTTCTGACCTCAGGGTATTGTTTAAGTTTTGAATCAGAGTTTGGTTGAAATTAAGTATTTTAACCTTGTAACAAAAAGGCACCAAGTGTGCAGTAAACCAGAAAAAGTTGGTAGCTGCAGTCCAGAACTAAATCTTAAAGGAAATATAGAAGACGTCAATACTCTTCTATATTTTACACTTATAAGAGTGCTCATTTAATACTACTGCAAGCTACAATGATGACCAATCGGTACTTATATGGACAGGCCCTGTGGCAGGATGGTGGGCTGTGAAACAACAGCTTTCCCATTTCTATATTATGTAACTGCAACTTGAGAAAGTTTGTTGTACTGCAGGATAGAATGGACAATAATGGATAGCTGTTCATGCTTCAAGGCATAATACTGATTTTTAAAGTGAATCCAACTGTGCAAGATGCAGCTGGTTTACATTTGCAAGCACCCTGGTTTGTTTTGTAAGTCATATCTTCATATCAATAAATACCCCAACATCACTCTCTGTCCACTCTCCAGGTGGAAGGCTGATATCCTGGCAGGAGATTCATCAGCAGTGGTGTTTCGCAAGGCTCAATACTGTTGTTCATGACCTGGATGAGAATGTCGACGGGTGGATTTCAAAGTTTGTAGATGACACTAACACTGGTAGCGTTGTGGACAGTGTAAAGGAATATTAAAGCATATAGTAGGATATAGATTAATTATAGTTATGGACAAAGAAATGATAGATGGTGGTCAATCCAGGCAAGTCTGAGGTTTTGCACTTTGGGAGGTCAAATTAAAGGAGCAAGTTAATGGTAGATCCCTTAATTGCATTGAAGTACAGAGAGATTTTGGGGCTCAGTTCCATTTTTCACTGAAATTAGCAATGCTCGTGAATGAAGTGGTAAAGAAAGCATATTGAATGCTTGCCTTCATTTGTAAAAGTGTTAAATATAAAAGTAAGAAAGTCATACTGCAACTACATAAAACTAGTCAGACCATAAGAGAAAGGAGCAGAAGTCGGCCATTTGGCCCATCGAGTCTGCTCCGCCACTTTATCATGAGCTGATCCATTCTCCCATTTAGTCCCACTCCCCCACCTTCTCACCATAACCTTTGATGCCCTGGCTACTCAGATACCTATCTATCTCTGCTTTAAATACACCCAATGACTTGGCCTCCACTGCTGCCCGTGGCAACAAATTCCATAGATTCACCACCCTCTGGCTAAAAAAATTTCTTCGCATTTCTGTTCTGAATGGGCGCCCTTCAATCCTTAAGTTATGCCCTCTCGTACTAGACTCCCCCATCCTGGGAAACAACTTTGTCACATCCACTTTGTCCATGCCTTTCAACATTTGAAATGTTTCTATGAGGTCTCCCCTCATTCTTCTAATTTGAGGTATTGCGTGCATGTCTGGCTGTCCCATTATATAAAGAATGTGGAGATTGTGCAGAAGAAGTTTACTAGGGCACTGTCAAGATTAAAGGGTATAAACTATGCTAGACAAACTTTGGTCGTTCCCCTTGGAGAGTCGGAGGCTGAGTGGAGACCTAATAGAGTTTTTTAAAATTATGAGAGGCAGAGATGGGGTAGCCAGTCAGAATCCTTTCTCAGAGTGGAAAAGTCAAACACCAGAGGACACAATTTTAAGGTTAGAAAGGATCAGGTAAAGGCAATATGAGGTGCAGTTGTGGTGGTAGGTGACTGGAATAGGTGACAAGTTGGCAGTGGAAGCAGAAAGTTTGTTGGAGTTTGAGGGATTTAGACAGACACATGACTATGTACGGAATGGAGGATATAGATGATAGACAGGATGAGACATTTAGTATGTATTGGTATCTAAAGGGGCACACTCTGGGCCAAATGACCTATCCAGTGCCGTACTATTCTATGTTCTGTCTGATTGATCCACTGCCAGAAGCCTTGTTGCTTTCGCAGACTGCACTGCCAGATGACAGTTGGTCATAAGAGCTGGGCTTTAACCCAAGACAAACGCAAATTGTCGAAGTGCAGCCTGAAGACACACACTCAAAATTTTAGAAACAGCTTCTTCCCCTCCACCAACAGATTTCTGAACATGACCTCATTATTTGCTCTCTTTTTGTACTATATTTATTATTGTAACTTATGGTAATTATTCATGTATTGCACTATGCTACTGCTGCAAAACAACTACTTTCATGACATACAAATCCGACCGTAGAAACAGTAGTAGCAAAACGGGGGCAGAGAGAGGGAGGGTGAGGGCACTGGTCAGCGCAAGAATTAGGCTGATCCGGCAATCTTTGGCTTGTTAATTCTGTTTCATATTCTAGAAAAGGCTTCTTTTTTTTCCACGTGGTGCCCGACTGCTGGACATTTTCACATTGGATATCAAATGATTTCTCATTTTTTGCTTATATTAAGTAAAGTTTTTGTTGAAAATTAAAAGAAAACCGGAGATGCCGGAAATCTGAAAATAAAATGATGAAACACTCAGCAGATCCGGTAGCATCTACTGACAAGACACAATGTTAACATTTCAGATGCGAGACCTGACGGCTGAGACCCTTCAGTCAGAACTGGGAATGGAAAAACAAAGCCTTTGTTTACTTCCACTTCTTGTCCGGATTACGATGATCCTATTTCTATTAATTTCAGCAGAGTTCACAGGTGTAGAGAACTATAGTCCCAATCAAATTCCTCTCATTCTTTCTCTGCACATTATCGTCCACAATCTTGCTCTGCATTACTTTTTCTGTCGAAATGTTCCCTTGCCCCCGCCCCCCGCTGCATTCTCTGTGTTCATGCACTTTGCATATTCTTGACAGGTCTTGCTTAACCTCCTTTGGCATTTCCGAAATTAGTGCAAGGCTCCCAAATATGTTTTTTTAAAAATTTTTCTCAATCGATCTACTATTGCAACTGCTTTATCTAATCAGACTAATAACTATTAACATGGGATGAATTTTCAAAGTCCAAATTAGTGACAAGGAATGCTTAGTAGATACAAACTCTAATTCAAAAATCAGCTGATTCAAGTCATCGTGACATTTGGGGCTGATGTGGTGATAAAAGTAGTCAGGCCATGATGTGCAGGTCCAACTAGTCGCAATTGAAATTATGCAGCAACTAGGGATGTTAAGAGAATAAAATAAATGTGTAAAAATATACAAATCACAATACAAATAAAAATCCACAATATGTGACTGCTGAATTTATGAGTACAGGATTTAGAGCTGCTTTTAGCAATGGAAAGCGTTCTTTCCTATTATCCCATTTATGTCTGGTCTAAAGGCGCGAAGATTAAAACACATTTGAAGATCTTGAAAAGATATGACATTCCTTCTCCACAAATTGTTTGTGTGATCAGAGACGTTATTCAGCTCTTGCCTGAAATATAACAAACTAACTAATTTTTCAATATAACTGGGAAGTTTATTTCAAAGGAGTCTTGCATAAGGAGCATTTCATTAATCGCTTAATATAAAAGAATTCAAATGATCTTTCCAAAACCTGCAGTTTTTCCATATCTCCTCTTATTTCAACCGTCTGAAACTCTACTGGAGGGACATCTTCCTCCTGAAACGGCTATTTGGGACAACGTCATTACCCCACTCGGTACTGAATTAAATACACCGTAGCTCCTTCCAGGAAGTAAATTAGCGTATAACCAAGTAATAAAATGTACATATTTTGGAAACAATGCAAATTGATAGTAAAACAATTCTTTAAAACTTAGCGCTAAACTTTAAAGATTTAGCATGTTCCACTCAATGCACTTAAGAAACATTTCAGAAAATCAGCCTCATTTAAATATTGCGCGATATGGAAGTTCAAGCCTCTTTTCTTCCGTACAGATTGATAATCTATATGAAATGGGTCGGAATTTTGCTGAAGCACGACCATACCTGTGAAGTAAAACTCTGCCATCCCAAGAACTGCGCTGCCGTCCAAAAACCGCAACTGCCGACAGACTTCTGAACTGGGAGGGCTTCAGAGCAAACTATTAGCATTTTGGCTTGCGAAAGTGGGAGTGATAAAGGATTTTAAAAAAACCCAGCCAATTAAAATTCTTTTCCATAGAGGCTGCCTCCTGCATTTTGTGGGTGTTCCTTTGGATTTCCAGCACCTGCAGATTTTCTTATGTTTGCAATTGAAAACTCGTGTATCATGTTTAATGGTTGTTGTTCCTGACAAAAAAAAGGTGAAAATAATCTGTGCTATATTTTAAAAAGATTATGAATCTGTTGGATAATTGCAGTGTTATCCGCAGAACATGGGACTGAGGCAAAACTGCAAGCTAAGACATTAATCATATTGAATAAAATCCGACAAGGCAATTCACAAATTTAACTTACATACATTTAAAGTTCCTAAATTGCTCCTGTTTACATTTGCCCCTCCACCCGTCCAAAGGAAATTTACCTATAGCAAGCAAAAGCTGCCAACAAATAGTGTGAATAAAACTGAGATTCAGAACATTAAATTGTCTGCAGCCATTCCCAATACCAGGCTGGTAAACAGACAAATCTTCCAATTTCAAACAACCTATCTGCCCTGTGATCTTTTCCCACACCCACCAGTCCACCCTGGGTCCCTGTGTCATGAGCCCTGCACCTGTATTTGATAATTGCTGTCTTTTCCAGAGTTGTTAAGCTTTTGTCCTTTCTGTTTAATCCTGGTTGTTTATTTTGACTGGCTCGGGTTTTCAGTGTTCTGTGATTATTTAAAGGAGACTCCCGATTAGTGCTGATTACAGGGTCCTTGTGTGTTACGGGAATGGTTCGTCTCATGGTTTCGCTCAGTCAAGTCACGGATATTCTGTTGGAATTCCTATGAATAAACTCTTGTTTCTCTCTCTACATGGTTTCCCTCTCTGTGTTGTCCCTCCGCACCTAGATTCAGTTGTTTGTCAGTGCATACCATGACACTCTGTCCCTTTGTTCACCTTTTCCATACCTCCCCTGTCTGGCTCCATCTGCCCGTCGCCCACATGCCTATCTGCCTTGACTTCTTCTCCTTTGTGGTTCACCTCTCCTATCCCAAATCCACCCCTCTCCCTTCATCTGGTTTCACGTATCACCTACCAGCCTCTTTCTTTGACTGCTCCATCTGCCTAATTTTGTTTATAATTTCCACCTATCACCTACCAGTCTCCGTCTCAACACACCTCCCTTCTCCACTTGGTTCTATGTGCCCAACATTACCCCTCCCCATTTATTTCCACCTATCACCTACTCATCTCCTCACCTTTCTATCTTCCCTTTACACTGTATATGCCCAACATACTGATACAATCATGAAGAAGGCACACTAATGGCTATACTTTATTAGGAGTTTGAGGAGATATGGTATGTCACCAAAGTCTTCAGCAAATTTCTATAAATGTACCATAGATAGCACTTAACTGGTTACATCACCATCTGATATGGAGGCTCCAATGCATAAGATCGAACAAAGCTGCAGATTGTTGGAGAATTGGCCAGTTCCATCATTGTCACAAACGTCTCCACCATCAAGGACATCTTCAAAAAGGCAGCATTGATCAAGGACCATCACCATCCAGGTCATGCCCTCTTCTCATTATTACCATCAGGGAAGGAGGTACGGGAGTCTGAAGATACACAGTTTATGGTTGGGTTGAGTTGTTTTTTGATCTTGGCAAATTACTTGCAACATTTTGTCTCCATGCAAGGAGACATTGTCAGTGTGCTGTTGATTGTGGTGTGTCCTCCAAATGCTTGGTCTTTACATACTTTTCAATCCAATGACTCAACGTCATTCCGGAAACTCATTTGTGATGTGGGGAGGAAACCTCATCGCTGATTGACTGTGTAGAAAAACTTTGTGTGTTGTGGTCTGGAATTTTGCCTGCATCAGCTTATAAATAGCATCAGGGGCTACGTGTTTGTTCACAGAATTGTTTGCGGAAAACCATGCTTCTCAGAATTCTGTTGCAAGTGTGTTTGCTTGTACCATGTCTTTCACTGATGCCCACAGAATTTCATATCAAGATGCCTACAAGGTCGACACTGCACCATCAAAGAAATGACCAAATGGGTTGTCCTTCCATATGTTCAAAATATCTTGGAAATGGTGGTCCGACTACACTGAGAACAAAGAATTTCAGTTGTGCATAAGCCAACAGCAACATTAGGGAGAGTACTTTGTAGACTAAAGGAACAAACCACGCTATTTGACAAGACTACCATGGTCTACAAAATCCAATGAGGGGACTGCAGCAAATATTCCATTGGCCAGACTGGGAGAAAACTATCTACAAGGATGCACGACATGACCAACTCTCCCTAGTCTCTACCCATGAAGACAGAGAGGACCAAAGAGCACAGCCTCAAAAGAGGGATGTCCATTTAGAGCAGAGATGAGGAAGAACTTTTCTAGCCTGAGATTAGTGAATCTGTGGGATTCATTGCCTCAGGTGCCTGTGGAGGCCAAATCATTGTATATGTTTAAAGTGGAGGTGATAGGTTTGTGGTAAACCATATACTTATGTCGTAACTGGGTTACCTGTCAGGACATGCCCCTCTGCTGACTGCTCCTGTGGCTCCTCCCACAGAGCCCCGAATAAAGGCGATTGGGCCATTGCTCCTCCTCCTCGGTCCAGGGGCAGATACTCAGCAAGGTGGAGGTCACATTTTACTGCTAATAAAAGCCTTTCAGTATTTACTCTACTCCCAGTCTTTTGGAGTTATTGATGGTGCATTAAGGTTCCTGATTAGTCAGAGCTTCAAAGGTTACGGAAAGAAGGCAGGAGAATGGGGTTGAAAGGGAAGATAAATCAGCCATGATGGAATGGTGGATCAGACTCAAATGGCCTAATTGTGCTCCTATGTCTTATGGTCTTATAATAAACCTGATTCTGATGCAAGGTCAATCCTGATACAAGGTCTCACCCCAAGACATTGACCACCCACTTGTTGTGTCCAGCAGTTTTTTTTGGCAGATAGCCTATTAATAAATTCTCCACCAAATGTGACAGGAAATTGACTATGATTAACCCAACACCTCATTTTGCCCAATGTTTTTACCTAATATTAATAGTGGCAGCAAATCACCCCATCTTTGGGAATAAATGCTTAGACCCTTCCAGTTGCAGGGATTTCTTTCCTACCACATAATGCTGAATAAAAAATAAAATCTCTGAAAATCTAGTCACAGTTACCATGTTCCTGGGACACTGGGTCTCAATATTTATGTGGAAGTCATCACATTAAAATTCCCTCATGTAATGGTTTTTCCACAGTCTCAGTTTTACCTTCCTTATTAGAAAAGGGATACTTAAAGTGAGAGGGGTACGTTCAAAGGAGATGAGAAGTGCAAGTTTCTTACACAGAGAGTGAAGGGTGCCTGGAATGTACTGCCCGTCATTGTGGAGGAAACCAATTCAATACAGTTGTTTAAGGGACCCTTAGATAGGCAGATGAACATGCAGAGAATAGAGGGATATGGGCTTGTTTCAGCAGAGGGAACCAGTTTAGTAGGCTTTTAATTAGTTTTAATTAGTTGTCATAACATAAAAGGCCAGTTCCTGAGCTATGCTGTTCTACGTTTTATGTTCTATGATCCTCGGATGAATACAAACTGTAAAACTAAACCAACAGGAATCAGGAACACAAGAGATTCTGCAGATGCTGGAAATCCAGAGCGACACACACACACACACACACACACACACACACACACACACACACACACACACACACCCAATGGTGATGGAACTCAGCAAGTCAGGCAGCATCTACAGAAATGAATAGATATTTGACGTTTCAGGCTGAGATACTCCTTCAGGACTAGAACTGAAAGGAGAAGATGACTGAATAAGAAGGAGTGGGGGGGGGAGGGAAGGGAAGGGAAAGGATGACCAATTAGAAGGTGGTAGGTGAAGCCAGGTGAGTGGGAAACATAAAGGGCTGGAGAAGAAGAAATCTGATAGGAAAGGAAAATGAACTATGGGGTAAAAGGATGAAGGAAGGGCACCAGGTAACGGACAGGTGAGGAGAAGCAGTAAGAGGCCAGAGCAGGGAATAGAAGAAGTGGGAAGTGGGAGGGAAAATTTTTTACCAGAATGGGAAACCAATGTTCATGCCATCAGGTTGGAGGCTACCTGGATGTAATATGAGGTGTTGCTCCTCTACACTGAGAGTGACCTCATCATGGCAAAAAAAAAAGCAGTTTGCTGGCAGAACATGGGAATTAGACAATACCTGATGAAGGGTCTCGGCCTGAAACGTCGACTGTACCTCTTCCTAGAGATGCTGCCTGGCCTGCTGCGTTCACCAGCAACTTTAATGTGTGTTGCTTGAATTTCCAGCATCTGCAGATTTCCTGTTGTTTGCATTTTTAAATACCTGATGAAAGATAGTTTAATAAATGGAACTGCACAGGATCCATGCAACACCAGTGTCCAGTTCACCCGGTTTACTGTGACCTTTCTAAAAATAAAGGACACCCAAAACTGATAACAGGAGACTCCATTTATAGGTTCCACTCCAATTTGTCAAAGTTCGTTTTTCACTATTATGCCACTGATCCATTGTAGTCGCTTTAAGTAACGTAACACAGTAATCTAACATTCTACGTTAAATATAGCTCTGATAAGGGAGAAATGATCCTGGGAAGCAAAGGATAAGACTGAACAGAGATGGATGAATGGAAGTGGAAAAGGAGTAACCCACAGTCAGCATCTGATGTTTGTTAAAATCAAATGATTGTTATAGTGGGAGTATTTACATTTGAAGGAGGGCTGTACAATGAAATGTGTGGAATACAAAAGGAACTTGGTGCAGCCAGATCATGTGCACGGGTTGCAGGAAGGGTGAAATGTGGAACAATGAAGTTTTAAATATATGGGTGGAATTTGGAACACTCCAGTCTATACAATGATAATAGATTTGCTGTAGGGGGTTTGGCACAAGTTTGACACACAATCTACACAGACTGTGTAGAATCGCAGGGGTTTGGTACAGATGAAATGCATACAAGGAGAGGGCAGACAACAATAGAAGCTGTTTTTTTAAGGGAAATTCTATAGGCTGTTAATCTGGTACCAATAGTGATTATCTGGACTATTGGATGTTTTTTTTCAATGCATTTTTAATTCCCTTTTCTTTAGATGTTTCTCAGAAGAATGATTAATGTTCCGGAGATTCTAGTAAGATTAAAAGGGGTGCAGAAAACAGGTGAACACGTGAAACAGAGCCAGGTGATTTTAAAAGTGTGGGGAAGTTTCCCAGTTTGTGAGAATGGATCTGAGGACTTGGGACCCTAATGAATGGGAAAGGAGTTTTGGAACCAGGACCATGATGTGTGCGAAGGAGAAGATGTTCAACGTTTTAATGCACTTGGATTCCATATGTTTGACTGCACTGGAAAGATACGCATAGAGCTCACATGAGAATGTACCAATAGGGGTGGTTCACAGGATGTTTTCATCACTGGATCAGTCAATATTTTATGCAAGTTCTGAACTGCTTGCTGGTCCTTTTCAGAGAACACTAAATATTACTACATGACTCAGTCTGGGGTTACATGTAGATCAGACTGGGCAAAAGCAGCAAATATCTTTGGCCAAAGGATGCTAGTGAACCAGATGAATTTTCAAATGGTAATCCAGTAGTATTCTTCCAACATTACCGACATATTATTTTGAATCATGAGTTATTTAGTTACCTGCTGTCATGATTCAGACTCATACTATATGAATATATGGACATAAGAAAAGAAAACAGGAATAGTCCATTCAGAACTTCATGCTTTATTCTGGCTTCTTCTCCGTTTTTTTCCAGCCCTGATGAAGATTTCCACATCCAGCCCAAAACGTTGACTGTTTATATTCCTGCATGACCTGCTGCAGGGACTAGGACCTGCTAGAAATAGTACTTTCTATTGGTTTTACAAAAATAATAAGAGGGTTAAATCTTAGTAGAATGGGAGGTAGTACAAATGAAGTGGTGAAAATTGACAAGAGGGAGGTATTAGATACAGTGGCTATGCTGGCTGCTTATAAAGTTGGAGACGGTAATTAGAAAGTGCTTGCCATGGTCTCACAGTCCGCTCTCAATACAGGGTGGCCTACATAAAGATGTAAAGACATGGCTGCAATCCACTCAATTGAGAGGAAGATTTTAGATCAAGAAATTAGAAAAATATTTGTAAGATCTTGAGAAGTTGAAGGCAATAAATAAGAGCCAGTGCTGGATAATTTTATTGTGTTTTATTTAGGTAATTGAATAATGCAATGGATATTGTCAGATATAATCACTATGTTTAAGAGACTTTGGGACAGACATTTAAATAGATAAAGCATAGAAGAATTCAGAACTAAGTTGAAGAAATGTCACAAGTGTGGATAGGCAAAGAAGGTCACCATAATGTGAGGGCTGAAGGGCCCATTTCTGTGCTGTACAATTCTATGGTCAATGACACTTCCTTGAAGAACTCTAACAGAATTGTCACTCAAGATTTCCCTTTACAGAAACCATGCTGATTTTTGACTTATTTTATCATTAGTCTCCAGGTACCCTGAAACCTCATCCTTAATAATAGACTCCAACACTTTTCCAACCACTGAGGTTAGGCGAACTGTCATATAATTTCCTTTCTTTTGCCTTCCTCCCTTCTTAAAGGGTGGAGTGACATTTGCAATGTCCAGTCCTCCGGGACCGTGCCAGAATCAAGTGATTCTTGAACAATCATGACCAATGCATCCATTATCTCTTCAGCAACCTCTCTCAGGACTCTGGGATGTAGTCCATTAGGTCCAGGTTGTTTTTCCACCTTAGGATCTTTGAGTTTGCTTTGCACTTTTTCTTTTGTAATAGCAATGGCATCCACTCTTGCTCCTTGACACTCACAGACCTCTGGCATACTGTGTCTTCCACAGTGAAGGCAGATGTTCAGTACTCATTAAGTTCATCTGCTATTTCTTTGTCCCCATTACTACCTCACCAGCATGATTAATAGCAGAGAACTCCGTGCTGAATGTTTATCAATAGAGTATATTGCATAAGACATTCAGACCCAAACAAAACTTTATTTGCAACATATTGAAAATGAGGGCACAGCTAACTAATTCTCAGTTTTTGTTGAAGCATTGATCATTAAAGAATAAGCTGTTAGATATTTAAAGCATTATTGGATAATATAAAGGGTAATGAAATTGAAATATATAAACCATTGGTGTGAAATTATCAAGCAGGAGATTTAAATTCTGAAGTATGAAGCAGACATTGCCCTATTATCTATTACCTTACAGGATATGGGAAGGATTTGAATTTCACCAAATTTGGCTTGGTCCGGCCACATAGACACTATGGCTAAGAAAGCACACCAACTCTCTACTTCCTTAGAATGCCCAAGAAATTTGACATTGTGCTATGTTAAATTTTGTAAAACATTGAATGAATATCTGAGCAGTTCAAAATGACAACTTAACTTTTTGTGATCTTGCAGCACGTATCGTCTGTACGAGGTAAACACTGCCGGTTTGTAAATGTGTAATGTTTGCTGATAGCAGCTAGATTCTTTCTCAATCTCTGGCATCGTTAATATGAGGTTGTCTGTTAACGACTAAATGTCTGTTGGTCACTTTGAAAGCTAGGCTGATAGATTCTTTCTTTGTGTCTGTAAAATTGGCTTAGGATTCTTGTTTGGATTTGGGCTTATTGCTTATATGTAATATTAATGTTCTTTTGTAACTAAAGGAATGTTAAATCCAAAACATTGGTGGACTGATGGATAAGGACTGACCATTAAAGTGTCCAGTTGATTTGTAAGGTATGCTGACCACTGTGTTATTGAACTCTTGTATTGTTTGAATGAAAGGAACCAGGCTGAGTTAGTGGCATGTGAACCAAAGATCAAAGAGTTTGTCTTGGGGTTGCTCTGTATGCTTGTGGGGTTCATATTTATTTGGGTACCTTCCCTGGGTTTGTTGGACTTCAACAATAGACCTAGGCGTGGTTTCATGAGTGAGTTTCCCCAGACAACAACGACAATCGAGTAGTGACTAAGAATCGTGAGCCCTGAAACCTTTGTAACTTACTATGTAGCATTTTGTGTGGATTATTTGTGCTTTCTAGTTTATGACAATATATTAGGATTAAGTTGTGCTTGTATGCTTATTACCACATCTCCTGGGCACTTGAATTATTTGGGTCTGATCAACCCATTCCATTACAGACATATCCCATGTGACCCTTACCAAGAAAATCCTTTCTGGATGCAACAAAGTTTGATCCTGCAACTGCTCAAAGTTCAAACTTCAAAGTAAATGTTATTATCAGAGTATATATATGTCACCACATACAACACTGAGATCCATTTTCCTGCAGGCATACTCAGTAAACCTATAGGATAGATTCAGCAAGCTCTGCTCAAGATCATGGGAAATTGCTGAGAGTTGAGAATGCATTCCAGTTTATCACACAAATAACCCTCCCATTGTCTTTAGCTACACTCCCTGCTGTCTTGAGCAGGTAAGTAACATAATCAAGGATCCCGCCCACCCAGTCATTTTCTCTTCTCTCTTGTTGGGCAGAAAAATAAAAAAAAGCTTAGGAATACTTTGTAGTATTAAAACAATCCTCTTATTTGTGAATAGCAGCAAAATTATAATCATGGAGCAAGAAAGGAAGCTAGGCTAAGTAAACTAAGGATTAAAGGTTTGTTTGGCTAATTTGTGAACAATATACCTGTATGTGCAGGTGTTTCTGAGAAATGTGATATGGATTATTGGTTTGGTAACTGTCTGAGGAGCTGGTGCAAAGCGTAAGTGCTTCCTCATTCCATGTTTCAAATGATCGTGAGCACAAATAAATCAAACTAAACCTGTTTGTTCATTACGTTTGCAAAGGCAAGAATAAATGAGCAAGGTTTCACAAAATGAGAGGGTTTCAGGAATAATGGAGTAAGATCAGGTTAGAATTATCTGTGTGAGTAAGTAATGGGAAGGAATGACTACATCGCCACGAGATATTCATCTGCAGTCACCTGGGGCTTTGAAAACAGTTGAATTTTTAATTGTAATTATAAGATTCTAGGATATTCTAGGATTCAAAAGATCAACCTCAGAATAAAGAACACCTCTTTAAAACTGAGAAGAGGAGGAATTTTTCAGCCCGAGGGTGGTGAATATATGGAATTCATTGCTCCAGTGGGCTACGCAGGCCAAGTCATTGGGTGTACTCAGGCAAAGTTTGGTAGCTGCTTGATTGCTATGGGGGGAAGATTGATTAGTGAAATGGACTCAATAGGCTGAATAGCTTAATTCTGTTTCTACCACTTCTGGTCTTATGGTTTTATACCATGACTCACAGCCCTAGGGAGCCAGGTTCAGACTGATCTTGATTACTATCTTTGCAGCATTTATATAATTGCCCTGTCATGATTACTCTGGTTTCCTGCCACTTCTTAAAGATATTTAACCATCACAATAAATTAGATTAGATTAGATTATGAGGACACTCAGTCCTCGTTTATTGACATTTAGAAATGCATGCATGCATTAAGAAATGATACAATGTTCCTCCAGAGTGATATCACAAACAAACAAGACAAACCAAAGATTAACGCTGACAAGACCACATAATTATAACATATAGTTACAGCAGTACAAAGCAATATCATAATTTGATAAAGAGAGCAGACCATGGGAACGGTAAAAAAAAGACTCAAAGTTCCGATCGACTCCCGATAGTCCCCGCTAGCAGGCGGCAGAAGGGAGAAACTCTCTCTGCCATAAACCTCCAGGCACCGACAACTGTCGATGCATTGGAAGCACCCGACCACAGCTGACTCCGAGTCCGTCCAAAAACTTTGAGCCTCCGACCAGCCCTCCGACACCGAGCACCATCTCTGCCGAGCACTTCGACCCCGTCCCGGCCGCCAAGCAACAAGCAAAGTTGAGGATTTGGGGCCTTCCCCTCCGGAGATTCAGGATCACACAGTAACAGCGGCAGTAAAAAAGGCATTTCAGACGTTTCTCCAGATGTACCTCTGTTCTGTAATACAATGGAAATGCTATGTAAATAGTTGTTACACTGTATTGTTTAGGGAATAAGGACGCTTTGGAGGAGGCTCAATAGTACTAATGTCAGGATCTGTGCTCAAACAACGAGTGCTGGAGAGAGAACTTCTGCTTTTTTTTCGATCCCGATCCGCGGTTGGTTGAATCCGTGGATGAAGAACCCACGGATATGGAGGGCCAACTGTGGAAAGTTCACATCTACAGATGTGCTGGGCTGTCTGCACCACTCTCTGCAGAGTCCTGCGATTGAGGGAAGTACAGTTCCCGTACCAGGCAGTGATGCAGCCAGTCAGAATGCTCTCAGTTTTGCCCTTATAGAAAGTTCTTAGGATTTGAAGGCCCACACCAAAACTTCTTCAACCATCTGAGGTAAAAGAGGTGCTGTTGTGCCTTTTTCACCACACAGCCGGTATGTACATGATGGACACAGAAAGGTGACAAACACCCTATACCAGACAGTGATACAGCCAGTTAGGATGCTCTCCACAGTACAGTTGTAAAAAAATTGTGAGTGTCTCTGGTGACATTCCAAATCTCCTCACACTCCTAATGAGATATAGTTGCTGTTGTGCCATCTTTATAAATGAATGATATGTTGGGCCCAAGATAGATCCTCAGAGATATTGACACCCAGCAACTTGAAATAGCTCAGCTTTCCACTTCTGATCCCTCCCTTGTCTTACCTTTTCTGAAGTCCGCAATTGATTCTTTGGTTTTACTGACATTGAGTGCAAGGTTGTTGCTGCCACACCACTCAACCAGCCGATTTATCTCATCCCTGTATGTCCTCTTGTCACAATCTGGCTCTGCCAACAAACGTTGTGTCCTCAGCAAATTTACAGATGGTGTTTGAGCTGTGCATAGCCACACAGTTATGGGCATAGAGAGAGTAAAGCAGTGGACTGCACACATCCCTGGGTGTGCCAGCATTGAACATCAGCGAGGTGGAGATGTTATTTCTGATCCGCACAGACTGTGTTCTTATGGTGAGGAATTTGAGCATCCAGTTGCAGATGGAGGTACAGAGGCCCAGGCTTTAGAGCTTAGTGATTGGAACAGTAGGAATGTTTGTGTTAAATGCAGAGCTGTAGTCAATTAACAGCAGCCAGATGTAAGCATTAGTATTGTCCAGATGATCTACGGGCCAATGAGATTGCATCCACCTATTGTGGCCTTAGGCTAATTACAGTGGGTCCAGGTGTTTGCTTAGGCAGGAGTTGAATCTAGCCATAACCAATCTCTCAAAGCACTTTATCACTGTAGATGTGAGTGCTACTGGTTGATAGCTGTTAAGGCAGCTTACCCTGCTCTTTTTGGGCACTGGTATGATTGTTGCACTTTTGAAGCAGGTGAGAACCTCCATCTGTAGCAGTGAGAGATTGAAAACGGTTGGAATCCACCAACCAGTTGGTTGGCACAGGTTTTCAAAGCCCTACCTGGTACACCATCGGGGCATGTTGCCTTGCGAGGATTCACCCTCTTGAAAGACATTCTGACGTCGGCCTCCGAGATAGAGACCACAGGGTCACTGGATGCTGCAGGTATTCTCTTAGCTGTAGTTTTATTCTCTGTTTCAAAGCAAGCATAACAAGTGTTCAGCTCAACTGGGAGTGAAGCATCACAGCCATTTGTGATGTTAGGTTTTATTTTGTAGGAAGTAATGGCCTGCAAACCCTACCAGAACTGATGGGCATCTGATTATGCCTCCACACTCAATTGGAATTGTTCTTTTGCTCTTGAGATAGCCTTCAGGACCATCAGGACCCTGACAACCAGGTTCAGGAACAGTTATTACCCTTCAAACATCAAGCTCTTGAAGTAGAGGGGATAACTTCACCCAACCTCACTTACCCCATAACTGGTCTGTTCCCACAACACATTGACTCACATTCAAAGACTCTTCATCTCATGTTGTCAATATTTATTGCTTATTTATTATTATTATTGTGGATTCCAGTTAATTGGGTCACAATAGAACCAGTACATTTTGGCCCAATTAAGAGGTTGCCCCAATTAGCTGAAGTTTCATGGAAATAGTTAAACGGTTTAAAAAAGACAAACTGTGTAATAAATTATGTATTTAAATGAAATACAGAAGAAATTAGAACATTACCAGTTATACTATGGTACTGTAAAACCGTGTATTAGTTCCTAATGGTAATCGATGGAGGAATTCATCTGGTGTACAGAATGAACAAAATCAGCGCGGACACCTAGTGCAGATAATGGACTGCCTTTATACAAATGTAGCCCCCCTGGCGAGCCTCAGGGTCGCTCGGCTTGCTGTCATCTAAGGAAACAGCACTCGCCCCGCCAAACTGGGTAATTAGTTTGTGTGGATGCTGTGTGATGTACTCCACCCCACCCAAATAACAGACAATACACCAGATACGATTAAATGATTTACAGTTTATATGTATTACTGGAACTACAAATGTATATAATTAATAGAGAATAAAATATAAAAGGAAAATAAAAGGCGCCACACTTATCAAAGTTCAATCTCTTCGTGCACAAACAGTTGGAGCTCAAGACCCTTCTTCTTCACCCTGCGACCCCTCGGACCACCTCGACCGGCTGCCTGAGACCAACAACGGTGGTCGACCAGACGCTCCACACGAGTCCGTCTCTGTCTCTTCTCCTCGCCGAACGTCCCGCTCGGGGTCCGACCCCATTAGCGGACCTCACAGCACCTAGTCCATCCTCTATCTCTCTCTCCCACCTTCTGGCCCAAAACCCCACGCATACAATAACTTACAGATACACCAAAAACATAACAACTATCCCAATTGGTTCATAACATCTTCTTATCAGTAACGTGATTCAACAAACTGCTAGCGGGAGGACTTTCTCAGCATTTAACATAACAAAGAAGCATTCCCAAGTATAACATAACAAAGAAGCCATTTTAATTAGCCTACGCAGTAACATAAGAGACGAAACTCCCTTACACAAAGCTATCAACAATTGCATCCTCCAAATCTTCATTTTCATTGTAACATTCAAGATGATTGTTGATACCTTGAAATTCTACATAGTTTCTAATTTGCTGAAATTGTGAAATTGTTTCATTTTCACTCCCAGCCACTTCTGGCTTCTCCAAGCCTGAATACTTGAAAACACACAAGCAAAACAGTTCTTAGTTGTCTTATTGCTTATTTCTCACCAACTATCAGAGACAAGATTCACTGTTTTTTGAATCAAACACACTCAACTGATACGATTAAAAACTGATCACTCTAAGCATGGTGTGGTCTCTAATGGCATCAGAAATGCATACGACTGATGTTAGTTGCAACCTGTTGTCCTGTCCCAATTAAATGGCATAATATCTCAAATAAATGAAGGGGATCCTGACAATTTTCCTGATGAGTTTTCCCAAGTAAGCAGCTGCCCCGATTAACTAATGGCCTAATTAACTGGAATCCACTGTATTTCTTTTTCTCATTATTTTTATTTTTGTACAGTTTGTTCTCTTTTGCATATTGGTTATTTGTTCTGTTGGGTGGAGTATTTCAACGATTCTATTTTGTTTCTTGTATTTACTGTGAATGTACAGAACAAAATGAATCTCAGGGTTGTATATGGTGACATTTATGTACTTTGATAATAAATTTACTTTGAACTTTGTGAACTTTAAAATGCAGGAGAGGAAGGAAAGGTGTAGTGGCAGAAGAAACTAGTGTGGAAGGGAAGCCAGAAGGGGATAGAGGTGATTCCAGAAGACAGGTGTGGGATAGGGAGGGAGAGTGAAGGGAAAAGGAAAGATGGAGATAGGAGAGGCAATAAGGAGTAAGTAGATAGAGGGTGGAAGTGCAGGGAGAGAGAGAGAACAAGAAAGAATGAATAGTATGGGGAAGTAGGGCAAATGGAAAGTGAGGGAGCAGTCTCACCACTGAACTCTGAAATTGAAATCTTCCTCAGAGCAATTCTTCCAGGGATTCTGCCAGCAAGGCAAAAAAAACCCCATATCTAACTGCCTCTGCTCATGCCTCATCTCACACACATCTGAAAGCTTTGTTTATGTTGCTTTGAAGCATGGTTGGATATTTAATCATATTAGAGTTACTATATAAATGCTGATCATTGTTGTTGTTAGCAATTCCAATCTGATGTCTTTCCTGCTTTTGAAATCTCATGTCTGAGCCTCTTCTCCTTATTCCATAATCTGATAATTGTTTTGTAGAGAGTTCCCCTAGAGTGAGTGTCCTTTTTAAATTTTTTTTCTGTTGTCTGGAATTTACTCATATTATATGAAACCTTTCAGCTTCTCAAATTTTCAATTTGATCTTCATATATTTTCTTGTTTGTTGAAGAAATATTTCTCATTACATACATCTTTTTAAGAGTAATAAATATTATTATATAAGTAACTACATATTTTTATAATTAATTTAGCAACAATATAATATCTTCCCATTTTCTGTTCCTTTCATCCCTTAGGACAATAACTTTTCAGGAAAAAGTGCCCACTCTCAATCTTTTGAAAGCCATTAATACAACATTACCCACAAGCACCCATGCTCATTTTGTAGCTGATTTTGACCATTGCTCCCTTTGGGCTCTCTTGGGGCCATGTAAACAAAAATACAGCTTTCAGCTTAGCAGACAATCAGCGGGAGGAATTCAGTGAATCAATCAGCATCCGTAGGAAGAAGGGAGCTGTTGACGCTTCCGGCTGAAGCCCTGCATCAACTCAATTGTCAAAAATTCCTCCACCACCTCCAAACACAGCTGCTGCACAACCTGTTGAGTTTCTCTGACACCTTGGTTTTGTATCAGACTGCAGAACTTGCAGTCTCTTGTGTCTTCATTTTATTTTCTCAATGCTCTTAACATTATATTTCATTTGGTTTTCAAAAGCAGTAAAGCACTGGAGTCACGTTTTTATTAATCAAAGCTTGTGAAATGTTGCCATATTGGTTTATCATGCTTTGTAATACCATGATTATTGCAGGCATTCAGTTCCATTGTATGAGTGTCTGGCAGAACCTGTTGTTAGCTTGCTGGAAGCCAAGCTGGTGAGATATCAGCAAAGATAATATATCAGGCCAAACTCGAAAAATAACAGAAAAAAATTGCCTACTTACACACACAAACCCTCATGATGATCTGTGTGGAAAAATTACCCTTTGACTCTATCAATCTAAGATATCAGATTTGATCATTTAGTAAAGTTGACAACTTGAATGAGGTTCAGTATGAGGCAATAGTATGATGCAAAAAAAAACTATATCTCAACCAGATTTTCAGAAAACGTCTGCAATGTGGTTTGAGCATATGAAGCAGAATTAGATTTACAACCAAACACAACATCTGAGAAGTTAACCATTGTACAAGAACAGAGGGAGGATCAGAGAGATCTTGGGGTCTGAGTCCATAGGACACTCAAAGCTGCTGCGCAGGTTGACTCTGTGGTTAAGAACGCATATGGTGCATTGGCCTTCATCAGTTGTGGGATTGAGTTTAGGTGCCGGGGGGTAATGTTGCAGCTATATTGGACCCTGGTCAGACCCCACTTCAGTTCTGGTCACTTCACTATAGGAAGGATGTAGAAACCATAGAAAGGGTGCGGAGGAGATCTACAAGGATTTGTCTGTATTGGGGAGCATGCCTTATGAGAATAGGTTGAGTGAACTCTGCCTTTTTTCCTTGGAGCAATGGAGGATGAGAGGTGACCTGATAGAGGTGTATAAGGTGATGAGAGGCATTGATCATGCGGAGAGTCAGAGGCTTTTTCCCAGGGCTGGAATGGCTAGCATGAGAGGGCACAGTTTTAAGTTGCTTGGAAGTAGGTACAGAGGTGATGTCAGGGTAATTTTTTTTACGCACAGAGTGGTGAGTGCGTGGAATGGGCTGCTGGTGACAGTGGTGGAGGCAGATATGGTAGGGTCTTTTAAGAGTCTCCTGGGCAGGTACATGGAGCTCAGAAAAATGAAGGGCTATGGGTAACCCCAGGTAATTTCTAAGGTAAGGACATGTTCAGCACAGCTTTGTGGGCCGAAAGGTCTGTATTGTGCTGTAGGTTTTCTGTCTCTATGTTTCTAAATAATATTGCAATAAAATTAATACTGTGTGACTCAATCATCTGCAGGAAAAATACTCGGATGATCATTTCACAACTACAAATCTATGCAGAGCAAGTTCTGTACTTTTGGTTGAGGTATTAAATTTCCTCCACCTGCATTTTCAGGTGGCAAAGCTGCTTTAAGTATTAGATATTTAACCCTGTCTGCTGGTTTAGCTGGGGTATATAGGGAGTCCAGGGAGAGTTACACTTCTGGTGAAAGGGCTGCTTGTGTCCATTCTGAGGCAGCTCACTCACGTTTGGTCTCCACCGCACTATCAGCCCTCACTTGTGACTCCAAGCAGCTGTTTGGATCCCAGTACATCACTTCGACAGACGAGCTAAACCAGGTGAGGGTAACGGGCGGCCTTTTTCCCTGGTGAGATAGGGACATTCCTGTCCTAGCATGTGAAGTCAGCTCTGGCGGACTGGGAGGATGAGATCTTTACAGTGAGATCCAATGGCTAGGAAGGTGGTACGGTAACACTCCGTGGAGAGTGAAGGGCATGACAAGGCACAGAAGATGTCATGGTCATCCACTGCATCCAAGGGAGACCCCAGTTTATGATGCTTGTTCATACCACCGGACTCAGACTTCTGAGTTTGAGAGAGTGGAGCTGCCCCAGTGCAGTGGCTTTTCCACTTTAAAAACTCTCCTGCACAGGTCGCCTGTCATTGTTGGACGTGACAGACAACCATCATATAACCGTGTCATCTCCCTCTGTTTAAGAACAGTTCAGTAATTCAAACCACCTCTTCATCTGGAATCTCCTATAATCCACATCTGGTGCCCAATATACCTTATTCCTCTTTGATGGAAGGGATTTGTTAACAAAGTCTCCGCTTAATTAGGAAATTGAGAATTCCCATTGCTGGAAGTCCTGCTCTTTTCAAGACCAACCATCATTGGAGGGGACCCCATAAACATTGATTTCCCCCTTTTCTCACCAGTAAAACCATCTAAGCACACTTCTCACTGCCTCCAACATGCATGAGTTGGTAATAAGGACAGGCTCTGGGCTGCTCCCAGGACTGCTCTACGAAGAGTAATGGAGGTGTGCAAACAGAATTACTATTCTGCAGAGGGTTCAAAATTCCAAACCTGATTGTCAAAACTATTGCCTCCACCTCAAGACTATCAGTGACTCTTTGTTTTCACGCTTCTACCTGAGTGTCTTGATGACTCTGTGTCTCTGATCCTGCACCAGGACTGTTTTGCATTGCTTGGCTCACTTACCAGCAGGAACTCCAAAGTCTGCTGTGTAGACTTTATGAGTCCTGACCCAGCACCACACATCATTGTGAGGTGGATACATAGGGACTGACTCACTCTATCTGAAAATTTCTATATGAGAACACTCCCACCATCATCCAGAAGGAACTCAATTATACAAGCAGGGGAAAAGAAATGCATTAATTAACACCTATGTTCTGTGGATCATCTGTTATCATCGGAATTTTTTGTCACCAAGGCCTATCACATATGGGGAGGCACCTTAAGTACATCTGTTAGCGAAACATTGCTATATGATCTGCTATAAATACCCAATTCTGATAAATGTTTTCTCATCTGAAACAATAACTGTTTCACTTTCTACAGATTCTGCCTGACTTGCTTAGTTTTTCCAGCATTTTTCAAGTCCCACAACGTGACTGTTCACATTTCAATACACAGGCTTAGTAACAACAACACACACAGCTGAAAACTGTTCCCAATAGACCAGGTCGACTCATCCCTTTGTTCCACACATTCTTCCCACACCATGGGAATGACAGTGATGCTTCACTACCAGATGAACTCAACACCTTCTCTGCCCGCTTTGAAATAGAGACTACAACTACCCCGGTGAAGATCCCTGCTGCACCTGATGACCCTGTGATCCCTGTCTCAGAGGCCAATGTTAGACTGTCTTTAAAAAGTGTGAACCCTCGCAAGGCAGAAGGTCCCGATGGAGTACCTGGTAAGGCTCTGAAAACCTGTGCCAACCAACTGCCGGGAGTATTCAACGACATTTTCAACCTCTCACTGCTACGGGCGGAAGTTTGCACTTGCTTCAAAAAGGCAAGAATTATACCGGTGCATAAGAAGAATAACGTGAGCTGCCTTAACGACTATCGCCTGGTAGCACTCACATCAACAGTGATGAAATGCTTTGAAAGGTTGGTCATAACTAGACTGAACTCCTGCCTCAGCAAGGAGCTGGATCTATTGCAATTTGCCTATCACCACAATAGGCCAACGGCAGATGCAATCTCAATGGCTCCTCATGTGGCTTTAGACAACCTGGACAACACAAACACCTATGTCAGGATGCTGTTCATCGACTATAGCTCAGCATTTAATACCATAATTCCCACAATCCTGATTGAGAAGTTGCAGAACCTGGGCCTCTGTATTTCGCTCTGCAAATGGATCCTAGACTTCCTAACCAGAAGACCACAATCGTGCAGATTGGCGATAACATTTCCTCCTTGCTGACGATCAAAACTGGCGCACATCAGGGGTGTGTGCTTAGCAAACTGCTCTACACACTACATACCCATGACAGTGTGGCTAGGCATAGCTCAATTACCATCTATAAATTTGCTGACGATACAACCATTGTTGGTAGAATCTCAGGTGGTGACGAGAGGGCATACAGGAGTGAGATATGCCAACTAGTGGAGTGGTGCCGCAGCAACAACCTGGCACTCAACGTCAGTAAGACAAAAGAGCTGATTGTGGACTTAGGAAGGATAAGACATAGGAACACATACCAATCCTCATAGAGGGATCAGGTGGAGAGAGTGAGCAGTTTCATGTTCCTGGGTGTCAAGATCTCTGAGGAGCTAACCTAGTCCCAACGTATCGATGGAGTTATAAATAAGGCAAGACAGCGGCTATACCTCATTAGGAATATGAAGAGAATGTCAACAAATACACTCCAAAACTTCTTTAGATGTACCATGGAGAGCATTCTGACAGGTATGGGGGAGTGCTACTGCACAGGACCGAAAGAAGCTGTAGTGGGTTGTAAACCTGGACGACTCCATCTTGGGTACTAGCCTGCAAAGTACTCAGGACATCTTCAAGGAGTGGTGTCTCGCAAAGGCAGCGTCCATTATTAAGGACCTCCAGCACCCAGGGCATGCTCTTTTCTCACTGTTACCATCAGGTAGGAGGTACAGAAGCCTGAAGACACACACTCAGTGATTCAGGAACAGCTTCTTCCCCTCTGCCATATGAATGCTAAATGGACATTGAACCCTTGGGCACTACCTCATTTTTTTAATACTGTACATAGTATTTCTGGTTTTTACACAATTTTTAATCTATTCAATATATGTATACCATAATTAATTGATTGATTGATTTATTTTTTTTCTTCTAATCATGTATTGCATTGAAATGCTGCTGCTAAGTTAACAAATATCATGCCACATGCCGGTGATAATAAACATAATTCTGATTCTGATTCTGATCTCATCCACTGAAACTAATGAGCATTGTCTCCTTCGCACTTCTGATGAATGATTGCAGACCCAAAAACATTGTTTGTTTCCCTTTCCACAGATGCTGGCTGACCTGCTGAGTTTTTCTAGCAGTTCCCATTTTTGTTTTAGATTCAGGACTTGCAGTTTTTAAAAATTACATTTAACCATTTAATGTTTCACTTCATACAAGATTCTATGCATTGAACATAGAACATAAACCGCTTCAACACAGTGCAGGCCCTTTGGTCCTCAATGTTGTGCTGGCATTTTAACCTATTACATAGCCCTCCATTTTTCTATCATCCATGTGCCTATCTCTCTCTACTGCCCATTATGCCGCAGGTGTTTACGGCAGCGATTAAGGTCCCCTCCCTCTAGCTTCCTTCATCATGTCAGTAGCTCAGTTTTCACTGCTGTCAGTCATGCAAGTCGCAAAGGAGATTCACGAACACCATCACACTCAGATGTAGAGGAATTCTTCATTTTTCTTCTGTAACAGTTTTGTTTTACCAGTCAGGGTTGTTAACTTGAGTTGAACCCCCCAAACCCGGAGAACCGGTAAACCATTCTTAGTCTGGCCTCTACCCTTTGAGCTGTTTGGCATGGGTGACCCCACTAAGAGTCAAAGCACATGGCCCTCACACTAGCTCTCCAGGTCATTGGGGCACACAGGCCTTCAAACGTTACGAAAAGGATGTGATTCTCTTGGAAGAGAGCCATTAGAAACATAGAAACCTACAGCACAATACAGGCCCTTCGGCCTACAAAGCTGTGCCGAAAAATCTAGGCTTACCCTCTGTTTTTCAAAGCCCCATCCAGGAGTCTCTTAAAAGACCCTATCATTACCGCCTCCACCACCGCCGCCAGCAGCCCATTCCGCCCACTCACCACTCTCTGTGTAAACAACTTACCCCTGACATCTCCTCTGTACCTACTTCCAAACACCTTAAAACTATGCCCTCTCATGTTAGCCATTTCAGACCTGGAAAAAAGCCTCTGACTATCCACTTGATCAATGCCTCTCATTATCTTGAACACATCTATTAGGTCACCTCTCATCCTCCTTCGCTCCAAGGAGAAAAGGCTGAGTTCACTCAACCTATTCTCATAAGGCGTGCTCCCCAATCCAGGCAACATTCTTGTAAATCTCCTCTGCACCCTTTCTATAGTTTCCACGTCCTTCCTATAGTGAGGCGACCAGAACTGAGCACAGTACTCCAAGTGGGGTCTGACCAGGGTCGTATAAAGCTGCAACATTACCTCTCGGCTCTTAAACTCAGTCCCACGATTGATGAAGGCCAATGTACCATATGCTATCTTGTCCACAGAGTCAACCTGTGTAGCAGCTTTGAGTGTCCTATGGACTCAGGCCCCAAGATCCCTCTGATACTCCACACTGCCAAGAGTCCTTCTATTAATGCTATATTCTGTCAGCATATTTGACCTGCCAAACTGAACCACCTCACACTTATCTGGGTTGAACTCCATCTGCCACTTCTCAGCCCAGTTTTGCATCCTATCAATGTCCCGCCGTGACATCTGACAGCTCTCCACACTATCCACAACACTCCCAACCTTTGCGTCATCAGCAAATTTACTAATCCACCCCACCACTTCCTCATCCAGGTCATTTATAAAAATCACAAAGAGTAGGGGCCCCAGAAAAGATCCCTGAGGCACACCACTGGTCACTGGCCTCCATGCAGAATATGACCCATCTACAACTACTCTTTGCCTTCTGCGGGCAAGCCAGTTCTGGATCCACAAAGCAATGTCCCCTTGGATCCCATGCCTCCTTACTTTCTCAATAAGCCTTGCACGGGGTACCTTATCAAATGCCTTGCTGAAATCCATATACACTACATCCATGGCTCTACTTCCATCAATGTGTTTAGTCACATCCTCAAAAAGTTCAATCAGGCTTGTAAGGCACGACCTGCCTTTGACAAAGCCATGCTGACAATTCCTAATTATGGTATGCCTCACCAAATGTTCAGAAATCCTGCCTCTTCTCTATCAATTTACCAACTACTGAAGTAAGACTCACTGGTCTATAATTTCCTGGGTTATCCCTACTCCCTTTCCTGAATAAGGGAACAACATCCGCAACCCTCCAATCCTCTGGAACCTCTCCCATCCTCATTGATGCTGCAAAGATCATTGTCAGAGGCTCAGTAATCTCCTCCCTCACTTCCCACAGTAGCCTGGGATACATCCCGTCCGGTTTTGGTGACTTATCCAACTTGATGCTTTCCAATTGCTGCAACACATCCTCTTGCTTAATATCTACATGTCCACGAGACTCTTAAAGGACCCTTAAATGTCTACGCACCCACCACCCCCTGTGTAAAAAAACTTATTTCTAACATCCGCCTCTGTACTTTCCTGGATCACCTTAAAATTATGCCCAATCATATTAGCCATTTCTGCCTTGGGAAAAAGAAAGTCTCCTTGCACTGAAACACTTGATAGACACCAAAAGGGCAGAAATAAAGCTGAATTGCCAGTCTGGTGAAGGAAGGAATGGGAAAGAGTGTTAAATGATTAACAGATACCAGCCTGGCTGTCCCAGAAAACAAATGTGGAGTGAAAGAGAACCCGGTGTTCCCTGTGAAAAAGTGATTTGAGAGAGATAATGAAGTGAAAACTGTTAAGGATGGACTCATTGACGAACACTAACATTCTCTTGTGCAGTACACATTTTTGCTCAAAAATTAGTAATATTTTCTGTACCCAGCTTACTTCAAGGACATTCAATTTGGGTCCCCTGGACACAAAGTTTGAACATCATCGCCCAATCTCTTGATATTTTAAGTAAAACATACTGCTATTCTGTTTTGTGTCCCAAAGTGAATAAATTCACATTATATTGCACCTGCCATATTCTCACCTATTCACCCATCTTCTCTATATCCCCTTGATGTCCCCTTGTTAAGTGTGTGAGGTGATGCATTTTGGACATTCAAACCTGGATATAATCCATACACTAATAGGAAGAGTACTGACAAGTGTTGTGGAACAGAGGAACCTGAGAGAACAAGTGCACCATTCACTGAAAATGACTGCTCAAGTAGACAGGACCATGAAGAAGGTGTTTAGCATGCTGGTCTTCATCAGTCAGAGCATTATTTAGAGGGGACATTATCTTAGATAAGACCATAAGACATTAAGAATAGGAGCAGAAATAGGCCACTTGACCCATTAAGTCTGTTCTGCCATTCCGTTATAGCTGATTTATTACCCCCTTCAACCCCATTCTCTCGACTTCTTCCCATAACCTTTGATGCTTTTTCTAATCAAGAACATATCAAACTCTGTTTTAAATATACCCAATGTCTGTGACAATGAATTCCACAGGTTCACCACCCCTGGCTAAAGAAATACCTTCTCACCTCTGTTCTAAATGGATGCTCTTCTATTCTGAGCCTGTGCCCTCTGGTCCTAGCCTCCCCCATGAAAAGGAACATCTTTTTCATGTTCACTTGATTAAGACTTTCAATATTTGACAGATTTCAATGAGATCACCCTCATTCTTATAAACTCCAGTGAATACAGGCCTAGAGCCACCAAATGTTTTTCATACGTTAACCCTTTTATTTCCAGGATAATTTTTATGAACCTCCTCTGGACCCTCTCCAATGCCAGCACATCTTTTTTATATAAAGGGCTCAAAACTGTTCACAGTACTCCAAGTGCATTCTGATCAATACAGTATAAAGCCTCAGCATTACTTTCATACTCTAGTCCTCTCAAGATGAATGTTAACATTGCATTTGCCTTCCTTAGCACCAATTCAACCTGCAAGTTAACCTTTAGGGAATCTTGGATGAGGACTCCCAAGTCCTTTTGAACCTTTAATTGCTGTATTTTCTCCTCACTTAGAAAATAGTCTAACCTATGCCTTTATTCTGGGTGTTGGGCCTTGCTATGGTGGTAGAAATGCCTACTCTGCACTGTATCTCTAAATAAAATAAAATGAATTTATTCCTTCTAGCATAGTGCATGACCATACACTTCCCTACACTGCAGTTCATCTGATATTTCTTTGCCCATTTTCCCAATCTATGTCCTTCTGCAGACTCGATGGGCCAAATGGCCAAATTCTGCTCCTGTGTCTTATGGACTCCCTGCTTCCTTAACAGTACCTGCCCCTCCACCTACCTTTGTATCAATTGCAAACTTTCTACAAAATTATCAGTTCTGTAATCCAAATTATTAACAAATCATGTGAAGAGAAGCGATCCCATTACGGACCCCTGCAGAACACTGTCAGCCAACCAGAAAAAGGCTCTCTTTATTCTATGATGTCTGGACTCATCTTCCTCAGATGGTGAGACTGGTGTACAGTTTTGGTCACCCTATTACGGGAAAAACATTGTCAAGCTGGGGAGGGTGCAGAAGAGATTTCCGAGGATGCTGCTTGGACTAGAGGGTCTGTACGCTGAATCTTTATTCCTTGGAACAGAGAAGAATGATGGGTGACTTCATCAAAGTTTGTAGAATCATAAGAGACATAGAAAAGGTGGAGAGTCATAGTTTTTTTTTGACCCCTAGGGTTGTGGAGTCCAAAACTAGAGGGCACAGATGTGAGATAAGAGGGGAGAAGTTTAAGAGATACCTGAGAGGTAACTTCTTTACACAGAGGGTGGCAAGGACCTGGAGTGAGCATCCAGAGGATGTGGCTGAGGTGGATACAATTGCAATATTTGGATAGGTACATGGAGGGAGGGGCTTGGAGGGTTATGGAACTATCATGGGCAATTTGGACTAGCAGGCAGGATACTGAGGTCGGCATGGACCAGTTGGACCAAAGGACCTTTATCTGAGCAGTTTTACTCAATAAATTTTACAGAGTTTTACTCTGTTTACATCTTCCTCTGACTTGCACTTTGCAATGTCAAAGTTGAGTTTATAGTCATATGCTTAAGTACATGTATGCACAGGTGCAATGAAAAACTTATTTACGGCAAGTTTGTAGACACATAGCATCAGTTTTGACTTCCCTCAAAACTAATCAATAAGCTGCAAGACCTTGGCCTCAATACCTCCTTGTGGAACTGGATCCTTGATTTCCTCACTTGAAGACCCCTATCAGTTCAGATTGGCAACAGCATCTCCTGCACACTCTCCATCAGCACAAGTGCATCGTAATGCAGTGTCCTTAGCCTCCTGCTCTACTTGCATTACAATTATATGTGGCTAAGTACAGCTCCAATGCCATACTCAAGATTGCTGATGACACCACTGTTGAAGGCCAAATCAAAGGTGGTGAGCTTATAGGAGGGAGATTGAAAATTTGACGAAGTGGGACAACAACTGATTATTGACTTCAGGACCAGGAAATCAGGGGCCTATGAGCCATCTTCATTGGAGGATCAGCGGTGGCAAGGGTCAGCAGCTTTAAATTCCTTGGTGTTATTATTTTGTAGAACCTGCCCTGGACCCAGCATGTAAAGGCAATTACGAAGAAAGCACGGCAGCACTTCTACTTTCTTAGGAGTTTGTGAAGTTTTGGTAAACTTTTAAAGATGTGTCGTGGAGTATATTGATTGGCTGAATTACAGCTCATTATGTAAAGGCCAATGCCCTTGAATGGAAAATCCTACATAAAGTAGCGGATAAAACAGTCCTTCCAAGTGAGGCAACACTTCACTTGCGAATCTGTTGGGGTCGTCTATTGCATCCGGTTCTCCCGGTGTGGCCTCCTCTACATCGGTGAAACCTGACGCAGATTGGGGGACCGCTTTGTCGAGCACCTCCACTCCGTCCGCCACAACAGACAGGATCTCCCGGTAGCCACCCACTTCAACTCTGCTTCCCATTCCCATTCAGATATGTCCATACGTGGCCTCCTCTACTGCCATGATGAGGCTAAACTCAGGTTGAGGGAGCAACACCTGATATACCGTCTAGGTAGTCTCCAGCCCCTTGGTATGAACATAGAATTCTCCAACTTCCGGTAATTCCCTCCCCCTCCCTTCCTCTATCCCTATTTCACATCACCTCCCTCACAGTTCCGCCTCCTTCTACTACTTTGCATTGTTCTCCTGCCAATCACCTCCCTGCTTCTCCTCCCCCACCTCTTTGTCTTTAAAATTACTGTTTTTTTCAACTACAAGCATCCTTCAAACCCTCCCCAAAGTTCTTCCTTCAGTCCTGACGAAGGGTTTCGGCCCGAAACGTCGACTAATCTTTTCAACTGATGCTGACTGACCTGCTGAGTTCCTCCAGCGCATTGTGAGTGTTCTTTTGACAACAGCATCTGCAGATTATTTTGTGTTTAAGTACTGGATAAGGTCCAATACATCACGAGTAAAACTCTCCCCACTATTGAATACAACTAAATGAAACATTGTCGTAGGAAAGCAGCATCCATCATCAGGGACCTCCACCAACCAGTCATGCTCTCTTCTCACTGCTGCTATCAGAAAGAAGCTACAGGAACCTCAGGACTCACACCACCAGGTTCAGGAACAATTATTACCCCTCAACCATCAGGCTCCTGAACTAAAGGGAGTAACTTCACTCAACTTCACTTGAAATGTTCCCACAACCTATGGACTCGCTTTCAAAGACTTTTCATCTCATGTTCTCAATATTTATTGCTTATTTATTTATTATTATTATTTATTTTTCTCTTTCTTTTTGTATCTGCACAGTTTGTTGTCTTTTTCACACTGGTTGAGCACTCAAGTTAGTGCAGTCTTTCATTGATTCTATTATGGTTGTTATTTTATTATGGATTTACTGAGTATGTCCACAAGCAAATGAATCTCAGGGTTGTACATGGTGACATATATGTACTTTGTTAATAAATTTACTTTGAACTTTGAATTTTAATGTAACTGATTTTGCATAATGATGGAGCAGATAGAACTAAAGGGTGAAATGGTCAGCTACTGTTCCTATTTCTTCTGTTATCAAGGTTTGAACCAAACTGGCCTGTGTCCCTGAAATGCATTGAAAAATGTTTAGTCCTCCACTCTAATGAGAACATGCAGAATAAATTCATGCCCTTCATGATTCAGGAATGCACATACATGAACCAAATGTGCACAGTTAAAATATGCTTTAATATTAATTTCAGGTTTGTCTGAAATGATTGTACATGCAAATGGTTTAGACATTAACTGGAACACTTCACAAACTGTACACTGTTGAACTGACTGACCATCAGCAGTTTGGAGGGAGCAGTTTATGAATCCTGATGTTTTTTAAATATTCCAACATCATCCTCATGAATGCTGCCTATCATCAATTGTGCCAGTGTGACCATTAATGAAGAATGTTTATCCGAACCTGCTTACTGTCTGATGTAATTTTGCCTTCATTATCATGAAAGGATGGAATGGTCTCCTCCACCTAACAAGTCTCAGTGGAATGAACTGCAGCTCAGGCTTTTTAAGCTGCATTACTGATGTAACACCACAATGCGTACTAGATTTCTAGAGAGTCTATAACAGGACCGAATTAACCTAGTAGCAAAAGTAGCATATGCTACGGGCCCTGCATTTTTGAGGGCCCCGCCTGCACTAAATGCTTGCAAGCTGCAGTCTGGTGAAATCGGCATCTTCTCACCATATTCTCACGACTGTTAGAGTGAGTTTTGGGTAGACGATTCATTTACACTTAAATAAATGACTTCAGCCATCAGTCTTCTGTTCTTTGACAAAGTACTGTGGATTGAGTTCATAACAATGCATTTCCTGAAAGCTGTGAACCCAGTTTCATTTGTAACAATTTGTAACACTGCGCCCCAGCGGCCTCAATAACTACAGACCGGTGGCATTGACCTCCCACATCATGAAGACCCTGGAGAGACTTGTTCTGGAGCTGCTCTGGCCTATAGTCAGGCCACACTTAGATCCCCTCCAGTTCGCCTACCAGCCCCGACTAGGAGTTGAGGATGCCATTGACTACCTGCTGAACCGTGTCTACGCCCACCTGGACAAGCCAGTGAGCACTGTGAGGGTCATGTTTTTTGACTTCTCCAGTGCGTTCAACACCATCCGCCCTGCTCTGCTGGGGGAGAAGCTGACAGCGATGCAGGTGGATGCTTTCCTGGTATCATGGATTCTTGATTACCTGACTGGCAGACCACAGTATGTGTGCTTGCAACACTGTGTGTCCAACAGAGTGATCAGCAGCACTGGGGCTCCACAGGGGACTGTCTTGTCTCCCTTTCTCTTCACCATTTACACCTCGCACTTCAACTACTGCACAGAGTCTTGTCATCTTCAGAAGTTTTCTGATGACTCTGCCCATAGTTGGATGCATCAGCAAGGGAGATGAGGCTGAGTACAGGGCTGCGGTAGGAAACTTTGTCACATGGTGTGAGCAGAATTATCTGCAGCATAATGTGAAAAAGACTAAGGAGCTGGTGGTAGACCTGAGAAGAGCTAAGATACCGGTGACCCCTGTTTCCATCCAGGGGGTCAGTGTGGACATGGTGGAGGATTACAAATACCTGGGAATACGAATTGACAATAAACTGGACTGGTCAAAGAACACTGAGGCTGTCTACAAGAAGGGTCAGAGCTGTCTCTATTTCCTGAGGGGACTGAGGTCCTTTAACATCTACCTGACGATGCTGAGGATTTTCTACGAGTCTGTGGTGGCCAATGCGGTCATGTTTGCTGTTGTGTGCTGGGGCAGCAGGCTGAGGGTAACAGATACCATCAGAATCAACAAATTCATTCGTAAAGCCAGTGATGTTGTGGGGATGGAACTGGACTCTCTGACAGTGGTGTCTGAAAAGAGGATGCTGTCCAAGTTGCATGCCATCTTGGACAATGTCTCCCATCCACTACATAATGTACTGCTTGGGCACAGGAGTACATTCAGCCAGAGATTCATTCCACCGAGATGCAACACTGAGCGTCATAGGAAGTCATTCCTGCCTGTGGCCATCAAACTTTACAACTCCTCCTTGGAGGGTCAGACACCCTGAGCCAATAGGCTGGTCCTGGACTTATTCCCTGGCATAATTTACATATTACTATTTAATTATTTATAGTTTTATTACTATTTAATTATTTATGGAGCAACTGTAACAAAAACAATTTCCCCCGGGATCAGTAAAGTATGACTATGACTATGACTATGACTATGACTATAACAATGCATCTCTGGCGCCTCTGAGACAAGAATGCTAAGTTTACAGGTAGTTGTGAAGACACCATATCTATGCTTTTTGAATATGAATTGTCCTCTATGTTAGCACGTAACATACCAAATAATGTATTATGGATTTTAACTTGCATTCCTAAAGGCCATGAATGCCAGTTTAGGCATACTGGCGCCGGTAGAATGAATTTAATCAAAAGATGTGAAAACTTCAAAGAATTGTCTCTACTTGTAACTATGAACTGTCTTTTGTATTTAGCAAATAAATATCCAGCCTCAATCACAAGGCAGTTAGACCTGTTCTGCCAGGGGTCTCTGCCTGCTGTAACCTTGTTTTGTCGAATAAAGAAGCTGCCTTGTACCTATTGGTAATGCAATGCTCTGTGATTTCATCCACGCCGCAACAACGATGATCTGGCAATGCTGTTGTTTTCATGTCGGGGGAGCTGCATGCTGCATGGTACAGTATGTGTGTGCAGGCGTGTGTTGGCTCCTTGCTGTGTCGTGGTATAAATGCTCATGCAAACCAAGGAAGGGGACATAAATCATACCTATCTAAAACAACATGTGAGGAACTCATCAGTCTGATTGGATCCAGCGTACTGGATCACATTATCAGTGAAGTGAAGAAATACAAGTATTATTCTGTTTCATCGGATTCTACTCCAGATATATCTAATGTGGACCAGCTGACTTCGACTGTGCGCTATGTTTTGCCGTCTGGACCAGTTGAAAGATTTATGAAGTTTTTGGACATAGAAGGTCTCAAAGTTTACTTGACTTTTTAAAGGAAAATGACATTGATATAAAAGACTGCCGTGGTCAAAGTTATGACAACGCAGCAACATGAGTGACAAGTGTAGTGACTTACAAGCACGAACTAAAGAGCTGAATGAGTTTGCGGATTACATTCCATGTTTTGCACATTCATTAAATTTGGTTGGAAAATGTGCTGCTGGATGTTGTCAAGGAGCATTAATTTTCTTTCAATTTGTAGAAAGCCTGTACACATTTTTTTCTGCTTCTATTTATTGGTGGGATATCCTTTCTGCTGCATTATCTGATGGTGGTGCTCATTTGCCCATTGTGAAAAGAATGTCAGATACCAGGTGGCCAGCTCATGTAGATGCAACAAAAGCACTTTTACACAGCTTTTCTGCAATAAAACAAGTCTTGGATGACATTTCAAATAACAATGATCAGAAGGCAGAGTGTTGACAATAGGCTCGTGGACTACTTTCAACCATGATGAAGTTGGAAACAGGAATGACGGTCATATTGTGGGATCAAGTATTACAGTGTTTTCAAATGACCAGTGCTTCTCTGCAATCTTCTGGCCAAGACTTGAACACAGCTTGTGCACTTTATGAATCCTTGCATGGATGTATTCAAGCTATACAGTCTACTTTTTCAGACATTGAGCAAAAAGCCAAGGATCTGACTAAGTGTGAAGATTATCAACAGCAAACTCGAAGAAAACACAAGCAAAATCGCGCGTATGATGATTTCAGTGGTTCCAGCACTCTTGATCCACTTGTTGAATCTCAAACGCCTTCTCAGAAGTTTAAAAGCCAAACATTTCTTGCCATTATTGACAGCTTGCTTTCTGCCCTGTCAAAAAGGCAGAAAGCTTATCTAAAGGTGAATGGTGTTTTTGGATTCCTTCATCAGTTACAGTCGTTTACACCTGAAGAGATCATAAAGAGGTCATCAAATCTTATTAAATCATATCCAGAAGATCTGGAAGAAAGTCTTAATGAAGAATTTGTGCAGTTTACTGAACTGTTGAAAACTGATCTTGCTTCTCATATTGGCGCCAGACAAGACCTTGTAGAGTTATGGTTGTACCGTTTGATAACTGACAATGCTTTGGAGCCATGTTTTCCAAATGTAGAAAATGCCTTGCGCATCTATTTGTCACTCATGGTTACCAACTGCAGTGGAGAACGATCATTTTCAAAACTGAAAAGGATTAAAAATGAACTAAGGAGCAGCATGGGTCAAAACAGATTGAACAATCTCACTCTAATGAGCATTGAACATGAACTTCTGCGTGAAATAGGTATTTCCAGTATCATCAACAAATTTGCTCATGCTAAATCTAGAAAACGTAACTTTTAAATTGTAGTTTTGTTTCTTTTGATATTTGAAATTGATACCAACATGTCACTAATACTATTACTGAAGTGTCAGACATTTGTCGTACTATCTGGCTATATAGCAAATGAAAACATTGAATTAATTTACTATGCAAGTAAATAATTTATGTTTTAATACTTACGTGCATTTTTAAAATTTAGGGCCCCTTTATAACATATGCACTAGCTTAATCCAGCCCTGGTCTATAATCTTGTTGTCTTTCCTCTCCCGTTGACCTTTCTTATTTACTAATACATTAACACTCTTTCTTCCACAGAATCTCTTCTCATTTATTCTCACCATTTATGAATATGACAGACAGACTGAACTTGGTGAATTATCCTACTTGCTGAACATTATTTCTCTTTGGATCTTGTGCAGTTACTGATATCATCCACAGGCATTATTTCTTGAAAGTAGCAAGCATGACTATCTTTGCACACCCATTCCTGAGTGAAATACTTATAAAAAAAGGTCCCCTCAATCCATTTGACTAACTGCAAATTCTTTCTGGTGCACAAGGAAAAAGCACAGGAAACAAACTTACACTGTAGCAATAAGTAATCCTGCCAACCATGAATATGGAAAACTGTTCACCAAATGCCAAAATGTTTGATGAATGATGTTTCCCATCAACTGGAGAATCACTCAGTGATCAATGTTATTCAATAATTAACTGATGTTTCTTCCTTTTTAGTTATGAGTAATATATACAGTGGGTTCTGGTTAATTAGAACACACTGGGACCAGTTCATTTTGGCCCAATTAAGCAGCTGCCCAATTTGCCAAAGTTTCATGGAAATAGTTTAAAGAAGACAAACTACCATTTAAGTGAGTAACAAAGTATACGTTTAAATGAAATACAGAACAAATTAGAGCACTACCAATATTACTAGAGTAGTTTAAAACTGTATTCGTTCCTAATAGTTATGAAATTCATACAGTGTACACTGCTGTGTTCTTTTGACTGTAAATGAACAAAATCAGTTCAGACACATAGTGCAGATAATGGACTGCCTTCTTTCTCTTCCTGCAAGACGTAGTATCAAAACTCACTGCTTTTTAATTCGGCGTTGGCCAGCCCAAATGACTAACAACACAAGTGTACACAACAGATGCTATTTAAAAACTGTTTGCTCTCTGTACAAGGTAAAGGCTTAATGGCTGTGCAACTGTTGCTTATTAGAAACTGTTGCATCCACCAAATCTTCAGTTTTGTTGTAATGTTCAAGATGATCGTTGATACCTTCAAATTCTTTATATTTCATAACTTGAAGTAGTGAAATCATTTTATTTTCACTCCCAGCCTTTCTTGCGTCCCCATGCCTTAATGCTTGAATCCATAGTGAGCAAAGCAGTTCAGAATCATCTTACTGCTTATTTCATGCTATCAGTGACAAAAATCACTGCTTTCTGAACTCAAACATTACTGACGCTATTTAAAAATTGTTCACATTAAATGGTGTAGTGAATAATGCCCACACAAGTGCACACAATTGATGCTAGCTATAAACTGCTCAGCAGCAGTGTCCTGTCCCAATTCAGTGGCATAGTGTCCAAAATAAACAAAAGAAATCCCAGCTATTTTCTTGATTAGTTTTTGTTCTTTAACAGTTGTCCAAACAAACAGTTCCCCTGATTAACGAATGGCCCAATTAACTGGAATCAACTGTATTTGGTACAATTACTATAATACATGAAAGATGAGATTATACTTTATGATGTGACTGAGAACTAATTGCCAATTGAATTAGAAAATGATTGGTACAGATTAATTATAATCAGGTAAATCATGAATAATAAAAACATGCAATTTAAAGAAGTATTTGTTTATTTAAAATATAGGATATTCATCAAATTGAGTGTTCAAGCACTTCTGCAAGAGAAGACTCATTTATATGTGTGACACTCTTCTGAGATCTTAATCTCCTTAATAAACTACAATTGTTGTTGATAATTATTCAAGGCCTTAAATAATGTTCTATTTTCTGGTAGCTCATTTACGTTTTTAATTTGAACTGTTGAAAATACTTCTGAATTACTTCCCAAGCACTGACTTCTGGACTTCTGGAACTCAATCGCCACTTTATTAGGTACACCTGTATGCATGCTCATTAATGAAAATATTAATATGGCAACAACGCAATGCATAAAAGCCTGCAGACATGGTCAGGAGGTTCAGTTTTGTTCATACAAAATATATGAATGGGGAAGAAAAGAGATTTAAGTAATTTTGATTGTTGGTGTCAGATGGTGTAGTTTGAGTATCTTAAAAACTGCTGATCTGGGATTTTCGCGCACAACAGCCTCTAGAGTTTATATCGAAAGGTACAGAAAACAACAAAAAAATCCTGCCAGTGACAGTTCTGTGGGTGAAAATGCAATGTTAATGAAAGAGGTCGGAGGAGAATGGCAGGACTTGTTCAAACTGACAGGAGGCAAATAACCACACAATTCAACAGTGGTGTGCAGAAGGGCATCTCCGAACTTACAACATATCAAACCTTGAGGTGGATGAGCTTTAGCAGCGGAAGACCATGAATATACACTCAGTGGCCACTTTATTAGGTACAGGAGGTACCTAATAAAGTGGCCACTGAGTGTAGCTTTTTTTAAATGATCTGCAGCACCCCCAAGTGTTTGGAATCATGCACGACAATCTGGAACATAACCAAAACCTTACAAATGTCTTCAGAATGTTGCCAGTTTTAGGATCAGAGTCAGAATCAGATTTATTATCATTGACATATGATGTGAAATTTGTTGTTTTGCAGTGGCAGTACAGTGTAAAGGTATACAAAAAGAATAATGTGGTAGTGTTCACTGGGGATATACTATATATGTACAATGAGGCAGTTGAAGGAGCAAGAGATTATGGAAAATGAAAGCACATTTTAAACGAATGATAAATAAAGGACATTTGGGAAGGGAATGTGATAAGGAACATATAGCAGCAAATTTGATTGAAGCAGATTGAAAAGAATTAAATGCTTTACAATATTATAGAGACTTAAAGCAATTTAAAATCACACAAAAAGGAGAATGCTGGGGTGATAAAATAGCATTAAAAGCAGCAAACAGAGATGGTTCCTACCTGTCAGCAATAAGCTCTGTAGCTATCTTGGAAAGTGGACAAGTTTTATGTTCACTATGGAGTAGTTTCATACAGGCTGAGCTGCTAAATGACGAGCCAACATTAGAATATTTTGTTGTTGCTGAAAGTTGTGAACCAAACTCTAGGTGTGTTCTGCTTTCGATGATAGTTTTTTCTGCAAAACTCATGTCTAACTGATGGCTTTATTCTGAACCATTGTGTAGAGTGTGGAGGATGCAACAGCAAGAAAATTAAGGCCTGAAAAACAATACTTCAATTGTATTCAACTGTCCCAGAATGGTTAGACTGGGCTTTGACAAACTGGTCTATGCAAGAAGTAACGGTGCCTCTTTGAAATTTTTCTGCTTTGTAGCAGCATTACCATTTCTTGTAATGGCAGTCATAGATGAGAGCTACAGGGAGGTAGTCTCACCTAGGCTGTCGGAAGCAGGCCGTTGGGTGACAGTCAGAGGGGGGAAAGCAAAGGTGAGCAGACAGGTAGTGCAGAGCACCCCTGTAGCCATTCCCCTGAATAATAAGTTTACCGTCCTGGATACTGTTGGCGGGGACGACCGACCAGGTGTGAGCCACGGTGGCAGGGCCTCTGGCACTGAGTCTGACCCTGTGGTGCAGAAGGGTGGGACGGAGAAGAGGAGAGCTGTCGTCATTGGAGACTCTATAGTCAGGGGAGCAGACAGGAGATTTTGTGGACGTGAGAAGGACACCCGCATGGTTTGTTGCCTCCCAGGTGCCAGGGTCCAGGATGTCTCTGACCGGGTGCACGACATCCTGGTACGAGAGGGGAAACAACCAGAAGTCGTGATACATGTTGGCACCAACGACATAGGCAGGAAGAGGGATGAGGTCCTGAAGTGTGAGTTTAGGGAACTAGGCAGAAGGCTGAAGAACAGGACCTCAAGGGTGGTGTTCTCAGGATTGCTGCCAGTGCTACGTGACAGAGATGGTAAGAATTGGAGGAGATGGCAGTTGAATGCGTGGCTGAGGAGTTGGTGCAGGGAGCAGGGTTTTAGATTTTTGGATCATTGGGATCTCTTCTGGGGAAGGTTGGACCTGTACAGATTGGATGGGTTGCACCTGAGCTTGAGGGGGAGCAATATCCTTGCAGGTAGGTTTGCTAGCATGGTTTGGGAGGGTTTAAACTAATTTGCAAGGGGGATGGGACCCAGAGCGATAGAGCAGTGAAAGAAGTGCATGGAGTAAAGCCAGATTTAGCATATAGAGAGGCTTTGAGGAAAGAGAGGTAGAATAAATGGTGTAAAGGCAGTAAGGTAGAAGGGCTGAAATGTGTGTACCTCAAAGCAAGAAGCATCAGGAACAAAGGTGATGAACTGAGAGCTTGGATACATACATGGAATTATGATGTAGTGGCCATTACAGAGACTTGGCTGGCATCAGGGCAGGAATGGATTCCCAATATTCCCGTATTTCAGTGCTTTAAAAGGGATAGAGAGGGCGGAAAAAGGGGAGGAGGGGTGGCTTTACCGGTCAGGGATACTATTACAGCTACAGAAAGGGTGGGTAATGTAACAGGATCCTCTTTTGAGTCAGTATGGGTGGAAGTCAGGAACAGGAAGGGAGCAGTTACTCTGTTGGGGGTTTTCTATAGGCCCCCTGGTAGCAGCAGAGATACAGAGGAGCAGATTGGGAGGCAGATTTTGGAAAGGTGCAAAAATAACAGGGTTGTTATCGTGGGTGACTTTAACTTCCCTAATATTGATTGGCCCATGATTAGTTCCAAGAGTTTAGATGGGATAGTGTTTGTTAAGTGTGTCCAGGACGGATTCCTGTCACAGTATGTGGACAGGCCGACTAGAGGGAATGCCATACCAGATCTAGTACTTGGTAATGAACTGGGTCAGGTCACAAATCTCTCAGTGGGTGAGCATCTGGGGGCCAGTGACCACCACTCCCTGGCCTTTAGCATTATCATGGAAAAGGATAGAATCAGAGAGGACAGGAAAATTTTTAATTGGGGAAGGGCAAATTATGAGGCTATAAGGCTAGAACTTGCAGGTGTGAATTGGGATGATGTTTTTGCAGGGAAATGTACTATGGGCATGTGATCGATGTTTAGAGATCTCTTGCAAGATGTTAGGGATAAATTTGTCCTGGTGAGGAAGATAAAGAATGGTAGGGTGAAGGAACCATGGGTGACAAGTGAGATGGAAAATCTAGTCAGGTGGAAGAAGGCAGCATACCTGAGGTTTAGGAAGCAAGGATCAGATGGGTCTATTGAGGAATATAGGAAAGCAAGAAAGGAGCTTAAGAAGGGGCTGAGAAGAGCAAGAAGGGGGCATGAGAAGGCCTTGGCGAGTAGGGTAAAGGAAAATCCCAAGGCATTCTTCAATTATGTGAAGAAAAAATGGATGACAGGAGTGAAGGTAGGACCGATTAGAGATAAAGGTGGGAAGATGTGCCTGGAGGCTGTGGAAATGAGCGAGGTCCTCAATGAATACATCTCTTCGGTATTCACCAATGAGAGGGAACTTGATGATGGTGAGGACAATATGAGTGAGGTTGATGTTTTGGAGCCTGTTATTAAGGGAGAGGAGGTGTTGGAGTTGTTAAAATACATTAGGACGGATAAGTCCCCGGGGCCTGACGGAATCTTCCCCAGGCTGCTCCACGAGGCGAGGGAAGAGATTGCTGAGCCTCTGGCTAGGATCTTTATGTTCTCGTTGTCCACGGGAATGGTACTGGAGGATTGGAGGGAGGCGAATGTTGTCCCCTTGTTCAAAAAAGGTAGTAGGGATAGTCCGGTTAACTATAGACCAGTGAGCCTTACGTCTGTGGTGGGAAAGCTGCTGGAAAAGATTCTTAGAGATAGGATCTCTGGGCATTTAGAGAATCATGGTCTGATCAGGGACAGTCAGCATGGCTTTGTGAAGGGCAGATCGTGTCTAACAAGCCTGATAGAGTTCTTTGAGGAGGTGACCAGGCATATAGATGAGGGTAGTGCAGTGGATGTGATCTATATGGATTTTAGTAAGGCATTTGACAAGGTTCCACACGGTAGGCTTATTCAGAAAGTCAGAAGGCATGGAATCCAGGGAAGTTTGGCCAGGTGGATTCAGAATTGGCTCGCCTGCAGAAGGCAGAGGGTGGTGGTGGAGGGAGTACATTCAGATTGGAGGATTGTGACTAGTGGTGTCCCACAAGGATCTGTTCTGGGACCTCTACTTTTCATGATTTTTATTAACGACCTGGATGTGGGGGTAGAAGGGTGGGTTGGCAAGTTTGCAGACAACACAAAGGTTGGTGGTGTTGTAGATAGTGTAGAGGATTGTCAAAGATTGCAGAGAGACATTGATAGGATGCAGAAGTGGGCTGAGAAGTGGCAGATGGAGTTCAACCCAGAGAAGTGTGAGGTGGTACACTTAGGAAGGACAAACTCCAAGGCAGAGTACAAAGTAAATGGCAGGATACTTGGTAGTGTGGAGGAGCAGAGGGATCTGGGGGTACATGTCCACAGATTCTTGAAAGTTGCCTCACAGGTGCCGTCGAGATGTAATGATGCAGCTCTATAAAACTCTGGTTAGGTCACACTTGGAGTACTGTGTCCAGTTCTGGTTGCCTCACTATAGGAAGGATGTGGAAGCATTGGAAAGGGTACAGAGGAGATTTACCAGAATGCTGCCTGGTTTAGAGAGTATGCATTATGATTAGAGATTAAGGGAGCTAGGGCTTTACACTTTGGAGAGAAGTATGATGAGAGGAGACATGATAGAGGCATACAAGATATTAATAGGAATAGATAGAGTGGACAGCCAGCGCCTCTTTCCCCAGGGCACCACTGCTCAATACAAGAGGACATGGCTTTAAGGTAAGGGGTGGGAAGTTCAAGGGGGACATTAGAGGAAGGTTTTTTACTCAGAGAGTGGTTGGTGCGTGGAATGCACTGCCTGAGTCAGTGGTGGAGGCAGATACATTAATGAAGTTTAAGAGACTACTAGACAGGTATATGGAGGAATTTAAGGTGGGGGCTTATATGGGAGGCAGGGTTTAAGGGTCGGCACAACATTGTGGGCCGAAGGGCCTGTACTGTGCTGTACTATTCTATGTTCTATGTTCTAAGTAACAATTACCTCTATTTTTGATGCTGCACATGTCCACATCTGAGCAAATTTTCGGCTGAAGAAGTCTCTCCTGGATTCTCCAGTTGGATTTATCAGTGATATTAATTACATAATTGAAAAACAGTCCATGTTCTGAGGTTTATTGTGGCTCTTTCAGCTTAGTTAATTTGCAAAATGTGAAGACCATAAATGAAAAAAGTGCACACTACAAATGGCCTTCAATCTGTTCACAGAAAGAGAGAAATTTCGGTGAGCCATTCTTATGAACATAACTCAATGGGTGTCACAAAGCACAATTAACAAATATTTCTACAAATAAAATAACATGAAAAATAAAAAAATGTAAAAATTATAAATATTGATAGTGCAGAAAAATGTGAAGTGTATGGAAAGTGAGAAGCAGAGCCACCAACAAGATCAGAGTTTTAAAAGTTTTGAATGCAGCAATGTCAGGAGATCACATAGAGTATACTTTAGCCACTTCCTTTGAGTATTAATTATGAATGCAAACAAATTGGACTCTCTGAACATCTTTATTATAATTTGATTCTGATTGATTGTACCTTACATTCTTTGTCAAATCATGCCTTCTTAAGACAATCAAAACTGTTCTCCTATCTTGTAGCTAAATTTACTACAACTCTTTTATCCACTCTACTGCAGATAATGTTGGGTTGCACCCCTCTTCTCTAGGTTTTAGTCATGGTTTGCTGTTCAGTTATATGTAATGATACTATTTTTCAACCTCTCTATGCTCTTATTATGCCTTTAAATCAGGCATGTCAAACTGGCATACAGCTGCTTGAATTGTGAGGTAAATGACATCTTCTTCATAATTTTTAACTCATGTTTTACCATTTAAAAGAGTGCTTTAGGTAGGGTGTATATTTGACTTATTGAAGAGAGTATTAATATAAAATGAGTGTTCTTGCCCTAACTGAAATTAAAAAAATGCTTGAGATGTCAGTCTTACAGTTTTCGATTCTAACCCTATTTTGCAGTTTCACAAATTCTATAATCAGCCAACCGTCTTATTTGTTGATCATCATATTCCTTTACTGTAAGAAGAATTCTGGAATAATTGCATTGAACTCTTCCTCAATATACACTCCACTGGCAACTGTAGCACCCTTAAACTGAGAACTAATTTTCTCATAATTTTTAATTTATTTTAATGTTCTTTAACCTTTCATTGCACTGTTCAGTCTCCTTGCACCTTTATTGGAATAATCTGTAGTAATTGAGCATGACTTTGCATTTCAATTCAGAGGAGGCCATGGCTTTCATTCTTAATTTTAGCATAAAAATGCATCAGGAATGTCACTAAGGTGCAAAATATATTTTTAACCAACCTTGAAAACTTCCTTCAGGTCAAAAATACTTGGATGTTTTGGTAAGTGTAAGGCAGCCTTATGCTTACTAAGATATCTTGAGATTCTAAAAGTTCATGTCATTTTTTTCATTGGTAAATTGCTAAATTGGCTTATTACTGTCACATTTACTAAATTACAATGAAAAATATGATTTATAGACAGTCCATACAGATCATTTTGTTACAACAGTGCCTTGAATAGTACAATGAAAAACAACAACAGATGCAGAATGAAGTGTTACAGTTATAAAGTGTAAAGAGAAACTATATACTGAGGCGAGTTTCAGCCATCCATTGTGCAGTGCAGAAGGCCTATAAGGTGCAGAAGGTGCAAGGTCATAAAAATGTAGATTGTGAGGTCAAGAATTCATCTTATCATCATTCAATAATCTTCTAACAGTAGGATAAAAGCTGTGATTGACCCTGCTGGTGTGTCCTTTCAGGCTTCTGTATTTTCTGCTCAAAGGGAGGATGTAGGAGAAAGAATGTGCAGTGTGTGGTGGTCTTTGATTATGTTGGCTGTTTTACTGAGCCAGCGAGAAGTATAGACAGAGTCCATGGAGGGAAGAGTCCATGTTTTCCTACAAAACGTGGTTTTCATGATGTACTGAGCTGTGTTCACAACTCTGCATGTCATGAAAACCATCCATCCCTCTATGCAGTCACAGAAAAAAACATCATGGTTTACCATACCAAGCCATGATGCACCTGGGTACAATGCTTTCTATGGTGCACTGATAAAAATTGGCAAGGACAAAAGGGGACATGCCAAATTTATTTAGCCTCCTGAGCAAATGAGGTGATGATGAGTCTATGTACTCGCACTAGAACAGGCTATTGGTGATGTTGACTCCAAAGAACTCGAAGCTCTCAGCCTCAGCATGTTGATGTAAACAGGAGAGCGTGAACCACACCCTTCCTGAAATCAATGACCAGTTCATTTCCAAAATAGTAGATATACTTCATTGCTCCATTGATTCTCCATTACGAGGGTCTAAGGAGCAATACAGACTCTGCAGAATTTCTCAAGGTTTTCAGGCATATTAAAATGAAAAAAAGGCAGGTACAGTAAATGTCAATTTGTACAGTATCTGTCTTATTCTGCAAAGTCTCTCACAGGGATGCCTACCCAGAAGAAGTTTAAATCTTCCCTTCAACGGGAGTTAGTGAAACCCCCTCTCACTGCTCCCGCCCTGTGATCTCTGCTGTCCTGATCAAGGGTCTAGGCCCAAAACATTAACACTTGGGTTGGAGAAGCAACACTTTATATTCTGCCTGGGCAGCCTCCAACCTGATGGCATGAACGTCAGTTTCTCAAACTTCCAGTAATAGACTTCCCCCCTCACCATTCCCCATCCCTTTTCTCCTCTCTCACCTTATTTCATTGCCTGCCCATCACCCTGTCCTCTGGTGCCCTTCCCCCTTTTCTTTCTTCCATGGCCTTCTGCCTTCTCTTATTAGTTTCTCCCTCTCTAGCCCTGTATCTCCTTCACCAATCAACTTCCCAACTCTTTACTTCACACCTCCCGGTTTCACCTATCACCTTGTGTTTCTCCCTCCCCTCTCCCCACCTTCTAACCCTGAATCCTCTTCTTTTTTTCTCCAGTCCTGCTCAAGGGTCTTGGAACAAAACATCGACTGTACTCCTTTCCATAGATGCTGCCTGGCCTGCTGAGTTCCTCCAGCATTTTGTGTGTTTTGCTCACAAAAATGATTCCAGGATTGAATAGCTTGTCATATGAAGAGTGTTTGATGGCTCTGGGCCTGTATTCACTAGAATTCAGAAGAATGGGGGGGTTGACCTCATTGAAACATATTGAATGGTGAAAGGACTTGATAGAGTAGGTGTGGAGAGGATATTTCCTATGGTGAGAGAGCCTTAGATCGGAGGACACAGCCTCAGAATAGAGAGGCGTCCTTTTAGACCAGAGATGAGGAAGTTTTTTTTTTAGACAGAGAGTGGTGAATTTGTGGAATTCTTTGCCACGGGCTGCTGTGGAGGCCAAGTCTTTATGCACATTTAAGGCAGAGGGTGATAGATTCTTCATTGGTCAGGGTATGAAGGAATATGGGAAGAAAGCAGGAGAATGAGGCTGAAAGGAAAATTGGATTAGCCGTGATAAAGTGGCGGGGCAGACATTATGGACCAAATAGTTTAATTCTACTCCTATATCTTATGCTTGTGGTCTTATTGACTACCTGCCTGTTGGAGTGCAGGAAAGTGTTTGAGCTCAAAAAAAGCAAAGTGAAAAACGGTTGAATAAAATCATCGCAGAAAACAGATAAGTTCATGGGTTCATAAACAGCAAGTACTGTTAATAATCATGTATTAAAAAAAGCAGAAATGACTGGGTACATCAGAAAGATAGAGGCACTTGATTGCAGAAGAGATAACAAGATTTGGTGTACTGAATGAATCAAGCTGCATTCTGAAGCAAATGAAATAGCCAATGAAAGTGAGTGCTAATTTTGCTGAGTGCACTGGGGGGAAAATCATACAGTTTGCTTGGAAGTTTGACTGCTCCAACCAAACCAACTGAAATAAGATTTGCTGATATCTTGAAAGTAATCCAGGAACATTTAGAATCAAAACATTGTTGACTGCAGAACACTTTAAGTTTCAAAAGCAGAATCAAAAAGAAAGGGTGTCCATTTCAGCTATGTGTCTGAATTAAAGAAGTTGTTTGAGCATTGTTAGTTCAGTGACGGGCTTAAAGATGCACTAAGCGATCATTTAGTTTGTGGAACCTTACAAGAAAGCATTCAGACATGGCTCCTAACTGAAGCAATACTCACAAAATCCTAGAGGAACTTAGCAGGACCAGCAGCATCTATGGAAATGAATAAACAGTTGACATTTCAGGCCAAGTCTTTTCTTCAGGACTGGAAAGGAAGGCAAAAGTTGCCAGAAACGCAACTCACATTTAAAAGAGCATGTTGAATTGGCTTTATCAATGGAATCAGCAGACAGAGACACAATTGAGTTGTTGTCAGGAATAAAGGTGAGCCTGAGTAAAATTACAATATCTAAACAGAAACCCACCTTTCTAAGCAAATTGTGTTTGCTTTGTGGCAGGGGCTCACATACACCAGACCAATGTGGACTGAAAGGCAAAACCTGCAGAAAATGCAACAAAGTAGGACACATACAAACACCATGCCAAGCTGACAAAAATAAACAGTCTGCACAGAGAAGAGAAAATTTTAAAAAATCAAGTTGTGGTTTCAAAAAGAGCACTCATCTGCATGCAGTTAATGAAAAATTGGATAATGATGAGAGTGACACAGGAATGAATAGCCTTGAGATTTACATTGTGAAAACTGTCAAGAGACCAGCGATATTGCTTACAGCAGAAATGTATGACAAACTAATTAAAATGATTTCAAAACTGGTTTGGCTACTTCAGTCATTCCACAAAATGTGTTTGAATAGCATTTCAAAGTTACTGAACTGAAGCCTGCAGATAACCAAATAAGAACTTATGAAGTGACTAAACAGATAACACCTGTGGGAATGACATTCGTAACAGTGAAATACAACAACCAAAAAGTTAGGTGAGGCTTGTACGTGTTATAAACAGGAGGGCCAGCATTGTGAGTGGCTGAGATTACTATCTGCAGGATGAAAAGGAGCGAGTGTGGAAGTGCTGGTAAGGCAAGAGTGAAGGTAATGTCAGAATGCAGGAAACTGCTGTCCACTGAATAGGGCGCCGTTATCAGAAACAAGCTTTTCTGGTATCCCAAAGCGGCTGAAGATCTGCAGCAGCAGTTGAATGGCAGCATCTCACATTGTTGACTTCATAGGTAGTACTTCTGGCCATTTGGAATACACATTCCCCAGGATTTGTAAGTACTCCCGTTGATTGGGCACCAAAGTCAATACGTACTCTATTTGAAGATACGTTAGCCTGAGGGCATGGTTGTGGACCAGCTCTGCTTGGATTCTTTGCTACCACAGAGCACAGAGTACACTGCTTGCATTTGGACGTGACATCTTTGTCTATGTGCAGCCAGAGCACAACGCTTCATTCCATGCCAGGACTTTCATTCCACTGCTACCTGCATGACCACGGTGTAATTGTTTCAGTACTTTGGTTTGAAGTGTTCATGGAATCATTATTCTGTCTCCAAACTTTAGGCAAGAGTCCACAGTTGAGAGCCAGGTATGGCGTTGGTCAGAGGGTATGATATCTTCCTCAGCTTTAGCTGGCCACCCATCAATGGGGTATCTGGAAATACACCGAAGAAGAGGACTGCAGACATTTTGACTGACACCGGAAGACCTTCAGAGGCATCTAATGCATACTGGTGGACTCTGCAATCAATTGAAATCGCGGCCCCAACTGTGTCTTCATTTTCCATAACGTGCTGATTCATAAGTCTGCCTGACAAAGTCCGTGGGTTGATGTGTACTTGATAGCTAAACTGTAGGCTAAGAACATTGTTGTCCCTGCCTTTAGGCAGTTAGCTACAGTATATACACCAGGATGCCTTTCTTTGATCCAAAGATGGACAATAGTGGCTTGTGGTCAGTAAGGAGAGTGAAGTGTCTGCGATAAAGCATCTTGTGGAATTTCTTCGCAGCAAAGCTGAGTCCCAAGGCTTCCTTCTTGATTTGTCTATATTTCGTTGCAGCCATGGTCAGTGATCTGACTGCATGCATGACAATTTTGGAACCATCAGGAAAAATAAGGGATATAACAGCACTCACCTCATTGTTGGACGTATCAGTCCTGACGATGATTGGCATCTCTGGGTTGAAATGCCTCAAGACAAGGTTAGACAACAGCATATTCTTCACCTGATCAAAAGCTTCTCGGCATTACTTAGACAATCTCCACATGGTACTATTGTTGAGCAAGGCATTGAGTGACCCCTGCAGCAGGTGCATTGCTGGGAGGAATGCTGAATAATGACTGATTATGCCCAAAAATGATCGTAAGGTGCAGACTTCTGATGGAGGTGGCATCTTTAAAATAGCAATGATGTTTTCAGGATCTGGGCGATGACTGTGCTCATCTATAATGAATTCCAGATCCCTAATGGAAGACATCAGGAAGCTGCATTTTTCTGCCCAAAGGTGCAGTTCGAAGTCTTATAGTTTGTTCAAAACTTGGTGCATAGATGATCCATGATCATCTGATCCACGTCCATCACAATGATGTCATTAAGGTAAGCAGCAACACTGTGAATCCCACTCAGCATGGTGTCCATAAGGAGAGAGAATATTGAAGAAGCCGCCTTTACCCAGAAAGGCAGATGGAGGAAAGAAAACACCCCCTTATATGTTGTAATGGTGAGAAGATTCTTTGAATTTTCTGCTACTTCAACCTGGAGGTAGGCTTCGGCCAAGTCCAACTTTGCAGCGTGGTGACCGCTGTTCAATTTTGCAAAGAGATCTGCTGGTACACATAATGAGTACTGGTGTTCTGCAGAGCCATACTGAGACCAACTGAAAAGTCTGCACACAACCTCTTTGTACCAATGGCTTGCTTGATGACAACTACTGGAACTGCCCATCGTGAGTAGTTGACAGCTTTGATCATACCAGCTTCTTGTTTTTTTATCTAGCTCTTGCTCCATGATTGTTAAGACTGTGGATGGTACTAGTCTTTTGGGATAGAAGACTGGTTTTGTGTCCGGATGGAGATAGAGTTCTGCTTGCCGTGTGGTGGAGTGACCTAAACCTTCTTCAACCACTGCAACACAGTGCTATTTCATTTGTTGTTGTATTGCCTCATGTATGGTGTTGACTGACATGATTTAAATGGCCAAAGTCTTTAGACAGACCTTATCCAGAGGGGTGGTCCAGAGATCAAGCTTGTCCATCCAGTCAGTACCAAGAACATTCAGATCTGGCTGCTCTGTTAGGCAACACACACTGCTGACTCGGTTACTGTGCAGCTTCACCATGCAGTGCAGTTTGCCAACCAGCTGGAGCGTTCCACCCAATGCATTGTAGGAAGACTGATGAGTAGATCTGACTCATGAGGACCCAAGTGCCCGCCACGTGCGTTTGGAGATAATGATGATGTCTGGCGCCATATGGAGTTATAACTTGACCGACTAATTGTTGATAATCACGTTGACGACCCATATCCTAGTGGCAAAGTCAGCTTTGAATATATCCATTAAATGCCTTGTAGATTTTGATGGCTTTTGAACTTTCTTGCCCTTCTGCTTCACTGGCCTAGAAAACAGTGAAGAATAGCAAGAACCTACTTTGTGACCACAGGACAAATGTAGTTTTTGTACTGACAGTTTCTTGTGTAATGCCACACACTACAGTTCCAAAAACTGATTGGAGACCTGCTGAGTGATGAAGCCTGGACCACTGGAAATTGAGTTGACATGGTTGTTTTCAACCAGGTTAGAATAATGTTTCATGTTAATCAAGTGCTGACACTCCTGAGTGTCAGCTTGTAGAGTCACTTCAGGGTCTTGTTCCACTCTGGCCAGGAGTCATTTAAAAGTGCCTGCATCGCCATGTCTGAAGTCCACCAATAAAAATCAGACATCTGATCTGTGATTCAGTCACGTTACCCAGCTTGAAATTTTCACATTCGTGCTTCATGACATCAGCATACATGATGAAGTCATCGGTGTTGTGTTTATTGAGTTTTAGGCAATGATAGTGAACACTGAAAAGAGATGACTGTTCTCCAAAAATGCCTGTTAACTGTTGGACCGTTTTGTCAAATGATAGGGTACTTATGTTCTTAGGCAGAAGGAAGTTGAAATAACATTCATGTTCGGCAGTACTCAATCATTGGAACAACGTGCATGTCTGCCACAAATCACCTTTACTGGTGACCTCAACTCAAAAGATACCTCATAATGTTTGAACCAGGATTCAGATGTAATTCCTGAAGTGGTATCAAACCGGAAGTTGGTAATGGAGGCAGCAACTGATTCACATGAGGTCTGTTCAGTGTCTGACAATGACATCATTGGACTCACTAATAACTGCTAGTCAAGGTTTTGATTAACTTGTACCGGGCTAATTCAAATTAGGCTTGGTGCTGTTGTAGGATTGCACATAAATCTGCTGTAGAAATTGCTTTGTTGATAGAATACAACACCTCATCACCAATTTGTTGTGTTCACTTACCTATAGCTACTGATGAGACCCAAAGCTAGGAAACAGGACAAAGCCTAGGCTTGAAATAAACCTTTATTCAGAAAAAAAAACAGCCAAAAAACTCAGCAGTGCATTCAGAGCACCAATATTTCAATGGGTTTCCCAAGAACATTCAAGACATGGTTAGGAACAATGACCAATCAGTGCAAGTCAGCCTGGGATTGGTTGTCAGCCAATAGGATTGATTGTTTTGGCTCATCATAACACTTTAGCCTGTTGCATTTTCAAACTTCTGACCAGATGCAGAGGGAAAGTAGGCAGATAGCATGGATCTGTAAGCATTTTTGCGGAAATTTTAAGCTAATGATTTCAAGGCAGCATTTGTTATTGATTAATTTCAAAATGGTCATCTTTTGATCATATTGCTACAAGATGCAATGTTGCACGCAAGTGTTAATTGCTTACCTAAGGTGCATAATAACAAATCTATGACATTGTCAAAGAGCAAATGTGATAATAGACTTCTTATACTTTTATACTTTATACTTTAAAAGGACTTCATTTTTATCCAGAATTTTAATGGATTTAGAGGATTTACTTGTCTATTGTCACTGTACCATCGGTACAGAAAATCTCAATAAGGTTCTTCAACTGACTATTATAATTAAAAAGTTACCGGTCTACAGAATAAAATACCATAACCAATTTTTGTTTTTACTTGCAGCCTACATTTGTTTTGCATGTTTGCAATATCTTCATTGTAGTCAGCTGTTGCCTTGACTAAATCTTTTTCCCTTGGATTTAGTGTGGTAGCTGCTGATGGTGCCTGTGAACATCTGAAGCCTATGTTTCCCAACCTTTTATTTAGCCCAATGCCCCTCTGAAGCACTTTCACACTTACCAATGCCCCTCTTCGGCACAATATACTTTCTGGCACCCCCATGGTGTAAAAACATATCTACCATATGGTAATATGAAAAAAAAGATTCTGCTTTCAATTTTTATTTGTCTTTAAGCTTAGCTTTCACAGTACCTGTGCACTGTACAGCAGCTTCAATGTCAATATTATTTATCCTTGAACTTGATTGTTTTTGAGCAAGAGTTGAAATATCTAGTTCAAGTTGTGATAGCAAAAGCGTTAAGTCCTTATGAGTAACAATGTTCAAAAAGTTTCTGTTTCTTGTGAGTATGTGGCTCACTGCACTGAAGCTTCTTTCAGCGAGGTAGGAGGATGGAAATGCAATGAAGAACAGTTTGGCTCCAAAGACCAGGAAATTTTATATGACATGGAGCTACAAACCACAAAAACCAACATTTTTGAAATGCATTTATGTTTTTTCATCATTCTGAATTTTGATAATTTCATCTTGCAAGCTCTCTTCCTGTTCTTCCACCATGTAAAGAAGCGGACTAATTAGCCAAGATGGAATTTCCAGATTGTGCAAATCCTTGAATCGATTCTGAAAATCCTTCTTCAGTGATTGCAGGTGTAAGCAGCACTCTTGCAAATCACCATCTGTGAAAGAGTGTGCAGGGAAACTTTGAGAACACTCTTCTTCCAATGTTTTGCTTAGATATTTCCAATTTTCTGATAAAATGGACACAACACTTTTTGCCTGGATTAAATTGAAATTCTTATCCTGCAGTTTCATATTTAGAATATTCATTTTATCTTACAGATTGGCTAGGTATGCACACATCTCCATATAAGTTCAATCTTGTTTCCAAGCTCATGTCGACTTTGAGCAAAAATTCAACTACAGTGTCAAAAAGACCAAAGAAAAGTTTTAAGCAGCTGCCTTTTGACAGCCAACACACTTAAGTGTGAAGAAGAAAGTGTTCAAACTCTTCTGCTATTTAATGTATGAGCTTTAATTTTGTTAATAGCAGATCAAGAGTCACGTTAGAAAAAAGTTGCTGGCTGAGGTTTTAGGCTGTGAGATGTTGATGGTGAATTATACAATGGATTGCAAACAGACTTGGATTTTTTTTCCATAAGTGCCTTGAAACCAGCATAGAGACCTGTCATATATGGTGCTCCATTTGTTGCACAAGTAATCATGTTCCTAATCAGAATACTTTTATCCTCAATATACATTTTGAACTTTTCATAAATTGATTCTCTGTTCATACTTGGTTTTAACTTTTTACAAAAGCGAAATTCTTAAGGAACTTTTCCATTTCCGATAAACCGTACAAATGCCATTAGCGGCGCCTCATTGTCTCACACAGTTGACTCATTCAGATGTATCCCAAATTCTGTTTTTTATAGTTCTGTGCATAATTGATATTGAATGTCTTCACTCATTTCATCAATATGACAAGCTATAGTTAATTACTTAAAGGAATTGATTTTGAAATACTCATACCATTTTGAGAACAGTGGTGAACACTTCTGCTACAGTAGGCATTATTAATCTTTCACCTATTTTCCACACTTTGCTTTCATTTTGGAAATGTTATAAGAAGCAACAAGATCACTATCAAGGTCATTTTTAGCGAGTGTGCAATGGTTTTCAAATGCTTCTTTCATCCTCTGGATCTGAGTAATACCAGCTGTCAGGGTTGTCAGAGTGTCTTTTACGGAGGTGTTCCTGCAATCTTGATGTTTACATGGCTTCATTAGACTATACAGTATTACAAATAAGACACTTGGGGCATTGCTGATCTGATGGGAATGGAATAAAAGCATACTCCAGGTATGTAATATTGTATTGATGCATTTTCTGTAGTTTCTGTTTCTTAGCAGGGTTAGAATTCAAGGCTTCACCACTATCAGACTCATAATAATCATGCCATACATATTTATCTATCATTAATGGGGCTAAATTAAAATAAAAAATAACTGAAACTGGGAATGCCAATTAGATGTTGATAATGCAGCGAGTTGACAAGGTTAGTCAGGTCTCATGACTCAATTTAGGGTGCCACTTATCACACCCCCCAAGAATCCTGAATGGCCATCCGATGATTTCTACTTCCCCTTAGGACATGTAACCGCCCCCATTACGAATTAAAGTCTTAAGCAAAGTGTTCTGGTGAGATTTGCCTCCAGTTGTGCTGTTTTTGAGAAATTTGGAATCTTTGAATTTTCAAATAAGGACTGTTCACTTCATTTTTAAGGAACCTGGAATGCACCATTGTGAGAGAATAAGAAATGGAAAAAAAGATTCCATATGAATTCCTCATCCCGGTGGTCCCAGTGCTGCTCTTTTCTTGAATTAGTTAAAAGCTGTGTTAACTTTTTGTTTACTAATCGATTCCTTATTATCTGTTAATTTGATTCTGTCAGACAACATTTTAATACAAGCTTTATTGTTGGTCTTTGGAAATTTATTATCAAAATAGAATTCCAGCTCCTTAACTTTGTTAGTGCATTTAATTTCTCTGAGACAAACCATAATGTGTCTACATTTCAGGCCAAGATCCTTCATCAATACTGAACTGAAATGATGGATGTTTATTTTCCTCCATAGATGCTGCCTGACTTGCTGAGGCCCTCCAGCATTTTGTGTGTGCATTGCACAGGAATTCCAGTGCAAGGTTTCCCCTGCTATCCCAATGTACAGCGTTCCTATGAAACCGTTCGTATGCCGAATTGGCATAAAGCGAAGAAGCAATTACCGTTAAATTTATATGGGAAAATTTTTTGAGCGTTCCCAGACCCAAAAAATACCCTACCAAATCATACCAAATAGCACATAAAACCTAAAATAACACTAACATATAGTAAAAGTAGGAATGATATGATAAATACACAGCCTATATAAAGTAGAAATAATGTATGTACAATGCAGTTTCACTTAACAGAATTGGGAAGTTTGAGTTAAAATTGATCTGTCGAAAAAACGCGGCATGTACACGCATGTGCACGTCATGTACACGCACATCACGCGTGCTCACGTACATGCATTTGCACGTCACGCATGCGCACAAACCTGCCCGCGCAAGCCTTCATGGTCATGGTAGTCTTTTTCGGGGTAAACATAAGTTTAAAGTGAGGGTCTTTTTTCGTAAAAGCGAAAATCCTCTTTCAGTTAACGAAAACAAGTACTAATGTAGGTCTTTCGTAAAAGCGAAATGTCGTAAAGAGTTCGGAAAGCGGGGGACACCTGTATCTGCAGAATCTCTTGTGTCCATAATATGTCTTCCTAATTCCTTAACCCATATATTGCAAATATTTTGTCTGTGTAGCAGTTCTGATTCCCAGAATGATTAAAACTTAATTTCTTGATTCCCCATTTTTAATTAACTTATTTTTTCTTAATTTTATTGTATCTTATATTGGAGGCAGAGAAACCTGACTCATAAAGCCTTAGAACGATACAGTATTTAATATATTAATGATAGTTCTGACATTATACTGTAGGTTGATATTTTAAATATCCTTTTCATTGTAAGTCATGCAGTGCCGGTGTTTATGGGAAGAAGGTGTTGGTGGCAGCTAACCTGACTTTACCTTATATTGTGCCGATAATTTAATGGTAATTTCCCAGTTTTCCATATAATTTTCTCATTACTCAATCTTCCCCTTCTCTCAGTTTCTAGGTATTTAGCTAATTTAAATGCAGAGTTAACACTAATACAACCACTTTCACTAATGCAATTAGAATTATTCTCATATGCTTGCTTCCCTTTTGCCTGCATTATGCTCTACATACTTACTATCTTTAGCAATAAGTTTTAAATTAGAAATCACTTACTTTTTCCATAGTTCGTCCCATTTACAGTATATATCCAAAGTTAAGTTGAGCCTTGTTCGTTCTGGTGCTCATGTTCTCACACTATTTCAGCCTGTAATTTAATTCCTAGATTCAATAAGGGTTTAAATTCTTTGCCTGTTCAAGTGCACCCTTTGAACCTTTGTCTTATACCTGACAGGTGTACTGGTACTTTAGTATTAGTTGTGTTTTGATCATACACTTGGTATTCTGCCTTTGAAAGGCATAAAATATCAGCCTACTGCATATTGTCTGAACTAACTTTAATATATTAAAAACTATTAAGTTCTAAGGCTTTATCAGGCATTCGTTAGACTGCATTTGGAGTACTGTGAATAGTTTTGGGGCACATATCTAACAAAGGATGTGCTGGTAATGGAGGGGGTCCAAAGAAGGTTTAAGAGAATGATTAGGGAACGAAAGGGTTAACACATGAAGAACATTTCATGGCTCTGGTTTGTACTCAGTGGAGTTCAGAAGAATGGGGGGGGGGGAGGAGATCTCTTTGAAACGTACTGAATATTGAAAGGCCAAGAGAGAGAGAGAGGAACTGGGGAGGATGTTTCCAATAGTGCTAGAGTTTAGGACCAGAGGGCAGAGCCTTAGAATAGAAGGGCTTCACTTTAAAACAGTGATGATGAGGAATTTCTTTAATCAGAGAGTGGCAAATCTCTGGAATTCTTGACTACATTCAGCTGTGGAGGCCAAGTGCATACTTAAAGCGGAGGTTGGTAGGTTCTTGATTAGTAAAGGCTTCAAAAGTTATGGGGAGAAGGCAGGAGAAGGGGCTGGATCAGCCATGAATTGAATGTCAGAGCAAACTCAATGGGATGAATGGCCTAATTTTGCTCCTCTGTCTTGTGATTTTATGGTCTAAGCTATTTTATTGTAAAACATCTATTACTGATGTTTATGCGAGGAAAATGTTGGTGGCAATTTATAATTTGTGATGGTCAACTTTGCATCTAAAGTGATATTATTCTCAACACTGACAATTACATTTTTAAGAAGTCAGACTATAAATTGATATTGCTTGAAACATTACCCGACCAAACAAAATTTCAGTATTTTAATTACAAAATTTCTTAGTGTTAAAAATATTACCACACTGCAAAACCTGTGTCATTATCTTAGGTTACTTCTATTGGATTGCAAATTACTGGTTCCAGCAGCCCTGAGGGGATTTGGAAATGCTTTGCTGTTAAAAAGCCAGCTTCAAAACTGGGGAGATACAGATATATGGAGCAACTCTGGGTTAGTTGACTTAACCGAATTAACAATCTTCCTTTTTTGAGTGAGGATCATGTGGAGATAAGACATGCCGCAGATCATGCATACTTGAATACAAATTTCGGTATTAATTACACTGTTTTTCCCACAAGCTGAAACACCCCAGTATCTGCTTTATCTACCCTTTGAATATGTAAACCTAAAATCTGGTAACAGTCTTTTTTTTTGAATATAGGTGCCCCAGCCTATTTAATAAAACTTACTAGATATATTCCCATTTGCTGGAATTATCCCATATAAACATCATGAAATTATGGAACTAATTTTCCTGGAGACTTGTGACAATGGATTAGAACATCTATATCGAAGAAACTTACTGCCAGAGCAAAAATTACTGGGCATAATGGATTGTTGTATGCCTTGACTGATGCAATGTCATATTTTCCTATGATACATGTACCAATCTGCTAAAACAGTGAAGTTAATTAACATTGTTCTGCTTCTTTTATCAATGGTAAGCAACATTTTGCTTCATGAGTACTGGTTTAGTCACAACTGCACTTAGGCTATTGACAAATCACTGTAGTAAGGCATTTTGTGCAAAAGGTGCTGTGGAAGTGATTTTGCTATACAAGGCAAAGCAGTTCCCTGACAACTCTTCCAGTGACAAGCACACTTCAATGCTTGCTCTACTATCTTGCTATTTTAGATACAATAGCAGGCTGGAAAAATCGACCACATAAACGTGATTCTATTTAAACAGGATAAAAATTAAAGAAAATACAAATCCAGCTGATTTAAATACAATAGTTGAGTAATAAAGAACTAATTAATACTTTGAGTTTTTAAATCTACTTCACCAGTAAACAGGGCGGCCTTGTTTCAAAATTTGCAACATTTGAAACAGTCACAAGTCTAAAAAGTTTCTTTTGATTCAGGTAACTGCAGCCAGATGTTCTGCTCATGTTACAACATGATATTATGGTTGTTGACATCAACGTGACCTGAAGAGTATCCACAGATATTTCAATCAAGACGTGAGGAAATGCTTTGTTAAATGCAGAAAGAGAGGAAGTTTAGTTAGAAACTAGACAACGGGGTGACCCGTTGGGGCACCCTTTGAGAGAAGGGTAGTGCAGTCCGATGTGTCTAGAATGAACATTGTTTTCCTGAATGCTATTGGTATCGCTTTGCTTTGGAAACTGAAATAGAAAACCTCAGTTTATTAAAGAAGAACAACGCGTAGCAAAGCAAATATAGCTCCTCCTCATTTAACGAAGGACACTTTTGATGGCATTATTTCTGGATTATCTGCCACCCTTGTGTCTCTCGCTGTCATTCTGGAGACGTGCAGCCCTTTCATCCCCCGTCTCTTCATCTCTTCTACTGTTTGTTGTTTGTCTCTGATCCTGGAGACATGCATGCCTCTCCTCCTCCGTCTGTTCTTCTCTCATCTTTTTTTGTCCTGACTCTTTGATCCTGGAGTCGTGCGGCCCTGGCATCATCTGATTCTTGTTCTCTCCCTCTCCTTGCTGTGTCCCGACGACGTTTGGTGTCATCTCTTGACCATAATGTACCCCTTCCCTTTCCACGCGGCATAATTAGGCTGACCATTTTTTTTTACCCTAATGCTGGATAGAAGATACGAAGCCCTAACACCAAAGGATGCTGATTATTCTTGATAATGCGGTTGGCGTTCTCCTAAATGGACGTGATATAGTCACCGCTGTCCTTTGACTGCAGCAAATGGTTTTATGGGTGTCTCGAAGTACATAATTACAATAAGATTTAATTATCTTATATTGATGGGTGGCAGTTAGATCTGTCCCAATCCTGCACATGCTAATGGTGATTAGCAGAATGTGACCCCTCGAAATGGAGCTGCCCTGCCCTTTTGCTCTGGTAGGTGTCGCTGCTGAGGCTGGCCGTGCGCATGCGTCAGGCTGTCACGTCTCGATTTCCATGATGGCGATCAGCTCTCAGTTGAAAGCCAGCCTGTTGATTTTTGGCGAATGAGCAATTTTATACAAATATATAACCCTGAACTTTGCCTGCATTCTGTAAGTTAGTGCATTTTAATTCGATTTAGCCAAAAAAAGTGCCACTGTAATGCACTGTTTGCGCTAATTAGAGGTCACAGACAGACAGAGCATGAGAGTTTTAGTAGTATATAGATATATCGCTCTGTTTTGCAAAATGCGTATCCCTCTGTCTCTTCATGTTCCTTCAGCAGAGTATACTTCCTGTATTTGTAGGTAAAATTAAGCTCACCACAGGAAGCTGTGTTTAAGTACATCTCAGTGAAATGGAAGTGTTAATTACCGGCTTCAATACTCCAGCACTGAAAACACAATGATTACAAATGCAGAATTAATTCCTTCACATTTTGATCGCAGTTAGCTGAATTTAAAAGAAAATGTAATTCCATATTTTCTCTTTTAATTTGATCTTTATTCCCTTTTCTTTAATTCTACTTCTTTTCCTGACTTAAGCATGCTCATTCACATAACACGTTCTTTTTTCACAGTATTTCAGTCTTTGTTACTACTTAACATGTTGGGTTAAAATAGTTTTTGAGATTACTTTTGAAGAACAAAATCAATCCCTGCCTGACTTCAGTCTGCACCCAGACTGGGTCTTTTCTAAACATTGCCTGTCATAAAATTATAAATCACTTCTGGGGTGTATGGGGTGTCAGGGAGAGGTAGCACCTCTGGTGGGGGAACTTGTCGCGTCCTTTTCAAGGCGGTTAGCCCACCTTTGGTCCCCACCTGGCACTCAGCTTTCACCTGTGGCGCCCCGTAGCTGTTTGCATGCGACAGTGGCCACACCCCGGGCAAAGGCTTCGACAAGCCGGCTAAACCAGGTGAGGGTAGCTGACGGGTCTCAAACCCTTGGTGAGATAGGGAGTTGTCTATCCTAACATGTGAAGACAGACTCTGGCAGACTGAGCGGACGATACCAGTGGAAGGTCCAACGGTCAAGAAGGCAGTCTCTGCAAGTGTCGTGGAACGTGTAGAGCACGACAAGACACAGAAGATGTCCCATCTCCAACCGTCTTGACTCTGTCTTGCCACTGGATCCAGATGGGAATTGGGAAGAGAGAGTGAGGCTGACGCTGCGCAACTCTCCCTCACTTAAAACCAAATCATGCCCTAGTTTGGTCCTCATCGATGTCGACGATGTACGAACACTCACACACATATCACTTTTACAAATCACAACTGACAAAGGTGAATGACAAGCTGGATTTTACAATTCTCTCTGTTGAAATTAATGATAGAATTTGCCTTTGTAATATTACGTGTTACAGTCTATACTTGTAATTTGCAATTTTTGCCTGATTGATTAGGAAGTATGGGGTAGGTTCTACAGGTACTCAAAGTCCTCTGTTCAAAATTCGTGTTTTAATACACTGTTAACAAGTTAAAATTAAAAGATTTCATGCTCAGTCTATTTAAATTGGAAGTCTTGTTGAACATGGCTCAACAGTTTTCTACTGGTAATAACCTGGACAATTATTTCACTTTCATTTAATTTTCTCCATCACGGAAGACATACTGTTGGACTGTAATTTGAAGGTGATGATACTGCAATTGCTTTGAACAACATACAATTTAATAATCATTTTGAAATGATAGCGTGCCTTCCATTTTATCAAAACCACACTTAATAAGAAGACAAATGAATAAAATATACGGTTCAGGGGTAAAATCCTATTTAGATATGAATTAAACTTCAGTAATTAGTTACTATCTGCATTCCCAGAAATCTAATCCAAAATAAACAACTAAAATTCACTTTAATTTGCATACTGTTTTAAAAATTTCCCTTGTATTATGCTGATGCATTTTTGAAATTAAATACTCCAAATGCAGAGGAGACATCATTCACATTACAACTAACATGTGTATAAATGCACTTTGCAAATGATGCATACCTATGCCCATAGATCACTAAGATGTCATAGATGGGGATGCAATCAATAACCAACATAAGCTAATGGAATGGTGTCATTCATATTTTAGTATAGAAATGTATAGAAAAATTCATGTTAGAATATCCTGAAGTGTAGTGTGCAACTCTGGGCAGAAGAATTTAGGGATGATATATTGGTTTGGTGAAAACTATTATTAAAATTAAAATTACAAACACCACATCAACATTAATTAATAGTGACTCTGCATTTGCCAAGGTTTGTCATGGTAGGCTGGTCCAGAAGGTTAAATCACATGGGATCAATGATGAGTTGATAAATTGAATGCAAAATTGGCTTGGTCATAGAAGACAAATGGGCATCTGTTTGACTGGAGGTCTATGACCAGAGATGTCCCACAAGAATCAGTGCTGAGGCCCCTTCAGTTTATATTTGGAAGAAAACATAGGTGGTCTGAAAAATCCATTTGCAAATAATATGAAAATTGAGTTGTGGGGAGTGAGAAAGGTTGAAAAAAGGATGCAGCAAGATATAAATTAATTGGAAACTTGGACAAAGTGATGGTAGATGGAGTTTAATTTGGGCAAGTGTCAGGTGTTGCACTTCGAGAGGTCAAGTGTAAGAGGAAAGTATACAATATATAGCAGGACCCTTCAAAACATTGATGCACAGAAGGATCTTCAGGGTGCAAGTCCGTAGCCTGCTGGAAGTGACAACACAAGTGGATAGGGTCATGAAGAAGGGTTATGGCATTAGTCGAGCCATTAAGTTTAAAACGAGGTAAGTCAAGCTGTAGATGTTTAAAATTTCGGTTTGGTCACTTTTGGAATATTACGCATTAGTGTTCTGATCACTGCATTACAGGAAGGATGTGGGTGCAGAGGAGATTCACCAGGATGTTGTCTGGATTGGAATGTATCAGCTGTAAGAAGAGGTTGGACAAAATTATATTACATATGAGAAATGTTTGAAGGAAACTTGTGAAGCAAGAATTTGTACACAGAAAGGGGAGTGGTGACTGAAACTATACGTTCAGGAGGAGATGATGAAGCAGTTAGTAATGTTTAAGAGACATTGAAACAAGCACATTAGCAGGCATGGAATAGAAGGATACAGACCATGTGTGGGTAGGATGGGATTAGGTTAGATTGACATCATGGTTGATGCTGAAGGGCCTGTCCCTGTGCTGTAATGTTCCATGTTAGTGCTGTGCAACTCTTCTCCTGCACCAGTACAGGAAATTTCTATGAATTTCCTAATGTAAGAGGTGAGGAGTAGCCACTTCCTTGCCATGAGGAATCCAGCAAAAGGGGACAGTGGGGGGGTGGGGGGGGAACTAACAATGCCTCACCTTTCACCCTGTGAGCCTCTGCGTACAGCATACCATCCTTCGTCATTTTCACCAGCTGCAACAAGGTCCCACCACCAGCCACAGCTTCTCTTCCCCACTCCTTTCTGCCTTAGATACAGGAGTAGAACAAGGCCCATTGAGTCTGCTCCACTACTTAATCATTGCTGATTTTTTTAGCCCAATTTTCCTGCCCCTCCTCAAATCTTAAACCCCCTTTACCAATCAATAACTTAACAATCTCTGCCTTAAACACATTCCCCCCACCCCCGTTCATAGGAAGTACACCTTCCATGAGATCCTGGTTCTCGCTTCCCTCCCCATCCATCCTTTCCTAAGGCCTGGCAGTACAGGTAACACTTGTCCTTGCATCTCCTCCCTCAAGACCATCCAGAGATCTAAATAGCACTCTCAGGTGAGGCAAAGATTCACATGCATCTCCTACAACCTCTCCTACTTCACTCACTGTCCCTGGTGTTATTGCCTCTATATTAATTATTTATTTTTTATTTAGTGAGGGAGCGTGGCATAGGCCTTTTCAGCCACACTGCCCCAGCAACTCCACAACTCTGATTAACCCTAATCTAATCATGAGACAATTTACAATGACCAATTATACCCGTTCAATTTTTGTACTTTGGACTGTGGGAAGAAATCGGAGCACCTGGGGAAAATGCATGCATTCCACGGGAAGGACATACAGAGACTTTGGCTAGAATTGAACTTTGAACACTGGAATGTTCTGAGCTGAAATAGCTGCTACGCTACTATGGGCAAGGCCAAACATGGTCTGGGCAACAATTTCACAGAGTGCCTATGTTCAATCCACAATGCTATCCTGAGCTGCCGGCTGCAGACCATTTCATCTCTCCTCTCCATTCCCACACTGAGTTGTCTATCCTCAGCCTTGCCCTTGCCAAGATGAAGCCCAACACAAACTGGAAGAACTTCATTTTCTGCCTGAGGATTCTACAACCCAATGGCATGAATATTGAGTTTTTCAGTTGCAGGTAACTCTTTCTCCCCCTCTCCCTCCTGCTTCCATCCACTCACTACACACACAGTTCACCCACAGGTTCTTCCCACTACCACAGTCTGGTCCTGCCATTTACCACTCCCCTAATGGTTCCCATTCTCACCTTCTTTTCTTATCCAGCACTGGTAGCCTTTGTATTCCTGCTTAACTCACTCCAGTAGCTGTCCCAGTCTTCTCAAACCTCTCCTTCCACTTTGCTTCAATTGTTTATTGCTGGAGGATTAGATATGGGTTGGTATGTGACACAAGCTGATTGATAGCAATGGAGGAACGATGGCAAGATGTGTCACCTTTGTACTGAAGGCTGTCTATGGTTTCATAAGTTATAGAATACATAAATCACGGTCAATTACATGAAAAATTGTCCAACTGCTTTGCATCTGCATATAATCTTCAACTTATATTAACAGACAGATACAACCATTAAATTTTGATGCCCTTTGCAGAAATATTTCGGAAACCTTCTCTGGAGTTTACAGCAGAGCCACATGTAAAAATTAACAAGGAACAATCAATTGATCAATATCTCCATCATGGAGAAATGTGAAATAAACTTGCATTTTATACAGAATATTCCATCTCTGATAGGTATAATTCCTTAAAAAGATTATCAAAAAGCAACAAAGACCAACATTTACAGCAAGGCGCTTTAATATTGTACTTTTCCTCCCACCCACCCTTTCCTTTGAACCAAACTACAGTACATACTTTAAATAAGGTATGACACAATTTGGAAATTTAAAAATTTATAAACTATTCTAAATTCCTGAACAGAAAACACCATGTGTAAGAGTGTGGTTTTTAATTAAGAATACAATGGATCACATCCCCATCAGTTCAAAGGGAATTACAGGTAACTTCGGAGCTTTCACAATGTAAATATCCGAGAGCCCCTAAACATGCAAAATAAGATCCTGCTCTACCTCACTGGACTAGTTTGTAGCAGTGATTTTCTCCCTGCCAATGCAGCAATTTCTTAATAGCAGAAATAATGGTTACTGGCACTGCACAAAGTTTTACCATAGAAGGTTAGAAATGGACAAGATAATGAACATTTGTAAAATATAATAAAAATATATACAGTGACAACAAGTTAAGGACAGAAATCATTAGGCAATACAAATGAAATGCTAACATCATTTGCTGTGTACACCTCGGTACTTTGTCGGTTACCATGGGCAACGTGGGTGAGGAGACATCTCTCATCATGTACTCTGGTCACCAATTCTTCCCCCATATGCACACAAAGTTAGGTCCAAAAGTAAATCTCTGTGACCATTTTATTTATTTCTTATCTGTCAAGTACCTCTACAAAACAAGCCATTTTTAACAACTAAACAATAATTGAAAAAGATACGAAATATGCAACCAGCTTAAAATGGCAAATTAGTTTCTTTAAAAAAAGAAGCAAGTTGTTTTAACCACAGCATGCCAAATCATTCTTTTCACAAACTCTGGCAATGATGATTTACCTGTTTTCTTTGTAAAATACAACAACTTCATAAGTTTTTTCAGCAACAAAAGCAAACTGTATACTTTTATGATCTACATAAAACTTATTTACAAAGGGTATTTGGCATATGTGTAATCACCTATACTATCAGCTTTTTGTTCTGAAGTGTAAATGTATTCAGATACAAATTGTATTCACAAACTCAGGGAAAATTGCCGTTGAAACTGGTGGTAATCCATAGAATCAGATATTTACGTTTCTTTTAAATCTTATTTTCTGTTTTTTTTCTTTGTTTTTCATTTTGGTTCATTTGTGCTGATCTTTCCTGAATTGCCAAAAATACACAAGAAGAAAACCTTCAGAAAGTCATCTCTAGATGAACCATTCCTTTTTACTCTCGTCAATGGTTTCTGTGAAGTTAGGATCATTGTTTATTATAGCTGCATCGGCATTTTCAGCAGACTCAGCCCCCTTGGCCTCATTGGTATGGTAGGTCCCTTTGTGGCGAAACATGTAACGGATCAAGAAGACCAATGTGCAAAGGATGGTGAAGATTACAACTGCAATAATACCTAACAGAAAGAAACACACAATTAATGAAGGGCTTGATAAGATCAAAAGAGACAGCTTTGGAATTTTTTTTTCGTCCTCTTTTTCTGATGAGAATCTGGTTCCACAGTCTCAGGCCATCTAACTCTACCCTGCTCAAGTGCCCATTATTTAGTTGCATACCTGACAGCATGAGTTACAAGTTGCAATGTTGTTACTATCAAGTAGTGTTTCACATGCTTAACTGTACTTTTCAGATAGTGCATATCATCTAAAAGAATTTGCAACATGGTTAAAAACCCATGACTTAATTTACTGGAGCAATTGTGCATGAAGGAACTACAAATACAACAGAATAACCACTCCAGGTTAAAAGAAAGTATGCCCTGACAATAACAGAGTTTTCCATGGTGAAGGAAAAGTAGCATCCATATTTGGGACAGGGAAGGAGGTAGGGACGTGTGTGTGTGTGTGTGTGTGTGTGTGTGTGTGTATGTGTGAGTGTGTGTGTATGTGTGTGTGTGTGTGTGTGTGTGTGTGTGTGTGTGTGTTTTAGATAAGCGTGCACATGAAATGTATTTACACATCAGATCAAGAGTTAATTTACAACCCTAATAACCCTAGTCCTTTGTGGTCAATGCTTGGTAGTCCAATACCGGATAACTATCCCTAACTAAACCAAGATGATCACCTTCTTAATTTTTGAAGACCTTATACTCTGGTGTGTTGTTAGTATGATATTTGACCTATTGACAATTAAAGGGCAGCACTATAGTTGTTGATGTTCCCAAATTCCTGTTTACCCACATCCACCACAACAGTAGTGACTATGGCCTTGGATGATGTTATCAAGGAAGTCTTTGTGTTATGCCGCAATACATTTTATAAAGGGCACAAGTATTGCTGTTATTATTAAGGCAGCATCCATTATTAAGGACCTCCAGCACCCAGGGCATGCCCTTTTCTCTCTGTTACCATCAGGTAGGAGGTACAGAAGCCTGAAGGCACACACTCAGTGATTCAGGAACAGCTTCTTCCCCTCTGCCATTCAATTCTAAAATGGCCATTGAACCCTTAAACACTACCTCACTTTTTAAATATATATTATTTCTGTTTTCGCATGATTTTTCATTTATTCTATATAAGTATACTGTAATTTATTTATTATTATTTTTCTTCTGTATTATGTATTACATTGAACTGCTGCTGCCAGGTTAACAAATTTCATGACACAGGCCGGTGATAATAAACTGATTCTGATCCTCATTCTACTTTACTGGTTGGATTGTACTCACTGGAAACACACTTTTTTCACTATTATTTTTCTTAATCCTTTAGACGTTATTTTTCTTGCAGAGATTGATAGGGTGTTTGCCTTTATTAGTTGACGCACTGACTTCAAGAGCTGGCAAGCTATGCTATGGCTTTATCAAACTCTGGTTAGACTGCATCTGGAGTATTGTATTCAGTTTTGGTTGCCCCATTATAAGTAAGATGTGGAGAATTTGGAGAGGTGCAGAAGAGGTTAACCAGGATGCTGCCTGGATTAGAGGGCATGCTTTATAAGAAGAAAATATACAAACTTGGGGTGCTTTTTCTAGACAGGCAGAGATTGGGGAGAGGTCTGACAGGATTATAAGATTGTGAGAGGCTTCGATAGAGTAGATAGAGTATCTTTCTTTTCCTACAGGTCAAAATCTTGAATACTAGAGGTCAGGCAAATAAGGTGAGATCAGGTAAATTCAAAGTAGGTGTGTGGAACAAATTTCCTACAGAGAGTGGTGATGGAGGCAATTCAATGGAAGCATTTAAGAGGCTCTTAGGCAGGTACATGAATGTGCAGAGAATGGAGTGACATGGGAAGTGTGCAGGAAGAAGAGATCAGTTTAGTTGGCATTTAATTACTAATTTAATTAGTGCAGTATAACATCATAGGCTGAAGGACCTGTTCCTGTGCAGTTCTGTTCTATATTCTCTATAACTACATGGGGTGTTTTGGACAAGAGATTGAAGATAAATTTCAACCTTAGTGTTCTGTTCCTACTGCACTTACTGCTTCAGCCTGGTGGTGGTGCTCTTTCAACACAGAACTCATTTAACTGGCAATAACCTCAATTACACCTGCAAAAATTGCATTTTAATGACGTAGTAGAGTGATACTGAACTCTTGTTCCAATGATTGTTGTACTGAACAAGGAATTTAATTTTACTCTCATATTAAAATTTCAATACAGAAAGTTGCACTGTCTTTGTTGATGAATAAATTATTTTTAACAAAATAGTACCATTAACATGATGATTATCTTATGCCTCCACTGATGTTGCCCTCATCCACATCTCCTTCATTTCCTAGACATTCATGCACACTCCATCTTCTTGCCACATTAACAGGGATAGAATTCCTCTTGAACTCATCTACCACCCAATGAACCTTCGCATCGAACGCATCACTCTCCACGATTTTGTGATCTTCAACAGGATCCTACCACCAAACACATTTTAACCTCCCCTGCACTCCTATTAATCCTGCCATGATTCCTTTACCCATTTGTCCGTCCCCACTAATCCCCTAGCACACATCCCTGCAAGTGACAAAAATGCTAAACTTGCCCATTAACTTCCTCCCTCACCTCCATTCAGGGCCCCGAACAGTCTTCCAGATGAGGCAGTACTTCACCTGAGAATCTGTTGGGGTCAGCTATTGTATTCAGTGCTCCTGATGTAGCCTCCTCCACATTGGTGAGTGCAACTTCCCAGTAGCCAACCATTTTAATTCCTATCTCCATCCCCGTTCTGACATGTGGCTCCTCTTTTGCCACGATGAGGTCAGGTCACCCTCAGGGTGAAGTAGCAACATCTTATATTCCATCTAGGTAGCCTCCAACCTGATGGCATGAATATCAATTTCTCTTTCTGGAATTTTTCCCTCCCCCTCCCTCTACTGTTCCCCACTCTAGCCACTTACCTCTTCTCCTCACCTGCCTATCACCTCCCCCTGGTGCCCCTCCTTCTTCCCTTTCTCCCCTGGTCTACTGTCCTCTCTGAACAGATTTCTTCTAGAACCCTTTACCTTTCCCCACCCTCCTGGCTTCATCTATCACCCTCTAGCTAGTCCTCCTTCCCCTACTCCCACCTTTTTATTCTGGTGTCTTCCCACTTCCTTTCCAGTCCTGAAGAAGGGTCTCAGCCTTATAAAAGGCTACATTTTAGCACCCCTTTATACTGCTGCATCCTGCATGAAATGACAGCACGTAGAACAGTTCAGCAAAGTAAACAACACAAATTTGACCAATGACTCCTTATAGTTCATATCCTTTAATCCAGGTGACTTCCAGGTAAACCTGTTCTTCAATCTTTCTAAAGTCCCCACAACCTTGCTGTAATGGAGTGACCAGAATTGCATACAGTACTTCTCATGCAGCCTGACCAAGGTTTTGTATAAAGTAAAAGATCTAATTACTTATTAATCCTCAATTCTGAAATGTAAGAGCGAGGAAACAGTTTTTGTTTTATCTTTTCAATTTCTGCTGGTGTTTATACGAGCTAATACGTGAAGAATATTTCTGTCTTTTCACAACAAGAACTTTTCCAAATTCGCTTTTCAAGAGCCTCCCTACACTTCACATATTGTACTCTCCATATGCCTCCCATCTTTAATCCTCTATATGAGTCATATGCTTCCTATTATTGCTCCATCCTACTCTAAATATCCCTTGTCTTTGATGGTTCCATGTTCTTGCTTCCCTAGCTTACAGGTAAAACTTGCCCTGAACCTCTCGTTGAACGCTTCCCATTGTGCAGGTGTAGACTTACCTGCAAGTAGAAGCTCTCAATTTACCATTGGTGGGTGCTGCTTTATTTTAATGGAATAAGCATTCTCCCAGTTTAAGACTTTTTTACTGGTTCATCCCTATCTTTTTTCATAAACACTATGAAATATATAGTTGTGATCACTGCCTCCAAAATGCTCCTCTAGTTGATCAGCTCCATTCCCCAAGATAAGGACCAGTATTGCTCCTTCCCTCGTTGGTCTTTAAATATTGTATCAGACATTATTAGATACTGTCTACATGGTGGCATAGCGGTTAATGTAACAATATTACAGCTTGTGGCATTGGAGTTTGAATTCGGAGTTCATATCTGATATCCTCTGTAAGCAAGTTTGTATGCTCTTTCCTGTGTGCATGGGGGTTCCTTTGGGTGCTCCAGTCTCCTCCCACAGTCCAAAGATGTACTGGTTAGTACGTTAATTGATCATTGTAAATTGTAAATTGTCCTGTGATTAGGCAGGGGTTAAATTGGTGGGTTGCTGGGCTTGAAAGGCCAGAAGGGTCTGCTTTTTAAATCAAAATATAAAACAATTCACACTTGAAAAAAAAATCTGCCTTCTCTGAGCCTTTTATGCTGATTCAATTGCAGTAATATTGGCAAAACTTAAATCTTCTGGTACTATAATGTTATATTTCTTACGCCAATTTGCAAATCCTCCTTGGAGACACAAGAGTCTGCAGATGCTGAAATCTGGAGCAACAAACAACCTGCAGGAGTTTGAGAAGTATCTGTGGTGGGGATGGAGTCACTGAAGCCCGGCATCAGGATAGAGACCGGAGAGATGAATGGCCAGAATAATGAAGTGAAACGGAGTGGTGACAAAAGAGGGAGGGAGAACATAAAAGGCCAGCAGTGCTGCACTCTGGTAAGCAACAGAGCTAAGAATGGGAATCATTAGTGGAGGAATGAATGGTATTTGGAAGCAGAACCAGAACTTTGTTCTTTGATCACCTGTTGTCTGTTGGGTGGTTGATAATACATCTTCAATAAAGTGACAATACTCTTTTTGTTTCTCATCTCTAATTATTTAGCTGCATTTGAAAAACCTTCTTGGATAACCTCCCTCAAATACTGTAATAATGTATTCCTCAGCCTCCTCCCCCTAATCCACCCCTCATTAGCTCACATGAAAATTCTGTGGTCCAGGATACCAAGCTTCCAGTTTTGCCCTCTTTCCATCATAGCTCAGTGATGGCACCAATATTGTACCTCCACATGTTAATTAAAGCTTTGAGTTTATCAAAGCTTATAAATGTACATTTACATGCCTGCTCTGCATAGTGGATATCGAAAAGATGGTATTGATTGATAGAATTTCTTTCCAAATAAATACTGAGAAGACAGAGGCCATCCTCAGTTCCTGACACAAACCTTGTTCCCTGATCATCAGTATACTCCTCTGAGAGGCAAATGCCTAGAGCATTCAGAGTGAGATTGCCAATATTCTCCTAATTACAAGGAAAATAGGCTGTCCTTTCCAAAATCAACACAGGATCTATTTTCCTTAAGATGTTTCCAATCTATAAAAGACAAGTCTGAGGCTGGAAAAGATTCAATGGATAGGATTTTTTAGTTAGTGGATGATATTGCTTGTACTCCATTGCTTTCAGTGATAGATTCAAATCTGGAGCAACTCTTTGTGCCAGTGGAAATACAGCACCTGCCAACAGCAAGGCCTCTCCACGATCACTCTGTAATTGCAGCAGCACTGAGTAGATAAATATAATCTTTATTAGCCGGGTGTGCACCAAGATATGGCTTAGATGGCCTCTACTACTGCTGCAGGATGAAGGGAGGGTGGCTGGGTTAGGATTTCCAACAATCCCAGGTTGGTGTGAGCACCCCATATTTAAAAAGGAAATTGAATAGAATAATACTAGACATTTTTTCCTGTATAATTTTCCCAGCCTGGACATCTGACATTAAAATGACCTAGTCCTGCTGAGATTAATGATTCCAGGGCCACTTAACAAATACAATGGGCCAGGTTTTTTCAATCAATAGCAGCTTGACATCTGAATTAGCTGAAACCCAGCTAAGAGCAATCCCTTCAGTGAGTACTTCTGGGGCCTGCTAGAATCTCAGAACAAACACTCAGCCATAACTTTACATCTGAAGCACAATGTTGATATTCTCCTAATATGACCTCGAGCTGAGCTTTCAATATATTCTATCCATTAGCACTTTTGTCTTCTTCCACCTCCATGGTTTGCCAATCTCCATCCCCAATGTAGCTCACTTCCTCCTGAACACCCAATGTTTCTAGTCTTAACTATGCCAGATCTCTACCGGCTGAAGGAGAGTTCTATTCTGCATAGACTTGAACTTATCCAAAATTATTTAGCTTGTGCTTATTCCTGTTTATACCACTGAGCAGACTGATTTTTAACAGTTGCTTGATTGATTGTCCTTCTTTGAAAGATCCTTGACATGGCTTGAGCTGCTGATCACTTGCATGTAAAAATCTCATTGATGTCCTCCTAGCTTTATATTAAAAGAATTACATCAATTTCCTTGTACATTATAAAGTGATAAAGAAGATCCTAAAAGAATGTCACACAGCAATTTTTGAACATTATCCTCTGCTGTGAAATTTTGAGAACAAGATTGGGATCCAAAAAAGGGACCTCACAGCAAACAGATTATTAAGAATGGTGTAGTCTCTTTGTAAATGTTTCCAGCCTCATCCTTTTATGTTTTTTTGTTCAGATTGGATAATTAGCCAAGTTCACACTCTGACACTTACCACCAATAACTGCTGAATTTTGATTCACTCCATCTGTGATGGTGGTCTCTTCTTTATATGGGAATTCTGCACTAGCTGAAAGTACAAACAAACTCAATGTCACAAGTCTAATAAATTCATTAATTAATTAGATCGAACTTTCAATAAAGACAAGTGAAGGAGTTATTGGAAGATGGTAAATCTTCAGAACTGAAGTCCTTATGCGGGAAGGTTTAGATTTTTTTTTAACAAATAGCTAAAAAAACAACAGAGGCTGTTTAAAGTAGATAACCTAGGGTGGTGTCAATCATTCTTTATATCAACATTAGTACAAATTTTGGTGATAAATTCTGTTAAAATTATTTTCTGCTGCTGACTTCAATGTGCCATCAAACGGAGAATTCCTAAACACATTGTAGATATGATTTTTACAAAAACTTCTTTGCAAAACATGGCAACCAGATTGGGTCAATTGCTATCACATCACAAGCCTTAATCAGATTATGTTTGAATAATAATCCAGATGTTTTATTGTAGTTATTGAAGGCAATCAGCTTCATTGGAGATGAGGTGGTTTTATATAACATCCTGCATCAATCAGTTTGACTGTTTATGTGCTAAAATTTGTGAAGTTGAGACACCTGATGTGTCTTCCTAAACAACACCACCAAAAACAAGTCAACATTCATCCTGCACTATAATTGTTTGTGAGATTGTAATTGTGTGCACAATGGCGGTGCGGCATAAATAGTCTTTGAATATTAACATGTTTTGATATTTTTTTAAGATACTCAAAAGGGAATTGCATAAATGCAAGCTATTCTATTTCTTTCTGTGCCCTAAAGGTTACTTCTGCAAAAAAAAAACTCATATTAGTTAAATAGGAGTAGATGTATTGATCTACATGTGGAATATATTAAAGCAAAACAGAGTTCTCCAGGAACTTCCCCTGGATCATATCCTGTTATTTTGAAGGGAGATCTGAAGAAATCTGGAAAAACTGTGCAAAAGGTAGGTTTTGATGATTCTTCCATTATTTTAACATGTGCTGGAATGACTTTACCTCTTTTGACATTGACTACTTACGGAGAACCAAAACTCCTTGAATGTACAATCCCGTCTGATGTTAGTCAATTTCAATCCTTTCAACATTTTCATCAAACTAAATAAAATTAAAATACCCACACCTAGGTGAGAGGTCTTAGATGCATATTTCAACAAGCCAAAGATTTGGTAAGATTGTGTTGCAAAACAACAATTCAGCACTGTCTCAAAGAATCCAGGGCACCAAGTTATTTTGCCTTATAAATACAGATGAGTTCTACTGTATGTAGCCCATGAGTAATTATACTATCTCTGCAGCTCTGGAACTTTGATTCAAAGTAATTTGTTGGCAAGTAGAAAACTGCTGGCACAAAAGATGCCCAGTGTTAGTTTGCTAAAGATGCTTCAAAGTTCAAAGTACATTTATTATTAAAGTATGTATATTGTACTGTATACAATCTTGAGAATTGTCTTCTAGCAGGTAGGCACACAACAAAGAAACACAGTAGAACCCATTAAAAACCCCACACGACAATGACCATCAAACATCTATAGTGTGAAAAAAGAACAAATTGTGCGAACAATTACAAAGAAAACAAATAACACACAGAACATTAACTTGGCCAATTATGGAGAAATGGGGGAATTGAAAGGCAGAATGATGGCTAGAACACAAATACTTTACTTGGTGGAATGCAATTGTTTTCATAGTGGTCTCCAAAAAGAAAGAACATGTATTTTGCAGAGGCTACCAGTTTTCTCTAACATTGGCAACCCATATGTAATGATATATTTATTTGGATAGGATTAATGAGCATTCAAAACTAAGTGGGTGACACTCCTATCAGATTTTACTCTGCTCATTTTTCAAACAAAGGCAGTTGTAGTTAGGAGCAAAGTAAAGGAGTGGACCTTTCAGATTTTTGAGCCTTGATAGCCATTTAAATAGACCACAATTGATCTGATTTCTGCTGATAGTCATTAAATGATACAAAACTACTTGATCAGAGAAGAGGTAGGTTTTTAAGACTTCTGGATGTTCTAAGAAGCTAATCTGAAATATTAATTTTATTTTAATCTTGTGTGTGGTATTGGTAACACAGCAATTACTTTGTAGAAATGGAATAACCTCCTCAAGCTACCTTTGAAGGATACAAATGGATTAAATAAAATAATATTCTTACATAAACGGTTTTATTTCCTCTCATGCCTCCCACACAACCATCTTGCTTCCATAATCTGGATTTATGAGACTTTTACATTGCATTCATTCCATTAAAATTTCCAACTCAGCAGTGATTGTGTAACTACTAAATTCATTGTAAACATATTGTATTTGGTAACTTAATCTGTGCTCAATTATATGGATCAGCACTGAGAAACCCCACAGAACAAATCAAAATAATTTGAGCAATAATGAAAATTAACTCCAAGGCTAATTTATCTGATCAAACCATTTGTTAAAATGACAGGAGGCCAGTTATACGCAAAATGAAACTAAATGAACCATTACAAGTAGTAGAAAGTCTGTCTACAAAACGTTAATTATATCAATGCAACACCAGCATATTAAAACAGTTCAGAATCTTGTGAACATCTATAAAGACCAAATCAGATTCTGAATTTTTTCTTAAAACTAATGATCATTTGTGGACTCCTGGTACTGTGACTATAGTTATTATCTTCCATGGAGTGAAGTTCTGGGAGTTGGATTACCAAAAGATTAGTTATAGATGGCTTTTGGAAGTTTATTAGTAAGCCAATTTAGTTTTATAAGAATCCAAATGCTCTTTGCTCAGAAAAATACTTCCAAAGCCTAGCTCACAATTTATAAGACTAACTGAATGGTGACATTTTAATTCTCACTCCCTGGTCTGTATAATAAATTGCAAAACTGGAACACTGTGGAAAGGCAGTCTGCCCCACTATCTACCCTATCTACCCTATTATCCTATTGACAGCTCTTGCAGTATCTGTTGTTTCACTTATTTATTTGCATTGCTTTGTTGCACTCTTTCGTTTCAGTTGTGGTTTATTTTAATTTCACCATTTCCTGTTTTCTTCTATCATTTGAGGGATTGCTTATGAATTTTCCAATTACTGATTCACTGATGGGAAAGGACCAGAGTACAGATTAGGACTAGGCAGGAATTAATGTGAAAAAGGTGCAACAGTTGTACTGGGAGGAAGTAGGAAGTGTTGCAGTTGAAGGCCTGGCTTGCAAAGATGGCATTAAGGAAAAACTAATGCTGATGTACTCAAAAGGGAGAAAAGTGGTGTGAGGAGTGTTCTCCCCAGCACTAGGATTAGGCTTACTGAGATCAATAGGAGTTAGTCCATTGATTCAATTGCTGTATGATTCTGCATCTCTTTAACCCACCTCTTTTTACTGAGCTACCTGACGCTGCAACTTGACAATTACATTTAGTCTCTTCCAACCTATTGAGTGAATTCTCTCCATTTTTAAAGTTTTTCTCATCTTTAGGTAAAATTACACTGTTGATATCCCCTTCCATCACCTTTATTGAGAGCTGACTACAGCTGACTGGACTTTTCCTGTATTTCACAGACAGTGCATAAATGGGGGATCTTCCACCAGTATTGTAGAGACATTTTGGTTAATGATACAGTAACTGGCGCATGAGACTTGAGCATGGCAAAAATGTTGTTTTTTGAGGATCACAACCTATTCAACAGTTTCATGATAACAAACAAAGTAACTTGACTGATGTCTGGCTTAAAGGTGATGGAGATCTCAGGAAGAGGCCAGTATGGAACATTCAGGTGAAAGACGATTGTCCATGCTTTACATTGGTCTTTTGCAAATGAGCTCTAGGTTTTGCCCACAACATAGATTTGAACATCACCTGCACTCATTATATGTCCCCGAAAACAAAGGATTGCCACAATTTCATGAAAAAAGAATATATCTCCTCAGTTAATAGCATTTTATGTAGTATCAACCACTCCCGTTACTGAACCCATGCTAATCTATGCAATTAATGAACTGTGCAAGTGATGCACCTAAAGCACCAGACAATGTGAATTTACCACCCACCCTGAAATGCCAAGGTTAACAATGCAATCCTTACGCTCTTTATTGCGGCTGAGCTAATGTTTCCATCAAGATTATTTTGAATCAAAGTTTGTTGATCCAGGAATAGTTATGACATGCTTATATACTTACGTCAGAACTGATTAACAAAGAGGGATAAACACTAGTACTGTGAATATAAAAAAGATCTATTTCATTGTATGGCATAAAAATTATGCAATACAAAACAAAACATTTCCTTCACTGGGAGACATATAAATTAATCCAGATTATGTCAGTCTTTCAAAATAATCACATAAATTTGGGAGTCTGAAGGCATTAGTTCATGAATTATTCAAACTAACTAACTAAAACACCTCCAGAAGGAAAAGAAATTCAGCCCCGTGCTACTGATATATTCCTCCCAGTGGCTAACTGAGTTTAAAATTTATGGACCTTGGGCACAATCCAAATTGTAACAAGCTCATCCATAGTTGGAAATATACCTGTTCACAGCAAACTAGTAGAAGCTGCTACAAAAAATAGGCTTATTTTAAATTGATGATAAAATGCTGTAATTTTGATGAATGAGCAGAGGGAAAGACAAATGTAACAGTTGATTGCAGCATCATATTTTGTCATTATGAAGAACAAGTATTGATACTGTTATACCGTAAATGAAGGAATCCAAGTAATTGAAAAAATGCACTTGATTCTAATTAAGAAACAATCACTTAAAAAAATACTAGTTTTCCAATCACAAACACGAGGAAATCTGCAGATGCTGGAATTTCAAGCAACACACATAAAGTTGCTGGTGAATGCAGCAGGCCAGGCAGCATCTCTAGGAAGAGGTACAGTTGATGTTTCGGGCCAAGACCCTTCATCAGGACTAAATGAAAGAAGAGCTAGTAAGAGATTTGAAAGAGATTTTCCAATCGCATTACTTTTCAGTGCAATAATCTTGAATCTGTCCACTCTGTTAACTGTTTGATCACAATTCAGCTTTTTTGAGTTCAATTTGATTCCATATGTAGAAATATACACCTAAATGAAGTTATTACTTTCATACCGTGACTGTTCTACAGAATGCTGTATGTGAGAACAGGCCTGTTAATGACAGAAAAGACTTCAATAGCTGAGAAATTTGTTGTTTGCCAAATTGCCTAGACAATAAATTCAAATGTAGTCCTTTAATGAACGTTAAGGGTGTAGCTCTCTCTCTCTCTCTCTCTCTCTCTCTATATATATATATATATATGTTACTTCAGAAATTGCCATCTCTTACCTGAGCCAAAATGCCAGGGATCTGTTGCAGCTGGCATTGGTGGAATAGTTAACGGAGACGCGCCACAATTGGATTCAACAAATTCTCCTTGGACATTGACTTGAGAAGAAGGACCAGGTTTCAGAGCAGCCTTGAGTGGTGCAATCTGATTAAACTGAACTCTCGACAGGCAGCCGACAAAGCCTGGAGTATTATACTTCTGCACCTCTTGGTCAATACTCCCAATTTCTGCAATAAGAGTAACAAAGATGAAAGATGAAAGATGAAAGTGGGCTGTTGTGATGTGGTGTGAAGATTAAAGATGCTGTTGGGATGGAGTGTAAAGAACAATATAATGCACACTGTCTTGAAATAGTGAGAAAGTGATGGTTCTGAGGATCAAATTCATGGAGAGTATAAATCTGCTTGACTAATATGACCTCCAGAGTGAACCATCACTCTGCGACATGGTGGATGCAATCATTTTTGTAATTGACTTTTACTTAACTCTACCTAGACTGGCTTCTCCATAACCACTTTAAAGTCATTTATTACCTGAATTTGTTCCTACCTTACATTAGTTCAGTTCTTATTTATTATTATTAATGCAGTAATTTTATTGTTCATTCAAGCATAAAACCTGGGTGGTTAAAATGAAGGTAAAAGTACAGGTAAATCAATCCTTGTATTTAATCCACTTCATTTCAGTTTGAAACCACAAAATCACATTGTTAGTGTTCACACAATCATCCTTTGTGCCAGCAGTGCAAACTACAAAATCCACTTCAATCAGCCAGTAGTTAGATGCAGAATAATACCAATGCACTGTGTTGTGACAGTTTGATTACCAAGCAATCTCACTTGACAGGTGGGGAATGAGTCAGTGCGGGTTGTTTTTCGTGAATACCCACAACAGAAAAGCAAACAATAAATAGAAACAACTCTAGATATTCTCCTTTGGAATTATTGACACAGATCTATGACTGTCTCACTGACCAGGCCAGCAAACTGCAAGAGCCTGATTAGATCTCTGGGTTAAGTAAGTCAACGGTTCCTAGCATGGTTCCCCTCCGTAGTAAGTTGTTGAATCAAAAGGTTGAAAGCCTCCACAAACATCTACTACCCAATCTCTACTCCCTGCCAAAAATAATTATGGACACATTGCCAGACAAGCCGAGCTTTGCCACTGATTTACATTGATCAAAGTGTTTATCATTTTTTCAATGAACTTATTCATCTATTTTATTGATTGCAGTAATTAATAAGCTGCAAGGGTGGAAAACATGCCTCTGAAGCCAAAATTAATGATTTTTAGCCAGATTTTCTGATTAGATTAATCTATTTTTACAAGCTCAATGTCTTTGTGTCCATCAGAAATTAAGCAGAGATCAGTTTATCTGACTCAGGAGAGAACAGCAAAAAATTGTCAATTAGAAAAGCTTAGAGGTAAAGACTGTTCACATAACTAATGCCTTGAGTGCTTACATGATAAGGTTTGTTATGTGGCATTATAATAGATGATTTGAAGATTTGTTGCCATGCACCTGGTGAATAAACAATTCTTCAGTACATGGCAAAGATGGTGGAAGGAATAAATGATGTGTGAAAGAATAGTCCCAATGATTAATGGTAATAGGTGATAGGTTTTCTGGAATCACCAACTGTTCTCACCTAAACAAAAACCAGGGAACAATTGGTGATTCGACCTCCACACAAGTTTAAAATGTAATTGGACTGGTAATGGGGAAGAGACAGCATTTGATATTGTGCTCACCGCTATTTCTCTGGGCCCAAGATTCATGAGAGTTGTTGTTAGACCAACCAAAAACAAAATTCCACTGAATGGCTACGGCTGGAATCTCCTGTTTGTCAAGGAGAGCTCTTTCAAAGTTCAGAGTAAATTATTATCAAAGTACATGTATATGTCACCATACATAACCCTGAGATTATTCTTCTTGTGGGCATACTTAATAAATTGCTAATAGATTAATAACCATAATAGAATCAATGTACACATTAGCTTGCGCATACAACCAGTGTGCAAAAGACACAAACTGCAAATACAAAAATAAAGGAATAATAATAAATAAAAAGCAATAAATATTGAGAACATGAGATGAAGAGTCCTTGCAAGTGAATCCATAGGTTGTGGGAACATTTCAATGATGAAATGAAGTTGAGTGAATTTATCCCTTTTGGATAGCAGGTCATAATATGTGTAACATCACAGCAATTGAAGATAATACACTTGGCACTAGACTATCTAGGAGCATTGTAGTGATATATTGAATGATGAATAACTCATCCTTGGAAAGCAGCAGAGACAGAAACAATGCTTTGGATTTAGAATCAGCCTGCATTTGCACATAAGGTTCAGCAATATTCTGTCCTGAGGAGCGGTCACCAACTTGTCCAAATCGTGATGCTTTGCTGCTCAAAAACAATACCAACAGACACGTTGTAAGTCAAATGGGCATAGCTGGCTGGGAACAGTCATTCCTCAAAAACTATTTATTCACTTAATGAGAGGCCAGCTGATCTGTAACATCATACTGACCAACATCTTTGGTCGGTAAAAATCTAAAATTAATTGTCTTGCATCACAAATTATTTGTGGAATGGCCTTCCAATTTTCCAGCACAAAGGCTTAATACTGCAATGATGTCTGATACACATTAAAGACGTACTGTAAGGCCTCTCCTCACCTTTAGAAGCAGTGAATCTATAATGTAGTGGTCCTCAGAGAACAGTCTTATGGAGCCAACAACCATTGTTGCTGTAGTCTCCTATTGTTCAAGCTACTCTTAGCTAGGGCAGTCCAAAGCAAAACATACAAATTCCACACAGGCTACACCAGAGGCCCTCATTATTATCGTGAAGCACCTTGCAGTACCACTTGGTCTGCTTTTACCTGGTCTTTTATTTCCTTTTCCTTTGTCAGACATTATGCAGCTATACACAAATCAATGCTGAATTCTGAATAATGACATACAAGATGCTTTGGTTGTTGTCAAATAATTTGCATGGTGAACATGGATGCTTTTTTGACGGTATGGAGCAAGCGACACAAACTATGATGATGATTATGAAGACACGTAGTCCTCTTTTATTGTCATTTAATAATGCATGCATTAAGAAGTGATACATTACTTCTTCCGGTGTGATATCACAAAACACAGGACAGACCAAGACTGAAAAACTGACAAAACCACATAATTATAACATATAGTTACAACAGTGCAACAATACCATAACTTGATGAAGAGGTCCATGAGCACAGTAAAGTTCAAAGTTTCTCAAATGTCCCACATCTCACACAGATGGGAGAAGGAAGAAGAACTCTCCCTGTCATGCCGACCACAATCTGACTCTGACTCATCCGAAAACTTCGAGCTCTGATCAGCTCTCCGACACCAAGTATTGAGCGCCATCTCTGTCCGAACGATTCAACCTCCTTCCCGTTGGCCAAAAGCAGGCAAAGCCGGGGATTTTGAGGCCTACCCTCTGAAAGATTCCCGACCACACAGCAATGACAGCAGCAAACGGGCGTTTCAGAAATTTCTCCAGATGTTCCTCTGTGCTTTCACGTCCATTCTCCATCAAATCAGGATTCTCCACGGCCCCTATTTAACAGATACAATATCATTTTTCACCGGAGGGCTGCGCATACGCAGGCGTGCCGCCATCTTCTCCTCCCTCCATCATTCATTATGTTTTGAATGATGGAAAAGACAGAAATCTTATAAAATTAGGTTGTACAAATCTGCTGATGGTGGGATATTAAAGGTGGATGAATCCTGTAACTCTTGTGCAAAATACATCAGTTATCTGATAAAAGCGAACACCGGACTGCAGTGTGGATCACTGCACAAACTTTGCCCCTGGCTGTCCTAAACCAGCCTGAATTAAAATGCTGAGTGCAGTTATTGCTTTCCCAACTGGATATAATAGGTTAAGAAGGTAAGTGTTATATTTTGTAACTTCAAAACACTAAACTAATAAAACATGAGAGTTTGGGAATACGGGTGGATCTTTGTCTTTACTTTAAGTGTATTACGTGGTAGGGTGCTGAAGTTTGCAATTTACATATTTTACATATAACCCGTAATCAATTATTTTAAATGAACAAAAATGGTTAAACAATATATTTACCAGATTACTCAAATATTATTGAAATATTAAATACACAACACTCCTCCTTGCTCAACTGAGAATGCATCTCAAGTATACTGTAAACACAGTGTACTATATTATACAACCATTATATACAGGCATCCACAGCATAGTAAATTTTAAATTGTCTTATTCAGACCTAAAGGTTAATCAGGATGTTTTACTCTTGTGGGATAACGCCTTTCCTGACAAGGGGGATCACTCTGCTTGGCAAGTGAGACTTGTGGCTGTGAAACAATTTCAGGTTCTGTGGCCTCCTCCATGGTGGTTGTAAGAGTTGACTCTGAGACTGCAAGAAGTGCCAATTTTCTTCTTCTTCTTCCTTTTTCTTCTCTAGTTCGTGCATCTTGATCTTGGGGAGGTGCAGTTAGTTCACTGGAGTATTCTCTTATTAATCCTTCTATTGCTCCCTTTAAGATCTGATCTTACCTTTTGGTTTCTTCATCCACAACATCATCTGATGAATCCTTTGTTTTTGTATCTCCATTGACTCCTTTCTTTTCACCTTCCATACATCTAGCTGGGCTTTGGTCGTTGCATCTGCTTTTACAAACAGCTTCTTGTCTCCCAGTTGAAGTTTATGCAATAACATTAATGCACGCAGAGCAGATTCTGGTTCTTTATACTCACAAAAGCCGAATGCTTACAACTTTCCTAAAGCTCCTTAAACTCTCTTCCAGTTTACAACATAGTCACATTTTGCAAGTAACTGCCTGATTAACATATCAGAAGCTTGCTCAAATACATTGCTTACAGAAATTGTTGTAGTCAGACTACTGCTCTAATCACTTTCTTGCTTCCTCTGAGCAGCATGGTTCTTCCTTGTTCCAATATGCTTTCCAACTAGAGGCTCAGAGGCTGGGCAACAGTTCATGGTGTTCAGCATGGCATCCTCCAGAACCTTTCTTAGTTCACCTTCAGTTGGTTTCATTGCAGGGGATGTGGCATGCAATTGGTGGATGGATTTCCGATCAAGTTGTAATTGTGTCAGCCACAATGCTGGCCCTTCTATTTTTACCACATACAAGCTCAATGCGGCTTGTTAGTTGTTGTATTTCACTGTTACAAATACCATTCCTACAGGAGTCTATTTTTTCCCCGTATAAGTTCTTAGCTGGATAATTTCAGGCTTCAGTTTTGTATCTTTGAAATGCTTTTCAAACACATTTTGTGAAATGACTGAAACAGCTGAACCAGTGTCCAATTCCATTTTAATCAATTTGCCGTTCACTTCTGGTATAAGCCATGTTGCTTGTCTATTGTTAATTTTCACATTGTAAATCTCAAAGCTACACAGTCCTGTTTGACTCTCATCATGATCTGATTTTTCATCAACAGCATGCAGATTAGTGCTCTTTTTGAAACTGCAACTTGACATTTTATCTTTTTCTCTACCCTTATCAGTCCATTTATTTTTACCTGCCTAACATGCTCTTTGAATGTGTCCAACTTTGTTGCATTTTCTTCAAGATTTGCCCTTATATCTGCTTTTATTTGGTGTATGTGAGCTCTGCATAATGGTAACACAATTTGTTTGGTCAGGCTGGTTTCTGTTTATATGATGCAATTTTATTCATTCTTGGTTTCATTCTTGACTGCAACTTGATTGCTGTGGTTTTCAATGAAACAACAATTTCCATTATTCTTTTAAATATAAGCTGGATTCCACAAACCAAATGATCTCTCAGTGATCATTAAGACCATTACCAAACTGACAATGCTCAAAAAATCTCTTTACTTCAGCCACATATGCTGAAATAGACTCACCTTCCTTTTGATTCCACTTATGAAATCTAAAGTGCTTTGTCATTAACAATGGCTTTGGTTCTAAGTGTCCCTGTATTACTTTTACAATAGCAGCAAAGCTCATTTCTGATGGTTTGGTTGGAGCAGCCAAACTTATGAAGCAAACTGCATGCCTTTAAACTCAATTAACTCAGGAAAAATGGCACTTGTGATTTCATTTGTTTCAAAATACTGTTCCAGTAGTTCAGTGGACTAGTACCTGTTGTGTAATCAAACTCATCAATCCTTCTGAGGTATCCAGCCGTTTCGTATTTTTTTAAATGATTATTATCACTCGGTACTTACTCTTTATGAACCCCAAACTCTACCGTCTTCTGAGTAAAAAGAAATTGATTGTGTCTTTGTTATCAAACAACGCTGATTTTTTAAAAAAAGACTTGACCTGTCTGTGCATGTGCTGGCTGTTTCTTTTTACTCGTCGTTCCTTACTTGTTTTTTTCTAGTTCGAATATCTCGCTGTGTTTCAACAGGTTGGTAGCTGTCTCAGGTTCATTTTAAAAATACCTCATCACCAATGTTATATTTTATAACTTCTAAACATTAAATTAATAAAACATGGGAGTCCGGGAATATGGGTCTAACTTTGTCTTTACTTTAAGCGAGGTGCACATGTATCATGTGGTGACATATACAATTCACGCATTTTACATATAACCCATAATGAATTATTTTAAATGAACAAGAATGCTTAAACAGCAACATAATTACAAGATTATTCAAATATTATTGAAATATTAAATACACAGAGTAAGCATGCCTGCAGGTCTTCATGCAGTGGTGAGAGGTATCCCATTATTTATTTACCATGTTTCTTTAGTGGCTGTGTATTGGGGTGAAATTGCCTAAACACATGAGCTACATACTTCGTACATGTTGATAAATTTTCGGCTGCTCCATTCTTCATGACTGTCATCCATGCATTGGCCTGAAAGGATATGTCTAAAAGGAAATGCTGCATTTGTTCCTGAGGTGTCCAGCGATATTTAAGAGATGGTGGAATATAGAAACCTAGAAGTGGGTTGAGTCCATCGGATATAGAAATAACTTGAACCAGTTTTTCTAAAATGGCAAAACATGTTCTCCAGCTGCAGAAATTGCTAATAGAATTTTTCAAGCTTTGAAACTCTTCACTTCTACCAACCACACCTAGTTTTAGCAACCAGGACACACAACGATCTGCAGATGCTGGAAATCTTGAGCAAAACACACAAAATGCCAGGGGAACTCAGCAGGTCAGGCAGTAAATGAACAAGCAATGTTTCATACTGAGTCCCTTCATCAGGACTGGAAAGAAAAGGGGCAGAATCCAGAATAAAAAGGTAGGGGGAAGGGAGAAGCACAAGCTGGCCCCCTCCCCTCCCCCTGTGTTTTTATTCTGCCTCCTGCCGCTGCGTTTCCAGCTTGAAACATAGACTGTTTATTTCCCTCCATAGTTGCTGCCTGATCCCCTGCATTTCTATGTATAAATGAGGGCAAAGATTGCAAAAAAACTCCAAACAATGGGGCATCAGAGGAGAGAATACGTGACAGAAAATGGAATACTGAGAAATTTTATCCATCTATCCAGCAAATAAAATTACATATTTCAATAATGAGCATCGAAAGTACTACTTTTTTGAGGAAACACACCACCTACATATTACTGCATTAATATTCTCTGTTCTTATCTGCAATAGGACTAATGAAGAAAGGTACGACTGTATTACAAAAATATTGATGGGTACTGGAGATATTTCTTGTATTAGCCACAAGCAGAACAATGCTTGCATTTGAAAGAAAGGTGGATAAGTTAGAGCTGGGAACTATTGGTACATTGGCTTCCTATTAACACTGTGTAAAAGGAGTAATTTGGAGACATATCACTATAAAAGAGTTGAACGAATTGTGCACAGCTGGGTACCAAGCATCACATTAAGTACTGACAAGTCCTGAAAAAAATTCCAACTCCGTTGACTAATCTTCAATCCACGCCAGTGTATTACCTGAATCCCTTTTGCTAATTTTGTTTAATACATTTAGTGGATTCTAAATCTGAAAGCTCCATTTTCACCAAATTTATTCTGCTAGTTATAACCATAAACAAAGCATGTTGACTGATCAATGCAGCAATTATGCTTTAAGTGTCTTTTTATCTCTTGTAGCATATCCTCAGTCACCGATGTTAGGCTAACTATGCCGTAGATTCCTGTTCTCCCTCTCTCTCCTTTCTTAGATAGTGAGCTATATGTGCTATCTTCCGCCATAAAGGAATAATTTTAGTTTGTCCATTTTTTCCTGATGATAACCAATACATTTGTTATTTTCTTAGCCATGTCTTTTGAAACCTTAACAGAAAGACTATCTATGACTCACATAATTTTATATACTTTTATCAAATTTCCCCTCGCCCTCGGACTTTCAAACAAAATTGATACAAGTTTGTCCAACCTTTCCTTACAGTTCATACACATCAATCCAGGCAACATCCTGATGAGCCTCTTCTGTATCCTCTCAAATCTCCACATTTTTCCGATGGTATAGTGACCAGAACGGGATAGCAAATATATTACTACAATATTTAGCCGAAAATTGTTAAGAGGGAAACATCAAAACCTTCAGATTACATTTTAACAAATTATCTGAAACAATCAGACAACAAAAAGGCATTCTATCAACAGAAATAAACAGAAATATTTGCTATCTTGAAGAATAACAGCTGTGTGCTTTTTGATATTCAAAGAGCTTAGAAACATGGAAACATGGAAACAAGGAAACAAAAAGATAAATGTCCATTATCTTAATTTCACAGTTGTATCTTTGATTACGTATTGAAAAATGATGTAGAATTGTATCCTTTAAAATATCTGTTCTGAAGGACAGTTAGCTGCAACCTAATTAACCTGTGTGTGAGAGTTGAGGTGGTGGTGGGTGGGTGGGTGGGGGGGGGAAATGCAGAATAAGCTTTGGAATTTTGCCAAGTAATGGGAAAGGGAGGTCTGAGAAGGGTCCAAACCATGTAGGAAGGAAAAAATAATTCTTGTATTTCATTAGTTCTTTCATACCTTGGAACAATTCAAAGCATCTTAGCCAAAAAAAAAGTTCTTTTGAAAGAAAGCTACTTTTGTAGGGAAATGTGGCAGCCTATCTGTCACAGCTAGTTCCTACAAATAGCGAAGAGCTAATGACTTGGTAATCTACTTAGTGGAGTTGAAGGAGGAATAAACATAGTTGATAACAATTTTGCTTTGCTTTTAAATTTTCCTCTTGGACCTTCAACACCCATTTGAAAGGGCAGATAGGCCTTCGGTTTAATGTCTCATCTGCAAGCTATTACCTCCAACAGTGAAGTGTGTTCTTGAACACTGCGTGAGAATGGAAGCCATAGCCAGGACTATTTAGTTATCAAACTGCGCAGTTCGGTGAAATGCAAACACAAAAACAAATTATATGCCCACCAGATAATGGAGGCTAAGCACAATGTTCAGTTTTTAAAAGTCTTCTTTGGAATTTGGACATTGCTAACGTCCAGTCAGATCGCCTTTGGTTGTCAGTGCCTTGAACAATTGCTGTTGCCTTGGGGAATGTACTCCAATGTTCAAATAAAGCTTTACTAACAATTCTTGTAAAATGTTCACAATGGCCAGGTAAATTATTTAATAATGCTGAACAAGGCATAAACATTATTTAGAACGCACAGGAATAACTTCCTTGCTTTGTTTTTACTTATCTTCTTCTCCCAACCCCATCTGGAACAAAATTCTTCCCTATAAAGCTTATACTGTAAATCCAGTATGCTATTTGAATCCCATTGTCCAGCCCTTAGGACTCTAATAGTCACCAAACCTCTGATTGTTGGGAAATATATTCACGTCTGTTTTGCTAGCAATGAGGTGAATTCTCCAAAGTAATAAACTAATGGAAAGAACATTCTCAGATGACTAGTCACTTGGAAGAAAGGATCTGTCTGTTCTTTTAGCAAAATTTGATTATATAGTGACAAATATTATGCAAAAATGTTATAGTATGAAATAAAGTTATGGAAGAATGTCATTGGATATTGGAGAACTACAATATCAGCAATGAGAAAATGCCAATTCAAGTTTTCCTGTAACGACGTTCAGCTTTATTCCTGCCAAATGTCATATATGCTTACTTGCAATGAGGAAGAAATGAGAAAATTTAAAAGGAAATGAAAATCTGGACTGGAGATCAAAGAAATGAGAGACATTCAGAAGTTGTACTGCGCTTACATCCCTGGAAATCTGGAAGAAATTTTGCTATGGCCTAGGGCAGGGGTTCCAACCTGGTGCCCATGGACCCTTGATTAATGGTAGGGGTCCATGGCATAAAAAAGTTGTGAACCTCTGCTGAGAGAATTACTAGTGGCATTTCATAATTTGAATAGAAGCAAGTTATTCATTAGATTGAACATTTCTGACACAATAGTTAGCCAAAATCTAGATAATTTAACTTATTTCTGTTTATTTTTCTTTTGGAAAGATTTGAAACTCTTAAAGTGGATGCAGAAAAAGAAACAAGATGGTTCAGGGAAATAAAGATTCAAGTAGCACAGATAGAGAAGCTGTGGTTGTTCTTACTGGAGCTGATAAGGTTGGGATGAAATTATGGCTAAGGTGAACAGAGGATAGCTGGTGCCAGTACTTTCAAGGTTAAAGACTTGAGAATCCATATTTAGCATAATTTTCCAAATGATACAGGATAATGCAAGGAAATAGATCATGAAATGAATAATCATGAGCTGCATTGCAATGCCTGAAAGGTTTGTGAATGCTCATTCAGTGACAGCATTCAAATGGAAAGAGCAAGTAATGGAATTGACTTAATTGTTGCATAAAAGAAAGGATAAATTTAATAAGCAAAATAGCCTTCTTCTCTGAGGTAACCACTCAGTTTTATGTGAATACCTGAAGGACACTAGCATAGAGGGAAAGTTATTGCAACAGTGCCCACAGACCTAGACTATTGACTCAGGAGACGAGAATTTCAATTCCACCATGACACCTAGGGAATTTAAATTCAAACAATGCTGTAATTAAAAGAAAATCATTTATAATAACCTTGAAATTATGAGATCATCCTAAAGACTCATCTGGTTCATGAGAAGATATCTGATTACAGTGGATTCTAGTTAATTAGGACACATAATAAGAAAAAAAAACTAGGTAAACAATTATGTATTTAAATGAAGTACAGAACAAATTAGAACACTACCAATACTACTGCAGTACTACAAAACTGAGTATTAGTTCCTAATATTTATCGATGGAGGAATTCATCCACATTGCATTCTTTTGACTGTAAACGAACAAAGTCAGTACAGAAACCTTGAGCAGATAATGGACTGTCTTCCCGACAATGCTGTCAATGATTGCATCCTCCAAATCTTCATTTTCATTGTAACATTCAAAATGTTGGTTCAATTCTTCATAGATCCTAACTTGTTGAATTTGTTAAATCACTTCATTTTCACCTCCAAGCCAGAATGCTTGAAACCACAGTGAGCAAAACACTTCTGAATTGTCATACTGCTATTTCCCACTATTAGTGACAAAAAAAAATGCTGCTCTTTGAAAACAAACACACGCAACAGACTACTACTTAAAAAGAGTTTGCTCGAAGCACGGTGTTGTATCTAACGGCCATGCAAGTACATGCAAATGATGCTAGTTGGAAACTATTCAGCAAAAGCCCCCTGCCACAATTAGGCAGCATAGTGTTCCAATAAAGGAAAGGAATCTTGGCTATTTTCTTGATTAGTTTTTGTCCTTTAAGAGTTGCCCCAAAATGAGCGGCTGCCCCAATGAACTAATAGCCTGATTAACCGGAATCCACGGTATTCAAGACTGACTAATTGATTGAACAAGAAAATAGGAGCAGGAGTAGGCCACCTGACACTCATGCCTGTTCCACCATGCAATATGATAAAGGCTAGTCTGCCTCAGGCTAACTTCCTGTCACCGTGAAATGTTTCCTCTGTTCAGGGGTCAATTAGGGATGATCAATGAATTCTGGCCTACTAGTATTCCCGTTCCCTGAACAAATAAATAGAAGTATGGAATTTTATTGTGATTCATATTCTAATGTTTACACTTTGAGATTTAAAAAATGAATGTAATTAAAAAGCTCAAGGATGGAAGAGTTTTAAGCTGAAGCAAAATAACTATAATTTAACTAAAGTTAGTAATTGCATTCAATGACAATATGGCTTTTTACTTCATCTAGCCTACCCATCACAGTAAATAAGCTGCTGTGAGTGAAACCTCATCTATGCAAGGACCCATACTTTGCTTAATACACTGTTGGATATGCTGCAAACAGAAAATTCCTTTGACTACTCTGTTTTTCAAGGAATCTTCGGTTGTCCATCAAAATCCGATGACGACGTCCACTCCTTTAATGGTGAGAGCTTTGATGACTATACAGTCTTATCCTGGACCCACAAGCTCTATTGCAGGTGGGACATGTATATGTGGTAGTGGTGGCAACCATGGCTGCATTTCTCTTGGCTCTCTTCTGCTGTCTTCTGGTTGTTCTTTCCATCTGCAGAATACGAACCCCATCCCTACACAGCTGTCGCCAAGTGGTACGGTCAGCAGCAACATCCTCCAGGTCATCGGGTCTGACCTTGCACTTCCGTAAAGCATTCTTCATCTGATCCTTATAGCGCTTCTTCGGCCCTCCAGCTGAGTGTTGACCAGGATGTAGCTGACCGTGTTACATTCTGCGGGGTAGCCGACATGGGGGCATCCTTATCACGTGCCCTAGCCACTGCAGCTGACGCTGGGTGATCATGGCCTCAATACTTCTACAGTTGGTTTTTACAAGTATTTCAGTGTGAGGCACCCACTCACGCCAGCTAATTCCCAGGCTGCACTGGAGGCAGCTTATGTGGAAGCGCTCCAAGGACTTGATGTGATGGCTGTAGGTTACCCAAGCTTCACAGCTATAAAGGAGAGTGGTGACACAGACCGTTTGGTATACGGTAACCTTTGTGGAGGGTCGAAGGCTCCCATTCTGAAAGACTCTACGCCAAAGTCTCCCAAAGGCAGCTGATGCCTGTTTAATGCGGCTCTGGATGTCGTTGTCAATGTCTCTATCCTCAGAGAGAATGCTCCCCAGATATTTAAAAGACAGCACCACCAACAGTTTTTCATCACCAACAGTGAAGGCAGGTAGAGTGGGTGGGACACTGGCACTCCATTGGCAAACTAGTTCTGTCTTAGTGGTATTGACAGTCAGCCCTATCCTGCTGTACGCTCTCACCGCCACAGCAAGGACAGTCTGAAGATCCTCTGAGGTATAGAAACATGGAAAACCTACAACGCAATAAAGGCCCTTTGGCCCACAATGCTGTGCCGTACATGTACTTACTTTAGAAATTACCTAGGGTTACCCATAGCTCTCTATTTTTCTAAGCTCCATGTACCTATGCCAAGAGCCTTACCATTAATTCTATATTCTGCCATCATATTTAACCTACCAAAATAAACCACCTCACACTTATCTGGGTTGAACTCCATCTGCCACCTCTCAGCCCAGTTTTACATCCTATCAATGTCTTGCTGTAACATCTGACAGCCCTCCACACTACACAACACCTCCAACCTTTGTGTCATCAGGAAATTTACTAACCCATCCCTCCACTTCCTCATCCAGGTCATTTATAAAAGTCAAAAAGAGAAGTGGTCCCAGAACAGATCCCTGAGGCAAACCACTGGTCACCGACCTCCATGCAGAATATGACTCGTCTACAACCACTCTTTGCCTTCTGTGGGCAAGCCAATTCTGGATCCACAAAGCAATGTCCCCTTGGATCCCATGCCACCTTACTTTCTCAAAAAGCCTTGCATGGGGTACCTTATCAAATGCCTTGCTGAAATCCATATACACTACATTACTGCTCTACCCTCATCAATGCGTTTAGTCACATCCTCAAAAAACTCAATCAGGCTTGTAAGGCATGACCTGCCTTTGACAAAGCCATGCTGACTATTTCTAATCATATTATGCCTCACAGGATCTTTTCCATCAATTTACCAACCACTGAATTAAGATTCACCAGTCTATAATTTCCTGGGCTATCTCTACACCCTTCCTTGAATAAGGGAACAACATCTGCAACCCTCCAATCCTCCGGGACTTCTCCCGTCCCCGTTGATGATGCAAAGATCATTGCCAGATGCTCAGCAATCTCCTCCCTCACCTCCCACAGTAGCCTAGGGTATATTTCGTCCAGTCCTGGTGACTTATCCAACTTGATGCTTTCCAAAAGCTCCAGCACATCCTCTTTCTGAATGTCTATATGCTCAAGCTTTTCAGTCTGCTGAATACGGGTCTATTTAAGTTGAGTTACATAGCTCAGATATTCAATGAACAAATACACTCAGTGTCCACTTTATTTGGTACACTTGCACACCTGCTCATTAATGCAAATATCTAATCAGCTAATCATGTGGCAGCAAATCAATGCATAAAAGTATGCAGATATGGTCAAGAGATTCAGTTGTTGTTTAAACCAAACAACAAAATGGGGAGAAATGTGATCTATGTGGCTTTGACTGTGGAATAATGGTTTATGCCTGCCGGGGCATGTTGAATATCTCAAAAACTGCTGATCTTCTGGGATTTTCATGTACAATAGTCTCTAGAGTTTACAGAAAATGATGCAAAAAAACAAAAAAACATCCAGTGAGTGGCAGTTTTGTATATTGAAAATGCCTTGTTAATGAGAGAACTCAGAGGAGAATGGCCAGACCAGTTCTAGCTGACAGGAAGGTGACCGTAACTTAAATAACCATTCATTACAGCTTGGTGTGCAGAGAATCATCTCTGAATGTACACATCACATCTTGAAGTAGATATGCTACAGCAGCATAGGACCACACCGAGTTCCACTCCTGTACCTAATAAAGGTCCTATTGAGTGTATAGGGATTGTATTGTTGAAGGGATCCGTATGCTCCATGACCGCTGGACTAAGTGTGTAAATGTCGGAGGGGACTATGTTGAAAAATAAATGCAACACACATCAAAGTTGCTGGTGAACGCAGCAGGCCAGGCAGCATCTCTAGGAAGAGGTACAATCGACGTTTCAGGCTGAGGCCCTTCGTCAGGACTAACTGAAGGAAGAGTTAGTAAGAGATTTGAAAGTGGATCTCTTACTAACTCTTCCTTCAGTTAGTCCTGATGAAGGGTCTCGGCCTGAAATGTCGACTGCACCTCTTCCTAGAGATGCTGCCTGGCCTGCTGTGTTCACCAGCAACTTTGGTGTGTGTTGCTCAAATATCCAGCATCTGCAGAATTCCTGTTGTTTGAAAAATAAATGCGCTAGGTTTTCTAAAATTGACTCCTTCTACCTTAGGCCACGAACTTATCAATCACCCCTCGTATATCTTTGAGTAAATATCCCAAGTTTATCTATCTAGGAATAATTTAGTTATTTTTTTCTTTAATCCTCTGTTGACATAAGCCTGGTTCAAAAATGATTGAATTCAAGGCTTCAAGTGAGAGATTGACTCTGATCGCTTGAGAAGAATGAAGTGAGAAGGGAAGGATTCATTTGTCATGATCTCTATGGGAATCAAAAACATAGATAGGCCTAAGGATGAGTCTGAGCAGCTGGTCCAAATTAAGAAGTAGAATCACAAATATAATGGATTACTATCAAAGCTCTTTGCAAATTGACTTCAGGTTAATCACACCAGTGCATTGAATGTGCATCTCAACAACTGGTATGGAGTAACAGATTTCAATTCACAAGTCACTGGCACTATTGCTAGGGAAAGAGGGAGTTGTTCTACTGGAATGGCTGTAACTCATTTGGGACCAGCTGCTTTGCCATTCAAAGAACTAAGACAGTTGATAAGGCTTTTGGGTGCTGGCAGTGTGAAGGATTTGGGTGAGTGGAAATTACAAGAAGACATTTATGCAAATAAGTAACAATAACTGGAATGTGTCAAGAAGGGATAACTGTGCATGCAAATATAAGAATATTTGAGTGAGAGTACGGAAAAACTGAAAAATGTTTCAGTGTTGTCTTTATCACAATATACAAGATTCATGATAAGATGGATACATTGATGGCAGAAAATAGACATAAATGGAAATGATCCAATAATCACTGTGGGGAAATGGTTGCAAAGTGCCTTAAACCGGGAAATAAATATTCCAAAGTACATAATTTATAGAGGAGATAGCAAGAGATGTTGCTGAGGCACACAATGTGGATGAGAACTAGGATGGGCACAAGAAAGAATCATGGGGGCACAAGAGAAAATCTTAATTCTATGGTTACAGTAATGATTGGTGATTAAGTACTTAAATACCGCAAAAGTCTTTGCCTTGACCACCCTCTCAGACAGTACATTCCAGATTTGAACCACCTCTTGGATGAAAAAGTTCTTATTCAGATCTTCCTGGGATCTCTTATCCTTTATCTTAAACCTAAGCTCCTCAGGTTTTGAAATCTTTGTTGTGGGGTGTAGTTTCCTGGTAGCTACCAAATCAATGTCATTCCTAATGAATTCATTGTTGTTTTGTTTATTTTATTACACAAGTTAAAGTTATTTAATTGTTAGCAACATCTAACTGGAATGAAAAAATTCTAATTTTGGATATTTTGTAATTAAAACTGTGATATTCGACTATTATAATTGAAATAAGAAATAAGCCAGTTAACAAAAATCATTTGCTATTTAAAAAAATTCCTAGCACAGCTCATTTAAGTTTTCTGGAATTTGAAGTTACTAGTTCAGTCACTGCTCTGTACTGTTCAGTCATGGGCAGTACCTGTGCTTTTATGATTCTATATGTACTTCATTTTGTATGTTTCAAAATTGCCACTGAATTGATCTCCATTTGAATTTGCATAAAGAGACTGACAAATTACATTGTTGATTTTAAAAGTAACTACCAATGTCAAACTTATCTTAAATGAAAGCTAAATGAAAAGGTAATTTAGAATCTACAATGTTATATTTTCTCCAAAGGGGCTTTGAGGATATTCTTGAAGCTTTTCTTTAGACTGCTTGGTAATATATTTTTGTGACAGAGCTCAGATAAAATATGCAGCTGAAACACGCAAAGCCATAAAAGAGCAAAGAACTAAGAGACTATCAGTGGTTACTGGAAGGAACTTTGAATACACCTTCAACTATGACTATCCTTTGTGTAAACGTCCTTCATTCTATTAGACTTAGGAGCAGAATCAGGCCATTCAGCCCACTGATTCTGTTCCGCCATTTGACAATGGCTAATTTACATTCCCTCTCAATCACATTCTCCTACCTTCTCCTTGAAACCTTTGCATCCTTACTAATTAAGGACCTATCAGTCTGCACATTAAATATACCCAATGATTTGGCTTCCAGAGCTCTCTGTGGTAATGAATTCCACAGATTCACCATCCTCTGGCTAAATAAATTGCTCCTCATCTCTGTTCTAAAGGCATACCTTTTATTCTGAGGATGTGCCCTCTAATCATAGACTCCCCCACTATTGTAAACATCCTCTCCACATCCACTCTAACTAGGCCTTTAAATACTCAGTAGGCTTCAATGAGATAGCTCCTATTTCCCTGGAGTGCAGTCCATCTGGTCCAGATGACCTGTCTACCTCCAGACTTTTTAGCCTCCGAAGTACCTTCCTTTTAGTAATAGTAACTACACTCACTTCTGCCCTCTGGCACTCTGGAATTGCTTTTCTAGTTGCCTTCTGTTGGTCACAATCCTACAGCTTTCTACTAGTTTTTGCTATATTGTAGGCCTTCTATTTTGCTTTTATGCCGTTTTTGATTTATCTCGTCGGCCAGTTACCTCATCCTCCCATTAGAATGCTTCTTTTTTAGGATGAACCGATCTAGCATCTTCTGAATTACACCCAGAAACTCCAGCCTTTATGGTCTACCATCATCCCTGTTAATCAACTGTGTCTCCTTCTAATCAGCTTTGGCTAGCCTTTGTAGTTACTTGTAAGGCTGATGAATCTGCCTCTCAAATTACAAGGTGAATTCTATCATATGTATTATGATCACTGCCTCCTTAGGAATCCTTTATCTTAAGCTCCCTAATCAAATCTTGTTCATGACACAGCACCTGATCCAGAATTGACTTCCTACAGCAGCCAATACAATCCAGCCTTGCTGCCACTTCTGACCAACAATAACCCAACCAAAATAAACAAGGCTTAGAGAGGAAATACCATCGTCACTTACATTTTGAAAGTTAGTGCTGAAGAACTTAAATTACAAAACCACAATCTCACTCAGGGTCTACTGGAGGCACTCATAGATGGTGTTATTGTGGTAGTCTTCAATAAAGAAGGCTGGTAACTATCGAGGGGCTTCCCTTCTGTTTGCTACGGAAATAAGGGAATTGATGCTGATGATTGAAGAGGGTGAGGCAGTGAATGTTGATGCATGAAGTTAGTAAAGCATTTCACAAGATCCCCATCTCCAGTCCGGAAAAATAAGTGACAGAGGATCCATTATGAGTTGGTAAATTGGTAACAACATTGGCTTGGTCAAGGATGATGGAGGTTGTAGCGGTTGGGTGGTTTTCTGACTGCTGGTCTGTGGCCAGTGGAGTTCCGCAGAAATCAATGCTGGGACCTCTGTTGCTTGTAATAATACATACATTAATTGAATGAAAATGTAGGTGGTCTTATTAATAAATTAGCAGATGATATAAAGGTTGGTGAAGATGTAGATAGTGAAGAAGGGTGTCAGAGGATGCAGCACAATAAAAGTCAGTTGGAAATTTGGACAGAGAGATGGAAGGAAGATTGAGTTTTTTTCAAGTGGTGTGAGATTGGGATTTCAAATCCAGGGGAATGTCAGAACCCTCATGAGTATTGACATATAGTGGGATCTTGGGAGTGCAACTCTGTAGCACTCTGAAAGTAGCAATCCAAGTAAATAGGGTGGTCAGCGTGAATAGCAAACCTGCCTTCATTGTTTTCGGCATTGCAGGTGGACTAAACTTCAGTAAGGACACACTTAGAGCATTATGTGCAATACTGATCACCACATTATAGGAAGAATGAGGAGGCTTTGCAGGAAGTGTGGAAGGGATTCACTAGCACATTGCCTAGATTGGAATATGTAAGGTACAGTGGTGTGCAAAAGTTTAGGCACCCCTGGTCAAAATTTCTGTTACTGTGAATAGTTAAGTGATAAGAAGTCATAAAGTTAAAGATGAAACATTCTTTTCAACATTTTAAGCAAGATTAGTGTATTAGTGTATTATTTTTGTTTTGTACAATTTTAGAGTGGAGGCGGGGAAGGAAAGGAGCACCATGCAAAAGTTTGGGCACCCAGGAAGATTTGAGCTCTCAGATAACTTTTACCAAGTTCTCAAACCTTCATTAGCTTGTTAGGGCTATGGCTTGTTCACAATCATCATTAGGAAAGGCCAGGTGATGCAAATTTCAAAGTTTTATAAATACCCTGACTCCTCAAACCTTGTTCCAACAATCAGCAGCCATGGGCTCCTCTAAGCAGCTGCCTAGCACGCTGAAAATTAAAATAAATGATGCCCACGAAGCAGAAGAAGGCTATAAGAAGATAGCAAAGCATTTTCAGGTAGCCGTTTCCTCAGTTCATAAGTAATTAAGAAATGGCAGTTAACAGGAATGGTGGAGGTCAAGTTCAGGTCTGGAAGACCAAGAAAACTTTCCCAGAGAGTTGCTCATAGGATTGCTAGAAAGGCAAATCAAAGCCCCTGTTTGACTGCAAAAGACCTTCAGGAAGATTTAGCAGACTCTGGAGTGGTGGTGCACTGTTCTACTGTGCAGTGACACCTGCACAAATATGACCTTCATGGAAGAGTAATCAGAAGAAAACCTTTCCTGCGTCTTCACCACAAAATTCAGCGTCATAAGTTTGCAAAGGAACATCTAAACAAGCCTGATGTATTTTGGAAACAAGTTCTGTGGACTGATGAAGTTAAAATTGAACTTGTTTGAAGAAAAAGGGGTGCAGAATTTCATAAAAAGAACACCTCTCCAACTGTTAAGCACGGAGGTGGATCGATCATGCTTTGGGCTTGTGTTGCAGCCAGTGGCACGGGGAACATTTCACTGGTAGAGGGAAGAATGAATTCAATTAAATACTAGCAAATTCTGGAAGCAAACATCACACCGTCTGTAAAAAAGCTGAAGATGAAAAGAGGATGGCTTCTACAACAGGATAATGATCCTAAACACACCTCAAAATCCACAATGGACTACTTCAAGAGGCGCAAGCTGAAGGTTTTGCCATGGCCCTCATAGTCCCCCGACCTAAACATCGAGAATCTGTGGATAGACCTCAAAAAAACAGTACATACAAGATGGCTCAAGAATCTCACAGAACCAGAAATCTTTTGCAAGGAAGAAAATCCCCCAAACAAGAATTGAAAGACTCTTAGCTGTCAATGAATATGTTGTTAAAAAAAGATCACTCCCTACTTTGTACATAGTTTTCTTGTTTTGACTGTTCTTTCTTTCCTCTCCTTTCTACAGGTGTATACCTCAGATAAATATTATGTGGAGACGTGACAAATATGACTATATGATATGTATGTACAGTATCTGAAATACATCTTATGGAAAGTTTTGTTTGAGGACGAATTTCAATAAAAAATAAATTACAAAAAAAAGAAAGACTCTTAGCTGGCTATAGAAAGCGTTTACAAGCTGTGATACTTGCCAAAGGGGGACTTACTAAGTACTAACCATGCAGGTGCCCAAACTTTTGCTTTGGGCCCTTTTCCTTTTTTGTTATTTTGAAACTGTAAAAGATGGAAATAAAAAAGTAATCTTGCTTAAAATATTAAAGAAATGTGTCATCTTTAACTTTATGCTTTTTGGAAATCAGGTCATCTTTTACTCGCTTAGCTATTCAGAGTAACAGAAATTTTGACTGGGGTGCCCAAACATTTACATGCCACTGTACATTGCCAAGTTGAACAAACTTGGATTTTTTTCTCTTGAGCATCAGGGATTGTTAGGTGACTTTGCAGAAGTATATAGAATTATCAGAGGAATTGACAGAATAATTGGAGTCTTTTCCCAAAGGGGTAAACATCAAATACCAGATGGCAAATGTTAAAGGTGAGAGATGAAAGTTTAAACAACATTTGTGAGCCAATTTTTCTTGCAGGAGGTAGGTGCTGGCAGGAGAGCTGGTTGAGCCAGATACCATAGCAATGATTAATAGGCATTTGGACAGACACATAAACAGGCAGGCAATCGTGGGATTATTTTAGATTTGCATTATGGGTAGTCTTGACATGATGGGCTGAAGGACCTGCTACTGTGTTGTACTGTCCTATGTTCTACGGAGTGGAAATATGTCCTTCGAGTGACTGCCTATTAAGATGCAGCAACAGAGAGCACCACATGGATGAACCTTAAAAACATTTACAATTTCTTTGTTATAGCACTAGCATAGACAGTCTTGTGAGGCACAATCAAAAAATATGGCGAACAGGAGGGGAGGAGAGGGAAAGACTGATCAGTGCATGGATTTTATAATGCCATTAAGCATTTGTTTTAAAATGCAACAAATTACTCTTGAATTGCAGCATTAGCTGAATGAGACATGGAATTATCATCCAGCAAATCTAATTATTCAACACCAGCTCTCAATGAATTTAACAGTTATGGATATAACTAATTTACATAAGAACTCCTAATAAAACATTGATATAAGTTTACTGAAACCTTACTAAATAATTTTCATCTTCAAAGACATTTGAAATTCTTGAAATGTGTTTGAGCTGAATAATTGTGTTTTGTGCTCAAAACCCCTCCAGCCGTAACATCTGCAGTCTACGGCAGAATGGAGTTTTCAATGAGAATATGTTAAAGTGACAAACAACAGTAAAAATAGCTCTGCAAATTCTGAAGTAATTGGTCAATAGAGCTTTGTATCATAAATGGTATAATTAATAGTTTAATTAAAATTTCAGCATTTCTGAGAGGGTCATTTGTTTCTTTGTGTTGATTGGCGCTATTCTTCTTGGTAAATTGTAGCTACTTAATTTTCCTGCAAGCATCTTGGAGTACATTAAATTTTGAATTTTGCAACCTTTTACTTATAAATGCTTTTCACATAAACATATTTTTCTTCGACTGAGCTATTGGTTATGATGAACTCATGGAATGGGACTCACTCCAAATCTGCAGTCCTCTGTCCTGCAAACAAGATAAATAGATAACAGGAAGTTTGTTTAATGCATTCTTTTTCATGCTGAAGATAATATGGATGACCTTGTCTATTCTTAGTTAATAATTGCTGCAATTAAAACTTATTTGAATTCAAGAATGCTCTAAGCTTTTAATAACTAAACACTGGCTTAACCCTATTGTTGCCGATTATCTCTACAAACTTTTGATGGTGACATACCATATACAAGCTTTGAACAACCACAACCACAACCGCTTTGTAATTTCATTTTATTTGCTTTTAAAACTACAACAGAAGTAAAGTACAAGAGTACTCATATATGTTAACTTATGGAAACTGCAGAGTTTCTCATTTATCTTAACAGATGAAGAAGGATAAGGAAAAATAGATTAACTTACAGTACTGTGCAAAAGTCTTTGACACATATATATAGAAAGGGTGCCTAAGACTTCTGTATAGTACTGTAGTAATTTTATGTATTGCACTGTAATGCTGTCACAAAAAAATCAAATTTCATGACATATGTGAATGATGATAAATCTGATTCTGACTGGGCCCCTATTGTGGACTAAGACTGAGAAGGGGGCTGGGAGAGGGGAGTCATTGTTGGGAAAAGGGAAGGGAGAGGGAAAGGAGCAGGTAGCATCAGAGAGACATTCTATAATTATCAATAAATCAAATGTTCTGAATCAAATGACCTTGCCTGGTCTCTCAGGGCTGGGCGCGTCTACACCCATGCCATCCCCCCACTCCTGACACTCCTCTTCTGCCACCTGTCCGACGCATCTCCCGCAGTGCTCCACCCTTGCCATTCCCAACAACCTTTGCTCCCACCAGATTTACAAACCCGCTCTCCACTCCATGTTGACAAATACAGTACTGTGCAAACGTCTTAGGCACTCTAGCTACAGTATATATATGTGCCTAAGACTTTTGCACAGTACGTATTTTCAGAAAAGCATATCTGTTTAAAAGCAAACCAATCTGTAGGATTGTGTCTACTTTCCAAAGAGGGCATTATGAGACTACATATTATTACGCTAGAGCTGCTACTTGTCTAGTTTTGAGACTAGACTACACATGAGAATACATATTATTTTGATAGAGCTGCTACTTGTCTAGTTTTGGAATGCATATAAAACATACTGAAAGGATGATTTCAAAATGAATGCTCATGTTATTTCTGTATCTCTCACTGCATTGGTTTCTAAGGTTTTGAAGAACTTCAGAATACAAGCCATTATCCAATCAGTGATTTCACTTTTGGTTTGATCTTGAAAATACAGACTTAAAGCGCATGATGCTCTTTCTCAGGTATTGAAGTGTCCAGATTTCAGATAATCTGTTTAATATGAACCTATAATTTTATATAGGGAGTCAGTTTTGCCTAATGGTGTAAGCCACATCCCACAGTACAGTAGTGTACAATAGGACAGCATGGTAATGTAGTGGTTAGTGTAATGCTTTACAGCGCCAGTGATCAGTGACCTGGATGCAATTTCAGCTGCAGTCTGTATGGATTTTGTATGTTCTCCCTGTGATGGCATGGGTTTCCTCCAAGTGCTCCAGTTTCCTCTTACGTTCCAAAGATAGATGGGTTAGGGTAGTAAATTGTGGGCATGCTATGTTGGTGCCAGAAGCACGATGGCACGTTGTGGGCTGCGGGCTGCCCCAAGCACATCCTTGGACAGCGTTGGTGCTGATGCAAACGACGCATTTCACTGTATGTTTCAATGTATATGCGACAAATAAAGCTATTCTTAATCATTTTATCCAGTGCCCACTTACTTAACAAGCTAACAACAAACTGAAAGATCAGCAAAATTTCTAGTTCAGCATGCTGTGAAGTATAAAAGGGATCAGTAATAAGCTATTTTTTAAACAAAATGTAAGCTAAATGAAATGCTGAAACAGTTACCCATACAAACACAAACATGTACCCATTCGATTTTAACTATCTGTGACTTTCTCTCAACTCTGGTCAGCTGTCAACACAATTTATAACCAACACATAAAGCAAGCTAAATAATCAACAGCAAAAAAAAATCAAACTGCTGGAGGAACTCAGTGGATCAGGCAGCACCTGTGGAGGCAACGAAGGATAGTCAATGTTTTGGGCTGAGACACAGAGAAAGGAGAGGTGAGATGGCCAGTTTGAAGAGGCTAGGGGGTGGGGTGTAACAAGGGCTAGCAGGTGGAATGAAGAGAGGAGGAGATGTTGGGCAGAAGGAACCGTTTGGAAGAGGGGAGAGAAATAAAGGTGACTCATGAGACTGCAGATACTGAAATCTGGAATAAAAATGAGCTGCTGGAAGAAGTCAATGAGTCAGGCAATATCTGTGGAGGTAAACAGGTAGTGTAGCAGTAAGCATGATGCCATTGCAGCATGGGACATTGATGTTCAGAGTTCTGTTCCGGCGTCCTTTGTAATAAGTTTGTATGTCGTTCCTCTGAGCACGTGGGTTTCCTCCAGGTGCTGCAGTTTCCTCCCACAGTCCAAAGATGAAGTTGTTAGTAGGTTAACTGAACATTGTAAATGATTGTGTGATCAGGCAAAGGTTAAATGGATGGGTTGCTGGGCAGTGTGGCTCGTTGGGTTGGAGGGGCCTGTTCCATGCTATGTCTTTAAATAAATAAATGGATAATCGACATTTCAGGCCAAGACCTTTTGTCTGACCTAAAAAATGGGGTACAGCTTGGACAATAATGTGAGGAGTTTGGGATAAGAGCAGGCAAGTGATAGTTGGGTCCAGCTGAGGATCCACCTTTTGATTGATAGGTTAGGATAAGGAATTTGAGCAGAAAGGAAGGTGAAAATGGAAGCAAATAGTGGAGAGGTGAGCAGATAGGAAGAGTCGGAGGAGTGTGTGGGTGATGGACACATGAAACAAGTGGGGCAGGAAATAGAAACTGCATCATGGGGGCTGGGCAGATCAGTTCATATTTTTCGTCCAAGCGTTAGTTTCAATTTTTATTAATTTGCAGGAGTATGTTAGTTCCCACATTTAAATACAAATGCCCATGTTAAAACTGACCTATAAAAAGCTGAATCCTCCAAGGAGGAATTAGTTTCTACTGTAAAATCAAACAGCAAAAAAATCATGGTTATAGAGTAAAATTGGTCAGAGTTTATTACTGAACCAACTTCTAGGCAGTTCTAGCCAATGCTTGAGAAATAATTTTGAAGTAATCTATCTTAAAACAATTTATTCATCAGTCCTTATCACTGCTGATTAAGAATAACTGGATGAAATTCTTGAAGCTATGAAAAATATTTCTTGTGACCATGGTGGTCACCCAGTTTAATCTGCTGTGACACAGTTACATTAAGTCAACTTTCTGACAACTTTTTGATATCATATCTCTAGAGAAACCTCAGAATTTCAAATGCTTATCATTTATGGATGCTGATACAGTTTGTGTTTGGTTCTGCTTAATAGTTTGCTATCATTATTCAGAATGCAGAGTGATCTATTATAACTAAATGAATTTAATCAGCTGTAAAACTCCTGTGTCCATTTATAGTATAAGGCATAAATATCTAATAATTATTGATACCAATAGCAATGATGCAATCATAGCCATTAACAAAATGTAACTGAGTGCCATGTTAGGTCAGGCTTGGAGATGACAAGTTTTCCAAATGATGACATTGAAATCGCGTATACAGAATATCCAATATATGGCAGCAAATTATTGTAGTGATGGAGAAAGTGAAAACTATCTAGTTGAAATTAAAGGTACAAGAGAACTGATGTGAACTGTGTACAAGTTCAGTCTCATATACATTTAATACAAGATTAGCGCTTATACCGTATGCTTTGTTCAGGCTGAAGAGTTCCAGTTCTAAAATGTGATTTGCTTCCACAGATGTTGCCTGACTTGATGAGGGTTTCCAGAACTTTTATTTGTAACTTACACTGCTACCTAAAGAAACAATATTAGATGGTTGACTTAGTATTGATTCACGTTTAGCTCAGCCTTTGGTATTTGTGTTGGTGCATGTGTGTGGGGAGTAACTCTTTTAGTCATCATTCCAATAAGATGGAATATCTACCAATTCTTTCATTATCAACCTAAGCAAATCAATGACCTTTAACCAAAACAGAAGATATTGAAAACACTCAACAGATCAAGCAGCATCTGTGAGAAGATGGCATGAGACACCTGCGGAACTGAAGAGAGAAAACAAGTTTGTTTTAAGTTGCAGTGAAAATGGGGGAGAGTTGGAAAGAACAAAGTGAGTATTAGATTAATGTGCTACTTAGACAAAAGATTATGTTTCTTTCTTGGTGCTATGTTTGCTAATAGCAAGGTTCCTCTCTTCATGAGTACTGCATGACTTGCTGGCTCACTGCTCTATTCTGAGCAACACAAAACTCCAGCTTCTAACAAGGGATACTGTGGCTAGGGTGTGCCCCTACTCTCAAACTGTGCCAAATAATGTGTAGAAAGCCAGAGATTACCAAGAAAAAAATAGATTATTTTCTCAGTCTATCCTCCCACACATGCAGAGCTAAACTCCAGATACACAGAATAAGGGTAGGAAAGTTGGGAAAGTAAAATAGCTTTAAAATTCTTGTTTTTTTAAAAAAAGCTGGAAACAAAAAAGAACACCAAACATGATAAATTAAAATATACTTTACTAGGCTATCTGGATTTATATTCTGAATAGCCAGCACGATCTTTCTTTAATGATTTGTTTAAAGAATCAAACAATAAACAAATTATGAAAGGGCAAAAGCAACTGGGATCTTATTAGAACAAAAAAAACAGAAAAAGGCCTCTCATTCCCTCAAATGTGCCCCCTCCATTCAATATGATTGTAGCTGATCTGCCTTCAGCTCAACCTCTCTTCATTGTGGATTATGCCCAGAGGAATTGAAAGGTAACAGGACTGGTCAGTCAGATGAGTTGGGGTGGTTTCTTTTCTTAGCTGATACACTTGTCACAAGAGCACGAAGGCAATGCTAGGATTATATCCGGCACTATCTAGGCTATGGCCTAAGTAACTTGAAGAATTTTGTCACTGCATTACGAAAAACATTGCAAAGGCAAGAGGGCAGAAGGGGTTTAAAGTAATGTTGCCAGGTATGGAAAATTTTTGCTGTATAGACAGATTGGTTAGGCAGGTGTGTTTTCTTTGGAATAAGGGCTGCTGAGGTGTATAAAATGATGAGAGGCTAGAGGTAGTACACAGAAATAACCTATTGCTATTAACTGATGTGTTCCAAACACAAGGGAGGGTTGGAGGGTGTAAAGATCTAAAATTATTGTTAAGGATTAGTGTGATGTAAAAAGAAATCACCTAGATCATAGAGTTATTCAGAATAGAAACAGGACCTTTGACACAGCTCATCCATGCCAACGCATCATCTCACACTTGTCCTCTTGCTTGACAACTGTCCTTGCTAGCCACAACTTCACCAAGTTTAGTGTCATCTGCAAACATACAGTATAAATCATCAACACAAACATGAGGAAATTTGAAGATGCTGGAAATTCAAGCAACACACACAAAATGCTGGTGGAATGCAGCAGGCCAGACAGCATCCATAGGAAGAAGCACAGTCGACGTTTCGGGCTGAGACCCTTTGTCAGGACTAACTGAAAGAAGAGATAGTAAGAGATTTGAATGTGGGAGGGGGAGACCCGAAACGATAGGAAATAATAGTATAAATCATGGTATCCACATACTTTTCCAAATCATTATCATACAGTGTACTACAAAGAACGATCCCTGCTCCGCACTACTGATTAGAATCCTCAATGTGAAAAGCAACCCTCCATTACAATGATCTTTTCCTCCTATCATCAAGACAATTCTGTATCCCATTTCTACCTCTCCTAGGAGTCTATGTTTTCTTTTCACCTTTATTCCTTTTTAAGGCTGCCAACCCCTCCTCATTCCTAACATCAATATGCTTCAGGGTAACACTCCTTAACTTTCTAGCTTCCATGTTCTTCTCCACGGTAAATACAGATGAGAAGTTTTCACTTGAGAGCTTACTGGCTGCTGTAGCTCTACACATAGATTACCACATTGATCCTTAAAGGGACCTACTCTCTCCTTAGTTAACTTTTTTGCTATTAATATTCTTAAAAAAATCTTTTTAGGATTCTCCTTTACCTTATTGGTGAGGAATATTGCATGTCTCCCTTTTAACATAGAACATAGAACAATACAGCACAAAATAAACTCAATGGCCCACAAAATTGGCTGAACTAATTAAACCAATGACCCCTATTTATTCTAATCCCCTTTCCCAGCACATTGACCATAACCCTCCTTTCTCTGCATATTCATATATCTATCTAAAGGCTGATTTATACTTGTGCGTCAAGCTTGCGCCGTAGGCTACACAAGTGGGCAACGCTGTTGTGAGCATTTATACTTGTGCGTTGGTTTGTCTGTGTCGCTCTGCAATTCGTGCATGTCACAAATGCGCACACATCTGCCCGTGCAAGGCTTCATGGTCATGGTAGTCTTTCTCAGGGTAAACAAGTTTAAAGTGAGTGTCTTTTTTCATAAAAGCGAAATGTGTCCTCCATAATTTCGGAGGTCTGTAAAGCTTTATGGAAAGCATGGCAGCCAGAATTCCTTCCCTGCCCTTCAGTTGCCCATTGGGAAGCTATTGTAGCGTAGGAGGAAATGCGATGCTACCAAGTGGACCAATCACTGTTGTTGCAATCTGTGTTGCCGCGAGGCGTAGTTACATTTTGGGAGAGGTGCGTGTCAGGCTACGGCATAGGGATCCACGTAGGCTCTGTGTAGGGTTCGCGGTTACGCCGTACCTACGGCATCAATTCGACGCAGAAGTATAAATCAGCCTTCAGAGCCTCTTCAATGCTCCTATACTATCTGCCTCTACTGTGCATTCCAGGTCACTTATCTCAATGTAGAATACTTGCCTTACACTTCTCTTTTGTACTTTCCCCCTCACATCTTAAGTACATGTCCTCTAATACTAGACAAAGATACTACCTAAATCTTTAATTTATAAGCTCTTATGAAATCCCCCTCAGCATCTGCTGCTCTAGAGAAAACAGCTCCAGCTTGTCCAGTCTCTCTTAATAGTACATGACCTTCAAATCAAGCAGCATCCAGGTAAACCTCCTCTGCACCCACTCCAATGCCTCCACATTCTTTCTATAATGAGGGGAACAGAAATGAATGGAATACTTTAAATGTGGCTAACCAAAGTTTTGTAAAGCTGAACCATCCTGGTTCTTGAACCCAGTGCCTCGACCAATGAAGGCAAGCATGCCACATGCTTTCTTTACCACTCTAGCAACCTGTGTGGCAACTTTCAGGATGTCATTTACCTGGAATCCAAGATCCCTCTGTTCATGAACTCTATTAAGGATCCTGTCAGTAACTGTATACTTTCCCGTTACATAGGATGTCTCAAAGTGTAGGATTCACATTTGCCTGGATGAAACTCTATCTGCCACTTCTCCTCCTATATCTGCAACTGATCTATATACTTTGGCAATCCTCTTTGTAATCCACCAAGTCTCTGCGTCATTTGCAAACTTACTCACCCATCCTACTACATTTTTATCCAAATGATTCATACACATGGCAAATAACAGTGATCCCAGTAAAAGTCCCTACAGGACACCACTAGCTGCAGATTCCATTCAGAAAAAGACCCATTTGCACTATCTTCTGCCTGCAGTGTGGAAGCTAATTTTGGATCCAATCAGCCAAATCACCGTGGAATCCATGCATCCTAACTTTCTGGATCAGCCTACCATGCGGGATTTTGTTGAAAGCCTTATCAAGATCCACATAGATAATGTCCAGAGGTCTACCTTCATCATCTCAATAGATTATTCTGACAAAACCATGCTGATTATCCCAAATCAGTCCATGCTTCTTTGAATGCTCATAAATCCTATCCTTAAAAACCCTCTCTATTAGTTTCGCTACTATCGACATGAAACGCATCAGTCTATAACCTTTTCCCACCTAATTTAGTCCCTTATTCTTTGTACAAATTGAGGAATTCTCTTGATCCCAGCTGGTTTTTGCTGAGATATACCTGCTTCTTTTTCCTGTCCAAAGCCTCAGTATCCTCTTTAATCAGACTTCCCTGACCCTCTTCACTCAAACAGGAACATGCTGGCCTTGAAATTTTCCTATCTCGCTTTTACAAGCCTCCCAATTCACTGTTGAGAAGGGTAGTAGAGGTTAAAATCCTCATCACATTTAGGAAGTTCTAGAGGGTTAAGTTGAAGGACCATGATCTTCAAGACTAAAGACCAAATGATGGAAACCATGGTTAAACTGGGCATTTTTTTTTAACTGGCACGGGCCCGATCGTTTGAATGACCCTCTTCCCTACTGTACATTTTTTTTGATTCTACACTGCAAATTAATTGGCCATTTCCCTCGAAAAATTTGAATGATTCATTGTCAAATACACTGTTAAATATGATAGTGTTCTTTAGCTAAACTTCATCCTGAAGCTGAATCAATTCAAAATGTTTGCATTTCAGTAAAACCATATTTAAATTTGCAGCCATACCTGACCTCATTCTGATGTCAATAATTCAAGACTAAACTAAAATAACACAATTTAAGACACTTACTCATTATCAATTAGGAAGAGAAAAAAATCACATAAGTAAGTCCTCCTCTGAAATATTAAATCCTTGATAGAATAATATTTCTTGAACCAAAACTATTTCGCACAGTGACAATTTAATTCTTCTGTGGGAATTAAATACTTTGCTAACATAAAGAAACTATTAACAAAGCAACTCCATTAACCTTTGAACTTTTGCAGCTACTTCGATTGGCATTTTACTCTGGGTGCCTTTAAATCTAACAGACAGAGGATGACAATGACTCATTTTTATTGTTTAATGTGCTATCACGTTTTTCTCTTCATTTGTACTGTGTTTAATGGGGAAAAACAGCAAGTGATTACTTGTACTTGTTCTAAGCCTATGAATCTACTGTGACTTCTCACTGTGTGGTAGAAAAATACACGTTTTAAAAAAAACATACTGTAGGGATAATGCCATTGAGATATTTAAAAACATCCACTGAAATTATATTCTGTTTGATCTGACAAAAGCTTCAAAATTTTCTTTTCTGATATTTTGACAAACATTTTTTTTATAAATTAGGTACTTTATCCATTTCAAAAGTGTATTTTTATGCTCATCAGTATGAAGATTTTCCTTACTGGGAAATGAGACTACTGTGTCAACATCAGTTCAAAGTCTGATATAGAGCAGGAGATCAAATATTATTTTATGGAGTCATACAGGGCAGAAACATGAACTTTAGGCCACAGAGAGGGCATGACCAATGAGTGCACATTTACAATAATCTCATCTTCTTCTGCCCACCTTCCCATGGACTCCTCCAAATTCTAGCATTCATCTACACCAGGGGCAATTTCCAATAGCCAACTCGTGCAGCTTTGGGCAACTGAGGCTGCTGGAAAAAACATGCATAGTCATAGGGACAACACACTTAGAAGAAGCTTACTGCACCATCCCACGCCTGCACTTTGGAAAGTCTGATCAGTTGGCTGCACTTCTACTCCCAGAGACTAGGGGCTGCAGGACCAGTGGTGAGGATCGAGAAGGTATGGTCAAGGGAGGCAGAAAAGTGCTTACAGGACTATTTTGAGTTGTTGTACTGGATAATATTCAGAGATTCATCTTCAATTCTGAATAAATATGCACAGTTGTCATCGACTTCTTCAAGACCTGTTTTGATGAGTATTTGCCTTTGAGAACATACTAGACATACTCAAACTTAAAGCCATGGATGAACTGGGAGTTTTCATAGTCTACTGAGGGCTAGATCATTGGCATTCAAGACCGGTGATCCAGAACTAACCAAGAAGTCCAGGTACAACCTATGGAAGGCTCTTTCAAAAGCAAAAAATCAGATTGAAGTTAGAGACAGAATTGGATGCATGTCAGCTCTTGCAGGCTTTGCATTATTCCTACAAGGTGAAACTGAACATCATGAATGGCTGTGATGCTTCACTTCCAATGAGCTCAATGCCTTTTGTCCATGCTTTGAAAGCGAGAATTAAACTACATTTTTGCAAATCCCTGCAGCATCTGGTGACCCTGTGATATCTGCCTTGGAGGCCGACGTCAGGACATTTTTCAGGAGGGCGAACTCTCACAAGGTGTCAGACCCTGATGTTCTACCTGGCAGGACACCGAAAACCTGTGCCAGCCAATGGGCAGGAGTGTTTAAAGACATCTTTAATCTCTCACTGCTGCAGTTGGAGAATTCTCTTCTGCTTCAAAAGGGCAACAGTCATGCCAGTGCCCCAGAAGAGCAGTGTGAGTTGCCTCAATGACAATCATTCGGTTGCACTCACATCTACAGTGAGAGGTTGGTCATGGCCAGTAATTTCTCCTGCCTAAATAAGGACCTGGACCCACTCCAATTTGCTTATCACCACAATAAGACTACAGCGGATACAATCTTGCTGGGTTTCCACTTGGCCTTGGATCATGTGGACATAGCAATACTGAGGTTCGTCTGCTGTTTGTTGATTATAATTCATCATTCAACTCAGTATGAATCAACAAGCTCCAAAACCTGGGCTTATGTACCTCCCTCTGTAACTGGATCTTTGACTTCTTCATCGGGAGATTACAGTCAGTGTGGATTGGAAATATCAACTCCTCCTTGCTGTCAATCAACACTGGTGCACCTCAAGAATATGTGTTTAGTCCACTGCTCTACTCTCTTGACAACCACAGCTGTGTGGCTAGTCACAGCTCAAATGCCATCTATAAATCTGCCGATGAGCACAACTGTTGTTGGCAGAATTTCAGATGGTGATGAGGAGGAGTACAGGAATGGTGTCGCAACAACAGCCTTGCACTCAATGTCAGTAAGACCAAGGAATTAATTGTGGACTTCAGGTGAAGTTGAGGGAACACAACCAGTCTTCATCAAGGGATTAGCAGTGGAAGAGGTGAACAGTTTCATGTTCCTGAGTGCCAACACCTCTGGATCTATCCTGGGCCCAACATACTGATGCAAATAAAAAGAAAGCATGTCAGAGGCTATATTTCATGACACCAAAGGCTCTCACACATTTCTACAGATGTACCATGTAGAGCATTCTAACTGGCTGTATCACCATCTGGTATGGAGGGGTGACTGCACAGGATGGGAAAAAGCTGCAAAAAGTTGCAAACTTAGCCAGCTCCATCACGGGCACTATCCTCTCCGGCATGGAGGACATCTTCCAAATGCAATGCCTCAAAAAGGCAGCATCCATCATGAAGGACCCCCATCACCCAGGACAATGTCCTCTTCTCACTGGTGCTATTACCAACCCATGAACACTACTGCATTATTTTTTTCCTTTTTTTTTGCTCTCTTTTTGCTCTATTTATTAATTTAAATATATTTCTTCTTGTAATTTGTGTTTTTTAAAATTATGTTTTGCAATGTACCTCTTCACAAAGCAACAGATTTCACGAACTATGCCATGACTATAAACCTGATTTTGATTCTGATTCGCATTTCTGAAAAAAAACATCAATTTCCTCTGGGATATCTTGTTTCCGCCCACATCTCAGACACAAAGTTTGGTCATTGTAATTTGCTCTATTGTGCAGTTGAGTGATAGAAACTTTGGGGTGGGGAGGATTATCAGACCATAAGATATAGGAGCAGAAGTAGGCCATTTGGCCCATCGAGTCAGCTCCGCCATTCAATCATGGGCTGATCCAATTCTTCCAGTCATCCCCACCCCCTTCCTTTCTCCCCATACCCTTCGATGCTCTGGCTAATCAAGAACCTATCTATCTCTGCCTTAAATGCACCCAATGACTTGGCCTCCACTGCCACTCATGGCAACAAATTCCATATATTTACCACCCTCAGGGCTAAAGTAATTTCTCTGCATCTCTGTTCTAAATGGACATCCTTCAATCCTGAAGTTGTGCTCTCTTGTTCTAGACTTCTCTAGCAAGGGAAATAACTTCGCCATATCTGATCTGTTCAGGCCTTTTAACATTTAGAATGTTTCAATGGGATCCCCCCCTCATTCTCCTGAACTCCAGGGAATACAGCCCAAGAGCTGCCAGGTGTTCCTCATAAGGTAAACCTTTCATTCCTGGAATTATTCTTGTAAATCTTCTCTGAACCCTCTTGAATGTCAGTACATCCTTTCTAAAATAAGGAGCCCAAAACTGCACACAATACTCCAAGTTTGGTCTCATGAGTGCCTTATAGAGCCTCAACATCATATCCCTGCTCTTATAATCTATACCTCCAGAAATGAATGTCAACATTGCATTTGCCTTCTACACCACCGACTCAACCTGGAGGTTAACCTTTAGGGAATCCTGCACAAGGACTCCCAAGTCCCTTTGCGTCTCTCTGCATTTTGAATTCTCTCCCCATCTAAATAATAGTCTGCTTATTTATTTCTTCCAACTATGAGAATAATAAAACAGATTAGGGCAGGATTAGTGCAAACCTGGGCCCTTGATTGTTGGCAGTGACCCATGACGTGGAAGGGCTTGTATCTCTATCTCAGTGATGAACTGCCAATTAGCTGTCAAGTTCATTGAATTCTTTGAAAGACAACCTACAGAACAATACATAAAAGAATCAGGTAGATACTCTAGATCTGATATTATGGCATGGTAGGGTCTATTAACAATCATGTCATGAATGTTCCTTTAGGAAAATAAATCATAATGTAACAGAATTTCATACTTAATTTGAAAATGATATAATTGATTTATAACTAGTGTTTTAAATGTAAACAAAGTTATTTCTGAGAGCTGAAGTAAATAAAATAATGACACAATTAGATTAAAAATACGAGAACAGAGAAACGAGATTGGATGTTTAACAAAATAACTAACTTTCAAATTTCCAGAAGATTAAAAAATAAGCTTCGAAAGAAGAGGCTGAAAGTCTGCTGTTACGTTGAAGAGTAGAAGACCAGAGCAAATTTGAGGGACTGAGTGTTATGCTCCTGCTACTATTTTTTGATTTCATAAGATAGTGCAGACAGTTCATAAGCTTGATTTCTAATGCTAGAAAATAGAAAAATCTGGTTTCTTTCGGGTAATTTTAATGTTGAGTGACAGTGTAAAACCAATGATGTTAAATCAGGCAATCTTTACACAAGGCTTTCAATTTCATTTCCTATCAATTTCCTGGTGGGGTATGATCATATTTTTCATGAATAGATGAATGAAATTGACTGAAGGCCTTTAATTATTGCGTGTAGTCTTATGAAAACGGTGCCCACTGTAATTTTTGTCAGTTATTCCACTTTTTCTTTCAGTTCAGCAAATTTACACATCACACTTCTTAATGTGGCATGATAGCATCATAGACTTGATGATATTTTCTCATGCATAGACTGAACACTATATAATGACATAACTGACACTTTACTGGTACGATATTGTGCTAACATTCTATGTGGGGTATCTTTAATTTCTTGGACCTTTCTTTAAATCTCTAGCTCACTCATTTAGTAGATTATTATTTTAAAGCTTATTGATCATTTTAGTGTATAATAATTTTAAACACTAACCTAATTAAAGTTAGGAAAATTAGCATAGCTCATAACATTTAATTACATTGACTGAGAGCAATTTTAGTGATTACTTCATGGTGGCAACTTTGAACTTAACATTCAAATGTAAGTCATGGACCACTATCACAATCTTTCCCTTCCATTCTTTGCTGACTTCAACTACTTTACCTCTGTTGATCATATTTGCCCTTCAAGTTACATTGACACTGAACCAACCAAAGTGATGACTTCTAATAGTCCCAGCCTCCCTCCCCACACAAAGCACTGAAGGTTTCTCCTGCACGTGGTAGTCCACCGGTACTTTATACAGGCAGCAGTTGTTCAAGTGAATTTGCAAATGACAATTCTACCAAACAGATTATGCCCAGAACCTATCCCTGAACTTAATTCTGATACAATCAAGGGCAGCACATGACCCTATCAGACCATGAGACATAGGAGCAGAATTAAGCCATTCAGCTCAGCAGGTCTGCTCTGCCATTCCATCATGGCTGATCCCGGATCCCACTCTATCCCATACACCTGCCTTCTTGCCATATCGTTTGATGCCCTGACTGATCAGGAAACTATTAACTTTTGCCTTAAATATACGCACAGACTTTGGCCTCCACTTCAGTCTGTGGCAGAGCATTCCACAGATATACTACTCTCTGGCTAAAAAAATTCCTCCATACCTCTGTTCCAAAGGGTCACCCCTCAATTTTGAGGCTGTGTCCTCTAGTTCTGATACCTCCACCATAGGAAACATCCTCTGCATATCTACTCTATCTAGTCCTTTCAACATTTGGTAAGTTTCAATGGGATCCCCCTGCATTCTTCTAAATTTCAGTGAGTACAGGCCTAAAGCTGCCAAATGCTCCTCATATGTTAACCCCTTCATTCCCGGAATCATTTTCATGAACCTCTTCTGGACTCTCTCCAATGACAACACATCCTTTCTGAGATATGCGGTCTAAAACTGTTGACAATATTCCAAGTGTGGCCTGACTAGTGTCTTATAAAGGCTCAGCATTATCTCCTTGCTTTTATATTCTATTCCCCTCGAAATAAATGCCAACATTGCATTTACCTTCTCTTCCACAGACTCAACCTGTAAATTAACCTCTGGGAGTCTTGCATGAGGACTCCTAAGTCCCTCTGCACCTCTGATGTTTGAACCCTTCTTCCCATTTAGATATAGTCTGCACTATTGTTCATTTTACCAACATGCATTATCACACATTTCCCAACACTGTATTCCATCTGCCACTCTTTTGGTCATTTTTCCAATTTGTCTAAGTCCTGCTGCAATCACATTGCTTCCTCAGCACTATCTGCCCCTCCACCTATCTTCGAATCATCTGCAAACTTTGCCAAAAAGCCATCAATTCCATTATCTAAATCACTGACAAATAATGTGAAAAGTAGCGGCACAATACTGACCCCTGAGGAACACCACGAGTCACCAACAGCCAATCAAAAAAGGCCCCTTTTATTCCCACTCACTGCCTCCTGCCCATCAGCCATTCTGCTATTCACGCCAGTATCTTTCCTGCAATGCCATAGGATTTTATTTGGTTAAGCAGCCTATGCGTGGCACCTTATCAAACGACTTCTGAAAATCCAAATAAATCACATCCACTGCCTCTCCTTTGTCCACCCTTCTTGTTACTTCCTCGAAGAACTCTGACAGATTTGTCAGGCAAGATTTCCCTTCACAGAAACCACGTTGACTTTGACTTATTTTATCATTTAGTATCCAAATACCTTGAAACCTCATTCTTAATAATAGACTCCAACACTTTTCCAACCACTTTTGCTACCTTATATACCCTTTCTTTGGCTTATATGCAGTCCTTAACCTCATTTGTCAGTCACAGTTGCCTACCCCTGCCATTTGAGGGGTAGCAGACACAAGCAACCATGATTAGGTATAGATGATGAGACAGTAAGCAGTAAAAGCAATCTCCTCAGTCTCTGGTTACAATGCGGGAAGCAACTTCATTGACAAATCTGGTCAGGAAAATTGAGAATTGTTGGCTCACTTGTATCACGCACTTTAAGCATCTCCATGCATTATGCCACTGATCCTTTTTCTTAGCCCAAATCAAGTATTGCACATTCAGATCTGAGCTGCCTCCACTTCTATGTTCTTAACCTGTTTCAGCTCTATCCTTCTGCACTGTCACCCATTCTGAATGTTATCCAATGTGATTCATCTGTTTCATAGTCATCTTCATTATTGCAATGTATCTTTCAAAAGAGAACCTGAAAGACACTCCAAATTGTTTTATTGACTCTTGCAGGTGAGAGGAAAGGAAAAAGACTGGAGGTGGCCCATCACAAAAAATCCATCTCACAGATGCATAGGTATTGGTCTAGGAGATAAATTTCACATCTGTATGTCATCAAACCAAAAGATAAAGAGAACCGATAGCTAGTTTGGCAGAATTGTAAATCTCTCTGACACAAAGCTGCTCATTACATTTAATGAATGAGTGAATAATGATAAGACCTGAGGTAATAAGTCCCACCAAAGGGTCTCAGCCCAAAATGTCGACTGCACTCTTTTCAATAGGTGCTGCCTGCTGAGTTCCTCCAGCATTTTGTGTGTGTTGCTTGGATTTCCAGCACCTGCAGATTTTCTCTTGTTTAAGAGCTGAGGTATGATCAATTTTAAAATTATGACCATTCGTGCTCTCACTTTCATGGTCTTAATGAGTAACCAGACATGTTCGAGGATGATTCTTCAGAGGATCTCATTTGTGCCAGGTATTCATTGTCACAGGACATTAGACTAAGCGCGGTGCTTATTTCCACACCTCACGGTGAATTAGGCTTTCACACAGTGATTCCCCTGTCACAAGTGAGCACAGACATTGATGGGAGGGACAACGGTAGATAACACACAATGAGGAGGGTCATAGCCCTTACCAAATTCAGTTTAGCTGAATCTAGGTGCCTATCTCTAAAGAAACCAATACTTAAAACACATCATCAACTTTGCAATGGTTGAAATTCCATAGTTAGCAGAGAGCAGAGAGGAGTGAATATCTGCTCTAGGAAAAGTGTCCTTAACATTTCAAGTTTGGCTCACAATCTACTCAATTCAGGTCATGAACAAAGTTCTGCAAAATCTCGATGGCAACAAGTCTTTCATTAAACAAGGACAGATGACCTGACAATACGTCCCTTATCTTTTCCAAAATGGACTCTATAAGGTTGCTCGGAGTGCAGTGGCACTGGCTCAGAGGTGGACTGATAGCAAGAGGAGACAAGGAAGTGGTAACATCACTCAAAGTTATCTCCAGCTGCTAAGCTTTTCTGTATCACTTCCTCCTTTTATCTATTAACCATGTTGCCTTGTTCTTCTGATGGTTCAGGGTGCTCTGCAAAGCCAGGTCAGGCGATGTTTGAAGCTTGCATCAGGTAATCCAAACCACAGAGCATAGTATTTACCGAGCGTGACTGCAAGAATGAGGAGACCTGCCTTTATCTTAGAGGAACCAATCCTTTATGTCATGTCCTATTACAAAATGGTTCAGAATGTGGGGATGACACTGTATCACAGCATCATTACTACCCCTTCAAAATCTGATGTACACCTGTACAAGCATGGCTGGACTCCAGTTGCACATTGATGGAAGAATATTTATTGTAATTTATAAAAGTTCCTGATGTGTGTGCAACTGAGAACTTGCCGCATCCACAGGATGTTGGCCAGGATGAACATTCATTCAGGTTATTGTCATTACAGGAGATGTTCTAGATCTCCCAATTCTGATAAACAATTCATACACCTGAACTTCTGAGCAACCGTCTGCAGATCCTTACTATAGTTTATCTTTTCATTTCTGGGCGCAAAGGCAACAAAGCAGAGACAGCACTGACTTATATTGCCACTAGCAATGGCCCTCCCTTAATCAACTGTACAAATACCTACCCTCACCTCTTTTGAGTTCTGTAGACCTGGTGTACCTGCAGCTAGTGACAAATGTACTGCCTCCCATGGCTTCCTGTGGGTCAAATTCACTTGCATTTCATGGGTCAATTTGGAACATCAGAATCTCATGGTACTTATATCTAATTCATCAGCAAATCAAATTCAATTCAAATAGGTTATATTAATGTATCGAAAGCACCTTATATGCTATAACTACCTGTACTAAAATCACTGCAACAATGAATTTCCTAACATAGGCAAGTAGTCTCTTTGAAGCATTTTAAACATCTTTTGGTTGCAGTCAAAATTAAAAACTGCTCACAGTTGACTCATTCTTGGGTGTTGAAATGCATTGAGGATTGGAGTAGTATCATTAATTACTCGGTTCAATGCTTCCATATCTATATTTTCTGGATAATGCTACCGGACAGCAGTCAGATAAAGTAAACACAGCTGATTTCCTTTTCTCACATTTGCCCTGAAATGGAAGTACCACAGACAGGAGTTATAGAAACATAGAAATCTACGGCACATTACAGGCCCTTTGGCCCACAATGTTGTGCCAACCATGTATCCTACTCTAGAAGCTGCCTAGAATTTCCCTACCGCATAGCCCTCCATGTACCCATCTAAGAGTCTATACCACCTTCACTGGCAGTACATTCTACGCACCCACCACTCTCTGTGTGAAAAATGTACCTCTAAACATCTCTCTTGTACCTACTTCCAAGTACCTTAAAACCCTTATGCCCCCTTGTGTTAGCTGTTTCAGCCCTGTGAAAAAATCTCTGGCTATCCACATGATCAACGCCTCTCATCATCTTATACACCTCTCATCCTTTGTCTCTCCGAGGAGAAAATGCCAAGTTCACTCAACCTATTCTCATAAGGCATGGTCTCCAATCCAGGCAACATCCTTGTAAATCTCCTCTGCTCTCTCTGTATAGTATCCACATCCTCCTGTAGTGAGGTGACCAGAACTGAACACAGTACTCCAACTGGGATCTAACTAAGGTCTTACATAGCTGTAATATTACTTCATGGTTCTTGAACTCAATCCCATAGTTGATGAAGGTGAACACACCATACACCTTCTTAACAACACTGTCAACCTGTGCAGCAGCTTTGAGTGTCCTATGGACATGGACCCCAAGATCTCACTGATCCTCTACACTGCCAATAATCTTACCATTAATATTATATTCTGTCTTCAAATTTGACCTACCAAAATGAACCAATTCACACTTACCTGTGTTGAACTCCATCTGCCACTTCTCAACCCAGTTCTGCATCCTATCAATGTTGCATTGTAACCTCTGACATCCCTCCACACTATCCACAACACTCGCAACTTTTGTGTCATCAGCAAACTTACTAACCCACCCTTCTACTTCCTCATCCAGGTCATTTATAAAATTCACAAAGAGGAGGGGTGCCAGAGCAGATCACTGCAGAACACTACTGGTCACTGTCCTCCATGCAGAATATGAACTATCAGGAAGGTGAAATGGGAGCATTCTCAAATAACTTACAGTCACTTTTATGATACCAGCGACACAGGGCACATGTGGCCAGGAATTTAGGTCTCCTTGGATCCCATGCCTCATTACTTTCTGAATGAGCCTTGCATGGGGAACCTTATCAAATGCTTACTGAAATCCATATACACTACATCCACTGCTCTACCTTCATGAATGTGTTTTTGTTACATTCTCAAAGAATTCAATCATGTTCGTAAGGCATGATCTGCCCTTGAAAAAGCCATGCTGACTATCCCTAATCAGATGATGTCTCTCCAAACGCTCATAAATCCTGCCTCTTAAGATCTTCTCCAACAACTTGCCCACCACTGAAGTAAGACTCACTGGCTTATAATTTCCTGGGTTATCTCTTCTCCAGTTATACCCAGATCTCCAAGGACATCCTTTCTCAGTGCTTTAATTGGGTACACTACTCAATGAGGAAATTCTACCTTCAGATTACTGATCATATAAAAATGAAAATACTGTTTACAATTTCAATTAATAAATATATTTGAATAATTTCTATGAAAGACACTAAACAAAAACAATTTTAGTTATAAATGAACCGAATTTAGATTAATTTATTCATTTGCACCTGTCACTTAGATTCAAAGATAATTTTGTTCATCCCCTTCAGTAACAGGGATAAAATTATGGGATACATTGACATGAAGAACAGTGTGATTCACTACACCGTGATGTTCTGTTTCACCACAGTACAATTCCTAATGGCTTGATGAATGATAGTGTAGATGCATAAACATTTTGAAATAACTGAAATCATGTTCTAAATTTTGTAAAGTCAACATCACGAAAATTAGATGTTTATTTTGCTGAATCATCTGAATGGTTTTAGCTGAAGTATGCCATTAAAATATTAATTTACACCTGTTCAGAGAAGTATTATCTTCGTAACTGTTCACCTAGATAGGATGAAGAGAATCGTCTCAGTGAAGAACTATTTCAACAATCATTTGGATTGAAAGTAATCCCATTCATATTCATATTTCCTACTTATGCTTTGTAATGATGTCGAAGAAGGCCAGATCTCAGAGTATTATTCAATTAACCCCATTTTCTCACTTATTATCCCTATAGCCTGTTCTCTCAAAAATGCCCCTTCACAGCTCTCCAATTCATCCGCCTTTAACTAAACTAAGGGCAAAATGCAGTAGCTAATTAACCTAAAACGCAGCATGTTTTTGGATGTGGGAGGAGAACACAGCACCTCACAGCAAACCCATGCAGTTACAGGGAGAATGCACAATCTCTAAAGCAAGTGAAATTCTTTAGTTATACACATGCTCTGTATAATACATTTGTATTAAAGAGACATTAATATATTACGCTTGATTTTCTCAACTTGTGTACTCCTGAAGCACATTTTTGATGGAATCATTTAGAAGTCCAAAGTAGGGCTGGACCAACTCTTTAGTTTAATCTCATTGTAGGTAACTACAGAATTGGAGAAAGCAATTCAGTCATGAAGCCTTTTCCTCCTTTTCAATGAAACAATGCCAGGTTATGGAGTTTTACAGTGAGGAAAGGGGCAATTCAGTCCAATTCATCCATACTGACCAAGGTGTTTTCCTGAGCAAGTCGCTTTTACCTGCATTTGGCCCATATCCCTTTAAGCATTTTGTATCGATTCACCTGTTCAAATACCTTTTGTATCCATGTCTACCATTTCACCAGGTAGTGTGTTTCATATACCCACCCTCTGTTTGTAAAATTTGCCACTTATTTTCCTTTTAAGTCTTTCTCCTTTCACCTTCAACTGATGTCTTTTAGTTTTAGACTATTCTCACCTGGGAAAGAGACAGTGACGAATGACATGCAAACCCCTTATGATTTTATAAACTGTACACCTCTGCCTTCTTCACGTCTATCCTCTCCAGTCTCTTCTTGGAATTCAAACCCTCCAGTTATGGCAACATCCTTGTGAATCTTTTCTGCACTTGTCCTAGCTTAAACACTTCCTGACCAGAATTGCAACACTACTGCAAGTGGAGTTTCACTAACATCTTGTGCAACCATAACATGATGGTTCAACTATTGTGTTCAGTGCCTTGACTGATAATAAGCATAACATATGTCTAAATAATCATGCTATAGAAATGTGTTGCCATTTTCAGAGAATTATGTACTTGAATGCTAAGTCTCCGCTCTGCATTACTCCCCAGACTATGCCCTTTACTATGTATGTTCTGCTCTAGTTGAACTTCCCAAATTGCATCACTTTGCACTTGTACTTTTGAAATAGAAATTCATCCTCCATGCTGTAATGTCTACACGTTGTGTTCTGTTTCAGAAATTTGGGTCCATTTAAGTCACTTGGACTGAATTTCAGGGGGAGAGTATGGGGTGCCACAGTAGCACAGCAGTTAGTGCAATACTATTAGAACGTGGGGAATCGGAATTCTGAGTTCAATTCCAACATCAACTGTAAGGAGTCTGGACATCTGTCCAGTGGAGTGTGCCAGTTTTCTTTGGGTACTCCAGTTTCCTCCCACAACCCAAAGATGTACTGAATAGTAGGTTATTTGGTCATTGTAAATTTTCCCATGATTAGGCTAGGGTGAAATCTGGGGTTGCTGGGTGTTGCCAAAGGGCTGGGAGGCCGAATTTGCACTGTATCTCAACAAATACACAAATACTGCATTATTATACAGCATTTAATCCATACAACCAAGGATAAATTATATCTCCCCATATCCTTGTCTAGAAAAAAATCTGTTGAGATTTAGATGCAAAACTATTCCTTTTAAAACAGAGTTTTACAATTCTCCCATACTTCAAGTGTTTCCCAATATTTCTCTGAATGCACCTCATTCCAGTTTTTCATTTGCATTTTCCCAGAAGTGGAAAAGCATCCCTTTTATCTCTATTTTATGGTGCATTTTTATAGATGCACCGTAGAAAGCATTCTTCTGGGGTGCATCACAACCTGGTATGGAAGTTATCCTGTCCAAGGCCGAAGGAAGCTGCAGAAGATCGTGAACATGGCGCAGCACATCACACAAACCAATCTTCTGTCCGTGGACTCACTTTACACTGCACGCTGTCGAAGCAGTGCTGCCAGGATAATCAAGGACACGACCCACTCAGCCAACAAACTTTTCGTCCCTCTTCCCTCCGGGAGAAGGCTCAGGAGCTTGAAGACTCGTATGGCCAGATTTGGGGACAGCTTCTTTCCAACTGTGATAAGACTGCTGAACGGATCCTGACCCGGATCTGGGCTGTACCCTCCAAATATCCGAACCTGCCTCTCGGTTTTTTTGCACTACCTTATTTTCCCTTTCTATTTATGATTTATAATTTAAATTTTTAATATTTTTAATATTTACTATCGATTTGTACTCCAGGGAGCACGAAGAGCCGAATCAAATATCGCTGTGATGATTGTACGCTCTAGTATCAATTGTTCGGCGACAATAAAGTATAAAGTATACTGAATTATATTCAAACTACGACAGTAAACAAGAAAGTAATATAGAAACAGACAGTAAGAGCTTCTACAACTATAGGAGGACAAAGGGAATACAAGTGATAATTATTCCTTGTGGATAAGACTACGAAACAGGGAAATGGCACAGATTCTAAATATTAAAAAAAAGCAACAGAAGGCAACTAAAAAGCAACAAGGAGAGAAAAGATGAAACATAAAGGTAGGATAGCCAATAATATAAAAGAGGATACAAAAATACAGTATATATGTCAGGTTATAAAGTGCAAAAGAAAGATGAGAGTGGATATCAGAGTACTGGAAAATAACAGTGGAGAGGTAGCAATGGGAAACAAAAAAATGGTGGATGACCTTAATAACTATTCTGTATCTGTCTTCACCGGAAGACACCAGCAATATGCCAGAAATTCAAGAGTGAGGGGTAGAAGTGAGTGTTATTGCCATTATTAAGGAGAAGGTTCTGGAGAAGCTGAAGGTCTGAAGGTAGGTACATTATCTGGATCAGATGGACTACACCCCAGGGTTCTGAAAGTGGCAGCTGAAGAGATTGTGGAGGCATTCATAGTGACCTTTCAAGAATCACTAGATTCTGGAATGGTTCCAGAGGAATGGAAAACGGCAAATTTCATTCCACTCTTTAAGGAGGGAGGGAGGCAAAAGAAAGGAAATTATAGGATAGTTAACCGGACTTCAGTGGTTGGGAAGATGTTGGAGTCCATTATTAAGGATGAGGTTTCAGGGTACTTGAAGGCACATGATAAAATAGGCCAAAGCCAGCATGGTTTACTTAAGGGGAAATCTTGCCTGACAAATCTGTTGGAATTCTTTGAGGAAATAAGAGGCAAGGATAGACAGAAGGGAGTCAGTGGATGTTGTTTACTTGGATTTTCAGAAGGCCTTTGACAAGGTGCAGCACATGAGGCTGCATAACAGTGAAGATACTAGATAGAAGAATGCCAGACTGCCAGGAGGCAAAGCATGGGAATACAAGGGGCCTTTTCTAGTTGGCTACCAGTGACTTCTGCTGGGTGTTGGGATTGCTTCTTTTCATAGTCATAGTCATACTTTATTGATCCCGGGGGAAATTGGTTTTCGTTACAGTTGCTCCATAAATAATTAAATAGTAATAAAACCATAAATAATTAAATAGTAATATGTAAATATGCCAGGAAATAAGTCCAGGACCAGCCTATTGGCTCAGGGTGTCTGACCCGCCAAGGGAGGAGTTGTAAAGTTTGCTGGCCACAGGCGGGAATGTATATATCAATGATTTGGATGACAGAATTGATGGCTTTGTGACCAAGTTTGTGGACAATACAAAGATATGTGGAAAGGCAAGAGATTTTGAAGAAGCATGGGGTATGCAGAGGACTTAGACAGATAAGAACAATGGGTAATGAAGTGACAGATGGAATATGGTGCAGGGAAGTGTACAAGGGGTGATTGATAAGTTCGTGGCCTAAGGTAGAAGGAGTCAATTTTAGAAAACTTTTAGCACATTTTATTAAAAATTTTAGCACATTTATTTTTGCTACATTTACACACTTAGTCCAGCAGTCGTGGAGCATACGGACTCCTTCTTTGTAGATGTTGGCGTCTTGGACCTCCAGAAGCGGTCTACAGCAGGGGTGATTGATAAGTTCGTACCCTAAGGTAGAAGGAGATGTTATCAACTTCAAACTTTCTGCATTTTCACTCAAAGAGTTGAACTGCACGTGCATGTAACAAGAGCTGTATAACTCATTGCCTTCTACGTTAGGCCACAAACTTATCAATCACTCCTGCTGTGGACCACCTGGAGGTCCAAGATGCTCTCGTTACATGCACATGCAGTTCAACTCTTTGAGTGATAATGCAGAAAGTTTGAAGTTAATAACTCATCTCCTTCTACCTTAGGCCACAAACTTATCAATCACTCCTGCTGTGGACCACTTCTACAAGGAAGGGATTCGTATGCTCCACGACCACTGGATTAAGTGTGTACATGCAGGAGGGGACTATGTTGAAAAATAAATGTCCTAGGTTTTCTAAAATTGACTCCTTCTACCTTAGGCCACGAATTTATCACTCACCCCTCGTGTGGTAGAAGGAATAAAGGCATTGACTATTTTCTAAATGGGGAGAATATTCAACAATCAAAGGTGCAAAGGGACTTGGGAGTCCTTGTGCAGGATTCCTAAACGTTAACCTACAAACTGAGTCAGTGGTAAGGAGTACAAATGCAATGTTAGTATTCATTTTGAGAGGACTAAAATACAAAAGCAATGATGTAATGCTGAGTCTTTATAAAGAATTGGTTAGACCACGCTTGGAGTACTGTGGGCAGTTTTGGGTCCCTTATCTAAGAAATGTCTTGTTGGCATTGGTGAAGGTCCAGAGCAGCTTTACAAAAATGAAAGGGTTAAAGTATAAAGAGAGTTTGGTGGCTCTGCACATGTACTCACTGGAGTTTAGAGGAATGAAGGCCGTTGGTCTATCTCATTGAAACCTATTGTATATTGAGTAGCCTTGATATTTCCTGATGTTTCCTGTAGTGGGCGATTCTACACAGCCTCAGTATAGAGGGACGACCCTTTAGAAAAGTGACGAGAATGAATTTCTTTGACCGGAGAGTGGTGAATCTGTGGAATTCATTACCATAGGCAGTTGTGATGGCTAAATAGTTGGGTATATTTAAAGCGGAGTTTGATAGGTCTATGCTCTGCCTACAAGAAAACGTGGGATCTCCCAAAGGGCACCCATTTCAATTCTACTTCCCATTCCCATTCCGACATGTCAGTCCATGGCCACCTCTACTGCCGTGATGAGGCCACACTCAGGTTGGAGGAGCAACATCTTATATTCTATCTGTGTAGCCTCCATCCTGATGGTGTGAACATCGATTTCTCAAACTTCTGGTAATTGCATCCCCTCCCTCCTTCACCATTGCCCGTTCCTTTCACCTTATCTCCTTACCCACCATCATCTCCCTATAGTGCTACTCCCTCTTCACTTTCTTCCATGGTCTTCTACCCTCTTCTATCAGATTTCCCCTTCTCCAGCCCTTTATCTCTTTCAGCAATCAACTTCCCAGCTCTTTGCTTCACACCTTCCCCCGTCCCAGTTTCACCTATAGCCTACCACCTTGTACTTCATCCTCTCCGCCTCCCCCTTCCCATTTTCTTACACTGACTTCTCATCTTTCATTCCAGTCTTGATGAAGTGTCTTCACCCAAAACGTCGACTGTTTACTCTTTTTCATAGATGCTGCCTGGCCTGCTGAGTTCCTCCAGAATTCTGTGTGTGGAAGTTGATAGGTTCTTAATTAGTAAAGGCATCAAAGATGATGAAGGTAATGGGTAGTGGCTTCATATGTCACTACTGCAGGGCGTGACAACCCTGCCTTACACGAGTCCTGGGCTCAGCTGGTTCCAGCTGACAGTACCTATAATGGGCCCCTATCCAGGGTTACGGATCCCACTGCTTTGTGGTTATCTTCGGGAGAAGAGAAGGCTAAGGAGTAAACCCTACACAAATCCAGAGTGGAGCCCCTAAGGCGGTTGGATGACGGATCACATCACCTCCCGGCAGCTCCTTCAGCCAAGCTGATGTCAAAAGTACTGCTTTGCATTCCTTTGGACCACATCCACAAGGCCCAAAGGGGGATCTTAATGTCTAACCAGCCCAGGATCTCCATATTCATCGCCCAGGTCTGCGCCATGGAACCGGGCGCATCCATTGTCTACTTAGACCTATGGAGCCATTACAAAGATTACGGAGAGAAGGCAGAAGATTGGAATTGAAAGAGATAATAAATCGGCATGATGTAATGGCAGAGCAGACTGGATGGGTTGAATGCTCCTATACCTTATGGTGTTATTTATTATATTGGATTGGTCCTTACTGTAGGAGATGTAAGCATCATCCTATTTAAAATAGGTGACTGAGAGGCTCAGGGAAGTAGGAACTTTAAACAATCATCATCTCTTTAGGAAAATTACTAGACACAGTAATGGGTCTATAGGTCAGCAAGTTCCCTAGACATTATGGTCTGCATCCTAAGGTCTTAAGGGAAGAGTTTGTAGAGCTAGTTTATTTTGATTTTGTCTACCAAAGTTCTACAGGTACCCCAGAGAGTGGGAGAACCATAAATATACCATCACTATTGAAAGAACGAGGCAGACAGAAAGCAAGAGACTATATTTATATAGCTTATCATCTATAATTGGGAAAATATTGGAATCCATTATTAAGGAGATAATAGTATGAATTTCAGGAAACCATAAGATCAATTGGAAAATTTCTTTCTCCATATTTAACAAAAGCTACAGTTGCATTGGAGGCATTGATTCCTGGTGTAACGAGATTGGTGTATAAAAGAAGGCTGAATAGGTTGTCCTGTGCTCAGAGAGTTTAGGAGAATGGTGATACTATGGAGGAGAACAAGATGCTGAATCAATTCACAGGGTGCACTCTGAGAGGATTTCCCATCTAATGTTATTACATAGAACTACTGTAGGGGGTATTATTTCATAATAAGAGATCACCTGTTTCAGATGAGGAAGGATTTCATCATGATTCTTTGGAATTCTCTACTTACATCATGGCTGGCAAGCACTTAAACGGCAAAGAAGTCAAGGGGTATTAGGAAAACACAGAAAAATGATGCTGAAGCCAAGATTAGTTCATCCATGAACTTACTGAACAACTTGAGGTATGCAGATGACTCGGTGTTGTTAGCTGAGACTGAGGACGAGTTACTCAGAATAGTAGATAAGATAAATGCTGAAGGTGAACGATTTGGAATGAAAATAAATGCTGCAAAGACAAAGATGATAGTAGTATCGCGAAAGAAAGAAGTCCCCAAAATCAAAATCAAAATTAACGGCGTAGGCATAGAGCAAGTCAAGAAGTTTGTGTATTTGAGACAGATGGTCACAGAGGATGGGAAGTGTAATACAGAAATTAGACGAAGAATTGAGATTGCAAGATCAATGTTCTGGAGCCTGAGTGATGTGCTGTGTGGCAAGAGGTTGGACTTTGGGCTGCGTTGTAGAATTTGGAAATACTACGTCTGGAGCAGTCTGTTGTATGGAGTCAAATCGTGGACCTTATGCAAGGAAGCGCAACGATGACTGGAGGCATTTGAAATGTGGTGTTTAAGGAGAATGCAGAAAATTAGATGCGTGATGAAGGTCAGTAATATGGAAGTGTTGAAGAGGGCGAGGAGAGAAAAGGAGTTGCTGAAGAATGTGCAGAAAAGGAAGCTGGAATATGCTGGGCACTTGTTAAGAGGTGGTGGACTGTAGAAATTGTTATTGGAAGCGATGATAGAAGGAAAGAGGGAAAGAGGAAGGCAGCGAACCACTTGGTATGATAATGTGAGACAATGGACTGGGTTGAGTTATGCTGAGGCCAGAAAAAGAGTGCAAGATCGAAGAAGATGGAGGTGCATAGCCGCCAACCCCGGATTCGGACACGGCACCCACTGACTGACTGACTGACTGAACTCACTGAATGGTGGAACAGGCTTGAGGGGATGAATGGCTTTACTCATCCTTTCTTATGTTATTTTGAAAACTCTATCTTGTCATATCACTGTTATTTTTCCAGATTATCCTGTACTGGTTTATGTTAACTTTAAACCTATTATAATCCTTGAGGTCTTTATAACATTCTGCCGAATCTACACTGCATTGGTTGCAATACACCTGTTCACAGGTTCTGCCACCAGAACCTCCTAGAGTACCCACATATAGCATAGCCAGGCCAGCAGAGGACATGCACATGCATCTCTCCTCTTTATTTTCTAGTCTTCCAGTTTTATGGATTAATGTGATATCAACCATCCTACTTATTTTTGCATGAACATGATCACAACAATCTAGTGAACCCTTATGTCTCTCTATGTCTTTCCTGTTCCTAACTATTCATTGATTCATGGATTCTATTATGGTTATCATTTTATTATGGATTTATTGCAAATGCTCACAAGAAAATGAATCTCAAGGTTGTATATGGTGACATGGTGTACTTTGTTAATAAACTACTATGAACTTCTCACTAGTAATAACTAGTAGTAATAGTTGATAGTACAATATAGCAGTAGTATAAATCTTTCCTTTTTGTAATACGATTGCACTTATATTTAATCTCTGAAGCACATCTGCCAGGATTTTATATGTGTCTTGGAAAGTTTAAATTCTTAAGGCTGATTTATACTTCTGCATAGTAGCCTACGCTGTAGCCTACGCAAGTGGCCTGCGCCATTGTGAGCATTTATACTTGTGCGTTGGTGTGTCTGCATCGCTCTGCAATTCACCATCAAAATGCTAGCTGGCGGTGGGGTTTCGATGCCACTGTGTTGAGTTTCTTCGTGTTGAAACTCAACATGAAGAAACTCAAACTTCAAACAATGGCGACTGAAACTGAAGGAGGGTGAATTTTCTGTGCTTGTCTGGCCACTGTGAGACATGGACGAGAAAATGCATTTCAAATATTTTTGGATGTCGGCAGGTAGGTTTGACGATTTGTTTCATTGTCTCCAATGATTTATTTTGCATCAGTGTACGTACAGTATGCTCAGAGACTGGCAATCACTATTTGAGTTTTAGCTTCAGGTGGAAGTCAACAGGCTGTAGCAGCTAGCTACAAACTGGCATCAAGCACTGGGTCCTCCATAATTTTGGAGGTATGTAAAGCTTTATGGAAAGCATTGCAGCCAGAGTTCCTTCCCTGCCCTTCAGTCGCCCAAAGGGAAGCTATTGCAGTGTAGGAGGAAATGCGATGCTACCAAGCCGACCAATCACAGTTGTTGTGGTCTGTGTCGCCGCGACACGTAGTTACATTTTTGGGGAGGTGCGCATCAGGCTACGGCGTAGGGTACGCGGCTACGCTGTACCTACGGTGTAGATTTGACACAGAAGTATAAATTGGCCTTTATACAGTATATATTATTTAAAGTGCTACTATATTTGTATCATTGGCAAATTTGGACATTTGTCCAATCTCATTATTGTGGAATCTGAGACATTAATAATAAATGCCATAAATTGTGGTGACCTCAGAACAGAGTCATACAAAACATCACCAACCATTTGCTTAATAAGACAGAGACAGGAGTCGTTGGGTTCCTGCCTCATTTCTCTAGAATATTCACCATGTGCTGGGTTTTTACAGTGATATGCTAGGGTTCCAGCTGAATACCTGAGGGATGGTAGGGGCAAGATCCAATGATGTGGTTTTATTCACAGCTCTGGTTGTTAGGTACAGGCTTTCCTGTTTAATAATAATTGGTTTTAAATAGGGGAAAGGGTAGGAGTAAGGATAATCCATCCTAATAAATGTCAGCCAAGATCCAAGAATTTTGTTATAGAATATTCTTTTGTTATGACTTAACAGTAACCCAGTGAATCTCATAAAAGATAAAATTAGTGAATAATGCTCAGTTTTCTTGTATATACATTAAAGAAAGGAAAATTTGTCTTTTTTCGGGGGGGGGCTTCTTATTTGCTAGACGGCACAATCAATAATTTCATCAATAATCTTGAAGAAGGCAAGAATAACATTCTTTATCACTCAGATCTTTATATCTTGGCAAAATTCCAAATTCACTAAACTGAAGCAACTTCAGGAGTCCCAGAGGACTAATATTAATCTATTGTTGCTTAGTAAAGCTAAATCTAATCAAACAAACCTAAGTTTCAAATTTGATGTTAGATTTTGATGTGGGTTTTGAATCACTTCTTTGCATCATTTAAATATATTCTATACTTTAGATCACTATACAAACTAATGCATTTCCAGATTAAAAACTGCATATACATTTCATTGTGTAATGGAAATTTTAAACTGAGTCAAGCTAATGGGTATTTTGCTGTTAAAGTTAAATTGGTACTCATTTAAATAGGATTCTGAATAAATGAGCCTTCATCATATTCTCACAATAAAAAAAATGAACAAGAACAAAATCAAAAAAAGATCCTTTGATATGGCAAATGTGCTCTTTCTGATAAACATAGGATATGATTTAACATGGAATTCCTTCTAGCACCTGAAAACAGAAAATTAATGCCTAGAAAGATAAAAAATGTAAAGCATTCTTGATATTAACCCCTTTCCCTTTCCCTGCCGTGGCCAACTTTAGACTTATGCTGTGATATCAGTTTAACAGCAGACTATTCTTAGTCCCAGCTGTCTGAATTCCACAGATAAAGTTTGCAATGTTGCCAAGAGAATTTGAATCCCTTGATCAACTACGTATTTTTAAAACCGTTAATATATTCAATATCTTTACTGATAGCTTACACAATATAACACAAAAGTGCTGACTGTGCCCTCTGAAGCTACGATGGCATTCTATCAATCTAATTCCCCTGCACATGCTGAAAATCCAGGGTAACGCACACAAAATGTTGGAGGAACTCATCCATGGAAAGGAACAAACAGTCGACACTTCAGGCCCAGACCCTTCATCATGACTCTGAATTCACTTTCATCACATTTGCCTATAGCCCCACAACTTAAACTCTTTCAGCATAAGACGATAAGATATAGGAGCAGGATTAGGCCATTTGGCCCATCGAGTCTGCTTGACCATTTCATTCAAGTTCAAGTTTAACTGTCATTTAACCATACATGAATACTCCTGAGTACAGATAAACGAGACTGTGTTACTATGAGGTCAAGGTACAAAGACACATTACCAACAGTCACACACAAGATCACAATCATGTAGTAAGAGTCCTGAGGCCCACCTCCCCTCCCCTCGCGATGCCATGGTTTGATACATACAAGTCAACAATCCCATATCGAATATCAGTAAAAATACAACGATGCAGCATATGCATATACGTATATAGCCCAGACACCCCAGCCCACCAACGTCATCTGTTGACTGGTCCCTGATTCCTGCTCAGCGATACCATGGCTTTGAGGCCCAGTCCTTGCATATACAAGCACATGTAGAATATTAGTAAAAACACAACCAGACAAATACGTATGTATAATAGACAACGGGGTGACCTGTTGGGGCACCCTTTGAGAGAAAGGTAGCACAGTCTGATGTGACCAGAATGAACATTAAATTTTCCTGGATGCTATTGGTATCGCTTTGCTTTGGAAACTGAAGTAGAAAACCTCAGTTTATTAAAGAAGAGCGACACGTAGCAAAGCAAATATAGCTCCTCCTCATTTAACGAAAGACACTTTTGATGGTATCATTTCTCGTTTATCTGCCAGCCTTGTGCCTCTCGTTGTCATTCTGGAGATGTGCAGTCCTTTCATCCCCCGTCTCTTCATCTGTTCTGCTGTTTGTTGTTTGTCTCTGATCCTGGAGACGTGCATGCCTCTCCTCCTCTGTCTCTTCTTCTCTCATCTTTTTTTGTCCTGACTCTTTGATCCTGGAGTCGTGTGGCCCTGGCCTCATCCGATTCTTGTTCTCTCCCTCTCCTTGCCGCTTCCTGATGAAGTTTGGGCATCATCTCTTGAGCATAATGTCCCCCTTCCCTTTCCACGTGGCATAATGAAGCTGACCTTTTTGTTTTACCCTAATACTGGATAGAAAATATGAAGCAGTAACACCAAAGGATGCTGATTATTCTTGATGATGTGGTTGGTGTTCTCCTAAATGGATGTGATATCGTCACCACTGTACTTTGACTGCAGCAAAGGGCTTTATGGGCGTCTTGAATTACACCATTACAATAAGATTTAATTATTTCTTATTGATGAGTGGCAGCTAGATCTGTCCCAATTCTGCACATGCTGATGGTGAGTAGCAGAATGTGACCCCTCGAAATAGAGCTGCCCTGCCCTTTTGCTCCGGTAGGTGTCACTGCTGAGGCTGGATGTGCGCATGCGTCAGGCTGTCGCGTCCCGATTTCCATGATGGCCGATCCGGTCTCAGGTGAAAGCCAGCCTGTTGATTTTTGGCGAATGAGCAATTTTATACGAATATATAACCCTGAACTTTGCCTGCATCTGTAAATTAGCGCATTTTAATTCGATTTAGCCAAAAAAAGTGCCACTGTAATGCACCGTTTGCGCTAATTGGAGGTCACAAACAGACAAACAGACAGAGCATGAGAGTTTTAGTAGTATATAGATAGTCCCGAACTCTCAGTCCATTTTAAATCATCAGTCATCACATCTGCTCTATGCTGCCCTGGTAGATCTCGATGGCTCAAACGCCTCACCTCCGGCGGCTGAAAAGCAAGTGACCCCACAGCTTGAGGCCCGCGCCTGTTGAGAGTTGCTAAAAATTCTGCAGTCAGCCACAAAAGAGCTTGTCTTCTGCTGAGCAAATCTCTGGGAGGGCAGCTCTAACTCTGTTCCGGACACTGTGCCACACCACCCCTGGTGAAGCACAATGGCTTCGTCCCCTCACTCCGAGCAGCTGCAATCAAATGACACCGTGGCTTCAGGCCTATTCCTTGCTACAACCGACAACTAGCCCCCTCCATCTGCCCATGCTCACCTACAATAAAACAGTGAATCGAACTTGCAGCGTATTCAATTAGCAATGTCCGAAAGGGTCTTGTGATCACAAGACCAAGATGGCCACTTGACCCTCCATCGACTTAGGCAGCAGCACGTCGTGCAGCTCCTTCATTATCTCTGCCAGCGGCAACTTGCTAATGGTGCAGACCTGCAGTACTTTGAGTTCTTAGCGTTTAGCAGGATCTTGAAATCATTAGATGTACACTTAAGTAAAATGGTAGCACAGTTTGTCGACCCCATAGAAGCCGCTGCGACCAATCGTGCTGCCATCTTACCGGATCAATCAGATTCATCATGGCTGATCCATTTTACCCCTCAGCCCCAATCTCCTGGCTTCCCCCCGTATCCCTTTATGCCCTGACCAATCAAGAATATATCAACCTCTCCCTAAATATACATGAAGACTTGCCCTCCACAGCTTCCTGTAGCAAAGAATTCCATAGATTCACTATTCTCTAGCTAAAGAAATTCCTCCTCATCACGATTCTAAACAGCTTCTCTATTTTGAGGCTGTGTCCTCTGGTCTTAGACCTTCCCACCACAGGAAACATCCCTTCTACATCCACTCTATCAAGGCCTTTCACTATCGATAGGTTTCAATTAGGACCCCACCATCTTTAAATTCCAGTGAATACAGCCCCGAGCCATCAACGCGCTTCACATGATAAGCCCTTTAATTCTAAAATCATTTTCGTGAACCTCCTTTGAACCCTCTTCAATTACAGCACATCCTTTCTATGATAAGGGGCTCAAAACTGCTCACAATGTTCCAAGCGAGACCTCACCAGTACTTTATAAAGTCTCAACATTACATCCTTGCTTTTATATTCTAGTGCTCTTGAAATGAATGCTAACATTGCATTTGCCTTTCTCACCACAGATTCAACATAAAAAATTAACCTTTAGGGAATCCTGCACAATCCCTTTGCTCCTCAGATTTTGGTATTTTCTTTTCCTTTAGAAAATGGTCAACCCTATCATTTCTTCTGCCAAAGTGCATGACCATACACTTCCCGACACTTCTTTGCCCATTCTCCTCACCTATCTGGATCCTTCTGTAGTCTTTTACCTTACGGTTCTTTTACCTTAAGCTCTGTAATCAATTCTAGTTAATTGCACAACACTCAATCCAGAATAGCTGATCCTCTAGTGGGCTCAACCACGAGTTGCTCTAAAAAGCCATCTCGTAGGCATTCTAGAAATTCCCCATCTTGGAATCCTGCACCAAACTGTTTCTCCCAATGTACCTGCATATTGACGTCCCCCAAGACTCTTGTAACATTGCCCTTTTGAAATGCATTTCTTGCTCCCTTTGTAACTTGTAGACCACATCCTTAGTACTGTTTGGGGGTCTGTATCTAATTCCCATTAGGGTCTTTTTACCATTGCAGTTTCTTAGCTTTTTGCACAATGATTCAACGTGTTCTGATCCCATGTCACTACTTTCTTAAATCATTTGGTAAAAATGATTTATTTTCATTTTTTACCAACAGAGCCATGCAAGCCCCTCTGTTTTCCTTTTGATAGAATGTGTATCCTTGGACATTAACCTTCCAGGTATAATCTTCTTTAAGCCATGATCTAGTGATGCCTACAACATTGTATTTGCCGTTTGTAACTGTGCTACAAGTTCATCAGCCTCATTCTGTGTACTCTGTGCATTCGCATATTACACTTTTAGTCCCATGTTCATCTTTTCCAATTTTGTCCACCTTTTAAGTTGCAACACATCCTTTTGTCTGCAGTGTTGCCCTGTCATTAGTCGCTCCTTGCTAGGAGTTTCACTACACATTGCCTCTTTTTTTAAACCAACTACCTCATCTTCAGCACTATCATTCCGGTTCTCAGTCCCCTGCCAAATTCATTTAAACCCTCCCGAACAACTCTAGCCAACTTACCCACAAGAATATTGGACCACTCAGGTTCAGGTGTAACCCATCCCCTTTGTACAGGTCATACCTTCCCTGCAAGACATCCCAGTGATCCATAAATCTGAACCTCTGCACCCTGCACCTGTTTCTCAGCCACACATTCACTTGCCAGATCATCCTGTTCTTACCCTCAGTAGAATGTAGCACAGGCAACAGCCCAGAGATTACTGTCTTGGACACCCTGTTTCTCAGCTTTCTACCTAGCTCTCTAATATCTCTTTTCAGGACCCCATCATTTTGTTTAGCTACTTCAGTGGTGCCAATATGTGCCAAGACTTCCAGCTGCTCACCTTTGCCCTTGAGAATGCATGGACACGATCAGAGACATTCCTGATCCTGGCACTATGGAGGTAACATACCATCTGGGTGTCTCTATTGCACCCACGGAGTCTCACATCTGGTTCTTAGACTAAGGAATCTCCTATCAACACTGCAGTCCTCTTCATTTCTGAGCCACAGCACCAGACTCAGTGCTAGAGACCCGGTCACTGTGACTCCACCAGTAGGTCACCCCCCTCAATAGTATCTAAAGTTGTATACTTATAATAGAGAAAGAGCTGACTTCTGAAAACATTTGATTAAATTCAACATTTAAAATTTTTCTCTTTAGGAAATTGTCACATACCACAGTTCTATGAAGGAAAGGCTAATTCCCAGATTTTTACCTAAACATTAGGGTTGTCAGCTTTGAATTATAACCCTCTCACAATCACAATTTGCCCCAACTAATGTACTTATATTTACAATAAAGGGATGCAACATAAAAAATGTTAATTACTGTCATTAATAATAAATTTAGATATAATTCATATTTTCAACAAACGGGTAGTAATTATTCAAATCTATTCCTTCTTTTAAGTTTTGGAACACTAGAAGTTTGCTACTAAAAACAATATATCTCTAATTAGTTTAGCTATATAATTTGGCTAGTTGCACTTGAACACATTAATCTTCCTAACACATCTTGCAAACTTTGGTCTGCTCAGCAAATTTTGCACCATTGGCAAGGAAACTTCTAGAAGAATTCCTGAAAAATAATAGTAACAAAATAGATTCTTCTGGATCCTTACTAGTATTGCTGTTCCTTTTTTACGTCATAAAAGTGAACTGATTTTTCAATTCAGCTAAATTAACTCCACGAATGCTAAAGATAATGTGACGACAAACCAAGTTATCAGAAGGTTGATACTGATGAGAGAGATAAGGGAGACAATGGAGAATCATTCAAAATGTTAATGAGAGAGGAGAGAGATAACGGAAAAGAAACACAATTAAGTGTATTGACAGACCGGTTGCTTTGAACTTGAACTGTTTGAAGTTTGATGGACAGGCGATACCCCGGCAGGGGGATAAAAAGAACAGGTTTGCTAAGGCACGACACACGCCACGAGATCACGAGATAATGAGACCCTGGAAGAGTGGTGTGCCCCCACAAGTTATTGGGAGTTTGGAGGTCTGGTCGCGGGAACCGACCACAGACGCACAGGGTGAAAGGGTACGATCGGCAGGAACCTGGTGTGTGTGTCCACCCTTGCCTGGGTGCCGGGTTCACCGCGGAAGAACGGTTGTATCTGGAGTGGAGGGGTCACAGTCGGTGACCACAGAAGACATAACAAAGGGTCCGCCCGAGAGCTAACTGCGAATAAAATCAAAGGTCTGCTGAATCAGATCTGAATATCTCTATCTCTCTCTCTCTCTCCAACGGTACAACAGCGATTACTGAGAACTGTACTAAGCTGAACTGAACTCTGCGTCACTTGAGACTGATCATTTTACCCCTAGACTGCGATAGAGCTTGGTTGATTCCTATTACCCTAGTTCTGTGTACATGTGTGTTTTATCATTGCTAACCTGTTGCATTTACATCCTTACGATTAGAGTACTGTGTTACTTATTTCCTTAATAAAACTTTATTAGTTTCTGTTAAACCAGACTCCAACTAAGTGGTCCATTTCTGCTGGTTTGACAACCCAGTTACGGGGTACGTAACAATAAAAATAAAAAAAAGTTATCCTCTTAATTTATGACATGCACCAATGGAACACTTTAAATACAAACAGAACGGTAGAAACCTAAAATACATTAAATCATTTAAAAATGGTTAAATAATGAAGGAAAACTCTAGATTAATTAAAGTTTTAATGAGATGAATTCCTCACACTGTGTTGTTATTGCCAAGACGGTGCCTGGGTGGTGATGGCAAAGGGGCCTAGTTGTTGGGTGAGTAACTAGGTTGTCGAGGAGGGCAGCATGGTGGTCTGGTGGGTGTGTGGATGAAAGGGCAGGATCACAGGGGGTGGGTGAATGATATAGCAGGATGGTGGTCTGGTGGATGGGTAGATGAAGGGGCAGGATGGCGGTGGGTGGGTGCATGAGCATGGGGGTCAGGATGGCGATCCAGTGGGTGGGTGAGAAGGTGGAGGAGACAGATTGGATCTCACACTCCACCTTAGACCACATCAGGTACTCAGCACAGAAAGGGCGTGTGGTGGAGAAAAGACAAAACAAGCTGGGAACCACCAAAGTGCTGGCATGGAAATCCTGGGATAGTTTTCACTGATGCTTCATCACAACAACCAAGTCTCGGAGTCAGAAGGCTATTTTCCATAGTGAAGTGATTTTTGGACTACATCTATCAACAAAAGCGGTTAAAGCCAGTGAGTAACCTTTCTGTAATCACATAGTTTAACTCTGACATTCTTGAAGGGGGGGGGGGATGTTGAATTTCCAGAGAGAAGCTTTTGTGAAGTCCTAGTGTACAAGATGAAAGGCAAGTGTCAGTGGGTTGGCTGTGAGTGGCCATGGATGGCATAGAAAGTGCCTGACACTTGCTGAAACTCAAGGTGAACACATAGCTCCTGCCTAAGCAGTAGAAGGTTTACACCTCCTCACAAACTAAACACCTACCTATTTGTGCTTCCCATATTGGCCCCATAATCCATAAAACCAAACAAATTATCCTTGATTCCCAGGGGGCTGTCTAACAAGTCATGGTTCTGTCTCGCCATTGGTATCTCTGACTTGTAGGCCAGGGATTAGTCCAAGGCGTCACATCCTTCCTACTTCCGAAATCTCATTCAGCCCTCTGAATATCTGTACACCACTAATTCCAACCTTTCAATCGTCTCTATGCGCATCGTTTCACCATTGGCAGCTGGTGTCAAAGGTGAATCAGGGATCCAGTGTGTGGAAATGAGTGAACTATCGTTATGGTGAATTGAATGAAACATGAAAACAAGACCTTCAGTTAGTAGAAGGGAGAGCAGAAGCCAGGGACCTGGTGAATGAAAGGTGATTGAAAACCGGGGCCTCACTGTGCAAAAAGAAGCACGAGAATGGGGCCTTGGTACGTGAAAGATGAATTTCAAAATAGCCATATAGTGGATTACTGGAATTTAATTGCGCCTCCTTGTGTAACCCAGCATGAAACTTTCTTTGAAAATGCACTTGTGGAGCACCTTAGGACGTTACTTTATATAGAAACATCTTTGAAGGTTTATAATTAGCTTTTAGGGCCTCTGCTTCTTTCCCAATAGATTTTCATCAATCAATTAATCACCAAAGTACTAAATACATCGAACGCTCTGACACAAAAAATAAGATTCCTGCCTCATTCAGGCACAGGCATTAACAGCAGGTTTAAATCTGCAGTGGCTAGAAATAGACTAGCAAATCTAATTTTAGCCTCCATTCTGGTGAAAAGAGTAAGTTCTCCCTCTTAATATAAAACATGGTTAAGAATTGATTGGAGGTTGTGCCAAATGTTAATTGTTTTTCAAACAAGATGCTGTTAAAGTTACACAGTGAGAATTTATCTCTGAAAGCTGAGGTTGAACAGTGCAGGCTGGATCTCATTCTAGTGAGATTGTGCTGAGGGAGAAATGTTCCTCAGAAGAATTAATCAATGGGTAACTGTAATAGGATATGGAACAGATTGAAAGGTTAAGCAGTTCTTTCTGGTATCATGTTTTTATCAAATCATCTTGCTTTACAATATGTAGGGAAAAGGTCTCTAATGTAGTAAAGCTTCAATGATCCAGGACAATAATCTTGGAACTTCGTTGATTCTGGACTAGATGATTCACCGGACTGCTAGATGTTACTCTTATTAAACCTCTTTATTTACATCTTACACTGCAGTGCAATACATTCTCTAGTGAACCAAGTAAGCTTAAATGAAATATGTTAGGGTGTTCAGAGGTCAAGGAGGAGGAAGTATTGGGCCTCCTAATGAGTATTGAGGTGGATAAGTCCCCAGGGCCTAATAGGATTTATCCCACGTTATTGAAGGAGGTAAGAGATGATATTTCTAGGCCTTTGACCAGTATCTTTGTGTCCTCTCTAAGCACAGGCGAGGTCCCGTAGGACTGGCGAGTGGCTAATGTTGTACCGCTATTTAAGAAGGGGACAAGGGAAAATCCTGGGAATTATAGGCTGGTGAGTCTCATGTCAGTTGTAGGGAAATTGCTGGAGGAAATTCTTCGGGATAGGATAAATGAGAATTTAGAAACTCGTGGCCTAATTAAGGAGAGCCAGTATGGCTTTGTGCATGGCATGCCATGCCTTACCAACTTGTTTGTGTTTTTTGACAAGGTGGAGAGAGAGATTGATGAACGTAGAGCAGTGGATGTTATCTGCATGGGTTTTAGTAAGGCACTTGACAGAGTTCCTCACAGGAGTCTAATCCAGATGATTTAGATGCATGGGATCCGTGGCAAATTAGCTATTTGGATGCAGAACTGGTTTGCGCATAGAAGACCAAGGATAGTGGTTGAAGGGTCATATTTGAGCTGGAGGTCTGTAATTAGTAGAGTTCTGCGGGGATCTGTGCTGAGAACTCTGCTGTTTGTAATGTACATAACTGCCCTGGATGAAAATGTAGATGGGTGTGTTAGTAAATTTGCAGATGATACCAAGATTGCTGGAGTTGTGGATAGTGTAGAAGACTGGCAAAGAATACAGCATAATATAGATCAGTTGCAGATATAGGCTGAGAAATGGTAGATTGAGTTTACCCCAGATAAAGGGAAGGTGTTACACCTCAGTAGGGCAAATGCAAGAAGACAGTACACTTTGACGGACAAGGTCCTTAACAGTGTTGTTGAGCAGAGAGATCTTGTGATCCAAGTTCACAGCTCTTTGAAAGAGTCTACACAGATTGATAAGGTGGTTAAGAAGGCTTATGGAATGCTTGCTTTATTAGTCAAGGCACTGAGTGCAAAAGTCAGGAGGTTATCTTGCAACTTAATTTGGCCTATCAGTGGCTATAACCGGAGCACCAATCGTGAATTAGATTGCAGGGAAGGTTCAGGCATAAAAGGGAGAGACTGTCTAGCGGAGCGGTCATCGACGGAGTGATCTGAGGCAGGGTGGTAGGGCTTTGGCTCATTCGGGCTTCGGAGAGGTCAGTGGGTGAGTAGACTTCGTCTTTTTTTCTTTCCATTTTTTTTAGCGGAATAAGGAACATTTCTGTAGCATTTATACTTTGCTCTGGGTGTCAGATGTGGGAATCTAGGGAATCTTCCAGTCTCCCAGATGGCCACATCTGCACCAGGTGCATCGAGATGCAGCTCCTGAGAGACCGTGTTAGGGATCTGAAGCTGCAGCTTGATGACCTACAGCTTATTAGGGAAAGTGAGCAGGAGGTAGATAGGAGCTACAAGGAGTTAGTCACCCTGAGGCTGCAGAAGGTAGATAACTGGGTGACTGTCAGGGAAGGGATAGGAAGAGCTCAGATAGTAGAGAGCACCCCTGTGGCCATTCCCCTCAGTAATTATTATCTCGTTTTGGATGCTGTTGGGGGGGGGGTGACCTGACAGAGGATGACCGTGGCGATCGGGTCTCTGGCACTGAGCCTGGTTCCGTGGTGCAGAAGGGAGAGAAGAAGATGAGGAATGCGGTAGTCATAAAGGATTCCATAGTGAGAGGAACAGACAGGAGGTTCTGTCAGCCTGATAGAGATACCCGCATAGTGTGTTGACTCCCAGGTGCCAACGTATGGGATGTCTCGGATTGGGTGCAGAGTATTCTGAAGGGACAGGGTGAACAGCCGGAAGTCTTGGTACATGTTGGTACCAGTGACATAGGTAGAAAAAAGGAGGAGGTCCTGAAGAGAGAATTCAGGGAGCTGGGTAGGAAGCTGAAAAGCAGGACCTCCAGGATAGCAATCTCGGGATTGCTGCCTGTGCCACGTGTAAACGAGTGCAAGAATAGCATGATCAGGCATATTAATGCATGGCTGAGAGACTGGTGTCGGGGTCAAGGTTTTGGGTTCCTGGATTCATTGGGGCCTCCTCTGGGGGAGTTCCAACCTGTCCAAAAAGGACAGGTTACACCTAAACCCAAAGGGGTCCAATATCCTAGCAGGCAGGTTTAATAGAGCTGTTAGGGACAGCTTAAGCTAATTTGGCAGGGGGATGGGAATGGGTTTGACAGGACTGAGGAAGGAGAAAACAGAAATAAATCAAAGATAGCGTGCAGCAGAGATGATAGAAAGGACAGGCAGGAGGTGAGGCATAATCACAGCCAGTGGGATGAGTTACAGGGCAATAGAGGCATGATGCAGTTAAAACAGAAAGCAACAAATACTGGACTGAAAGTGTTGTATTTGAATGCAGGCAGCATAAGAAATAAAATGGACGATCTTGAAATTCAGCTACAAGATTGGCAAGTATGACGTTATGCCCATCTCTGAAACTTGGCTAAAGGATGTCTGCCATTGGGAGCTGAGCATCCAAGGATATAAGGTGTATCAGAAAGATAGGTTAGTAGGCACAGGGTGTGGCGTGGCCCTCTGTATAAGAAATAATATTAAATCATTAGAAAGGGATGACATAGGATTGGAAGGTGTAGAGTCTATATGGGTTGAGTTAGAATTGGCAAGGGTAAAAGGACCCTAATGGCAGATGTATATAGGCCTCCAAACAGCGGACAGGATGTGGATTACAAATTACAGCAGGAGATAGAAAAGACGTGTCAGAAGGGCAATGTTATGGTAATTGTTGGGGATTTTAACATGAAAGTGGATTGGGAAAACCAGGCCAGTGCTGGACCTCAAGAGAGAGAATTTGTAGAATGTCTAAGGGATGGCTTTTTAGAACAGCTTGTTGTTGAGTCCACTAGGGGATCGGCTATGCTGGATAGGGTATTGTGCAATGATCCGGAGTTGATAAGAGAACTTAAGGTTAAGGAACCCTTAGGGAACAGTGATCACAATATGATCGAATTTGCTTTGAAATTTGAGAAGGAGAAACTAAATTCCAATGTGTCGGTATTTCAGTGGAATAAAGGAAATTACAATGGCATGAGAGGGGAACTGGCCAAGGTTAACTAGAAAGGGACACTAGCAGGAAGGACAGCAGAGCAGCAATGGCTGGAGTTTCTGCAAAAAATGAGGGAAGTACAAGACAAATATATTCCAAATAAGAAGAAATTTTTGAATGGAAGAAGACACTACCATGGCTGACTAGTGAGTCAGAGCCAAAGTAAAAGCAAAAAAGAGGTCATACAAGGAAGCCAAAGCTAGTGGGAAGCTTTTAAAAACTTGCAGAAGGAAACTAAGAAGGTCATTAGGAAGGAAAAAATTAATTATGAAAGGAAACTGGCAACTAATTTCAAAGAAGATACTAAAAGCTTCTTTAAGTATATAAAGGATAAAAGAGTAAAAAAAAAAGTAGATATTGAACCAATAGAAAATGACGCTGGAGATATTGTAATGAGAGATGCAAAGATGGCAGAGGAACTGAATGCATATTTTGCATCAGTCTTCACAATGGAAGATATCTCCAATATACCGGACATTCAAGAGTGTCAGGGAAATGATGTATGTGTAGTGAAAATTACGACTGAGAAGGTTCTCAGGAAGCTTAATGGTCTGAGGGTGGATAAATCTCCTGGACCTGATGGAATGGACACTTGGCTTCTGAAGGAAGTAGCTGAAGAGATTGTGGAGGCATTAACAATGATCTTTCAAGAATCGATAGATGACTGGAAAATTGCAAATGTTACTCTACTATTTAAGAAGGGTGGGAGGCAGCAGAAAGGAAACTATACACCTGTTAGTCTGATATCAGTGGTTGGGAAGTTGTTGGAATCAATTGTTAGGGATGAGATTACGGAATACCTGGAGACACGTAACAAGGTAGGCCAAAGCCAGCATGGTTTCCTGAAAGGAAAATCCTGCCTAACTATCCTACTGCATTTTTTTGAGGGAATTACAAGCAGGGTAGACAAAGGAGATGTAGAAGACATGGTGTACCTGGATTTTCAGAAGGCCTTTGACAAGGTGCTGCACGTGAGGCTGCTTAGCAAGATAAGAGCCCATGGAATTACAGGGAAGTTACTAGCATGGGTAGAGCATTGACTGGTCAGCAGAAAACAAAGAGTGGGAATAAAGGGACCCTATTCTGGCTGGCTGCTGGTTACCAGTGGAGATCCATAGGGGTCGGTGGCGGGACCGCTGCTTTTTATGATGTATGTCAATGATTTGGACTATGGGATTAATGGATTTGTGGCTAAATTTGCTGATGATACAAAGATAGGTGGAGGAGTGGGTAGTGTTGAGGAAACAGAGAGCCTGCAGAGAGACTTAGATAACTTATGGGAATGGGCAAAGAAGTGGCAAATGAAATACAATGTTGAAAAGTGTGTGGTCATGCACTTTGGTGGAAGAAATAAATGGGCAGGTTATTATTTAGATGGGGAGAGAAGTCAAAATGCAAAGATACAAAGGGTGTTGGGAGTCCTTGTGCAGGATACCCTAAAGGTTAACCTCCAGGTTGAGTCTGTGGTGAAGACGACAAATGCAATGATGGCATTCATTTCTAGAGGTATAGAATATAAGACCAGGGACGTGATGTTGAGGGTCTATAAGGCACTCATGAGACCACACTTGGAACATTGTGTGCAGTATTGGGCTCCTTATTTTAGAGAGGATATACTGACATTGGAGGGGGTTCAGAGAAGATTCACGAGAATATTCCAGAAATGAAAGGGTTACTGTATGAGGAATGTCTGGCAGCTCTTGGGCTGTATTCCCTGGAGTTCAGGAGAATGAGGGGGGATCTCATAGAAACATTCCGAATGTTAGGAGGCCTGAACAGATTAGATACGGCAAAGTTATTTCCCATGGTAGGGGAGTCTAGGACAAGAGGGCATGACTTCAGGATTGAAGGACGTCCATTTAGAACAGAAGTACGGAGAAATTACTTTAGTCAGAGGTGGTAAATCTGTGGAATTTGTTGTCACAAGCAGCTGTGGAGGCCAAGACATTAGGTGTACTTAAGGCAGAGATAGATAGGTTCTTGATTAGTCAGGGCATCAAGGGGTATGGGGAGAAGGCAGGGCAGTGGGAATGACTGGAAGAATTGGATCAGCCCATGACTGAAGGATGGAGCAGACTTGTTGGGCCGAATAGCCTACTTCTGCTCCTTTATCTTATAATCTTATGGCCTTAACTTTATAAAACTCTGGTTAAGCCACATCTGGAGTATTGCATGCAGTTCTGGTCACCCCACTATGGGAAGGATGTTAAGGCTTTGTAGAGGGTGCAGAAGAGGTTTACCAGGATGCTGCCTGGTTTAAAGGACATGTGCTATCATGAGAGGCTGGATAAACTTATGTTTTTTTCCCTGGAGTGTCAAAGGCTGAGGGGAGACCTGATAGAAGCCTACGAGATTATGATAGTATCTGTTTCCCAGGGTTGAAGTGTCTAATACCAGAGGGCATGCACTGAAGGTGAGAGGGGGTAAGTTCAAGGAGGAATGAGGGGGAAATTTTTACTCAGTGAGTGGTGGATGTCTGGAATGCACTGCCTGGTATGGTGGAGGTGGCAAATACATTACAGACTTTTAAGAAATGTTCAGATCGGCACATGTTTGTAAGGAAGATGGAGGGATATGGACAGTGTGGGTTGGAAGGTTTAGTGTTTTTGATTTGCTTTTTAGCTGGTCTGGCACAACATTTTGAGCCTAATGACCTGTTCCTATGCTGTAGTCTTCTATGTTCTATGAAATTAAGGAAACAGAGCCCGATGAGTTTCAACTTTTAAATTTCATTTGCATACTTGCCTGTTAGACAAGCTGAAACATACAAACGCTTCAGAGGCTGCCTCTGCCTACACATCTGATCTAGGTCCAAACAAGTGACTTTGTGAATATGTGGATTATTGTACAACAGCGATTTGGTGCATTAATAACTGAACAAGATGTTGAACAAGCACCTGTGATTTTGAAAAGAATCAGATACATGATAAGTGGAGTTTTACTGTATTTTATCTCTAGCTTGTTAAAATAACAGTCGGATTTTGATACTGTTTTGGATGCGTCCATTAAAAAAATCCCAATCTTCTGCGTTCAGTCTTCTGCTTAACCCTCTCTAATACTCATTTCATTTATTCACAATTGATTTACATTACAGTTTCACGTCCTCAATATTTTGTATATCTTTTTCAGAGAATCCTATTCACCTGTGATGATATCCCCAACAATTTTCCTCGGCCTCTGCTATGTTATTATTTTTCTGTTTTGCCCATCTCCCCTAATGAGGTCAATGCTTAAAAAATCCATTAATTATTTAACTTAAATTTTCTCATTGGCTGAATTCAGATTGACCTGACATGCTCACCTCACACACAATTCCTGAAGTCACATTGCTTGGTGCCACATAGGTCCAGTCTACCTCAGGCCTTGCTGCCATCAATATCCCATGATGCAAAGCAGTCACCCAGCAACAGAACCTGAGGCCCCTGTGCTGGACCAGCCTAACAGCCTTTTGAACTGGGTGCGGATCTCTCTGATGTTTTGTGGCAGAAATACATTCCAGTACATAATAATAAAAAACTACAATAAGAAGGATATATAAAAATAAAAAGAGCTATTGAAAAACTATTGAATAAATCTCATAAGAAGTGAAAAAAAGAGAGCAAAATAAAATAGAGAGGTAGTGCACAGGGGTTCATTGTCCATTCAGAAATCTGATAGTGGATGGGAAGAAGCTGTTCATGAAATGCAGAGAGTGTGTCTTCACGCTCCTGTATCTCATCCTTGATGGTAGCAATGAGAAGAGGACATGTCCTGGGTAATGGGGGTTCTTAATGATGACACATCGCTTTTAGAAGGTGTCTTTGATGCTGTGGAGGCTAGTGCCCACGACTGTTCTGGCTGCCTTTACAACTTACTGCAACAGCTTTTTCCGATCCTGTGTAGAGGCCCTTCCATAACAGTCATTCAATCAGGTAGAATGCTCTCCACAATATACCCGTAGAAATTTGTGATAGTGTTTGGTGACAAACCAAGTCTCCTCAAACTCCTAATAAAAATATAGCCCTTGCCAAACTCTCTTTGTAATTGTATCAATTTGCTGGATAGTTCTTCAGAGATGTCGACACCCAGTAACTTGAAACTGCTCACCCTTTCCACTACTGATCCCTCGATGAGGACTGGTGTGTGTTCCCTCGATTCCTTCTTCCTGAAGTCCACAATCAATTCCTTTGTCTCACTGACTTTGTGTGTAAAGTTGTTGTGACAGCACTCAACCAGGTGATCTTTCTCACTCCTGCATGCTTCCTCATCACCGTCTGAAATTCTGCCAACAGTAGTTGTGTCATTGCCGAATTTTCGATGCCATTTGAGCTGTGCCTAGACACATTCTTGTGGCTGTAGAGTGAGTAAAGCACTGGGATAAGTATGCATCTTTGAGGTGCACCAGATTGTCAGCAAGGAGCAGATGTTATTTCCAACTTGCACTGACAATAGTTGCAGAGGGAGAAGCCCAGGCTTTGGAGCTTATTATTTAGAAATGAGGTTATGATTGTGTTGAACAATGAGCTATAATCAATAAACAGCAGCCTGATGTAGGTATTGCTATTGTCCAGTTGATCCAAGGCAGAGTGGAGAGACAGTGAGATGAAATCTGCTGTAGACCTATTGTGGCAATAGGCATATTTTAGTGGGTCCAGATCTTTCGTGGCAGTCGTTGACTTTGGCCATGACCAACCTCTCCATCACAGTAGATAAATGGGTGATAGTCGTTGAAGCAGCTCACACTGCTCTTCTTGGGCACTTGTATGATGGTTGCCCTTTTGAAGCAGGTAGGAACCTCAGAGTGCAGCAGTGACAGACTAATGATGTTCTTGAATACTCCCATCAGTTAGTTGGCACAAAGTTGCTCTGACATCAGTCTCTGAGACAGAGGTCACAGGGTCACCGGGTGCTGCAGAGATTCACACAGGTGCCGTTTATATTCTCCCTTTCAAAGTGCATAAAAGGGAGTAAACGCCTACAGCCATTCATGATGTTCGACCAGGTGAGAGACATGGAAGCGCTACAGCGTGGTTGAGCTTGGCTGAGGCCTGGCCTCATCTGTCGCTGCTGCCCTTCTGTGTTCAAGTGGTGGAATGACAGGCTCGATTTAGAACATAGAACATTACTGCACAATAGAGGCCCTTCAGCCCAAAATGTTGCACCAAAATTTTAACCTAATCCAAGATCAAGCAACCTTTCCCTCCCATATAGCTCTCCATTTTTCTTTCATCCATGTTTCTAAGAGTCTCTTAACTGTGCCTAGCATATGTGGCCTTCTCCTTCCCACCCTCCCCCACCTTCTTTATAGGGTCTCTGCCCCTTCCCTCTTCAGTCCTGACGAAGGGTTCCAGCCCAAAATGTTGACTGATCGTTTCCACGGATGCAGTCCGACCTGCTGAATTCCTCCAGCGTGTTGTGAGTGTTGCTTTGACCCCAGCATCTGCAGAGTATTTTGTGTTTACTAACAGTGTGCCAGAGGTCCGCGAGTGTCAGGGAGCAGGAGTGAGTTTCATTGCTATTACAAAGGAAAAAGTGCCAGGCAAACTGAAAGGACTTAAGGTGGATAAGTCACCTGAACCAGATGGACTACATCCCAGAGTCCTGACAGAGTTTGCTGAAGAGATAATGGATACATTAGTTATGATCTTCCAAGAATCACTTGATTCTGGCAAGGTCCCAGAGGACTAGAAGATTGCAAATGTCACTCCACTTTTTAAGAAGAGAGGAAGGCTAAAGAAAGGAAATTAAACACCAGTTAGCTTAACCTCTGTGCCTGGGAAAGTGTTGGAGTCCATTATTAAGGATGAGGTTTCAGGGTTCTTGGAAACTAATGATAAAATAAATCAAAATCATCATGGTTTCTGTGAAGGGAAACCTTGCCTGACAAATCAGTTAGAGTTCTTTGTGGAAGTAACAAGCAGGGTGGACAAAGGAAAGACAGTGGAAATCAGTTACTTAGATTTTCAGAAGGCATTTGATAAGCTGTCTCACATGAGGCTGCCTAACAAGATAAAATCCTCTGGCGTTACAGGAAAGATACTGGCATGTATAGAGGAATGGCTGACAGGCAGGAAGCAGCGACTGGGAATAAGAAGGGCCTTTTCTGGTTGGCAGCCAATAACTAGTGGCGTTCCTCAGCGTCAGTATTGGGACCACTACTTTTCACATTGTTTGTCAATGATTTGGATCATGGAATTGATGGCTTTGTAGCAAAATTTGCGGATGATACGAAGACAGGTGGAAGGATAGGTAGTGCTGAGAAAGCAATGTGATTGCAGCAGGACTTAGATAAATTCGAAGAATGGGAAAAAAGTGGTAGATGGAATACAGTGTTGGGAAATCTATAATAATGCATTTTGGTGGAAGGAACAATAGTGCAGACTATTGTCTAAATGGGGAGAAAGTTCAAACATCAGAGATGCAGAGGGACTTAGGAATTCTCATGCAAGACTCCCAGGAGGTTCATTTACAGATTGAGTCTGTGTTAAAGAAGGCTAATGCAATGTTGGCATTTATTTCAGAGGGAATAGAATATAAAAGCAAGGAAATAATGCTGAAGCTTCATAAAAAACCAGTCTGGCCACTCTTGGAGTATTGTCAACTTAGAGTATTTTGGCCCCGTATCTCAGAAAGGATGTGTTGTCTTTGGTCCAGGGGAGGTTTACGAGAATGTTTCCAGGAATGAAGGGGTTAACATATGAGGAGCATTTGGCAGCTTTGGGCTTGTACTCACTGGAATTTGGAATAATGTGGGGGGAACTCATTGAAACCTACAGAATGTTGAAAGGACTAGATAGGGTAGATGTGGAAAGGATGTTTCTTATGGTGGGGGTATCAAGAACCAGGGGGCACAGCCTCAAAATTGATGGGTTAGCTTTTAGAACAGAGGTAAGGAGGAATTATTTTAGCCAGAGAGTTGCAAAGTTATGGAATGCACTGCCACAGACTGCTGTGGAGGCCAAGCCTGTGGGTATACTTAAGGCAGAAGTTGATGGTTTTCAGATTGGTCAGGGCATCAAGGGGTATGGTGAGAGGGCAGATGTATGGGGTTGAAGGGCCTGGGATCTGCCATGATGGAATGGCGGAGCAGACTCCATGGACTGAATTGCCTAATTCTGCTCCTATGTCTTATGGTCTTATGGTGTAATGATAGAGAAGGCATCTGGGTGGGCTGTTTTGTGACTGCTGATCACAGTGCTCAACTCCTCCATTGGTTGCCTGATGTCGGCCTGAGGCGGAATGTACACCACTACCAGGATGATGGCAGATAAAAGGAATAACATTTGACCACTAGATGTTCCAGCTTGAGTAAGCAGGACTGAAACAGAACTGCCATGTCTGTGCACCACAACGAGGTTATCATAAAACATACTTTAAAACAAAGGCAGGTCTTGATCACTCCCTTGCAAAACCTGTTCTTCTAAGGTACTGTTCCTTTATTAGGTCCATGTACAACGTCTGCTGTCCGAAGATTCACTCGACATGCCTTTGCAGCTCCAGTCCTTCTCCCTTTTATGTTAATCTCAGGAAATGCCAGAAGTAATCATGGGAGGTTCCAACTTCAACGTTAGCCACAATAATCTTTACAGACCTGGCAATACTTTATGCTTTATTGTCGCCAAACAATTGATACTAGAACATACAATCATCACAGCGATATTTGATTCTGCGCTTCCCACTCCCTGAATTACAAATTGATAGTAATTATTAAAAATTTAAATTATAAATCATAAATAGAAAATAGAAAAATGGAAAGTAAGGTAGTGCAAAAAAGCTGAGAGGCATGTCCAGATATTCGGAGGCTATGGCCCAGATCTGGGTCAGGATCCGTTCAGCAGTCTTATCATAGTTGGAAAGAAGCTGTTCCCAAATCTGGCCGTACAAGTCTTCAAGCTCCTGAGCCTTCTCCCGGAGGGAAGAGGGACGAAAAGTGTGTTGGCTGGGTGGGTCGTGTCCTTGATTATCATGGCAGCACTGCTCCGACAGCGTGCGGTGTAAAGTGAGTCCAAGGACAGAAGATTGCTTTGTGTGATGTGCTGCGCCGTGTTCACGATCTTCTGCAGCTTCTTCCGGTCTTGAACAGGACAACTTCCATACCAGGTTGTGATGCACCCTAGAAGAATGCTTTCTATGGTGCATCTATAAAAATTAGTGAGGGTTTCAGGGGACAGGCCAAATTTCTTTAGTTTTCTCAGGAAGTAAAGGCACTGGTGGGCCTTCTTGGCAGTGGACTCTGCTTGGTTGGACCAAGTCATCAAAGTTGCTGGTGAACGCAGCAGGCCAGGTACCTCTTCCTAGAGATGCTGCCTGGCCTGCTGCATTCACCAGGAACTTTGATGTGTGTTGCTTGAGTTTCCAGCATCTGCAGAATTCCTCGTGGACCAAGTCAGGTCATTTGTGATATTGACCCCGAGGAACTTAAAACTTTTGACCTGTTCCACTTGTGCACCACCGATATAAATTGGGTCATGCGGTCCACTACTCCTTCTGAAGTCAACAACCAATTCCTTCATCTTGCTGACGTTGAGGGATAGGTTATTGTCTTCGCACCATGCCACCAAGTTCTTAATTTCCCCTCTGTACTCAGACTCATCATTACCCGAGATACGGCCTACAACTGTTGTGTCATCAGCAAACTTATATATTGAGTTGGATGGAAACTTGGCTACACAATCATGGGTGTACAGTGAGTACAGCAGGGGGCTGAGTACACAGCCTTGTGGGGCACCGGTGCTCAGAGTGATTGCAGAGGAGAGCTTGTCCCCTATTTTTACAGCCTGGGTCCATCTGTGAGGAAGTTGAAGATACCTCATTCCAATGAATAAATCTAGTTTTATTTGATTAGATTTTTAGCTAGAGTGGACCAGGAGGCCAACTGAACTTTATTGATAACCCTGTTTGTAGAGTATGTGAACTCCTCCCAGGTGAGTGTGGCTAACTCAGTGGCAGAGGAACAACACTATTAACTATCACTACAGTCTTACATGGTTTTAAATAGCACATTAACGTTTCCAGCATCTTCTGTTTTTGCTTGAAAAAAAAGGATTTTGTTTTGAGTTTTGAAATGAGTTAACTGGGAGAAAAAAATCTATTTGAAAGGAAAAGTTGACCGAAAGGTTCAGGGTAAACACTGCTGCTCTGCAGATCAGGATTTTGATTCAGTATATTGCCTTGTAGCATGTTCTCCCTTTGGTTGTGGTCTGCGACTTGAAATGCTCACTTTGTTTTTCTTCCAACAGTATTTCCAATACATTCTATTTCTGTTCTCCCTATTATCATTTGGGTTTCCCCCCAGGTACTATAACTTCCTCTCACTTGCCAAACGTATGCTGGCAGGTTAATTGGTTACTCTTTTAATTGGTCTTTCAATTACTCCTCATTTGAGGGCCATGGCAAAAGAATCAAACGGACATGTCAGACAGGCATGTCAGAGAGAAAAAGGTACAAGGAAATGGTGGGGTAATGGGACTGATGGGTTTGCTCTGCTCAGTTGAATGGCCTCCTTCTGTATTGCAGACAAAACTAAATGGAATAGAAAAGCATTACGGAAATATGAATTCACGTTGCTGGACCAAATGTAAATTGGCCAAAGACCATTCAGATCTATTGCCAGGAAACATTGATTCACAATAAGCGTGATCCCTTAATTTCTCATCAGGTAACAAAGGAGAAAAGCCCTGAAATGATTCAAGGGGCAGCTGGATGCTGTGATGAACAACCCACAGTTTTCTTGGTAATGGTAGCTGGATGAAGTGAATGGCCTTCCTCATCTGTAGCTATATTTGTGATGCTTCACACAAGTTAATTAATCATACCTGCTGCTTCCCAGAGTGAAGTGTAGAAATTTCACATTGAATTTGCAATGATCTATGTATTGAAATGTAAAAATATCTGCAGTATAATCTGAATTAAATGGAATAGCCAGCGAATATTCTGAACTTTCAATAAATGATTATCGTGATGGAAGTCAATTGTAAAATCCAGTCTTTATTGGGTGAGTTTAAGGTAGTGTTTTCATATTTTAGGGAGAGAATCCTTTAAAACTTTATTCAGCCATGTCCTTATAAACTTAATGTTGGCTTTGACAGTTATAATTAAAAATACTGTTACCATGTAACATGAGAATGAATGTTGATATCACCTAGCAAATTAAAGATTGTTACTTGATATTTAAGATGCATTTAATTTTGAGGCAAGAAAAATTGCACAGTCTCGGGTCACGATCACAAAGATGGAATTCTGTACCCTTCAGACTTAACATGTTACATGTTTTTGTTTTTTCCAGCGGGCCGATTGTATTGGGGGGGGGGGAGGAAGAGGAGAGAGAGAGAGAGAGAGAGAGAGAAAGAAACAAAAACAAAAACAAAAACATACAGGTCCGTGAGTGAAATTTGAAAAAGGAGCATTCGTGGGCTTTTTGGCATTTTGTGGCAGGCCAATGAAATAATGATTCATTAGCAAGTGCAAATAAAAATAAGGCAGGGACAAGTGGACCAGACCTTGTTGGAGTGGACCTGTGTTAGAGTTGGGAGGCGTTGGCTCATCAGGCTTCGGTGAGAATAGGCTTGGGTGAGGTATGTATCTGGTAGGTTTCTTCTTTATCTTTATTCTTCACCTGTTAGTACATAGTTAGAACAATCAGGATGGCTCCAGGGTCTATGTTGTGCTCTTTGAGCTCCAGCTTCCTGGATAATCACATCTACACCAGGTGCACTGAGCTGCAGCTCCTCAGAGATCATATTAAGGAACTAGAGATGCAGCTCAAAGACTTTCAGCTTACATGGGAAACTAAGGAAGGGATAGACAGGATCTACATGGATCATTTGTTACCCCTAGGTTGCAGGAGGCAGGTACCTGGATGAATGTCAGAAGAGGGAAAAGAAATAGGCAGCCTGTGCAGGGTACCCCTGTGGCCATTAAATTTGATGCTGATTTTGGATCCCAAGGGAAAGAATTTGTAGAATGCCTACAAAATGGGTTTTTAGAGCAGCATGTGGTTGAATCCACTAGGGGATCAACTATTCTGGATTGGGTGTTGTGTAATGAACTGGATTTTATTAGTGAGTTTAAGGTCAAGGAACCCTTAGGAGACTGATCATAATATGATAGCATTCATTCTACAGTTTGAGAGGAAGAAGATGAAGTTGGATGTATCAGTATTACAGCGTAGTAAAGGGAATTACGTAGGTATGAGAGAGGAGCTGGCCAAAGCTGATTGGAAGGGGACACTAGCAGGGATGATGGCAGTGCAGCAATGGTTGGAGATTCTGGGAGCAATTTGGAAGGCAAATGATAGCAACATTGAGAAACAGAAGTATTCTAAAGACAGGATGACACAACTGTGGATGAGAAGGAAAGTAAAAGCCAACATAAAAGCAACAGAAAGGGCATATAACAGAGCAAAAATTAGTGGGAAATTAGAGGACCGCGAAGCTTTTAAAAATCAACAGAAGGCAATTAAAAAAGCCACAAGGAGGAAAAAGTTGAAATATGAAGATAGCTAGACAATAATATCAGAGGATACCAAAAGCTTTCAGATATATAAAGAACAAAAGAGAGGTGACAGTAGATGTAGGACTACTGGAACATGACACTGGAGAGGTAGTAATGGGGGACAAGGAAACGGCAGATGAACTGAATAAGTATTGTGCATCAATCTTCGCTATGGAAGACAATAGCAGTATGCTAGAGGTTCAGAAGTGTTAGAGAGCAGATGTGAATGCAGTTGCTATTACTAAGGAGAAGGTGCTTGGGAAGCTGAAAGGTCTGAAGGTAGATAAGCCACCTGGACCAGATGGAGTACAACCCAGAGTTCAGAAAGTGGTAGCTGAAGAGATTGTGGAAGTATTAGTAATGATCTTTCAAGAATCACTAGATTTTGTCATGATTTCAGATGATTGGAAATTGCAAATGTCATTCCATACTTTAAGAAGGAGGGAGGCAGAAGAAAGGAAATTAAAAGCCAGTTAGCCTAACCACAGTGGTTGGGAATATGTTGAAGTTGATTGTTAAGGATGAGCTTTCAGGGTGCTTGGAGGCACAGAGTAAAATAGGCCAAAGTCAGCATGGTTGCCTTAAGGGGAAATCTTGCCTGACAAATCTGTTAGAATACTTTCAGGAAATAACAAGCCGGATAGACAAAGGAGAATGGAGGATGTCATCTACTTGGATTTTCAGAAGGCCTTTGACAAGGTGCTGCACATGAGGCTGTTTAGCAAGATAGGAGCTCATGGTATGACAGAAAAGTTACTAGCATGGATAGAGTATTGCCTGATTGGTAGGGGGCAAAGGATGGGAATATAAAGAGCCTTTTATGATTGACTGCTGGTGACAAGTGGTGTTCCACAGGGGTCTGTGTTGGGAATGATTCTTTTTACTTCGTATGTCAATGATTTGGATGATGGAATGTATTTTGTGGCCAAGTTTACAGATGATACAAAGATCAATGGAGGGACAAGTAGTGTTGAGAAAGCAGGAAGGCTGCAGAAGAACTTAGATAGATTATGAAAATGGCCAAAGAAGTGGCAGATGGAATACAGTGTGGGAAGTGCATGAACACGCACTTTGGTAGAAGAAATGAAAGGGTGGACTATTTTCTAAATGGAGAGAAAATTCAAAAATCCGAGGCACAAGGGACTTGGGAGTCCTCATGAAGGGTTCCCTAAAGGTTAACTCCCAGGTTGAGCTGGTGATGTGGAAGGCAAATACAATGTGAGCATTCATTTTGAGAGGACGAGAATATAAAAAACGTAATGCTGAAGCTTTATAGGGCACTGGTGAGGTCTCCCTTAGAGTATTGTGAGCAGTTTTGGGTCCCTTATCTAAGAAAGGATGTGCTGACATTAAGAGGGCTCAAAGAAGGCTCAAGAGAATGCTTCTGGGAATGAGAAGGTTATCCTATGAGGAGCGTTTGTTGGCTCTAGGCCGATACTCCATGGAATTTAGAAGAATGTGGGTAAGGGTTGCATGATCTCATTGAGTCGTATCGAATGTTGAAAGGTCTATATTTAGTGGATTTGGAGAGGACATGTGCTTTAGTAGGGGAGTCTAGGACCAGAATAGAGGGATGTTTATTTAGAACAGAGATGAGGAGGAATTTCTTTAGGTAGAGGGTGGTGAATCTGTGGTATTTGTTGCCACAGGTGACCGTGGAGGCCAGGTCAATGAGTGTATTTAAGGTGTAGGTTGATAGATTCTTGATTAATCAGGGTGTGAAAGGTTGAGGAGGGAAGACACGAGAATGGTGTTGAGAGGGAAATAGATCAAATGGTTGAGTAGATTTGATGCTCCGATGTCTTTTGGTCTCACTATCTTATTTTCTGGCTGATATAATTAATTGTTACTAGTCAAAAAAGATGCAACTTAATGTTCTGTGATTAGTGTTTTTCTCATGGTGCTTTTGACTTGCATAGTAGGAGTGCAGTACTCAGTTGAGAGATAAGATTAATAAGTCCGGTAGGAAGTCACTGATAACCTCAAACTGTTAAGTAATTACATTTCCCTTGCATCTTATCGTACAACATTAATCACATCAAATAAATGATTATGTTAAATTCTAAGCCCCTAGTGGTTGAAAATGTGAATAAATTTACAAAATTTAAAACTTGCACCATTCTTTTTGAATTTAGAGAAACAATATAGGATAGGTGAATCTCAATTAATAAGAAGAGTAAGGCTCATCTAATTCACCAGCTATGTTCCTGGGGTGCATTAAACAATGAAAATAAGCTTTTTGTCTGATCAAGCAATTGACTATGAATTCATTAAAACATACCAAGATAGCAAATGAGAGAAAAGAGAAGTGCTGGAAAGATTTAGGATCCCAAATCACCATTTGTCACCCATGCATTCCACAGTTATTGTTTGTAATGTCTCAATTTACTACATTATCAAAATACATCCAACTCTTTGAAAAATATCTAAGTAATCCAGGTGAACCAAGTGAACATTTTCCCAAGAAGTTTTTCCCACTTAGTCAATGAAGTAATACAATATCTTGCAGGTTAACTTTGGGATGATCCTGAAGTAATGTGTGACCTTGTCCCTTGGTCCTACAGTTGTGGAAAAGTTGAAACAGCTTGCCACAAATATATTATTGAATTCGTCTATAAGTCTAAAAAGCAACTACTATATCCCTTCTGAATCTCATTTTCTGAGGATTCACAATTTACAAAATTGATCACCATGAATTAACACCTTCATCCACTCAAGCATTCTGTTATTGCTCCCATCTGCATCCAAGTGCTCTCCACTCAGCATCATTGCATTTTCAGAAGATGTGATATTTTAAAAATAAAAATAATTTTACAGTTCACAATCAGCTAAATATGTCATGGGGTTCAATAGTCCACTAATGTTTACAAAAGCTAGTAAATGACAAAATAGTTTGACCACATAAGCAGCAGAGGGCACTCTTTCCATACGGCATCTCCCTAATAGATTCATTAACTGCTTTGCAACAGGCATGCAATTGCTGCACTTGGTATTGAGTTTTTTATAAATCAGAGGAAACATTAAAGAAATCATATGAAAGGATTTAAGAGACACGTGAAATTCAAACTTTTTAGTCATCTTTATCTCCCAATGTGTTCTTTGTCTATTTTCATTTTCCAACTAATCTGTGCCCGTCATTCTATGAATAAAATCTGCAGGACTGAAGGCAGCAACTGAACAATTTACTATCACGTTCATAGCATTTGTATACATTTCTCTAAAACAAGTTCTTGAAATAAATTCATTTGACTCACTCTATAAACTTAACGTTTGAAAGACAAACACTTAGTTTATTTCCCCCCCTTTGAGAAGGGGCACATAAATCTGCACGGATTTCCACTCTTCAAGAAGGAAGAGAGGCAGAAGAAAGGAAACTATAGGCCAGTTAGTCTGATCTCAGTGGTTGGAAAGATGTTGGATTCGATTGTTAAGAATGTGGTTTTGGGGTACTTGGAGGCACGTGATAAAGAAGTCCATAGTCAGCATGGTTTCCTCAGGGGGAAATCTTGTCAGAAAGATCTGTTGGAGTTCTTTGAAGAAGTAACAAGCGGGATAGACAAAGGAGAATCGGTTGATGTTGTGTACTTAGATTTTCAGAAGGCCTTTAACAACGTGCCACACATGAGACTGCTTAACAAGCTACAAACCTATGGTATTACGGGAAAGATTCTAGGATGGCTAAAGCAGTAGCTGATTGGCAAGAGGCAAAGAGTGGGTATAAAGGGAGCCTTTTCTGGTTGGTTACCAATGACTACTGCGTCTGTGTTGGGCAATTCTTTTTACATTATATGTCAATGATTTGGATAATAGAATTGAGGGCTTTGTTGCAAAGTTTGCAGACGATATGAAGATAGGTAGAGGGGCAAGTAGGTTTGAAGAAATAGGGGCGCTACAGAAGGTCTTAAACGGATTCGGAGAATGGGCAAAGAAGTGGCAGACGGAATATAGTGTTGGGAAGTGTATGGTCATGCACTTTGGCAGAAGAAATGAAGGGATTGACTATTTTCTAAAATACAAGAGTCTGAGATGCAAAGGGATTTGGGAGTGCTTGTGCAGGATTACTGAAAGGTTGATTTACAGGTTGAGTCTGTGGCAAGGAAGTCAAATGCAATGTTAGCATTCATTTCAAGAGGACTAGAAAATAAAAGCAAGGATGTAATGTTGAGACTTTATAAAGCACTGGTGAGGCCTTACTTGGAATATTGTGAGCAGTTTTGAGCCCATTATCTTAAAAAGAATGTTCTGAAACTACGGAGGATTCAAAGGATTTTCATAAGAATGATTCCACGATTGAATGGCTTGTCATATGATGAGTGTTTGATGGCTCTGGGCCTGTATTCACTGGAATTCAGAAGAATGAAAGGTGACCTCATTGAAACTTTTCGAATGGTGAAAGGCCTTGATAGAGTGGATGTGGAGAGAATGTTTCCTATGGTGGGAGTATCCAAGACCAGAGGACACATGCTCAAAATAGTGGGATGTGCTTTTAGAATGGAGAAGTGAAGGAATTTCTTTAGCAGAGAGTGGTGAATCGGTAGAATTTGTTTCCACTGGCAATTGTGGAGGCAAGTCTTTACGCATATTTAAGGCAGAGTTTGATAGGTTCTTGATTGGTCAGGGCATGAAGCATTATGGGAAGAAGGCAGGAGACTGGGGTTGAGAGGAAAAATGGATCAGCCATGATGAAATGGTAGAGTGAACTCTGTGGGCCAAATAGACTAATTCTGCTCCTATATCTTATAGTCTTACCTACTGAGAAAATGCTCAGCAGCACCTTGCCAGCTTTTGGCTCTCTGTCACAGCACTTCAAATGGAACTGCTTTTCTTACATTACTTTATAGGAAGATACAGTGGGTATTTGGAAAAATTCTAGGAAATTTGGCAAAGCCAACATGGTTTTGTGAAAGGAAAAATACCAGTAAGATGGCGGCATGCTTTGGTCCAACCAATGGTGTGATTGTTCATCCTTTATGTCTTTTTCATGATCACAATACTCAAGAACAGTAAGTTCTGCAGATCTACCCCACTGGTGAGTTGTTGGACATGTTGTGCACCATATTTCAGCCTGTTTCAGCAACCCAAGGAAGAAGGTGTCAGTGGCAGTGTATGGAGGCGGTGCGCGATACACGATACACCAGGCGCAGCAGGATGTTTTTGTTGTGATCCCAAGACCCTGTAGGACATTGGTAATGTAGAATACTGCGATTCACTGGTTCATCAGTGAGACTGACGGCTGGGGAGCTGGGCGGCCTTGGTTGTGGCACAGACCAGACCCTCATTTATGCCTCAGGGTCATCCGTTGTAGTGGCTGTGTGCTGCTGGATTCCACACTGGATTGGAACCTGGCCTTTCCCACTGGTGCTGCCCTCTGGTGTTCGCTCAGTGGGATTGCCTTTGTCTGCAGCTGTACTGTGTGATATGAGGAACTGCTGCAGGCTGTTCTTGCAGAAATGTGGCTCCAGGACAACATGCAAGCACTATCATTCTACAGGCTATGGCACTCAGGGACTCGGGCTATGTTAAGACATTTAAATTTTTTTTGTAACTGTATACTTTTCTGCTATCATTATTGTGTGTGCTGTGTGTGACTGTTGGTGCTGTGTTTTGCACTTAGGCCCCAGAGGAATACTGTTTCGTTTGGCTTTATTTGTGTGTATGGTTGAATGACAATTAAATGTGCACTTGTAATATGTTTTTGGTCAAGGGAACCCGGTGGATGTGCTCGGATTTCCAGAAGATATTTTCTGATGAGAGGCTGCATCAAAGGTTATTGTAGAAAATAAAAGTTCAGGGTGTAGTGGAGAGGATACATGTAGGCTACTAAGGGATACAGATAGGTTAAATGTATGGGAGAGAACTGGTAAATGGAATATAATGAAGGAAATGTGAAATTAATCTTTTTGCAAGAATAATGAAAGAAGAAGCATATTGTCTAAGTGGTACAAACTGACAGTTCTGAGGTGCAGAGGATTCTGGTAGATTATTTGCAAAAAACTCGTTAGAACTCAGATGTGGTAGGTTAATTAAGAAACCTAACAGAATGATGTTATTTCTTCTGCACATTGGTTGTCTTTTGTTCAACAAATAAATTTACTTTGAACTTTGAAATTTATTTATCGTTTGTGGAATTACTTATAAGAGTGCGGAGGTTATGCTTTCATTCCAAGAGGCATTAGTGAGACTGTAACTGGAGTACTTCGTGTTATATTGGTTTTCTTAATCAATGAATGATGCTAATGTGTTGGAAATAGTTCAGTAACGGTTAACTAACTTGTTACCTGGAATATCCTGTGATACTGTGGTGTTCTATAAGGAAAGGCTGGTTAGGCTAGGACTACTCCTGCTGGAGTTCAGAAGAGTAAAGGATTTCTGATTTGAATTTATCATCTCCTGAAACATTTTGACAGCGTGGATGTGGAGAGGATTTTTCCTGTGGTAGGAGAATCTAGAAACGGATTGTTGTATAAAATAAAGGGTTAGCAATTTAAGACAAAAGTGAATTGATTTTTTTTTTCTTTTCGGAGTGCTGTGATTCTTTTCCTCAAAGGATAGAGTAATCAGGATGTGAAAGGTTTCGAAGGGTAGATTGAAATATACAGTTAGATCAAGCATAATCTTACTAAGTGGTAAAACAGGTGTGAGGGGCCAAGTCACCTTCTTTTGTCCCTAATTTCTTTGTTTATTTCAGTGACTATTTCATATGTCTCGGGCACCGATGATGAAATGGGCTTGGACCAATGCAAGCTTGAGCTTTCTCTCACAAAGATGCTGAGGCTAAGATTGGGACTTTAGTTCCATAGAACAAACCAGAAACTAGGTTTGGGACTATCTCTCTTCGTGTTGCTTAGTTCAAAATGTAAACAAAAATCTGTGTCAAAAAATGCCTTTTTTATTCCCAGAAACTTTGTATCCCCAGGCACTGTTACATCACTAAGCAGGAGCCATGATAAATAGGAATATCTCTTTAATCACTAACCACTGAGTCAGCAATGGAAAATGGATACTTGGTTTCTCTGATTCAATACCATTTTTCTTATAATTATTATCTTGGTTATAATAAAACTTCCCATTGTGCTAGTACTGATTTGGAAGGAAAGAAATCTCATCTGGCATGGAAAATACACTTTGTATTCTGCCAGTGTGCATAGTTTAATATCAGATGATTAATCTACAGTATCATAGTAAAGAAACATAAATCACTCGATATTTAAATATAAGTTGAATAACACTATTCTTTAGATTCTTGAGGTTTGACATCAGATCTCAATTTTGACCTCATGAATTGTGATTACCCTTAAATCAGAAGCAGAATGTCTAAAATATTAGTTTCTCACACAGCTCTGTTGGTATATGACTGGTTGCATTTCATGTAGTTTTGAGCTCAGTCCAAGCCAAAACCAAAAGTTAACCCCATCCTCTTAACTTCTGCTAAAGTTCTGAGGACTTTCTTTCACTATTGTTGCCACATTTTCAACATAACTGCAAGAGTTGGGCTAGAAATTGAAATCTGGCTTTGGCTCCTTGAGATGTTCTAAGTTGAAAAGTCACCCATTCTGGATGAGAAGCATTCTGGTTTTTCATGGGAAGTATGAGTCAAAATTGTGGTGACTATCCCAGCTTTCTCTTCCTCCTTGGAAAACATGTTTGCATCAGATTATAGATGTTACAGTGGCATGCAAAAGTTTGGGCAAAATTTATGTTACTGTGAATAGTTAAGTGAGTAGAAGATGAACTGATCTCCAAAAGTCATAAAGTTAAAGATGAAACATTCTTTTCAACATTTTAAGCAAGATTGTTGTATTATTTTTGTCTTGTACAATTTTAGAGTGAAAAAAAGGAAAGGAGCATCGTGCAAAGGTTTGGGCACCCCAAGAGATTTGAGCTCTCAGATAACTTTTACTAAGGTCTCAGACCTTAATTAGCTTGTTAGGGCTATGGCTTGTTCACAGTCATTGTTAGGAAAGGCCAGGTGATGCAGATTTCAAAGCTTTATAAATACCCTGACTCCTCAAACCTTGTCCCAACAATCAGCAATCATGGGCTCCTCTAAGCAGCTGCCTAGCACTCTGAAAGTTAAAATAAATGATGCCCACAAAGCAGAAGAAGGCTATAAGAAGATAGCAAAGCGTTTTCAGGTAGCCATTTCCTCAGTTAGTAATGTAATTGAGAAATGGCAGTTTACAGGAACGGTGAGGGTCAAGTTGAGGTCTGGAAGACCAAGGAAATTTCCCAGAGAACTGCTCGTAGGATTGCTAGAAAGGCAAATCAAAACCCCTGTTTGACTGCAAAAGACTTCCAGGAAGATTTAGCAGACTCTGGAGTGGTGGTGCACTGATTATTTGCAACACTTTTCATTTTCATCCACAGAATCTCCTCTTCATTATAAACACGTTTGGCCTATGTTAAAGGTCAGTAAGCTTAAATTTCATGCTTTTATATTAGAACTATTTATCCTAAGACCACAATTTCCAGGATATTGCAGCAATAACGATCTAGATAGTTTAACCATATTCTCTTACTCTGTTTCCTTTACTCTTGAATGCTTTATTCTACTATTAAAAATTTTACACTATAAAGTTTGGTGGTATTTTCTTTAATATACTCTGCTTGATGTACATAAGTAATGAGCTGGTCTTTAATTTATCCCATCAGTAAAATAAAAGGAGATTGTTAGAAGACAGATTGCACTTTGTTCTTTTCTTGGGACTTGACACTGATTTCTTCTGGTAGATTATACATTTTTACAGATTCTTAGGAAATTTTGGTGCAAGTTACTGACCAGATGGGAAAAAAAAAACAAGAATCAAGGAAGGTCTGGTCAATTGCCTTATTATTATACCTTTCCCCAAAAATGGTTAGTTTAACAGTATCAAAAACTTGTGTTTTTGGAAATTAATCTCTACTTACCCAGTGTTTTCTTTTGGAAAATGGTCTATACTTACCCACTACTCTTCCCAGGAACAGGGTCTTCAGAGAATTAAACTTGATATCTGAACTTGCTGGAAGGCTATAAGGAACTGACGGATAATGATCCAGCTGAGCAAAGAATAAAGAAACATATCTTTAAAAATACAGGCATTATAGAAAATTGAAATATTAGTTTATATGAGATCACTTAAAATACCAATTCCTTTTCAAATCAGAGAAACTTTAAATGTGTTGCTTGTGCTAAAAGTTTAATACATATAATGCTGAATCTATTTAGTTTCATTGATTGAATGAATAGAATGAGAAATCTGTTAACAATCCAGGGTTGAAAGATGTTGAATAATTTTTGGAACTTTTCAAACCATTTATATAAAAAAATCCCCCAGTTTATTTTCTATGAAACAGAAATTAAATGTGTGATTTTTGATCTGAGATTTACAGTATGTTCAAGTATTAGGAATATTATCAATGTATTCTGTGTTCAGAATTTGTGACTGTGGAATTATTTTTAACCTGTGATAATATGTTGACTCTACACGAGCAGGAGTGGGCACCTCAAGCCTGTTCTGCCATTCAATTTGATCATGCTGATTTGGATCTTAATTTCATAACAAACTTGATTCTAAACCCTTGATACTTCATCAGATTGAAGGCTGATTCCTGAGAGTTAGTCAGTTTCTAGTTTTATAAAAATGATGAAAATATTTAAATAAGGTAGCATTTGATTTCCATTACTCCTCCTATATCTACTTCTCACAATTGCTGTCAGTAGTGCCCTGGAAACAAATTAATAATTCCTGTAGCATGCAGGATAGTCCTAATCTACTGCATAGCTGAATCTTTGCAGTTTCCCTCTATACTTTCCTCAATATTTTGTCGTTGACCCTAGCAAAATAAAGACCAGCTTCCCACCAGATTTACTACTCATTTCGACTCCCAGGGCAAGACATACATGGAGAATGGCAGGGCAGTGGGAGGTGCAGTCGAGCAAAGGGGTGCAGACACATATATAGACAGATTGGTGAAGAAGGTGTATGGAACAATTACCTTCATCAACTGGAGCACAGAATCAGAGTTGGGGTGTCCTGTTATTGACACTTAATTCAATGCTATCATCCCCGCAAAACTAATACATAAAGCTTTAAGACCTAGGTCTCAATAACTCCTCTTGCAACTAGATCCTCAATTTCCTCATTTGCACACCCCAGTCAGCTTTGATTGGCAATAACATCTCCATAATCTCCAACAGCACAGATGCACCACAAAGCTGTGTGCTTAGCCCCCGGCACAACTCGTTTTATACTTTTGACTGTAAGGCTAAGCACAGCTCCAATGTCATATTTAAGTTCGCTGATAACACCACTGTCATTGGCCAAATCAAAGGTGATGATGAATCAGCAGAGGAGGGAGATTGTAAATCTGACAGAGTGGTGGCCTTCTTACTCAATGTCAGCAAGACCAAAGAGCTGATTATTGATTTCAGGAGGAGGAAACTAGTGGTCCGTGAGCCAACTCTCATCGGAGCCAACTTTAAATTCCTTGGTGCAATTTCGAAGAACCTGTGAACAATTTTAGGATTATCTGAGGTGCAGAAAAGCACTATTTATATATAATATTTTTAAAAACTTTGTATAATAATATAATAACATCTTATAATAATCCAATTTTTAGGTGACAAATTTGTTATGTATCAGTGAGCTGGCCAAGAAAATTGAGATAATTAAAATATTACTTCATATAAAGCACAGTTTATTAAATATAATTTCTGTTCTTTCACCAAAGCATAGTTATACATGAAAACTCTTTAATCAGCAGAACAAAAAGTGAAAATTAGTTGCACTTAAAGGATAAAATTTGGTGTAATTTCAATCTGAGGCAGTTTTCTTCAGAAAACCACTATGAACGTTGATGAAAATTACAAATAAATTAGAAACTTTGTGGGAGCATCGTTCTTTTAGTTGTTGCGTTGCTTTAATTATACAATAAGAACATTTGCAGTAAGAGGTTGGAATAGGTTATATGGCCCCTCGAGTTTTCTGTAGCTTATAATGAGATTACTAATTAACCCTGTCTCATTAGATCTGGGATAACCTTTCAGTTGTTAATTTTATAGGATACTCTTCCTGAAAACTGTGCTGAATATACTTCTATGAACTCATCCTCACCTTTGCTTTATCTATCTGCATGAATCACTCCACAATTATTATGCCTTTGCTAGATTTTTTTATGTGTTGATCAATTCTTTCTCTAACTGTGTGGTATTGCTAGAGGACCAGTTAACCACTGCAATCTATGTTTCTAGTATCTAGTTAACTCTTATTTCCTCCATCCACTCTGATTCTTCTGGGCCGTGATCATAGCTTTTTCACCCTTTATGTTATCCTTTATTATACGGACAAATACATTCACTACTCATTCCCTTTCCAGTTTCTTTCTAAAGATCAAATAACCTGTTTGTCTCTGAATTGAGTTCCCACATAATAATTTTTATGTCTGACATTGTAAACTCAGAGGGAAAAGCCAATTTCAACATCAGCAGTGAAGCCATCATCTGAGGAGGCCAGAACAGATGGAAAAACTTGAAGGCTGGCTAAACTGCACTGCTTAGCCGACTTTCAATTCTGCCAAGAATTAGACTGCTTTCAAGTGCTCCTAACATTGAAAAAACCATTAAAAGTTAAGGAAATATATAGAAAGTAAATAAGTAAAAATTGAAGCTATTAGATAAAAGCTTTTAAGTAAATTTATTTAAATTTAAAAAAATCAAAGTTTCATAATACTTACCTGCTTTCCTTGTCACCATTCCTGTCCATTCACTATTCCAGTATCAATAATAAGCCTGCATTGTTTCATTGTGCAATATACTGTGCTGTATTTTTTAGAAGATCTGCATTACTGATAATGAAGCAGTCCATGCAATTATGCCGGATGCCTTGACAACATTCAGACTTGAGATAATAAATTCATGCCACACAGTGCCAGCTGCTCCAACAAGAGATTCCCTAACCACCCACTGAACATCCCAGTTCTGATATTCAGTAATATTATTAAAACCTGTATTAACATCCTTGGCATCATGTAAGATCAGAAGTTTAACAGAGATAAGCACATTAGTGCAATGATAACAAGACCAGGTCAGAAGGTAGATATCCTGCAAGGAGAAACTTGGCTCCTCACTTCCTGAAATCTCTCCATCTTCTACAAATCAGAAATCAAAAATGTGATTGAACACACACCATCTATCTGGACTTTATCAAAACACAAGCTCCTTGAAACTATCCAGGACAATGTACCCATTTGTTTAGCACCAGATTTAGCACTCCTAACATTCACTCACTCCATCACTGGCGCATGATGTTTTACCACAAGGTTAAGTCACAAGGATGGAGTTACCAACAAAACATATTTTATTGAAGATGGTCAATGTTTACTAACAGCAGTGGCTGGACAAATAACACATCAAAAGTCAAAATAAACTGCATACATAGGTTTTAAACTCATATTCATGTAATTTGACACCAAACTGTCTTACTTTAATGTTTTACTAAAGGTTATTTCCTTTATGTATGGTCATATGATAATGGGAAACAGTGAAATGATAGAGATTAATGTTTTTCTAAAGGCTGTTTCCTTTCTGCATGGCTCACATGATAATGAAAAACAGAAGTGATAGAGATTTTTGTCGCTTGTAAAAACACTATTCTCTTTTTTCAGTTCCTCCATCTTCACCTCATTTGTTCTTAGGACACAGCTTTCCACTCCAGAACATCTAAGATGTTCTTCTCCTTCAAAGAAAGGGGATTCCCTTTCCAAACCATTGATGCTTCCCTCACTGGCATCTCCTCCATTTCCTGCACATAAGCCCTCACAACGACTTCCTGTGCCACAATAGGGATAGATTCCCTCTCATCCTTACTTACCACCCAACGAGCCTTTGTGTCCAGCACATCATTCTTTTCAGTGAGATCTTACCTCTAAACACATATTCCCCTTCACCATGCCACCAACTCTCCATGTTTTGCAGAGATTGCTCTCTACATGACTTACTTGTTCACTCATCCCTACCCACTGATCTCCCTCTTGGCACTTTTCCCTGCAAGTGAGGGAAGGGCTACACCTGCTCCTACACCTCCTCCCTCACCACCATTCACGGCCCAAAACAGTCCTTCCCGATGATATGACAGTTCGCCTGGTAGTCTGTTGGGGTCAGCTCCTGTATCTAATGCTCCTGTTGCAGCCTACTCTGCATTGGTGAGACCCAACATAGATTGGGGTCTGCTTCGTTGAGCACCTTTGCTCCGTCCGCCACAAAGGCAGGATTTCCTCATGGCCATCCATTTCAATTTGACCTCCCATTCCCATTATGACATGTTGAGCCAGTCTCAGGTTGGAGGATCAATACATCATGTTTGGTCTGGGTAGCCTTCTAACTGATGGCATGAGTATTAATTTATTGATCTTCCAGTAATTTCTTCTCCCTCTTCCTTCTCTCTTTTTTCATTTCCCCTTTCTGGTTTCCCTTTCACCATTTCTCTTCTCAACACTCTTCACCTCCCTCTGGTGCTCCACCTTCTTCTTCTTCTTCTCCATGGCCCACTGTCCTCTCCTATCAGATTCTTTCTTTTTCAGTCCTTTGCCTCTTCCACCTATCACTACACTGCTTCTCACTTCACTTCCCCTTCCCCCTACTCATCCACTTTCCACCTCACCTGGTTTCATCAATAACTTGTCAAATTGTCCTCCTTCCCCTCGTCCCACCTTCCTATTCAGGCTTCTTCCCCTTCCCTTTCCAGTCTTAATGAAGGGTCTTGGCTGAAAAAATAGGCATCCGTTAGTCTCGTGAGGCCATGGATTTGTGCCTTGAGAGGTTTCTAGGGCGCAAGCCTGGGCAAGGTTGTATGGAAGACCGGCAGTTGCCCATGCTGCAAGTCTGCCCTCTCCACGCCACTGATGTTGTCCAAGGGAAGAGCATTAGGACCTATACAGCTAGGCACTGGTGTCATCGCAGAGCAATATGTGGTTAAGTGCCTTGCTCAAGGACACAACACGCTGCCTCAGCTCAAGCTAGAACTAACGACTTTCAGATCACTAGGTGAACGCTTTAACCACTTGGCCACACGTCAACACTGGCTGTAATGTCAACTGTTTATTCTTCTCCATCAATTCTGCCTGACCTGCTGAGTTCCTCCTGCATTTTGCATGTGTTGTTCTGGATTTCCAGCATCCGCAGAATCTCTTGCATTTATGGAGGTTCTAAATCAAGCTGGTCCTCTCAGTAGATGCTATAAGCTATTTAATAATATGGAATAGTCAAGAGGCTATGGGGAGGGAGAAAGCATGATAATAAAAAGTACCAACAAAATTTTAAAGATCGATAAAAATTAATGAAATTAAAATCTGACAAGTCCCCTGGCTCAGATTGCCTACTTTTCAGGGTCTTAAAGAATGTGGCAGCAGTGAAGTGGATGTCCCTTGAGTGAGTGTTGTGGCCTTTACAACATGTATAAATCATCTGGAGGAAGACTCTAGCAAAACATAGGCAAATTTGTTGATGAGACAAATAGATAGATAGGCAAATTACAAAAAAATGTGTAAGATGACGTAGGGAGATTAAGTACATGGACAAGAATTGAAAAAAAAACTGCAGAAGCTATAAATCTGAAGTGCTTTGGCAGTCTGAGATACCCACCTGCTTCAAGCAGGCTTCAGTTATACCGGTGCCTATTGTCTAGTAGCACTTACATCCAGTATGATGAAGTGCATAGCAACTCCTGCCTAAGAAACAACTTGGATCCACTCCAATTTGTCTACAATCACACCAGACCAACAGCAGATGCCATTTGATTGGCTCTTCACTCAACCCTGGAACATCTAGACAATGAAGATGCATACATTAGGATGTTTTTCATTGACTACAGCTTGGCATTCAATATAAGAACATAAGAAATAGGAGCAGGAGTAGGCCATCTGGTCCATGAAGCCTGCTCCGCCATTCAATAAGATTATGGCCATGGGCTCATCTCCACCTATCTGACTTTTCCTCATAACCTTTAATACCCCTACTATGCAAAAATCTATCCAACTTCATCTTAAGTATATTTACTGATGTAGCTTCCACTGCTTCATTGGGCAGAGAATTCCACAGATTCACCACTCTCTGGGAAAAGCAGCTTCTCCTCATTTCTGCCCGAAATCTACTCCCGGAATCTTGAGGCTATGTCCCCTCATTCTAGTCTCACCGACCAGTGGAAACAACTTTCCTGCCTCTATCTTATCTATCCTCTTCATAATTTTATATGTTTCAATAAGATCTCCTCTCATTCTTCCGAATTCCAGCGAGTACAGACTCAGGCGACTCAATCCCTCCTCTTTGTCTAACCCCCTCATCCCTGGAATCAACCTGGTGAATCTCCTCTGCACTGCCTCCAAAGCCCGTATATCCTCCCTCAAGTAAGGAGACCAGAACTGCACACAGTACTCCAGGTGCGGCTTCACCAGTACCCTGTATCATTGCAGCATAACCTCTCTGCTCTTAAATTCAAACCTTCTAGCAATGAAGGCCAACATCCCATTTGTCTTCTTGATAGCCTGCTGCACCTGCAGACCAACCTTTTGTGATCTATGCACAAACACTCCCAAGCCCCTCTACACTTCAGCATGCTGCACTTTTTACTATTTAAATAATAATCTGCTCTTTTATTTTTCCTTCCAAAGTGGACGACCTCGCATTTACCAACATTGTACTGCATCTGCCAGACCCTTTCCCACTCACTTAACTTACCTATATTTCTCTGCAGACTCTCTGTATCTTCTGCACAATTTGCTTTTCCACGCAATTTAGTATCATCAGCAAACTTAGATACACTACACTTGGTTCCCTCTTCCAGATCATTAATGTACGTCATGAACAGTTGTGGGCCCAGCACCAACCGGTGCCGCACACCGCTCACCACTGATTGCCAAGCAGAGAAACACCCATGTATCCCAAACTCTCTACTTTCTATTAGTAAATCAATTCTCTATCCATGCTAATACATCACCCCCATCTCTATGCATCCTTATCTATTGGATAAGTCTTTTACGTGGCACCTTATTGAATGCCTTCTGCATATCCAAGTACATAACGTCCATCTGTTCCCCTCTATCCACTGGACTGGTAATATCCTCAAAGAGCTCCAGTAAGTTTGTCAAACAGGACCTGCCTTTGTTGAAACTATACTTCATCTGCCTGATGGATCCATTTCTTTCCAGATGCTTCAATGTATCTTCTTTAATGATAGCTTGAAGCATTTTCCCAACTACAGATGTTAAAACTAACTGGCCTATAGTTACCTGCCTTTTGTCTACATTCTTTTTTGAACCATGGCGTGACATTCACCATCTTCCAATCTGCTGGGACCTGCCCAGAGTCCAGAGAATTTTGATAAGTCACCACCAAAACCTCTACTATAACTGCTGTCATTTCTTTCAGTACTCTGGGATGCATTCCATCAGAACCAGGGGACTTATCTATCTTTAGGCCCACAAGTTTGTTTAGCACTACCTCTTTAGTGATAGCTATTGTACTGAGGTCCTCACCTCCCATCATATCCATATCATCTTTCTTTGGCATGTTAGATATGTCCTCCACCAAGAAGACCAACACAAAATAGTCATTCAGAGCCTCAGCCATTTACCCAATATCAATTCCCCCTTCTCATCCTCCAAGGGACCTACATTCACTTTAGCCACCCTTTTCTGCTTTATATAATTATAAAAACTTTTACTATCCATTTTTATAATCTAGCTTCCCTTCCTTTACTGCTCGCTTGGTAGTACCTCGTTGTTTTTTAAAGTTTTCCCAATCTTCCAGTTTCCCACTACTCTTAGCAACTTTGTATGTATGAGCTTTTAGTTTGATGTCTTCTTTTATTTCATTAGTTATCCATGGCTGGCTGTCCCCATCCTTACTGTCCTTGCTTTTAACTGGAATATAATTTTTTTGAGCACCGTGAAAAATCTCTTTGAAAATCTTCCACTGTTCCTCAACTGCCTCACCATATAGCCTGTGTTCCCAGACTACACTAGCCAAATCCTCCCCCATCCCACTGTAGTCTCCATTGTTTAGGCATAATTCATTGGTTTTAGTTTGAACTATTGCACCCTCCATTTGTATGAGAGATTCAATCATACTGTGATCACTCTTTCCGAGAAGATCCCTAACTACAAGATCACTAATTTTACCTATCTCATTGCACAAGACCAGATCTAAGATAACACGTCCCCTTATAGGTTCAGTAACATGCTGTTCAAGAAAGCCATCACGGACGCATTCTTTGAAGTCCTCCTCAAGACTGCCTCAAACAACTTGATTCACCCAATCTATGTACAAGTTAAAGTCCCCCACTATAACTGCTGTTCCATTCTTACAAGCCTCAGATATTTCTGTGTTTATTGTCTATGCCGCTGTAATGTTATTATTCGGTGGTCAATAGTCAACTCCCGCCAGTGATTTTTTTCCCTTTACAATTCCTAATCTCTATCCAGATGGATTCAACATTCTGCTCCATAGATCTTATATCATCTCTCACTATTGTCCCGACCTCATCTTTAATTAAGAGCGCTACTCCACCTCCCTTAACTTCCTGTCTTTGCTTCCATATCACCTGATATCCTTGAATATTTAATTTGGAATCTTCTCCACCCTGCAACCACGTCTCTGTAATGGCCACTAAATCATACCTCTTTGTATTGATTTGTGCCACAAATTCACTGACTTTGTTTCGAATACTACGGGCATTCAAATAACGTACCCTTACACTCAATGTGCTTTTAAAATCTTTTAATCTTTTACTCTTTTGCACTGGACTTCTCTTCACTCCACTCTTACTTATCTCCTTTTTATCTTTTGTTTTTTTCTTTATTTTTATCCACACTTTTCCTTTTTTTACTTTATCCATACTTCTCTAATTCTGCTGCCTTGCGGCCATACCCAGCCTTAGAAAAGGCTTCAGGAGTAAACCTCAAAGAAGAAATCCAGAGCCGGGGTCCCTAAGGCAGTTTGATGTCGTTTACAACTTCACTCTGGCAACCTCTGCAACGACACTGGTGCCAAGCTGTATCGGCACTTGCCCGTCCCTTGGACTACAACAGTGACGTGAAGAGGGGGAATCCGCTGCATGGGCAACAGCCGGTTCTTCAAATTTTCCTGCCCAGTCTTGCACCCTGGAGGGGACACAGTCCATCAGGCGCAAACCCATGATCCCCTGGGATCGATGGCTGCCTACTACTATGACTTCTCCAATCTGTTGAACCCACCCTCTACTTATTTAGTTTAAAGCCCTATATCCACAGCCCTAGTTATATGATTTGTTAGGTCCCATCACAGTTCAGGTGGAGCCTGTCCCATTGGTAAAGCTCTCTCTTTCCCATTACTAGTGCCTAGTCACAAACTCATTTCCCAATTGCTAGGAACTTTTGGACTATTTTAGTGGTGCTTAATATTGTTGCTTTCTGAAGATTTGCATAGACGTTACTGTGTGTTCCTAATTGTTTAATGCTATAGTGTAGTGCATTTGGGATGATACCAGTCGTAGATGTTACTATCAGAACAATATATACCCTGTTCATGTTCCAAAGACTTTCAATTTCCCCTTTTAATTCAGCATATTTCTAGTGTTTTTTCACTTAATAATTTCTGTAAGTTATGTGTGTTTGGAATGGCTACATCTATTAAATACGTTGTTCTTGCTTGTTTATCCTGTATTATTATATCCGGATGGTTATTATGGATTCTCCTATCTGTAATAACCAATCGGTCATAATATAACCGATGTATCTGACTCTAAAACTGGATCAGCCTTGTATTTATAGTAAGGTTGTGCTGGCCCACACATGCGGGACTCGAACTGCCATCGGGAGCTGCCGGCAGACACACGGTAGCGTGTTTAGAACTACCTGCTTGGGGCGGACCTTCCGGGGACAGTCTGACATCACGTCTGCCCCGCGGGTTGCAGGGGCCCATGTGAGGGGAGATTTAAGCGCATGATTTTGAGTCAGTAAAGGCATTCTGAGTTCAGCTCTCTCTGCCTCCGTGTGGTTCTTTAGTAGTGCGTTTGTGCATGACTACATTGGTGACCCCGACGTTCCAGACGGCACCTGGAGCCGGCGACTCAGCGACCAGCCATGAGTACGAGCAACTCGTACAGTGCGGACTCTCTGAAGCTCCCGACTTTCTGGGCCACTCAGCCCCACATTTGGTTTGAGCAGGCTGAGGCCCAGTTCAATATCAGAGACATTACAGCCGACGCCACGCAGCACTACTACGTGGTCAGCACACTCGACCAGGAGACGGCAGGCTGGATCATCGACTTCCTGCGCCAGCCACCAGCGGAGGACAGGTACACTGAGCTTAAGGCGCTCCTGATCCGTACCTTCGGCCTCTCCCGCCGCGAACGGGCCGCGCGGCTCCCACACATGGACGGCCTGGGCGACCGCACGCCATCCGAGCTCATGAATGATATGCTGGCACTCATGGACGGCCATAAGCTGTGCCTTTTATTTGAACAGTTGTTCCTCGAGCAAATGCCGGAGGACATTCGCCTCCTCCTTGTGAGTGAGGATTTCAGCGACCCACGCAGGGTCCCAGGATGTGCTAAAGCAGACGTCCTTTGGCAGAGCAAGCAACATGGAGCAGCCTCCATTGGCCTAGCCACGATCACGCGCCCCAAAGCCCAGGCCCCGCAACCGAAGCTGTCGAGACCCACAGGGGAAAATGACGAAAGTTCGGAACAATGGTGTTCCTATCACCAAAGATGGGGCTCAGGCACGCGCCGCTGCCGTCCACCATGTGTTTTTCTAGGAAACGCCGGGGCCAGCTGTCGCTAATGGCTGTGACGGCTGGCCACCGAGACAGCCTCCTATACCTCTGGGACCGACACTCCGAGCGGCGCTTCCTGGTAGACACAGGGGCCAAAGTCAGCATACTCCCCCCCTTGAACATGGACACTCGTAACGCGGTCTCAGGCCCCGAACTCACCGCTGCAAATGGTACCAGTATTCGGATGTACGGCCCACGAACTACCTCACTGCATTTCGGGTCCGGCCGTTTCACTTGGACTTTCACGTTGGCAGCAGTGTCACAGCCACTACAAGACGCAGATTTCCTACGAGCCATCTGCCTCCTGGTTGACCTAAAAGGCCGGCGTTTGGTCCACGCCGAGACATTCCAGACTTTCCAGCTCGGAGAAGCCAAGCTACCAGCCTTCCACCTGGATTCTGTGACCCTCTCAGGTAACGAATTTGCCAGGGTGTTGGTGGAATCCCCCTCCATAGTCACCCCGTGCTTCTCCACGGCAGACCCCAAGCACGGCATGCAGCATCACATTCCCACGTAAGGACCGCCGCTGCACGCCCGAGCTTGCAGGCTCCCACCCGACAAGCTCCACCTCACCAAGGAGGAGTTCCGTAAGATGGAAGAGATGGGAATCCTACGCCGCTCAGACAGCCCATGGGCATCCCCGCTGCACATGGTGCCCAAGTCCGCAGGAGGATGGAGGCCCTGCGGAGACTACAGAAGGCTCAATGACGCCACAACCGCTGACAGACACCCGGTACCCCACATCCAGGACTTCATGGCGAACATGCACGGAGCAACCATCTTCTCGAAAATCGACCTGGTCAGGGGATACCATCAGATCCCAGTGCACCCCGATCATGTGACCAAGACAGCCCTCATCACCCCGTTCGGCCTGTTCGAATTCCTGAGGATGCCTTTTGGTCTCAAGAACGCAGCCCAAAGTTTCCAAAGGCTCATGGACTCAGTGGGACGCGGCCTGGATTTGGTTTTCATTTACTTGGACGATATCCTGGAGGCCAGCAGTTCGTACCAAGAGCACGTGGCACATTTGTGCCAGCTCTGCCAATGCCTGAGCGACCACGGACTGGCAATCAATCAGGTGAAGTGCCAGTTCAGGCTGACGGAGATCGACTTCTTGGGCAACAGAATCAACCGACATGACGCAGTTTCCCTACCAGACAAGGTCCAGGCCATCCGCCAGTTTCCCAAGCCCAGCACGGTCAAGAGCCTACAGGAGTTCATAGGGATGGTCAACTTTTATCATCGGTTCGTGCCGGCGGCACGCGTCATGAGACCCTTGTTCAGCCTGATGGCCGGCAAGGCCAAAGAGGTGGCATGGGACGCGGAGTCCACGGAGGCGTTCGAGCAGGCCAAGGAGGCGCTGGCAAAGGCGGCCCTCCTAGTGCACCCGAGAGTCGATGTACCCACGGCACTCACAGTCGACGCTTCCGACACGGCAGTTGGCAGAGTCCTGGAGCAGCTCGTCGAAGACCAGTGGCGACCACTCACTTTCGTCAACCAGCACCTATGGCCACCAGAGGTGAAGTACAGCGTTTTCGACAGAGAGATGCTAGCGCTCTACCTGGCTGTCCGGAATTTCCGGTACTTCCTCGAGGGAAGGGAGTTCACCGTGTATACGAACCACAAGCCACTAACCTTCGCACTGGCCAAGGTATCGGACCCATGGTCGGCTCGGCAGCAGAGGCACCTGTCCTTTATTTCAGAATTCACTACGGATGTCTGCCACATCTCAGGGAAGAACAACGTTGTCGCCGACACACTGTCGCAGCCCTGACTCCACTCAGTAGGCATATCGCCCTCAGGAATAGACTACGCAGCACTGGTGGAAGCACAACGGTTGGACATCGAGATCCTGGCTTACCGCACCGCCGTTTCGGGGCTCCAGTTGGAGGACGTCTCCATCGGCCCGGCAGCGGACCGACTCCTGTGCGACGTGTCTACCGGCAAACCCCGACCCGTGGTACCAGCAGCAAGGAGGCACCAGGTGTTTGACACGCTGCACGACCTGGCCCACCCGTCCAACCGGGCATCCATCAAGCTGGTAGCAGACAGATTCATCTGGCATGGTTTGCGCAAACAGGTCGGACACTGGGCCAGGACCTGCGTACACTGCCAGACCGCCAAAGTCCAGCGGCATGTGAAGGCTCCCCTCCAGCAGTTCCAGCTGACGCACAGGAGGTTCTAACACATCCACGTGGACATCGTCGGCCCCCTGCCAGTCTCCTGGGGCGCCAGGTATATCTTTACCATGGTAGACAGGTTCACCAGATGGCTGGAAGCCGTACCGCTTGCAGACACGTCCACTGAATCCTGCTCCAGGACGCTCATTGCAAACTGGATCGCCAGTGGACATCCCAATGGACATCACCTCCGACAGAGGGGCGCAGTTCATGTCTGGTTTGTGGACAGCACTGGCGCAGCTCCTGGACACCCAGCTGCGTCACACCACAGCGTACTATCCCCAGACCAACTGTTTGGTAGAGCGATTCCACCGGCATCTCAAGTCGGCCCTGATGGCACGTCTCAGGGGCCGCAACTGGACAGATGAGCTTCCCTGGGTCCTACTGGGCATCCCCACAGCCCCCAAGGAGGACCTGGACACCTCCTCGGCGGAATTGGTCTACGGTGCCCCCCTGATGGTCTCAGGCGAGTTCGTACCAGAGGCCCGAGGTTCGGAAGAAACTCCAGCAGCAGTGCTAATGAGGCTGCAGGACAAGGTAGGGGCCCTGGCACCTGTCCCGGCCTCCAGGCATGGTCCAACGCCATCCTTCACCCCTAAAGACCTCCGAGACTGTGAGTATGCTTTTATTCGCAGGGGCATGTACAGGTCACCTCTACAGTGGCCGTACGAGGGACCCTTCAAGGTGATCCAGCCCAACGGAACCACGTGTGTCATGGAGGTGGGTGGCCGGGAAGATACATTTACAGTGGACCGCCTCAAACTGGCGCACTTGGACATTGAGCAACCAGTGAGGGTACCCACACCGTGCCAGCGAGGCCAGCCACCCAGGAAAGCCACACAGACTAGGGACTCCGCTCCCTCGATGGACGTTACTGGGGGGAGGGGTGGTGTGGCGGCCCGCACATGCGGGACTCGAACTGCTATCGGGAGCCGCGGGCAGACACACGGTAGCGCGTTTGGAACTACCTGCTCGGGGCTGACCTTCCGGGGACAGTCTGACATCACGTCCGCCCCACGGGTCGCAAGGGCCTGTGTGAGGGGAGATTTAAGTGTGTGATTCTGAGTCAGTAAAGGCATTCTGAGTTCAGCTCTCTCTGCCTCCGTGTATTTCTTTAGTAGCACGTTTGCGCGCAACTACAAGATATGTTTTTTTATGAGTTTGTATTTTAAAGCAACATTTTGGAGAATGATGTTTGCCACTTGATTGTGTCGGTGTCATTAATCAGATTGTGTTAAACAGCTACAGGATCTTATTATCATTATTGATATATCAGTCTCAAATTCCATTACCCAATAATATACATGCACCATGAATATGTTTACTTCTAATGACCATTTCATGCTTCTCTTTCTTCTGTAAACTGCTTGAGTGGTCTCAGTTGAAAGTGGACGGCTCCCCTGAGAACACCTGCAGCAGTTACAGCTTGCGGTGTTGGAGGGCCACTTTGAATGCTGGTTGAATCTTTTTCGGGTTTCCCGGTGCTTACTCACCTATTCAGCAGTGCATCACTAGCAGTTCGTTTACTGTCGTGCCTGGAGCTAGCACCTCTCCATTTCTAAAGCAAAAGGGAATCGCTTTTTATACCTACAGCCAGGATTTGGTCTCAGCTGCCCCAACATGGTGAACAGATGCTGACCAGAGCACTGCCCATTCTGGGTGCAGATATTATTATTATTATTATTTGTTTCTTTATTATTCTCAGTGCAAGCTACTAAAACCTGAGGTACGGGCATAGCCAAGAACTCTCATTTGTCAATTGTTAGAACTTTCGGACTATTCTAGTGGTGTTTAGTATTGTTGCTTTCTGAAGATCTGCATAGACCATACTGTGTAATCCTAATTGTTTAATGCTATTGTGTAGTGCCTTTGGGATGATACCAGTTGTAGATATTACTATTGGGACAATGTATACCCCGTTAATGTTCCAAAGTTTTTCAATTTCCTCTTTTAATTCAGCACATCTCTAGTGTATTTCACTTATTAATTTCTGTAAGTTATGTATGTTTGGAATGGCTATTAAATATGTTGTTCTTGCTTGTTTATCCAGAATTATTATATCTGGCTGGTTATTATTATTGTTATTTTTATTATTACAGTTTCTTTTTTCTCTATTTCTATTTGCACAATTTGTTGTCTTTTGTACTTTGCTTGTTTCTCTAACTTGCTGGGTGTAGTCTTTCATTGATTCTATTGTGTTTCTTGCATTTACTGTGTGTAATGCCCTGGTTCACATCTTTACTGTTATGTTGCAGGTATTTCATTTAGCAGTTCTGTAAGAACTGTTCTGCTTTCAGCCTGTGTGGGTTATTGTTGAAGAGAAGGGATGATGTGGAATGTGTGCCATCCAATTAGCAGGAAGTTTTTTTGGTGAGGGACAATAAGGTTGGGCTTGGGGCTTTTGTTCGAGAGCGGATGAAGAGAGAAGACGCTGGGGAGAACTAGTCGTAGCACATGATCTGGTGGGAGGCCTGTTTGTTCGAGATGGATTGCGAGCGACGTTTGGAAGGTGGTGTGTGCTTTCACGTTGACCGGGGGCCCAGCACGTGAATGACAGAGAAGTTCCAGATGAGCTCCAACTTGTACACATTTGATTGTTTAATTAGAATGGGTGCTTCTCTTTTTGTTATTCTTTACTAACCTTTCAGTTAAGATTCACAAATATAATTCCTTTAATCGTACACAGTTATTTCATGGCATTAATTGGTAATAGGGTAGCAAATGACAGCATCCACACAAAGCAAGTTTGGAGTGGGATCAAGCACGCCTCAATCACACAAGTTTGGCTGGGCCAGAGATTATCTTCCCTAGACTTATGCAGCCAAGGAAACCAAGGTGGTTTCATGTGTATGCCTGCAAGGAAATGGTGACATATACATACTTCAATAATAAATGTATAATAATAACTTTAAGATTAAGCTAAAGGGCAATAATGTGGTAGATAGAGTATAACATGCGAATTATCAAGTATTCCACATTAGAATAGAAAGTAGAAATATATGTAAGTGTAGCTAGTCTGTAATATATTTTGGCTGGCACAACAGATCTGAGGGTCATACATAAAAATTAGAATGGGAATACATCAGGCAAGGGTTATTATGGACTATAAAAGGAAAGTTTTGATACAAATTTACAGGGTGCTGGAATGACATCACCTGGGATACTACCTGAAGTGTTTGTGGCATTGCAGGCAGTGCAGAGAGGATTAGCAGGTTGATTCCTGGCATGAAAGTGCTGTTGTGTGAAGCAAGGGTGAGCGGGTTAGCCTTATACTTATTTAATTAAAGGAATGGGAAGTGATCTATTGAAATATATAATACTTTGGAGGTGGGGGAAGGGAGGATAAACAAGGTGGATGCTGAAAGGATGTTTCCCAGAATGCCGAGGCATAATTTAAAGAAAAAGAGCACATGCATTTAAGATGGAGGAAGAGATTTTTTTTCTTTCAGGTCATGAATTTTTAAAGTTCTCTACCCAACGGAGCTGTGGAGTTAAGTTTTTGTTTTTAATCATGACAGAAATGGACAGATATTTAAACCACAAGAGTTATGGGGAGGTGCCAGGAAAGCAGTGCTGAAGCCAAAATTCGATCAGCCACGTTCTTTCTGAATAGCAGAGCAGGCAAGAAGGGCTGAATAGTCTACTCCTGCTCCTCATGCAAGCATCTGGTGTGGTAAGTATTCTAAATCTCACACTTTGTTTTGTCAGGTTTATCTGTAGAAGATTTCAGGTTTTTTCTTTGATACTGGTATTTCTGAGATATATATGCAGCCTTTGTTTCCACATTTGATGAATTCTGACTGATTGGATCACACTCTGAATCATACCATATGGATAAAGCACTGGAAGAATGCTCACTAGGAATTGTACATATTTGGAGCAAATCAGGATTTGCTGCTGTTGACAGCTAAGCAGAGTTATATAGAACATGATTTACCTTCTAACACTGGTACATTAGTGGTGGCAGCTGTATCACATCAGAAGAAAAATGAGCAGAGTACCAACTATTTGTTATGCAAATTAGGTGGCAGATGGTAGGATGCTCATTCAACCAAATGTTTCAGCATTGTCAGGAAGATGCTATCAACCAGATTAATATAGCATACAGAAAATAAAAATTTTTGCATTGTGCAACATGTCAATTATGATAAGAAGTTTACAGGAGAACAATTGTTAACAAAGTCATGATACAGTTTAGTTAAGGTGAGGCCACATGGTTATAACCTAAAGGTCTTCTAATTATATTGAGCAGTCAAGGAAGATGGATAGCTCAGTGAGTTCCAAAATGTACAAATTAAATGATGTCATTAGTATTACCGTCAAAAATAAGTACCACCTACATCTTAGATATCATTTTTTTCATGGCTTGGAGGCATATCTTCTTTCTAGATCTCGAACATTCTAAAACTAGGACATAAGATGTTACAGACTCAGTATATGAATGAAATAGGTTCATTAAAATTGCCCATGAGGTACCTTTTCATATTACGGTAGGTGTGTTCATCAGACTTTGATTGTAGTTTCAACTCATTAGGATATGAAGTTTTTCATAAGGTTATGTGTGTTATTCAGATTAAGCAATTGCGAACATTTAATGGGCAAAGTTGGAATTGTACTGCACTTGAAAATTATATAGGTATTATTTCCCAAGAACAAGGCTGGGTTAAAATTTGCTTTTTAACTTTATGTTCCTGAGTCATACCAAGGTCGAAACAAAACTTCTAAGGTTTGAGCTGCATCCAGAATGAAGCAAGTGACACTGTTTTTTGTCATTCCAGAGGTCATATCTTTAGGACCTAACTACATTATAAAGGTAGTGAATTATTTTTCAAGTATTGTCATTTAAGGTTATACAGGTGAAGACAGCACAATTATAGATAATCATTCAATTATTCTAGTTTTGATTATATTAGTTGACAAATAATACCAGTTGGGAAAATTTCATTTTCCCAATAATTACACAAGATTCTTTATATCTACCTTAAGAGACAAAAAGAACACTGATGTAACAAATCTTCTGAAAGTAATATTAAGACTGCAATGAAGTACAGTCTATATTCTGTCAGAAGTACCTGGAATAGAATTCAAATTTCAACCATTTGATTCAAAGTCATTAAAACAATAATTATCATTCATTGTACAAATTTGTACACTGCAGGCATTATTATTAAGTTTAAGGGATACATCAACTTTTATTACCGAGGAAAAGAAATCTGAATACACTTACTTCAAAAGCTTCCTTAAACTTTAGTTTTCATTCAGATTTGAACACCTAATTAGAGTATTAGAGTCAATAAAAGGTATAGCACAGAAACAGGCTCTTCAGACTATCGAGTCCATGCGAACCATTTAAACTGCCTAATCCCATCAAGCTGCACTGGGACCATAGCCCTCCATACCCCTACTCTCCATGTACCTATTCAAACTTCTCTTAAACGTTGAAATCAAGCTTGCATGCACCTCTTGCTCTGGCCGCTCATTCTACACTCTCACGACCCTCTGAGTGAAGAAATTGCCTTTCATGTTCCCCTTATACTTTTCACCTTTCACCCTTAACCCACGATCTCTAGTTGTAATCCCACCCAACCTTAGTGGAAAAGGCCTGAACGCATTTACCCTACCTATACCCTCATAATTTCGTATACAATTCAATGCATTGCTGTTGTATCTACCAAACAATCAAGCAGACCTCATAAAGACATTTCACATAGTTAATTATTTTTAGAGGAGACCTTGGTTCCTCATTGCAGGTGTTTTTTTTAATGCCCAAACAGTCACTTTGAGTGCCAGATTTGATGCAAGTGACTTATGCTATGCACTCTCCCAGTGGCCACACATTTTAATTCCACGTCCCATTCCCATTCTGATATGTCTATCCATGGCCTCCTCTACTGTCAAGGTGAAGCCACACTCAGGTTGGAGGAACAACACCTTATATTCTGTCTGGGTAGCCTCCAACCTGATGGCATGAACATTGACTTCTCTAACTTCTGCTAAGGCCCCACCTCCCCTTCATACACCCCATCCCTCATTTCTTTCTTTCTTAATTATTTTCTTTCCCCCTTTTTTTCTCTCTTTTTTCTCTCTCTGTCCCTCTCACTATAACTCCTTGCCCATCCTCTGGGTTCCCCCCACCCTTTCTTTCTCCCTAGGCCTCCCGTCCCACGATCCTCTCCCTTCTCCAGCCTTGTATCCCTTTTGCCAATCAACTTTCCAGCTCTTAGCTTCATCCCTCCCCTTCCTGTCTTCTCCTATCATTTTGGATCTCCTCCTCCCCCTCCCTCTCCCACTTTCAGATCTCTTACTAGCTCTTCTTTCAGTTAGTCCTGACGAAGGGTCTCGGCCCGAAACATCGACTGTACCTCTTCCTAGAGATGCTGCCTGTCCTGCTGCGTTCACCAGCATTTTTTGTGTGTGTTACTTGAACTTCCAGCATCTGCAGATTTCCTCGTGTTTAAGAGTCATCCCTATTTTTCTCTTGAACAAGCCATAGGGATTACCGACAAAACCAACACATCACTTATCCCTAATTTCTTCTGAGGAAGTGCTAGTGAACCATGTCCATGTTCAGCTTCAGTCTGTGTGCTGGTGGTAGGGTGTGACAGCATTTTGACCCAGGGAAAATGAAAGAATGGTGGTATTGTTTCACGTTAGGTTAAGGTGTAATCTGGAGACAGTATGTGGATAGTGACATTCAAATCTCTTACTAGCTCTTCTTTCAGTTAGTCCTGACGAAGGGTCTCGGCCCGAAACGTTGACTGTACCTCTTCCTAGAGATGCTGCCTGGCCTGCTGTGTTCACCAGCAACTTTTATGTGTGTTCACATGTGGTTGCTGCCTTTATACTTCTGCAGGATAGAGCTAGCTGGTTTGGGAGGTGCTACTGGTTTGATGCTGAAGTGCACCTTGTGGATGGCAAACACAATGGCCATACTGTGCTGCGGAGAAATATTGTGAACATTGATTTTTAGAAACAGGTTTGCGGCTCTACAGATCCAAATAATTATCTTAATCGTCATGGTGTGTATATAAAGTAATATTAAACTGAGAAGTCAAAATATTATACTTACTTAAATCTTGTTATAATCTCAGGTGATGCGATTCAGCTGAGAAACACTCACCATCATGTTCCACTTCAGTAAAAAACTATTAATTTGCAGAGCCATGGTGCTGACTTCATTTAAAATGCTGGGCTTTAATGTCTTAGGACAGCTTGCATCAAAACAATAATATTGGGAGAGACTTTTTAAATCTTTGCCTCCACCCTGCTGAGAGCCTCAGTTACAAATTCTCAAGATGTTACTTGCTTTAATAGGACTATAATTTCCATAGCTAACAGGCAGGACACCTACAAGAAGACAGCTAGATGCTGCCGAATGCATGCAGTGGTTTGTGATTACATGAGCAATGTCACAATGCGTTCTGATTAGGAACTAATTCCTTCAGTGTGTTTGGTTCTCATTCTTTATTTAAAACCTATTTACTACAAGAGACCAGGAAACAGTTCATTTATAAAATGTGCTTCTTGACTTAGCAAGTACAGCAGGTAGCTCAATGATGTGACATGGACGTGTTGTGACAGTGCCCATGTAGACCTTATTTGCAAGGGTAACACACACAAAACTTGTCTAATTTCCAGTCATTTCTCCTCCCTCTTCCTTCACTCTTTTTCCATTCCCTTTTCTGCCTCCCCTCTTATCTCTTCTCCTCTCCTTCCTGCCTATCATCTCCCTCTGGTGCCCCTCCTTCTTCTCTTTCTCCCATGGGCCACCGTCCTTGCTTACTGGTCTGATAAAAATCAGACTCCAGTTTGGTAGCAATGTTGATTCATAACTTCCCCTGAAAGAACTCAATTTTATGGCAATTGCAGATGAAGATAAATACAGGCCTTGCCAATAATAATCACTAGAGATTGTGCAGTTGCTGGAAATCCAGAGCAACGCGCACAAAATCACAAAATGCTGGAAGAACTCAGCAGGTCTTGCTGCAATCGTTGAGAGGAATAAACAGTCGATGTTTCAGGCTGAGACCCTTTATGAGGACTGGAAAGGAAGGGGGAGAAACCAGAGTAAGAAGGTGGGGTTAGGGGATCGAGTACAAAGTGGCAGGTGATAGGTGAAATCAGGTGAAGGGAGAGCTGGGATGATGTGAGAATCTGGGAGGTGAGAGGTGGAAGAGGTAAAGGGCTGATGTAGAAGAAATCTGATAGGAGGGGTCAGTAGACCATGGGATAAAGAGAAGGAGGAGGGACACCAAAGGGAGGTGATGGGCTGGTTTGGAGAAGTGAAGAAGTACGTTCCTATTCCTCATTTATGTTCACATTCAAGTGCGTGCAGCTTTATCCAGCAGACACTATCATATAAACATCAATGTTCAAATAAACTGCTGCACACCACACTGGTGTACTTAATTGTGTTTACAAAGTAATTATTGCTAAGGTGTACACATTTGGCCTTTGTAAAGTTATTTACAGTGATTGCTTTAAAATATGATTAAAACACTTCAGCTTCTTAAACTTAAAATTAATATGGATTCTGAATTCACACAAATAAAAGGTATATGGTATGTGGCAGAATGATAATAGGATTGTTACCAGCTTTATTATTGCTCAGTTGGAAATTGCACATATCCTGGTAAAACCTATAGACAACTGCAAGAAATAATATGAATCAAGTCATTTGATATGTTATTGGAGAGCGAGGAGACAATTATTTGCCATAGTCCTCTGGGAATTTTACATGATATACTATCCTCTTCATTGAGTATTTTTTTAAGTTTAAATTTAGAATTAAATTCAATTTAGAATAAAGAACTGCAACATACAGTAAAATTGTGCTGCATTAGAGACAGTCCCATTTTCAGCTGCTTTTATACTGAAGCTGGAAGAACAATTCCAGAAAATGGTTGGAAGCAAAGAAGTTGAGCCAGATTCAAGGACATTTAGAATGGTTACAGCCTAATTTCAGTTCTATTCCATAACTAGCAGTGTGAGGAGGGAAAATCTGCAACAAGATGACTTTTATTGCTTCAAATATCAAGGACCATAACATAGAAATGGAAAAACTGATAAGCTCACTTTAAGGGATGCAAAGATATCATACTTAGCAGTGAAATGCCAGGCTACTGATTTTTGCTTGTGTTCTGGCAATCACCAAATTCATTGAGGACTTCAGCTTTCAAGTATGTTCATCAAGCTGCCGCCAGTCTTCATTTCAGTTTTCACCCACTCTCCATGAGACCATAAGACATAGGAGCAGAATTAGGCCCTTGCCCATTGAGTCTGCTCCGCCATTCCATCATGGCTGATTTATTATACCTCTCAACCCATTTTCCTGCCTTTTCCCTGTAACCTTTAACACCCTTACTAATCAAGAATCTCTTAACTTCCTCTGATATACCCAAAGACTTGGCCTCCACAGCCACCTGTGGCAATGATCTCCACAGATTCACTACCCTCTGGCTAATGAAATTCCTCCTCATCTCTGTTTTAAAGGAACATCCTTATATTCTGAGGCCTTGGAATATAAGGATGCATTGGATCAGTAATCTTCCTAGGATACTGACAGCTTGGAGATGCATGAGACTGCAGTTGCTGAAATCTGAAGCAACAAACAATTTGCTGGAAAATCTCAGCAGATCAAGTAGCGTCTGGGGGAAGGAAAGGAATTGTTCATGTTTCAGGTTGAGGTTAAGGTATAGTGAATTTGAAGAAGTTTTCTTCCTCTCTAACTGGTCTGAAATGTCAACAATCCTTTCCTACCACCGATGCTGCTTGGCACATTGAGTTAATCTAGCATGTTTGTTGATACTGATGGTTTGCCCAATTAGTTTCAGTGAGTCACATTGCCAGAGGCCTCACCCTTTATGTCCATAAGACCAGAAGAAACAGGAGCCAAATTAGGGCATTTGGGCCCAATGGGTCTGCTCTGCCATTTAATCATGAGTGCTTTATTTTCCCTCTCAACTACATTCTCCTACCTTTCCCCCATAACTTTTGACACCTTTACTGTCAAGAACTTATCAATCTCAGCTTTAAATATACCCAATAACTTAGTGGAGCTAAAGATGGTGCAAGCGGACAACTTCTCTCTGCTCATCAGCGAAAGTGTTAAATTCTTCCTATTCTAATGTCTCTATTTTCCTTTTCAGGGTGGCTGGGACTACTGTTAGGACCCTGATCTACAGCGACGTTCAAACTACAGTTCTGCATGGCGGCATGTTCCCATTCTTGGAGGTCATCAATCGATCGCATTTTGATATATCCAGGTTCGGCCTGAAGTCAGCTGCCTTTGGGGCATCACGCAGCCTTGTGGACATGAATTCTTGCTGATGTCGCCAACTGAAGCTCAGTGGGAGTTGGAACATCGAGGACACTGAGACAGCTGTCAGAAGGCTCTGCACTCGGTGACTGATCTCTCTCTCTCTCTCTCTCTCTCCTCCCCCCTCCCCCCAACACACACTCCCTCGATGGTGAGGGAGAGTTTGTTGCTGACTCTCGACTTGGGGAACTCAAAATAAAAACCAATGTTTCAGACTGACTGTAACATTGCATTACTAACTGTTGTCTCCCCTCTTCTGTGGAAGGAGCGATATCTGTCTTTCCCTTGTCAGTGAGAGACAGCCTGTGGGATGACAAAAATGTTGGAGTGAACAGTTAGTTTTTGATGGACTGTAGACCATGATCTGTCTTTGGGGGCTTTGCTGTTGCTTGCATGGTGGGTGTTGGGAATGCTGATACTTTCTGCTAGAATAAGTGTGGTGGTGGGGGAGGGTTGATGCTACTTGCTGCTGCTTGTGCAGGGGAGGGGAGGGAGTTTTGGGGTTCTTACTTTTTTGTCATTCATGCTTTGGGGTTTTTCCTCTCTTTAGGGGATGTCTGCGGACAGTAAGAATTTCAGGTTGTATACTGTACACATTCTCTGATATTAAATGGAACTATTGAACTCCACAGTTATCTGTAACAATGAATACCACAGATACACTTCTCTCTGGCTAAAGGGACATCCTTATATTCTGAGGCTATGTCCTCTGGTCCTAAATTCCCTTGCTATATGAAGCATCTTCTCCATGTCCCCTCTATATTGGTCGTCCAATATTTGCAAGGTTTCAATGGTTGTTCTTCTAATCTCCAGTGAGTACAGGCCCAGGGCTTTCAAACGCTCTTCATACATTAACATTTTAATTCCCAGAATCATTCTTGTAAACCTCCTCTGAAACCTCCCAATGCCAATACATCCTTTCTTAGATATGGGGCCCAAAAAACTGTTCACATTACTCCAAATGCGATCTGAAAAAAGACTTATAAAGTCTCAGCATTATGTCGTTGCTTTTATATTCTAGTTCTCTGGAAATGAATGCTCACATTGCATTTGCCTTCCTTACTACCAACTCAATGTGCAAGTTAACCTTTAGGGAATCCATTAGAAACCAGTCTACGCCTTTATTCCTTCTATTAAAATGCATGGCCATATATTTCCATACACTGTATTCTATTTGCCACTTCTTTGTCTATTCTCCTAATCTGTCCAAGTCCTTTGGGAGACTCCCTGCTTCCTCAGGACTACCTGCCCCTCCACTATGTCGTATTATCCAGAAACCAAGCCACAAAGCCATCAGTTTCATCACCAAGGTCTTTAAGATATAATGTGAAAACTTGTGAACCCAAAACCACTCCCTGCAGAACACCATTAGGCACTAGCTGCCAACCAGAAAAAGCCCCTTTCCTTACAACTTTTTGCCTTCAGCTAGTCAGCTAATCTTCTGTCCATGCTAATATCTTTCCTGTAATTTCCATTGGCTGTTATCTTGTTTACCAGTCTCACGTGCTCTGAAAAGGCCTTCTGAAAATCCAAGTAAACAATATACACTAACCCTGCATTGTCTATCCTGCCTGCGACACTATCGCAAGCACGTTGCTATTATGCTTGCATTCTACCATACATGACAATAAACTTGATTTGATCCAATTTGGGGTGTGTCATTTTAATCTAGTTCGATGATCTGGCTGGAGTGATGCAAGACATTAAATGGTCTTTTGTGTCAGAAAGATTAGTGAAATGAATTTCAAATGCCTCAAACATACTTTCACCCAGGAAAAAATATGCCCCCATAACTCCTCAATCAACAGGTTATTTATCAGGGTTCAGAACTAACCTTCTTATCTCATCATTCCCTCATTAACATCGCACAACTGATAGCATCACGCCCACATATTACAACATGCACACACTTGCTTGTGGTGACAAATACAAAATACTAATTCAGAACTCTACTTATATTTCCCTTCAACAAGCAAGCTACCATTATGGAGTCAAATACTCCTTTTGTTATCCATGAATTTATAAAATATCTTTCAGCTTTGCTTATTTTAGCCTGCCAATATTTTCTTCATACTTTCATAATTTCCTTATTCATTTCATTCCTGATCTGTGTAAGTTCCTCCAGGTTATATGTGTCATTGACCTCACAGCGTCCGTCAAAAACTTCTTTTTTTATTGTTTTAACCCGCTTCCTCTTTCCCTGATCCGATTTGGACAGGTTTGAATAACTGAGTGAAGTTGCCCTTATTTAAGTGTCTGGAAGTCCTCATTAAGATACCTGAGTTTCTGTCTTTTTCTGAAAGACTTCCTCTAACTTCTCTTATCTTGTTCTGTGGAGCTAATGCCAATTCTATCAGTTATGCTGTACTCCCAAAGGAATGGCAACTTAATGTTTTTATATGAAGAAACTACTTATTGCATTTATGACAAACTCCGTTCGCTTTGACTTCCAAATATTTTCAGTCTTTAGCAATGTTAAGGAGAAGTACTGAAGTACCAAATAGTAGATGAGGTAAACCAGCAGCCAAACCTAACTGAACAGCATCTCGTTAATGATCCCCCTACAGTGTGCCCAGACATATGATGCAAGCTTGAGTGCTAAACTCCATTCAGCAGATCTGGTGTCAACTCTGCTGGCTGACTTAGTGTCACAGTCTGCCTGCTCTGCATTATTTCAACAGGGCCAACTTTAGCAATGAAAATAGGCTTCCTAAAATGGCTACTAATATAGTGCAGTCCACATGCACGCTTGTTTGTCTATTAGTCACCATTTTAGTACCAAGAACTTCCAAGCCGAATGCTCTAAAGCTGTATTTTAGGGTCATTGTAATCCACTTTCATTACTTACTTCAAGCAATCCCATGCCTGAAAGCTTAAAAAATAAATGAAAAAAAACTTTCTACTTTGCTCCACTTGCATATATGTGAAAGAATTAGCATATAGATTTGCAACACACACAAAATGCTAGTGGAACGCAGCAGGCCAGGCAGCATCTATTGGAAGAGGTACAGTCGACATAAAAAAGAGAGAGAAAAAAAGGGGAAAAAAACTAATAAATAAATAAATAAGGGATGGGATAAGAAGGGGAGGAGGGGCATTAACGGAAGTTAGAGAAGTCAATGTTCATGCCATCAGGTTGGAGGCCACCCAGATGGAATATAAGATGGAGGAACTTCCTCTCTTTTTTCTCCCTCTGGCCCTCTCACTATAACTCCTTGCCTGGTCTCCATCTTCCTCTGGGCTCCCCTCCCCCTTTCTTTCTCCTTAGGCTTCCCGTCCCATGATCCTCTCCCTTCTCCAGCCTTGTATCCCTTTTGCTAATCACCTGTCCAGCTCTTAGCTCCATCCTTCCCCTCCTGTCTTCTCCTATCATTTCGGATCTCCCCTTCCCCCTTTCACTTTCATATCTCTTACTATTTCTTCTTTCAGTTAGTCCTGACGATGGGTATCGGCCCAAAACTTCGACTGTGCCTCTTCCAATAGGTGCTGCCTGGCCTGCTGCGTTCACCAGCATTTTGTGTGTGTTGCTTGTATTTCCAGCATCTGCAGATTTCCTCGTGTTTGCGTATATAGATTTGCAAGTTAATTTTTAAGACATCTCATTGCCACTTTACAAGGATTTACCTGCAGGTGTAGTTCCCTTCCACGTCTGCTGATGTTAACACTATGCGGTTGTCCGTTAGCCAAGTTCCTCTGATCCAGGTCAATTCTGTATGGCTCCCTTGTACCTCCAAGGTTATATCGAATCTGCAGACTTCCTGTGAAAAAGTGGGAGGATCTTTCAGTATGGATTACCAGCTGTTGTTTGAAGGAATCAAGATCCTTCCTTTCTAACTTACAAGTACACACAATTTTGACTAACATTTCTTTCAAAGATAAAATACTTCAATGCGCCGAAATAACTGTGAATGCTACTTGCACTGCGGCATCTGCAAAAGAAGTTTAAAACGGGTGGAAGTTCCATCTGATCATTTCTTGATACTGTGAATCTATCCAGTGATGGGTTGAACTAGATTCAGAATCACTGGATTCTGGAATGGTTCTGGAGGACTGGAAAATCGCAAATGTTACTCCACTCTTTAAGAAGGGAAGGAAATGGAAGAAAGGAAATTGTAGGCTAGGTAGCCTGATTTCAGTGGTTGGGAAGATTTGGAGTCCATTATTGTATGAGGTTTTGGGGTACTTAGAGGTACATCATAATGTAAGCCAAAGTCAGCATGATTTCCTTAAGAGGAAATTTTGTCTGACAAATCTGTTGGAATTCCTTGAGGAAATAACAGGCAGGATAGGCAAAGGAGCGTCACAGGATGATGTTTACTTGGATTTTCAGAAGGTCTTTGACAAGGTGCTGCACATGAGGCATCTTAACAAGATAAGAGTCCATGATTCTACAGGAAGGATACCAGCATGGATAGAAAATTGGCCGACAGCAGGAGGCAGAGTATGAATAAATATTCTGTTTGGTTGCCTATGACTAGTGATGTTCTGCACGAGTCAGTATTGGGACCGCTTCTTTTCACATTACATGTCAACAACTTGAATGACAGAATTGATGGCTTTGTGGCCAAGTTTGCAGATAATACAAAGATAGGTGGAAGGGCGGGAGGTATTGAGGAAGTGGGAGTCTGTAGAAAGACTTAGCCAGATTAGAAGAACGGGCAAAGAACTTGAAGATGGAATATAGTGCACGCAAGTATATGGTCACGCACTTTGATAGAAGGAATAAAAGTGTAGGCTATTTTCCAAATAGGATAAAATTCAAAAATCAGAGGTGTAAATGGATTTGGAAATCTTTGTGCAGGATTCTCTAAAGGTTAACTTGCAGTTTCATTTGGTGGTAAGGGAGGCAAATGTAATGTCAGCATTCATTTCCCGAGGACTAGAATATAAGAGCAAAGATGTGATGCTGAGGGTTAATAAGACCACACGTGCAGAATTGTGAGCAGTTTTGGGCCCCTTATCTAAGAGAGGGTCCAGAAGAGGTTCAGGAGAATGATTCGGGGAATGAAAGGGTTAACATATGAGGAGTGTTTGATGGCTCTGGGCCTGTACTCACTGGATGGAAAGAAACATATTTTCAATTGAAATAAAATTATAAACCACACATTAAACAGATCTTCCTTGGCTCTGACACTGGTGTATTTTGTACAACATTTCTCCTCGCATCTGAGCAGCCCACGTTTTTTTGCAGCTAGATAGCTGCTAGATATTTGGTACATCTTTTTGTAATATAACAACTGATCCAAATAAACCATTTAAGAAGTGCTTCTGGGTTTATAAAAAAACCTTCAGATGAGGTAATGGCACTTTGAACTGATTTGGGGGAAGTGTAAACTGACACAAATAGATAATTGGAGAAACAGTCTCTGAGAGATATTATCCATATGGCTGACAGAAAGCAAAAACAAACCTGCCACCTACAGGAAAATGTAAATGGTTACTGAGATGGGCAGACAAATTACAGGTAGAGTTATCAAGAGACACATGAAGTCATGTATTATGTGAAAATAAACCAGGTGAAGCAATACACAACAAATAGTCAGGATCTGAGAAACAGTGAGTGTCAGATGATTTTGAAGACTATGTCCACAGACCCCAAAAGGTAGCTGAATAAATCTAAAGAACACCTTCTTTAATTAGCTAAGGCACAAAATATAACTTTACTGAATTATTTAATTATTTAATTGAACATTTCATGGAGATTAACAGTGTTAGGAACTGCTTGAGATTTTGTAATTAATCTATTTTTCTATTGAATGGTTGTTTATTTTAAAATACATGTTCTGTCCCTCAGTGTATTATGCATTTCTGGCGGGGGCAGGGGCGGGGGCCTTCTTCATGGTTGCATCAATGCTATAGATCATTGGGACCTCCTCTGAGGAAGGCATGACCTGTACAAAAGTGTGTGTGCGTGTGGGGGGGTGGGGGGCGGCATTACACCTGAAACCGAGAAGGTTCAATATACTTGTGGGCAGGCTGGCTAGAGTTGTTCAGATGGGTTTAAACTAATCTTGCAGGGGAATGGGAACCGGAGTGAGAGTGCTGAGGATGAGGTAGTTAGTTTACAAACAGAGGCAATGTGGAGTGAGACTCCTAACAAGGAGAGGCTGATGATATGACAAAATTGCAGCCAACAGGATCAGTTGCAACATAGAAGTTGAACAAAAATGAAAAAAGTGAATGCTGAATTAAAGGTGTTACATTTTGATATGCGCAGGATACGGAATAAGGTCGATGAACTTGTAGCACAGTTACAGATTGGCAAGTATGAAGTTACAGGCATCACTGAATCATGGCTGAAAGACTATAGCTGGGAGCTTAATGTCCAAGGATACACATTGTATCAAAAGGATAGGCAGGAAAGCAGAGGGGGTGGTGTGGCTCTGTTGGTAAAAAAATAAGTTAAATCATTAGAAAGAGGTGACATAGGGTCAGAAGGCATTGAATTGTTGTGGATAGAGCTAAGGAACTGCAGGGGTAAAAAGACCCTGATGGTAGTTATGTACAGATCCCCAAAAAGTAGCAAGGATGTGGTCTACAAGTTACAGTAGGAGATAGAAAATGCATACCAAAAGGGCAATCTTACAATATGCATGGGGGATCTCAACATGCAGGTAGATTGGGAAAATCAGGTTGGTGCGGGATTCCAAGGGGGGGTGGGATTTCTAGAATGCCAATGAGATGGCTTTTTAGAGCAGCTTGCGGTTGAGCCCATTAGGGGATCAGATATTCTGGATTAGTTGTTGTGCAATGAAGCGGAATTGATTAGAGAGCTTAAGCTAAAAGAACCCTTAGGGGAGCATGATCATAATATAATTGAATTCATCCTGAAATTTGAGAAAGAGAAGCCAAAGCCAGATATAGCAGTATTACAGTGGAGTAAAGGAAATTACAGAAGCATGAAAAAGGAGTTGGCAGAATTGATTGGAAAAGAACACTGGCAGGGATGACAGCAGAGTAGCAATGGCTGGAATTTCTGGAAGCAATTCGGAAGGTACAGGATATATACAGAATCAGAATCAGGTTTATTATCACTGGCATGTGTCATGTAATTCATTAACTTCGTTAATTGTTGAGATATAGATCCCAAAGAGGAAGAAGTATTCTAAAGGCAAGATGACACAACCATGGCTAACAAGGGATGTCAATACCAAAAGAAAAGCCAAAGAGAGGGCATATAATAGAGTAAAAATTAGTGGGAAGTTAGAGGATTGGGAAGCTTTTAAATACCAACAGAAGGCAATTAAAAAAGTCATTAGAAGAATGAGGGGTGACCTCATTGAAGCTTATCGAAAGGTGAAAGACCTTGATAGAGTGGATGTGGAGAGGATGTTTCCTAAGGTGGGAGAGTTTAAGACCAGAGGATACAGCCTCCAAATAGAGGGGTGTCCTTTTAGAACAGAGATGAGGAGAAATTTTTTTAGCCAGAGAGTGGTGAATCCATGGAATTTGTTGCCACAAGCAAAGCTGTGGAGGCCAAGCCTTATGTACATTTAAGACGGAGGTTGATAGATTCTTGATTGATCGGGGCATGAAGGGATACGGAGAGAAGGCAGGAGATTGAGGCTGAGTGGAAAATTGGATCAGCCATAATGAGCTGGTGGAGCAGACTCGATAGCCCAAATGGCCTAATTCTGCTCCTATATCTTATGGTCAGGCCCAGGATAGATCCTCTGAGATGTTGAGACCCAGGAACTTGAAGCTGCTCACCCTTTCACCTCATCACTGACACCTCAATAAGGTCTGCTGTGTGTTCTCCAAACTTCCCTTCCTTAAGTTGATGATTAATTCCTTGGTTTTGCTGACATCGAGTGGGAGGTTGTTGTTGCAACTCCAGTCAATTGGATGATCCTGTACACTTCCTTGTTGCCACCTGAGATTCTGCCAGCAACTGTGGTGTCTTTGGTGAATTTATAGACGGTATTTTAGCTGTGCCTAGCCACAGAGTCCTGATTGTAGAGGGAGAAGAGCAGTGGGTTATGCATGCATCTTTGAGGTGTGCCTGCACTGATTGTCAGCGAAGAAGAGATGTTATTACTGATCTGCCCTGACGGTGGTCTCCTGATAAGGAAATCAAGTATACAATTGCAGAGGGAGGTACAGATATCCAGGTTTTGAAACTTGTACCAGGTTTTGAAGTGTGCTTTGCAACTTGGAACTCCAGACAATAGAGAAGATAGTTTAGATGATAACGTGGGTGTTATGAGGAATGAACCAGACCTGAGCCACATTGACCTACACCACAAGTATCTCCCACCTTATCAGAAGATGTGACCAGTTGCAGTGAGAGAATATGCCAGTTTATTTGGCCTTAGCAAGCAAAGCAGAGAATATGGGATACTAAAATTGTACAAAATATGAGTTAAGAATACTGTCATCATAGAAATGGTGTGATTGCATGAGAAAGAGAGTACCCTCTAGATTTATAAGGTTGGAACTGAAGAACTTGAGGGAAGATTACCTGTAAATTATGAATTTCAAAGGTGATTGTAAAGTCATTAGTAAGAACCTCATGGGCAGTCTGGAACAAGGAGTAACTGTCTCAAATTAGAGGCTTCATCTTTCAGGACAGAACTGAGATCAAATTTCTTTACCAAGCAGATAGTAAACCTTTGAAATTCTCGAGCTAAAAAGGCTGTGAAGGCTCAGTGGCTCAAGACACTGTGTACATACATCTATTGATGCTTCTGGACACACCTTCAGTGATGTTCCTGGAATCATTGGGTGTTTCGGGTCTTTCAACATCATACAACCTCCTCCAGGAGACCCAGCCGGGGCTGATCAGACCCCAGCTTGTGTCCAGATGGCTAGCTACTTATGACTTCATGGCTCCCATCCTTTGAGCCACAGCCATCTTGAGGCCCTCTCTGCCGCATCAGTGGTACTGCGGATGGCTCTCCTCTTCCTCTCTCCCTCGATGCCCAAAATGCTGAAGGCTCTAACTAAGGAACGGGCTACAAATCCCCTACAGCCAACCTCCACTGGGAGACACCTCGCTCTCCATCCAGCCTACTGACAGTTGCTGACCAGTCCTGCGTACTTGCAGAGCTTCCTTTCAAAGGCCTCTTAAGATGTTTTGGAGCCTTCCTTCTCCTCTTCTCTGAACCGTTCAGCTGCGATACTGACAATAATTGTTGTCATGGCTTGCAGCTTCCTATCAACTCCTCCCTTTGCCATTGCCTGCAGAATTTGGTTAACATCTTCATCAAACTGCTTCCACAGTGAAGTCATGTTAGCTGCAGGCCATTTGATCCGCCTTCTGTTAGAATTCATGTTAGTTTGCAACACTTGGAGGTTCTGGGCACTATGGGGTGACTCCAGGCCTGGACCCTCCTTCGTCTCACCAGTTTGGACACCTGCTCGTTGTGCTGCTCCTGCTCCCGCCAAACACTTCATCCTTGCTTGGTGGATCTTCAAACTGAGATCGTTCTTGCAGGTTTTGCCACATGCACACTGCTTCCTCATCGTCGTTTGTTCATTGCCTGGGTCTGATGTCGTTGTGTCCATCCGACTAGGCTGCTCATCCTCCCCACCTCTTGGGCACTGCTGGGGGTATCTTTCCCTTAGATTCATCGTAGCTTTTGTGGGGGTCCTCCTGTCAGAGGACACAGATTGGGTTGCCAGCCCGTTCTGCCCCAGTTGCCGTCTCTCCGGGCTGTCACTGACTCTCCAGTCGTCACCACTCCTTTCGCGGTTGTCACAGAGGTAAGTAGAATTTTATTATTGAACTAATCAAGGTTATTGGGGTTAGTGCATGAAAATGACACGAGGTAGAAAAACAATCAAGATTTGTTTAAAGGCAGAGCAGGCACAAACAACCAAAGAGTATAATCCTGCAACAAACACAAAATGCTGGAAAAAGAGTAAATAGTTGACGTTTTGGTCTGAGACTATTTGCAAAGGTCCTGAAGAAGGGTCTGGGCCCAAAATGTTGACTGTTTACTGTTTTCCATAGATGCTGCCTGGTCTGCACTGAGCTCCCCCAGCAGTCTGTGTGTGTTGCTTTGGATCTCCAGCAGCAGCAGATTTTCTGGTACTTGTGGGTCTAATCCTGCTTCTGGTTCTTTTTGTTTCTTGTGGTAAATTATTTACAAAGAGGTTATTTGCCATGTCAAGAATTAAATTTGTAAATTTGAAGAGGTTGGGAGAAGGATGAGCTAGAAGGGATTTTTTTGGCATTTGATGGCAGAATGGTAATATATAAAAATAAAGTGCTGGAAACATTCAGCAGATTGAGCAGGATCGAGAGAAAATAGAGCTAATATTTCAGGTCAATGACTCTTCATTGGAAATTAGCTATCTGAAAGGATGATAGTGGTAGAAGCTGTTATCATATTTCATAGAACGAAAGGTGCTTTTGAAGCACCTTAATGTTTCACAATATGTACCAAGTGCAGAAAAGTAACAGTAACAGTAAGCTAGGCTGCTGTTCTTCAGCCAACACAACCATATGGACCTAATGTGCTGCAAATTTCCATGACTCCAAGAGATCATTTGGCACAGAAGGGGCCTGTTTGTGTTATCTCTGTTTGCAAGCACTAGTCAATCTGTCACAACTTCCATTTAGCCTTTTCAATTATACGTTCACTTCTGCTTTCAAAGCTTTTTATTGAATCTTTTCCTGCACTTTCAATCAGTGCAAAATAAATTCTCATTTTCTCTCCAGTTCTCTTCTCAAATCTTAAATCAATAACCTCCAGTAATCAACTGTCCAGCCAGTGAAAACTGATACATTCTATCCTCTATCACACCCCTCATAACTTCAAACATCTGTATCAATTTACTTCTAAACATACTGCTTTTGAAGGACATTCTCCCCTCCCACTCTCACCTCCTCTAAATAACTGAACTTCTTTTCATCAGAATTTGAACAGTGGGTTGTTCACTGATGATTTGTCAGTTCCTTTAGCAGCTCTTTGATAAAGGACCCAGTCCCTGACAAATAACATCTGTATGGCAAAGATTCCAGGCAATGGCCATCTCTAATTATGTGCCCTTGACATTCTATGGTATTAACATTACTAAGTTCCCTACCATCAATATCTTGGGGTCTACATTGATCAGAAATACTAGACTAATCACAAAAATAATCTGGCTACAAAACTAGTTCAGGGGCTGGATATCCTGAGGCAAGTGAATCACCTTCTGCTAATTCTAAACTTTTCTACCATCTATAAGGCACAAGCAGGGGTGCGATGGAATATTGGTATTGGTATTGGCTTATTATTGTCACATGTACAGTGAAAAGCTAGTCTTGCATACTGTTCATACAGATCAATATACAGTGAAAAGCTGTTTATACAGATTAAATCATTACACAGTGCATTGAGCTAGAATAAGGTAAAACAATAACAATGCGGAATAAAGTGTAAAACCTATTGAAAAAGTGTAGTGCAGGTAAATGATAAAGAGCAAGATTTAACGAAGAGTCCATCTTATCATACACGAGTGTAATAACACTGAGACAGAAAGTGTCCATGTTCTTTCAGGCTTTTGTATCTTCTGCCCGAAGAAAGAATGCCTGGTTACTGTGGAGTGTGATGGAACATTCTCTACTGCCTAAGGCAACTCTGAGGAAGCACAATGCCATCGGGGACAAAATTTCTCAATTGACTGGCATGCTGTTCATCATCGGGAACATCCATTCTCTCCACAATGCCACACAGTGGCAGCACTCTAGGCTGTTCCTGCCTGAAGGCACTTACCACCAGGCTCAGAGAAAGTCTAGAATGCTCTCAGAGCACCTCCCAAATGCCCTCTACCATCAAGACAAAGGAAGGAAGGAAGCAAGAGCATAGGAGAAGCAATATCTGCAGTTTTCCCTCCAAGAGACACATCAAACTGAACTGCAACGATATCATGGGTGAGTCTAAATCCTGGAACTCCTTCCCCACGACTACAGGAGGAGTAACTTCAACAGAAAGATGATAAAGGATCAAGAAGACAGCTCACCATCAGTTTCTGAAGGGCAATAAATGTTGCCCCTGCCAGTGATGTCCAGATCCTACAAATGAGTAAATAAAAACAGAATCCTCATTTACTGTATCAGTTTATAAATTTACTGTGGATTATTTTTGAGGTCCTGGCAAATGCTGTATATTGGCATGCTAAGTTTAAAGTGACACTGGTTTACAATTCTCAAGACGAAAGATTGATAATATTTTGCAGCGGTCCCTAATCACCGGGCCGCAAAGCATGTGCTACCGGGCCGTGAGGAAATGATATGAGTCAGCTGCACCTTTCCTCATTCCCTGTCACGCACTGTTGAACTTGAATATAGGGTTACCAACTGTCCCGTATTTGCCGGGACATCCCGTACATGGGGCTAAATTGGTTTGTCCCATACGGGACCGCCCTTGTCCCGTATTTCCCCTGCTAAGGTAGAGCGTTCCTATGAAACCTTTCGTGCTGAAATGGCGTGAAGCGAAGAAGCAATTACCATTAATTTATATGGGAAAAATTTTTGGGCGTTCCCAGACCCAAAAAATAACCTAACAACTCATACCAAATAACACATAAAACCAAAAATAAATAACACTAACATATAGTAAAAGCGTGAATGATGTGATAAATACACAGCCTATATAAAGTAGAAATAATGTATGTACAGTATAGTCAGGAAGATGAAGGCAAAACCAATTTGTGGGGAAAAAATTGGCACGTATGCACACAGGTGCCCATGCAAGGCTTCATGGTCATGGTAGTCCTTCCCGGGGTAAAGTGTCCTGGGATTTGACTGCTACTTTTGTCCCTTATTTGGGAGTGAGAAAGTTGGCAACTCTGACTGTAAAAGACATGTTGAGGTGAGTTTAACCCAACTTGAATGCCCCCCTCCCCCACCGGTTGACCGGTCCACAAGAATATTGTCACTATTAACCGGTCTGCGGTGCAAAAAAGGTTGGGGACTCCTGATATATCCGGTTTGTAAGGCAAGTTAGATGAAGATATTTATTTTATTTTATCTGGAGATAGAGCACAGTAACAGGCCCTATGGTCCAATGAGCCCGCGCTGCCCAATTATAGCCTTGTGAGCAATTAACGTACAAACCTGTACATCTTTGGAATGTGGGAGGAAGCCAGAGCACCTGGAGGAAACCATATGGTCATGAGGAGAATGTACAAACTCCTTACAGTTGAACCCGGGTTGTTGGTTTTATATTAGTATAATGCTAAACTCTACATTACCATACTAGTGTAAGTAAGTTAAAGACATCGAGGATGTTTTGATGCATCAGCCTCGAGGGAAATTGATGAATAGTTGTGGGGAGAATATTGGAAAAATTGTGGTGGTGGGGGAGGAGGAGCAACACAGCTCTCCAGATGGAGAACCCTCTGGCATACAGAGCAGATACCACCAGTACTGGGCCCACAGATGCAGGCATCTGTGACTTGAAAATATGATTGCATAGAATTAATCTATACTCAGTGCTGCTGGCAATGAGATTTTTAATATGCTTAAATGACTGGGAGAGATTTAAAAAATATCAAAACATTGTCTCAGTGGGGAAACTTCAAATCACACTTATTCACAACTATCAATATGATATAACCATTTTATTAAGAATTATAACTCAAGATAGTAGATCATGACATTTTGAATAATTAACATACACCAAGCATGTTGACAATATTGTCATGTGTCCAGAGTCCTCAGGAACCTGCAGAGATTTGGCATGTCACCAAAAACCTTGGCAAACTTCTTTAGATGTGTGGTGGAAAGTGTTCTTATGGCTACATTATGGCCTGGTATGGGAACACCAATGCCTTTGAGCAGAAAATCATATGAAAGGTAGTGGACTCAGCCCCGTACATCATAGGCAAAACCCTCCCAACCATTGAGCACATCTACACGAAACGTTGCCGTAGAAAAGCAGCATCCATCATCAAAGTTCCTCACCACCCAGGCCATGCTCTTTTCTCACTGCTGTCATCAGGTAGAAGTTACAGGTGCCTTAGGACTCACACCACCAGATTCAAGAACAGTTACTACAGCTCAACCATCAGGGTCCCGGACGAAAGGGGATAACTACACTCACTTAAGGACTCGTTTATTTTGTTATTTCATGTTCATCATTTATTGATGCTTATTTATTTTCTGCATTTCTGCATTTGCATTTGCTTACTGATGTTAACTGTAACCCAGGTTAATTAAACCTCTACCTGCGGAGGGATGAAATTGAAGTTTACTGCACTTTTTTTAAAAAAAAGAGAACTTGGGGGAAAAAAGCTATGCGAGAACGAGATGTGGCTGACTCAGGCACGGACAAGCGAGAGAAATGCAGCAGGCTATTAGAAACTAAAGATATAAGCTATTAGAAGAGGAATTAGTAGTGAGTATCTCTACCTTACTTACTTGAAAATCTCAGGGTAAAACCCGAGGAGGCGAGAGGATATCAATAAAAGGTTTATTGAAGCTACAGCTATAACGAGATAATATCAGCAGAGATGAGTGTCCAAGATCTCTACCGTGTAACCGGGAATTAGTTTTGTTAAATCATACCAAGAAAATTGGTAAATTAAAATACTTCTACTGTTCTGAGTGTGTAATTTGTGTGTGAAATATGTTCAGTAGTATTGAAACTGAGAAATGTTTGGAAATGACAAAATGACAATGTAGTATTGAATTAATTTGAAATAGAAAATAGAATGCGTATTAGAACGTACGAATTGTAATCCTATTGTATACAGGTCAGTATTTTTGTTCGTGTTTTGTGAATCAACTTTCCACGGATGGCCCACTATTCCTACATACCAAGAAATGAGATGGCGAGCCACCCAAGATCGAAGAACCAGCATGGAAATGAAATGCTTCAAGACGTAGAGGATTTAATATGGTTGGATGTATAAGTTTATTTCCATTTGAAGAATCTGAATTTGATTTTCTGGAAGAACAGATTATTTTTGCAAAGACTTTGTTAAGTTACTGAATGAAATTTACTTTGTTTAAAAGTTGTGATTGTTGTGAAAGGAGTTAAGTTGTATATATATTTTTTGTGGTTGAATTTGAATTTGTAGATATATTGACCTGAACTGAAACTGAAGTCAGCCGTAAGACTTAAAAATAGGAATTCAATTAATTTCCTAACTAACTGGGGATAAATAGAAAGGCAGTTGTTAGTCTGTAGACCTTTAATAAGAAATAACACAATATAATTAGTTAGAGTAATCAGAGCAAGAAAGGTTATTCAAATGAATCTCACTAATTCTAACTAAAAAGGAATTTGGTTTTCGTTTGCTATCTGAGATTTGAAACCTAAGACAGAATGTTGGAATTTTGAATTGTTCTTGCTCATGTAAATACTTTGTGTATATTGTTATTTTTTATAAACAAACTTGCCTCTAGAAGTGTGAGTTTTCTATTTACTGCCTCCTTTCAATACCTAGAGCTTCTAATGGCCCACTAGCACATGGTGTAGTACTATGTAATTTGAATTTTTCATAAAGAGTGTGGCGACCAGTCACACAAGGTAAGACAAAGCACTACACAGGTGTTACATTACAAGAGACTGGATGTGAATGTCACTGATAAAGGATGTCACCTTCTTGAGGTATTGCTTTGATGGTGGGAGGCTGGTGACCATGATGGAGCTGGCTGAGTTTACAACTCTGTGCACTGCTGCCTCCGTATCAGGCAGTGATCCAGCCAGTTAAAGTGCTCTTCACTGTACGTCAGTAAATCTGCCACCTCACTAACCATTTATAATTTCCTGTAGGTGACAGGTTTGTTTTTGCTCTCTGTCAGCCATATGGATAACATTTCTCTGAGAATGTTTCTTCAATTATTCATTTGTTAGCTTACACTTGCCCCAAATCAGTCCAAAGTGCCATTCCCTTATCTGAATAATTTTATAAACCCAGTGACACTATTTAAATGGTTTACTTGGATCTTTTGCTGTGTTACAAAAGCACATATCAAAAATCTAGCATATCATGCGGGCTGCTCAGATGCGAGGGAAAATGTGGTGCAAAATGATTGGTGACATATCAGATCTCCTCAGACTCCGAATGAAATATAACCACTGGTGTGCTTACTTTGTATTTGCCTCAATATGTTGGGCCCAGGATAAATCTTCAAAGATGTTGACACCCAGGAACTTGAAGCTGCTCAGCCTTTCCACTTCTGACCCTTCAATGAGAACTACCATGTGTTTCCTTGACTTACTGAAATCCACAATCAATTCCTTGGCCTTACTGGCATTGACTGCAAGGTTGTTGTTGTGATATCACTCAAACAGTCAATTATCTCACTCCTGTACACCTCCTTGTCACTATCTCAGATTCTGACAACAGTTGTGTCATCAGCGAACTAAGGATGGCATTTGAGCTGTGCCTAGCCACACTGTCATGAGTGTAGAGAGAGCACAGAGTGGGCTAAACATGCATATTCCAGGGTGTACCTGTGCTAATTGTCAGTGGGGAAGGGACGTTACTTCCAATCTGCACTGACAATAGTCTCCCAATGAAGAAGTCAAAGATCCATTTGCAGAGGAGGGAGAGGGGCCCAGATTTTGAAGCTTGTTGATCAGTATTGAGTGGATGATGGTGTTGAATGCTGAACCGTATTCAATAAACAGCATCGTGACATTGGTATTACTGTCTTCCAGGTAGTCTAAGGCTGAGTGGAGAGCTAGTGAGATTGCAGTAGACTTATTGTGGCGGCAGGCAAATTGCAGCAGTTCCAGGTCCTTGCTCAGGCAGGAGTTAATTCTGGCCATGACTAATCTCTCAAAGCACTTAGTCAAAGTAGAGGTGAGTGCTATGAGATGATTGGCATTGAGGAAGCTCACCCTATTCTTCCTGGGCACCATTATGATTAATGCCCTTTTGAAGCAGCTAGGAATCTTCATCTGCAGCAGTGAGAGATTGAAGATGTCCTTGAACATTTCAGTAGTTGGTTGGCACAGCTTTTCAGTACCCTGCCAATTCACCTTTTGAGCCTGATGCCTAGCGAGGATTCACCCTCTTGAAAGATGTTCTGATGTCAGACTCTGAGACAGATATCATAGGATTGCCAGATGCTGCAGGGATTCACAGAACATCCATTCTATTCTTCCTTTAAAAACATATATAAAAGGTGTTGAGCTTATTGGGGAGTGAATCATCACAGATATTTATGATATTAGGTTTCACCTTGTAAGAAGTAATGACCTGTAAACCCTATCATAGTTGACATTCATCCATTTTTGTCTCTAACTTCATTCAGAATTGCTTTTACACTTTTAAAATAGCCTTCCTTATGTCATCGCTGGACCTCTTGTAGAACTCTGGTTCACCGGTCTTGAATATCAAGATCTAGCTCTAAGCAGACTGTGAATCACCTGGTTCGTCCATGGGTACATCTGGTAGGTTCTCAAAGGCACACGTGCATCTACACAGGTCTTGATGAAGTTGGGGCCAATTGTGGAATATTCATTCTGATCCAAAGAAGAATCACTGAATATGGTCCAGTACACTGATTAAAAGTACTGTAAGCACTGCTCTGCCTTCCTTGACCATACCTTTGCATTTCTCACTATTAGTGCACCAGTCCACAGTCTCCAGCCAAAGTGCGGGCATGTGATGGCATGGTAAACATTTTTGATGGTGGTGTAACAGTGGTCATGTGATCCCACAGGTGACACGTTGATGGTAGTTGCCAGCGACTTCCTCAAATTGCACTTGTTGAAGTCCACCACAATGATTGGGAAGACATCAGGATGCACTGTCTTGTGAGTGTTGATTACAGAGCTCAGCTATAATGCCAGATTGATGTTGGCCAGGGGTTGAATGTACACTGCAACCAGGATAACAGCAGAAAACTCTTTCATCAGATAGAATGGATGACTCTTCACCGCAAGATATTCCAGATTGGGGAAACAGGAATGATAGAGAACCACCACACCCATGCACCACAGAGAGTTAATCATGAAGCAAGCACCACTGCCTCTGCCTTTACCTGAAGGCTTCTATCTGATCCATACAGTGGAGGGTAAAGCCCTCGGGCTAAAGCAGCATGTCTGGGGTGCTAGAGATGAGCTATGTCTCTGTGAAGTAGTGTACACAACATTCCCTGATATCGCTCTGGACTGCAATCTTGCTCTGAGATCTTCAATCTTATTTTTGAGAGACTGTATACTAGTTAGGAGGATGGTAAAGGATGATAGGGTGTTGAAGACTCAGGGGTCTGTGTTTCAGTTTTACCTGCAGCCCAGCTGGTCAGCTGTGCTTTCTTAAAGGAAAACTACACTTGCTTCCTGGGTGGTCTGCAGTCCGGAGCCTGCTGATTTTGAAGACCAATAGATTTTTAAATGTACTGAAACAATATTGCTTACTGAAGTACCTGACTATGGATTCCAGCAGAGGTAGCCCTGAACAGGAACATTGCCTAGCATTACCTTGAATGAAGATCGATGGAACAAAGGTGTAGGCTAGTGTTCTGGTATAACAAATCTTATTAAAAATAACCCCATCTGGGACTCCTTATATTGCTAAATTTTCCCTGGAAGTTAGCCAAATACCTAAACAGGAAGGTATGAATTAGACTGATTCTTGACATGGTGGGACTGCGATAGGAAAGGGCATTCAGTTGAGTTCAGAAGAATGAGGGATTTCATTGAAATGTTCAACATTCTTACAGAAATCAATGGCAGGATGCAGGGAGGATGCTTCCCCTGGCTAGAGCGGAGCTTGAAACTCTGGGTCATTGTCTGAGGGTATAGGATGAGATAAAGAGATACTCTTCAGTCAGAATATTCTACGGAGACTAAGTCACTGAATGTATTTATAAAGGAAATAAATACATTTCTTGAAATGTCATCAGGAGGTATAAATAAAAATGGGGTTGTGGTGTTGAGACAGTTCATGTTGAATAGCAATGCAGGCATGAAGTGTGTAGTCTTGAATCTACCTTTCTCTGTATTCTAAATATCTATCTTGTCACCCATTTTCTATCATTGGTTATGCCAGTCAGCATGGTGATTAATTTGAGGATCTTTGCTTCTATCAATTCATCATAAAATTGGTTAAGTCAGAGTAGAAATAGTAGAGAACGTAAAGATTTTTGGGGTGGAAGAATGGTCAGCTCAGAAGACAAATAAAGGGAGATAACTATTGCGAGTCACCAAGCTCAAACTCTTTAGCTCTGCCAAGGTACATGTCTGCTCTAATTCAGTACCTTGGCAGGGTAAACCATTCCATTTAATGCTGGTTGTATTTACACTGTTACTGTACTATGTTTATCACTTCTCGGTCATTTGATGCCTTGATCATTTGAGTGATCTATGGTTATAAGAAAAATTAAATTCTTACAGTTTGTAGTTAAAGGCCGCTCAGGAGGAGAAAATAGCTTTAGGAAGGCAAAGAGACCCAGGAGACTGCAAGATACTGGAATCTGGACCCAAATATGGATTATCCCTCTGCATGCACAAAAGTTGCTTGACACACTGAGTTCTTCCAACAGTTTAACTTTTGTTTCAGGAAGGCAAAGACTAAGGAAGTAATTAATCTCAATAAGATAAGTAATGGAAGCAGGTAGAGGCTATCTGAAGGCTTCTCCACCATTTAATATTTAACTGTACCTGTGTCTCAAAACCTTTAAGCAATGAAGTCACAATACATTTCTACCAGTTTCATAAGCTTCAGTTACTTCTCTCTCTGTCTGGACTTTAAACAAAATTAATGCAAAGAAGGAAATTAATTATTTTCCTTATTTTACTTGACCAAAGCCATGGAGCACAGTTAATATTTTAGGTTTACTGTATGTGTAATGGTGACATTACTGCAATATGTCTTTAATAATCAAGATTTACAATAATTCCATTTCCTAATAAATGGTACTGAATAATTTAGTAGTTCGTCTATCAGCAGGATTGAACAACTGGAATCTTATCAATGAGATATGCTTACAATTTAAGATAATAATTCAAAATTTGTATTTATTATAGAAAGGATTAATTTGTGCCATTTTCTAAAAAAAATGTTTAGTTAAACAAGTTCTTAAAATGTGATGCAAGAATGAAAAAGAAGAGGCCACGTTAGACACTTGCAGTTGAAATATCAGTACAGATTCCCCTGTGGCTGTTGGATCTTCTCTGAGAATACCAAATAAAGTAAAATTGATTGAGAAACCACAGGAGTTTTTCATGGAGCTCAGTGTCATGGATGAGGTAAGATAAACTAGACAGACACATAAAGGAGAAAGGAACAGAAGAAGGGAGAGAATGGGCCATCTGGGCCTATCCTAGCAGGAAGGTTTAGTAATACTACATGGGGGTCAAAGTTTAAACTAGAGTTGCAAGGGGATGGGAACCAGAACAACAGAACTTACAGTGGAGTGGTTGTGGAGAAAGTTGTGTTAAGCCTGTGTACAAAGTCAGGAGTCAAAAAGTGGAACATGGTGAGACTAATGTCCTGATCTGCGTATATTTCAAAGCATTGTAGGAAAGTATGCAATGCATTGTAGGAAAGGTGGATGAGTTTAGGGCATGGATCAGCACATGGAATTAGGGTATTGTAGCCATTAGTGAGACTTGGTTGCAGGAGGGACAGGAATAGTAGCCCAATGATCTGGAGTTCTGTTGTTTTATACATGATAGGGTGGGCAGGATTAAAGTGTGGCAATACTAGTTGACGAAAATGTCATGGCAGTGCTCAGTCAGGACAGACTAGAGAGCTCATCTCGTGAAGCTTTATGAGAAAAACTGAGGAATAAGAAAGGTATGACCACATTAATAGGATTATATGATAGATCACCCAACATTCTGAAGGATTTAGGGGAGCAGATTTGTAGATAGATTGCAAACTGTTGCAAGAAACATAAAGTTGTCATTGTAGTTGATTTTAATTTTCCACATATTGACTCTGTTCCCATATTGTAAAAAGGCTGGATGGGAAACAGTTTGTTAAATATGTTCAAGAACATTTCCTTAATCAGTGCATAGAAGACCCAACTAGGGAGAGTGTGATACTACAAACGTTTGTAGATCTCTGGTCAGGGAACGAGTCAGGGCAGGTGACAGAAGTTTGCGCAGGGGAACACTTTGAATCTAGTGATCATATGCCATCAGATTCAAGGTAAATGTGGATAAAGATAGGTCTGGTTGTCAGGTTGAGATTCTAAATTGGAGAAAGGTCAATTTTGATGGTATTAGGAAGAATTTGACAAGTGCAGATTTGGAAAAGTTGTTTTCTGGCGAAGGTGCACTGGGCAATTGGGAGGCCTTCAAAAGTGAAAGTTTGAGAGTACAGAGTTTGTATGTTCCTTTCAAAATAAAAGGCAAGGATAACAGGTTTAGGGAACTTTGGTTTTCAAGAGATATTGAAGCCCTGGTTAAAAAAGAGAATGAGATGCATAGCAGGTAGAGGCAGGCAGTAACAAATGAGGTACTTAAGGAGCATAAGCATTGCAAGAGAACACTTAAGAAGGATATCAGGAGGGCTAAAAGGAGGCATGAAGTTACCAGCAGACAAGTGAAGGAGAATCCTATGGGATTCCACAGATATGTTGAGGGCTGTCAGAGGTTACAGCAGGACATAGATAGGATGCAAAACTGGGCTGAGAAGTGGTAGATGGACTTCAACCCAGATAAGTGTGAGGTGGTTCATTCTGGCAGGTCAAATATGATGGTAGAATATAGCATTAATAGCAAGACTCTTGGGAGGAGGGATCTTGGGGTTCAAGTCCATAGGACACTCAAAGTTGCAACGCAGGTTGACTGTGGTTAAGAAGGCATACGGTGCATTGGCCTTCATCAACCATGGGATTGAGTTTAAGAGCTGAGAGGTACTGTTGCAGCTATATAGGACCCTGGTCAGACCCCACTTGGAGTACTGTGCTCAATTCTGGTCCCATCACTACCGGAAGGACATGGAAACCATAGAAATGGTACAGAGGAGATTTACGAGGATGTTGCCTGGGTTGGGGAGCGTGCCTTATGAGAATAGATTGAGTGAACTTGGCCTTTTCTCCATGGAGCGATGGAGGATGAGAGGTGACCTGAAAGAGGTGTACAAGATAATGAGAGGCATTGATCATGTGGATAGTCAGAGGCTTTTCCCCAGGGCTGAAATCACTGGCACGAAAGGGCATAGTTTTAAGGTGCTTGGAAGTAGGTACAGAGGAGATGTCAAAGGTAAGCTTTTTATGCAGAAAGTGGCGAGTGCGTGGAATGGGCTGCCGGCAGCGGTGGTGGAGTTGGAAATGATAGGGTCTTTTAAGAGACTCCTGGATGGATTCATGGAGCTTCGAAAAATAGAGGGCTACGGGTAAGCCTAGGTAGTTCTAAGTTAAGGACATGTTTGGCACAGCTTTGTGGGCTGAAGGGCTTGTATTGTGCTGTAGGTTTTCTATGTTTCTATGTCTTTGTAAAATCTAAGTAATATAACAAATTTACAGATACAGAGAATATCCATAAATTAGGCTATAATTTCTTATTTACCACCATGGTATGACTGCATTCCCTTAAACTGTATTTGTGCAGGTCAGTTTTTATTAGTTTTCTACCTTACATATGAAAGGACAGGATGAGGATGAAGACATCGATTTGAAATGAGTTCTTTGAATATTATAACCCTTTCCTAATTTAACCACTTTTATTGTTTTTTTACTAAGATGAAGAGAAATGAGAGGAAGGTTGTCTGCTTCATTAACACCAAATTGGACCATCTGGGTCAAATTGCCTGTTCCTGTGCCGTCTGTAATTCTATGTAATCTGATGTTGCATTCATTAATCTACATAGATGATAATTCTTTGGGCTTCATTTTCTGCTTGATTTTCTTGAGTATATCCAGACAAGACATTTAATGGTTCTAAACTTAATAAGCTTTCTTCCGTGTATATTATTAAGATTTCTCTTTTGTTCTTAAAACCTACAATTAATCTTAACATAATTTAACAATGGATTTAGAAATATGCATTCTTTTATGTCCACAAAATTGTAATTATTCTCTGTATATTTTGTCCCATACTTCACTGTGCAGGTGCTAAAACAAAAAATATATCAATAATATATAAATATTATATTATATTATATTGAAATATAAATATATCAATAAACCAGGTTGGAATTTAGAAGTATGAGGGGAGATCTCATTGAAACCTTTTGAATGTTGAAAGGCCTAGACAGAGTAGATGTGGAAAGGATGTTTCCCATGATGAAGGAGTCTAGGACAAGAGGGCACAGCCTCAGGATTGAGTGCTGTCCATTAAAACAGAGATGTGGAGAAATTTCTTTAGCCAGAGGGTGGTGAATTTGTGGAATTTATTACCACGGGCAGCTGTGGAGGCCAGGTCGTTGGGTGTATCTAAGGGAGAGCATGATAGCTTCTTGATTGGGCATGAGGAGAAGACTGCGGAGTGGGGCTGAGGAGGGAAGAAAAGGATCAGCCATGACAGAATGGTGGAGCAGACTCGATGGGTCAATTAGTCTAATTCTGCTCCTATGTTTAATGATCTATGGTCTTATTTACATATTTACCACTGTGCACTTAATAAAACTACAGTATATGCCACATGGATATTTTTGTGGAGTCTGTTTCTTTTAGCTTTCTACTTTACATGATAGGGTGAGGATAAGGAAGTGCATTCAAGAAATGGTGAGGCCTTTAATTGCTTTAAATGCTCTAAAAGCTTTTATTATTTTCTTAAATTTACTCACTTAGACACCAGAATGAATATAGTTCACACAGTCAGGTCAAGGTCAAAATCACATTTTGTCACTCTTTGTATTTTGGAGTTTATCACTATAATTTATTAATCTATTAGAACATAAGAACATAAGAAATAGGAGCAAGAGAAGGCTGAGTGGTCTGTGAAGTGTTCTCTACTATTCAATCAAATTATAACTGATTTGGCATTGGACTCAGTTCCACCTCCTTGCCTTTTTCCCAAAAACCTTAATTCTCCTGCTATGCAAATTCTATTGAACTGTGTCTTAAATATATTCAATGATGTATCCTCTACTGCTTCCTTGAGCTGAAAATTCCACAGGTTCACTACTCCTTGGGAAAAAAAGTTGGTTCTCATCGCCATCCTAAATCTGTTATTGAGGCAATGTCCCAAGTTCAAGTCACACAAGTGCTGACCACTACATCCCACTATTTACCACTGACTGTGAACTAGGTAAACACACTTATCCCATCTCTCTGCCTTCTATTGGCTAACCAACCATTGCTCCATTCTAGTACATTACCCCAGGTCCACGTATCCTTACCTTCTCAGTAAGTCTTTTTTGTGGCTCCTTATCGAACGTCTTTTGGAAATCCAAATAAAAAACATACACTAGTTCCCATCTATCCACTTGTGCTCCTTATATCCTCAAATAAGACCTTAAGACCATAAGACATAGGAGCAGAAACAGGCCATTCGGCCTATCAAGTCAACTCCATTATTCCATCATGGCTGATTTATTATTTCTCTCAACCCCATTCTCCTATCATCTTCCCATAACCTTCTATGCCCTGACTAACCAAAAATCTAGCAGCCTTTACTTTAAATATACCCAATGGTTGGCCTCTACAGCCATCTGTGGCAATGAATTCCACAGATTCAGTACCCTCTGGCTCAAGAAATTCCTCCTCAGCTTTGTTCTAAATAGACATCCCTTTATTCTGAGCCTGGGCCCTCCGACCCTACACTCCCCTAAAATTGGAAACATCCTCTCCACATCTACTCTGCCTAGATCTTTCAATTCTGGATGGGTTTCAATGAGATTTCTCCCATCCATTCTTCTAAACTCCGGTGGGTACAGGCCCAGAGCCATCAAATGCTCCTCATATGTTAACTTCTGATTTCTGGAATCATTCTCCTGAACCTCCTCTGACCCTCTCCAATGCCACCTATCTTTTCTTAGATAAGGGGTCCAGAACTGCTCAAATACTCCAAGTGCAGTCTAACCAATGCCTTATACCGACTCAGCATGACATTGTTGCTTTTATATTCTAGTCCTCTCGAAATGAATGCCAACACTGCATTTGCCTTCCTTACCACTGACTCAACCTGCAAGTTAACTTTTACAGAATCCTGCATGAGGACTCACATGTCTCTTTGCACCTGTGATTTTTGAATTTTCTCCCCTTTAAGAAAATAGTCTAAATATTTATTTCTTCTACTAAAGGCATTGACCATACACTTCCCTACACTATATTCTATTTACCACTTTTTAGCCCATTCTCCCAACCCGTTGAAGCCCTTCTGCAGAATCTCTGCTTCTTCAGCACTACCTATCCCTCCACCCATCTTCGTATTGTCTGCAAACTTGGCTACACAACCATCAATTCTGACATCCAAATCATTGATATTTAACCTATAAAGAAGCGGTCCCAACAGCAACCCCTGCAGAACACCACTAGTCACTGGCAACCAACCAGAAAAGGCCTTCTTTATTCCCACACTTGGCCTCCTGCCAGTAAGCCAATCTTCTATCCTTGCTTGCATCTTTCCTGTAATACCATGACTTCTAATCTTGTTAAGCAGCCTCATGTGTGGCACTTGTCAAAGGCCTTCTGAAAATCCAAGTAAGTAACACCCACTCACTCTCCTTTGTCTATGTTGCTTGCTGCTTCCACAAAGGATTCTAACATATTTGTCAGGCAAGATTTCCCCTTAAGGAAACCATGCTGACTATGGCCTATTTCCTCATGTGCCTCCAATGCCACGGTGGAACACCACTAGTCACTGGGGCCCACTATTTGGCTGATTTAAGCACTGGGTCACATTGAAAGGATATCAGGGCAGGAGGAGAGGTGCAGACCATTATCCAGCTTGCTGATTGGCAAGGTTTACTCATCTCAGAGCTGAACTGAGGCTGTGACCTGCAATTAACGGGCTCTTATATCAGCTGTGACTGGCTTCGTGGCTGTGGACTCACGTTCAGTTCTGAAAAGTTATTTACTTATTTTTATTGTTTGCATGATTTTTTTTCTGCTCATTGGATATATGGTGGTCTTTGTTGATAGATTCTATTGGATTTCTTTGTTTTGTGGCTTTCCATAAGGAGACTAATTTCAAGCATTGGTTATAATATAAATCTCCATAACAAATGTATTTCTCCTTATGGCTTTTTTAGTTGCCATTTGTTGGTTTTCAAAAAGCTTTCCGATCCACTAATTTTTGCAATATTATATGCCCCCTCTTTTGCTTTCCCGCTGACCTTGACTTTCTTTGTCAGCCATAGTTGCCTCATCCTCCCGTTGGGTGTTGAAATACCCTGTGGCTATCATAACAATTCCCTAATTATACGCCCTTTCTATCTCCCATTGTAATTTTTACCCCATATGTTGGCTAATGTTCAGAGGCCCCTACATAACTCCATCAGCATCTTCTTACCCTTGCAGTTTCTTAATTCTACCTACAAGGATTCTACATCTTCCAATCCTATGTCACCTCTTTCTAAAGATTTGAATACATTTTTTTTACCAACAGAGCCACCCCAACCCCTCTGCCTACCTGTCTGTCCTTTCGATAGAATGTATATCCTTGGATGCTAAGCTCCCAACTATGATCTTCTTTCAACCATGACTTAGTGATGCCCACAACATCATACCTGCCAATCTCTAGCTGTGCTACAAGACCATCTGCCTTATTCTATATACTGTGTGTATTCAAATATAACATATTCAATCCTGTATTCATCTCCCATTTTGATTTTGTCCCCATGTTACACTGACTGCAATTTTGCCCTATCATATGCCTGTCTTTCCTCATAGTTTCACTACACACTGCAACTACTTATATATCAACTGCCCCATCCTCACCCCTATCACTCTAGTTCCCATCCCTCTCCCAAATTAGTTTAAACCCTTCCCTAGGGTTCAGGAGACTACTTCCCTGTAGCTCCTAACTATCACCTCATCATTCTCTTGTATGTTGAAGGTCACCAAACTGCAGCTCTAGTTCCTTAACACAGTCTCTAAAAAGCTGTATCTCAATGCACTTCATGCAGATATCAGGGAGATGGGACACCTCCCAGAACTTCCACAACTCACACAAAGAACATACCACTAACTCTATACCCACTCTCACTGATAGACTAATAGACAAAGAAAGAGAAAAAAACCTTATGATAAATTTACTTAGAGTCTCCACGTATTCTTACCTGAGCCTGTTGATCCAAAGCCTGACTGCTCTTACAATGGCCATTCTGCTTATACGTCACTTCCTTTAATTGGCCTTTACTGAGTGCCTAATAAATTGCTGTGATTACATCCCCCTAAAAAGTTTAGAAAGGCCCTGAGCTCTTTTTAAACCTCACAACGCCTCTGCCAAACAAGCAATCACTCATGATGATTGCAGCCCAACAAAAAGTAACTCCAGTAAGTTAGTCAACAAGACCTGCCTTTCATGAAACCATGCTATGACTGCCTGATGGAACTGCTTCCATCCAGATGTCTTGCTATTTCTACTGTAATGATAACTTCAAGCACTTCCCAGCTACAGATATTAATCTAATTGGACTGTAGGTACCCACCATTTGCCTGAATCCTTTTTTAAACTGTAGTGTGACATTCACTGTCTTCCAATCCACCGAGACTTGCCTGAAGTCCGGAGAAGTTTGGTAAGTTATTATAAACTCATCCACTATAATCTCCACCATTTTGTTTAGTATTCTGGGATACATCCTATCAGGATCAAGAGAATTTTCTACCTTTAGGCTCACTAATTTGCTTATCACTAACCCTTTAGTGACAATGGTATAATAGAGGTCCTCACCAACCATTACATTTATAACATCTCTCTTTGCCGTGTTTAATGTGTCCGCCAATGTGAGGACCAGTGCAAAATAATTGTTCAAGACGTCAGCCATTTCCACGTTACCCAATATTACTTCCCTCTTCTCATCTTCCAAGGGACCGATGTGCACCTTAGCCAACCTTTTCCACTTTATATAAATATAAAATGTTTCATTATATGCTCTTTTATATTTTATGCTGATTTACATTCATAATCTACCTTCCATTTTCTTATTGCTTGCCTAGTGGTTCTATGTTGCTCTTTAAAGTTTTTCTACTTTTCCAGTTTCCCCCTACCCTTCAAAGTTGCTGGTGAACGCAGCAGGTCAGGCAGCATCTCTAGGAAGAGGTACAGTCGACGTTTCAGGCCGAGACCCTTCGTCAGGACTAACTGAAGGAAGAACTAGTAAGAGATTTGAAAGTGGGAGGGGGAGGGGGGATGCAAAATGATAGGAGAAGACAGGAGGGGGAGGGATGGAGCCAAGAGTTGGACAGGTGATTGGCAAAGGGGATATGAGAGGATCATGGGACAGGAGGTCCGGGGAGAAAGACGGGGGGGGGGGGGGGAACCAGAGGATGCGCAAGGGGTATAGTTGGAGGGACAGAGGGAGAAAAAGGAGAGTGAGAGAAAGAATGTGTGTATAAAAATAAATAACGGATGGGGTACGAGGGGGAGGTGGGGCATTAGCTGAAGTTAGAGAAGTCGATGTTCATGCCATCAGGTTGGAGGCTACCCAGACGGAATGTAAGGTGTTGTTCCTCCAACCTGAGTGTGGCTTCATCTTTACAGTAGAGGAAGCCGTGGATAGGCATGTCAGAATGGGAATGGGATGTGGAATTAAAATGTGTGGCCACTGGGAGATCCTGCTTTCTCTGGCGGACTTCAGCAAAGCGGTCTCCCAGTCTGTGTCGGGTCTCGCCAATGTATAGAAGGCCACATCGGGAGCACCGGACGCAGTATATCACCCCAGCCGACTCACAGGTGAAGTGTCGCCTCACCTGGAAGGACTGTCTGGGGCCCTGAATGGTGGTAAGGGAGGAAGTGTAAGGGCATATGTAGCACTTGTTCTGCTTACAAGGATAAGTGCCAGGAGGGAGATCAGTGGGGAGGGATGGGGGAGGGAACGAATGGACAAGGGAGTCGCGTAGGGAGCGATCCCTGCAGAAAGCGGGGGGGGGGGGGGGAAAGGTGCTTAGTGGTGGGATCCCGTTGGAGGTGGCGGAAGTTATGGAGAATAATATGTTGGATCCGGAGGCTGGTGGGGTGATAGATGAGGACCAGGGGAACCCTATTCCTAGTGGGGTGGTGGGAGGATGGAGTGACAGCAGATGTGTGTGAAATGGGGGAGATGCGTTTGAGAGCAGGGTTGATGGTGGAGGAAGGGAAGCCCCTTTCTTTAAAAAAGGAGGACATCTCCCTTGTCCTGGAATGAAAAGCTTCATCCTGAGAGCAGATGCAGCGGAGACAGAGGAATTGCGAGAAGGGGATGGCATTTTTGCAAGAGACAGGTTGAGAAGAGGAATAGTCCAGATAGCTGTGAGAGTCAGTAGGCTTATAGTAGACATCAGTGGATAAGCTGTCTCCAGAGACAGAGACAGAAAGATCTAGAAAGGGGAGGGAGGTGTCGGAAATGGACCAGGTAAACTTGAGGGCAGGGTGAAAGTTGGAGGCAAAGTTAATAAAGTCAACGAGCTCAGCATGCGTGCAGGAAGCAGCGCCAATGCAGTCGTCGATGTAGTGAAGGAAAAGTGGGGGACAGATACCAGAATAGGCACGGAACATAGATTGTTCCACAAAGCCAACAAAAAGGCAGGCATAGCTAGGACCCATATGGGTGCCTATGGCTACACCTTTAGTTTGGAGGAAGTGGGAGGAACCAAAGGAGAAATTATTAAGAGTAAGGACTAATTCTGCTAGATGGAGCAGAGTGGTGGTAGAAGGGAACTGATTAGGTCTGGAATCCAAAAAGAAGCGGAGAGCTTTGAGACCTTCCTGATGGGGGATGGAACTTCCTGATATAGGGACTGAACATCCATGGTGAAAATAAAGCGGTGGGGGCCAGGGAACTTAAAATCATCGAAAAGTTTAAGAGCATGAGAAGTGTCATGAACATAGGTCGGAAGGGATTTCACAAGGGGTGATAAAACCGTGTCGAGGTACGCAGAAACAAGTTCGGTGGGGCAGGAGCAAGCTGAGACAATAGGTCTGCCAGGACAGGCAGGTTTGTGGATCTTGGGTAGGAGGTAGAAACGAGAAGTGCGGGGTGTGGGAACTATAAGGTTGGTAGCAGTGGATGGGAGATCTCCCGAGCAGATAAAGTCAGTGATGGTGTGGGAGACAATGGCCTGGTGCTCCTTAGTGGGGTCACGATCGAGGGGTAAATAAGAGGAGGTATCCGCGAGTTGTCGCTGTGCCTCGGCAAGTTAGAGGTCAGTACGCCAGACTACAACAGCACCCCCCTTATTGGAGGGTTTAATAATAAGGTTAGGATTAGTGCGGAGGGAGTGAAGAGCAGAGCGTTCCGAAGGAGTGAGGTCCCCCCCCCACCCCCGTCTTTCTCCCCGGACTTCCTGTCCCATGATCCTCTCATATCCCTTTTGCCAATCACCTGTCCAGCTCTTGGCTCCATCCCTCCCCCTCCTGTCTTCTCCTATCATTTTCGATCTCCCCCTCCCCCTCCCACTTTCAAATCTCTCACTAACTCTTCCTTCAGTTAGCCCTGACGAAGGGTCTCGGCCTGAAACGTCGACTGTACCCCTTCCTAGAGATGCTGCCTGGCCTGCTGCGTTCACCAGCAACTTTGATGTGTGTTGCTTGAATTTCCAGCATCTGCAGAATTCCTGTTGTTTCCCCCTACTCTTGATAACTTTGTACACATGAGCCTTTAATTTGATGCTTTCTTTAATTTCCTTAGTTATCCAAGGCTGGCTCTCCCCACCCTTACTGTCCTTGCTTTTAACTGAGCTTCTGTTGTGCACTGTGAAAAATCTCCCTGAAAATCTGCCACTGTTCCTCAACTGCAATGTTACCTGTGTAACCAGTCAGCAGCTCCCCAGCTCCTCCCTCATCCCATTGTAGACATTCTTCTTTAGTCCCAACTTCAAATACAAAGTAAATTTATTATCAAAGTCTCTTGAGATTCATTTTCATGCAGGCATTCACAGTAGAAGAAGGAAATAGAATAGAATCAAAGAAAAACTACACACAAAGACTGACAAGTCACCAGCGAGCAAAACAAGACAATCTGTGCAAATAATTAAATAAAAGAAAGAAAAAAACAAATAAATAAGTAAACAAATAATACTGAGAATATGAGTTGTAGAGTTCTCGAAAGGGGGTTCTTGACAAAGATGCTGCTTTCTTACGACGACACTCCTTGTAGATGTGCTCAATGATGGGGAGGGCTTTACAAGTCATGGACTGGGCTGTATCCACTACATTTTGTGTTCAAGGGCATTGGTATTTCCATACCAGTTCGTACTAATGCTTAGGAATTTAAAATTGCTAACTCTCACCACCTCTGATCCCCTGCTGAGGACTGGCCCAAGGAGCTCTGGTTTCCTCCTCCTGAAGTCAATAATGAGCTCTGTGGTCTTGCTGACTCTGAATGAGTGTTGCTGATGTGGCATCATTCAGCCAGATTTTTAACCTTCCTCCCATGTGCTGATTCATCATCAGATTTGATTCAGCCAATGTACTGATGTTGTCAGCAATGTTAAATATTGCACTGGAGCTGTGCTTGGCCTTACAGTTGTAAGTATAAAGTGAATAGAGCAGGGGGCTAAGCACACAGTCGTGTGGTACACCTGGGCGAGTCTGCAAGTGAGGAAATTGAGGATCCAGTTCCACAAGGAGATTCAGAGGCCTAGGTCTTGAGCTTATTGATTAGCTTTGATGAGATGATAGTATTGAATGTTGAGCTGTGTCAATGAGGAACATCCTGATGTATGCATCTTCACTGTCCATATGTTCCAGGGTTGAATGATGAAGCCACTGAAATGGCACTTGCTTTCGACCTGTTGTGATGGTAAGAAAATTGGAGCAGGCCCAAGTCACTCCTCAGGCAGGAGTTCAAGTTCAAGGTTAATTATCATGAATATAAATAGTTATATCAATACATGAATATATCCAAACAAGTGGCATTCTCTGGGGCAAAGGTGCAAAACACATTACCAGCAGCATGTAGCAGAAATAGCACATATGGTTATGATTTCAGAGAAACCTACAGTCAGAAAGGAAAGAAAAATGCGTAAATCCCCGAATGGCAGGACTGTAGATTGTCCTGGTCCAGCTTGTTCTTCCACCAAGCCAACACTGGAGAGCAGCACTGAGTGAACACTGGAGAGCAGCACTGAGTGAACACTGGAGAGCAGCACTGAGTGAACACTGGAGGGCAGCACTTATGGGCGGGGCCAGTCCGCAACAGACGATGGGTTCTAGTGCACCCAACAGAGGCCCCTGCTCTCTGCCACACTGCCTGGGCTTTCCTTTCTTAAGTGGCTGCAACAGGTGACACTGTGGTCTAGGCCTAGTCCATGCCTCGACTGAAGCAACACAGCTTCCCTGCCTTTGGTCTTGCCACTGAACCAGTGAATTGGATATGTAGTATTCTATGTTACCAATGTCCAACATGGTCTTGCAAGAAAAAAAAAGTCTAAGAGAATCACTCACACCTTATTTTAAACCATGCATCATCTTGACACAATGCTATGCAACAAGTCCAGTCCACAACACAACAATGGTACACATTATGTCCAGCTCCATCGCTACTGAGGAGGTCACTGATGGGATAGTCCTGTAGTACTTAATGTTCTCATCATTCGTCAGTCTCTGGAAGCTCCTACACTGAACCTTTGTGGCTAATCTCATGGAACGTAGGACAAACAAAAATACAGCACAGGAATAGGACCTTTGCCCACTATGTTTGTGACAATCATGATGTCAAATGAATCTTAACTGCTTGCACATGGTCTATCTTCCTCCATTCCCTGCTTGTATATGTACCTGTCCAAATGCCTCTTAAATGTTGCTATCGCACCTGCATCCATGATCTTCCCTGGCAGGATAACTCATGCACCTACTACTTTCTGTTTAAAAAGAAACCTGTCTTGCAAAATTCCTTTGAATTTTCTCCCTTTCAAACTTAAAACCATGCCCCTCTGGTATTTGACATTCCCAACCTGGGAGAGTGACTATCCACCATATCTATGCTTATCCTTAACTTTATATACTTGTAACAGATCATCTTCCAGCCTTCATGCAGCACAGAGGTCAGACCAAGTTTGTCCAACCTCTCCTTATAGTTTATATTGTTTAATCTAGGTAACCTCTTAAGCACCCACAAATCCTCTGAAGTTGCAACCAGAACTGCAAACAATGTTCCAAATGTGGCGTAACCAAAGTTTAATACAGATGCAACATGATTTGCCAGATTTTGTACACAATGCCCCCACTGATAAAGGCAGTAATACTTTAAACCTTCTTTACCACTCTATTCTCTTCTTCTTTTATTTCCAGAAAACTATGGATTTGGGCCCCATGATACCTCAGTACATTAAAACACTTAATGGTCCTGACATTTACTGTACACTTTCCTTTTACATTTTTTCTCCTGGATTTCTCCTGCATTTGCCCTTTGTCTAACCATTTTTCTGGCTGATCGATATCTTACTCTATTATTTGACGAGCTTCCTCAGTATCAACAATTCTGACAGTTTTTTTTGTGTTGTTTGCAAACTTACTTATTGACTCGCCTATGTTTTTATCCAAATCATTTATATACTGTATATCACAAATAATATAATCCCAGAACAGATGTTTGCAGAACAAAATTGGTCACAGACTGCCAGTCAGAATAACACCCCTCTGTCTTCTGTGGTTATGCCAATATAGAATCCAATTTACCAAGCTAACCTGGATCTAATATGTTTTAATTTAATGTTACATTTCTTAAAATGGAAACATATGTAACATGCTGTAAGGTTCCACTGCAAAGGTAATGGTTTCTCTGTAACAGCGATGTTTGGGTTATGACTAGAGATAACGGGGTTTGGACCACTGGGGGTTATCCAATGAGAGAACTGTTATTCTTTCTTGTGAGTCTGGAAGAGTGATTTTCGCTGTCTTTTGCCGGGGAGAGATGAGGGGAGAAGACGCGAATGGAGGGAGGTGGTAGACCGCTGGATGGAGTGGACTTGGAGCGAGGGTCCGAAGGGCAGCGACGATCAGAGGAGGTCGATGGCGGACGACCGGCTTATCAGTGAGCTCCAATGTTGCGCAATAGACTGTTTCATAAGAATGGGCCTTTTTTCTTTTTTTTGTTTTCTTTACTAACCATATAGTCAAAGTAAGAATTATAAAGCTTAAACATTTAGTTGCATATTGTGTGTAAGGGGGTTTCGATTTTTATGTTACTGCAGAGGCTAATTAAAATGGAGTCTTTGTTATGTTAATCTGGGGAACGCGGCTTTGTTGTGCTTTAACGCTGAAGAAAGTTTGTGCTAGCAGCTTGTTGTGGTTTAGAGGGTGATAAGAAATACGTTATTAACCAATTGGGATAGTTGTTATGGTTTTGGTGTATTTGAAGATACTGTATGAGCTGGGTTTTGGGGCAGAAGGCAGGAGAGCGAGACAGAGGATGGACAAGGCGCTGTGATGTCCGCTAACGGGGTCGGACCCCGAGGAGGGCGTTTGGCTAGGAGACGGAGACGGACTCGTGTGGAGCGTCTGGTCGACCACCGTTGTTGGTCCCAGGTGGCCGATCGAGGTGGTCCGAGGGGGTCGCAGGGTGAAGAAGAAGGTCCTTGAGCTCCAACGGTTTTTGTGCACGAAGAGATTGAACTTTGATAAGCGTGGCGCCTTTTATTTTCCTTTTATATTTTATTCTCTTTTAATTATATAGTTCCAGTAATATCTATAAACTGTAAATCATTTAATTGCATCTGGTGTATTTATTGTCTGTTATTTGGGCGGGGTGGGGTACCTCACACAGCATCCACACAAACGAATTATCCAGTTTGGCAAGGCCGAGGCTGTTTCCCTAGATGACAGCGAGCCGAGCGACCCTGAGGGTGGCCAGGGGGGCTACATGTGTACTGTTTGCTGTTTTGGGGTACTGATTTTTAACAGGGGACACATCGGGCAGCATCCACCCAAATGAGATTTCTTAAGTTTGGCTGGGCTGGGGGATATCACCCCCTATATTAAGCCACTAGCCGAAGCGAGAGTTACACATATTTCATATTTTACACAGCCTACATCTAATATGTTCTTTCATTGAAATCTGAAAATAACCCCAACTCTCAGCAATGCCAGGCCAATATTCTAACATAGAATGGTTGATTACCAATTTATTAAGAACGGATTTAAGACTCTGCTACCTTACTGCTCTTCATCTGTAAAATAAGATATTTAAATAGGTCCACAAAAAGAATCTCTCCAAGAGCTGTACATTAGAAAGGCTTTCAATCAAGAAAACTTGCAGATGATAGATTTCGAGAAGTTCTTATTCACTTGGGTAATAAATTCATTGTTCAGTGTAGCAAAGAGTTATAAAGATCAGGGATGCACCAGTTTGATTGCAGAGTTGTGCTAATTTAGTTAATCTCATCTGCAATGGCAATGGAATTATTGCAGCACATTCGATGAGGAGTGGTAATAGATGTTTCAGATATGGCATCCAAGGGAATCTTAATATTCATCCTGGAAACATTTTCTGAATGATGCCCTCGTTATGGTCTATTCAGTGACATTTAATAATTTGTAATAAATTGAACTTCTGTCATGAAGTTGCTGCTGCATAATTTGAGCTGCATGAAGCCACGTGCAACAAATTGTCAGTTCTGTGCTTTCTGATAAGGAGAAGTACACCTATCAGCTGTTTTATTCAGTGCTCAAGCAGAATATGACTTAGAGTAACTAACTGATATTAAGGAAGAGCAAATGTATTCAGAAGATATAAACTATTTAATTATGTTTTAAGAGATTACTGAATATTGTGCTTTTCTCCAATTAATTTTGAAACTTATACATTCTGGTGTCAGATAATAGGATGGAATTGCTTGTGTGGCAAACCATCTTTTGGGCATTAACAAATTGTATTTTACAATACAAGATGAATTGGGGAATATGCCATTAAAACATAGACATGTTCTTGATGATTCAAATTGATTAATAAACATACGATAATAATGATGCCTGCTAATACAAAAATTCCAGATTTATATTAAATACTGCTTTATGTACAGCATTATGCAAAAGTTTTAGGCACATACTGTATATAGCTAGGGTGTCAAAGAATTTTGCACAGTACTGTATTTGTCAACTTGCAGTGGAGAGAGTTGTGTATTTAATATTTCAGTATTATTTGAGTAATATAAATATGCTGTTGATCAAACATTCTTTAGTTGTTTAAATAATTCATGACAGGTTTTATGTAAAAATACATGAATTCCATGCATCATCACTCGCCCAGGTTATATGTGTGCGATTCACTTAAAGTAAAACATGAAGTTAGGCTAGATTCCGGGCTTTCTTGCTTTCCTTTGAATTAGTTTAATGTTTTTAAGTTACAAAAAGTAACGGAGGTAATGAGGTGTTTTTAAAATGAACCTGAGACAGCTACCGACCTGCTGAAGTGCAGTGAGACATTCAAATAAAAAAAAGTGCAGTGAGGAATGATGAGTAAAAATGAAAACAGCCCAGCATGGGCAGACAGTTAAGTTAATAAAAGGCAGAAAATGCAAGAACTCACAGGTTCATAAAGAGTGAGTACTTGGTGCTAATAATCATTAAAAAAAGGCAGAAATGACTGGCTACATCGGAAAGATTGATGCATTTGATTATACAACAGATAATTGGATTTTGTAAACTGAATGGATTGAACAGTATTTTGAAGCAAATGATATAACCAATGAGAAATAAATACCAATTTTGCTTAGTGCAATGGGTTTAAAGGCATACAGTTTGTTTCAAAATTTAACTGCTCCAATCAAACCAGCAGGAATGAGCTTTGCTGCTGTTGTGAAAGTAATGCAGGAGCCCCTAGAACCAAATCTACTGTTGATTGTGTAATGCTTTAGGTTTCATAAGTGGAATCAAAAGGAAGGGTAGTCCATTTCCACGTACATGGTTGAATTGAAGAAATTGTCTGAGCATTGCCAGAGCAGTAATGGGCTTAAAGGTGCACTGAGAGATCATTTAGTTTGTGGAACCTTACAAGAAAGCATTCAAAATCAGCATCTAATGGAAACACAACTGACATTTAAAAGATCGGTTGAAATTGCTGTATCAATGGGAACAGCAGACAGAGACGCAATTGAGTTGCAGTCTGGAGTGTAAGTGAGCATGAACCAAATTGTAACACCTAAACAGAAATCAGCCTAGCAAAACAAATTATACTACCATTATGGTAGGGCCTCACATACACCAGGCCAATGCAGGTTTAAAAGCAAAACTTGCAGTTAAATCAACCAAGTGTAGGACACATACATAAAGCATGTCAGGCACATAAAACTAAATGGACTGCAGAGAAAAGAGAAAAAGATTAAAAGTCAAGAAAAAGAGAATCTGAATCAGAATTGGAATCAGGTTTATGATCACCAGCATGTGACGTAAAATTTGTTAACTTAGCAGTAGCAGTTCAATGCAATATATAATCTAGCAGAGAGAGAAAAAAAAATAAAACATAATAATAAATAAACAAGTAAGTCAATTACGTATATTGAATAGATTATTTAAAAATGTGGAAAAACAGAAATACTGTATATTAAAGAAGTGAGGTAGTGTCCAAAGCTTCAAAGACCATTTCAGAATCGGATGGCAGACAGGAAGAAGCTGTTCCTGAATCGCTGTGTGTGTGTCTTCAGGCTTCTGTATCTCCTACCTGATGGTAACAGTGAGAAAAGGACATGCCCTGGGTGCTGGAGATCTTTAATAACGGACGCTGCCTTTCTGAGACACCGCTCCCTAAAGATGACCTGGGTACTTTGTAAGCTAGTGCCCAAGATGGAGCCGACTAGATTTACAACCTTCTGCAGCTTCTTTTGGTCCTGTGCAGTAGCACCTCCATACCAGACAGTGAAGCAGCTTGTCAGAATGCTCTCCATGGTACAACTATAGAAGTTTTTGAGTGTATTTGTTGACATGCCAAATCGCTTCAAACTTCTAATGAAGTATAGCCGCTGTCTTCCTTCTTTGTGACTACATCAATAAGTTGGGACCAGGTTAGATCCTCAGAGATCTTGACACCCAGGAACTTGAAGCTTCTCACTCTCTCCACTTCTGTTCCCTCTATGAGGATTGGTATGTGTCCCTTTGCCTTACCCTTCCTGAAGTCCACAATCAGCTCTTTTGTCTTACTGACGTTGAGTGCCAAGTTGTTGCTGTGGCACCACTCCACTGGTTGGCATATCTCACTCCTGTACGCTCTTTCATCACCACCTGAGATTCTACCAACAATAGCTGTACTGTCAGCAAATTTGTAGATGGTATTTGAGCTCTGCCTAGCCACACAGTCATGTTTACACAGAGAGTAGAGCAGTGGGCTAAGCACACACCCCTGAGGTGCGCCAGTGTTGATCGTCAGCGAAGAGGATATATTATCACCAGTCCACACAGACTGTGGTCTTCCAGTTAGGAAGTCGAGGATCCAATTGCAGAGGGAGGTACAGAGGTCCAGGTTCTGCAACTAATCTGCATGCTATTGATGAAAAATCTGATAATGAAGGGAGTGACACAGGACTGGATACCCTTCAAATTTACAGTGTGAAAATTAACAATAGGCTAGCAATGTGGCTTATGCCAGAAGTGAATGGCAAATTAAATAAAACATAATTAGACACTGGTTTGGCTGTATGAGTCATTTCACAAAATGATTTTGAACAGCATTTCAAAGATACTAAACTGAAGCCTGCAGATATACAACTGAGAACTTATACTGGAGAAAAGGTAATTCCTGGTGGGAAAGGCATTTGTAACAGTGAAATACAACAAACAGCAAGCCATATTGAGTTTGTATGTGATAAAAACAGGAGGACCAGCATCATTGGGGCATGATTGGCTGACACAACTACAACTTGATTGGTGATCCATCCACACCTTGCATGCCATATCCCCTGCAATGAAGCCAACTGAAAGTGAATTAAGAAAGGTACTGGATGATACCACAACTATCTCCATGCTGTACACCATGAACTGTTGCCCAACACAGGACAAGCAGGTTTTGGTACCAACTTCTATGCCTCTAATTGGAAAGCATATTGGACCAAGGAAGGACCATTCTGCTCATTGGAATTGTGAAATAACAAAAGCAGTGGTCCAACTACAACAGTTTTTGTAGGCAACATATCTGAGAAAGTTTCTGATATGCTAATCAGGCAGCTACTTGTGAAATGTGGCTACATTTTAAGCTGGAAGAGAGTTCAAAGAACTTCAGGAAAGTTGCAAGCATTTAGCTTTGGTGAGTATAAAGAACCAGAATCTACTCTGCGTGCATTAAGGTTATTGCATAAACTTCAAGTGGGAGACAAGAAGCTTCATGGAAAAGAAGATGCAAAGACCAAAGCCACAGTAGATGAATGGTAGACCAAGTAGAAAGGAGTCAATACACAAATGAAAACAGAGGATTTGTCAGATAATGTTGTGGATGAGGAAACCAAAAGGAGAGATCAGATTGTAAAAGGTACAATAGAAAGATTAATAACAGAATACTCCAACGAACAAAAATGCTCCTCCCCAATATCAAGATGCACAAACGAGGAAGAAGATAAAAGATAAAGGTGTGAAAGAAAAAAGGAATGTGAGAAAGAAAAAGAGCGGGATAAAGGGAGGGAAAGAAGCCAGTACCAGAAAAGAAGCAAGGATATAAGTAGATTGAGAGAGAAATGCCAAGAAAAGAAGAAGAAAGGTATCCAGAGCTATCAGAACCTCTTCATGCAGTCTCAGAGTCAACTCCTACCACTGCCACGAGGGTGACCCCAGAAACTGAGATTGTTTCACAGCCACAAGACTTGCCTGTCAAGCAGAATGATCCCTCTCGTCAGGAAAAATGTTATCCTACAAAAGTAAGAAATCCTCCATAGCGATTAAATCTTTAACCTTAATGGATCAATTTAAAATTTACTATGCTGTGGATGTGGATGTAGTCGTGTTATATAGTGTACTGTGTATATAGTTGAGATGCACTCTCTAATGAGTTGGAGTTTATAACTAAGCAGGGAGGAATTTTGTGTGTTTAATATTTCACTATTTTTGAGTAATATTGCAAATACGTTGTTGATTAAGCATTCTTTATTTTTTAAATAATTCATTGTGAGTTATATGCAAAAATATGTGTACTGCATATGTCATTATGTTGCCACGTGATACGTGCACCTGGCAAATATTAAAAAAACAAAGTTAAACTCACATTCTTGGCTCTCTCATTTTCCTTTGAATTAGTTTAATGTTTTGAAGTTACAAAGCATAACAGAGAGTGAGATTGTAAATCTGCTAAAACAAAGGATTGGGGAAAGGAGAGGGTGGAGCGCTGCAGGAAGGGTGTGGGACAGGTGGCAGAGAATGTGTGTCTGGACATGGGTGCAGACACACCCAGCCCTGAGGCACCAGGCAAGATTAATTGATTCCAAAGAATTGGTTTTTGGATCATTACAGAATGTCTCACTGGTACTTCCTACTCCCTCCCCTTCTTCCCGACAATGATTCCTTTCTCCTTACTCCCTTCCTACTCTCAGTCCTCAATAGAGACCCATATCAGAATCAGGTTTATCATCACTCATATATGCCAAGAAATTAGCTTTTTTTTGCAGCAGTACAGTGCAATACATAAAATTACTACAGTACTGTGCAAAAGTCGAAGACATCTATCTATATAAATTTGCCTTAGACATGTGCTCAGGACTTTACTTCTGATGGCTATTGTGCCATGTATAATGCTATCTTTTAGTAAAATTCATGGAAAGGGGAGATAATCTACCTGTCAGTAAATTATAGTTATCTTTTATCACATGAAGGAGAACTTGCAAGTGAACCTGGCAATGATTCCCAAATGAAAAAATTAAAGACAGTAAATAAAAATGGAAGATGCTAGAGGAAAAGGGAAAGATATTCTTGAACTACAGATCAAGCATAGTTTTAACCAGATCACGAAGTGTTTGCTTTGCTCATAGTGAGTCTCAGAGCACAGTAATTATAAATAAAGCAACTTCCCATTCTTTCTGATCAGTTCTGGATCTGAATCAAATCCTTCTGAGTTGACTATTTTTAACAACTCCCTCCCCATGAATCACAGAGAATTGCAAAATTGTACACACATTGGTTTTAAAGATATTATAAACAGCTGTCTTACTTTATGCTTAAAATGATAAGTATAGTGTCTTTCATACTTCAGAAGACCCTAGTGGTAGGCCAGAATTTAGAGAGTGTCAGGGGCAGAAGTGAATGTAGTTATTATGGAGAAGGTGCTTGGGAAGCTAAAAGGTCTGACGGTAGATAAATCACCTGGACCAGATGGACTACACCTCAGTGTCCTGTAAGAGGTAGCTGAAGAGATTGTGGAAGCATTAGTAATAATCTTTCAAGAATCACAATTCTGAAATAGGTTCAGAGGACAGGAAATTTGCAAATGTCACTCCACTCTTTAAGAAGGGAGGAAAGCAGAAGAAAGGAAATTTTAGGTCAGTTCCCCTGATCTTGGTAGTTAGGAAGGTGTTGGAATCCATTATTAATGATGAACTTTGGGGTACTTGGAGGCACATGATAAAATAGGCTGAAGTCAGCATAGTTTCCTTAGGAGGAAATCTTGCCTGCCAAATCTGTTGAAATTCTTTGTGAAATTAACAGAATAGACAAAGGAGAGTTAGTAAATGTTCAGTCACAAACAATAGAAAGATTGCAGATGTTGGAAATCCAAGCAACACATGGAAAATGCTGGAGGAACTCAGCAGGCCAGGCAGCATCTACGGGAAGGAGTACAGTCGACCTTTTGGGCTGAGACCTCTCCAGTCCTGATCAAGGGTCTCGGCCTGAAATGTCGACTGTACTCTTTTCCATAGATGTTGCCTGGCCTGCTGAGTTCCTCCAGCATTTTGTGTGTGTTGCTTGTCAGTAAATGTTGTTTATTTGAATTTTCAGCAGGCATTTGATAAGGTGACTCGCATGAGGCTCATTAGCAAGTTAAGTGCCCATGGTATTACAGGTAAGATACCAGCATGGATAGAGGAGGCGGAGAGTGGGAATAAAAGGGGTCTATTCTGGTCGGCTGTAGGTAACCCATGCTATTCTGCAGGGATCGGTATTGGGGCTGCTTCTTTTCACGTTATATGTCAATGATTTAGATGATGGAATTGATAGCTTTGCGACAAAGTTTGCAGATGATGTAAAGGTAGGTAGAAGGGCAGGTAATATTGAGGAAGCTGGGAGTCTGCAGAAGGACTTCGACAGATTTGGAGAATGGGCAAAAAAGCAGCAGATGGAATATAGTGTAAGGAAGTATCATAGGAAATCATCATGCATTTCAGTAATAAAAGCGTAGACTATTTTCTAAGAGGGAAGAAAATTGAAAGATCAGAGGTGCAAAGGGAGTCCTTGTGCAGGATTCCATTGAGGTTGACTTGCAGGTTGAGCTGGTGATATGGAAGGCAAATGTAATGTGAGCCTTCATCTCAAAAGGACTCGAATATAAGAGCAAGCATGTGATGCTGAGGTTTTATAAGGCATTGGTCAGACCACACCTGGAGTATTGTGAGCAGTTTTGGGCCTCTTAACTAAGGGAAGATGTGCTAGCATTGAAGAAGATGTTCATGAGAATTATTCTGGGAATGAAAGGGTTAATCTGTGAGGAGTGTTTGATGGCTCTGGGACTGTACTCACTGGAGATTAGAAGGATGAGGTGGGATCTTATTGAAACCTATCGAATATTGAAAGGACTACATAGAGTGGATGTGAAGAGGATGTTTCCTGCAGTGGCTGAGTCTAGGACCAGAGGGCACAGTCCCAGAAAAGAGGGACATCCATTTAGAACTGAGATGAGGAGGAATTTCTTGAGCCAGAGTGTGGTGAATCTGTGGAATTCCACAGACGGCTGTGCAAGCCAATTGATTGAGTATATTTAAAGCGGATATTGATAGGTTCTTGATTAGTCAAGGGGTCAAAGATTACTGGTAGAAGGCAGGGGAATGTAGTTGAGGGGGATAATAGTTCAGCCAAGGTGGAATGGTGGAGCAGACCCAATAGGCCGAGAGGCCTAATTCTACTTTGTGTTTATGGTCTTATTAATCCAACATCTATGGCTTCTGTTTTCCTTCCTCTCATTTCTCTTATTGTGCTGTTGTATATGATGTCTTTCCATTCAGATATTTATTGAATTACCTACTTCCCATATCATTTCTAACCCTGTCAATCACAAATGACTGCAAATTAATGTGAATTGCTAAACACTGATTTAAAGATAAAATTTCTTCTGCCAGTCATGGGAGTAATTAAGCTTGATCAGATCAGACCACCTGGAAGACAAATGAAATTTTAAGGGCCTTTTCTTGGGCATTAACATTGTTGTTCTGGGAAACAGAAAGCTGAGAATTAATCAGTAACCCAGGAAACTATTTTGTTCAACTATTAGGTCAAATGCTGCCTGCTGCAACCAGATAATAATGCATGTATTTTCTGAATTAATGACATGAATCAGGGACATTTCATTCCAGATAATTTAACACTGTGAATAGTGTGAGATATTTAGCTCTTCCAGTTTGAGGATTTAGTTTTTTCTGAATTCGGGGAAAGTATTGGGTAAAACCAGCTGCATACATACATAAAAATTTCTTGTATCAAAATTAAGCCATTGGAATAATTTTTGGCAACAGATTGAAGGTAGGAATTTTCATCCACCACCATTGCACAAAAATAAGGGAAACGCTGCATCTGAGCAGCCGCTGTAATCCAGACGCATTGCCTTCAGGGAATTGAGAGTCTACTCCAGAACCTTCTGAAATTGGAAAACTTCAGCTTTAATCAGCTAAACAATTGTAAGATCTAACTAGAGAACTTCAGTAAATATTTACAAATGTCTTCACAAAATACACTGCTGAAAGGAATTGACATATATAATTAGCTGCATCCTTGGTGCCAACCAGAATAAAGTTAGGTTCAGTTATTTTGGACTAAAAGCAAGTAACAGGATGTGTGTTCCAAGTCAATACTACTGACCTATATGGGCTATAAGGTGATCCTCATTTGGCTTGACTAGGAAAGCAGCTTTTATTAATTAATTTATGTGACGTGGATGTTATTGCCAGGGTCGACACTTACTACCCTTCTCTGACTGCCTTGAATCAATACTAACAATGATACTCTCAATATACTGTTGGGTAGGGAGATCCAGGATATAGCTCCAGCTGTGCTGAAAGGTCCTGCTGAAGGGACGAGGCCCGAAACATGGACTCTTTATTCTTTTCCATGAATAGAACCTGGCCAGCTGAGTTCCTCCAGTTTTTTGTGTGTATTTCTTTGCATTTCCAGCATCTGCAGATTTTCTTGTATATCTGACTTAAATCAATCTGGCATCGAGAACTATGCAGGGAAATTCAGCCACTTGTCAATCCTTCCTTTTAGCCAAAACAAATCCCTGACTTGCTGGTGATGAGTTCAGCTTGGTATGTGCCACTTGACTTGAATGTGCAGAATAATAATGATTGCATCTGTCCATGAAAGCTGTTAGCTTAAGTTTCAAAGAGAAAAACTTCTGCAGCTGATGTTTAACATTTGCAATAGGAAGGGCACATCTGGCTGGACAACCAATTACAAGATTATCAAAGTTCTCATCTCGTGTACTACACAGTTTTGTTTTTCCTTTTTTAAACTTCACACATATTCCTAATTAATTTGCAGATCCACAGGCCTTGAATATCTTTACCTTTACCAGTGTTCCCAGTGGCAGTAATTAGTACATAAGCTAAGTGTATGGGGGTGCTAATTAGAGGTAAAGAAAGTGATAAAAACATTGATACAGAAGATATTATTGGAATATCTAAGGAGTTATTTTTAGTTTGGTCTTTTCCAAGTTAGAAAATGCTGCCAAAATCTCAATAGAAAAGGAGGCAGCTGAGATAATGGATAGGATGAATATTTGTAAGTGGAAGGTACCAGAAAGATTGGCTATCCTTAAAGAAGTCACTTAATCTGCAGTGGGATGCATTCTAGGCTTCCAAGAGAGATGAGAGTGCAGGATGCATAGGTATTACCATAATCGTCCAATCCTCCCTATAGATGGGTAGGTGCCAATGAACTAGAAAATAGCATTTAAGACCAGTTCTAGTTTCTACCTCGAATAGTACAGATTGCCAGTTTAGCATTCCAACTAGCTTTGTATGTTGCTGCTTTAAAAATTATATTTCTGTTGTTGTTCTGAAACTGCTCTCGCTTCCCAGCTTTTAAGTATTGTGATTCATGTTATTTCTTTCCAACTGCTCTCATTATTGCTTCATCTGGCTTTTAGCCACAGAGTCATTGCTTCAGCACAATTAGTCCATATTGACCATCGAGCACCCATTTGCACTAACTACAATTGCACTAACATTATCCATTATTTTATCATCACTTTATAGTATCACCATGGCAACCCTGGCTTCATCCTATCTAGAATATTCCCTTTGGCCTATTCATGCCTCAGCTATTCTCTGCAATGTAAACGTAATCTGTATTCTCTTATTCCTATTTCGAACAAAAGCTCTTTGATCTGAAATGTTAATTCATTTTCTGTTTCCACAGATGCTGCCTGACCTGCTGACTGTTTCCAGTGTTTTCCACTTTAATTTCCAATGTGTTTTTCACCAGTAGGGACATGTCAGGCAATCACTGGTCTAAGAACCATGGGGGGTTTTGGAAGCAAAAATCAGGGAAATCATTAATAGACACTTGGAGAAATCCATTTGCATTAATGTTACATGAAATTAAAAAGAAATTATAGCCAAAATGTATCTGTTAGAAGGCAAAACATACTTGACCGGCCTGATGAAATTTATGTTTGCTTGGGTTTTTAGAGGTGTGTGAGAAAATTTGATGCAAAAAGCATGGAGAGAAAATTAATGTAAAAGAAATAAAAAGTAGAAAGTAGGAATAACTGATGAGCAAATATTACAGAGTGCTATTCTTGACAGGTTAATGTTGAGAGCACAGTTTTAATAATAATTTATTTTAGTGACCCAAATATGGATGACACAAGGCTTGTGAGTCTGCTAAATGACAAGGAAGTGATTAATGGACTGTAAAAATGCATATAAATATTTGCGGAATAAGGAAACAGTGGCAGATTGAATTTAGCAAAGAGAAGTGATCCATTTTTGGGAGAAAGATTAAAGGTAGTCATTGTAGACTAAATAGCATAAGTGTAACAGGTTTACAGGAACAGAATGACATAGGTGCAGAGGTAAAGGTAAACTGGTTAAGCCTAGTCCAGTGTACCAGTAAGGAAATAGACCAATCGATACGATAGATAAATCTGCAATTTAAGCAAAAAAAAAGAGAAAATTTAAATTATGCTCACCATTTCCTGAGTGCACATATATGTGATCTCTTGAAAGTGGAAGGACAGATTGCAAGAGTGGTTAGTCAGCTATGTATAATACTGGAGCTCATAAATAGAGGCAGAGAGTAGAAAAGAAGGGAAATTATGATGCAAAATTCTGGTTTGGCTATGACTAGAGCATTGTATCAAAGTTTGTTCGCCAAACTTTGGGAAGAATGTGGTGAAAGGATTTACTGACTCTGGGCAGGAAAGGTTTCAGCTTTAAGGTTAGAATGTAAAAGCTGGTGTCATTGTTCTTGAAACAAAGAACGTTCAGAGACAATGTACAAGATTATGACTGGTTTGGTTTGGTTCCAATTAGCAGATCATTCAAGCACACAGATTTTAAAAGATATTGAGCTAAGAATTTGAGGGGAACACAAACAAAATGTTCTTTTCACCCAGAGCATATTGTGAATCTAGAATCCCCTGCCATTTAGGATCATGTAAACAGAATCAGTGTTCTCAAAAATAGGAATTGGACAGGAACGTGAGACAGAATAATTTGCTATGTTCCTGAGAAACAGCTTTCTTTTGTATCATAACAATTCTATAGTTCCATGAGTTAGGCAAATTAATTGTAAAAAAAAGTCATGAAATTTATATTAGAAAACCAAAGCATGACATAAGTGAGTTTTCTCAGAGGTTGTTTTAGTCTTCAGCAGGATTTTGAATTTCTGAATAAGTCAGGCATTCAACCAATCCCAAAGATAATTTTAGTGAGGAACATTTATTCATCTATTCTAAACAGGTTAATATTTCTGTTAAGATAGCATTTAAGCCAAAACTATGGCTGAAGACAAATTTAATTGCTAAGCAATCATGTTAATATCACATATTTTGATCACGGCTAGATCGAGTATGTCTGTGGATCTCTAAATCTGTGAGGTGTTGGTGATAGTGGAAAATTATATCATGAAAGGGGATCTAGGTCAATTAGAAAAGGGTGCTGAGGATTGGCAAATGAATTTCAATACAGTTAAGTGTTAGGTAATGCATTTTGGAATATCAAACCAGCGTAGGACTTGTAGTAAGAATGGTGGGGTATTCAGAACTGTAAACATGAACATGTAATCGCCCACATCATGAAGACCCTGGAGAGACTTGTTCTGGAGCTGCTCTGGCCTATGGTCAGGCCACACTTAGATCCCCTCCAGTTGGCCTACCAGCCCCGACTAGGAGTTGAGGATGCTATCGTCTACCTGCTGAACCGTGTCAATGCCCAACTGGACAAGCCAGCGAGCACTGTGAGGGTCATGTTTTTTGACCTCTCCAGTGCGTTCAACACCATCCGCCCTGCTCTGCTGGGGGAGAAGCTGACAGCGGTGCAGGTGGATGCTCCCCTGGTGTCATGGATTCTTGATTACCTGACTGGCAGACCACAGTACATGTGCTTGCAACACTGTGTGTCCGACAGAGTGATCAGCAGCACTGGGGCTCCACAGGGGACTGTCTTGTCTCCCTTTCTCTTCACCATTTACACCTCGGACTTCAACCACCGCACAGAGTCTTGTCATCTTCAGAAGTTTTTGGATGACTCTGCCTTAGTTGGATGCATCAGCAAGGGAGATGAGGCTGAGTACAGGGCTACGGTAGGAAACTTTGTCACATGGTGTGAGCAGAATTATCTGCAGTTTAATGTGAAAAAGACTAAGGAGCTGGTGGTAGACCTGAGGAGAGCTAAGGTACCAGTGACCCCTGTTTCCATCCAGGGGGTCAGTGTGGACATGGTGGAGGATTACAAATACCTGGGGATACGAATTGACAATAAACTGGACTGGTCAAAGAACACGGCGGCTGTCTACAAGAAGAGTCAGAGCCGTCTCCATTTCCTGAGGAGACTGAGGTCCTTTAACATCTGCCGGACGATGCTGAGGATGTTCTACGAGTCTGTGGTGGCCAGTGCAATCATGTTTGCTGTTGTGTGCTAGAGCAGCAGGCTGAGGGTAGCAGACACCAACAGAATCAACAAATTCATTCGTAAGGCCAGTGATGTGGTGGGGATGGAACTGGACTCTCTCACGGTGGTGTCTGAAAAGGGGATGCTGTCCAAATTGCATGCCATCTTGGACAATGTCTCCCATCCACTACATAATGCACTGGTTGGGCACAGGAGTACATTCAGCCAGAGACTCATTCCACCAAGATGCAGCACAGAGCGTCATAGGAAGTCATTCCTGCCTGTGGCCATCAAACTTTACAACTCCTCCCTTGGAGGGTCGGACACCCTGAGCCAATAGGCTGGTCCTGGACTTATTTCATAATTTACTGGTGTAATTTACACATTACTATTTAACTACTTATGGTTTAATTACTATTTATTATTTATGGTGCAACTGTAACGAAAATCAATTTCCCCCGGGATCAATAAAGTATGACTATGACTATGACTAATGGAGTACAAGGGCATGGTTCATTGAAAACGATGTCCCAGGTAGATAGGGTGGTGACAAAAGTGTTTTTAGCATGCCGGGGTTCATCAGACAGAGCACTGAGTATAGGAGATGCGATATTATACTGCAGTTTCATAAACTGATGATGAGGCCAAGCCTGGTGTACTGTGTGCTGTTTTGGTCAACCTATTATAGGAGAGAAGCACTTAAACTGGAAAGTGTGTAGAAAAGATTTATGAAGATTTTGCCAGGACTATAGGGCCTGTGATGTTGGCCAGGCTAGGTTTTTATTTCTTGGAGCATAAGAGATTGAGGGGTAACCTTAGAGGTTTATAAAATTACAAGGGACATAAATAAGGTGGACAGTAGCAGTCTCTCCCCCAGGTTTTAGGAATCCATGTCTAGTGGGGATAGATTTAGAATTTAAGTGGACAGATTTAAAAGGCAAACTGCAGTGGGTCCAGTACTTGCTGAGGCAGGAGCTGATTCTATTCATGACCAACCTCTCAAAGCATCTCATCACCGTAGATGTGAGTGCTACTGGGTGACAGTCGAAAAGGCTTCTTGGGCACTGGTATAATTTTAAAACGCAAACAACAGGAATTCTGCAGATGCTGGAAATTCAAGCAACACACATCAAAGTTGCTGGTGAACGCAGCAGGCCAGGCAGCATCTCTAGGAAGAGGTTACAGTCTCTTCCTAGAGATGATGCCTGACCTGCTGCGTTCACCAGCAACTTTGATGTGTGTTGCACTGGTATAATTGTCGCCTTTTTAAAAGGGACCTGAGGGCAACTTTTTCATGCAGAGAGTGGTGAGGATATAGAACAAGCTATTAGAGGAAACGGTTGATGCAGGTACACCAGTATATAGGAAACTCTCAGATAGGAACATGCAGGATGGGGTTTCGAGGGGTGTGGGACGAATGTGGGAATTTGCAGCTAACTATGTTGGCCCAAGGTCGGCATGGCCTTGGGCTGAAAGGCTCCTAGTCTCAATGGTTCTGTATCTAAAATGTAATCAACAAATAGTTCTACATTTTAAGATTGCACAGCAATCATTTTTTGTAATTATTTATCTAAATTATAAAATGAAGTTTCGCTGTCTCACCATTGTGTTTCAGAATAACAGCCAAGTAATCCGGTGAATAGGTGCTGATGTACAGTAGAATGCTGGGAGTGTTGGTGGTGCTGAAACTGAAAAGCAGATCCTCTTTGGTCAAGGTAAGGTTGGAGTTTGCCGGTTGTAGTGCAGTCTTGAAGTCCTTGGGTGAATCTGCGGCAGACTGGAAGTTGTAGCGGATCCAGGTCCCAGCCTCAAAAAATCCACCAACATCTGCAAAAGTGAATGATGTTAACACAAGCTCATGAAAATAATTCATTCCAGATGGAAACATAGATCATGTACATCTAATGAAAGAAACAGTTACTGAATGCTTAGCAGTGACACAGCAAACCTCATTAATGGTTTTTATGCTTAACAATTCTGATAACAATGACTAACTTCAGCAGTGTCACTGTAAGATTGAAGTAAACAAAATCAGCAGGGAGTTCAAATCAGACAAAGCATTCAATTATGCAGCTTTGATCATTTGGGTACAGATTGCATACTGCTGCAGGTGGATGACAAATAGCCAATTGTTCACAATTGCAAACAGACAAATTAGATGTTCAACCTGTAGATCAACAAGGAGACTCTACACATTAATAGAACAGCTACAACAAAAACACTGAACTATCTGGCTACTAGGTACTCTGCTGGAATTGAATGAGGATAGTGTAGAATCTCAATAACCTGTCATTCTATTTGTCTGTCAATAAAAGGTGTTAACACCATAGGAGGATTCCTTTTATTGCTCTTGGGTATCAAAGATCACCTAGGTGTAGCATGCAGAGAAAATTGAGCAGAAAGAATTGCACCTGGATAATAGAGGTTGCTTGATTTTGCTCCATGAAATACACCTTATAATTCTTTGCACCCCAGGTAATGTCAGGAAAATTAGCTCCTGTTGTGATCACAACAGAGCATATATCTGTCACAATTCTTCAATTGCAGTTCATTCATATTGTTCTCATAGAAAATTCAATTTGACAAACTTTCTGTTTAAATGCAAAAGCTGAGCTGCTGTGCTGGAGTTCTGCACAAGTTCACAATTACCTGTAACCCTTGTAAAAATTATGATTACAACCATACGATACAGTACTCCCCATTTCCATCATAAATTTTGATTTGACCACCACAGAGGCACAGTGTTATGTGTCCAATTATTGTACATTCAGTTTTCTTTATTGTTTTCTTCTCAACTTGAGAGCATTGTTGCAAAGTATTTCTATTTCTGATATAACTGAGATCCATGAACCGAGTGTTCTCATCTGGACTTTATTGTTTCCCCGTGACTTATATGTAATGCAATCATGAAGTGTTCCACATGCAATCTTTTCTCTCTTAACCATATTTATGCTTGTAAAGTAAAATTACTAAAATGCATGCCACTATTTAATTCTGCAAGTAGATCACAGATCCTTTCATGGTGGAATCCAAGATATAAGAAGGGAAATATATACAAACCCAGTAGCCACTTTTCATAGGTAACCCTGCTCATTAATGCAAATATCTAATGAGCCAATAATGTGGCAGCAAATCGATACACAAAATCATGCAGACATGGTCACAAGGTTCAGTTGTTTTTTAGACCAAACATCAGAATGGGGAAAAAATGTGATCTAAGTGACTTTGACTGTTGGTGCCAGATGGGGTGGTTTGAATCTCTCAGAAACTGCTGATAGCCTGGGATTTTCATGCATAACAGTCTATAGAGTTTACAGAGCATGTTGCAAAAAACAAAGTACACCCAGTGAACAGCAGTCTGCGGCAAGAACACCTTATTAATGAGAGAAGTCAGAGGAGAATGGACAGACTGACTCGGGCCGCCAGGAAGGCATCAAGGCAACAATGAATATATATATATATATATATATATATATATATATTCACTGTTCAGGGCCCTGACTTTTTTTCCCCGAAGCTCAGTTTTCCAACACAGTAGATCAAAGGCCTGTTTTTGAATGTTAAAATTCCAACTATTCTTGCTTTAGCTTTTTGTCACAAATGGGAGAGAGTCTTCAGTTCTTAGTGTAAATGAAAAGCAATAATCAGTCTGAAGTTAAAAGGACAACTTTGCAAAGAAGCAGAATTGTCTATAGAACACAGAACGCTAGCCCATAACACCTGGGATGACCTCTCAAGAAATGCAGTGTAAAACAAATGTCAGAGTCATAGAGAAGTACAGCACTGAAGCAGACCCTTCAGCCCACCTAGTCTATGCCGAAACCATTGAAACTGCCTACTCCTAAGGACCTGCACCAGGACCATAGCCCTCCATTTTCCTACTATCCACGTACTGTACCTATCCAAACTTCTCTTAAACATTGAATTCGAGTTTGCATGGACTACTTGTCCCCACTCTCATGACTGTCCAAGTAAAGATGTTTCCCCTCATGTTCCCCTTAGATGTGTCACATTTTACCCTTAAACCATGACCTCTGGTTGTAGTCCCACCCAACCTCAGCGGAAAAAGCCTGTTTGCATTTACCCTATCTATGCCCCTCATAATCTATCAAATGTCCTCTCAATCTTCTATGTTCCGAAGAATTCAGTCCTAACTGATTCAATCTTTCCTAATGACGCAGGTGGTATTATGTTAATTGGCCTGTTTCAAACCAGACAATGCTGGCTCAGTCATTTAGTTCAAAGAAGCTTGCAGACCAGACTGATACTATTGTATTGCACGGAGAATAGCTGATCTTATGTCTTTTAGAACATAAAAACAATCTGTGAGTTTTAGATGTGCTTTTAGAATTTTGTGTGGATTTAAACGTGTATCACTAAAAATAAACGAACCGTGTTTGAACTACTTTGTTTGGTTAGTGGTTATTGACAGCAAAACTTGCCGTAGACGATAAACAAGGAAGTAAATAATTCTTTGAAGAGTGGGCAGTTACATTATAACCTCCCTTTCCTGAGGGTACCTAGAGCAATCTATATCAGGTAGGGTTTAAGATACTTGTTTGAGATTAGAACTTTGTGGTCAGCAAACCTAATATCATTACACTTTATGTCTAATTTATATCACTAAGTATATTGGAATGTATAATGAAAATTCAGATGAGACATCATTATATTACTATATCTCCATCATCTAGAAGAAAACAGTTTCACCTTTTGTGACAACTGCTAATTGTCAAAATGGTTGGCTTGTTGGGCATTGCTAAGAAGTTCATCAATTTCTTAAAAATTATTCCGAGAACATATATTTCCAAATTGCTTTTGAATCCAAAAGAATTTTTGATAAACAAGATTAGAAACTAATTTTGGGGGCTGGAGGAAAATAAAGACTGGTAAAATACATCTGAAAATATCTTATTGACACTGGGTGTAATTGAGAGGATGATTAATCAGTCCATGTTTCCAAGCAAGTAAAGCCAACTTTGACAATTTCCTTGGAAATTCCCTCCCTTATCCTCTTTTGATTTCTAAGAACATAAGAAATAGAAGGAGTAAGTGTGTTAATGCTCCAGCTTGATTGGTTGCTAACTAGATTTTCAGATATACTTTATCCAAATGGATATTCTCCATGTCTAGGCCTTTTTATTGACTGGAGGCAAACAAGTTATAGAGAGGGTCCAGATGAGGTTCACCAGGGTGTTGCCTGGATGACAGAGTATTAGCTACAAGGAGAGGTTAGACAAACCTGGATTGTTTACATTTGCGCATTGGAGAATGGGATGGGGGGGGGTTATGACAGGTTAGTGGTATATAAAATTATGAGTGGCATTGTTAGAGTAGATAATTGCAGTCTTTTACCCAGAATGGAAATGTCAAATGTTAGAGGGCATAGCTTTGAGGTGAGAGGGGAATGTTTACGAGATTTATGCAGCAAGGTTCTTTTTACACAGGACATGGTAGGTGCCTGGGACATGCTGCCCAGGGAAGTGTTAGAAGCAAATATATAGCAATGATTTTTAGAGGCATTTAGACAAACACACAAACAGGCAGGGGTTCCCAGTCTGGGGTCCACAGACCCCTTGCTTAATGGTTTTGGTGCATTTCATAAAAAAGGTTGGGAACCTCTGTAGTAGAGGCATATAGACCACATGCAGGCAGATGTGCTGTTTAAATTGTCATTAGTGTCAGCACAGACATAATGGGCCAAAAGGCATGTTCTATGTTCTTTGTTCTACCACAGCAGAGTTTCAACTCAATCTGCTTCTTTGCATCCATGCACCTCCTGCCGCAGCCTGACACTTGATTATGACCATGAACTGGCATCATTTTTGTTTTATTTTAATATAAGAACACCGAAGCTGAATGAGGCAGTGCTGGCACTGCCCCAGTTCAGCAGATATCTGACAGAATCTGGGATCATTCTGAAATAAAAATAGACACTGCTGCAAATATTCTGCAGTTCAGGCAGCATGCATGCACGGAAATACAACAGTTAACATTTCAGGTGATGACCTTTTATCAAACTGGAATCCTTTTGGTTAAGCAACTTACTAAAAAAAAATCCCTATGTTTAATGACTAATTCACTGTCTCAGCTAATCCTATATTCAGTTAATAATATAGCAATTGTTGGCCAAATTATTCTATAGTTAAAGAGTCTAATGGTTGCTGGAGGTGTGCCATAATTTGTGGTATTCCCAGGTTGTTTCCCATGCTGCATAAGTCTTTATCATTCTCACCATGAAGCCAAGCCAAGTCACTCTACATTAATTTTTTGAATGACTGCCAAATGTTCTGTCAAGTGTGGCTGCCTGCTGAAGGATTTTTAGAACACTCACCTTTTTAAGTTAAAATTGGACTTGTCAGAGCTTTGAATCAGGTGTCAGTTGTATTTCCTTCCATGAGAGTGAGGCTATCCGACCCATCGCGTCCGTGGCAGTTCTCACAGCACACTTATCAATGTTATTCTAACATTTATTTCTCTTGTAACTTATTCTGTCTCTCATGTCCATCTCCTTGTTTCTCCTGTCACGCAGTTAGATTTGAGGCAATATGTGGTAGCCAATTGACTTATCAACCAGTGACATACGCATTTACAGAAGCTGTAATCGGGAGTATTAAAGAATCTCCTGGAATTGTTTTGGGTTTTGTCTCACCATTCGCCCTCTTCCCTCTGAGCCCTGATGAAAACAATTGTGGACCTTAAAAGTCAACAGCCCCATTGCTCCCATAGATGCTACTTGACCCGTTGAAATCATCCAGCAGATTGTTTGTAACTTACTAACCAGTTCATCTCCAAGATGTGGGGAGAAATGAGAACATCCAGGAAAAAACGTACGAAGTTCAGATAGACAGCACCAGATGCCTGGATCAGACAAAGGCTGTTAGAGCTTTGAGGCTGCAGAAATACCTGCGTCACTACAGGGCTGCTCCATTATTCGAATGGAAGTGCATAACTTGCTGTGACTGAATTGCTAATCACAGCTGTGCTCTTCAGGATGCCTGTACTGAGGGCACATTAAAGGATTTAATAATTTTGGATGCATTGTATATTCATGAAGATAAGGCTTTATTTATGAAATTTCTTGTCTGTTTTATGGTAAATGTAGCTTTAAAACTTTAGCCATGTTATTTTACATTTGATTTTGTCTAACAAGGGATGCTTGACAGCTGTGGAAGGGTTTGAAAGTTAAATCTAGCGACAGAGGAGAGCAGGGCTTCACTTCCAGATGAGCTAATGCCTTCTCTGCTCGCTTTGATCATCAGAACAGGGAACTGATTGTCGACATGAGGAGACAGAAACCAGAGGTCCATGAGCCAGTAATCATTGGAGGATCAGAGGTGGAGAGGGTCGGTAACTTTGAATTGTTGTGTGTCACAATCTCAAAGTCCTGTCCTGTACCCACCATAGAAATGTAATTGTGAAGAAAGCATTACAGCACCTCTAATTCCTCGGGAGTCTGTGGAGATTTGGCATGTCATCAAAAACCTTAGCAAACTTCTATAGATGTGTGGTGGAAAGTATGCTGACTGACTGCATTACAGTCTGGTATGGGGACACCTATGCCCTTGAGCAGAAAATCCTACAAAAGTTAGTGGATTCGGCCCAATACATCACAGTTAAACCCTCCCAACCATGGAGCACATCTACATGAAATGTTGCAGGAGGAAAGCAGCATCCATTTTCAAAGATCCTCACCACCCAGGTCAGGCTCTTTTCTTGCTGCTGCCATCAGGTAGAAGGTACAGGTGCCTCAGGACACGCAACACCAGATTTTAGAACAGTTACTACTCCTCAATCATTTGGCTCTTGGACAAAAGGGGATAACTACACTCGTTTAGGATCATAAGATATAGGGGCAGAATTAGGCCATTTGGCCCATCAATACTGCTCCATTATTTCTTCATGGCTGATCCAATTTTCCTCTCAGCCCCAATCTCCTGGCTTCTCCCATATCCCTTCATGCCCTGACCAATCAAGAATCTATCAATACTGCCTTAAATATACATAAAGATCTGGCTCCACAGCTGCCTATGGCAAAGAATTCCACAAATTCACTATTCTCTGACAAAAGAAATTCCTCCTCATCTCTGTTCTAAAAGGACACTCCACTGTTCTGAGGCTGTGCCCTCAGGTCTTAGACTCTCCCACCATAGGAAACATCCTCTCCACAATCTACACCTTTTAGGATTCTATATTTTTTAATGAGGTCACCCCTCATTCTTCTGAATTCCAGTGAATACCGACCCAAAGCCATCAAATGCTCTTCATTTGACAAGGCATTCAATCCTGGGATCATTTCCGTGATCCTTCTTTGAACCCTCTCCAGTTTCAGCACATCCTTTCTAAGATAAGGGATCCACTAGTGCTTTCTAAAGTCTCAACAGTACATCCTTGCTATTAGATTCTGGTCTGCCTTGAATGAATGCTAACATTACATTTTCCCTCTTCTCGACCATCTCAGCTTGCAAATTAAGCTTCAGGGAAACCTGCACAAGGACTTCCAAGTCCCTTTGCATCTCCCTTTTTTGTATTTTCTCTCCAAATAGAAAATAGTCAACCCTTTCAGTTTTCTACCACAGTGCATGACCAAATACTTCCCAACATTGTATTTCATCTGCAATTTCTTTGCCCATTCTCTAACTTTGTCAAGTCCCCCTGTAGCTTCTCTACTTCCTGAAAACTACCTGCCCCTCTACCTATCTTCATATCATCTGCAAACTTTGCTATAAAGCCATCACTTCCATCATGCAAATCATTGACATGTAATATAAAAAGAATCAGTGCCAAAACAGACTCCTGTGGAACACCACCAGGCACCGGGAGCTATCCAGGAAAGGCTCCCTTTATTCCCACTTTTTGTCTCTCCTGCCAGTTAGCCACTGCTTTCTTAATACTAGAATCTTTCCTGTAATACCATGGACTCATAGCTTGTTAAGCAGCCTCATGTGTGGCACCTTGTCGAAGACCTTTTGAAAATCCAAGTAGATGACATCAACTGATTCTCCTCTGACTATCCTGCTTGTTATTTTTTCAAAGAGTTCCGACAGATTTGTCAGGCAAGATTTTCCCTTATGGAAACCATGTTGACTACAGCCTATTTTATCATGTACCTCCCATTACCCTGAGACCTCATATTTAATAATTGACTCTGACAGCTTCCCAACCACTGATGACAGACGAACTGGCCTATAGTTCCCTTTCTTCTGCCACTCTTCTTTTTATAATAGTGACGTGACATTTTCAATTTTGTAGCCTTCTTGAACCATTCCAGAATCTAGTGATTCCTGAACGACCATCATGCTTCTACAGTCTCTTCAGCCACTCTTTCAGAATCCTGGGGTGTACACCATCTGATCCAGGTGACTTATCTATCTTCAGACTGTTCAATTTCCCAAGAACCTTCTCTCTAGTTATTCTAACTTCACACACTTCATTACCCCTGACACCTGGAATTTCCACCATACTGCTATTGTGTTCCATAGTGAAGACTGACACAAAGCACTTATTCAGTTTGTCAGCTATTTCATTGTACCCCTTTACTACCTCTCCAGCATTGTTTTCCAGCAGTCCAATATCCACGCTCACTTCTCTTTTATGCATTATGTATCTGAAGAACCTTTTGGTATCCTCTTTAATATTATTAGCTAGCTTTCTTTTGTATTCCATCTTTACCTTCTTAATGACTTTTTTAGTTGCCTTCTGTTGGCATTTAAAAGCTTCCCAATCCTCTAACTTCCCACTAATTTTTGCTCTACTATATGCCCTCTCTTTGGCTTTTCTGTTGGCTTTGACATCCCTTGTGAGCCATGGTTGTGTCATCTTGCCTTTAGAATACTTCTTCCTCTTTGGGCTCTATATCCCAACAATTAACAAAGTTAACAAATTTCATGACATATGCTAGTGATAATAAACCTGATTCTGATTCTGTATATATCCTGTACCTTCCGAATTGCTTCCAGAAATTCCAGCCATTGCTGCTCTGCTATCCTCTCTGCCAGTGTTCTTTTCCAATCAATTCTGCCAACTCCTTTTTCATGCTTCTGTAATTTCCTTTACTCCACTGTAATACTGATACATCTGACTTTGGCTTCTCCTTCTCAAATTTCATATTATGATCACTTTTCTCTAAGAGTTCTTTTAGCTTAAGCTCTCTGATCAATTCTGGTTCATTACATAACACCCAATCCAGAATAACTAATCCCCTAGTGGGCTCAATCACAAGCTACTCTAAAAAGCCATCTCATTGGCATTCTAGATCTACCCTCTCTTGGAATCCCGCACCAACCTGATTTTCCCAACCTACCTGTAGATTGAAATCCCCCATGACTATTGTAATATTGCCTTTTTGGCGTGCATTTTCTATCTCTCGTTGTAACTTGTAGACCACATCCTTGCTACTTTTTGGGGGTTTATATATTACTCCCATCATGGTCTTTTTACCCCGGCAGTTCCAAAGCTCTATCCACAACAATTCAATGCCTTCTGAACCTATGTCACCTCTTCCTAATGATTTAATTTAATTTTTTTACTAACAGAGCCACACCACCCCCTCTGCCTTCCTGCCTATCCTTTTAGTACAATGTGTATCCTTGGACATTAAGCTCCCAGATATAATCTTTCAGCCATGATTCAGTGATGCCTGTAACTTCATACTTGCCAATCTGTAACTGTGCTACAAGTTCATCGACCTTATTCCGTATCCTGCGCACGTCAAAGTATAACACCTTTAATTCAGTATTCACTTTTTTCAATTTTGTACAACTTTTATGTTGCAACTGATCCTGTTGGCTGCCATATCATCAGCCTCTCCTTGTTAGGAATCTCACTACACATTGCCTCTGTTTGTAAACTAACTACCTCATCTACAGCACTCTCACTCCAGTTCCCATTCCTCTGCCAAATTAGTGTAAACCCACCCGAACAACTCAAATACTTCTTTCTCTTTGGGATATATATATATCCTGTGCCTTTCGAATTGCTTCCAGAAATTCCAGCCATTGCTGCTCTGCCATCATCCCTGCCAGTGTTCTTCTCCAATCAATTCTGGCCACCTCCTCTTTCATTCTGTAATTCCCTTTACTCCACTGTAATGCTGATACATCTGACTTTAGCTTCAACTTCGCAAATTTCAGGGTGAATTCGATTGTATTATAATCACTTTCCCCCAGGGTTCTTTTACCTTCAGCTCTGTAATCAATACTGGTTCATTGCACAACACTCAATCCAGAACAGCCGATCTGCTAGTGGGCACAATCACGAGCTGCACTAAAAGGCCATCTTGTAGCATATCTAGAAATGCCCCATCCTGGAATCCCGCACCAAACTGATTTTCCCAATCTACCTGCATATTGAAATCCCCCATGAGTATTGTAACATTGCCTTTTGGCATGCCTTTTCTATCTCCCATTTTAAATTGTAGACCACATCCTTACTACTGTTTGGGGGCTGTGTAAAACTTCCATCAGTGTCTTTTTACCCTTGCAGTTCCTTAACTCTATTCACAAAGATTCAATACCTCCTGCTCTATGTCACCTCTTTCTAATGATTTGATTTAATTTTTTACCAACAGAGCAACACTGCTCCCTTTGCTTTCCTTTTGATACAATGTGTATCCTTGGACATTAAGCTCCCAGCTGTAATCTTCTTTCAGCCATGATTTAGTAATGCCTACAACATCATACCTGCTAATCTGCAGCTGTGCTGGAAGTTTATCTACCTTAAGGGCTCATTTATTTAAGGACTCCTTCATCTTGTTATTTCATGCTTGTAATTTATTGCTATTTATTTACATCTTCATTTGCACAGCTTGTTGTCCATTGATCCTGTTTACGGTTACTGCTCTATAGATTTGCTAATTATGCCCGCAGAAAAAGAATCTCAGAGTTGTACTCTGATAATACATTTTATTTTGCACTTTGAACCTTGAACTTTAACAGTGAAGTAAGGGGGATGTATAGATAATGAATGCTTGTCATTTTCACTGATGAATCTGGTTATTAGCTCAACAATAACAAATGGAGCTGAACGTGGAAATGAATTATAAAGCAGAGGTGAGTCAAGTTGCTTTGTTCTTGCTGAGCATTCTCCCACAGAGAGCTAGTATTAACCTGTCAGGACAGTACTCCCAGCTGTGACCATGACTCCAGTGGTTCAAGTAGCCATATTTAGATATCCTCTTGGGATAAGAGTTTATTTTATTACAGTAATCAAGTGATCTTGAGGAAGGTTTTGAAAGTGAATATCTAACAACAACAGATGTTAGAAGAAAAGGAATATTGTGAATATTAACTCACTTAAACAATTCAGAAGGGAATACGATTAATGTTATTACACCAGGCACAAACAAAAGAGAATGGGGAATAATTTTCCTAAATAATTATGGATGAACCTTCAAAGAGGATCAACAGCCCAGCTATTTCTAATAATGTCTGCAGAGCTTTATGGATTGTAAAGTTGGAAGTACTTCTGTGAGGAATGAAAATCACAGCATGGGCCATAAGTAACCTGCTATTGTTCTATTAACTAAGCTCTCTCTTTTGCTGTCTGCTAATAGAGCTTGGTAATTAATAATTAGACTAGATCACAGAACAGCTCCTGAAGCTGGGATCAAACCCAGATCCATAGCATTCTGAGGCACTGACTGCTGCGTCCCTGTGCTGCCTGCAGTAGGGCAATCATTTTCAAAAGCTGTTGAAAAAAATCCCATATGGATATTGTCCTACATTGTCCTTCAATCCAGCGGAGATCATCGTGCATTTTAACTTGTGTCAATGTTTAGATGTTTAGTAGATGCCATTTTGGTTGAAGTTCTGGAAAAATGAATCTTAGTTTCCACTTTTTTGTAACAACTATAAGTGCTAAAGACAGAATTGGGACCTTCCACCCAATTTTTACATGCTGACCACGATGCCAATCTCATCTTCCAGGTTCAGGCCCCTCCCTCTTCTTGTTTTCGGTCCAGGTACCTGTTGTGTTGCTTTTTTTCCCCTGAGTTCTCCGACCCGAGAATCGCCAATGAACTCACCTCCACCAAATGAAAGAGAGAGAGAGAGAGAGAGAGAGAGAGAGAGAGAGAGAGAGAGAGAGAGAGAGAGAGAGAGAGAGAGAGCGAGAGAGAGAGAGAGAGAGAGAATATAATTTACTGAATACAGAGCCTCGGACAGCTAATCCGCTGTTCCTAATGTTCTGCTTTCTCCCGCAACACATCATTCTGTGGCCCCGGCTGCAAAACCTCAGAACCCCGAAAGCACACTCGTTTTCTAGGCTGCATCACCTCTTACCTTAAACCTGTGCCTTTCGTTTTAGACCCACCAAGGAGATAAAGATGATGACCATTAACATCCTCAATAATTTTATAAACCTCTATAAAGTCACCTTTCAGCCTCTTAGTTCCAGGGATAATAAATCCAGGCTTCCTAATCTTCCCTTATAAACAAAGTCCTCCATTTCATGTAACGCCCTGGTGAGTCTTGTCTGCATTCTTTCTGATGATACCATACCCTTTTTGTAGTGTGTGACATGACATTCCAATTCTTATACTCAGTGCCTCAGCCAATGAAGGCAAGTGTGCTGAATGCTTAATGAGCTGGACTGAGCCAAGCCTGTACTGTTCACAATCACTGGAGCCCTGAGTAAAGTCTGCACAACTCTTGGGGTGCAAATGGCAGAATGAGCTTTTGACCCTGCAATGTCGCCATCATTAAGATTCCAATCTTCCATCTTGTAGTTTCATCTGTTTTTTCCCCCTTCTTGTAGCTCTTTGCCAGCAAAAGACCTTATCTGTTTCTTTATCACCTCTGCTGACTGGGCATAGATCAGAAAGCCATACAGCACAGAAGCACAGACATACCACCTCTCCCGGAAGATTCGGGAGTCTCCCGCATATCGATAGTGGTTCCCTGACGCCCGGAAATTATATACAATATCCCAGAAATTGATTTTTTTGAGAGGGAGAGGGAGAGCAAGCATCCTAATTGGTCTCTCTTCGTGCTAAGAGTATCCCCAACCAGTGGGCCGTGAGGAAACAATATGATTTGGCAATATGAAACGATATGAGTCATTTGCACCTTTCCCCATTCCCTCTCACACCTACTGTTGAACTTGAACGCACGCCAGGTCATTACCCATGCGTCATCCATGTCAGCGCAGGATAAAGATCAACTCCTCGAGCTTGTAAATGATGGCGGACTGAAAAGTATGTTTGACATAACATGTCTGCCGGCATCCTGGATCAAAGTCAAGGCTAAATATCCTGAGATAGCCATGAAAGCACTGAAAACGTTGCTTCCATTTCCACATCATATTGCTGCGAAGCGGAGTTTTCTGCAATGAATGCAACGAAAACTAAATTGCAGAATAGACTGGACATAAGGAACCCCCTTTGAGTATCGCTGTCTCCCATCACCCCTCGATGGCACCGTCTTGTTGCAGGAAAACAAGCCCAGGGCTTGCAGTGATTCAGCAATATTGGTGTGTTGCAATGATTTTATATGTTCATAGGGGGAAATATGTGCTGTGTGATTAATATCCAAACATTACTTAAAATGTTACGATGCTATTGACTTATCACCTATATTCCGGACATGATTAACACCCCCACCCCCGGTCAGCCGGTCCGCAAGAATATTGTCAATATTAAACCGGTCTGCAGTGCAAAAAATGTTGGGGGCCCCTGCTAAGTAGACCTATCAGTTTTCTCTGTGGGCGGGTTTTACAGTCAACCTCAAAAATAATGACAGTGTTGCTCGCTGCACTGTTTGCAACAGTGACTTTTCTATTGCCCATGGTGGGTTAAAATGTAAAAGACATGTTGAGGTGAGTTTAACAGGTGTCATTACAGCATAGCTAATGTTATTTAAACTAGCTGGCTAGCCGCTAAGGAGCTACGCTATTGATGTCCTACGTGATGAGGCCAAACTCCCTGTAGACTTGCTTAAAGTTGTAATAGAATAAGCATGATAATATAATATAATATAAGCACATATTTTAATGTCACATTTGCTGCATATACCCAACTTGGTTTACAGATTAGACAAAATCATTAAACAAAGTATTACATACACCCTTGGAGAACGACGGGCGGAGGGGTGATATGGTGTTGCGGGGGGGGGGGAGGGGGGGCGCTACCTCCCTGCAATGGTGGTGGTACCTCCCTGAAATGAGCTTTTGCAGGGTGGGATGTCTGGAAGCATGCCCTTCAACCCATCAAGTCCTGATGGCCATCAAACATTTACACTAATCCCACTTTCTTTTCTCCACATTCCCATCAAGCCTCCTCAGATTCTACCACTCACCAACAATGAAAGACAATTGAATCTGGAGAGTTAACTTACTGACCTGCAGGGCTTTGGATGTGAGAGGAAACCAGAACAGCAGGCGAAGGCCTCATGAAAAAAGTGTAAACTCCATATTTTCAGCACAAGAGGCCAGCATTGATCCTGAATCTCTGGTGCAGTGAGACTGTATCTCTTCGACCTGCCTCCCTATACTGTCTATCGATTACCTAAAGTCATCACCTTTTGCTTTGTGTCTATTTTGTTTTATTAAACTTCATTGCTGCTCTTTGGGTCATCTCATTAGACTAAAACCATGATGCGATTTTGCAATTGGTCATTGTCTTTAAATCTACTAACACCCAATTCTTAATAGAGAATAAAAGAGAAAGTCATGCACATGAATCTTGCTGCATATTTAGGAAACTAAGCATGATAGAACTGCTAGTAACAAGTTTGAATGACCTCCACAGAAGCTGCCTGACCAGCTGAGTTCTTTCAGCAGTTGAATTTCCAGCAGTTGGAGACCCTTGTGTTTCATGTGTCTCCCATAAGGCTCTTGTATCTCCCTTTACTTTCATGTTAGATGCATAACATTAACAATAAATAAGTGATTTTTAAAGGGACTTATTTTACAATATGGTAAACTAGATAATTGCTGATGAGAAGGGGCAATTTGATTCATCCATCCAGATTTAATCTGTCAACTTTGTCTACAGTATCCATTTGGTTCTTAGACCATTCTAGAGTTTAGCTTCCAAAATTCCACCCAGCTGTCCTTCTGAAGTACTGATTTCTTAGGTGAGGAAAAATTTATTGATTTGTATTTACCTTATATCAGATTAAATCTGTAAAGCCTTTCCATGCCTCTTACCCACATTATGAGAATTCATCAGCATCCTTCAAAGCAGTTATAACTTTATTCTTACTAACACCATTCACAGGGTTTTCCAGATTTCTTGTTAGGAGAATGAATCTATCTTTCAACTTCAGATTTAAAAACTGTCTCAAATTTATTAAACTAGAAGACAATATGAAAATACTGGGCGTGAAATTCTGATGAAAGGTCATAGGAAAGTGTAACTCTGTTTTTCCATCTGTGGAAGCTGCTTGTCCTTTTGGGTATTTTTAGCATGCTCTGTTTTTATTGCAAGGAACTAGATTTGCACAAATACTAATAATCACCTAAATACCAGAACATTAGAAAATAAGATGGCTAAATTGGGTTGAGTCTGAATATTTTTGAAACATAAGAATATAAGAAATTGAACAAGACTAGGCCATTTGGCCTCTTACATGATTTGCTCCATTTAATATAATCCTCTGCCATAGTGAAATTTAAGATGTCAAATTTGACCTATTTTATATTTGTGGCACATTATTTATTGGTTAATATTCATCTTCTGATTCATCTACCATTCTAATAGCACATTTTTATTGACAATGCTTGTCAATGTGAATAACAAATTAAATTATTAAAATCTATCAAATTGATGATGCACAGTTAAGTTTGGCAATTGTGCATAATAGTGTTCAAGGACAAAAGACAAGATAATAAAAAACTGCTGTTACGAAAATATTGTACTTCATTTTCAGAGGCATGGTTTCTCAAATATCCAATTTATCCAGGAAATCCCACGACAGCTTTATGAATTAGTGCTGAAAAATCATAGCTTTAATTTCTGTTGTGCTCAAGCTATTTTAACTTCATTATTATGCACCCTGCCGTGTAATCTCTGTTTCATTATGTCTTCATATTTACAATCATTATTCCTCTACTAGTAAAGTTACATTTTATTTGTAGGTCACTTGAGAAATATGGCTATAAATGTTGAAACATGATATTTTGGATTAAACTAATCAGACAAGTAGCAAACTATGATAAAGTCTGATCACAGCCCTAAGAAGTATTTTGTAATTATTTATTAAGAATAACTCTCTCTCTAGACCTTAGTCACTATCATTATACAGCTAATGAAAAAAGACAAATTAAATGAAACAATAATAGTGTACTTTGAACCTTGACAACAAGAGTATTTCTTGTCAAGGTTCAAAGAAGCAGAATACTCATGAATTCATAAGCCTGAAAATAATATTATTTATTGACAGCAGGTAGTAAATGACAAATGCAGTCCAAACAAAACTTTGTAAATGGGGGCTAGAGGTAGAAAAATTGAGATAGTAAATAGAAAAGATTAACTTGTAGATTGAGTCGGTGGCAAGAAAAGCAAATGTTAGGATTCATTTTGAATAGATTAAAATATAAAAACAAAGATATAAGGCTGAGGCTTTATGAGAAATTAGTCAGACTACATTTGGAATATTGTAAGCAGTTTTCAACTGCATGTCTAAGAAAGGTTGTTCTGCCACTGAAGAGGTTCATGAGAATGATCCCAGGAATGAAAGAGTTAACATATGATGGGAGTTTAATGGCTCTGGGCCTGTGATTGCTGGAGTTGAGAAGAATGAGGAGGGAATCTCATTGAAACCTATGGCGTACTGAAAGACCTAGATAGAATAGACATGGAGAGGATGTTTCCTATAGTGGGCCAGTCTGCAACTGGAGAGCACAGCCTCAGAGTACAAGGACGTCCGTTTAGAAGAAAGATGAGGAGAAAATTCTTTCGCCAGAGGGTGGCGAATCTATGGAAGTCATTGCCACTGAATGGCTGTAGAGGTGGAGACATAGGGTATATTTAAAACAGAGGTTCATAGATTCTCATTTGATAAGGGCATCAAAGGTTATGAGAAGGCAAGAGAATAGGGTTGAGAGGGATAATAAATCAGCCATGATGGAATGGCGGAGCTAACATGATGGGCCAAATGGCCTTTTTCTGCTCCTATGTCTTAATGCCTTATGACCTTATTATTTATAAGCTACATCAATTTAAATATTTCTCCATATTTTTCTCACATGTTATATAAGCAAGCATAACCATATTTTCACAATAATGCAAAGCACCTTGTAAGTTTGAGGAACTTAGATCTACAGCAAAGAAAGAAATTGCAAATATTGGAACCTCATGCACAATATCTCTATACAATAATATAATTTGATACTTTGATATATTAGTAATAGATTCAAAGTAATTAAAATATTCAGACAGGACTTGAATAAATGTGCTTATAATAACTGTGATACTCAAAATGAACTATTCAGTGATACTTTAAGTCTGCTGTTATGATTATATCGGTATACTTTAAGCAGGGCTTGAAAACAGAGAGACAGATATTAAAGGAAGGATTTATGACCATGGCAACTGAAGGGATGGCTGATGGTACTGAGGATAAAGATGTTTGGATGAAATGTTTGGAAAGAATATGCACAGAATCATGTGATTAGATGGAGGCTATGCCAGCACCTAACAGATCAATCTCACCAGTCCTATTTCTTTGCTCCTTCCTGTTGCTCAACTCCCTTGAGAAGATTTTGATTAATTGGGCTTCTATCATTCTTAACCTCCCAAAGGACCATAACCTTATCGTGGTTGGGAGGCTTGCATGGAGAGCTATGCTGGCTGGAGACAGGGCTTTATGCTTTGGCTCTGGGCTTTACCCATGCCAAACAGTCCAAAGGATAGAAGCCAGATTAAGATTGGTTCACCAGTCCTGCAGGTTTAGGGGTTCAGTTTAGGGCTAACAACCCTGACTGGTCAAACAAAACTGTTACGGAAACAGCAATGAAGAATCTTTCTCCATCTGAGTGCAACTGTATTCCTGAGTTTCCATTTGGGATTTGCATCCCAAAGGAAGCCTTGAAAACCATTGTATAGATGGAGATGGAGGACTGTCACTGCTGCTTTAAATATCAGCAGCGTAATGGGCAGTAATTAAATAAGTATCATTCTTAAAGAATAGGAATTCTGGATGACAGACACTTCTTGTGTAAAAATGTTTATTTTCCCTCTCACACCCCCTACAATGCATTCTTCAGCATTTGGAATCTATGTCTCCTCATTCTTGAACCATGCGTGAATGTGAAGTGCATCCTTCAACGTAGCCTGCCTTAATTGATTGCAATCTTGTACACCTTTGACAGTAGTGTGACAGCTTGTGTTCCTGTCTCACAGCTCCAGCACCTTGGGTTCTATCCTGATCTCAGTGACGTCAGTGAGGAGATTGCATGTTCTCCCTGGGATTATTCGGGTTTTCTTGGGTTCTCCAGCTTCCTTTCACATCCCAAAGGATGGTAGCCAAAACGATAACTGTAAATTACCCCTTGGTTGTGAGGAGAATGAGAGGGGTGTTGATGATCACTTATGTGAGAATGCACTAGATGAGGAAAAAAAATGGGAAATACGATTGATGGGCTACTCTGAGACCTGACATTGATCAGATTTGCCAAGTGACATCCTTTTAGGAAACTTGACAACTACGAGATCTCTTCTCAATCTTCTTCTCGGAAAAATAACTAATTTCTTTAATCTATTCTTTCAACTGAAACAAATAGAGTGAATTGAAGGAATGCAAAATTTCGAGAGAGTAAGATTGGAGAGCGTTGCGGATATGAAGGGACTTCAGGGTGTTTTAAAATGAAACAGAACTACAAGGGGAAATGAAAATTGACCATCTTTTGTTCAGAGAATGTTCTTTTTAACGAATGTGGCACTAGAAAATTAAATCCAACTTTCTGCACCTTGCTTTGCCTAAACACTATATTAGTTGTTAATGTTCAAGGCAGAGATAATGAAGTGATGAATCATTTTTATTGTGCTGTATTAAGCATTATTTAAGTGAGGTTTTATCTCATTATATTTCAATTTTAATCTCTATGTTTTTGGCTAGACTATTAAAATGATAGTAACACACTTACACAAAATCAAAAGGATAATGACTGCTTATTACATGTTGAAGTACAATATATGGATTCAACAGTTATAAGCAAAGAAATACTTCCCTTTGCACCTAAGGGAATAATGTACCGGGTTTATGATCATGCCTCCAAGTATCTCAAAACCTTTTCCAGGATTATGATCATACGTACATCTGGTGTGATCAGTAACAAAAATCCTTTAATTGTACACTTCTCTACATATATTACCATATTAAGGAGCTATAAGAAAAACATGATGTAATGACACAAAATATAAACATTTATGATAACTGATACAAAATGACAAAAATATAGAAGGAAATTTCAAGTTTTTAAGTTTTATTATACCTTGATATAAAAATTCTTGAGTAAAATCATTAGAAATAATTGTAATATTTTGCATTTGAGGCTGATAAACACTTCAGCCCATGGATAACTAGAGTGTTAATTACTTAAGAAGCTAAAATTGAAGAACCAAGGAATTCTGTAGCAAAGTTACAATCCATGATCCAAAGTCATAGGCTTTGCTACAGCATTTCCAGGACTCTACTGAGCAATTAAATCATGTTAACAAGACTTGCATTGTGGTAAATTGGAACAATGTATTGTTTCTGCTTCAAATATGGATTGTCAGAATGCTTCTGCAGAGAAGTCCACATTCCAGCGGATACAAGAAGACAGATGCATCTCATATTATTACAGTACTGTGCAAAAGTCTTAGGCACCCTAGCTATATATACAGTATATATACTGTATATACACGCCAAGGATTTTGTACTTCATCAGTTGATTGATTACACATGGTTTCTTAAGAAAAATAAATTATGTCCTATTACTGAATAGGAAGAATGAAATATCAAAATACATTTTAAATGAAAAATTTATCAAATTAAGAATGCTCTGGGATCTCAGAGTACAAGGTACAGACTATTGAAAGATGAAAAACGAAGGAGATATTCCCAGTGAATCTTTGATTTTATTCTTAGAGCCAAAGAATACAAAAGCAAAGTTAATTTTAAATGTACAAGATTTTAATTTTGAACACTTGATTGTGGCAGGAATTTAACAGTAGTTTGAGAAATAAATTCACCAGAATGTTATTAGACTTGAGGCACTGAAATGAGAATTCTTTTCCACTCAAGTGGAGATATTTGGATGATGGGCAGATGCAAGTTTTCAAAGTTATAGTGACGTATATAGTAATATATCATTGCCACTAATGAGTAACAAAATGCTTAGATGGCAGTTATTTAAAATATTCAAAGATATACACTACTGCGCAATTGTCTTAGGCACTCTAGCTATATACTGTATCTGTTCCTATGACTTTAGCACAATATTATAGTTGTTGTATTAGTACTACAGTTCCATGAGCTTATGTCATACCTTTTGTACAGAAGGGGCCATCGTATGCAGTCCGCATACAATCACATGAGTAGCCATTATATTTCTCCACACACTTTCCACCATTTCGACAGTACATGCCATAACTGGTACAATGACCTGAGCATCCAGGTTTCACCCCAGGAGTAATTTTTGCTCGCTCTTCTAGGTCGAGGGTAACACCATTCATCCTCAAAGATCTGATGCATCCGAGGTAACCACGCTGACCACCTGCTGCACCTGAAAGAAATTAAAAGGCAAAATAGAACCATAACTGATCTGTGGGCTTTGCTCTTTTGGAAAATGGTGCAAATGTTAGAAGAATTTTCAGTGCAAATTACGTTGAACACAAACAAGGTTTCTTTAATCTTTTGAGCTGGTTTTAGAAAGAAAGAATCTGTCAAGTAGGATCAATCCACAAAACAGGATCCAGCCACATCCACGTCCTGATTGAACAAACTGCCAAATCACCTGCTGGAGGATTCAGTCTTCAAACCACACAACATTCTCCAGATCTGCTCACAAATTAATACAGTTATATCCCAGTCCTCACCATGATTCCTCTGCAGTGCCCTCACCCTAATAAAGTACATGCTGCTGTCTCTCACCATCATTTCCCTCCCAAAAGCGTTTTAGCATCGTCACCTTAGCAATGGCACACTGATGTGCTTTCCACACACCTTGCCCGGCCAGAATGAGAACAGTGGCTTAGCAATGAAAACGTTTGTAAGAACATCTGCGCCAGGTGCATCGAGCTGCAGCTTCTGAGGGACCGCGTTAGAGAACTGCAGATGCAGCTCGATGACCTTCGTCTGGTCAGGGAAAGTGAGGAGGTGATAGAGAGGAGCTATAGGCAAGTAGTCACATTGGGGCCTCGGGAGACAGATAAGTGGGTAACAGTCAGGAGAGGGAAGGGCAAGAGTCAGATACTAGAGAGTATCCCTGTGGCTGTCCCCCTTAACAATAAACCATAGAAACCATAGAAACTACAGCACAGAAATAGGCTCTTTGGCCCTTCTTGGCTGTGCCAAATCATTTTCTGCCTAGTCCCACTGACCTGCACACGGACCATATCCCTCCATACACCTCCCATCCATGTATCTGTCCAATTTATTCTTAAATGTTAAAAAAGAACCCGCATTTACCACCTCGTCTGGCAGCTCATTCCATACTCCCACCACTCTCTGTGTGAAGAAGCCTCCCCTAATGTTCCCTTGAAACTTTTCCCCCCTCACCCTTAACTCATGTCCTCTGGTTTTTTTCTCCCCTTGCCTCAGTGGAAAAAGCCTGCTTGCATTCACTCTATCTATACCCATCATAATTTTATATACCTCTATCAAATCTCCCCTCATTCTTCTACGCTCCAGGGAATAAAGTCCTAACCTTTCTCTGTAACTGAGTTTCTCAAGTCCCGGCAACATCCTTGTAAACCTTCTCTGCACTCTTTCAACCTTATTTATATCCTTCCTGTAATTTGGTGACCAAAACTGAACACAATACTCCATATTCGGCCTCACCAATGCCTTATACAACTTCATCATAGCATTCCAGCTCTTATACTCAATACTTGGATTAATAAAGGCCAATGTACCAAAAGCTCTCTTTACGACCCTATCTACCTGTGACGACACTTTTAGGGAATTTTGTATCTGTATTCCCAGATCCCTCTGTTCCACTGCACTCCTCAGTGCCTTACCATTAACCCTGTATGTTCTACGTTGGTTTGTCCTTCCAACGTGCAATACCTCACACTTGTCAGTATTAAACTCCATCTGCCATTTTTCAGCCCTGTTTGAGTATTGCTGGGGGGGCGGGCAGCCTACCTGGGGGAAGCAACAGTGGCTGCGCCTCTGGCACAGAGTCTGGCTCTGTGGCTCAGAAGGGTAGGGAAAGGAAAAGGACGGCAGTAGTGATAGGGGACTCTATAGTTAGGGGGTCAGACAGGCGATTCTGTGGACACAGGAAAGAAACGTGGATGGTAGTTTGCCTCCCAGGTGCCAGGGTCCAGGATGTTTCTAATTGTGTCCACGATATCCTGAAGTGGGAAGGTGAACAGCCAAAGGTTGTGGTACATATTGGTACCAATGACGTACGTAGGGAAAGGGAGGAGGTCCTGAAAACAGACTACAGGGAGTTAGGAAGGAAGTTGAGAAGCAGGACCTCAAAGGTAGTAATCTCAGGAATACTGCTTGTGCCATGCGACAGTGAGTTTAGGAATATAGTGAGGTGGAGGATAAATGCGTGGCTGAAGGATTGGAGGAAGGGGTAGGGATTCAGATTTCTGGATTATTGGGACCTCTTTTGGGGCAGGCATGACCTGTACAAAAAGGAAGGGCTGCACTTGAATCCAAGGGGTCCAATATCCTGGCAGGGAGGTTTGCTCAGGGTTTCAGAGAGAATTTAAACTAGAATTGCTGGGGGGTGTGAACTGAACTGAAGAGATGCAGGAAGGGGTGGTTGGCTCACAAATAGAGGAAGCTTGTAGGCAGTGTGATAGGGAGGATAGGCAGGTGATAGAGAAGGGAGATGCTCAGACTGATAGTTTGAGAGGTGTCTATTTTAATGCAAGAAGCATCATTAGCAAAGCAGATGAGCTTAGAGCATGGATCAGTATTTAGAGCTATGATGTTGTGGCCATTATAGAGACTTGGATGGCTCAGGGGCAGGAATGGCTACTTCAAGTGCCAGGCTTTAGATATTTCAGAAAGTACAGGGAGGGAGGCAAAAGAGGTGGGGTCATGTCACTGCTGATCAGAGATAGTGATACGGCTGCAGAAAAGGAGGAAGTCATGGAGGGATTGTCTACTGAGTCTCTGTGGGTGGAAGTTAGGATCAGGAAGGGGTCAATAACTCTACTGGGTGTTTTTTATAGACCACCAAGTAGTAACAGGGACATCGAGGAGCAGATGAGGTGTAGAAAGGCTACTGGAAGTCCAGTCAAGAAGAAAAGAAAAGCTTATGAAAGGTTCAAAAAAATCAATGCCTCTCACTCGGTCCCTAATTGGAGTATTGTGCTCATTTCTGGTCACCTCACTACAGGAAGGATGTGGAAACTATAGAAAGGGTGCAGAGGAGATTTACAAGGATGTTGCCTGGATTGGGTGCATGCCCTATGAGAATTGGTTGAATGAACTTGGCCTTTTCTCTTTGGAGTGACGGAGGATGAGAGGTGAGCTGATAGAGGTGTATAAGATGATGAGAGGCATTGATTATGTGGATAGTCAGAGGCTTTTTCCCAGGGCTGAAATGGCTAACATGAGAGGGCACAGTTTTAAGATGCTTGGAAGTAGGTACAGAGGAGATGTCAGGGTAAGTTTTTCTACACAGAGAGTGGTGAGTCTGTGCAATGGGCTGACGGTGACGATGGTGGAGGCAGATACAATAGGGTCTTTTAAGAGACTCCTGGATAGGTACATGGAGCTTAGAAAAATAGAGGGCTATGGGTAACCCTAGGTAATTTCTAAATTAAGTACATGTTCGGCACAGCATCGTGGGCTGAAGGGGCTGTATTGTGCTGTTGGTGTTCTATGTTTCTATGTTTCTATTCTAATGATAGGATCAAAACACTCATTGTGTTTCAAGCGACAGGAGAATGTATTTCACAATTATTTCTGTTCAGGTTGAGGAGTGGTGATGGGTGCAATAGATCAAGCATTATACTGTCACGCTACTCATTTTCTGCTCGTCCAGTTCTCCATTCTAATGTTGGAACCAAAACTACTTCTTAGGAAATTCTTAATTTGATTAAAACGTAGACCCAATCACATTAATTTGGTGATTATTCCATACTTTCTTGGGGCTCTGTGATTTCAAGGGTTGTGTTGGAAATTGGAAGTGGAAAGTGGAAGGTACAGGGGTCCATTTCTGTGTTGGGATTGGGGTGGGGGAGGTCACAAAACATAGAAGGTATTTCAGGACCTGAGTTACTGGGAAATGTTGAAGTAGTTAGGGTCTTATTCACTGGAGTGTAGGAAAATGACAGTAGATCTGATTGAGATATATTCAAGCAGGCTATTTCCACTGAGGTTGGATAAGACTACCGCTAGAGTTCATGGGTTAAGCGTGAAAGGTGAAATATTTAAGGGGTCCATGATGTGTAACTTCTTCACTCAGCGGGTGGGGAGAGTATGGAATGAACTAGCAGTGGAAGTGGTGGGTGTGGGTTTGATTGTAACATTTAAGAGAAGCTTGCTTAAGTAGAAAGTACCTGGATGGGAGGGTATGGAGGGCTATAGTCTGGCTGCAGGTCGATGGGACTAGAGAGAATAATAGTTTGGCACAGACTAGATGGGCTGAAGGGCTTGTTTCTGTGCTATAAGTGCTCTAGGACTCCACGTATATGTGATTTATCTGATAGGGGAGTCAATCCAACTCTGTACTGGGAGGGTGAGGTTGTCCAGGAAATACCCATTGAAAGGAGGTGCTAGTGCATCATGGTCCTAGTTGCAGCTTTACTCCAAAAGGAGTGTTGCGTTGGGAATGACGTCACACCTGGGGAATGTCTGGCTGAATTTCATGAAAGACACAACATAATTTGAAAATAGCTGTGATATGTTTCCAGCTGAGGAGGGGTGGGGAATTATCTTCAATTGCATACTGCTGAAAATAACAGCATTCTTTGATTGAATTGTTGTCTGGGGAAATGCTGAATATGTTTCACTGCCTTGGCTTGAGCAGCAACAATTGTATGTTTGCAAATTTTCTCTTCAAACTCCTTTTTCTAGATATTTGTTCAATAGAAGGGATCAAACAGATTATACAGTATAATTCTTTTATTCACATACATGATTTTATGAATCTATTGAAGCCTTTGTTTTTCCTGTTCCTTCAATTATCTTTTCATCTGGATTTCTATCACTATTGGCATTTATTCTGTGTAATCCTATTTAACTACAGTATGTTCTATATGAAAGCAGTTGCTTAAGTTACTGTATTTTCATGCATAAGACTTGTTTGCATTGAATAGCTCCATTAGTTGGTAACCATTGCTTGAAAAAGTATAGAGTAGTGTCTTTCTTGCATGTTGATAACACTTAATTTACAAAAGTGGGTTTATGAGGTATGCAGGGAGGGGTAGCACCTCTGGTGACGGGGCTTGTTGTGTCCATTCTGAGGCAGCTCATTCACCTTTGGTCCCCACTGGACACTCAGATCTCAGCTGTGGCTTCAAGTAGCTGTTTGCAATTGACAGCGGCCAAACCTTTCTATGCTGCTTCGACAGCCCAGGTCTAAACCAGGTGAGGGTAACTGGTGGCCTAATACCCTGGTGAGACAGGGACTTACTTGTCCTGGCATGCAAAGTGAGTTCGAGTGACTGGTTGGATGAGATCTACGGTGAGACTCAATGGCCATAGAAGTAGTACTGCAACGCTCTGTGGAGAACGAAGGGTCTGACAAGGCACATAAGATGCCATGGTCAACAACTGTAACCAAGGAAAAACCCAATTTGTGATGCTTGTTTATACCATTGGACTTGGACTTCTGAGGTCAAAATAATGGAACTTTAAAAACTCTCCTGAACAGATTTCCTGTTCTCATTGGACACAATGGGCAACCAGACAGTTAGAAAAGTAGGATCCATGCATAAAATTAATTATCAGAAAATTATAGTCATGATCCCAGTGATGCATTTCATTGTGTTCTCCATGAAATGCATGAATAAAGGGATCTTGATTTAAAGTTCAATATTATCAGGGGAAAGCTAATTCAACATGAGCTTTGCAATATCTTGCATCATGTCATCAATCTGATGAAAAGCTCTGATAATAACTTTGGGAGAAGTAGCAGTGATGTTAATAATTGAATTAATTAAGAAAATGGTCTTTGGGTAAATTGGTTACAGTGACTTGAAGGATGAGATGAGGAGTATAACACTTCTCTGAAAACTGGTTGGAGAAGATATTGTTACTCCCAGGAATGATTAAAAGTAATAAAAATTCAGCTTTAATTATTCTAGTCAGAACTGGCATTCTGTATTTTTTCATGGTTGGAAAATGGTGAGCAGTATGCATACCAATTTTTTTGATGAAAAGTCTCGAATCAAAATGTTAACTGTCCATTTCCTCCACAGATGCTGACCTCCTCCAGTACTTTATGTGTTGCTCCAGTTTCCAGCACCAGCAGTCTCCTCTGGCCTCAATTTTTCATATGCTTTCTTTATTGAGAAGACGGTATCAGAAAATTACTCCTAAGGGATTGGGAATGCCCTCTTGAATTGTGATGCTGGTTGTTAAATAAGACCATAAGCCATAAGACAAGGAGCAGAATTAGGATGTTTGGCCCATCAAGTTTGCTCTGCCATTTCATCATGGCTGATAGTTTTTCTCTCAGCCCAATTTCCTGCTTTCACCCCATATCCCTTCATACCCTGACCAATCAAGAAATATACATCCCTCCATGCCTTAAATATACATAAAGACTTGGCCACCACAGCTGCCTGTGGCAAAGAATTCCACAGATTCACCACTCTCCAGCTAAAGAAATTCCCCCTACTCCCTGCTCTAAAAGGACACCCCTTTATTTTGAGGCTGTGTCCTCTGGTCTTAGTTACTCCCACCAGAGGAAATATCCTCTCCACATCCACTCTAACAAGGCCTTTCACCATTCAATAGGTTTCAGTTAGGTCACCCCAGATCCTTTTAAATTCCAGTGAATACACGCCCAGAGTCATGAAACACTCTTTATGTGACAAGCCATTTAATCCTGGAATCATTTTCATGAACTTCCTTTGAACCCCCTCCAGTTTCAGCATATTCTTTCTAAGATAAGTGGCCCAAAACTTCACACAATACTCCAAGTGAGGCTTCACCTGTGCTTTATAAAGTCTCAACATTATATCCTTGCTTTTATATTCTAGTCCTCTTGAAGTGAATGCCTACACTGCATTTGCCTTCCTCACCACAGACTCAACCTTTAGGGAATCCTGCAGAAGGACTCCCCGAGGGGAGTGGAGCTTAGGAGACAATGGCGCCTAATGGCGACTCCTCTGCTTGCATCTTCAGAAACAGCTCTATTTCTATCTTTAGTATCTCTATTTTTCCTTTCAGGGTTCTTTTGAAGACGCTGACCTGGAGTTACACACTGACTTTGGTTCTTTGCAGGAATGGGACCTGCTCCTGGGGTCTCGCGACTGGCCGTTATTCGATATGCCAAGGATTCGGCCTAAAAGATTAGCTCGCCTTCCGAGTTTTGGATTTCGTGGCTCTGGAGGCAGGTGGACTTGAGGTCGGTGCCTCTGCTGGAAATCAGTGTGTCATGGGAGACAGAAGATCTCCGGCTGTGTGCCCAGAGACCCGAGTCCTTTGGGAACAGAGCTCAGAAAAGCGACGTAACGACTTTTAACATCGTAAATCAGCAAGTTGTTTGTTATGTCTCCGCTCTCACTATGAAACGGAGACATCGCTTTCCCCCTTATTAGGCATGTTGAATTACTGGGTGAATGAGTAGCCTTTGGGGTTCTGCAAGTCTGTGTTTTTATTGATGCTTTGCTGCTCGCTTGAGTGCCCAGTGGGGGGTGCTGATGCTTTTTTGCTGGTGGGGGAGGGAGGTCGTTGCTTTGCTGCTGCTTATGTGTGGGAGGGATCTGGGTTCTAACATTTAATTGTCTTTCATTCTTTGGGGTACTCCTCTGTTTTCCTGGATAGTTGTGAAGAAAACGGATTTCAGGATATATATTATATATATTTCTCTGATATTAAATGTGCCTTTGAAACCTTTGAAACATCAGATTTTTGTATTTTCATTCTATTTAGAAAACAGTCAATTCTTTTATTTCTTCTACCAAAGTGCATGACTATACACTTCCCGACACTGTATTCCATCTGCCATTTGGAGGAACTCAGTAGGCCAGGCAGCACCTATGGAAAAAAGTACAGTCGATGTTTCTGGCTGAAACATTGACTGTACTATTTTCTAAAGATGCTGCCTGGCCTGCTGAGTTCTTCCAGCATTTTGTGTGTGTTGCTTGGATTTCCAGCATTTGTAGATCTTCTCTTTCCATCTACCACTTCTTTGCCCATTCTCCTAATCTGTCTAAGTCCTTTGTCTGTCTAAATCTGCTTCTCGATTTCCTTAAAACTACCTGCCCCTCCACCAATCTTCATATCATCTGCAAACTTTGCAACAAAGCCATCAATTCTATTATCCAGATCATTGACATATAGCGTAAAAATAATTGGTCCCAAGTCAGACCCCTGTGGAAAACCACCAGTCACCGGCAGCCAACCAGAGAAGGCTCCCTTTAATCTTACTGTTGCCGCCTGTCAATCAGCCATTGCTTTATCCATGCTAGAATCTTTCCTGTAATATCATGGACTCGTGGCTTGTTAAGCAGTGTCATGTGTAGCACCTTGTCAAAGGCCTTCTGAAAATCCAAGTACCCCACATCAACCATTTCTCCTTTGTCTATCCTGCTTGTCATTTCTTCAAAGAATTCAAACAGATTTATCAGGCAAGATTTTCCCTTGTGGAAAGCATGTTGACTACATCCTATTTCATAATGTGCCTCCAAGTACCCCAAAACCACATCCTTAACAATTGACTCCACCATCTTCCCACCAACTGAGATCACACTAGCTGGCCTATAATTTCCTTTCTTTTGCCTCTCTCCCTTCTTGAAGAGTGGAGTGACATTTGCAATTTTCCAATGTTTTGGAACCATTCCAGAATCAAGTGATTCTTGAAAGTTCAGCCACCACATTCAAAACCCTGGTGTGTACACCATCTGGTCCAAGTGATTTATCCACCTTCAGACCTTTCAGTTTTCCCAAGAACCATCTCCCTCTTCATGGTAACTTCACAACTTCATGACTCCTGACACCTGGAACTTCCATCATTCTGCTAGTGTCTTCCACAGTGAATACTGATACAAAATACTTACTCAGATTGTCCACCATTACTACCTCTCCAACATTGTTTTCAGCAGTCCGATATCCACTCTTGCCTCTCTTTTACACTTTATGTATCTTAAGAAACTTTTGGTATCCTCTTTAATATTATTGGTTAGCTTACTTTTGTATTCCACCTTTACCTCTATAATGACTTTTTTAGTCACCTTCTGTTGGTATTTAAAAGCTTCTCAATCCCTTAACTTCCCATTAGCTTTTGCTTTATTATATGCCCTCTCTTTGGCTTTTATGTTGTCTTTGACTTCCCTTGTTAGACATGGTGGTGTCGTCTTGCTTTTAGAATACTTCTTCCTCTCTTGGATGTACTTATCCTGTGCCTTCCTAATTCCTTCCAGAATTCCAACCGTAACAGCCATTATCCCTCCCGGTGTTCTTTTCCAATCAATTCATGCCAACTCCTTTCTCATGCCTCTGTAATTTCTTTTATTCCACTGTAATACTGATACATATGACTTTAGCTCCTCCTTTCAAAATTTTTAGGTGAATTTGATCATATTATGATCACTTTTCCCCAAGGGTTCTTTTATCTTCAGCACTTTAATCATTTCTGGTTCATTGCACAACACCCAATCTAGAATAGCTGACCCCGACTGCTCAACCATGAGCTTCTCTAAAAAGCCATCTTGTAGGCATTGTAGAAGTTCCCCCACCTTGGAATTCTGCACCAAATGGATTTTCCCGATGTATCTGCATATTGAAATCCCCATTACTATTGTAACATTGCCCTTTTGGCATGCATTTTCAATGTCCTGTTGTAACTTGTAGATCATGTCCTTACTACTGTTTGGGGGACTATATATAACTCCTGTTAGGGTCTTTTTACCCTTAAGGTTCCTTAGCTCTATTCACAATGATTCAACACCTTCTAACTCTCCATCATCTCTTTTTAATAATTTAATTCCATATTTTGCCTACAGAGCCACGCACCCACTCTGTCTTCCTGCTTGTCTTTTCAATACAATGTGAATCCTTGGACGTTAAGCCCCCAGCTATTACCATCTTTCAGCCTTGATTCAATGATGCCCACAAAATCATACTTGCCAATTTGTAACTGTGCAACATGTTTATCAACCTTGTTCCCTATACTGCATGCATTCAAATGTAACACCTTTAGCCTTGCATCCAACTTCCTTGATTTTGTCCACCTTTTTCATTGCAACTCATCCTGTTGACCGCAATTTTGCCCAATCACCAGCCTCTCCTTGCTAGGAGTCACACATTGTCTCTATTTGTAAACTAACTACCTCATCATCTGCACCACCACTCCAGTTCCTATTTCCTGCCAAATTAGTTTAAATCCACCCGAATAACTCTAGCCAACCTGCCCTCAGGGATACTGGATCCCCTTGGGTTCAGGTTACCCTGTCCCTTTTGTACAGGTCATACCTTCCCCAGAGGAGATCCCAATGATCCACACATCTGAACTCCCGCCCTCTGCACCAGTTTATCAGCAACACTGCGATGATCTAGACCCACAAAATAGAAAACATAGAAAACCTACAGCACAATACAGGCCCTTTGGCCCACAAAACTGTGCCTAACATGTACTTATTTTGGAAATTACCTAGGGTTACCCATAGCCCTCCATTCTGCTAAGCTCCATGTACCCATCCAGGAGTCTCTTAAAAAACACTATCGTATCCACCTCCACCACTGTTGCCGGCAGCCCATTCCACGCACTCGCCACTCCCTGCATAAAAAAACTTGCCCCTGACATCTCCTCTGTACTTACTTCCTAGCACTTTAAATCTATGCCCTCTTGTGTTAGCCATTTCAGCCCTGGAAAAAAGCCTCTGACTATCCACATGATCAATGCTTCTCATCATCTTACATACCTCTATCAGGTCACCTCTTATCCTCCGTCACTCCGAGGAGAAAAGGCCAGGTTCACTCAACCTATTCTCATAAGGCATGCGCCCCAAGCCAGGCAACATCATTCTAAATCTCCTCTGCACCCTTTTTATAGTTTCCACATCCTTCCTGCAGTGAGGTGACCAGAACTGAGCACACTACTCCAAGTGGGGTCTGACCAGGCTGCTATAGAACTGCAACATTGCCTCTCGGCTCTTAAACTCAATCCCACCATTGATGAAGGCCAATGCACCGTATACTTTCTTAACCACACAGTCAATCTGTGCGGCAGCATTGAGTGTCCTATGGACTCGGACCTCAAGATCCCTCTGATCCTCCACACTGTCAAGAGTCTTACCATTAATACTACATTCTGCCATCATATTTGACCTACCAAAATGAACCACCTCACATTTATCTGGGTTGAAGTCCACCTACTACTTCTCAGCCCAGCTTTGCATCCTATCGATGTCCCGCTGTAACCTCTGACAGCCCTCCACACTATCCACAACACCCCCAACCTTTGTGTCATCAGCAAATTTACTAACCCATCCCTCCACTTCCTCATTTATAAAAATAAAGAAGAGAAGGGGTCCCAGAACAGATCCCTGAGGCACACCAGTGGTCACTAACTTCCATGCAGAATATGACCCATCTACATCCACTCTTTGCCTTCTGTAAGCAAATTTAGGTCTGGATCCACAAAGCAAGGTCCCCTTGGATCCCATGCCTCCTTACTTTCTCAATAAGCCTGGCATGGGGTACCTTATCAAATGCCTTGCTGAAATCCATATACACTACATCTACTGCTCTACCTTCATCAATGCATTTAGTCACGTCCTCAAAAAACTCAATCAAGCTCATAAGGCACGACCTGCATTTCACAAAGCCCTGCTGACTATTCCTAATCATGCTATGCCTTTACAAACGTTCATGAATCCTGCCTCTCAGGATCTTCTCCATCAACTTACCAACCACTGTAGTGAGACTCACTGGTCTATAATTTCCTGGGCTATCTCTACTCCTTTTCTTGAATAGGGAACAACATATGCAACCCTCCAATCCTCCAGAACCTCTACTGTCCCCATTGATGATGCAAAGATCATTGCCAGAGGCTCAGCGATCTCCTCTCTCGCCTCCCACAGTAGCCTGGTGCATATCTTGTCCAGTCTCGGTGACTTATCCAACTTGATGCTTTCCAAAGGTTCCAGCACATCCTCTTTCTTAATGTCTACATGCTCAAGCTTTTCAGTCCACTGTAAGTCATCCCTACAATTGCCAAGGTCCTTTTTCGTTGTGAATACTGACGCAAAGTATGCATTAAGTATCTCCGCTATCTCCTCCGGTTCCATACACACTTTTCCACTGTCACACTTGATTGGTCCTATTCTCTCACACCTTATCCTCTTCTTCTTCACATACTTGTAGAATGCCTTTGGGTTTTCCTTAATCCTGCTCAACAAGGCCTTCTCATGGCCCCTTCTGGCTCTCCAAATTTCATTCTTAAGCTCCTTCCTGCTAGCCTTATAATTTTCTAGATCTCTATCATTATCAAGATTTTTGAACCTTTCGTAAGCTTTTCTTTTCTTCTTGACTATATTTTCAACAGCCTTTGTACACTACAATTCCTGTACCCTACCATCCTTCCCGTCTCATTGGAACGTACCTATGCAGAACGCCATGCAAATAGTCCCTGAACATTTGCCACATTTTGGCTGTACATATCCCTGAGAAAATCTGTTCCCAATTTATACTTCCAAGTTCCTGCCTTATAGCTTCATATTTCCCCTTACTACAATTAAACACTTTTCTAACTTGTCTGTTCCTATCCCCCTCCAATGCTATTGTAAAGGAGATAGAATTATGATCACTATCTCCAAAATGTCTCCCACTGAGAGACCTGACACCTGACCAGGTCCATTTCCTAATACCAGATCAAGTACAGCCTCTCCTCTTGGAGGCTTAGCTACATATTGTGTCAGGAAACCTTCCTGAACACATCTAACAAACTCAATCCTATCTAAACCCCTTCCTCTAGGAAGATGCTAATCAATATTTGGAAAATTAAAATCTCCCACCATGATGACCCTGTTATTATTACACCTTTCCAAAATCTGCCTCCCTATCTGCTCCTCAATGTCCCTGTGACTATTGGGTGGCCTATAAAAAACATCCAGTAGAGTTATTGACCCCTTACTTTTCCTAATTTACACCGACAGAGACTTCGTAGACAATCCCTCCATGACTTCCTCCTTTTCTACAGCCCCTGAGCCTTCCAAGTCTCCGTAATGGCCACAACATCATAGCTCCAAGTACTGATCCGTGCTCTAGGCTGATCTGCTTGGTCATCCTCTCATATCCCTTTTGCCAATCAACCTTCCAGCTCTTAGCTCCATCCCTCCCCCTCCTGTCTTCTCCTATCATTTCGGATCTCCCCCCCCCCCACTTTCAAATCTCTTACTATCTCTTCTTTCAGTTAGTCCTGACGAAGGGTCTCGGCCCGAAACGTCAACTGTACCTCTTCCTATAGATGCTGCCTGGCCTGCTGCGTTCGCCAGCAATTTTTAATTGTGTTGCTTGAAATTCCAGCATCTGCAGATTTCCTCATGTTTGCTGCTTTGTTCATGATGCTTCTTGCATTAAAGTAGACACATCTCAAGCCATCAGTCTGAGCATATCCCTTCTCTAACACCTGCCTATTCTCCCTCTCTCACTGCCTACAAGCTTTCTCTATTTGTGAACCAACCACCTCTTCCTCCGTGCCTTCAGTTTGGTTCCCAGCCCCCAGCAATTCTAGTTTAAATTCTCTGATAGCCTTAGCAAACTTCCCTGCCAGGAAATTGGTCCCCATCGGATTCAAGTGCAATCTGTCCTTTTTGTACAGGTTACACCTGCCCCAGAAGAGGTCCCAATGATCCAGAAGTCTGATTCCCTGCCCCGTGCTCTAATCCCTCAGCCACGTATCTATCCTCCACCTCACTCTATTCCTATACTCACTGTCGCGTGGCACAGGCAGTAATCCCAAGATTACTACCTTTGAGGTCCTGCTTCTGAACTTCCTTCCTAACTCCTTGTAGCCTGTTTTCAGGACCTCCTCCCTTTCCCTACCTATGTCGTTGGTACCGAAATGTACCACGACATTTGGCTGTTCACCTTCTCACTTCAGGATATCGTGGACACAATCAGAAACATCCCGGATCCTGGCACCTGGGAGGCAAACTACCATCCGTGTTTCTTTCCTGTATCCACAGAATCGCCTGTCTGACCCCCTAACTGTAAAGTCCCCCATCACTGCTGCCATCCTCTTCCTTTGCCTACCCTTCTGAGCCACAGGCCAGAATCTGTGCCAGAGACTGGTGCTTCCCCCAGTAGGTCGTCCCCCCAACAGTACTCAAGCAGGAGTACTTATTGTTAAGGGGGACAGCCACAGGGGTACTGTTCAGTATCTGACTCTTGCCTTTCCCTCTGCTGACTGTTGCCCGCTTGTCTGTGTCCTGAGGCCCCGGTGTGACTACTTGCCTATAGCTCCCCTCTATCACCTCCTCACTTTCCCTGACCAGACGAAGGTCATCAAGCTGCATCTCCAGTTCCCTAACCTGGTCCCTAAGGAGCTGCAGCTCAACACACCTGGTGCAGATGTGGCCGTCCAGGAGGCTGGAAATCTCCCAGACATCCCACATCTGACACCCAGTACAGAACACTGGCCTCACAGACATGCTTCCTATTCCTCACAAGCAGCTTACCTCGCCTCAACCTGTTTTCGCCGAAGCCCCGTTGAATCAAAGTCCTCCTACTCTGTCTCCCTCTCCTCTGATGCCCGCTCTATAAAGCTATCTTCTTTTATATCCTTATCGCTGGTCTAACTCGCTGACATCCACGTGCTTGCGCAGTGGTGCTTCGATCAAAGTGAGGGGCTCAATGCAAAATAATGAACAATGAAAGATTTTGCTTTGTTTTTGAATAAAGATTGTGCTGAGATTTTCTTTTCTGAAAGTAAGTGATGTATCAGTGTTGTTCTAACAAAATAGAAACATAGAAAATCTACAGCACAATACAGGCTCTTCGGCCCACAATGCTGTGCCGAACATGTACTTACAAACCCCATTTCCAGAAAAGTTGGGATATTTTCCAAAATGCAATAAAAACAAAAATCTGTGATATGTTAATTCACGTGAACCTTTATTTAACTGACAAAAGTACAAAGAAAAGATTTTCAATAGTTTTACTGACCAACTTAATTGTATTTTGTAAATATACATAAATTTAGAATTTGATGGCTGCAACACACTCAACAAAAGTTGGGACAGAGTTAAAATAAGATTGAAAAGTGCACAGAATATTCAAGTAACACCAGTTTGGAAGACTCCACATTAAGCAGGCTAATTGGTAGCAGGTGAGGTATCATGACTGGGTATAAAAGTAGCATCCATCAAAGGCTCTGTCTTTGCAAGCAAGGATAGTCGTGGCTCACCCCTTTGTGCCAAAATTCGTGAGAGAATTGTTAGTCAGTTCAAAAGGAACATTTCTCAACGCAAGTTGCAGAGAATTTAGGTCTTTCAACATCTACAGTACATAATATTGTGAAGAGATTCGGAGAATTCAGAGACATCTCAGTGCGTAAAGGGCAAGGTCGGAAACCACTGTTGAATGTATGTGATCTTCGAGCCCTCAGGCGGCACTGCCAAAGAAACCGTCATGCTACTGTGACAATTATAGCCACCTGGACTTGGAAGTACTTCGGAAAACCATTGTTACTCAACACAGTCCGTCACTGCATCCAGAAATGCAACTTGAAACTGTATTACGCAAGGAGGAAGCCATACATCAACTCTATGCAGAAACGCCAGCGAGTTCTCTGGGCCCGAGCTCATCTCAGATGGACCAAAAGACTGTGGAACCGTGTGCTGTGGTCAGATGAGTCCACATTTCAGCTAGTTTTCAGAAAAAACGGGCGTCGAGTTCTCCGTGCCAAAGATGAAAACGACCATCCAGATTTTTATCAGCGAAAGGTGCAAAAGCCAGCATCTGTGATGGTATGGGGGTGCATCAGTGCCCACGGCATGGGTGAGTTGCATGTATGTGAAGGTACCATTGACTTTGAGGCATATATTAGGATTTTAGAGAGACATATATTGCCATCAAGGCAACGTCTCTTCCCGGGACGTCCATGCTTATTTCAGCAGGACAATGCCAGACCACATTCTGCACGGGCTACAACAGCGTGGCTTTGTAGACACAGAGTGCGTGTGCTTGACTGGCCTGCTGCCAGTCCAGATCTATCTCCTATTGAAAATGTATGGCGCATCATGAAGAGGAGAATCAGACAACGGAAACCACGGACTGTTGAGCAGCTGAAGTCTTATATCAAGCAAGAATGGACAAAATTTCCAATTGCAAATCTACTACAATTAGTATCCTCAGTTCCAAAATGATTAACAAGTGTTATTAAAAGGAAAGGTGGTGTAACACAATGGTAAACATGCCTCTGTTCCAACTTTTGTTGAGTGTGTTGCAGCCATCAAATTCTAAATTTGTGTATGTTTACAAAATACAATTAAGTTGGTCAGTAAAACTATTGAAAATCTTTTCTTTGTACTTTTGTCAGTTAAATAAAGGTTCACGTGAATTAACATATCACAGATTTTTGTTTTTATTGCATTTTGGAAAATATCCCAACTTTTCTGGAAATGGGGTTTGTACTTTAGAAATTACCTAGGGTTACCCATAGCCCTCTATTTTTCTAAGCTCCATTTACCTATCCAGGAGTCTCTTGAAAGACCCTGTCATATTCGCCTCCACCACCATCGCCAGCAGCCCATTCCATGTACTCTCCACTCTCTGCATAAAACACTTACTCCTGACATCTCCTGTGTACCTGCTTCCAAGCACCTTAAAACTGTGCCCTCTCGTGCTAGCCATTTTAGCCCTGGGAAAAAGTCTCTGACTATCCACACGATCAACGCCTCTCATCATCTTATACACCTCTATCAGGTCAACATAATAAGGTAGGTTCTTCTCATTTTTCGTTCATATCCTACTGATATAAAAAGTGTATCTGGCCCATGGACTTCTCTTGATGATCAGGTTCAATGTAAGCAGATGTGAACATAAAAAAGAAGTAACTTTTTCTAATCTGGAGTTACAGAGATTAATCTTTGTTGTGACAGTAGGATATTACTGAGAGAGTGCTGTGGGTGGAGTGGTGGAGATTATTGGATCAGGATAATTCTACGTCCACCTTCTTAATCAGGGTGTATTACAGGATCCCATTGTTGTCTTTTGTGAAGAATGAGGAAGCTCTTCTTATAGCTTGGTCATTCAGTGCATTCCAGGGCAATGGAGTGCATTCCTATTTGAGTCCATTGCCATTTCATCAACAGAGGCATTTAAGAGAAAAAAATACATATGACCGTGACACAACCTTCACAGAGGTGACTGGGTGAACCTGTCTATCCAAATTCAATTTTGACAATTTATCTACCAAGAGCATTTGGAAATACAGGACAATGGAGCATTGGCTACTTGCTCCATTTTATTGTTAATTCTCATTTGAACAATTAAACCTCAGAACTCTGGATAGAAGATGAATCTTGCCATTTGGACCTAACAAATGAGTAACTAGTTCAGTGATGGATAGGAAACCATAGCCTACTGTTTCGATACTCCCGTTGTGTAATTGGCTTTTCAACTGCAGAAGCTTGAGTTCTAATTAGGAATAATCAAATTATTTTAAATTGTTGCTTTAAAGCATATGATTATTTTTATGCTTGTTGTAGCTCTTTAACAGAATGCTTTAATTTCTATTCTTCAAGTATATTTCCATTTGCAATTTCTGATCACACATTCAGGTGCCTTTTGAACTTCATTGCAAAGATTATAGTAGAATTATGATAATGTATTTATTTTCCTGACTCCTGAATTAATGTATCATCCTTTCTGTTGGGTCTTCAATGTGTATGTGTCTAGCAAATCTGTATCAATTAATGATAATTACTGTCCTCAATCAATGTTTAGTCAGGACTTCTATCCATTTTTTTTACCCTAAACTTGTCTCGGTCAATTAATGATGGAGGTTGCAAATGATGGAATATGGATGGTGATCAACCGTTAAAATGGCTTTAGTTTTGGGAAGCACCACCTACCACTTCAGTTATATTGTCTATAACCATTAAATCATTTAGATAGAGGAATTTCCAACATGATAATTGTAAACTTTTAACTATTAATTTTCCAGCTACAAGAGAATGTATAATCAACAAGAGAAATAATATGATTAATTAAAAACTGTTCTTGGGGATTGAGCTCTTTATACCTGCAGACAACCTCCAAATAAGAATTTGAAGGACCAAACCTAATTTGTGGCCTTTCTGCAATATTGTGCGAATGTTATAATGGCACTAAACTAAAACAGTTGTGGATCTTTAGGCTTCCAACAGTCTGCTATTTAGGATAACATTATTACTGGATATATTTAACCAAGGTAAATTAAAGTTCCTATAGCTATTTCAAATTAAAATACTTTTTCAAATTAAATTAGAATTAAACTAATGGAAATAAAAATCTTGTGTGTTCTACAAAGGGTGTGCGACTGTATTAAATTACAACCCTGGTAGTGAAAGCAAAAACCTATCCCAAAGCTTTCTCAAGCACTGTTGATAAATAAATAAATGTTTCTCAGTTATACCATAATTAGCTTGTTTCATCTATTTCTGCACTTAAAATTCTCCAACTTTATTTTCCCAGTTAGGTATTTTAGTCAAGTACCTGTGGATAAAACACATAAGAAACACAAGAAGTACCTGACTGATTCTTTCAGTCCTAACTGATAAGCTCCAGAACCTTCCATCAGGAAGGAGGTACAGAAACCTGAAGGCACACACTTAGCGATTCAGGAACAGCTTCTTTGCCTCTGTGGTGCGATTTCTAAATAGACATTGAACCCGTGGACACTACCGCACTTTTTAAAATATTTTTTCTGCTTTTGCATGATTATTTTTAATTTAAATATTTCATTTACTTATATATACTTACTGTAAATCTTTTTTCTCTATATTTATCATGTATTGCATTATACTGCCGGTGCCAGGTTAGCAAATTTCACAACATATGTCTATGGCATTAAACCTGATTCTGATTCTGATTAGGACATTTGTCCACTGAAGCCTCATCAACCATTCAATTAGATCATGGCTTATAATTTCACCCCCTCTTTTACCCATTATACCTCCATTTGCAAGAATGTACTTACTGTTAAGTAATTTATTCATGAGAAGATTTCGATACTTTGTGTGGCTCATTATTTTTATGCATTAGCTTAAGGACCAAGTTTTAATATAGCTGCCCACCTGTCTGTTTTCAGATTCATGCAATATTCTCTTGCAGCAAAGCATCTAAATAGATGAAACCAGCACCCTAACGGTTTTGATTTTTTCAGATAATGGCAAACAATTGTTAATTCCTTACCCACATAGAGTTGGCTGTAGAGTTCCAGCCTGGTGTGACCCTGGGTTGGTGCCTTCCTGAAGTCCCTGCGGAGAAGATCTACTTGAAGGCTTGCTTCTTTTACGTTGCGCTCAGCAATGACTCGGTGCCATTGGTCATCATTCAAAGGATTTGGGGATCTCACTGTTAGTTCAACTGGGCCGTTTCCCACATCAAATGAAAACGCAACATCAGATGGTGCTGAAAATAAAAATCATCATTATGTAGTTCGGTTTATAATAATGTAAAGGTTAAACTGGAAAGATGGAAGGAAAATTTGGTGCTGATAGTGAGACAAAATGTAAACATGATTGAGAATAATTAAGATATAATACCTAAAAGTTGCTAGGTGTCTGGATAGGCCAGTTAAGTAAACTATCTGCGAGACCAGTGAATAAGACTTTCAAGAACCAGGTTGCTATCATGTGCTAAATAATAACATAGTGAAATACATCACACAACGGAAAGCAAGTTGCAGGCCTCTGTTGCAGTTAGGTGTAAAGGGACAGAGAGAAAGTGAGAGTGAGAGGGGGAGAGAGAGGGAGAGAGGGAGAGGGAGGGATAGGGAGAGAGAGGGGGGAGGGAGAGGGGGGGAAGGGAGAGAGACAGAGGGAGAGGGAGAGGAAGGGAGGGGGGAGAGAGAGAGAGAGAGAGACACTAATGATTCAGAGCACCATTTGGGATGGGCACAGTGGGAGATGTTGAATGCCTGGAATATTCTTTGCTTTGCCATGTTTTACAAAAGGAGACCACAGAAAGAATATTGCAGAACATACCAAATCTATACTTCTCCTCAATTTGATATCTAAAATGGAATCATAATATGTAGAAAACATTAATATTCCATTTTACAGCACAATTTCAAGGGCATAGCTTTTTCTACTTAACATTTTTACCAGTTTTAAAATCTGCAAGTTCTAAAATTGGATAAAAAATTGTAGATCCAAAAATTCAAACACCATCTTATTCCTTTTGTTGGGCCCAGCAATACATCAATATAAATCTTTCATTTGAGAAAATCCCATATACTGTATAATATTGAGAAGATATTAAAAATTTCAGTATCTTTACTCGTCACAAGCACGCAGGAAGACAATGAGAATGGCTGAAAGGGCGTCTGTAATAATCTACTTCCCATGAGGAAAGTGATAATTACATTACCAATCACTGAAAGATGATATACATTCCTGTGGTAATTTGCTAATTGCCCATATGTCAAATCAGACAAAATGTGAAAAATGGATAGATTTTTTCATCTGACTTCTGATGAACCACTAACTAACTGCCTTATAAATCTGGAAGGTGATCAACAGCATATTCCTGAAATTCAAGACAAGCCGTATTAGCAGATTTTTTCCTTATAAGGTGTAAGTAATTTTTGTAGCCCATACCAGGGGTGATTGATAAGTTCGTGGCCTGAGTCAGAAGAAGTCAATTTTAGAAAACCTAGCACATTTATTTTTCGACGTAGTCTCTTCCTACATTTACACACTTAGTCCAATGGTCGTGGAGTATACGGATCCCTTCTTTGTAGAAGTCGGCATCTTGGACCTCCAGAAAGTGGTCCACAGCAGGGGTGATTGATAAGTTTGTGGCCCAGGGTAGAAGGAGATGAGTTATCCAGCTCTTGTTACATGCACGTGCAGTTCAACTCCTTGAGTGATTATGCAGAAAGTTTGAAGTTAACAACTTATCTCCTTCTACCTTAGGCCACAAATTTATCAATCACCCCTCGTACCTTGGTTATATTTTGGTTATGATAATGATAGCAAAGAAAATTCCCACATTCATTCCCTACATATTTCAATATCTATCAATCAAAATTTCTATTTATATAGGAAGCCCACATAAGCAAGCTTTATGTTATTGTTTTTATATGCAAAACATTTATAAATTCAAAATGTTAGTGTTTTAAACAAGTCATACACCACTTCTTTGAGCATCTCTGCTCCATCCACAAAAAGCGGAACTTGCCAGTGGCCAAACATTTTAATTCCAATTCCTATTCCTGATCCGACATGTCGGTCCATGTCCTCCTCTTATGCCAAGATGAGGCCACCCTCAGAGTGGAGGAGCAACACCTTACATTCTGTCTGGGTAGTCTCTGACCTGATGGCATGAATATCAATTTCTCCTTCTGATAAAAAAATTCCCTCCCCTTCCCTTCTTCCTCTATTCCTCTTTTACCTCTGCTCACTGCCTATCACTTCCCCTTGAGTCCCCTCCACCTTCCCTTTCTCCAATGGTTCACTCTCCTCTCCGATCAGATTCCTTCTTCTCCAGCTCTTGACTTTTCTCACCCACCTGCTTGCACCTATCACATTCCAGTTAGCTTTCATCTCCTCCCCCAAACACACTTTTTTAAAAATTCAAGCATCTTTCCCCTTCCTTCTCAGTCCTGAAGAAGGGTCTCGGCCCAAAATGTCGACTGTTCATTCATTTCCATAGAAGCTGCCTGACCTACTGATTTCCTCCAGCATTTTTGTGTGTTTCTTTGGATTTCTAGACTTTCTGCAGAATTTTTTGTGTTTATAGTCATTTCAAGTCTTGTCTCATTTAACAAGTATCTCACCCAGCATCTTCGAACTTTTTGATTATCTTGTCTGTCTTATTGACACAATAAGATCAAAGAGCAACATATATATTTTATACACAATACAACAAATACACATGAAATCTTAAATTATTATTGCCACTTTCAGCTGTGTTGTGAGGTAATGGGTAACCTTTTAGTTCCTACTTCAAAAGAAATGTGCCTATTCATAAGTGAATCTAGTTTTACTTTGCTGTCCAAAAAAAGGCATATTTTGAGAAGATTCTGCATAGAATGGATTTGTTGAAAGGGATTTGTATTGTGTGGATCTATTTCTTTTGGAGCAATGACCACCCCCCCCCCCCATTATTGTAAAAGAATGTTTATTTGGAATATGGGTTTATGAAAGGGAAATTTAATGTTTTGTACATATACAGTTTCATGTTGCATTAATCTAAAGAGGGAGGAAGTGTAACGTATGGATCTATGGAGCAGTGACCCCCCCCCTCCCCTTAGCACTATGTGTTGATCTGTTGTATGGGGATGCTTTGTTGCCTATGCATGCACATTTTTCTTTCTCTCTCTCTCTCTCTCTCACTGGCTGCAATATGTATACATTAGTTAAATGTGTGCATTTATTTAATATATATATGTAATTGTGCACAGATACAACAAATTGGGGACGAGTATGAAGCTGATTGTCAGAAAATATCATGAACTGCACCAACAGATATAGCACAATTACAGGACGAAACAGCGAGAATTAATCAGCATGAGAAGGCTGTCATGGATGCAAACAAATGCTTGAGTACGCAGAGTAACAGTGAAAGACATGCAGAATTTAAAGTGAAAATAATATGGTGATGGCTTCAGTCTGGAAAGTTGATGAATTTGTTAGTGCTAATGAGGGCTGGGAGTCGTATATCAAGAGGATGGAACTGTACTGTAACGCAAACAACATGGAGGAGCAAAAGAAAGTCTCTGCACTTCTTAGCTTAATGAGTTTAAGGATGAAACTTAGTAACCCCTACAAAGCTAGCAAACAACACGTTCGATGAAATTGGTACAATTTAACAAAATAATTTGAGCCCTAAACCACTGATAGTAGCTGAGAGACTTAGATTTTTCAAAGTGAACCAGTCAAAAATGAAAGCCTTTCTGAATACATTGCAGAACTGTGCAAGCTTTCCCAGTAATGTGACTTTAGAGATGGACTTTCTGATGTGACATGCACTCAAATGATGTTACTGGCAGAAAGAGACCTAACCCTAGACAGGCATCGATCGTTGCAGTACCGTTAGAGACTGCAGCAAAGGATGCAGCAGAACTACAGAATGTGAAATGACAAAATGTCCCTGAATGGTGCAAAAAATCCAAAAATGTTATCGATGTGTCACATTCTCCCATGATACAAATGACTGTTGGTTCAAAGAAGTCTGCAGAAAGTGTCACAGACAAGGCCACATAGAGAGAATGTGCAAGGGAGACAAAATTCTCAACTGACTGAAAAGTCCCAAACACAAAACTAAGCAAATGCATAAAGTTACCAAATGTAAAACAAATCATGACAAAGGTGAACTGTAATGCCTAGAACTGCATGGTATTACCGAAGCAGATTGTAATATAATATGGATCGCAATAGATGTGTCTGGTGTAAAAATGAAAATGCAGGGTCAGCTTTGTCCATAATTCCAGAGGCTGACAACAATAGACTGTTTTCTACAATACCATTAGAAAAGACCCCAGTGATGCCAAATACCACACAGGCAAAAAGATATACCCCAAAGGCAAACTGAAAGTGAAGGTGATGTGTGGAGGTCAAACACAGCAGTTAGAACTTTATATATTGAAATATGGACAGCCAGCACTTTTCAGATGTGAATGGTTGAGAAAAATCCAACTAGATTGGCACTCAATCAAAGCTCTCAGTGTGGCACCAACAGGCGTCAGCAGTCCAGATGGTAGCATTAACCAGAGACCGACACTGCTGCTTCATGCTAATGAGAAGGTGTTTGAGAAGGGAATTGGTAAACTCAAAGTTATGAAGGCCAGAATCGAATTGGATGAAGCAGCAACACCAAGATTCCATAAAGTGCCTTACGCATTACGTCCTAAAGTGGATGCTGAACTTCAGAACTTGGATGTATCTGGCATTCTCTCAGAGGTTGAGTGGAGTGATGGGACCACACCCATTGTCCCAGTGATCAAGAAAGGGAAGGTCGGAGCTGTTGGCATGTGTGAGAATTTCAAAGTGAGCATCAACCCGGTGCTGTGTACTTTGCAGAGTCCCGACCATAAATAAAAGACATTTTTGCACCTTTGGTAGGTGGGGAGAGGTTTTCAAAGATTGACTTGTGTCACGTGATCAGCAACAATGAATATATAATTGAGTCAGTTTTGAAAAAAACAAGCAAACATTTATTAAACACTGCTCAACAATAGTGAAAAATATTCAATGACCAACTTAACCGGAAGTTAACTGCTATAGGGCAACTGTGGAGCAGTTCTTAAAATGGTAAATTCGAAAACAGTTCTTAAACTGGTAAATTCGAACACAGTCTTAAAGTGGTAAATTCGAAAGTCCAAGTGATTTACACAGTCAATTAGGAGAGACTCGTCTGGAAACGAATTTCTTCGAAGACGTGACGTTACTGCTGATTCTCCAAAGGATTCATGACAAAGGAAATAAAACGGCTTCAAGGAACTGACTTTTTTCACTGCACAAACTTCCCTGATCTTGCAGGAGTTATCTCAGATGCAGGTCACTATTTCTGGAAGAAGATTCCATAAGGTCGATCCTGTATTAAACCACCGAACGACACCAACTTTACTCGATCCTTCGGGCTCCCGTACTTTAGTAAGGTCTTCACTGTCCAATACTAGACTTACAATAGAAAGTAAAACTCCACTTTAAAACGAAACTACGTCATGAGATGAATACGCAGCATAACGGAGTAACTGTCGAATTAACTGACGAACTAAACTGAAACTAACTGCGTCACAACAGGGGTTTCCCTTTATATACCTGTTGAGAATATGTCAACACATGACCTCACACTGGCGGGAAAATTACATCACCCCACCATCATAAGACCATTACATCAGGATCACAAGATATTCAATTACATTATGGTCATAAGACAGTCTCAAGATACCCACGAGGTATGTAACACTTGTCACAAGGCTATATACAAATGAAGATTGAGGAATCAAGCAAGAAGTTCCTCACAATCAACACTCACAAGGGACTGTTCCAGTATAATTATCTCATCTTTGGTATCACATCAGCTCCAGCAATTTGGCAAAGAGCAATGGACCAAGTGCTCCAAGATATCCAGAAACACAATGTTACCTTTATGACATCATCGTGACTGGCAAAAATAATGAAGAGTACCTCCAGGACCTTGATAAAGTGCTTACCAGTCTGAGTGAGTATGGTCTGTGTGCAAAGAGAGAGAAATGTGAGCGTTTCAAGAATGTAATATCATATTGTGGACATGTCATTGACAAGCAGGGCTTACTTCAGTCACAAGAGAAGATTGAAGCATTGCTTCAGGTACCCAAACCAGAAAACATGTCACAACTCAGGTCATAATTGGGCCTTGTAAACCACTACCACTGGTTTCTCCCGAATATTGCTACAACACGTCATCCATTGAACAAAGGCAGGCAGGGACCAAGTGAGAATGGTCTGAAAGATGTGAACGAGCATCCAATGAGGCAAAAAGACTAATAACATCTGATGAACTGCTCACGTATTATGATCGATCCCTGCCCATCAGACTGGTGTGTGATGTGTTCCCTTATAGTATTGGAGCCATTTTGTCACACGTTATGAAAGATGGATCTGAACGCCTGATTGAGCTTACTTCAAGGTCACTGATGAGCACAGGATGCAACTACGCACAGATCAACCAAAAGTTCCTTGGTCTAGTATCAGGAATAAAGAAGTTCCATCACAACCTCTACGGACAAAAATTTGTGCTGGTTACTGATCACCAGCCCCAGGAAGGGAATTCCAGTAATGACTGCTACCTGATTACAATGTTGTGCACTATTTCTAGAAGCTCACTCTTATGACACAGAGTTCAAGGGTACCAAACAACACAGCAACGCTTATGGCTTGGCACATCTTCCACTATTGGCAGCTGAAGAAGAAAAATTTTCATACTGTGATCCAGCAGAAGTGTTCCACACTGCATTGGTGGACCAGTTGCCAGTAACAAATTCCGAAATACAAAGGGAAACAAAGAATGATCTGACATTGTCAAAAGTCTAAGAAATTACTTAGCAAGGATAACCAGCTCATGGTAATCCTATATTTCCAGAGTTCTCAGTGAGATGAGACCAACTGTCGGTATGTCAAAGAACACTGATGTGTGGATCTTGTGTTGTGGTTCCCTCTAAGCTGTACACCAAAGTGTTAGAAAATCTGCATGAAGGGTACAGTCAAGATGAAGAGTCTCACCCAGAGCTATGTGTGTCCCTCTTTTGCTCACTGAATACACCAGTTAAGGCCATCTGTTGGTGCGTGCTTTTAGTTGTGCACAGACATAACAGGATGGGGATCTGAGGATTGGCAGGACAATGTAGTACATTAGTACAGAGTCCTTTAGGACTCTCAGTTCGATGTTAACTCAATTCAGTGCAATTAATTATGATTTATTTAAGAATACCATTCAAAATCAACAGTTTTGGAAGCACATTTGAGAATTTCCATCCTTTTGGGAGGAAGTAGAGCTCGTTCTCTATACCTTCTCATCTTGTTCCACACACGACCGAGATCCTTACTGGCCCTTCCATATGAAAACTGGTTATATTTTATGCCGAAGTCAAAACTGCGGAGACAATTATTGAATGTAGTGACAACAAATTCAACTGTAGTGCTGCACTTGGAGACTCATCATTTGATTATTGAACCTTGCTGTCCTAGCTTTCATGGTATGATTTCACAATCCAGAGTGAAATCCTGCCTGCATCCACAATGCAGGCTTTTGGATTTTTGGATTGTTCATTGGATTAAGGGTCTTATGCCTGTTAAAGCAATACATAAGATTTTTTTTCCCAAAGACCAGCCCAACATTATCCAAGCCCAAGCATCTTCTGGAGAATAGATTGATCATGTATCCACTTGTATACAAATCTGCTGATATGTTTGCCTATCAGACAAGGCTGATTACACTTCTAAAATTATTCAGTGGTTATGAAGGGCTTTTAAAATCCCAGAGTTGTGGAAGATGCTATATAAATAAAGAGGCTTAAGGATCATACTTGTAAGTTACTTCTCTTTTTGGCTTAGAATGCAAAAGGCTAACCTACTCATATAAATACAGTCAGTGTCCACATTATTAGGTACACCTACACTCGTGCTTATTAATGCAAATATCTCATCAGCCAATCATGCAGTAGCAACTTAATGCATAAAAGCAAGCAGTCATGGTCAAGTGTTTGTTCAGACCAAAAACATCCAAATGCGGAAGAATGTAATCTAAGTGACTTTGACCATGGAATTATTGTTGGAACCAAATGGGATTGTTTGAGTATCTCAGAAACCACTGATCTCCTGGGAATTTTTTTAACACAAGATGGTCTCTAGTTTTACAGAGAATGCTCTGAAAACAAACGAAAAAAATGAACATGCAATGAGTGGCTGTTCTTTGGGCAAAAATGCCTTGTGAATGATAGAGGTCGGAGGAGAATGGCCAGACTGGTTCAAACTGACAGGAAGGTGACAGTAACTCAAATAGCCACATGTTACAACAGTGGCGTGCAGAAGAGCCTCTCTGAATGTACAACACATTGAATCTTGAGGTGGATGGGCTACAGCAGCAGATGGCCATTGACACACACTCAGAGGCCACTTAATTAGGTAGAGGAAGTTCTGTGTAAAGTGGCCACTGAGTGTACGTGTATATTACATATACAACAAACAATATACAGTAATGCTCAAAATCGAGGATACAAGTTAAATAATTTATTCACGTATTTCCCTTTTTGTATAGCATGGTTTTCCCAGAATGTTGCTTTTGGTTAACATATTTGTATTTTTTATTGTAAATATAATCTTGCATTGTTGATTGTGGGATGCCTGTTTGAAATTGTGTTTCAATTCCCCTTCTGGGTCTAGCAGAAAATCGAAGTATGGAAGCACTGCACTGTTGCAGGATGCTTCGCTGCGATGTGAGGTATGTTCAAGGCCCAACCTCTGAGAAGGATACACAATATGAAAAGTCAGCATTCTGAAGAAAAGCAGTGGAGCTCTACCTGGTACATTGGACAACATTTATTCCTCAATCATGAACTGAAATCTGGTTATCTAGATTTTATCACATTGCAGGGTGTGGGAACATCCCGTCCTTAAATTTTACATCTTTTAATTCACTGGCTGTGAAATCCTTTTGGATAATTTGAGACCATGAAAAACAAATGGAAATTCAAGCTTTCTTGTTCATTCGTTCACACTTATACTTGTTCAATTCTACTGCACCTATAAATTTGCCCTTGAATCCCACCTAATCTACACCATAAAATTATACATTACTTCAAAATGTTTACAATATCTTGCCGTGCTAAAGTATCAAACATCAGATTAATTTAATGGTAATGCTAAAAGTAAAGCTTCCATCTTTTTTAACTGTGCGGAACTAGTACAAATATGGTACTCTTACAATCAGGCCTTAATAAAGACTGATACAAGATCATCTCATATGGTTATATAATTGCTTAGGGATACCTTTGCTTTGTGATTTGTGGAAAAAAGCCACTATTTGTTTTTATTCAAATGACAATTATTTAAATGATACTTACATATAAGTAATTTCCAAGTTTTTCTTCCTCACCCCATTCCTCCTAGAGATAACAGGGATAGAGGTCCTCTAGTTGTCACCTACCACCCAACGAGCCTCTGCATCCAACATATTCACCATGACTTCCACCATAGAACTATAGAGTCATAGAAGACATCAGCACACGAACAGGCCCTTTGGCCCATCTAGCCCATGCTGAACCATTAATCTCCCTAGTCCCATCGACCTGAACCTAGACTATGGCACTCCAAACTCGTCCTTTCCAAGTATCTATCCAAAGTTTTCTTAAGTGTTGAAATCAAGCTCACATGCACCACTTGCACTGGCAGTGTGTTTCACACTCTCAGAACCCCCTGAGTGAAGAGGTTTCCCCTCATGCTCCCCTTAAACATTTCAGCTTTCACCCTTAACCCATGACCTCTAGTTGTAGTCCCACCCAACCTCAGTGGGAAAAGCCTGCTTGCATTTACCCTATCTATATCCCTCATGATTTTGTACACTTCTGTCAAATCTCTTCTCAATCTTCTACATGCCAAGTAATAAGGTCCTAACCTATTCAATCTTCCTATATAAATCAGATCCTCCAGACCTAGCAACAGCCTTGTACATTTTCTCTGTACTCTTTCATATTATTTACATATTTCCTGTGGGTAGGTGACCAAAACGGGACACAAGACTCCAAATTAGGCCTCAGTAACACCTTTTACAGTTCCAACATAACATCCCAACTCCTGTACTCAATACATTGATATATGTGCCAAACGCTTTCTTTAGGAACCTATCTACCTGTGAGATCAGAGCTCTACTTCCTGAGCTATGCAGCCTTCTGAACACCGTCTCCAATGTGATCCCACCACCAGGCTTGCATTCTCATTTCCTTCCTCCTCCACTTTCCACAGGTATTGCATTGCCTGTACTCTCTTCCTATTGATCCCCCTCCTGGTACGTATCATTGCAACTGTGCTGAGTGTCACATTTGCCCCTACACCTCCTCCCTCACCACTATATATGGCTCTAAACAGTCCTTCCAGGGGAAGCAGTCCTTCACATGTGAATCCATCAGTGTTATTTATTGCGTCTGGTACTTCTTGTGTGACCTCCTGTACAATGGTGAGACCAGTAGCAAATTCAGTACTGCTTTATCAAGCACTTTTGCTCTGTCTGCCATAACAACCAAGATCTCTGAGCAGTCAGCCATTTAAATATAACATCCCATTCCCATGCTGACACGTCTGTTCACAGCCTCCTGCCAAGCTGAGGCCAGAAGCAAATTAGAAGACCAACATCTCATATTCTGCCTTAGTAGTCGTCTCCAAGCTGATGGCCTGAAAATCCAACTTCAGGTAATCACAACGCTCTGTCCCCACTTTTATTTTCCCTTTCTTAACAGCTCCCATCCGTCTTCCCTTTCCCCTCTTCCACCCTCTCGGTCTGTCCATCGTTCACACATTCCTCCCACTGATACCCCTCCTCACCATCCTCCCTTTATTCCTTGGTCCACTAACCTCTCCCACCATATTCCATCTTCTTCAGCCCTTTGTCACCTCCTCCTATCATCTCCCAGCGTCTTACATCATTCCCACTGCCCCTTCCTCTCTTGTTTATCTTCCCCCTTTCACTTGGATTCACCATCTCTTACTCCACCCCTACCCTAACATTTTGTAATGGCTTCTGCCCTCTTTCTTTCCAGTCATAAGGAAGGCATTGACCTGAAGCATCGATTGTCCATTTTCCTCTATAAGTACTGCCTGACCTGTTGTGTTTCTCCAGCATTTTGTGTGTTGCTCCAGAGCTCCAGCATCTGCAGTCTTTCTTGTGTCAAATATTTTCCTCTGTCCTGTTTGAATTTATACTGTTAGTTCTGGCAAGTTGAACCACTAAGATACTGCCAAACTGGACTAATTTTGGACAACTTCATGCCAGAGGTTTCGTTGCTTTTAAGAAAAGCAAACTAGCTTAACAGCAAAAAAAAGAATGAATAATAGAAATTTCATGTGCATGGTACCACAAAGAATTATTGACACTTTTTGTTCCCATATTGCTAATTATACCACTCTTAAAAGTCCAAATGAATGCTCATGGTATAACCTGCAAACTAAAGCTCTGAGGCAGTCTGACCTTTTATCAACATAAATTTAGCAAAAGCTCCAAGGAAACAGAAGACATGATATTGCTCAGTAGGCAATTAAGTATGTTTAGATCCTGACAATAGCAAATTATATGACATTTGAGAACGTCTCGCCACTTTGCATATTTTAAAGTGGGATGTAATTTCCCTAAAAGCTTGTGGTTGGAGAAATGCTTTCACTGATATAATAAAATACTATCACTGAAATTCATAATGGAACAGGATGACAGGTCTTACAGCTCAAATCCTATTACTTCACAAATGACTAATTTTACTTGAGGAATAAGTATTTGTTAAACATAACTAATATTAGATTCCAATAATTCACGATCTGTTGAAATATCTAGTACTTTATTCATCAGATTGTTTAAACATGTTAAATATAAATGACAAGTAAATTGAAAGCGATTTATAGGATTATTGAAAGGAAGAAAATTTATTATTTCAGCGTACCTCAATATTGAGTGACTTTACTTACAAATGTTAAGATAGAATTAATGAGGATTATAAAAGTGAGAAGTTCATAGTTTGTTGACCTAATCAATTGCAGAACAGAAATATAAACTGAACCATTTATACCACATTACAAACTGATCCACGGGTAGATTAATATTAGTTGTGATTTTCACAAATTTAAATTTTTGAAATTAAATGCATCTAAAATTATCTGTAATTATTAAACACAGTGACGTTTATGAGCACACAGGTTTGTTATCCTGTTATTTGAGTAATACTCCTAACATATCTCAGAGCTAAATTCCTGAATGTAGAAGTGATTTGTCCTTTACTCAAGTCATTATTTTATGATAGATCAATCCATGTTGTTTGAGATATATTTCCTTAATCTGGCTCTTCACTTATGTTTTGTTCAGACATTTAAAAAAGAAAGATTTATTTTGAACTGTATGTGATTAAAGTTGACTGTTGAGCACACTATATTTTACCTCTGAAGACGATCTTCTTGCCCAGAGAGCACATAAAATACGTAGATCCACTTCACCTTTGGTCCCGAAAACCATTTACATATGTTTCCATAAATTAACTTTAGTCAAATAACATGGAGCCCGCTGAATGTACACTGACCATCAGGCATCTATTACCCATTTTCACTAATCTCATTTAAAAACAAATTCTCCTGATTCACCCACCATACCCACCAGATTCTACCTGCTCACTTACAAAGGTGGGGAAACTTACAGTGGCCAATTAACATTACAATGAGAGGCAGGAGAGATAGGACCACTTTCTCAATTTCTCCATCTATCGACTTATTTATATTTATTGAGATACAATAAATGGAGCAGTCCCTTCTGGCTCTTTAAGACACACAGCCCAACAATCCCCTCATTTAATGCTAGCCTTATCATGGGAGCATTAATCATGACCAATTATCCTAACAACCGGTAGGATTTGTTGATTTGGTGAGTGGGGTAAATATGAGATATCCAAGTTTGCGGTTGACATGAAAATAGGTCAAAGGTAATGCTGCAATAAGGACGTGTGGACTCTGTATAGACCGTAGATAGCTGAGACAATGGGTAACATTTAGGAACTAGAATTTCATGTGGGAAAGTATAAGATCATGAACTATGGTAGGAGGGATGAAAAGGCAGATTGTCGTCCGAATGGAGTGAGACTGCAATTGAGCGTACAGGGGAATCTAGATGCTGAGCATAAAGCAGAAGAAGTTAGCATGCAGCGTAGCATGTAATTAAGAATGCAAATTGCGCATTGACCTTTATTGTCAGGATTTAAAATTTAAAAGTATAGAAATATTGTTACTTAGCGAGGTCACATCTGGTACTGTCTATAGTTTCGGTTCCTTAGTTAAGTAAGGATACACCGGTTTTGGATGCAGTTCAAGAGGGCTAATGCCAGGGATGAAAGGGGTTGTCCAGTCATGAATGCTAGGCAAGTCAGGACTTGGGGAGTATGAGAGATGATCTTATTAACCCATATGAAACCTTAGGGGAGCATGAAACGACAGATATTGAGATGTTTCGATGAGTGGAAGATTCTCAAATGAGGGGACAGAGTTAAAAGATGAGAAAGCAGACATTTAAGACTGTGGCGCATAGGAATTTCTTCCCCAAAAGCGTGGAAAGTCTATACTAATCTCTACCCCAGAGGGTTGTGGAAGCTAAGTCATTTGGAGCACTCTAAGATATCAAGGATTTGAGTGCTATTTGGAACTGCCACAGAAAATGAATGAGACCTGGGGCAGATCAGCAATGGGAGGGGCTGATTGAGGGGCAGGTGATAAACTCCTGCTCCTGTTTTCTTGTGCTAGGGCATAATCTAGACATGTGGCCCGTTTACAATTCCATCTCCTTGTTTCTCGTTTGACAGGCTGCCACCCACCACTGGCCCTTTGCAGATTTCTTACCAGAAGTAGCTTTTCCTTCAGGTCTCCTGACTTCCTAGCTATGCCTGCACTTTTGCTGTACAAAATCTCATTCTCTAATACTTTGGTGTATTCCCAGGCCCCACTTTGACTTATTTTGATGACCACTTGCTGTTGCTTCCTTATCACAACAGTTCATTAAAAATGTCTTTACTTTCCAAAGCTACACACACACCAGACTCCTTTTCACCTTCACGTGACCCAGAGGCAAAATACTTTGCATTTCTTTTCATAAAGGAAAGGGGTTTTGTTGATGTACTTTAGGTGAAAAGGTGTGAAAATATTGAATGCAATAAACAGAGTAAGAGAGGCAGAATCACTCTTTTAGTAAGAAAAGGTTTGCAACTTTGCCATGGTGACATATTATTGGTATCAATTCAGATGGAAAGAAAACATTTAGAATGGCACAAATTAATGTAAAATATTCAGCATGACTTTGATAAGGGAAACTCTAACCTGATTGAGTTGCTTATGGAGTGAAAATAAGGGCAGTGTGTTCAATGCAGTCAATACGGACTTTATCAATGTTTTTGATGAAGTCCTACAGGATAGGCCAGCTAAAAAAGTAAAAGCCCATGAGAGGTTGGCAAATTAGTTTCAAAACTAACTCAATGGCAGGAGACAAAGGGTGATAGGTGTTAGGAAGATTGCATTTGCACTGCAGCTGGTTCAGGTGAGATTTATGTGGTAATCCCAAAAATTCAAGATTTTAGCAATGACGAGAGATTGGATAAGATGGGGATATTTGATTCGGAACAGAAGAGGCTGAGGGAAGACTGAATTAATGCATATAAAATTATGATGGTCATAACTACGTCAAATGAGGATCCAGAACCATGAAGTATGAAAAACTAAGGAGTGTATAACACCGTGAACCCATGTATATGGGAGCAGAATTAGGTCATTGAGCCCATTGAATCTGATCCACCATTCAACCATGGCTGATTTTCTCTTAACCTTATTTTCTTGCCATCTCCCTGTAACCCTTAACTTTACCGATATGAATCTATCAAGCTCAGCCTAAATTACACCTAATGACTTGGCCTCAACAGCCCTCTATGGCAATGAATTGAATTCACCTCTGTCTGTCTGAAGAAATTCCTTCTCATTTCAGTTTTAAAGGGATGTCCCCTTATTCTGAGGCTGCGTCCTCATATCCTAGACTCTCCTACTAATTGAAACATTTACTCTCCTCCACTCTATCTAAGCTTTTCAGTATCTGGCAGGTTTCAATGAGATTCCCTCCTAATCATTCTGCACTCTATCAAGTCAGGCCCAGCGATAACAAACGCTCCTTATTTGTTAAGCCTTTCATTCTGGGATCAATCTTACAAATCTCCTTTGCATTCTCTCCAGGGCCAACACATCCTTCCCTCAATATGGGGCCGAGTATTCCAAATGTGTTCTGATCAATGCTTTTAAAGCTTCAGCAGTGCATCTTTGCTTTTATGTTCTAGTCTTCTGGAAATAAATGATAACAATGCATTTGACATCTTTACTATTAACTCAACCTTCAATCTGAACTGGGTGTTCCAAGTTCCTTTGCACTCTCATTTCAGAATTTTCTTCCCATTTAGGAAATAGTCTGTACCTTTGTTCTTCTTATCAAAGTGCATTACCTATAATGTTTTCTACCAACCACTTCCTTGCCCATTCTCCCAAGCTGACCAATTCTCCTGGTGACTCCTTGTCTCTGTAACACTGCCTTGTTCCTCCACCTACCCTGGTATGATCTGCAGCAATATAATGAAAATAAGTGATTGAAGGAGGGGAATTGAATAAAAGATAAGTATGTGGTGGGGGGTGCGTTAAGAAATACTTGGATGACTGCTTGAAAAGCAGAGAAGTGGGTAGATCTTTGTTGACTGCACAGAAACAATGAACTGAACGGGCCCATTCTGTGTTGTAATTTTGTTTTGATATATGTTTCACTGCTCAATATCGCCAGTGTTTCAGCTTGGCAGAAATATCCTCAATATATGTATTTCTTCATAAAACACCAAATTCATAGCTTTGGCACAATTTCCTCTATCAAGTGGATGAACACATTGATTTTGTGCACAATTTCACTGGCAAGTCCCCTGCCATTTGCCACCAATTCTTCGTCTCAATTTCATTCTGACATCTATGTCTTTGGCCTTCAGATCTGTTCAAATCATCTTCAGACTTGAAGAACAATACTTTCTATTCAGCAGGATGCAACTCTCTTGCCTCAATGTTGACCTTAACTATACCTCCAGCAAATACAGTTGCATTTACTTTCTGAGCACATATCCATATTTACCTAAGAAAAGCCATGAATGGAATATGATGAATAAAATGGATTAGAAATAAGCTTTATTAATAACACTGTCTCCCACTTTGGTATAATTAACCAGAATTCCTTTCTGGGGCTTGTGACAAGATTTAAGAAAATCTAGATGAACCTGACTCACAGACTAACTGGCAAATCTGATTTTCTCTGATCTCTAATAAATGCCAGAGTACTAAATATTAGAATATTGAATATTAAATACTAAGTACTAAATCCAGCTGGCTTAACATATAATCAACTGTAAGATGTTTTCAACCTCAAGATATACTAAGTAACTTCATGATACTCAGAGATAAAGAAAGAAAGTATAAAACGCTGAAGAATTGCATGATCATGACCAAAACACAATGAAATGCTAATCTACAGAAAGTCTATATCTTCCAAGAGTGGGCTAATGTAGTGAGAAGGGAAATGAAATAATAGCAACACACACAAGACACTGGAGGAACTCAACATGTGGAGGAAAATGAACAGTCGACGCTTCCCTCCATAGACGATGCTTCCAGTCTTTTGTGTGTGTTGATTCAGATTTCCAGCATTACAGTCTCTCTAGTGTCTCCGAAGTGGAAGTTTAAAGTTCATAGTAAATTTTATTACAAAGTACATTAAAGTCACTACATACAACCCTGAGATTTGCTTTCCTGTGAGCATATCTGTAGAAAAGGAACTATAACAGGATCAATGAAAGATCAGCTAGAGTGCAGAAGGCAACAACTTGTGCAAATGCAAATATAAATAAATAGCAATAAATAACGAGAACATGAAATAACAAGATAAAGAGTCCTATAAGTGAGATCATTGGTTATGGAAACCCCTCAATGGATGGGCAAAAGAGTGCAGTTATCCCCTTTTGTTCAACAGCCTGATGGTTGTGGGGTAGCAGCTGCTCTTGAACCTGGTGGTGCGAGTCCTGAGGACCTTGATGGCAGCAGTGAGAAAAGAGTCTGACCTGGGTGGTGAGATCTCTGAGCCGGAATACTTAAAATAAAGAAGTGAAAAGCTATTGCCCAAACGTTTATGAATTATTAATAAAATGAAACAAGCATGTCTAATCAATTCTTTTGGTTTTTACTTCCCATTTTTAAACCAACCTAAGGCCAAGCTAACAATGTGGTTTAGAAAATTCTCTTGAGATGAAATTCCTTTCAGGCATTAATGTTAAATGACCTAAAGCAAACTGTCAACCTATTTTTCTCTTCTAGGTTTTCTTTTTCATTGAAGACTATGGGAAAATAAATCTGTGGAAAACAAAATCGTAAAATGAAAATTGTAAAGAGTGAAAGTGACTGATAACTATTTATAACACCATTGGTGTTAATATCCATGAAAAAATAATCTGTTATGTTTTCACTTCAGGATTAAACATGGGATTCCTTTATATATCCAGGGCTCCATAATGCCACATTTACTTGCCTCTTTCAGTCAAGTAGTCAAAGAATCAAACAACATGCAAACAGGTCATTTAGCCCAACTCATCTATGCTAATCAGTGGTATCCTTCCGTTTTAATCTCATGGCCCAGCATCTGGTCCACAGCCTTCTATGCTTAAATAATTCAAGCATTCATCTAATCTCATTTTAAATGCTGTCAGTGACCTAGCTTTAACCAATATCCTGGACAGTGAATTCCAGGTATTGATCATTCTCTGGATGAAGAAGACCCTCCTCTATATTCCTTCTCCTTTACCCTAAACCTGCGTCCTCTAATTGTATCTACCTATGAGGAAAACCTTCCTTGCCTGATCTGTCTATACTCCTCATAATATTATATACTTCAGTCATGTCACCTCCTAACCTCCTCTGTTCCAAGGAGAACAAACCTGGTTTCTGCAGACTCTCCTCCTAACTGAACTGCTACGTATCAGGCAACAACCTCTTAAATTCTTTCAGCATCCTCTCCAGCACTATCACATCCTTCCTAAAATATGATAACCAAATGGGCATGAGGTTTGGCCAGTATTTTATAAAGTTGGAACTAATCAATGAAGGCCAGTATCCCATATGCCTTCCTAATCAAGTTATCTATCAGTGTTGCCAGCTTCAAGAATCTCAAGACTTCTACTCCAAGGACCCTCTGTTCCTCAATACCTCCTGTGAAGCCCTCTGTGAGGTTCCCTGTTGCTCAGAGTCAACGATGGATGTTGAACCCCAGCTCGCTACAGGATACGAAAGCCAGGCAGTACAATATGGAGAGCCAGATGTGGCCTCCACCTTTCCACGCAGCTGATGAATCCAAAGAAACAGCAGGGACCATTACACTTTGGCACCAATGAAGTTGCAGAAGTTGCCAGTCAGCATTGAACTCAATGTAGGACTGCCTTAGGGGCTCCAGCTCTGTTTTTTTTCCCTTTGGGATTTACTTCCAAAGCCTTCCTCATGAGTGGGAATAGCCTCAAGGAAGTAGAGGTTTGAGATAAGAGATTTACTTCTCCTAGCTGAGCTGCTAACCATGGCTGACAACCCCATCTGCCTGAAGCGACTGGTTTTAAGGTACCAATAACTTGCTTTATGTCCCTTTTCCTGTCAGTAGAAACATTTCTGTCAGACTTAATAGCTAAGCCACACCTGATAAACAGGAGCTGGACTTGTTTAGAAGCTATTTGAGACACACGCCTTTGAGAGCATTCAATAGATAGAGGGAGCTTATCCCCATTACCACCCATGATAATAACAACCTTAAGGAACCAATATTTCCTGGGACGCCACATTTCATGGTGTATGTCCTAGCCTCGTTTGTACTCCCAAAATGCATCACCTTAGATTTGTCTGGATTAAACTCCATTTTACAGCCCATTACAGTAACATTTCAATATCCCTCTGCAACCTAAAACAACACTTTGCTCTATCAACAACTTCCTTAATGTTTGTGTCATCCATGCACCCCCTCCTTCACCACTCTCCATCCCTTTTCCCCTCTCTCACCTTATCTCCTCGCCTGCTCCTCCCCCCTTTCCTTTCCTCCATGGCCTTCTGTCTCCTATTAGATTCCCCCTTCTCCAGCCCTGTGTCTCTTTCACCAACTAACTTCCCAGCTCTTTACTTCACCCTTCCCCCTCCTGGTTTCACCTATCACCTTGTGTTTCCCTCTCCCTTCCCCCCACCTTTTATATTTACTCTTCATCTTTTTTTCTCCAGTCCAGCTGAAGGGTCCCGGCCCAAAACGTCGACTTTTCCAAAAATGCTGCCTGGCCTGCTGAGTTCCTCCAGCATTTTGTGTGTGTTGAATGAACTGACTGATCTTGCCTCCTGCATCCACTTCCAAATAATTTATGTATATTACAACCAGAAAGGAATCTAACACTGATCCTTGTGGGACTCCATTAGTCACAGACATCTAACCACAAAAGCAACCTTCTTTGTCACCTTCTGCCTCTTATTACTAAGCCATTTTTGGATTCAGTTTACTAATTTTCCCTGATTCCTATGGGCCCCATTCTTTTGAACCAATCTTGTCAAAGGTTTTGCTAAAGATCATGCAAATTACCTTTTCTGTCCTGTCCTCATCAATATACTTTGTTACATCTTCAAAGAACTCAGTCACTTTGGTTTTACTCTTGACTTGGTAACTCAGCATCGCTTATTAATCCCTGCCTTTCCAAGTAATCATTAATTCCCTGTCAGAAATGTTTTCAGTATCTTCCATATCACTGATAATAGACTTGAACAGTAATGAACTATATTTCACCTTCCTACCTTCATCATTAGGAATATGTACAAGATGTTGAAGTCGCTCAAGTCTGTCCTACTATTCAATAAGATCACGTCTGATGCCCTAGGGAGTTCTTGATTGTTATTTTCACAATGTGTTGGTCTAATGGCTGCTTGGCAAGAACTAGAGGACTGTCAATGAGTTGCAGAAGCACAGAATATGTACACACACACACACACACACACACACACAGAGTTGTAAAACATGCTGGGCCCAAGTCATTCGAATCGGTCAGTACATATAAATGTTCAATGGATTTCTATAACTGAAATAATAGAAAATGCAAGAAATACTCAGCAAGTCACACTGCATCCATGGAGAGAGAACTATCAGCATGTTTTGCTCAGGTATAAGTGGAAGCTGTCTTTCTGATAGTGAATTGCCAGGGACATATTTCTGTGACCAACAGACTTTTTTCTTTAGAGAAGGTAAAATATTCTAGGAAGCAGGACATATCCCAAATTTAAAAAAAGTGTACAAAGCCATTTGAGATGTGGCAGTAATTCAATGGGTGGGGCAGCACCTAAAGAGGGAAATGGACATTCAGTGTTTCAGAGTGAGACCCTTCATCTGGACTGAAAGAAAAAGTGGAGATAGCCAGTATAAAAACGTTGGGGGAACTGGTGGAGAAAGAGCTCTCAGGCAGCTGACAAATGTAACTAGGTGAGGTGAGTGATAGATGAGTCATAGAAAATTACAGCACAGAAACAGGCCCTTCGGCCCATCTAATGCACTGTGAACCGTTTAGGGAGAAAGAAGAATGAAAATGATGTCAGAAGCTGCAAGGTGATAGGTGTAAGTGATAAAGGGCAGAAGATAATGGAATCCGATAGGAGAGGAAGGTGGAGAATGGAACAAAGGGAGGGAGCTGGGGGAACTAGTGGGAGACATGTGTGGATAATGGGCAAATGGAGAGGTAGGGTGATGGGGGAGAAAGATAGGGTGATGGCAGCCAGGTTGATTAGCAGGGGGGAGAAGTGAGAACAGGGGAAAAGCGACAGAGGAAAAAGAGTTAGAAGTCTGGGGATTCGAAGTTGATACTATCAGGGTGGAGACTGCTCAGATAGAGTAAGAGGTGCTGTTATGAAGTGTAGATAGGCTTGCATTTTTGTTGGTTGCTGGAGGCAGAAAGTACAGAGTAATATGCAATGTGCTATGAAATGGCACAGCCAAGAGAACAGTGATCAAAAGTGAAGTAATGAGGTTATTGCAGGCCGTAGTGGAAGATATTATGAAAAGAAGATTGCACTGAGTAGATCACAAGCTCTTTATTGCTTGAGATCTGCACTTATAGGAGGTGATGGAATGGTTGCCAGGTGAGGAGAGATTGTCTGGAAGGCCAATGCCGAGATGATGGAGTGGTTTGTGAGAGGACAATAATCAGGGCAGATTACTGAAAGCAACAGAGTACTTCAGCTGCAGGCAGAGGTGTGTGTGGGAGGGAGATGGAGAGGGATGGGGAGAGAGAGAAGTGGAAAGATATCGCACCCTTTGCAGTCATGCGGGTAATTGTGAGTAATCAGGTGGCCAACTAAATAGCAGTCCAACAGTTTTATAGGCTCTAAAACACTGCACCCAGTATTGATTTATGGAATGAGAACACTTAGGTTAGGTAACCACAAAATTTCTTTGCTAAATTGATAAAAATCCAGCACCTGCTCAATAGGAGAAAATACAATTATAAAAAAATGAAACAAACATACTGCTGAGTATGTGATGTAATGATAATAATTTCATTTAAAGTGATATCTCTATGTAAACTGTTTTCTTCTTTCTCATACAGAATAAAATGTTTGACAAATACATTTCCATTCAGATTCCATGTTTTTCATGCTTATAGCACAAATTGCTTTGTTGACCTATGGAGGAAATGGACTCAATCCTTTCCCCACTGACTAGATAATACACTAACACATTTATATGAAAACAAACTGCAGAGCCATGATAAAAGAAGCAAGATAGTGTGTGAAAGTGTTTCATAAATTATTGCTTTTAAGCATAAATTCTTATATCTACTAGCATTAAAAAATCAAATCTACACAGGGCTGAAAGTTTCCATAAAACTGCTGTACCTTAAAGTAAATGATTTGACCAGTTGGCATGATTTGCAGTTGACGAATAGTTGAAGAACAACACAATGATCAGTTTGCTGTCAGCACTGATTTGAAAATCTGTGTTGTAGAGATTAAGGTGATTGACAATTTAAGAAAAGGAAAATATATGTTGTTATGGTCATATAAAGCTGTTTTTTTTGGGGAAAAGCTGTACACAGAACAGGTATTTCTTTATTTATGAGAAGGATGCATTCCAAGGAAACGTTTCATGAAGCAGAATTTCATAAATCGAAAAGCTTGGGCGAAATACACTCTGTGTATTTTGGTACAGTGTTTTCATGAATGTGAAGTGTGACACCTCTTTTGTTACGGTAAGGAACAGGATTGGTAATTGGGAAGCACATACCCTAATTAGGCAAGGGCATTAAAGAGAAAATTTATAAGCAAAACATTTATTAATTGGGGAATAGATAACATGTTCAAAAGCTGCATCCCAGACTGACTTTAGTAGAAAACTAATAAACTGACTCTTATTCCTGGTTAAGCAGCACCTCGACTTTAAATTTCTCATCATTCCTTTCAAGTTCTTCCTTATCCTCACTTTTCCCAATCTCAGCAACCTACTCTGGATGTAGATTTCTCTAAAGTATCTGCCATCTTTCAGCCTCCGGATCAACCATAATTTGAACAGGTTCCCTAATGGCAGTAGTGCTATCACCTGCCAGGGTTCAAAGGTCTGTAATTGCTTCTTTAGAGCTCACTGCACCTCAACCTCTTTTTACTCCTTGAAGACACTCTTTAAAATCTAACAATTTGCCTAAGCTTGCTGTTTTTCCCCTTAATATCTCTTTAAACAGCTTTGTATTAAATTGTGTTTGAGACACTCAGTAGGTCAGGCAGCATCTAGGGATTGAGAAACTTTAGGTGTGGGGGTTTTTGTTGAAGTATTGAGACACTTAACTGTTTCTATTTTTAAGTATGCAGTCTGAACTGATGAACTTTCTTTTACTATTTCTGATTTCTTACATCTGTAGCTGTTGTACTTTGTAATGCTCTAGGAGCATATTGGGACTTTTTGCCACATTAAATGTGTGATATCAATGCCATTGTTGTTATTGCTGCCTTGACTGTAGTATTCTCAGATAAAATGCTGTCATTCAAACTGACACAAATGATACTATGCAAAAAAGGAACCAATTTTAGTAAAGAAATCACTGTGTAATGGGTAGTAAGGTACTATACAGATTTAACCAGCCTGATTACACAAAATATGAGTTTCATAATCTCATACAGGTTAGATGTGCATACTTTTAAAGTTTGGGTTTGATCAAGTTAATGGCTATTTGACAATATGAGTAACCAGTAGGTCATGATTTAAATTCCACAATGACAAAATGTTATATTAAGTTCAATGGCTGCATGCTAAGACTAAACTAGGAGCACAACTGGAATTGGAAACGGAATGAGAATTGGTTTATTATTGACAGATGTACCAGGGTACAGCGGAAAGCTTGTCTTGCATATTGTTTATATAGAGCAATGAAACGTGAAAACAATGTTGTCTTTCACGTAACAGGATCCATGCTCCCTTCGGTCTGGAGTTTGTATCATTCCACAATAGCTTCTGACTCTGACTGTCCTCTGATTTAACTAAGCAAATTATGGAGTTCCCAAAACCACTAGTGATGAAGAAAAAGTATAGATTTGCTAATGTCCCCCGTACCTTGATGACAACAAAATTTCAAGCATAGGTCTAACTATTCAGAAAACCCTTCTCTGCAAAGATAGTTTTATATATTATCTTCATTTGTCACGTGTACATCAAAAAATACAGCAAAATGTGTCATTTGCAAGGATCAGATCAGCAAGGATTGTGCTGAACGGCCCACAAGTGCTGCTATGCTTCCAGTGCCTACATAATATGCCCACAGCTCACTAATCCCAACCATACATCTTCAGAATGTGGGAGGAAACTGGAGCACCTGGAGGAAACCCACATGGTCATGGGGAGGACATACAAACTCCTTACATACAGTGGTGGGAATCGAACCCTGATCTTACAGCTTGCACAGTAAAAGGTTGCACTAAGCACTGTGCTACCACAAATAAATAACATATACTTATTCAATTGGCGTAGTCTGTTTGACTACATCGAAAAAAGTTGATAAATTAGGAAGGTGAAACCATGGTGCTAAAGTCAGATGTTGGAATGATCACTAAGGCTCACAAACTATACAGATATTATTGCAGCTCCTCAGAAACCGCAGTAGTCCATGCTTCTATGTAGTGTATGTAGCAAGATTTAACCCCACATTCAGAAATAGAATGCTAAGTATCAAGAAAGATTAATGCCACAAAGATGCTAGGCAACAACCATTTTCAAAGTGTGGTCTAACCACTGATCGTTGACATTCAGTAACCAATGCCTCCATCACCAGCATCTTTGATGTTACTATTAACAACAAGTTAACTGAAACAAGCACACAAATAACACAAGAGCAGATCTCAGGCTGGTATCTCATGAAGAATGAATCATCTTTTGATGTCCCAAAGATTCTCCACTATTCATGACGCACAAGAGGACGGAGTGCCCTACACATCTGACGAATGGAGTTCTAGGAGTTCTCTAGATGCTTGATAGTATTTAAGAGAAAACTGCCAATAGAACTGGAATACAATCTTCCACCTTCAATAATTGAACCTTTCAATCACTGGCTCTCTGTGGCTGCAGAGCATCAGCTGTGGGGAAAGGGATTGGGGACAGTGCAGGTCAAAACCTTGCTTCAGAATCTAAAGTGGAGAGGGATGATATCTAGTCTAATGAGGACAGCAGGAAGTGGGAGAGAGGGACTGGAGGGTGGAATTTGGACAGAGGAAGGAATGATGATGGGAAAATGAGGATAGTTGTGTGAGGGAAAGGGTGGAGTTGGGAGGCAGAGGTAGATGGCGATGGGGGGATACAGAAAAGGAATAAAAGAATTTTGATGGAGCCTGGCACATTGAGAATGAAACAGCAGCACACTGGTGCACCGTTGTTTGCTGGTTCCCCTAAATGACATAAAACATCCTGATTGGGGAAAGATTTCATTTTCATTACCCAGTAACATCAGAGGAGTACCTTCACCAAGGTTCAAGCAGGTGTTCATGCCAGAGGGGCATGCATCCAGCGGATAAACAATGCCTGCAAGCTCTGCTCCTCTGTGGACTCCTTAGGAAAGGATTTCCATGTGGTCTATTGGAAATGTCCATTATTTTAGCAGTATAATAGAAACCTGATGTCATTGCTTCAACTACTTAAATCAGGCAACACTGAATAGAAAATGTTCTTTGTCGTGCAAACAAAGGCATTTATAAATATGTGGACATGTTATTGGTGATAAGAACAGATTATTGTTGTTTCAAAATGATCTGAAAAGGAGGGCAACTTATTCATGACCCTATAACCCTTAAAGACATAGAAGAGACTACTTACTTTTGATACCATGAAGAGCAACATCATCTTTGTTACAGGATGTGTCTGTCTCCCTGTGTCTGGGCAGTGTTGATGCTGATTTTGTAATCTTTCCTCAGATCAATGGAAATGAGTAGAAAATGACTGTGCATTTTCACTTTTCATTTCCTGAACAATTGTCTCAAATTTATCATTGTTATGTTGATGCCAGCACCCTGCAGCATTAGATTCCAGTTTCTGTTTATTGGCTTGACCACCAGCTGCCTAGTTCAATAAAAAATATCAAGTAAAGCAGACGTGACATTGCTCAGGCAGGCATCCACATAATCACTGTCTCTGAAGGCTTTATTCATTGTTTGATGCTGCAGCTGTGTTTCTGGTATAAAGGGACCACACTGCTCACAGTTTAACATATCCTCTACACATTTGCGAATGGCATGTTCACTTCAGATTTGATTTAGCTGTAAGGCAGTTAAAATGAAACAGAAATTTTTTCTCTGCTTTATAGTTGTTGATAAGAAATGAGGCAACAATTGTAATTTCCAGGACATTCAGGAATACGGAGTAATAAGCTGCAACACCAGCAAAATACTGTGAATGCTTGAAATCTGAACTAGAAAGAAAATAAAATGCAGACAATAGCATTTTTACCCGGATTATTACTGACTTCATTTTCCCCAAAAATCATGTCATTTGAATTTCCTGTTTCAGATTTACCAAGACATTGTATGGTACGTTTTTACCTTTTACAATCAGAACTCCCTTAGCAGGCATGTTACGCCAGCCCAAGGAATGTACATTCAGTGGCTACTTTCTAGGTATCTCCTGTACCAAATAAAGTGGTCACGGAATGTATGTTTGTGGTCTTCTGCTTCTGTAGCCCATCCACTTCAAGGTTTGACTTGTTGTGCATTCAGAGATGCTCTTCTGCGCACGACTGTTGTGGTTATTTGAGGTACTGTCGCCTTCCTATCAGCTTGAACCAGTCTGACCATTCTCCTCTGACGTCTCCTATTAACAAGGCATTTTCACCCACAGAACTGCCACTCACTAGATTTTTCTTTTGTTTATTGCATCATTCTCTGTAAACTCTAAAGACTGCAGAGACGTGAAAATCTCAGAAGATCAGCAGTTTCTGAGATACTCAAACCACCCCATCAGGCACCGCAACCATTCTACTGTTGAAGTCATTTAGATCACATTTCTTCCACACTTTGATGCTTGCTCTGAGCAACTGAACCTCTTGACGATGACTGCATGCTTTTGTGCATTGAGTTGTTACCATGTAATTGACTGATGAGATATTTACACTAATTGCATATCTGATAAAGTGTCCTCTTAGTGTATTTCTTTTCATCCTGACTGATTTTGTTACTTTCTTTACTCATTTTCAATCCAGCTCCATCTGAAATTCTTCTGAATTCTGGGGCATCCACAAGATGCTGTGAAACTTCAGCAGTAGAAATGTACACTACTTTATAGCCCAGGATCCCTTGTTTTGCTGTTTCAATTTCAACAGGGGTTCAAGCCTTCCCCAGGAGCAATACCAGTCCCATCAACTTGGTGAAACTGCATCACAGAGCAAGCATGCTCAACAGCAAAAATAGCAAAAAAAAAAGAAAGATGGATCTATGTTAAACTACAATCAATGGCTTAGAACAGTGTTATCAAATCTTTCCACATCTAGTCATGAACAGTGGTGGATAATTAAACACTTTTTTGAAAAGAGGAGATTCCAAAAATATCTCAGCCTCAAGAACAGTAGGGACCAACACCCAAGTGTTAGAAGCAAGCCTGAAACATTCAAAACCATATTCATTCAGATGTGTCAAGTAGATCAAAAATCTCAAAGATATGAGAGACTAAAGATCTAGAAATCAAGAGCGACATGCAAAGGCTCTGGAGGAACCTATTGGTTTAGACAGGAATGGATAGTCACCATTTTGGGTTAAGATCCTTCATCTGGACCTCCATTCGTGACTTTAAGATTTTAACCCTGTGTGCAATATCAAACATCATTTCGTCAATTCTACTGTCACTCAATAAATAATAAGCATGTACGCCATGGAAAATCCTACTACAAAAAGAAGATTTTCTTTCTACTAAGTATGTCAATAGGATTAGCATAATATCAGCATTGCACGTGGATTTAAGTTGCTGACTATTAAGCATTTCTCTCATTCTAAGATATTTCAACTTTAACATAAACTGTGGCAAGCCCTCTCTAACAAAAACTGGAGCTGAAGCTTAAGACATGGGCCATTATGGAAAACAGACTAAGCAGGAGCCAAGAGTCACAAAATTAAAAAAAAACAGAAAATGTTGGCAATTCTCATTAGATGAAAGACCAGAGTAGTGTGAGACTGCAGAGAGCCAGTAGGACATCATGAAGCCTTCATAGTAGCTGGTACCTATTATAATAGGGACTATATGAAGGATTGTTTCTGAGGTTCTTGCAAGGAAATTTGGTCACCTGTAGAGTGTAGGTTATACCCTTTCGGCTCCACACTGCCTTGTATGAGAGTAAGGAGAAGGTGTCCTTCAGATTTTATTGCCAGACCCTTATTCAGTCAGTGTGGTCTGACAGTATGATCATCAGCTTGTGCATCTGCATTAACCTCATCATGAAATCACCCTGAACATGATCTTTTCTAGGGTGGTATATATATTCTGACCCTGGACCACATCCCATACAGGTTTAGGCAGTGGTTCTTCCAATCAATTTTGCTCAGACCTTCATGACTCCATCCTCCCTCCACTTTTCCTTCCAGCTCCTCTATTTCTGTAATTTCTTGCTGTTCCTCATTCCTGATGTTTTGCCATATTGACATGGGAAACAATTCTTTTGTCATATTGAGCAAGGTTTCTCAATCCCAGTTGAAAAAAAAGGTATCTGCCGTCAGTTGGCACCTATTGATCCAACTTTGAATCCAATATAGCAATCTCCCTTTTACTCTATGGGCTTTTACTTTTTTTAGCTCTGTTATTGTAAACCACTTCAAAAACTTTGCCAAAATCCATATCAACTACATTAAACAAGCTGTCTTCAATGGAGCTGCTTGGTACTACCTCCGAAAATTCTATGTTAGTCACACATAATCTTTCCTTAACAAATCCAGGTTGTGTGATCTTGGCTACACTGAATCTTTCCGAATAGTTTTGCATAATCCTTCAAAAACAATTAATTTTTTTCCCACTAACAGAGGTAAAAGCTAATCTAACTGGTGTACGATTATTTGCTTCATCCCTGCCTTCTATTTTAAAGAAATGCACGATATTAACAATTCTCCAATCCTCCACTCCTTCTACACTTCTTGCTGTCTTGGAAAAACAGTCAACATAATCAAAGCTCCCACACAAGGCAAAGCCCTAAAAAGACGGCATCCATCATTAAGAAGTCCTGTTACCCAGGACATGTATCTCGGAAAGGATGTGTTGTCATTGAGAGAGTCCAAAGGAGGCTCAAAAGTATGATTCCGAGAATAAAGGGGTTAACATATGCGGAGTGTTTGGCATCTTTGGGCCTGTGGTCACGGGAATGTAGGGGGATCTCATTGAAACCTACCGGATGTTGAAAGGACTAGATATGGTGAATGTGAAGAAGATATTTCCTATGGTGGGGGTATCCAGAACTGGAGGGCACAGCCTCAAAATTGAGGGGTAATCTTTTAGAACAGAGATGAGGAGGAATTTTTTTTGCCAGAGTATACTGAATCTGTGGAATTCTCTGCCACAGACTATGGTGGAGGCCAAGTCCGTGAGTATACTTAAAGCGGGTTGATAGTTTTCTGATTGGTCAGGGCATCAAAGGATATGGTGAGAAGGCAGGTGTATGGGATTGAGTAAGATCTGGGATCAGCCATGATGGAATGGTGGAGCAAACTCGATGAGCTGAATGGCCTAATTCTGCTCCTATGTCTTCTGGTCTTTTGGTCTTATGGATATGCCCTCTTTTCATTGCTACAATCAAGGAGGAGGAACAGGAGCCAGAATATACACACTCACCATTTTAGGAACAGCTTTCTCCTCTCTGATAATAGATTTCTGAATGGACAATGAACCATTTGTAGACTTCCTCACCTGCAGATCCCACTGAGTTCAGATTGGCAACAACATCTCCTCCACAATCTCCATCAGCACAGGCACACCATAAGGTTGTGTGCTCAGTCCCCTGCTCTACTCATTTGACCCTCAGGACTGTTTGGCTAAGCACAGTTCCAATGCCATATTCAAGTTTGTTGCAGGCTGAATGAAAAGTTGTGATGAATCAGCATGTGGAAGGGAGACTGAAAATCTGGCTGAGTGGTGACATAACCACAATCTCTTGCTCAATGTCAGCAAGACCAAGGAGCTGATAATTGACTTCAGGAGCAGGAAACCAGAGGTCCATGAGCCAGTTCTCATCAGAGGAATCAGAGGTGGAAAGAGTCAACAAACTTAAATTCCTCTGTGTTGTTATTTCGGAGGACCTGTCCTGGGTCCAGCACTTAAGTGCAATTGTGAAGAAAGCATAGCAGTGCCTCTACTTCCTTAGGAGTTTGTGAAAATTTAGCATGAGATCATGGTGGAGAGTATATTGACTGGCTGGATCACAGCCTGGTATGGAAACACTAATGCTCTTGAATGGAAAAGCCTACAAAAAGTCGTGGATACATCCCAGTCCATCATGGGTAAAGCCCGCGACACAATTGAGCACATCTATATGAAACATGGTTACAGGAAAGCAGCATCTTATCACCAGGGACTCTCACCACCTATGTCATGGTCTCTTCTTCCTACTGCCATCAGGAAGGAGGTACAGGAGCCTTGAGACTCACACCACCAAGGATCAGGAACAGTTACTACACCTCAGCCATCAGGCTCTTGAACCAAAAGGGACAACTTCACTTGCCGCTTCATGAAAGTGTTCCCACAACCTACGGACTCACTTTCATTGACTCTTCATCTCATGTTCTCAATGTTTATTGCTTATTTGTTTTTCATTATTATTTCTTTTTCTGTTTTGCAGAGTTTGTTGTCTTTTACCCACTGGTTGAACACTCATGGCGGTGCAGCCTTTCTTTGACTTTACTATCGTCATTCTATTACGAAGTTATAGTGTATGCCAGCAAGAAAATGAACCTCAAGGCTGTATTTCTTATTGTAACTCATATTTTTCTTTATTAAACTGTACTGCTGCCACAAGACAACAAATTTCATGACATATGCCCAGATATTACCCTTGATTCTGATTCAACTCAGAGCAATGCTCAAAATGCTGGATGAACAAAGCAAATCAGGCAGCATCTATGAAGTGGAATACACAGTCAATGTTTTGGACTGAAGCCCTTCATCAGGACTGGAAACGAAGGGGGCAGAAGCCAGAACAAGGAGGTGAGGAGCAGGAAAGCTGGCAGGTGATTGGTGAGACCAGGTGGGTAGGTGTGGTGGGGAGATTAAATGAGAAGCTGGGAGACATAGGTGGCAGAAGTATAGGGCAGAAGGAGGAGGAAAGGACAGTGGAAGGAAGGGAATGAGGAGGGGAAACAGAGGGAGGTGATGGGCAGGTAAAGAGAAGAGAAAGGTGAGAAGGTAAGCAGAATGGGGAATAAAAAAGGAGAATGAGACGGAAGGGAGAAAAATTACCAGAACTTGGAGAAATTGATGTTCATGTCATCAGTTTGGAGGTTACCCAGATGGAATACAAGGTGTTGCTCCACTAACCTGCATGTGAACTCATCATGACAGTAGAAAAGGTGGGTAGCCACTGGGAGATCCTGCCTTTTGTGGCAGACAGAGTGAAGGTGCTCAACAAATTTATCCCTCAATCTGTGTTGGGTCTCACCGATGTAGAGAAGGCCACACCAGGAGCAGCAGATACAATAGATAACCAACGGACTTGTAAGTGAAGTCTTGCATGATCTGGAAGGACTGTTTGAGGCCATGAACGGTGGTGAGGGATCAGGTATAGCACTTGTCACACTTGCAGGGATAACTGCCAGGGTGCAGATCAGTGAGGAGGGATGAATGGAATAGGGAGTCACATAGGGAGAAATCCCTATGGACAGTGGAGAGTGAGAAGGAAAGATGTGTTTAGTGGTAGTATTCCTTTGGAGACAGTGGAGGTTACAGAAATGGTATACTAGATACAGAGGCATGTGCAATGCTAAGTAGGGCAAGGGGAACCTTGTCCCTGTTATGATGAGAGAGGATGGGGTGATGACAGATGTGGCAAAACAAGGAGATCTGAGTAAAGGTTGTATTGACGATAGTGGAAGGGAAAAAGAGGATATCTCCATAGTTCCAGAATGGAAAGCCTTATCCTAAGAACAGACACATTGGAAATGGAGAAACTGCCAGAAGGGAATGGCATTTTTGGAAGTGATGCATTGGAAAAGGTGTAGTCAAGGTATCTGTAAGTAGTAAACGTCAGTGGGTAATCTGCCTCCAGAGATGGAGGCAGAGATTAAGGAAGGGGAGAGAGGTGTCAGATATAAACTAAGTGAATTTGACGGTAGGGTGGGAGTTGAAGGCAAAGTTGATGAAATTGATGAGCTCAACACGGGTACATGAAGCAGCACCAATGCAGTCATCAACGTAGCAGGGGAAGAGTTGGGGAGCAGTACCAGTGTGTGTTTGGAACATGGAACAGAAAGGCAGGAAAGGCAGGCTTAGCCAGGGCCCATGGTTACACCTTTAGCTTGGAGAAAGTGGAAGTACATTTTGTCTTCTCTCAGACCCAGATATTCTCTCTTCTCTCAGACCCAGATATTCTCTCTTCTCTCAGACCCAGATAGTCTCTCTTCTCTCAGATCCCAGATATTCTCTCTTCTCTCAGACCCAGATAGTCTCTCTTCTCTCTGCTCCCCTCGGGCAGAAGACACAAAAGCTTCTAGTCGCACTCAGTCACCACTTCTAACTTGCTGCAATGAGACTTTTGAAGAGACTTACTGTACAATACAGATGAAATCTTGACCTCATCATTTATCTTGTCATGGCCCTTGCATTTTATCATTTACCTGTTATCTGCATTGCACTGTCTCCGTAACTGGAGCATTATATTTTCCATTCCTTAACTGCTTTTCCCTTTTAGTACTCCAAAGCACTTAAGTTTTGAAATGACCTGCAAGGACTGCATGCAAAAGAAGATTTTTCACCATATCTTGGTACGTGTCACAATAATAAACCAATTACAAATCCTCTGGAATCTTGGGAAGGGTTGGAAAATAGATCCTCTGAGGTTTCCTCCATTGCTTCTTTTTCGGAGCCTAGGATAGGGCTAGGGATCCACTTTGCTTGATCATGTTGTGCAACACGACCATAATGGTAAATCAGAAAGACTCAGAATGGAAATAAAAACAAAGAATATTAGATGCACTCAGCAGGTCATTTGTGGAAAGAAACACAGAGTTACTACTTTAGGTTGAAGACTCAGAATTGGAACTAGAATAGTGGCTCAGATGATCTGGCAGTTCAAAAACTGGACATGTGAGAGGTGCTCTTTTCTGCCATAACTATGTCATGTAACTGATGGAGCATCGTAGACCAGAGGGACAGAGCAGGATTTGGAAATTTTCATCATAAATATCTTGTAACTACTTTCACAAAAGTGGTTGACAGTACTGACAATAGTGGTTAAGGAGGAAGAGGTTTTATTTTGATTGGGATGAACGATGTAAGATGTGTACATCAGTAGCAGTAGGAATATGTACCATCTCTATTTATAATAACTACAAGCTACAAGCCTTTCAAAGAGTGCAGAAAGTAGGCCAGGAACAGCTCCAGGTGTGGCCAAAAAGTCACTAACTTAGTAACACACACAATATGCTGGAGGAACTCAGCTGGCTGGACAGCATCTATGGAAAAAAGTACAGTCAATGTTTTGGGCCGAAATCCTTTAGCTAACTTAGTAAAGCTGCATCACAGAACGACATTCATGGTAAACAGTAAAAATATCATTGACTAGTTGGAGCTAAGTAATCCCGTGCCCAATAGATCAAATCAATGCTCTCCAGTCTTGTCATAAAAAATTGTGAGTGGTGGTGAACAATTAAATGGGTAATAGAAGTGGGGGGGGGGGGCGTCTAAGAACATCCCCATCTCCAGCAATGGCAAGGTCCAACATGCGAGTGCTGGGGACAAGGTTATAGCATTTGTTAAAGTTTCCAGCCATAAATACCAAGTCGGTGATCTATCTCGGCCTAAGGTTGTCTCTCAGCCAATTTGATTCACTCCATGTGATATAATAAAGGCTACAGGAGAAGAAAATATCTTGGCTGCAGTGCTAAAGACTTGTGATCCAGGATTTGAAGAAGTGTGACATCAAGGAGCCTTGTTAAAACTAAAAATTAATGGACATCAAAAAACACTCTTCCAAATGGTCAGAGTCATTTGCAGTAGTTCTGGGGTATAGATGACATAAGATGAAGGAAATATTATTCCTGTGTTCCACTGGAAGCAGTAGGTGACATCCATATGCTGTTAGGTTTGTTGTGTTGACCAGATTTGGTATGAAAGCAAGTTCTTTATTGAAGGATCTTCATTTGGTGGCTTTTATTGGCAAACTGTGACCATGGGAAACTAATGACCAAAATGGCTGACCACACAGCTTGCCATAGTTGAATTTGCTAACTTGGAGTTCTATGCTGTAAATCAAGTAACAGATCCTTCAGACTACCACATAAGCCACAAAAAAGATTTATTAACAATGACATTGATTTCTTTTAATCACCAGCTATACACCAGTTGATTCTTATGTGTTGTCATAGTAGTTGGAGTAAAATGGATTGAATTTTTGCTCATAATAAGAAATTTAAATTACTTGGAAGTGATGATGATGATGATGACAACCAAAAGTGGCCCTTTTATGTGCCGTTAATAGAGGCCAGCTTTAAATTTGCTCAACAGCTGTTAATTACTCCGGACAGGGACTTCGTTAAAAAAAAATGCCTGTCTTAATATGCATTGAAAATAGCTTTCTTACTGAGATCATTTTTCACAATATTGAAGTTCTGTCTTTATGTTGGTTTTGTTAATGAGTGTCCAATTTGAACTTAATTGTTCTACATTTTGAGGCTATTTGTGTATGCAGGTAAAATATTAAGAACAGTTGTAATACACAAGAAACTATCATTGAACTGCTACTGTTTGCTCTAATCCTATGCATAAACACATATAGATAATCAAATTGAACAGTTAAGGTAACCACCCTGTGGGACAACATTTTATTTATCTGCAAGGAGAATTCATTTACTGAATATTCCATTACACTTGACAAAATGGAGTTCCTATCAATAAATCAGAGAACCTGAACAGAAATGTGCTGGAGTCACTGGAGCCTAAACAAAGTTGATTTAGAGTAAGAAATGAGATTGATGCAGTAAAGTAAGCTGGCAGTAGGCCAATCTGGAAGTTAAAAAGAAAACACCACTGAGTGCCTGAGGGCCTGTGTGCTGTGGTGAAGCTAGCTTTACAGTCAATTTTGTTCTGATTTTCAGGCAACATGAAGATCACCTGAAGGTGACCAGCAGCCCCTATGTTTACAATTCAAGTGGATGGTACTTAACAGCGGCTTTTGAACATGATCTATGGAGACTGCTTCCTGATTTCAGCAACTTAGACCTACTTTGCTGTCTTGATATAAGCTGTTTGCTCAGGGCTCTACAAAGAAGAATAATTAGTCAATTGTGCAAGTTAATATTTAGATGGAATCATGCAAAGGTAAACCATCAAATCACAATCCCTTTAGTTTGCAGCTTCAGCTAATATTTTTTGACACAATTTAGAATTAATTTCTAACGATGTAATGATTATGAATATTTGAAGGTGATAATAAGATCATCATCCAAGCAAGTTCATATAATTAGTCGCAAAACCTAATCCTTAACAGTTTACAACTTCATTTCAATTTAATTTACAACTTGGAATGCACACCCTGACACTTATAATTAATGATTTGTGGCTTCAATTTCTAGTTTTGGAGATGAAAACAAGGCACAGTCGCAGTCAAATCAGCACAGGAGGCCTTACACGGGCTGGGGAGTGAGATATTTAAATAAAGGACCTTTCCTGGGATTTTGGCAGTGCAGTTGCAGTCGAATTGACACAGGAGGCCTCACGCATTAGCAAAAGCAAATAAAAATAAGTCAGGGACCAGCGGAGCGGCCATTGTTGGAGAGGGAAAATGTTGAAATAGGGAGGTTTTGGGTCATCAGGCTTGGGCAAGGTAAGTATCTGGTAAGTTTCTTCTTTTTCACTCTTCATTCTTTGTCTATTAACACTTAGTTAGAGCAGTGAGGATGGCTCCAGTGGCTGTGTTGTGTTCTTTGTGTGAGATGTGAGAATTTTGGGAGACTTCCAGCCTCCTGGACAACCACATCTGCACCAAATGCACCGAACTGAAGCTCCTCAGAGAATGTGGTGAGGAACTGGAGCTGCAGCTCAGTGACATTTGGCTTATACAGGAAGCTGAGGAAGTGACAGATAGGGGCTGCAGGGAGGTAGTCACCCCTGAGTTGCAGGAGGCAGGAAAATGGGTGACTGTCAGGAGAAGGAAGGGAATTGGGTAGTGCTGTACCCCTGTGGCCATTCCCCTCAATAGTATGTATACAATTGAGGGGGATGACCTGCTGGAGGGGAGCCACTCCTAGTACTGACTCTGGCACTGTGGCTCAGAAGGCAAGGAGGGAGAAGAGGGCTGCAGTGATGACAGGAGATTCTATAGTTAGAGGAGTAAACATGAGATTGTGTAGGCATGGTAGAGACACCCACTTGGTAGGGTCAGGAATGTCTTGGATCAGGTCCATAACATTCTAAAGGGAGAGAGTGAGCAGCCCGAAGTCTTGGTACATTTTGGCACCAATGACATAGGCAAGAAAAGTGAGGAGGTCCTGAAGAGAGAATTCAGAGGCCAGGTAGAAAGCAGAAAAGTAGGTCCTCTAGGGTACAAATCTCTGGATTGCTGCCTGTGTTATGTGCCAGTGAGGGTATGGATAGGATAGTTTGGCAGATAAATGTGTGGCTGAGAAACTGGTGCAGATTTCTGGATCACTTGGGTCTCCTCTGGGAACGGTATAGCCTGTACAAAAGAGATGGTTTACACCTGAATCTGAGGGGGACCAATATCCTTGTGGGCGTGTTTGCTAGAGTTGTTGGGGGAGGGGTTTAAACTAATTTGGCAGGTGGGTGGGAACCAGAGTGATAAGGCTGAGGACAGGGCTTTTGGTTCCCAAGCAGAACAATGTGTAGAGACACTGTCAGGAAGGACTGGCAGATGATACGGCAAAATTGCTGTCAGTGGGATGCATTGCAGTGTAGAAGGGGGACAAAATCGAAAAGGATATTGGATACAGGATTGAAGGTTTTATATTTGAATGCATGCAATGTATAGAATAAAGAAGATGATCTTGTAGTGCAGTTAGATTCGTAGATATGACTTTGTGAGCATGACTGAGTTGTGGCTGAAAGAATAATATAATTGGGAGCTTAACATCCAAGGACACACATTGTATTGAAAAGACAGACAGGTAGGCAGAAGGGGTGGTGTAGCTCTGTTGGTAAGAGATGAAGTCAAATCTGTAGAAAAGGGTGACATAGAATCAGAAGATGTAGAATCCTTGTGGGTAGAGTTAAGAAACTGCAAGTGCAAAAAGACCCTGATGGGAGTTATGTACAGGCCTCTGAACAGTAGCCAGGATGTGGGCTACAAATTACAAAGGGAGATAGAAAAGGCATGTATAAAAGGACAATGTTACGATAGTCATGGGGGATTTCAATATGCAGGTAGACTGGAAAAATTGTGTTGGTGCTGGATCTCAAGAGATAGAATTTGTAGAATGCCTATGACATGGCTTTTTAGAGCAGCTTGTGGTTGAGCCCCTGGGGATCACCTTTTCTGGGTTGGGTGTTGTGTAATGAACCAGATTTGATTAGGGAGCTGAAGGTAAATGAACCCTTAGGAGGCAGTGATCATAATATGACCAAATTCACCCTGCAATTTGCGAGCAAAAAGTTAAAGTCAGATGTATCAGTATTACGGTGGATTGAAGAGAGTTACAGAGGCATGAGAGAGGAGCTGGCCAAAGTTGACTGGAAGGGGATGCTAGTGGGGATGACAGCACAGCAGTAATAGCTAGAGTTTCTGGGAACAATTTGGAAGGTGCAGGATAAGATGCATTCCAAAGAAATATTCCATAGGCAGTATGATGCAACCATGGCTGACAACATAAAAGCAAAAAAGAAAATAGAGCAAAAATTTGTGAAAGTTAGAGGATTAGAAAATTTTAAAAGCCAATAGAAGGCAGCTAAAAAAGCCATAAGAGGGAAAAAGATGAAATATGTAGGTAAGCTTCAAAGAGAATAACAAAAATTTTTTTCAGATATACAAAGAGAAGTTAAAGTAGATATTGAACTGCTGGAAATGATACTAGACAGGTAGTAATGGGGTCAAAGAAATTGTGGACGAACTGAATAAGTCTTCACTGAAAAAGATATTAGCAATCTGCTGGAAGTTCAAGAGATTCAGGGGGTAGAAGTGAGTACAGTTGCTATTACTAGGGAAGCTGAAATATCTGAAGGTAGGTAAGTCATGTGGACCAGATGAAGCACATCTGAGGGATCTGTCAGAGGTAGCTGAAGAGATTGTGGAGGCACTAGTAATGATCTTTCAAGAACTACTAGATTCTGGAATGGTTCAGAGGACTGGAAAATTGTAATGTCACTCCACTGCTCAAGAAGGGAGGAAGGCAAAAGAAAGAAAATTATATGACAGGCAGCCTAACTTCAGTGGTTGGGAAGATATTGGAGTCGATTGTTAAGGATATGGTTTCGCGGTACATGTTAAGGTATGCCAAAATCAGCATGGTTTCCTTAAGGGGAAATCATACCTGACAAATATGTTGGAATTCTTTGAGGAAATAACTAGCAGGATAGATACAGGAGAATCAGTGGATGTTGTGTACTTGGAGTTTCAGTAGACCTTTGACAAGGTAACGCATATGAGAGTGCTTAACAAGACAAAAGCCCAGGGTATCACAGGAAAGATACCGGCATGGATAGGCACGAGAAGGTCTGCGAATGCTGCAAATCCAAAGCAACACACACAAAATGCTTGGAGGAACTCAGCAAGTCAGGAAGCATCTATGGAAATGAATTAACAATTGACATTTTGCACAACATCTTTCTTCAGGACTGGAAAGGAAGGGGGAAGCAAAGAGACTTAAAGGTGGGGGGGGGTGAGGGAAAGAAGGATAGCTGGAAATAGATAGATTAAGCCGGGTGAGTTGGAAAGATAGAAGGGTAGAGAGGATGGAGTCTGATAGGAAAGGAGAGTGGACCACAGCAGAAAGAGAAGGAGGTGATAGGCAGGTGAGAAGAGGTAAGATGCCTGAGTGGGGATTAGAAGAAGAGGGCAGGGGGAGGGAATTTTTATATTGGAAGGAGCAATCAATATTCATGCCATCAGCTTGGAGGCTACCCAGATGGAATATAAGGTGTTGCTCCTTGACCCTAAGGGTGGCCTTGTCCTGGCATAACAGGAGGTGATGGACCGACATGTCAGAATCTGAAATGAAATGTATGCCCACCAAGAAGTTCCATTTTTGGCAGATGGGGCTGAGGTGCTCAATGAAATTGTCCACCAGTTTACAACAGGATCCATCAGGAGCACCAGACACAATAGATCCCCCCAGTAGATTAGCAGGTGATGTGTTGTTTTACCTGGAAGGACTGTTTAGGGCCCTGAATGGAGGTGAGGAAGGAGGTGAATGGGTAGGTGTAGCACTTTGGCCATATGTAGGGATACTATTTTCGTTTGTCAAGTGTATTGTTATCTCATTCAGCCCTCTAATACTACGCAATACAACAAGTTTATCTTCAATACCTCTTAGAATATAATATTATTACAGCATCTAATAGGTAAATAACTTTCCACAGGCTAATGCTTCTTTTCTGTATACCGTACTATTAGAGACAATATAAACTATTTCATTCTGTGACGGGGCTAAGAATCTGTTATTCTGATCCAACTTAATCCTATCATTTGCACTGTTATGATTTCTGCCAAACATAATCATAGTGCAACTTTCCTTACTGATATTCTGCTCTATTTTCAGCAGTCATGAAACAACTAAGGATCTCAAGGATCCACCCTTCATGAGGAAAAATTTTCAGTACTCCTGCATTACTTTGAACGATAACCACAGAAATGTCTTTGTAGCTCATCATATTTTAATAATGCCAACAAAAAATGAAGCAGAAGATGGATTAATATTTCAAATCAAAGGGGACTGTGAAAGTATCAGCTAAATAAGACAAAGACAATGCATTTCTGTTGATTTATTGTGAATGGTATTAAACTAACAATAGAAGCTGTGGGAAAGTGAAGAAAAAATAAGAAATTATTTTTCAGAAATCGAAAGTGATTAGTGGTGATTTTTTAAACAGCGAACCATCGAAGGAAAAAATTTATAAAAAAGCCCGTACATTGAAGAATTATGTTTTTTGTTTAAATTTTATTTGTTTAATAAAAGATCATGCTGTAGCACAGAACACTAGGGTTCACATCTGGATCTTTTAACTATTCTAAGCTTGGCAGAGTATGAAACTGGCAGCATTGGACTGACCAACCCGATTTTTTTCCTGCCCATTGACTGAAGTTCATTTGTTAGGTCTGTGCTGTGATAAATTTTGGAATTTGAGAAGCAAAATAGGGAAGTGCAACAAAAAGAGGAATTAGTCTAGGATCCATGCTACTTCTGTGGGTGGGTTTCAATTAATTCCAGTAAGAAGGTGGTGTGCTTAAGAGATAGCGGTCTCACTGGACCCATCCAAAGATATTATCGTCTTTTTCACCATTGCAAGGCAATGCTGGATGTTAAGAGCTCAAGTACTGCAGGTCTATACCATCTGCAATTTCCTCATTGGCAGAGGAGCTGGACGGTGCGGGCCATGGTGCTGCTTGCTGCTGAAAGGGGTTGGAGTTGATGCACAAAGGCAGTGTGCGGTCTATTTGTGAGTGATTGCCCTAGACTTTTTTCCTGTGATCACAACTGTTAGACACTGGCAATATAAAATACTACTGGTTCACTGGTTTATAGCTGAGACCTGCAGGGAAACTGTGTGGCCTTGGCTTTAGGAAGGACCAGGCCTCATGGCTCGGGCTTGCCTGCTGCAGCTGTCCAGGAGGGGAGATGCTAGAGGTGGAGTGGTGCAGTGTCCATGCTGGATTGGGTACTACCTCTTCATGTCTGTGTTGCTCTCCAGTGTTCACTCAGTGCAAGACCAGCTGGATTGTGTGTTCACCTGCAAACTGCTGAGAACTGCTTGTTCTTGCCAACAACACCCATGCACCATCAATTTACAGGACAAGTCACTGAGGAACTTAGGCTATATATATTTTTTGTGTGATTCTATATTTACTGATATCTTATATGTGCTATGTATCACTGTTGGGACTGTGTTTTGCATCTTGGCCCCAGAGGAACCGCTATTTTGTTCGGTGGTATTCATGTATAGTTGAATGAAAATTGAACTTATTTCATGAAAGAGAGACATGCAGTTTTTGTAAGTCAACACACCCATCCAGGAATAGGATTTCTGAGAGCTAGAAAAGTTTTACCAGAGCAATTTGTCACAACACATTATCCAAAATAGGGGATGGGTGAGTCCTGGGCTGGATGTCCTGCTCACTTAAGGAAGGTGAAACATCTTCCATAGTTCCATAGCCCTTCCTTTACATTTGTAGTGAGCACCATGGGACTACTGGTTGGCTTGCCATGCAGGAGTTCACTCACATATAGCCTCCAGGGCACCACTTTGCCCAAAGCAATGCCTTCATGTAGTGTCCCAGTTCTTACTGAGCTTTGCTTTGTCATGGCATGGCCGAGTGTCCAGCAGTATAACTGGGTGGCCATTCTGGATTCAAAAGCCTTGGATGGTAGCTGGCCTAGGAGAAAGACAACTCTGATTCCAAACGTGGGTAGATGAAACTCGTTAGCCTTGTCAGGCAGCCTGTCTAAGAGGATGAAAACTCCAATACCCAACTTACAGTCTTGTGGTCACCGCAGTCATTGCAGCTCACTGTGTCATTGTGGAACGTCCCTGGCCTAAAGAGTGGAATCTGTTCGTGCACATTGAGCCTTACTAGAGGGAAGAAAAATTCTACCCATATTCCCTTCTGATCTTCACAAGCGAAGAACCAGCCATTATCATCATCATTATCCAAAATTAACAAGAATAATTTGGAGCAACTACCAATCTGCTGGAGGAACTCAGAGGGTTGAGCAGCTCCTCTGGGTGGGAAAGAATTTGTTGATGTTTTGAGCCAAAACCCCACATGGGGACTGAGAGTGGAGAGGCAACGGAGCTTGTGTAAAGAGAAGAACAATGGTGAGACAGGAGTCCAAGGATGTTGGTGGACTGAGGAGGGATGTAAGATGACCAGATGTACCACATAGGGGAATGGAGCAGGGGTGGAGAGTATGACAGATGGAGGCCAACAGAAAAAGAAAGGCAATGAATGAGAAGCAATGGAGCAAGCTGACAGTAGGGGAATGTAAAAGTTGGTGACAGTTGCAGCAGGGAAGTAAGCAGGAGCATCAAGAGCTACCAGTAGTGGAATCCAATAAGTAAATGAAGAGATAATAATGAGAAACATTAGTGGGGTGGAGAATGGCAGATGGGACCAGAACCAAATGGGGGGGCGGGGTGGTGGTGCGGTGGGAAGAGGGTGGTGCAGAGGCAGAAGAGCCAGCCGGCGACTGTGTGTGCAGTGGGTGATCAGGAAATGGAGGGGGACAAAGATAGATGATGCAGTATTAGGAAAATGGAGAAGAATGGGAGAACCAGAGGAGGATGGAAGAAAATAAAGAGAGAAATTGAGAAATGAAAAGCGTGGAGTAGTGTGGGGCAGAATAATTTAGATATCTGATCTTAATACTACTAGGAAAATGATAATCTTGCTTATCACTTGTCTTAAGCAAAGTTACAGTGCTTGTTTTAAGTATGTCAGTAGAAGTCATGTTGTAACCATACAAAGCCCTATTAAGGCCATTGCCATTTATTTTGAGCGCTATGTCTCAAGATGAATATACTGGTCATAGATGAATTTCCTGCTCTGACATTCAATGAGATCTTGATAAATCTGAGCCCCATCAATGCCTCATATCAATGAGTTATGAAAATCCATCAGCCTGAGATCTAAAATAAGCAATTCATTTTCCAGCATAAGACCAGAAGACAGAGGAGCAGGATTAGGCCATTCATCCCATTGAGTCTTCTCTGCCATTTCAACATGGCAGATTCATTATCCCTCTCAATCCCAATCTCCTGCCTTTTCTTCCTAACCATTGATGCCCTGACTAATAAAGAACCTATTAACCTCAGCTTTAAATATACTGAATGACTTGGCCTCCACAGAAGTCTGTAGTAAAGAATTCCACAGATTAATTACCCACTGGCTAAAGAAATTCTTCCTTATCTTTTTTCAAAATGGACACTTCTCTATTCTGAGGCTGTGCCCTCTGGTCCGAGGCTCATCCACTGTAGGAAACATTCTGCCCACACCCACTGGATCCAGGCTTTTCAATATTCAGTGAGTTTCAGTGAGACTCCCCCTCATTCTTCAAATCTCCAGCAAGAACAGAAAGCCATCAAACACGCCTCATATATTAACCGTTTCATTCCTGAAAGCATTCTCATGAACCTCCTCCAGACCCTATCCAATGCCAGCATATCTTTTCTTAGATAATGGGCCCAAAGCTGCTCACAATATGCCAAGTGTTGTCCGATGAATTCCTTTTAAAGCCTCAGCATTACATCTTCTAACATTGCTTTTGCCTTCCTTACCACTCACTCAGCCCGCAAGTTCATCTGTAGTGAATCCTGCACAAGGACTCCCAAGTCCCTTTGCACCTCTGATGTTTAAATTTTCTCCCTGTTGAGAAAAGTGCATAACCATACACTTCCCTGCACTATATTCCATCTGCCTCCTCTTTGACCATTCTCCCAATCTGTCAAAATCCTTCGACAGACTCCCTGCTTCTTCGACACTACTTGCCCCTCCACCTATCTTCATATTGTCCGCAAACTTGGCCACAAAGCTATCAAGTCCATCATTCAAATCACTGACAACACTAGTTACTGGCAGCCAACAAGAATAGCCCCCCCCCGCCTCCTTTATTCTGATTCTTTGCTTCCTGCTTGTCAGCTAATCTTCTATCCATGCTAAAATCTTTTCTGTAATACCATGGGCTCTTATCTTGTTAAGCAGCGTTACGTGTGGCACCTGTCAAAGGCATTCTGGAAATCCAAGTAAGCAACATCCAGTGACTTTCTTTGTTTATCCTGCTTGTTGTATCTCCAAGGAATTCCAACAGATTTGTCTGGCAAGACTTCCCCTTAGAGGGAACCATGTTGACTTTGGAGTACCTTTTCATGCACCTCCAAGAACCCTGAAAACTCATCCTTAATAATGGACTCCAATATCTTCCCAACCACTGAAATCAACCTAACTGCTCTCTAATTTCATTTCCTCTACCTCCCTCCCTTCCAAAAGAGGGGGATGAGATTTGCAATTTTCCAGTCCTCCAGAACCATTCCAGAATCTAGTGATTCTTGAAAGATCATTACTAATGCCTCCACAATCTCTTCAGCAACCTCTTTCAGAACCCTGTCTGTAATTCATTTGGTTCAGGTGACTTGTCTGTTTTCAGACATTTCAGCTTCCCAAGCACCTTCTTCTTAGTAATAGCTACTACACTCACTTCTGCCCCCTGACACTCTTGAATTTCTGGCATATTGCTAGTGTCTTTCACAGTGAAGACTAATGCAAAATACTTAATAAGATCATCCAGTATTCCGTTGTCCCCCATTACAACCTCAGCAGCATCATTTTCCAGTGGTCTGATATCTACTCTTGCCTCCTTTTTACCCTTTATATATATGAAAAAAACTTTTGGTATTCTCCTTTATATTATTGGCTAGTTTACCTTCATATTTCATGTTTTCTCTCCTTATGGCTTTTTAGTTGCCTTCTGCTGTTTTTTAAAAGTTTCTTAATCCTCTAACTTTCCACAATTTTTTGCTATATTATTCACTCTCTTTCCTTTTATGCTGTCTTTAAATTTTTTTTTGTCAGCTACAGCTACTTCATCCTCCCTCTAGAATTTTTATTCATGTTTGGGATGTATCCACCCTGCATGTTCCAAATTGCCCCCAGAAACTCCAGACGTTGTCGTTCTGCAGTCATCCCTGCTGCTGTCCCCTTCCAATCAACTTTGGACAGCCCTTCTTTCATGTCTCTGTAATTCCCTTTACTCCACTATAATATGAATATATCTGACTTTATCTTCTCCTTCTCAAACTGCAGGGTGAATTATATCATAATATAATCACTGCCTTCTAAGGGTTCCTTTACTTTAATCTCTCTAATCAAATCATGTTCATTACACAACAGCCAATCCAGACTTGCCTTTCCCCTGAACATACACAAAATGCTGGAGGAACTCAGCAGGCCAGGCAGCATCTATGGAAAAGAGTAAACATTCAATGTTTTGGGCCGAGACCCTTCATCAGGCCAGGCCTTTCCCTGCTGGGATCAACCACAAGCTACTCTAAAAAGCCATCTTGTAGGCATTCTACAAATTCCCTTTCTTAGGATCCAGCACCAACATGGTGTTCTCAATCTTCCTGCATATTGAAATCTCTCAGCACTATGATAACATTACCCTTTTTTACATGCCTCCACTATCTTTTGTAGTAATTTATTTTCATGTCACATGGATTAGCTCTTATGCCCAAGCAGATAGCACTGTCTGAAAAATAAACAGCACTAGTTAAACAGTCTTAGACACACAAAATGCTGGAGTCCAGCAACTGCAGGACCTCGTGTGGCACCAGTTAAACAGTATCATACAAGCTTTGACGGTGGCCTGCCATTGAGCATTGAAACGTTTTGTGTTGTCACAGATGCTTCAGGAATGAGAGAGTGAAAAGCCTCCAATTGTCCCGCGGCTTAATGTTGCGGTGGAACTCTAAGGCAATGTGGATGCAGAAATGCATCCACTTCACCAGTCTCCAGAATATTCACTAGCTACTACTCTCTATTCAAATAGGAAGATCCCTCCTTGTGTGAAGAGCCGTTGTTGACTTTGCAGCAAGTCAGTAGGCTGCATACTTTGACAATTTGTTACTGTTTTTACAACCATCTCACTATGCTCTTTGGTGAAAATATTGAAGGTCACTGGTTCTTCTAGACCACAGACTATAAGGTATAGGACCAAAATTGGGCCATTTGGCCCATTGAGTCAGCTCTGCCATTTCATCATAGCTGATCCATTTTTCTCTCAACTTCAATGTCCTGCCTTCTCCCCATATCCCTTTATGTCCTGACTAATCAAGGATCTATTGACCTTTGACTTAAATATACCCAAGGAGTTGGCCTCCATAAACACCTGTGGTGACAAATTCCACAGATTCACCACTCTCTGGCAAAAGAAATTTTTCCTCACAACTGCTTTAAATGGACGTTCCTCTATTCTGAGGCTGTGTCCTCTGGTCTCAGACTCCCCCACCATCAGAAGCATCCTCTCCAAATCTACTCTATCAAGGCCTCTCAGCAGTCGATAGGTTTCAATCAGATCCCTCATCATCCTTCTGAATTCCAGTGAGTACAGGGCCAGGACCATCAAACACTCCTCAGATGATACACCTTTCAATTCTGGAATCATTTTCATGAACTTCCTTTGAACCCTCTCCTTTCCTTTACAACCATCAGCAGTGTGGACCATGTAGAGCCTGTGCAGTGATTGAAGTTGCAGAATATGGCAGATAGTGACCTTCTGTTCTTGAAGTCTCCACAAGTATTATTTCTCAGTTAGAAGCACATACAACAGGAGTTTGCTGTGGGAGGAGTGTTGTGGACATGTCCACATTGGCAAAGTCTTTCATCCTAGACTCCTCTCTTTCACTCTTCTGGCAGCATGGCTTCCTCCTTTCTTCAATATCACATCTGGGGCCTAATAGAACTGTTGTTAATACCGCAATTTCTTTTGGTAAACAGACATTGCCCTAATCACAGCTTGTCAAATATAATCTCATTGCAGCTAAAACATTCTATAAAACTTAGAGGACATTAGCTACACAATGATATAGACAAGACAGCTGGAAAAGCAGAAGCCTTGCTCTTTTTGAAAGCTTGGTAAAATATGTTGATATAGTTTTATTTGCAAGCCTTCCTACTCCAGGCTGTATTGCTAAATAAATAAATATGTAAAGTATAGATAGGGTCCATGGAAGGGAGGCTGGTTTCCAAGGTGTGCTGAGTTGTGTTGGGTCCAAAATTTCCTGCAGTTTTCTTGCAGTCATAGAGACATAGCAACCATGCCAATTTTCATTAGATTGAGAGGAAGTGAGGTTACTTGGCTGTGGTGTCTATGTGGTTGGACCAGAACAAGCTATTGGTCAAATTCACTCCTTGGAACTTGAAGCTCTCAGCCTCAACACCTCCCACTCTTCCTGAGATCAATGATCAATGAACATCATTGAGGAAAGATTCCCGTCATAATGCCATGTCACTTGGCTCTCTACCTCCTTCCTGTACTCTGTTTCACTACTTGAGATACAGCCCACTACTGTGGTGTCATCAGCAAACTGTCTCAACCACAGATTCGGCAGCGCAGTAGATACGGCAATTGCGCCTGTGAGTATGCATGTGTCAACTAATTATTATTTCATTGTGATAGTACCTAACTCCATACTTGTCGTTGTAGTGCTTGTTGGGACTTGGACACAGCACTGCAATGCTTCACTGCCTGTTTGTGTTTGGCCTTGCCTGGGAAATTAGACTGTCAAGTAAACTGACTCTGAAGACTAGCAGTATTCGTTTAATATTTAGTTGTTCTTTTCAGCCGCAGTGCAGGCTTCATTTTCCATTTGAGAGTTTTAGTTAATGGCCCTGTTTGGCCTAGCATTTATTGTTTTCTTTTCCCTTTAACACTGTTCGTATTAAAGTCTGTGAACTATTGACCTGCTTCAGTGTCCCTCACTTTGCACTTGGGCCATACCCAAACCTGATGACACAAACTTGTGGATGGACTTAGAGCAGAAATTGACTACTCAATCATGAGTGTACAGAGAGTAGAATAGGCAGCTGAGCATGCAGCCTTGTGAGGTGGCTGTGTTAAAGATAATTATGTTGGAGGTGTTGCAGCATATTCTTAATGATTTTGGTTTGCTGGTCTACATCCATTTGAAAAGAGAGGTGTGAAGTCCTAGATCTGGGAGTTTGGACGTAAGTTTACTTGGAATTATAAGGTAGTAATGATGATGGTTATGTGGTCAATAAACAGTAGTCTAATGTAGGTATCTTTACTCCAGAGGTGAGTGTACGACCAAGGAGAAACCATCGGCTATAGAAACATTTCAATAAAGGCAAGTTGTATTGAATCAGTGTTGATGGGGATGCTGGAGATTTTGCATGCCACGATGCTGTGATAGGCCTCAACAAGCACTACTTCATGATGTTGGACATCAGAGCCATTAGGCGATGATCATGAAAGCACATTACTTGGTCTTTCTTGGGTACAGGGGTAATCGAGGTCTTCTTAAAGCAAGTGAAACCTCAGATTGAAGCAGGGAGAGATAAGACATGTCTGCAAATACCACCACAAGCTGATTGTGTGAGCTGATCTAAGGACATGACCAGGGCCAGCATCCTGACCAAATGCTTTCCAGAGGTTCACTCTCCAGAAGACTGATCTAACTTTTGCAATGATGACTGTGGTTTCAGTTGCATTGGAGGCTGTCAAGGTGGGCTGTGTCATACTGTTCAAAATGTGCATAGAATGTGTTAAGTTCATCAGGAAAGGATGCAATGCTGTCTTGACTTCATCTTGTAGCCCATTATAGCATTTTGCATCCAGCAGCTCCACAACCTTCAATGGGATCCTACTATCAAACATATCTTTACCTACCCCACCTTTCTCTGCTTTCCACAGGAATCGCTCTCTCCATGATTCCGTTATTCATTTACTCCTCCCCTCTACGCTCCTTCGTGGCACTCATCCCTGCAAGCAGAAGTGTTACTCCTGCCCATTCATCTTCTCCCTCATCACAATTCAGGGCCCCAAACAGTCCATCCCAGTTAGGTAACACTTCACCTATGTCTACAGTATCTGATGCTCAGTATACTGTATTTGTATCGGTGAGACCTGACGTAGATTGGAGGAAAGCTTCATTCAGCACCTTCACTCCATCGGTAACTAACAGGTTTTCCAGGTGGCCAACCATTTCAATTCCAATCCCCATTCCCATTCTGACATGTTGATCCTTGCCCTCCTCTGCTGCCATGATGAAGCTACTCTCAGGTTGGAGGAGCAACACTTCTGGTAGTTTTTCCCCACTCTAGCTCCCCTCTTACCACTTCTCTTCTCCTCACCTGACCTGCCTAACACCTCCCCATTGTGCCTCTTCTCATTCCCTTTCTCCCATGGTCCACTCTTCTCTCCGAACAGATTCCTCCTTCTTTAGTCCTTTACCTTTCCGACCTATCACCTCCTCGCTTCTCACTTCATTCCACCTCCCCTACCCACCTGGCATTACCTGTCACCTTCTAGCTTGTACTCCTTCCTCTCCTCCCACCTTCTTATTCTGTCTTCTTACACCTTTCTTTCCCGTCCGTATGTAAAGTCTCAGCTTGAAACATCAACTGTTTATTCCTTTCCATGGATGCTGCCTGATCTGCTGAGCTCATCCAGCGTTTTGTATGTGTTAGCATGCAAGTCGAATCACAACTGACTAAATCGTGGCACAGCTGACACAATCATGGATAAATAATCCATTTCTGGTATCAAATGAGCATTGCATAAAGACTGATGTAACCAAGCACCTCTTCTACACCCAGTTCTTCTCATGCATGCCTGTGATGCACTGTATTGTATTATCCAGTCTGCAGAGCAGCATAAATATTTTCAGAGATTTATGCTCACAGTTCAGGGAAAAGCTGGAGGCAAATTGACATGTGAATGTGAACTTCTTGTTTGTTTAGTTGTTGAGTATTTTTTGAAAGTTTAAAAAAATATACATAGCACTTGGATTCCAATCATGGAAATACATTTTCCTGAAAACCAGTTAAATTCATTTAATTTGAAAATGAATTTATCTTCTGAAATTATACATTTCCTGCTGGATTTTAGAAGTGAACTTAGTGGGAAGTAGATAGTAGGATCATGAAAGTCAATTGTGAACAGCTGTTAGAATGATATTTCCTAATGCATGCACACAATGACTTTAACTAATGGCATAATCTCTTGGTATCATTAAAAGCCACTGTTATTAGACCATAAGACCATATGATATAGGAGCACAATTAGGCCATTTGGCCCATCGAGTCTGCTCCACTGTTTCATCGTGGTCAATCCAATTTTCCGTCTCAGCCCCAGTCTCCTGCCTTCTTGCCCATATACCTTCATGTCCTGACCAATCAAGAATCTATCAACCTCTGCCTTAAATATACATAAAGATTTGGCTTCCACACTACCTGTGGCAAAGAATTCCACAGATTCACCACTTTCTGGCTAAAGAAATTCCACCTCATCTCCATTCTAAAAGGACACCGCTCTATTCTGAGGCTGTGTCTTCTGGTCCTACAATCTCCCACCACATCCTCTTCACATCCATTCTATCGAGGCCATTCGACATTAGAAAGATTTCAATTAGGTCATCCGCATTCTTCTGAATTCAAATGAATACAGGCTCAGGGCCATCAAACGCTTTTCATATGACAAGCCATTCAATACTGAAATCATTTTCATGAATGTCCTTTGAATCCTCTCCAGTGTCAGCACATCTCTGCAGTGAAATGCGGAAGATTTAAAAAGTCAGAAATCCTGATTCGAGTTTAATTCGGAGAAGGAAATCTGAGAATCGGAGTGGGAGTGCAGCAGGAGACATTTTGATTTTTTCTTCTTCTCATCGGAGTTAAGAGAGGCGGGACTGTGCAGGCATGTGATGTTGGGCAGTGAAGCGCGGAAGATTTAAAAGGAACACAGCCTTATACAGCAGGCAGCATCATTTAGCGGGCAGCGCAGTGAGCTGGGAGCAGAGTGAAGGCTTAAGGGCTTTGACTCAACGGGCTTAGGCAGAAACAGGCGAGGCAAAGTAGGTTTGGTTTACAATTTTTCCTGTTATTTGAGGAAAGGGGGAAGTATGAGTGTGAGGGCAGCTTGTTGTTCTCGGTGTCGAATGTGGAGGTCGTGGAGTCTCCCAGCCTCCTGGACATCCACATCTGCGCCATATGCGCTGAGCTGCAGCTCCTAAGGGACAGTGTCAGGGAACTGGAGCTGCAGCTCGATGACCTTCGTCTGGTGAGGAGTTGACAGAGAGGAGCTATAGGCAGGTGGTCACACCGGGGCCATGGGAGGAAGACAAGTGGGTCATGGTTAGGAGGGGGAAGGGGAAGAGTCAGGTACTAGAGAGTACCCCAGTGGCTGTGCCCCTTGACAATAAGTACTCCTGTTTGAGTACTGTTGGGGGGAGGGGACAACTTACCTGGGGGAAGCAACAGTGGCCGTGCCTCCTGCACAAAGTCCGGCCCTGTAGCTCAGAAGGGTAGGGAAAGGAAGAGAAGAGCAGTAGTAATAGGGGACTCGATAGTTAGGGGGTCAGATAGGCGATTCTGTGGACGTAGTCAGGAGACCCGGATGGTAGTTTGCCTCCCTGGTGCCAGGGTCTGGGATGTTTCTGATCACGTCCAAGATATCCTGAAGTGGAAGGGATAGAAGCCAGAGGTCGTGATACATATAGGTACCAAAGACATAGGTAGAAAAGGGAAGAGGTCCTGAAAGGAGAATATAGGGAGTTAGGAAGGGAGTTGAGAAGAAGGACTGCAAAGGTAGTAATCTCAGGATTACTGCCTGTGCCACGCGACAGTGAGAGTAGGAATGGAATGAGCTGGAGGATAAATGCGTAGCTGAGGGATTGGACCAGGGGGCAGGGATTCAAGTTTCTGGATCATTGGGACCTCTTTTGGTGCAGGTGTGACCTGTACAAAAACGACAGGCTGCACTTGAATCCTAGGGGGACCAATATCCTGGCAGGGAGATTTGTGAAGGCTACTGGGGAGACTTTAAACTAGAATGATTGAGGGGTGGGAATCAAATTGAAGAGACTAGGAGAGAGGAGGTTAGTTCACAAGTAGAGAAAGCTAGTAGACAGTGTGTGAGGGAGGATAGGCAGGGGACAGAGAATGAAGATGTAGGGGAGAAGGAAGAAAAAGATAACAAAGTGGTTTGCACTTTTAGGGATAAATGGAGAGTAAGAGGTGGAGAGTTTCTTAAATGCATCTATTTTAATGCTAGGAGCATTGTAAGAAAGGTGGATAAGCTTAGAGCATGGATTGATACCTGGAAATATGATGTTGTAGCTATTAGTGAAACATGGTTGCAGGAGGGGTGTGATTGGCAACTAAATATTCCTGGATTTTGTTGCTTCAGGTGTGATAGAATTAAAAGGGCAAGAGGGGGAGGTGTTGCATTGCTTGTCAGAGAAGATATTACAGTGGTGCTTTGGCAGGATAGATTAGAGGACTTGTCGAGGGAGGCTATTTGGGTGGAATTGAGGAATGGGAAAGGTGTAGTAACGCTCATAGGGGTGTATTATAGACCACCTAGTGGGGAGCGAGAATTGGAGGAGCAAACTTGTAAAGAGATAGCAGATATTTGTAGTAAGTACAAGGTTGTGATTGCGGGAGATTTTAATTTTCCACACATATACTGGGAAGTCCATTCTGTAAAAGGGCTGGATGGTTTGGAGTTTGTAAAATGTGTGCAAGCTAGTTTTTTGCAGCAATACATAGAGGTATCAACTAGAGAAGGGGCAGTGTTGGATCCCCTGTTAGGGAATGAGATAGGTCAGGTGACGGAGGTATGTGTTGGGGAGCACTTCAGGTCCAGTGATCACAATGCCATTAATTTCAATATAATTATGGAGAAGGATAGGACTGGACCCAGGGTTGGGACTTTTAATTGGAGAAAGGCTAATTTTGAGGAGATGCGAAAGGATTTAGACGGAGTGGATTAGGACGATTTGTTTTATGGGAAGGATGTCATAGAGAAATGGAGGCCATTTAAAGATGGAATTTTGAAGGTACAGAACCTTTTGTTCCTGTTAGGTTGAAAGGAAAGGTTAAAAGTTTGAGAGAGCCATGGTTTTCAAGGGGTATTGGAAACTTGGTTCGGAAAAAGAGAGGAGATCTATAATAAATATAGGCAGCTTGGAGTAAATGAGGTGCTCGAGAATATAAAGAATGTAAAAAGAATCTTAAGAAAAGGATTAGAAAAGCTAAAAGAAGATATGAGTTTGCTTTGGCAAATAAGGTGAAAATAAATCCAAAGGGTTTCTACAGTTATATTAATAGCAAAAGGATAGTGAGGGATAAAATTGGTCACTTAGAGAATCAGAGTGGATGGCTATGTGCGGAGCCAAAAGAAATGGGGGAGATTTTGAACTATTTCTTTTCTTCGGTATTCACTAAGGAGAAGGATATTGAATTGTGTAAAGTAAGGGAAACAAGTAGGGTAGCTACGGAAACTATAATGATTAAAGAAGAGGAAGTACAGGCACTTTTAAGGAATATAAAAGTGGATAAGTCTCCGGGTCCTGACAGGATATTCCCTAGGACCTTGAGGGAAGTTAGTGTGGAAATAGCAGGGGTTCTGACAGAAATATTTTAAATGTCATTAGAAACGGGGATGGTGCCGAAGGATTGGCGTATTGCTCATGTTGTTCCATTGTTTAAAAAGGGTTCTAAGAGTAAACCTAGCAATTATTGGCCTGTGAGTTTGACGTCAGTGGTGGGTAAATTGATGGAAAGTGTTCTTAGAGATGGTATATATAATTATTTGGATAGACAGGGTCTGATTAGGAACAGTCAACATGGATTTGTGCGTGGAAGGTCATGTTTGACAAACCTTATTGAATTTTTTGAGGAGGTTACTCAGAAAGTTGATGAGGGTAAAGTGGTGGATGTTGCCTATATGGACTTTAATAAGGCCTTTGACAAGGTTCTACAAGGAAGGCTAGTTAGAAAGGTTCAATCGTTAGGTATTAATATTTAAATAGTAAAATGGATTCAGCAGTGGCTGAATGGGAGATGCCAGAGAGTAGTGGTGGATAACTGTTTGTCAGATTGGAGGCTGGTGACTAGTGGTGTGCCTTAGGGATCTGTACTGGGTCCAATGTTGTTTGTCATATATATTAATGATCTGGATGATGGGGTGGTAAATTGGATTAGTAAGTATGCAGATGATACTAAGATAGGAGGAGTTGTGGATAATGAAGTATGTTTTCAAAGCTTGCAGCAAGATTTAGGCCAGTTAGAAGAGCAGGCTGAAAGATGGCAGATGGAGTTTAATGCTGATAAATGTGAGGTGCTACACTTTGGGAGGACTAATCAAAATAGGACATAGATGGTAAATGGTAGGGCATTGAAGAATGCAGTAGAACAGAGGGATCTAGCAATAATGGTGCATAGTTCCCTGAAGGTGGAATCTCATGTGGATAGGGTGGTGAAGAAAGCCTTTGGTATGCTGGCCTTTATAAATCAGAGCATTGAGTATAGGAGTTGGGATGTCATGTTGAAATTGTACAAGGCATTGGTAAGGACAAATTTGGAGTATTGTGTACAGTTCTGATCACCGAATTATAGGAAAGATGTCAACAAAATTGAGAGAGTACAGAGAAGATTTACGAGAATGTTACCTGGGTTTCATCTCCTAAGTTACAGAGAAAGGTTGAACAAGTTGGGTCTTTATTCTTTGGAGTGTAGAAGGTTGAGGGGGGACTTGGTAGAGGTATTTAAAATTATGAGGGGGATAGATAGAGTTGACATGGATAGGCTTTTTTCCATTGAGAGTGGGGGAGATTCAAACAAGAGGACATGAGTTGAGAGTTAAAGGGCAAATTTTAGGGGTAACATGAGGGGGAACTTCTTTAGTCAGAGACTGGTAGCTATGTGGAACGAGCTTCCAGCAGAAGTGGTTGAGGCAGGTTCAATGTTGTCATTTAAAGTTAAATTGGATAGATATATGGACAGGGAAGGAACGGAGGGTTATGGGCTGAGTGCAGGTCGGTGGGACTAGGTGAGAGTAAGGGTTCGGCACGGACTAGAAGGGACGAGATGGCCTGTTTCTGTGCTGTAATTGTTATATTGTTATACGGTTATATAACTTTTCTTAGATAAGGGGCCCAAAACTACTCATAATACTCCAAATGAGGCCTCACAATGCTTTATAAAGTCTCAACATTATATCCTTGCTTTTATATTCAGTCCTCTTGAAATGATTGCTAACTTTGCATTTACCTTCCTCATCACCTACTCAACCTGTAAATTGGCCTTTAGGGAATCTTGCACAAGTCCCTTTGCATCTCAGAGTTTTGAATTTTCTCTCCATTTAGAAAACAGGATCCCTTTCATTTCTTCTACCAAGACCATACTCTTCCTGACACCGTATTCCATCTGCCACTACTTTGCTCATCCTCTTCATCTGTCTATGTCCTTCTGTTGCCTCTCTACTTCCTCAAAACTACTTGCCCCTCCACCTATCTTCATATTGCCTACAAACTTTGCAACAAAGCCATCAATTCCAAGTTATCAAAGTCATTGACATATGACATAAAAAAGAATTGGTCCCAACACAGGCCCCTGTGGAACACCATTAGTGTTCGGCAGCCAACTAGAAAAGACTCCCTATAATCTCCCTCTTTGCTTCCTGCCAATCAGCCACTGCTTTAATCATGTTAGTATCTTTCCAGTAATATCATGGACTCTTAACTTGTTAAGCAACCTCATGTGTGGCACTTTGTCAAAGGCCTTCTGAAAACCCAAGTACACAACATCTTCGGATTCCCCTTTGTCTATACTGCTTGTTATCTCTTCAAAGAATTCCAACAGATTTTAAAGGCAAGATTTTCCCTTGAGGAAATCTTGCTTAGAAGAGGACTCCAGAGCTAACTTGGTGAATGAGTATGGTTTGAATCAGGTCCCCGTATCTTGTTACCATAACCCAGATTAAACTTCTATACGTGCCCATTCTAATTATGAAATGTGGGAGCTCCATATTCCATATAGCAGGAGGTGGGAATTTTAATTCCCCACTAATTTATGTCAATTAACTTATTTTCCATTGCAAGCATCAGAACAATGTTGACCCTGCTTATTCCTAATGCCTCAGTGGTTAATGCAACGTCATTACGGCTTTGGAAGTCAGAGTTTGGAGTTAATTTCTGATGTAGTCTGTAAAGAGTTTGTACAACCTCATCATGAATACATGGGTTTCCTCCAGGTGCTTCAGTTTCCTCCCACAATCCAAAGACGTACTGGTTAGTGGGTTATTGTAAATTGTCTTTGTTTCGGCTTGCCTTAAATAGCTGGGTTGCTGGTTCATGTGGTTCATTGGGCCAGTAGGGCCTGTTCTGTGCTGTACCCCTTAGAATTAAAATAAATAAATTCACTGCAGCTATCATTATCAAATCATCTTTTTCATTTAATAGACAAAATGCTTATGGCATCATAAAAAACAACTTTTCTTCTGCAATTCTACCTGGCTCTATTTTATTGTGTCCATTCCCATTACTCATTGATTACTAATCATTTATCTGCTGAGCAGCCCACCCAACTTCCCAGATGACAATCTGTCCGGAATAACTATGGGATCGTTGGTTGAATGGAATTCCCTTTCTGCCTCCATTCTAACAATACAATGGTGAAGCAGAAGCTCAGGAAAGTAAGATCATTATCAATCCATAAAATAGCAGGGAACTCTGCTAGCCTATGATTTTCAGATGCTGAATTCCTTTTTGCATTATGATATGTATGAGTATTTTGAGTTTCTACATTGAAGTAGTATGATAAGAGATGTCAACTATAATCAATATCAGATTCATATGAGATTATTGAATGATTTCAGCCTTGCACAATAATTAAGTGAAGTTGACATTATGCTTATAGATTGGCCATTTATCAGGTACATGCACAGAATCTGACCTAATTGCAATGTGCAGCAGATTGTCAACAAATCCAGGAAAGAACATTATCCTCAATAAACAAATTCATTAACATAAAATAGTTTTTGTCTTTATAGGATGCAAAAGCTTCTGACAGATGAGCACCTTCAATAAATGGTAGTCAACCAAAATCATCCAAATAGCCATCTATCTAGAGAATCAGATAGGATCAGAGGTGCATTCTAATGAGGGAGTCAAATTCTGCAATAAAATAAAATATTAGCATTTGGCATTCTGTGTTCAGATCTATTAAATAACTGAGGTCACTAATCTGCCAAATGTAGACGTTAACACAAATCCAAAGGGGCACTAAAAACAAAAACCTCTTAAAATAAGAGCAGTTGCAATTCAGTTTATGTTGTCTGGAGAGTACGACAGTTGTAAAAATTCCTGAGTTTGATAAGCACACATTATGTTCTTGCTCAGGTTGAATAGCATCAGTTGCTTGGAAAGAAATTTATGCACCTTAGGATGCTATCTGGCCTGCTGTGTTCCACCAGCATTTTGTGTGTGTTGCTTATGTACCTTAGAGCTCAATTTGCTCAGGGACAGAAAATTAGAGTATGATGAAATTCGTTGGAAAGCAATACTGCTTTATGTAATCATAAGACAAGAATTTTTAAAAATTTTCAACATCTGGGGTTATGCGGCTTGACTGAAACAGTAATTTCTGATAGTCTGCTTCAATATGGCAATCCACTCTCACAGTTTTTGCTGCCTGATTGCCTTGAACATTTAAGGAGACCTCTGATTTATCTTTCTCTATGTGCTGTAGCTTTGTGTTGCTTCTGACAGTTTCATTGATGTGTAGTGCTGAGTATATTGACTGGCTGCATTGCAGCCTAGTATGGAAACACCAATGCCCTTGAACAGAAAATCCTACAACCATGTAGTGGTTACAGCCGGATCCATCACGGGTAAAGCCCTCCACACCACTGAGCACACCTACACAAAATGTTGTCACAGGAAAGCAGCATTGATAATCAGGGACACCCTTCACACAGGACATGCTCTGTTCTCACTGCTGAGATCAGAAAGAAAGTACAGGAGCCTCAGGATTCACACCATCCATTTCACGTAGTTATTACCCCTCAACCATTAGATTCTTGAGCCAAAGGGGATAACTTCATTTAACCTCACTTGCTCCATCATTGAAATGTTTCCACAACCTATGGACACACTTTCAAAGATCCTCCATCTCATGTTCTCAATATTTATTGCATATTTATTTATTTATTTATTTTTTTGTGTTTGCACAGTTTATTGCCTTTTGCACACCGGATGAATGCCCAAGTTGACACTATTATGGTTAGTATTCTATTGTAGATTTATGGAGTGTGCCTGCAAGAAAATAAATCCCAGGGCTGCATATGGTGACATATAAGTACTTTGAGAATAAATTTGCTTTGAACTTTGTTCCAAGAATATGCATTGATGACACTCAAACACAGTGTGGGAATGGTATCCCATATTGCTGAGTAATATAAACAAAAATCATATTTAATTTATAAATAAGACTAAATAATTGCTTATTAGTTACAAAGTCCACAGGGAAATTTGATGCTTAATATCATTGCCTCTAGAACTCTTTTAAAACTTAGCTATGGTGTTAAAATAACAGTTATTAGAAAAATAGCAGGGCATAGTACATCTCAAAGTATGACCATTCCAGTTTTAATGTATTCATAATATATTTCTGTCATAAATTCCAAACAATAAACTGCAAATTGTTTCTCAAGGTAACTCAATTGATTCTCTTTCAATGCTGACACTATTATACATTTCTGTCTCCAATTATAATGTTATTAAACCAATTAAGTCAAGGATGAATAAAATATATGAATAAACTGGGAAAAGTGAACAAGGTGCATGTTGCAAATTAATTTCTATCGAGATATTCTTATCCTGAAGTTTAAATGACATTTGTGATTCATTAAAGTTTCGGTACAATGGCTTATGGGTGAAATGAACCAACTGCATTGTAGTATATTATTCTTCAATTAAGCTCTATACCCTTGCATGGTGATGATTAGGATTAATATACATAGAGATCATTGTAAATACTCAGAAGTGTTGGACCTCTGTCTAAAGTGCTAGTTGCATTGATATCTAATAATTTTTTTTCTTTTAACTTTAAATTATGACTGCATTAGCTGCATTGAAACTATTCAACACAATTCTAATTGATTGTGGGTGACAATGTAAAATGATAAACTACATTCTTCATACACGAAATGATTGCCATGAAACTTTTTAAGTGACATTTTTCATTATTTAACTCCAATAACAAGGAATGTTCATCTTCAGCAATAATGTTCAAGTAATACAACCTGAGTTTGGCAAACATTAATGTCTACTAAATGCTGCTGCCTCAAGAAACCTATTTTTGCTTCAGACATTTGGCTTGTTTGACACAACTGGGCTTCTATTTCTCAGTTACGTGGATAAGCTGCCAAGCAAGAAACCGCATCAATTTTCCAAAATGAAGCAGGTGCTGAGGATCAGTTATATATATTATCTTATCAACAGTATGCAAAGGAGGAGGAAATAGATTTACTTCTATAAATTAATCTCAGTTCTAACTTTTAGGGAAAAACAGTTAACAGAGTGCTCTTTATATTGTCAAGAGACCTGGATTAAGTAATAACTATTCTTTTAATAGACTTTGCTCATATCAATCCCTAAAGCAAACATTTTTCTCTGACAGTCAGATCCAGACAAACAGAAGTGCAATGACAATAAATTTTAAAATATCACGAGAAATGATATGCACACAACATTACAAGCAGTAGTTGGCCACTTGGCTGCTTGAGTTGGCTCTACCATTTATTAAAGAGCAGCCAGATGTCTTGGTACATATTGGGATGAATGACATAAGAAGGAAAAGCAAAGAGGTCCTGAAGAGAGAATTTAGAGGGCAGGGCAGAAAGCTGAGAAGCAGGACCTCCAGGGTAGTAATTTCTGGATTGCTGCCTGTGCCACACACCAGAGAGGGTAGAAACAGGATGATTTGGCAAATTAATATATGGCCGAGAAACTGGTGCTGGGGGCAGGGCTTCAGGTTCTTAGATCATCGGGATCTCCACTGGGAGAGGTATGACCTATTCAAAAGTGACGGGTTGCAACTGAACCCAAGGGGAACTAATATTCTCATGGGCAGGTTTGTTGGAGCTGCTGGGGAGGGTTTAAACTAATTTGGCAGGGGGGTGGGAACTGGAGTGAAGGAACTCATGGTAGGACAGATGGTAAAAAACCAAAGAAAGCGTGCAGTCAGATTGTCAGGAAGGACAGGCAGATGATAGGACATAATTGCTGCCTGCAGGGTGAGTGTCACTGTATTACTAGAATCAGTGCATTAGCAACATCAAAAAGGGTAGCAAATGCAGCACCAAAACTGTTATATCTCAATACACAGAGTAACAGAAATACAGTGGATGATTGTGTTGCACTATTACAAATTGTCAGGCATGAGATTGTGGCCATCACTAAATCGTGGCTGAAGGATGGTTGTAGTTGGGAGCTGAACGTCCAAGGTTACACCTTGTATAGGAGGGATAGGAAGGTCAGTAGAGGGGCTGGCATAGCTCTGCTGGGAAAGAACGACATCAAATCAGTAGAAAGATGTGACATAGGATCAGACAATGTTGAATCCTTGTGGGTTGAGTTAAGAAACTGTAAGGATAAAAGGACCGCGATGGCAGTTATATACAGGGCTCCCAACTGTAGCTGGGATGTGGACCACAGATTACAATAGGAAATTGAGAAGGCATGTCAACAAAAAGGTGATGTTATGATAGTCATGGGAGATTTCAGCAAGCAGGTCGATTGGGAGTATCAGGTTGGAAATGGATCTCGAGAGAGTGAGTTTTTTGAGTGCCTATAAGATGGCAGAGAGTATTAGAGCAGTTTGTTGTTGAGCCTATGAGGGGATCAGCTATACTGGATTGAGTGTTATGTAATGAACTGGAGGTTATTAGGGAGCTTAAGGTAAAAGAACCATTAGGAGGCAGTGATCACAATATGATTGAGTTCATCTTGAAATTTGATAGGGAGAAAGTGAAGTCTGACATAGCAGTATTTCAGTGGAGTAAAGAAAATTACAGTGGTATGAAAGAAGAGTTGGTCAAAGTAAATTGGAAGGAGATGCTGGTAGGGATGACTGCAGAGCATCAATGGCGTGAGTTTCTTAGAAAAATGAGGAAGGTACAGGATGGATGTATTCCAAACACAAGCAAATTATCAAATGGCCAAATAGTACAACTGTGGCTGACAAGGGAAGTCAAAGCTAATGTAAGAGCAAAAGAGAATGCATACAACAAAGCAAAAATTAGTGGGAAGACAGATGATTCGGAAGCTTTTAAAACCTCGCAGAGAGCAACTAATAGAATCATTAGGAGGGAAAATATGAAATATGAAAGCAAGCTAGCAAAGAATATCAAAGTGGACAGTAAAATCTTTATCAAATATGTAAAAAAAGGGGGGATGAGAGTGGATATAAGACCGCTAGAAAATGAGGCCAGAGAAATAATAACGGGGACAAGGAGATGGCAGATGAATTAAATGAGTATTTTGCATCAGTCTTCACCGTGGAAGACACTAGCAGTATATCAGATGTTGAAGGGTATGAGGGAAAAGAAGTGAATGCAGTTACTATTACAAAGAAGAAGGTGCTCAAAAAGCTAAGGGTACACAAGTCACCCAGACAAGATGAACTGCACCCTAGGGTTCTGAAAGAGGTAGTGATAGAGATTGTGGAGGCATTAGTAATGATTTTTCAAAAATTATTGGATTCCGGAATGGTGCCAGAGGACTGGAAAATTGCAAATTTCACTCCACTCTTAGAAAGGAGGAAGGCAGCAGAAAGGGAATTATAGACCAGTTAGCCTGATGTTGAGGTTGGGAAGCTGTTGGAGTCAATTGTTAAGGATGAGGTTATGGAGTACTTGGTGACACAGGACAAGATAGGACAAATTCAGCATCTTGCCTGACAAACCTGTTGGAATTCTTTGAGGAGATTACAAGTAGGATAGATAAAGCAAAGGCACAGGATGTTGTATACTTGGACTTTCAGAAGGCCTTTGACAAGGTGCCACACATGAGGCTGCTTGCCAAGTTAAGAGCCCATTGTATTACAGGAAAGTTACTGGCACGGTTAGAGCATTGGCTGATTGGTAGGAGACAGCAAGTGGGAATAAAAGGATCCTTTTCTGGTTGGCTGCCAGTGAACTGGTGTTTTGCAGGGGTCAGTGTTGAGACTGCTTTTTATACTGTATATCAGTGATTTAGATGATGGAATAGATGGCTTTATTGCCAGGTTTGCAGATGATATGAAAATTGATGGAGGGGCAGGTAGTGTTAAGTAAACAGGTAGGCTGCAGAAGAAATTAGACAGATTAGGAGAATGAGTGAGTGAGTGACAAATGAAATACAATGTTGGTAAATGTATGGTCATGAATTTTGGTCGTAGAAATACATGTGCAGACTATTTTCTAAACGGGGAGAAAATCCAAAAATCTGAGATGCAAAGAGACTTGGGAGTCCTTGTGCAGAACACCCTAAAGGTTAACTTGCAGGTTGAGCTGGTGATGAGGAAGGCAAATGCAATGTTAGCATTCATTTCAAGAGGTCTAGAATAAAAGAGCAAGGATGTGATGCTGAGGCTTTATAAGGCACTGGTGAGGCTTCACCTTGAGTATTGTAAACAGTTTTGGGCCCCTCATCTTAGAAAAGATATGCTGACATTGGAGATGGTTCAGAGGAGGTTCACAAGGATGATTCCAGAATGAAAAGGTTATCCTGTGCAGAACATTTGACGGCTCTGGGACTGAACTCGCTGGAATTCAGAAGGATGGGGGAAGGGATCTTACTGAAACCTTTTGAATTTTGAAAGGCCTAGGCAGAGTAGATGTGGAACGAATGCTTCCCATGGTGGGGGAATCTAGGATGAGAGAGTACAGATTCAGGATAGAGGGGCATCAATTTAAAACAGAGATGTGGAGGGATTTCTTTAGCCAAAAGGTGATAAATTTGTGAAATTTATTACCACAGGCAGCTGTGGAGGCCAGGTCGTTGGGTGTATTTAAGGCAGAGTTTGATAAATTTTTGACTGGACTTGGCATCAAGGGTTATGGAGAGAAGACTGGGGAGTGGGGCTGAAGAAGGGGAGAAAGGATCAGCCATGATTAAATGGCAGAGAAGACTCGATGGGCCAAATGGCCTTATTCTGCTCTTATGTCTTAGGTCTAAACAAAATCTGATTATGAGCTCAACTCTGCATTACAGACTATGAATGACTAATAGAATTAAGAATTATGCAGCACAGCCTTTGGCACTTCTGGCCCATCTCAATTGGTGCCAGCTATGATTCCTTCCATACTAACTGCTTAGGCCCTTATCCTTCTATGCCTTTCCTATTTAAGTAACTGTCCAAATTCCTTCTAAACAACACCAATTGCCTTTTGTTCATTTCCCTTCAACCAGATTCACCTGACCCTAACTTGTGGATTTGACCTATCCTTTACCATCTCTTTCTTAATATTTACATAATTACAGTTATGAAAGCCAAAGTGCTCTCTGACTACTTTCCAGTTACCAGCCCTACCTTGTTCCCTAAGAGTAGGTCCAGTATTGCATCCTTCCTGGTAGTGCCCACTATATCTAGACTTAGGAAACATTCATTGACACATTTCAGAAATTCCACCCTGTCCCAGTCCTTAGCTCTCTGGGTGGCCCAGCCAATACTGGGGAAATTAAAATTTCCCACTACTACAACTCTTGCAACTATGATCAATTTCCCTATATATTTGCTTCTCAAGTTCCCACTGACTATTGGGGGGGAGGGAAGGTATCTAATACACAGCTGCACTAGAGTGGTCCTGCCTTTCTTGTTTCTGGGCTCCAACCACATGACATCAGTGGACAATCTCTAAGAATGTCATCTTCATGTACTGACGTTATGTCTTCCTTATCAAAAAAGGAACGCCCCCTTCTCACATTTGTCACACCTTTAGCACCTGTATCCTGGATTACTGAGCTGCCAGCCATGCACTTCTCTCAGAGAATATTTCTGCTATGGATATAACATCCTGGTCTTCAGAGCCAATCCATGCTCTGAGGTTGTGTGCCCTATTTGTTAAACCTTGTACATTGAAATAAATGCAACTTAACTGAGGGTTCTCTTCCCTACCTTCACTGTGTCCCTAGCTATCCCGAGCATTGCTCTCGCTGAATAATCCCATAATTTGCTTGGAGTCTCACCCATGGCTTATCTAGTTTAAAGCTTCCCATGTGCCCTCATAAAACTCCCTGCAAATATATTGGTCCCTCTCTTGTTGAAGTGCAGGGCACCTCTACCCCAGAAGAGATATTAATTGTCCGAGAACCTGAATCCTTGCCCCTGCACCAGCTCTTCAGCCACAAGTATAACTGGTTTATTCTTCTGTTCTGACCTTGCTAGCATGTGTCACCTGAGGTAATCTGGAGATCATAACTCTCTCATCTCTGTCTTAGTTGGACAATCCTTGTTTCAAGAAATTAAGAAATTGTTAACTAAGCATTATTTAATACATCAAAAATTTCTGTTGAATTCTGAAATTTTAACTTTACTAAGCACGGTGATTTTTACAACATATGCTATTCCTAATGAAATATCTTGAAGGGAAAAGAAATTTTAAAAAATCAAATTGTTCTTAATTAAATATATTCTGTCAACATATTAACAAAAAGCAAAACTTCAGGAGAATTAATTTTGTTTCTGAGGATTTTGATGTTCCTTGGTGATATTGACTGAACAGCATATGTAAAAATAATAGCTTTTCTAGAAAGACAGATACTTATATTAAAAAAAAGGTGCATGAATAATCTCAGCATCTGACAACTCTCTTCTTGACCTGGGCAAACTGGGATATGCAAAAAGCAACATTTTCATAATGTGCCTCAAGTAAGAGACTACAAACTGATAAAGCAACATCTCTTCTGCCACTCTGGTTCTAAATAGATCCTGATAGTATCCAACTAAAGCTTTAAATGGTGTTGTTACTCTGCAATTTTGTGAATTTAGTCTGACAATGATAGGGAACAGAAAGTGTTGAGTTATGCTGCTGTTTCCATAATACATCTCTGAACATTAGTTATGCTTCTTCTAGTGTTAGTTATCACGTGGCATATAGTAGGCAGATGAGTGGTAGCAGATTAGCTGTTCTGGATGATGCCACACCACTGGTCACAATCAAATGCCATTTTATATTAGCAACTTTATTGCTTGATTACACAGAGGTGTTTCAATGATATAGCATGACAAAGGAACACAAGAAAATAGAAGCAGGAATGGACTACTTAATCCTCATACCTGTCCTGTCATTTAAAATAATCATGATTGATCTATCCAAGGCTTGAATCCTCTTCAGTGGAGTTCCTCACAGCCCTTAGCTTCCTGATCTTAAAAAAATAGATATCTCCAATTCAAATACCTTCAGTGATCCTCCTTCCTCACCCACTGTGGTGGTGAATTCCTGAGAATCATCATACTCTGCTGCAAGTGTCTTTTGCACATTGGCTTTAGCCAGGTCCCATATCTTGAGTCTGACATGTATTTAGTATTTCAGTAATATTTGAATAAAAATGTAAATATATTGTATGATTAAATATTATTGCTCATTTAAATAATCATTACGGGTTACATGTACGTTTGTACATAAATAGTATATGTCATCACTCCACCAAGTGATAGTGCGCATCTCCTTTAAAGTAAACATGAAGTTAGAGTCATATTTCGGACTCCCATCTTGTCCATTTGACGAGTTTAATGTTTTGGAATTGCAAAACGTAACAGTAGAAATTTTAAGTGAACCTGAAATGACCTGTTGAAGCACAGCAAGACATCCTTGTTAAAAAATATGGAGCAAGATATGGTCAAGTAGAAAAAAAACAGTATAGCACGCTTCTGTTCTGAAGTGGAAGGAGGAAATGAATGAGTTTAAGAAAAGGCAGTAGCAGACAAACTCAAGGTTTCATAAATAATGTGTACTGGGTGATAATAATCATAAATAAAAATAAGAGCAGCAATGGATGGCGATATCAGAAACACTGGCACAGCAGATAACTGGATATTGTATACTGAATGGATTGAGCAGTATTTTGGAGCAAATTAAATAGCTAATGAGAAACAAGTACCAATTTCACTGAGTGTATTGGATTTAAGGGCATACATTTTGCTTTGAAATTTAACTGCTCCAACCAAACCGGTTGAAATGAGCTTTGCTGAAAGTAGTGCAGGAACATTTAGAACCACAACCATTGTTGATTGCAGAATGTTTTAGGTTTTATAGCAGAATCAAAAAGAAGGGGAGTCCATATCAGCGTATCTGGCTGAATTGATAAAGTTGTCTGAGCAATGTCAGTTTGGTAATTGGCTTAATGATGCATTGAGAGGTCATTTAGTTTCAGGAATCTTACAAAAAAGTATTCAAAAACAGCTCCTAACTGAAGCATGAACATTTAAAAGAGCAGTTGAAACAGCTGTATCAATGGAAACCGCAGAGACACACAATTGAGTTGTAATCAGAAATGAAAGTGACCATGAACAAAATTGCAACATCTAAACAGAAAAGTCTCTGGTGGAACAAGCTGTTATCCCATTGTGGCAGGGGCTCACACACACCAGATCAATGCAGGTTTATAGGCAAACCTTGCAGGAAGTTCAAGAAAGTATGACACATACAAAGAGCAGGTTGGGCAGTCAAAAATAAATGAACCACACAGGGAACAGATTAAGATAAAAAGTCAAGTTGCAGCTTCAAAAAGTGCACTAACAGCATGTTATTGATGAAAAATCAGATAGTGGTAACAGTGATACAGAACTGAGTAACCTTGAGATCTACAATGTAAAAACTAATAATAAACAAGCAAATGGCAAATTAATTAAAATGGAATTGGATACTGGTTCAGTTGTTTCGGTCAATCCGCAAAATGAGTTTGAATGGCATTTCAAAGATGCTGAAATGAAGCCTGCGGATATCCAACTAAGAGCTAGTATTGAAGAAAAGATAACTCCTATAGGAATGACATTTGTAACAGTGAAATACAACAACCAAAAAGCCACTTTGGAAATGTATGTGGTTAAAAAAAATACAAGAGGGCCAGCATTGTGGGGCTGTGATTGGCTGAGAAACTTGATTGGAGATCCATTCAGCAGTTGCGTGGCACAATCCCCTGCAAGAGAGTCAACTGAAAGTAAAATAAGAAAAGTACTGGATGATGTCACAACTGTCTTCATGCTGACCATTGTCTAATATAGGGAAACAAGTCTGTCTCTGGTTGGAAAATTTACTGGATCATGAATGTAATGAAAGCAGTGGTCCAACGCTAACAGCTTTTTTTGGCAACATATCTAAGAAAGCTTCTGATATGTTAATCAGGCAGTCATTCATGAAATGTGGCTTGGTTTTAAACTGGAAGAGAGTTCAAGGAGCTCCAGGAAAATTGCAAGCATGTGGCTTTTGTAAGTACGAAGAGCCAGAATCTACTTTGAATACATTAAGGTTATTGCATGAACTTCCAATGGGAAACAAAAAGCCGTTTGTAAAAGTAGATGCAAGGACCAAAGCCTGGCTGGATGAATGGAAAGCCAAAAAGAAAGGAGTCAATGGAGATATAAAAACAGAGGATTCGACAGATGATGTTAGGATGATGAAACTGAGAGATCAGATCATAAAGGGAGCAATAGAAGGAATTAATAAGAATATAATCCAGTGAACTAAATGCACCTTCCTAAGATCAAGATGCACATACTAGAAAGAAGAAAAAGGAAAAGAAAAGGAAGAGGATAGATAGAGAGAAAGAATATGAGTGAGAATGAGAAAGGTGTGAAAGAGAGAAGGAATGTGAGAAAGAAAAAGAGCAGGGTAAAGAGAGAGAAAGAAGTTGGGCCAAGAGAGAAGCAAGGATTCAGAGAGAAAAGCCAAGAAAAGGAGAAAAAAGATGTCCAGAGCTGTCAGAATGACTTCCTGCAGTCTCAGAGTCAACTCCTACCACCACCATTGAGGAGGTCCCTGACCTGAGACTGTTTTCACAGCCACAAGTCTCACCTATCAAGCAGAGTGACATCCCTTGTCAGGAGAGATGTTATCTCACAAGAGTAAGGAATCCTCCATAGCAATTAAATCTTTAGGCCTGAAAAGTACAATTTAAACTTTACTACACTGTGGATGTCTGTATAGTAGTTGTATTATAATATATACAGTGTATATAGTTGAGATGTATTCTATATTGAGTTGGAGCTCTCACCTAAACAGGCGGAGTGTTGTGTATGTAATATTTCGATAATATTTGAGTAATATTGTAAATGTATGATTTGATTAAGTATTATTGTTTGTTTAAATAATACATTGTGTGTTATATGTAAAAATACATAAATGGCATATGCCAACACATGATAAGTGTGGCCGTGCTTAATGTAAACACAAAGTTAGACTCATAGTTTGGACTCGCATCTTTTCCTTTCATTTAATTTAATATTTTAGAACTACAAAATATAATCGAGTCTTTGTTTGATAATCTCCCATCAGTGGAAACACCTCAAACCTGTCATACCCTCCGAGGATATTGCCTGTTTAAATATCATAAAGGGGCGTGACAGGGTTCACCTGATCTTCTTTCATTCTTCTAACCCCAAAAAGTATTTTGTCCATCTTTTTTAAATGCTAATGATTAGATAACCATCTCATCCCAGAAGTCAGCATAATGAATTTCTTTTCCTTTCCTGAATTATGTGATCAAAGCAATGCATCTGCTGCTAACACTTTTTGTGATTCTTGAACAAGAAAAGCTAGATCCCTCTATATTCTACTCATTTGAAAATTTTTTTACCATTTTTATATTAGCTTATCATTTGTTTCCTCTGACTGAAATACAGGACAGAAGATTTCCTCACACTAAACTGCATTTGTCAAGATTTTGCTTCCTTACTTAATTTATCTATAACGTATACAGTAACAGAATTGAAATATTTTTGCAGCATGACCTCCAGACTATTTTTGTGTTATTGACAAACTTATACTCTGAATGCCTTTTAGATCATTAACATAAATGGTAAATAGTTGTGGGTCAAGAACTGATCTTGACCCCTAGTTAAATTCTTCTAGCCTCAAAAGAAACCCTTCAATCTGACTCTGTCTTCAATGTGGTAACCAATATTTAATCCATGTCAATATATTTCTCTACTGCCATGCCTTCTTATCTTGTGGTCCAGATACTGACTGCAACACGATATGGATATCAGTTTGCTTTACAAAAAAATATACTTTTTACTATGTTGATTTACTTTCAAAAATGTAATAATACAAATTGATAGATCATAATAAGATAATTTAAATGTAAATATACCTTGCATTTAATTTAAATTTAAATATAACTTATGTATATAAAAGTGCAACTGTGTTGTTCCAGGTCAACTTACATCTTAATTCAAGCCTTATGAAATCTGTGTTGCCCAGATTTTCGAGGAATACTCCATATGGTGCTGAGGTCTTGAAGTAAAATGAGATGTCAGCACTCGTCTCTCCATGGAAAGTTGAGAAGTGGAGATAAGAGGACGGGGTATTGAATGAAGCAGCATTCCAATAGTTTCCTAATTGGAGAAAAAGGAGAGATAGAAATGACCTAACTGATTTGCATGTTGCTTTAAGTAGTAAGTGTTACAACAATGGATCAGATGATCCATTGATAAAATGTCAAAGCTTTCCAAAAACCTCATCATTTATGAAATAAAAACAGAATTTCTTGCATAAGAGAAATTAACCTCTTTCTTAATCATTGTTTGTATCATTTACATAACAAAGTATATGTGGATGCTGCCACTTACAATAAATACCTTCTTTTTGTTATGGATGGTGGATAGAATTGGTACTAGAGGCTAAAGAGACTAAAGTTTCAGAAGGCAAACCACTTTGTTGGGTGATTCAAACATAGACACAGTTTAATACATTTCAACACCAGCAGCATGTAGTGTTACCATGACATTGGCACACAAAGGTCTGAGCAAAAACATTAGAAGTGAAGATTTTAGGGACAGACCTTTGCACAAAACAGCCATGCTCCAGAAATTACTTAAAACAATTTAATTAAACACAAAGAATTTATGTGTTAATTGGATTAAGTTTTGGAAGAGATTTAAAGACTTACATTGTAAAACTTAAGGAAGTGCACAAGTGGATTTCTTCAGTAATCAATTTAATTAAGTCTCCAATTTAGAATTTACAGAAATAGGGAATGGAGAATTTCAATGATAATTACAGGGATTAGAAAATTGAACACATTTTAAAAAATCTACAGAGTTTCCCTATGCAAACTTGCCCAATTAATCATTATTCATTTACGAGCAAAGACAAAACAGTATTTATCAGTGGAAGAAGGAACTCAAAGGAAAGCCCTCATAAACGCGTACGTACATGCAGGTTACAAGTGAACATCAAACCAACCAAGGCAAGCTAACACATTTGGTTGACTGCCATATTTGACTTGCATATCTGAATAGTATATCAGAAAATGCATTTATTTAACGGTTCAAGAAACTCTTCTTTTTTGCTAAAAAAGCTAATTAAAGTAATCCATTTCAACTGACAATACCGCACTAAAATTGTATGAATAGTGACTTAGATTCATGAACATGAAGGTCAGGTTTTTCAGGAGCAACACTACTGCATTTAACAGATCTTAATCTGGTAATGATGCCACAGTTTCAACAGTTCCACATTAATGTAATCAAGCACTGAAGTCATCCCTCTCTGTTTAACATACCCATTCCACAATACACATGTGTCATTGTCGGAGAAGCAAGTATTTTGAGTAGTGCTTTAACAACAGGAAAATCCCTGAACAGAAACGTGAAAGGAAGTTAAACAACCTAAAGTCCAATCTGTTGTCGAAATACTTGGAAAAATCTAGTTAAACTGTTTCTTCTCAGATTAAATTTCAATTGGCCTTTTAGAGAAGAACAGTTGCCATTTTGAAAATTAAGGAAACATTTGAAAATTATTAACTCATCAATGGGTAAAGTGAAATCTATTAATAAGATTATGGCTCTTACGGATACGAAGTGAATGTCATTAGCAAGCAAATGTATGATATTTCAGGAGCTCTCTAAATGTATGAATTGACTAAAAGTTAATCTTGTCAAATCAAATTTCTACATATTTCTTGTAAAAGAAATATAATTTAATTCTAAAATCACCAGCAGAAAAGGCCAAGTACTTCAACAAGTCTGTAGGAGATACAGAGTGCAGCCAAAAGGGTGGTGGTTGGTGGGAGGAGAGTGTGGGGTGGGGGAAGCTAATGTATCTCTTGTGGATGCAGTAAAATTAGAGCCAGCAGAAATGGAGCACATGAGGCAGCTTAGTGTAAAAGGAATTTCACTTCCAAAGCTTGAATGTAAAACCTGTCCTTTTAGCTTTAACACTGTTTCTCTTCGCACAGGTGCTGTCTGACCTATTGAGTCCTTGCAGCATTTTCTTTTTTATTTCATGCTTCCAGCATCTGAAATGGAAATACTTACACAGTGTAACAACAATATTTTTGCAGTATTTTGGTTGTTGTATTTCTAGTAGCAACAGATAATGATCATGAATAATTTTAAGTACAACACATATTAAATTTTGCAGCAAATTGGATCTTTCAGTGATTCATACCTGATCAATGTATATAAAGGAAAATTATAGTAAAAATTAGAATGGGAGCTAAATCACTTTTTTCACAGAACTGAATGAAAAAAGTACAAAACAACTGTAAAATGGGTAAAAGTAACCAACTTAGTGCAAGGAAGTAAAGTAAAATGTGAGGGAAGTAAATACTCATCCTTAAAAACAAAATCCTGCAAACAAATTCACATAGATCGAAAGAGGCCTTCAATAAGCTGGTGGGAAAGAAACACAACAACAAATGACATATAAGGTAGATTCGGTTCGACGGGCCGAATGGCCATTTCTGCACCTATTTTCTATGTTTCTATGTTTCTATTTGGCAGGTTATATAAAGTAATTGTCACTCTTCTTACAAAGCCTAAACTAAAGCTCAAGGAACAACACTGCATAAAGCCCTTGGGATTCACTTATGAATGAGACAATTTCAGCTATTTCAGTTATAAACTATTTCAAATTTTCCAGTTGATATGAAAATTGGCCAGGTGTGCTGAAGGGTCATCACTGCATCATGTTAACTCAGTTCATCTCTCTCCACAGACATCTTAAGAACAGCTGAGTATTTCTAGCATTTTCTTTTATTTCAGACTTCTGGCAATCGCAGTGAGTTGTATCACAGTTTCAGAATTGATTCTTCCTCTCTCATGTCTTTCCATTAACACCTCTTTGAGACAGATCATCAACAATAAACAAGTCTTCAGTCCCCTCCATGAGTTGGCATCAACACCATTGCATCATAACCTCTCTTTATCTCCAACCCATCACCAACATTCCATCTGTTCTCCCAACCTTTCCACCTCTCTGCAATTTAAAACATAACGTTTTGAAACTTTATTGAGTTCTGCAGAAGGACCATTGACCTGAAACTGTACTTGTCAGAACTGTCCAATCCTGATGCAGGGTCTTAACCCAAAACAGCTTTGCTTTCACAGATGATGCCTGACCTGCTGAGTTCTTACTTTCTTTCTTTTTCAATCTTTTTATTAATTTCGAAGTATAGAAACAAAACATAGCAATAATACAAATAGTAGGAGAAATATTGTTACACTTAGGAAAAGTAATTGTAAGATCAAATAGTGTAAGTTAACAAAGCTCCCAATCATGTAGAACTGACAACGGATAATACAAATCAAAAAAAAAACTGAAAAAAAATCATGAAAAAGAAAAAAAAAACAAAACCAAAAAAAAACAAACCCCATCCCCAAAGAAAAACAGAATTAATCAACTAAACTAAAAGACTTGGGCAAGACTAACAACTTAAAAATGGAAAAGAAGAAAACCTTAGTGTCAATGACCCCATTCCCCTCCAACAACAGTACAGAGAGATAAAACAAGTTTGGAAATGATCAAATTACATCAAGTGAAAATGCTGAATGAATGGCCTCCAAGTTTTTTCAAACTTAATGGAAGGGTCATAAAATGCACTTCTAATTTTCTCCAAATTCAAACACACCATAGTTTGTGAAAACCAATGAAATACCTTAGGAGGGTTAATCTCTTTCCAATTCAACAAAATGGACCTTCTAGCCATTAAAGTAAGAAATGCAATCATCCTTCGTGATGAAGAGGTTAAATTATTTAAGTCTATCATTGGTAGTCCAAAGATGGCAGTAATTGGATGCTGAGTTCTTACTGCTCCATACTCCACTATCTGAAGTTTCATGTATTTTTCTCTTAAACTCTTGTTTCCCTCTTCGCAGATACTGCTTGGCCTTCTGTGTATTTCCAGCAATTTCTGTTACTTCCAATGTCCAGCATCAGCAGACTTCTTGCTTCTTACATATGAGTTTTCACAGTAGTGCAGATAGTTGAGCCACAACAGTTCTACTTCAGATGCAATCTCGCTGGCTCTCTGCTCGGCCGTGGACCACCTGGACAACAGCAATATCTACATCAGGCTGCAGTTTATTGACTACTGTTCAATGTTCGATATCATAATCATCCCCTTAGCTTCAAAACCTGGGCCTCTTTACCTCTTTCTGCAAACGGATCTTTGGTTCCTCATCGCAAGACCACAATCAGTGCTGATCTGAAATACTATCTCCTTGCTGACACCACAGAGGAAAAGGTGGGTGGTTTCAGTTTCACAGGTGTCGACATCTCTGAAGATATATCCGAGGCCCAACATATTGATACAATTATGAAGAAGGCACGCGAGCAGTTATACTTCACTAGATTTGGTATATCAGCAGAGATCTGCACATGCACTGACCAGTTGATTCACTATCTGGTATGAAGGTGCCAATGTACAGCATTGGGAAAAGGCTGCAGAGAACTTTAAACTCAGCTCCAACAATGGCACAGGCCACCCCACCATTGAGGACATCTTTGAAGGCGATGTCTCAAGATGCCAGCATCCATCATGAAGGACTTTCACCATCCAGGACATGCCCCTTCTCATTACTAACATCAAGGAGGAAGTACATGAGCCTGAAGATGTACATTCAATGCTTTAGGAACAGATTCTTCCCCTCTGCCATCAGATTTCTGAATGCTCCATAAACCTATGAACACTACCACACTATTTTCCTCTCTTTTTGCACTATTTCATATATATTCTTATTGTAATTTTTATGTATGCACTGTACTACTGCTGCAAAACAACAAGTTTCATGTCATATTCCGATTCTCAGTCGACAATGGGTTAGCGTAAGATTACTATAAAAATGGGTGCTTAAAGGAAGGCACAGACTCAGTGAGCAGAAATGCCTGCTTCTGTGCTGCACTTTTCACTGAGTCTTTCACACTTCAGCGATGAGTCACTCTGGTTGTCATACGTAACACTTACTTGATGAAAGGAGCCCAAGAAACTGACAAAGAGACGTTTATTAATATTCTGGATTCAGGATTTGACAAAATTTGATATTATGATTTTATCATTGAAATCAAGTCCTATCTATAATAAAATCATGTAACGAAAATGAACAAAATTAGAATATACTGTTAGTGTATAAAATAAGTACATATAATTATAAGAACTATAGATAGGATAGACAGTCAGAATACTTTTTCCCAATGTAAAAATGTCAAGTAGTAGAGGAGGTGCATTCTAAAGAAATGTACAGGGAGAGTGGTTGTTGCCTGGAATGGGATGCCAGTGATAGTGGTGGAAACAGATAATAGTGCGGTGTTTAAAAGGCTGTTAGTCACATGAATATGCATGGTATGGAGGGACACAGATCATGTACAGGCAGAACGGATTTAGTTTAATTTGGCATTGTGTTTGGAGCAGACATCATGACCCAAAGGATGTGATCCCATGTGTACTCTTCTATGGTCCATAGTAAAAATTAATTCTAAATTTAATTTAGAGCCCAGCAGATAACTGGAAATAATAGTGTTTAAGTTCATCCACACATCCTTATACCCAAGCGTACGATTTTACAAGGTGAAAAGATCTCTAGACAAAAAGTAAAAAATTTGCTAAAGGCAGAAACATACCTCAGAGAGGTACGTTATATAATATGGCCTGAGGTTCCGAGCTAAATTTGCTGGATGGATTTTGGGCACCTGCCTTCCAATTGCACAGCTTTATCCGACGGGAGTACGTTTGAAAACTGAGTGTTGAAAATGTTTTTGATGGAAAATCCTGCAAAGGTCCTGAAGTAGAATTTCAGACTTCGTTCCTCACCAAACAACATTTTGCTTTGGGGCATAAATGCTAGAATCCCCACTTGCAACCTTGAAACCAGCTTCATTGGGGCTTTTAAAAATAACCAGCATATGAGACTTCTGCATGATGTATGGTGGAAGTGTTTCTGTTATCATTCTTGATTAGGATCAGTCCATTCTTTTTGTAAATGACAGATGCGATGTTGAAAACAACACTGCCTGTCTGCTTCCGTTGATAAATAATATTCACACAAAAATCATAGTAACTGACAGCCAATATGTGATGGCCTGGAAAGAAGAGAACTTGTAAATGCTACATTAATTTGATTAATGGTGTTCAAGCTGGTGTGGTGTCATTTGCCTATACATCTTCCAACCCAACTCTCTCATATTATGTTTCATATAATTTACAAATCACTTCTTACAGAAATTTTTATTATTATTAATTCTTCCCTCCCTTCTGCATAGAGAGTATGAATCAGTTAGAGGCCATAATTACAAGCCATTGCCTGATATTGTCATTTATGCAGGAAACAAGTAGTTATTTTAGCATTACAGTACATCATCACACATGTTTAGCCTCTTCCTCAGAGGCCCATGGGACAGTAGCAATAACATCACGTTAAGGCATTTTCCTTCTTCTAGATCTTAATACGCAGAGACTAATTGTAGCACTTCTATTATTGATCCAGAAGTACGGTGGCCAAAATGAAAATGCAGGATTTGCAAGACAGTAAGTGTGTGTACAAATTGCATTTATTGTTGGTGGAAATGTGTCAATAATGAGATTTTCAGAGACTTGGTAAACTGTGTGGTGCGCAATAATTAATGCAGAGGAGCTGAACCATTTTGAGAGCATGTGTCTAAATTCACAATAATCTTTTAAAAAGTTCTCTTGCATACCATGATAATTTTGAACAAACATCATGAGGTAGTAATAATAATTATAGACATTCTATGGCAAAAGAATGAGTTCTATTGCTTATTTACAAGTATTACATTTTTACTATTAATAGGAGTAGAACTGATCAATTTCAATAAATGAAGCAATTTAGAATACGCTTGAAGTTCTAAGTTCAGAGTACATTTATTTTAAAAAGTATGTATACAGTATACAACCTTGGGATTTGGCTTCTTGTAGGCAGCCACAAAACAAAGAAACACGATAGACTCCATTTAAAGAGAAAACACACACAACAAAGACCATCAAATATGTTAAAACAAAAGAACAAATAGCCCACACAGGACACTAAACATCAAACTGGAGAGTCTCCAAAAGGGAGTCAACAGCCATGAGCCACCGAGGTGAATGAAGCCGGTTCAGGAGATGATGGCTGTGGATACTGCCACCAAGTCAGTCAGTTCAGAGCTGTGTTTGTGTGGCACAGTCACAGATCCATTTCCAGGCTGAAGCATCTTGATCAAACTGGGCAAATAGTACAGTGCATTCAGCGCTGAGGACATTAAGCATCAAACTGCAGCCGAAAGTGAGTCCACAGCTATCAGTCACTGAGGCTATTGAACTTTGCAGTGTGGGACCCAAGACTCCTGCACCTTCCACCCGCAGGTAGCGAGAGGGAGACTGGTCCAATGTAGGCAAACGGTACTGAACACCGGTACATTTTCCACTCTTGTCCTCGTTGATTTTAATCTTGCTTGATGCTTTAATTGATGTAGAGTAATAGAGCCAAATATAGGTTCATGTTGTGCCATTAGGAATTGATGCCGCCACCCCAGCCGTAGCTGCACTCTTTACTGAATCCCCCAGGAAATTGCAGAAGCGCCAGATCATTGAGATGGCCCAAAAATACATACTTAAAAGGGAAATTACAGGCTGCAATCAATTGCTCTTCAAAGGAAGAAGAAGAAGTGTATCCAGTACTTTTGTAAGCTGTCTGCAAGATGTCGCCTTTATTCAGTGGCACCATCTTGCTGGAAAATAATAGATATCATTGATATCTAATAGCTATTAATAGATAATATCTTAATAGATTATTATTGATGAATGGATTAATAACAATAATTATGGATGCTTTATGGCAAAAGGATGAGATCTGCTGCTTATTTAAGGGGTTTTACTATTAGTAAAAATACAACCAACAGATTGAAATAAATGAAGCATTTTAGAATGCCTGTTCAAAATTACAGAAAACATCATTTTAAAATAGTATTGCTATTAGAAGTGTCTATTATCCAAGTATGCTGTATAAGCAGGTCTGTAATGATTTCAAAATGTCTCATCCAACCTCATGTATTTATCATCCAAATCATGAGTTCTCACAACCATAAAGCTGGCGCCAAGTTGGCGTGAAACATCTCTCGTGAAAACAACTCACTCTTCTCAGGCTCTAAAAAATCATTCACTGCTTTATCAGGCAGTAAAGGTAATGATGATGTATCTTTTTATTATGAGTGCCGCTTAAAGAATTGAGGTGCAGCATCTCAAGCCACATGCCAACAAAATATTTTGCATGCCAATTGAGCACCGCTGCCATAGGTTTGACAACCCTAAACTGTTGAGTCAAAACAACTTCTTACTCACTAGTTGAGATGAATAAAGAGAATGGCCAAAATATCCTTTAAACTTACGTCTACATCCAGAGAATTCTCTCATTTTTCTTTCACAATCTTGCCAGTGAGGTGCTGCAAGATTTAGCTCACTACTGCTTTTCAGCCACTCAGAAACAATTCAAAACAAAAATAATAAAGAAAACTAAAATGTAAAACCAAATGTTAAATATGTGCTATGACTGGCCTTGCAGCCAATCCACTCTGTCTAAGCTAAGGGTGAATTCTGCCAGGTCAGAGCACAGTAAAAACACAGAAACAGCAAACTGCTGAAGACATGCTGACAACTGTACTCCAGCAGGCAAATTCCAAAATTACTGAGGTTATGTGGGGAAATGCCAAGATTTTTCTGTAAATTTCTATATGAAGGGCTTATTTTCTCTGATTATGAAAATAATCATGATATTGTTATTACATGCTGGCATATTATGCCAAAAATGGATTACATCCTGGGGTTTATGCATGCATTATCACATATGGATGTCTTAAACTCTCTCATATCATCAGCAGGCTCCATGGTGTCCAGCATCAGAAGGAAATCTTGGTTAAATATTTGAAATCACATGTGGGAACTACCTCGTGGACCCTGCCTGGTCAGGCCTGTAACAGGATCAAAAACCTCAATGATTTCAACGAGGATTTTGAGCAAAGATTCTAAAATTGCTTCTAAAATTGCATTACTTTCATGCATTTATTTCTACATATGTTGTTTATGGGAGGATTTAGATAAATCTATTAAAATGTTATAATTTTTATTGTTTTGATTGCTTAGTTTAATTTTAATTGGGTTTAAATTCTTCAAGGCACGAGAAACATTTGAACCAATGGCAGATATTACAGCTGGTAGAAGATGCACCAGACATTGTTGCTGCTGAGGTGACAGCACTGGATTCTGGGATGTTTCAGGCCTGCCTTAGTTCTCAATCAAGACAATCCAAGCAGAGGCTGACTAACAGCAGTGAGTCAGTTTAGCAAGTTCAGACCCAATTTCTTATTTTTCTGAAGCTGTTAAAGTTCCTTGTTTTTGAAAACACGATACTGCATGATTCTTGACTATGCTGTCTGGCAGAACATGATATCAAAATTCAAAGTCAATACACAAATTTCTCAAATGGCATTCTAAAACAAGCTAGTATTCTACACACCATACTGAGATCTGATAATTAAAAAGTCTTCATTCCCAGTTTGACTGGGTAAATGTCTATGGACATTCCATCTTATTATTTCCTTCAAAAATGACTACCACTCATGTTCTGGGAATCAGAAAAGGATCAAACCTGAAATATGTCCAAATTCCTTTTTCTTTTCATTCAGTTTAGTTTTACCCATCCTTTGTTTCTTCTTGTTTTATTCAGTATCCCTTTTCTACTGTCTATCTATCTCACACATTTGCAGACATGCACTTTCTGTTCCAGTGCCATTGGAATAAGGTTCTTTTGATGTTCTCTTTATTTCATTTCAATTCAATTCAATTGATTCTATTAATTAATTAATTAATAATTCAATGGTTGGGTAATTAGGGATTAATTTTAATATTTTGTTTGATCATTACCTGTAACCATCTAATAGTGTGAGGTTAATGAGTGAATACAGTATAGAAGCAATACCTGAGAACTTATGAGGTAAAATATATTCAGTTGGAGGAATGAGAATTCTGGACACAAAGCAGCATGAAAATGGAAGTCCTTGAATAGAGCTGGTCAAGTTTATTTTCAGTAATGCAGAAGCAAATATTCTGAATTTTAATCTGATAACAGATATTCAAAATAACATGTTGGCTACTATATTGTGCACAGGATATAGAAAGTCCAGTAAGGTAATTTTGCATGAATGGTGGATAAGGTAAATAAATCCACTAGAGAGAATTAATAGGAACCAGGATTTTGGGCCAAAACATGTTATCTGAATTGAAATATTAAGGGATGATAAAGTGGAAAAAGTAGGGCCAAGGGACGTTGACAAGACGTATTTGTTGTGTATTTAACATTTCAGTAATATTTGGATAATATTGCAAATATATTGTTTAATTAAGCATTCTTTATTGCTTTCATAATGCATTGCCGGTTATATGTAAAAGTATGTAAAATGTATGACATTAAAATGCCACGTCATATGTGGCACCTCACATAAAGTCAAAACAAAGTTAGACTCACATTCCTGGCTCTCTTGTTTTCCTTTCAATTAGTTTTTATATTTTGGAGCTACAAAATGTAACAATTTTAAATGAACCCAAGGCAACTACCTAGAGTACCTGTTGAAGTGCAGCGAGACATTCAGGTTTAAAAAAGTGCAGTGAGACGTCCAAGTTAAAAAAAAAGTGCAGTGAGATGTGGAGCTCAATATGTGCTTCTTCACAAGGGGACAGAGATGTTGAGTTAAAAAATCGACAGAAAACGGATTAAATTCATGGGTTCATAAACAGTGAGGATGGGTGAAAATAAGCACAGATTTTAGAAGTGCAGAAATGGCTGTCTATATTGGAAAGATGGATACAGTTGATTGCACAAGAGATAACTGGAATGTGTACACTGAGTGATTTGACCAGTATTTTAAACAAATGGAATAGCTAATGGGAAACAAGTACCAGTTTTGCCAAGTGTATTGGTTAGAAAAGCATACAGTTTGTTTAGAACGTTGACTACTTCAACCAAACTAAAAACAGAAGGGCCAGCGTTGTGGGGGCATGATTGGCTGAGGCAACTATAACTGATCGGAGATCCATCCACTATTTGCATGTCACATTCCCTATAATAGAGTTAAGCGAAAATGAATTAAGAAAGTTACTGGATGATGCCACAACTGTCTTCATGCTGTTCATCAGGAACAATTGCCCAACAGAGGGCAGACAGGTTTTGCTGGCAACTTTGATGCCTCTGGTTGGAAAGTATATTAGATTAAGGAAGCACCATGCTGCTCAGAACAATCATGAAAGTGAAGAAAGGAGTGGTCCAACTATAATAGTTTTTGTAGGCAACATATCTGAGAAGGCTTCTGATATGCTGATCAGGCAGTTATTTACAAAATGAGTCTTGGTTTAAACTGGAAGAGAGATCAAGGAGCTTCAGGAAAACAGCAAGCATTTATTTATTGTGAGTATAAAGAACCAGAATTTATTCTTCAAGTGGGAAATAAACATCTGCTTGTAAAAGTAGATGCAAAGATCATGGCCCAGCTGGATGAATGGAAGGCCAAAAATAAAGGAGTCAATGGAAATATGAAAACAAAGGATTTACCAGGAGAATTTGTAGATAAAGAAGACACGAGGAGCGATTAGATCGTAAAGAGAGCAACAGAAGGATTTGTAAGGGAATACTCCAGTGAACTAAGTGCACCTTACCAAGATCAAGATGATCATCCTGGAAAAATGCAAAAAAAGAAAAAGAAAGAGGAGGATGTCATAAGTGGTATGGAAATGGAGGAGGATAAATGGGACCAAATTTCTGGAGATACTCACAAGAAACTAAAAGAAAGAAAAGGATCATAAGTAAAAGAAAGACAAGAAGTTGAAAAGGAGAGAAGAGGTGGAGAGAAAGAAGATGAGCAAGAAAGAGAAAGGTGCAAAAGGGAGAAGGAACATGTGAGAAAAAAAACAGGATAAACAGAGAAAAAGAAGCAGGGACCGGGTGAGAAACAAGGATTGAAAGAGATCCAAAGAGAAATGCTGAGAAAAGAAGAAAGGTATCCAGAGCTGTAAGAAACACTTCCTGCAGTCTCAGAGTCAACTCCTACAACCAGCATGGAGGAGGCCCAACCCACATCTCAACTGCCAAGTAGGAAAGATGTTACCACGCAAGAATACGAAATCCTCCACAGAGATTAAATCTTTAAAATTTACTATGCTGTGGATGTCTGTATAGTAATTGTATTATATAGTATACTGTATATATAGCATATGCATATAAGTTGAGATGCATTCTATATTGAGTTGGAATTCATACCCAAACAGTGAGGAATGCTGTGTATTTAATATTTCAGTTTTATTTGGGTATATTTATAGAGGAGGAGGAGCTTAGGAGAGACAACGGCACCTAATGCTGACTCCTTTGCTTGCATCTTTGGAAACAGCTTTATTTCTACGTTTGTATCTTTAATATCTCTATTTTTCCCTTCCAGGGTTCTTTGGAAGACCTTGACCTGTAGTTACATGCTGTATTTGGTTCTTTGCAGGAATGGGACCTGCTGTCGGGATCTCACAACTGGCCGTTATTCGATATGCCAAGGATGCGGCCCAGAAGGTTAACTCGCCTTCGGAGTTTCCGGATGTCATGGCTTTGGAGGTGGGTAGACTCATGGTTGGTACCTCTGCAGGAAATTGGTGAGTCATGGGAGATGGAAGGTCTCTGACTGTGTGCCCTTTGAGCACAAAGCTCGGAAAAACTGACGCAACGGACCTTTAACATCATAAATCAGCAAGTTGTTTTCTTATGTCTCCCCTCTCACTGTGAAATGGAGACACTTCTTTTTCCCTTATAAGGGAAAGAGAGAGAGAGAGAGAGAGAGAGTGTGTGGTATGTCGAATACCAGGTGAACAAGTAGTCTTTGGGGTACTGCAAGTCTGTGTCTTTATTGATGCTTGCTGTGCGCTTGAGTGCTTGGTAGGGGGATGGCAATGCTTTTTTTGCTGGTGGGAAAGGGGGATCATTGCTTTGCTGCTGCTTATGCATGGAGAGGGGGGAGCTTGGGGGGGCTTTGGGGTTCTAACATTTATGTCATTCATTCTTTGCGCATTCCTCTGTTTTCGTGGATGGTTGTGAAGAAAATGAATTGCAGGATGTATATTGTATACATTTCTCTGAAATTATATGTACCTTTGAAACATTTAATATTGTAAAGATATTGTTGGATTAAGCATTCTTTGTTGTTTACATAATGCATTGCGGGTTTTATATAAAAGTACGTAAATGGCATATATCATTATGCTGCCACAACATACTGCCACGTTAAGCATCTCGCTTAAAGTAAAAACAAAGATAGACTCACATTCCTGGCTGTCTTGTCTTCCTTTCAATTAGTTTCTACGTTTTGGAGCTACAAAATGTAACAATACTATTCACAAGTTTACAACATGAATTTGAATGCAAAGAAAACAGAAGTTTAAAGAGCGAGAGTTGATAGTTATATTTTTAGCCTTGTATGAATTTTAAAGCTTTGACTACCACTGCTGCATAAGAGAAACAAATACATAGATGAAAAGGACTGAATTATGCTGCACGATTGCTTAGGGGAGCATAAATATTTTACACTGAAACTACATCTTTGCTGAATGGTGGTTAACTTATCCAAATATGGACCTGAGCTAGAAGGATTAAGACAGTCACAAGAAGAAGCCATGGAAAATGTAGAGATACCCACTATTATGAGTTATAATTGAATCATATGTCTGATTTGTTTACAAGTACATTGTGTAGTTGTATTAGTAATTGATTAAACTGTTTTAAAGCTTTCTTGTTGAAGCTGGTTTGCATTAAAATCATGATATAAATTGCAATAATCAAACTAATTTTGATATCAATGCTACCCGTACTTCATGGATGGAAGTAACTGTAGTTTTAGAATGACACACTCATTACTAGAATAGAAGAATCAGTGTATACTTAATGCAATGATTTCTTCAAAAAATCCCAATGTAATGTAGCTGTTGTATCTTTTATCTTTTTAACTGTGTTCTTTCAGTTGTTATCAATAGTTTTAAGTTACCTTATCCTTGTACTCAGCAGTCACACTAGAATTTAAAAGGTTATAATAGGAAAGCAGTTTGCAAAAATTTGGCTTGTATTCCCTTGAATATGGAGTCAAATTGAAGTGTTTAAAATGCTACTTGCATGTATGTGACAACTGAATATAATTTTGATCATGTATATCTTTTCCACACTAAAAACGGATAAACATAATGTGGTCAACTCCATATTTAGTGGCCTACTCCCCATCAGCGGGACATACTGGAAGGAATCATAGATAGGTTAGCAAGTGACATTCATGCAACAAGAACCTTTTCATTGATCTATGTTCTGCCAGAACCATTTTGCTCCAGCCCTCGTTATGTTGTGTCTCAGGATAGAGAGCCAGAGGAGATATGAGAATAGCTGCAATCAACATCAGGCAGCATTTGACTCAGTATGGCATCAAGAAGCCAATCAAAATTGAGGCCAGTGGAAGTCAAGAGGAAAATTTCCCTGCATTTTCTACCTAATGATGCTTAATGATCTTGGGATTTGATTTGACTGAACAGTTATAGAATACTGTACATTGCACATTATTAACCTTAAGAAGCCTTTACATGAACACAGTGAAATTTAACTCACTTGTTATCAGTGGTCATTAATCTACTTTGTATCACGAAAACTACTTCAAATAGGGCTAAACATGAGTGCCATTATACCACCTTTGACTCACACTACTCTCTTCCTGGGATTATATGCACAGTAAATATAGCCACAAATGGACAGCTGCACTTATACGATCTGCTTTCAATTTTGTGTTTTTGAAGTAACTGTGGTCTAAGTGAACAAGTGAAGCTTACTTACTAAATCCTATTAATTGTTGTGGTTACTTCAAGATGATAGTTTGATGACTCTTTCACTGCATGCCGACTGCAGTGTGATTGCAAATTTTGTAAAATGGAACATGCTGAAGTTCTATTTCCTTGGATAAGTTAAAGCAATTTCTTGATAGCAAAGTCCCAGATAAAACATTGTTTTCTTGTTAATATCAAAAATGCAACTGCTAATTGGATTTTGAAACAGTTTATAACTATTCATATATGACTCTGAGGTCTTTTATAATATAGTCATTAACATTACATGGTACATAGCATGATTAAAATTGTTAAACAACAGCTAGCTCTGGTGCATTTCATTACCAGTTATTTTTTATCAGTGTTGAAAAAGCAAATTACTAAACACAATCAAAAGCAAACAGGTTAAAGGATTTTGTGGAAGTAAGAGAGCAGCTGTTCATATGCAATAGTAGCATTTGATTATTTTTTCATGCTTTTCTCAGTTGAGTACCATGTAAAACATACACGCTATTATTTAGGGATCATAAAGAGTTAGGCAGATAGTACCATCTCATTGTAACTCCATTGTGAAAATTGTGGCACACCTGTCTTTTGAAAGTGCAATTCCATAACCAATAGTTTGGGCCAAAGTAGGTACTTTATGTTCCCTGCTAAAAATGATGAGCTAAATTCAGCTGAGAGTTTTAGTGCACCATTTGGAAATTGTGAGCTGCCAGGCAACCCTTGGCAATCAATCATCCTTCACCCATCACAATTACTCATCTGTAAAGTTATTTCCTATTAGCAAAATCCCAACTGTCATATTGTCTTCTGCCAATACCAAAAATTGTCACAAGTCTTTTTACGTCAATAACCGAAGCTCAGGACAATGAGAAAACTAATAGCGAACACACACAGAAGGCTTGTGAGAGTTTAATTAACATCTGGAGGGATAAAATAAAAGGCCTAAGTTATTTTCCTATGAAATCTGTGAGGTTTTTCAAAACTTGCCATGGGCTTGGTGCCCAGAAAATCAACAGCCCAGATATATGCAAAGCCGATCCCTGCCACTTGTGATTATGCAAACTGAGTTCCAACCTTTTCAAACTACAGATTATCAGCCAAAACTAACGAGTATACAGCAGAACTAATCTATGCTGGAATTCCTGATCTCCATCAACTTCCAAGGAAATAGTTCTGTTGTCCCTCTGATTTTCCTATCCATACAGCAAGACCTGCGATAAGTTTTCTACATTACTTCTTTTAGGTCCCTATTATCTGGTCCTTTAAATTATCTGTATTTCTTTCCCACATTAATTCTTTATGTCAATCTCATCAAGTAAGGATAGGCCTTTTCATAATGCACACAAAATTGTAAATCACTTTTTTACTTGATCAAGTGAATGTGATGTGCAGATAGAGCATTTTAACAGAGTTTAAATACATTATACATTAATCAATTACATTCTTATTAACATGTTGTAATTCAGTTTATTTTAGCAACAGTCACTTGAAAGTTAATTAGATTTATCCTGCCAATATAATTAAGTCAGTAACAGAGGTAAACTGGTATTCAGAATGCCATGAAGTGAAATCAGTATTGACAAACTGCAAAGATGAGAATCTAAGTTTGAGATTACATCATGCAAGTGTTGATATTGAGAATTTGATTCAAACATGTTTCCGAAAATTGTTAAAATGACAAAAATCCATGACAGTCACCAATTTCCTTAATTAAGACTCATATAATTTTTGTGATAAACTCATACCATCAACATATCCAGGCTGGGATTCTCAGAGGCCTGTACAAAGCAGGCATTTACATAATTACTTGCAATTTTAATGAATTAGAATTCTTTTTCCAACAGGCTGCCTAACTCAATTTTCACAGTGGAAGCTGTTTTTTAAATTAATCTCATGAGAGAAGACAATATAGGTCAGAAATTGGCCTTATTGTGGCTAATTTAAAAATGAAAAGTAGGAGTTGAAAAGATGAATTCTGAATCTCAGGTCACTAAAATAGGCATTAGTTATCATTAGTTACCAGTCACAAGTCTACTGCAGGGGTCCCCAACCTTTTTTGCACCGCAGACTGGTTTAATATTGACAATATTCTTGTGGAGTGGCCGCGGGGGGGGGGGGGGGGGGCGGTTGGGTGGGTGGGTGTTAATCACGACCAGAATATAGGTGATAAGTCAACTATAAGTCACTTATAAGTGGCTAATACACTCAATTTCGTTTCTAAAAGGGTTTATCTAACTAATTTAATATTAAACACACAGTGCATATTTTCCTCACATAAATATAGTGATGTCAATTATAAGACACTTATAAGTCAATAGCATCATAACATTTTAAGTAACATTTGGATATTAAACACACAGCACATATTTTCCTTGTATGAACATATAAAATCATTGCAACACACCAATATTGCTGAATCAGTGGGAGGCCTGGGCTTGTTCTCCTGCAACGAGACGGTGCCATCGAGGGGTGATGGGTGACAGCGATATTCACAGGGGGTTCCTTATGTCCAGTCTATTCTGCAATTTCGTTGCATTCATTGCAGAAAATCCCGCTTTGCAGAGATATGATATTGGAAATGGAAGCAACGTTTTCAGTGCCTTTGTGGCTATCTCAGGATATTCAGCCTTGACTTTGATCCAGAATGCCCGCAGAAATGTTATGTCAAACATACTTTTCAGCCCATCGTCATTTGCAAGCTTGAGGAGTTGATCTTCTTCCTGCGCTGACATGGATGATTCACCGGGGACATTCACAAATGGGTCACGGACCCATTCCTTTGCATGTCTTGGGTCATTTGCGGTTGGGAAGTAACGCTCAAATTCTGTTGATAGTGAAGACAGGTGATCACGCACTAGCTGTGAGAAAGACGGTGCAGCCTCAGTCTCTCCCAAAATCCCAGCTAATGTTGAGAACATGTCAAATATGCCCCTGTCCACTTGCCACCCCCACAGTTCCAGTTCGGCTTTGAAAGCAGACACTTTATCTGCCAACTTGAAGACAGTTGTCATTCACCCCTGAAGTGACAAATTGAGTTCATTGGGCAGGTTGAAGATGTCACACAGATAAGCCAGTTTTGCTATTCACTCCTTGTCACTGAAGTGTGCTGCCAGTGGTGACTTTTTTCCTGAAAGAAATCTCTGTAGCTGCTCTCTTAAGTCAAAAACCCTGGCCAGGGCTCTCCCCCTTGATAGCCACCTGACTTCAGTGTGTAAGAGAAGCATTTGTGCTCTGCATCCATTTCCTCGCAAAGCTGCTCAAACAGACGTTTCTTAGCCTTAGCAATACGGCTAGCCACTAAGTACGATGCTCTCAGAGCAGCAGCATTTGTGGAGGTGGTGGCTCTCGGCACTTGCTTCTTTTGTTCTTGCTCACGTTTTTTCTGCTCAAGAAACTCAGCGGGTTTGTCTTTAAGTGCAGGGTGATTGGACTCAAGGTGCCAAAGCAGTTTTGAGGGCTTCGTTGCCTCATTAGACAGCTTGCCTCCACATATCACACACAGGGGGCTTGGAGCGTGCGAGTCACCAGTCGCAATAAAGCCATATTTTATGTACGACTCGTCGTATTTTCTGTTGAAAGAAGCTTTCTTTTTTTTGTAGTCTCGGCCTCAGCTGTCTCTGCGTTATCATCATCATTAGGCCTTTTATGTCCCCTACCACCTCTTCCGAAGAAACTCTCAAGCAATGTTTGTTTTTTACTCATCATACCCCCAAATCATATCATTTCCTCGCGGCCCGGTAGCACATGCTTTGTGGCCCAGTGGTTGGGGACCACTGGTGTACTGCATATTTTATATGTCAAATTTTATTAAAAAATTGTCAAGGCTTCAACCAGGTCTAAAGTCCATACCAAGATGCTTAACTAGGAATTTTTAAAAAATGAGAAATGTGAAAACTATGAGAGACCACTAAATCACCATGCAAATATATTAATTTTCATACATATCTATTGGACATCACGATCTCCTGTTCCCTTGGTTCATTTATATATATATATGATATAGGCATCACTGTCAAGGCTAGCATTTATTGCCCATCTCTAAGTGCTGTTCTGAAGGTGATAGTGATTCACTTTGTTGAATCTCAGCAGTTCTATTGGTGTAGGCACTTCTACTATTCTTTAGGGGAGCATGATCTGTGTGTAGATGCATTGAAGATGAGGGCACAGTAATAGCTTTCCATGTTAGGATAGTGCGATAGCCCAGAATAGAAATATACACGTGTACATTTCTAATACTTAAGATTTAAAATCATCGTCTTCCAGTTTAAATACCTCATCGCTCCAGCATCTCAGGCTCAATCCTGACCAAGTAATTTCGCTAAGAAACAACAGGTTGAATGATGTTTGCTGATTTATTTTATAATTTAGATTTACTGGGCCTTATGATTATTCTCTTATAATTCTTCTGACTGTTAAAGTGAGTATGTCAACTATATTACATAATACTGAACTAGTACTCTATATATTTAAAGTTAAATTAATTTTTATAACTCTGGAAGTGAATTAACTACACTACATTTCTAAGAGTGCCAAATGCACATTGAATGTAGATGTAAGTTAATTGATGGCCGCATGGCTCAAGGGGAGAACCGATTTTATGTAATAAGTTGTGACATGAAATATGCTGCTTAAAAGAATAATGAAAGATTAAAATTAATTGGTAAGTTATGACATGTGTCAGAGGTCATGGAAAATAACTCATTGGAAACAAGTCCTTTAGCCCACTGAGACTGCACTGAACATCAACAATCACTTAAGACAAGGGTTCCCAACTTTTCCTATGTTGTGAACCCCTACCATTAACTGAGGGGTCCATGGAACCCCTGATTTAAGCTAATCCTTCATCAATCCCATATTATCTACATATTTGTACAAACTCCTTACAGATCCTTCACTCACTTACACAGTCGGGCCAATTTACAGTGACCATTTGGGCTATGAAGATGCACATCATTGTGATGTGGGAAGACACTGGAGCATCAAGAGGAAACCCATGCAGTCACATGAAGGATGTGCAAACTCCATGCAGCCAGTGTTAAGACTGAACCTAAATTTCAGGTGCTGGAAGGCAGTAGCTCAACTAGCTGTGTCACTGCTGATTTGCTGCCAGCATTGATGAAAAGGTCTTCAACAAGGCAGTTACATGCCCACTTTGCATGTGGAAACTAGTGTTTGTCAACAGGAAGTACTCATGTGTGCAATTTGAAATGATGATCAATTACTTCAGTTTAATTTGTAGAAGCAATGGTAGGTAGCAAATGCTAAACTTGTTTGCAATTAGTGTCACATGAAGTGTGGAAGAAGTAAGAATTGTGAACTCTAATCTAAGCATCAGCCAAAGCATTTTATTCATAAAAGTGGCTACTTTGTAAACTTTGCTTCAGTGCAGAGTCATAGGTAAGATGGGACAAAGGCTTGCAGTGCAGGATGACCAATTAAAAGATGGAGGTTGAGTGAGAAAGGACTCTTTCAGGCACATAGTAAAATTACAAGTGTATTGCCAAAGGCAGTCAAAATAAAATAGATGCCAATTTTTAAGCTTCTTAATCTTTCCAGGTTGTTACAAAGGGCAGTGGTATTTTTGGGAGACTATAAATACTCTAAACTGTAGGGAATCTGAATCTTGCAATTCCCTGGTCTACTCTTCCATTGTCACCAACAACTCCACATCTTATGGCATATTCCATTGCAGCCCCAGCCGATGAAGCACTTATCCAGCAGTTCTTCACTTCCCACCACCCAGGGACTAAAGGCATCTTCTCAGATGAAGCAGTGGTTCAGTTCCACGTCATCCAATCGAATGTGCTGTATTCTATATTCACAGCATGCTCTCTTTAAGGCTGGAGAAACTAGATGATTGCTTTGTGGAAGAACTTCCTGTTGCCAGCCACTTTAATTTTCCATCCATTTGCCACATCTTGTTCTGCAGTCTCTTGCACAGCTACAAAGAGGCACAATGCTCATTTGAGGAACAGAACCTCATTTTCCATTGGACAGTTGCAGCAGTCTGAATTCAACCTTAAATGCTACAACTTCAGAAAACTTGAATTCTCTGTCTGTATACGTTTTCCATCTGTGATAATTTGTTCATTCCTCTTTATTATATGTTTATTCTCTCCTTGGAAGTGAAGGATATTCCCTGCCTGACCTGCAAGGCATGTTTTCGTACTCTGCATTTTGCAACTCCTCCATTCTGTTGCCTCTGTTCTCACTCTCTAATTGCTCCACTTCATCCACTAACCACATTACAGTAGACCTCTAGGGCTACACCACTATCAGAGACATCCCCGCCTTCTTACCTCTTTATCTTTCTCCTTCCCAGTAAGACATGCTGAATATATTCAGCTTATTCTGATTTTATTTTCAATTTACAGCATCTTTCGACCTTTCAATTTCAGGGATTTTGAACACAGAGAAAACTGATTAGCAAAATAACACAGCGTCCTAAGGATCTTGAGGCCTTATCATGTACACTTCCACTTACAACAAACATATTGCCTTGAAGGCGACACATTTGAATACTATAACTGAAACCGATTTTACTTCCTGAAAATACAGTTGGTACGTGGCCAAACATGGAGGCCTGTGTAAAAATTATAGCATTTTTATTTTGCAATAGTTTGCTGAGACCTCCATCATTGAGTTATCACATCAGCTTCAAGGGTTATCCTCTTTTCATCCTTCCTCTGTATTGCAGTCTGAGGCCCCTGACCAAGACAAGAATATGTCCATCAGGAACATGCCATCCCCCTCAAAATCACTTGGATTTTTGTGCAATACTCTTACTTCTCTGGAATTGCCTGCCAGCTCACAGTTGAATGGGTCTCCAAATTCCAAGTAATATGCTGGATGCTCCGTAACCTGGCACTAATATGGGTGCAACTGCTGGTGAGGAAGGTGGAGGAAGATGTGGAGGATGATAATGGGAAAAGAGAGGTAGGAAGGGGGCAAAGTATGCAGCCCTTTTCTGGACAGGTGATGAAAGACCAACAGATTTGATCGTGATTTTACTGAACTCAGACTCTATTCGCAATTCATCTACAGTACACTTCCTACCTTGCATTTTGTCCATTGCTGATTATGACAAAATGACCACAACAAATCAATCCATACCATCCAACCTTTAATAGAATTTTAGTGAATTACCTTGCCCATTTCATTAAACCCCTGTTTCTCACATGTCTTTGATTTTCTGAGTACCGTTATAATTTGCTCCTTCAGCGGGTGCAGCTTGGCTGCCAGGGACAGGTTCATTGTACAATCACTTGCCACGAGCAGCAATAGTTTGGAATGACAGAGCACATCAAGGACACCAGTGGAGTTGCAGTGGAAAGATCCCAGATACGTCATCCTAAGAGAGGACAGCCAATCCATATTCCTGCAGTCAGAATGTATCTCCTATTTTTCTGGATAATGCTTTGGAAAATTATTAGTTGTTTGGAGCTCGGATGCTGGAGTGTTGTGATCCTTATAAACACGGGCAACCAAAACCATATCAGCCACAAACTGAGCTTGTCAAGCTGACACTCGGAAAGAACACTTTGAAATGACAGCACAGGTATATGGAATGAAAAGAGCTGATATGATCCTTATAAAGTGCTTTCAGATTTAAACCTCTCAATGGCAGTTTATTTTGACCTATTTTTCCATTATTTGTTTTATTGATTGTTTTTTAAACAAATAACACTGAAGATTAAATGATAATTTTTGTGAAACAGTCTGATAAAAACTGAATACTAGGAAAGAACATTGCCACCAGACAATGGAAGTAAAATACAACGCCAGTTTGAATTAATATTGCATCTGCTTAAAAATAATCTGGAAATCTCCCATCCACAGCCAGCAAACCTATTGTTCCCTTACCCCATGCTGCTTGTTTCTACCTCCAATCCAAGATCCACAAACCTGACTGGCCAGGTAGGCCCCACATCTCTGCCTGCTCCTGCCCTGCTGATTTATGTCTGCATAGCATACCTCGACTCCGTTCTATCCCCCTTGGTTCAGTCCCTTCTCATCTACATCTGCAACACTTCACATGGTCTCAATCTCCTCAACAACTTCCAATTCCCTCTCCCTGACTAACTCATTTTCACCATGGATGTCCAGTCCTTATATACTTCTATCCCCATTCAGGAAGGCTTTAATGCTCTCGGTTTATTTCTGAACAAAAATCCAACCAGTTCTCATCCACCACCACCTTCCTCCATTTGGTCCTCACCCTCAACAACTTCTCATTCAGTTCGTCCCACTTACTGCAAACTCAAAGTGCAGCCATGGCCTCCAGCTATGACTGCCTTTTTGTTGGCCACGTGGAACAATCCATGTTCCAAGCCTTCCCTGGTAATACTCCCCAACTCTTTCTGTTCTACATTGATGACTACATTGTTGCTGCTTCATGCACCCATGCTGAGCTTGACAACTTCATCAACTTTGCCTCCATCTTCCACCTTAGGTTCACTTGGTCCATTTCTGACACCTCTTTTCCCTTTCTCAGTCTTTCTGCCCCTACCCCGGAGACAAACTGTCTACTGACATCTTCTATAAACCTATTGATTCCCACGGCTATCTTGACTGCATCTTGATGCTGGCTTCATCTGCATCTCCTTCATTTCCCGGACATCCACACTCACCCGATTGGCCTGTTGGTTTAACAAGGATAGAGTTCCTCTTGTCCTAACTTACCACCCCATGATCCTCCATGTCCAACATATCATTGTCTGCAAGTTCTGTCATCTTCAAAAGGATCCTCCCATCAAACACTCTCTGTTTTCCATAGGGATCACCCTCTCTGTGCTTCCCTTGTCTTCCCTTCCACACCAATCTCCCTCTAGAAACATATCCCTACAAGTGACTGAAATGCTACACCTCCCCATTCCTCTCCTCCCTCATTTCCATTCAAGGCCCCGAACAGTGTTTCCAGGTGAGGCAACACTTCACCTGTGAAACTGTTGGGGTCATTTATTGTATCCAGTGCTTCCAAAGTGGCCCCTCAACATTGGTGAGACCCGACATAAATTGGAAGGACTACTTTGTTGAACACCTATGTTTCATCTGCAAAAACTGAATTTCCTGTGGCCAGCCATTTAAATTCCTATCTCCATTCCCATTCTGACATGTTATTCCATGCCCTCCTCTTGTGCCATGATGAGGCTACTCTCAGGGTCGAGGAGCAACACCTCATATTCTGTCTAGGTAGCCTCCAAACTGATGGTATGAAAATCAATTTCTTCTTCTGGTAAAAAAAATTCCTTCCCCTTCCCTCTTCTTCACTTCCTCTCTCTGGCCTCCTAGCTCTTCTCCTTACCTGCATATCACTTCCCTCTGGTGCCCCTCCTTCTTCTCTTTCTCCTGTGGTCTATTCTCCTCTCCTATCAGATTCCTTCTTCTCCAGCCCCTTGACACTTCCTACCCACCTGGCTTCAACTGTCTCCTTCTAGCTTGTCCTCCTTCCCCTCCCCCCAACTTTTGTTTTATTCTGCTGTCTTCCCCTTCCTTTCCAGACTTGATGAAGGGTCTCAGCTCAAAACGCCGATTGTTTATTCATTTTCATAGATGTTGCCTGACCTGCTGAGTTCCTCCAGCACTTTGTGTGAGTTACTTCCAAATGACTTTCAGAATAAATTTTGCTGTAATATTATGTGAGTCGTTAATGAAATTGATTTGATGCTGTTTGTTTTTTTTGTTAGTGTATGGCTATTGCTTTTCTGTGCTATGTACATCTCAACAAGTCATAGGATTCAACCACTGATTATAATCTGATATTGTAAAATGAGCATACATTAGATATAATTGTCTCTGAAATATATTGCAAAAAGTATTAGTGGTCATGATCCAAGTTGTTCAGTCCTTATTGCTAGATGAAAGAGATTCCGTTTTAAGTGAGATGAAAATTATAGACGCATGGCATGGCAAACAAAATATATATTTATAATGGGAGATGGCCTTCTTTATGCAGATCATTATTTCATATGATTAATACAGAAAATATAATTATAGTAACTGTTTAACACACTGGATTAGAAATTGGCTTGGGCTTGAATATGAAGAAAGCAATTCTCCGAGGAAGAATTAATCTTTCCAGGAGAGAGTAGATTTTGCTTGAAAATTTCAACGACAGAAGGATTCAAAATACCTGAAAATTGGAACCCATTTGGCAGGAAGATCACATAGGATACCCAACAAATCGATTTCAAATTTTTTACACTCCTAGCCTCCTTCTCACGATATTGCAATCTACAACTTTAAATGATATTAAAATAGAAAATGCTGGAAATACTCAGAACTTCTGGAAACATTTGTGGGTAGAAAAGCAGAGTTGATATTTCAAATCAAAGACCTTCACCAGATTTATTTTAGTTTTCCAGCATCTGTGATGTTTTTTAAATTTTTCTCTAAATTTAAAAGATGACTTAGTTGTGAACAACCAATTTACTTCATTAAAAAAATCATATTTAGGTTACAACCTCTTTTATCTGTTTGCTTTTTGGAAGTTACAACAATTTTAAAATGGTTCGGATAACAATTGTGTAGGAAGATACTGATTTCAGTGATCGGTATCACTGAATCACTAATACTGAACAGGTGGACTACTCAGTACTGGATGATGCTGAAATTCTTATATGAAATTGCAGCAATAAAATCATATATAACTGATGAATGACTTTTAAGAATTAGTTGGTTACTAACTTGCTGAAGTATTCTATTATTCTGCTCTTCCGTTGCTGCCATGTTGTTGTTAGCTAATTTGCTAGTTAGCAGTGAAAGTGAAGCTTTAATGGTCTGGAATATTGTAAAGGTGTAACCGATGAAGGACAGTTAAAGAAATATGCGCGTTTATGTTCAAGATGTTTAATCTTTTCAAATTACGACACACAGCATGGAAACAAATCTTTTGGCCCAACTCATCCATGCTAACCAAAATGTTCACTGCTAGTTCAATTTGCTTGCATTAGGTCCATATCTCTCTAAACCTTTGCCATCATGTATCTGTCAAAATGTCTTTTAAACTTTGCAATTGTGCCTGCTGATCCCACCTCCTCTGGCAATTGGTTTAATGTACCATTCATCTTGTGTGCCCCATTGGATCCACTAGTTCTTCCCCTCTCACCAGTTCTCCAGTTTCAGACGCTTCTGCTTTGGGAAAAACACCGTGACCACCCACCTTTTCTATGCCTCTCATAATGTTATAGATCTTTATGAGGACACCCCTCAGCCTTCATCACTGAAGAGAAAGCAATCCCAGCCTATCCACTCTCTCATTTTAACTCAAACCCATCAGTTCTGGCAACATCCTCGTGAATTTTTTTCCTGCTACCTCGCAAACATAAAGACATCTTTCTTGTAGGTTGGTGATCAGAAATGCACACAATATTCCAGTTGAGGTTTCAAAATAAACCATTCCAACTCCTGCACTCATCCTATAAAGATTAGTATGCCGTATGCCTTTTTAAAATCACCCTTCAAACTGCATTTCAGTTTCAGAGAACTATGTACTTGTATCCCAAGGTCCATATGTTCAACAACACTCTCCAGGGTCCTACCATTCAGTTGGGGAAATGGGCTGAGGAATGGGAAATGGATTTTAATGTAGATCAGTATGAGGTGATATACTTTGGACAGCCGGAACAGTGGGACCTGGGAGCACTCGTGCGTAATTCACTGAAACCAGCTACACAAGCAAACAGGGAGGTGAAGAAGGCATTTAGCATGCTGGTCTTCATTAGTTATGGCAGAGAGTTTAGGAGTAGGGACATTTTTTGCAGTTACATGTCATTGGTGGGGCTGCACTTGGAGTATTGTATACAAATTTGGTCACTCCGTTATAGGAAAGAAATTGCAAAGCTGGAGAGGGTGCAGAGGAGTTTTATGAGATGATGCCTGGACTAGATCACCTGAGTTGTGGGGAATGGCTGACTACACTGGATCTTTATTCTTGGAATGCAGGAGAATGATGGATAATCTCACAGAAATTTATAAAATTATGAAGTGGATAGTCATTGTCTTATCCCAATTTAAGGGAGTCTAAAACTTTTCGGTACAGGAAAGGAGGAGAGAGATTTAAAAGAGACTTGAGAGGCAAATTCTTTACACAGAGACCTGGAATGAGCTGTCAGAAGTGACTGAACAGGGTACATTTGCAGCACTTGTGATATGGACGGGAGGGGCTTGGAGGTTTATGGACCAATGTGACTAGAAGGAAGGATGCTGTGGTCAGCAGGGACCATTTGGGTTGAAAGACCTGTTTCATGCTGCATTACTCTGACTAAAGGCAAGTGTAAGGAAAGTTCACTGCCACTTGTTAGCTGAAATATTGATGTCATCCAGATTAGGCTGAAAAGAGCTATTTAACCATCATATAAATGAAGATAAGTAGAATGGAACTATCAGTAGGGATACATAAAAGATTGTTAGAAGATTACTGAATGATCAACATTTTCCAAAATAATTCTAGTGCCAGGGTCCTGAGGTTGCAATGATGATTCGCAGCCAACAATCACAAATATAATCTGTTTGTTTATCATGATTTTAGCCACTAGATTGTCATTATTAACCTATTTCCTTTATAAGTTTCATTTTGGGTCCTAATTTGCCTCAATTTTTAGAAAATGATGACTAAATTTCAAAAGCAATTACTTTGTTTAAGTGCATTTGAAACAAGCTGATGGCTTGACAAAGCTGCTGAATACATTATTTTTCCTTTAGTTCATGACAGTTGAAAGCGTTCAGAGACTAACTAATGGGACATGTAAACTTGGTTTGCTGCATTTGTTTTCAAAGAAATTCTAATCAATCCATGATGCGGCTCACAAGGCAAATGTTTTTCCTAATTTTTTAATGCAGTGTTCAGCAAGATTCGAGGTACTTTATCTTTACCTTTCCTTCCTACAGCATTTCCTCTCTGTCCATTGATCTGAATCAGATTACAATTTTCAGCCTTATTTCAGATACCTCCTGAAACGAGTAGAATGCTTGATATGTAAAAGGTGGTTTTTGTGTTTATTAAGATAGAGGAATGTGATGAACAATTCATCACATTAATATACTAAATACTTACCCATATAGATTTTTGATTATAAGATGTGCATTCACAGTAAAGGGCTTGCAGACACCATTTCTTTATATTAAATTTAGCAATTAACTCTTGAGATAAATGAGTAATTTTTCAGTAACTTTGCAGGTAATAAAAATGCTTTTGAATTAATCTTTGTCTTAATGTGTGGTTCAACTGAAAATAAAAGATAAAGGAACATGCAAGCATGGACAAATCTGGCAGAAGTGTCTGCCTGCTTTCAGTTGTTATTCTTCTGTTATCTGTGATACTCTTGGGGAGTCCTTGTGAGCAACCAGTTCTAACATGAGGTCCACAAACTTCCTAAGCAAACTCACTCTTGTGCAGCTTTACTATTCTTCTTCTTCTTTCATGAAAATGTCAGCTAGAAGCTAATTAATAAAACTGAGGTAAAGGTTTTCATGATGAAAAATTGTTTCACTCATATTGCCCTCTGGAGGACATGGCTTAATCTGATTGTTGAAAGTCACTTCTCTTGTGATTGGTTAGTTCAGAAACAGCACCTGCTTTTCCCAGTGGTTTGCTGCCTGGTGTCCAGTTTTAAATATCCAGGGTATATAGAAAGCACGTGCGGAAGGTTCTTTTTATCTCTTCCTTTGTTTTAGGCAAGCAATGCACATAGCCATTGGGAAGGTATGCTCTGTGCGTGCTTTTAACTAAATAGATTGAATGCATGTCTGTTGAGTATTCAGCTTTGTAGTTTCTGCAACTTAGGGAAAATGAATGTATGGTCGAATTTTTACTGCTTGTAAATAAATGATTAATATACTTATTCAGAGTCAGTGTTTTCCGTTTCACTTGCCAGACCCGTGAACCTGATTTAACGTTACACTTATGACATATCTGTATTATTTTGTGGGATGTGGGCATCACTGGCAAAATCAGTGTTGATTGCACACTTATACTTGAAGTCCGGGAGATGATAATGTGTCACTCTTCTTGAACCACAGTAGTCTGAAATGAAACTCCCACAAAGGAGAGATGTAAATGCAGAAACTGTGTGGCATGCCAAGTTTGTAAATGGAGGAGAACATGAAGGTGATATTCTGATGCTACTGCTGTCTTCATCCTTCTGACTAGTAGAAGTTTTAGTTTCATAAACTAAAGTCTATTGTGAAGGGACAGTGCATGAGGGACAAACATAGGAGTGTACTTCCAACTGGATTCAGAACAAGAAAAATGGTAAAAATACAAAACTGAAAAATATTTATAAACAGAGAGAGTTTTAAATATAACTACATTGGTGTCATAAGAAAGATACGGCTGCAAAAAAACATAAATAGTCCAAGATACTTTTATAATAAGTAGACAGAATAGTAAAGGAGGTGGGGTGAAGGGATATAAGCATAGAAAACTGAGTATATTCAATATGGGTGAAATGAAAATCTAGTAGGGGGTAAAAAAACATAGTCCATGTGCCTCTACACAGAGCACTATATAAATTAGGAAATTAGATTTGCATGTAATAAAGGCAATGCAATAATTATAGGGGAATATCATCTGGATTTAATTAATTTGGGAACTAAGTAAGCACTATTGTTGTGAATGATGAATTCCTTAATGTTGACTTTCTAGATCGTACGTTAAGGAACCAATGAGGGAGCAATCTATTAGAGCTACTGCTCTGTAATAATAAAGTATTAATTGACAATCTAGTGTTTAAGAGACTGCTGGGAACAGTAATCACAACATGATAGAGGTTTATATAAAAATTGAAAGTAATTTAGTTCAATTTGAAATTTGGATCTTAACCTCAATCTGGATGAGCTCAATACCTTTTATACTCTCTGTGACCATCAAAACATGGAGGCACCATCACAAACTCCCACAGCTCCTGATGACCCCGTGATTTTAGTCTCTCTTGCCAACATTAGAGTAACCTTCAGGAAGGTGAACCCAGGGAAAGCAATCCTGACGAAGGGTCTCAGCCTGAAACATCGAGTGCACTTCTTCCTATAGCTGCTGTCTGGCCTGCTGCGTTCCACAAGCATTTTTTGTGTGTTGCTTGAATTTCCAGCATCTGCAGATTTTCTCATGTTTGCGTTTTCATATACTATCCAGTAGCACTTACTGTACATCCACTGTAATAAAGCATTTGTGAAGTTGGTGATGAAACATATCAACTCCCGTCTGAGAAGCAATGTGGATCCACTCCAATTTGCCTACCAGTGCAACAGCTTAACAGCAGATGCCATTTCATTGGCTCTTCACTCAACCCTGGAACATTTGGTCAGCAAAGATATATCTGGATGTTCTTAGCTTAGCATCCCTGCAAAACTAATCAATAAGATCCAAGACCCAGGTTTCCATACCTCCTTGTGCTATTGGATCCTTGATTTCCTCACTTGCAGACCCCAGTCAGTTTGGATTGACAACAACATTTCCTCACTGTCCTGCGTCCCACGCGCAAGTTCCATTACGCAAGTGCCACAGCAACACCTCTGCTTTTATAATTTCATGAAAATTCGGTATGTCATCTAAAACTTTGACAAACTTCTATAGATGTGCGGAGAGTATGTTGGCTGGTTGTACCATGACCTGGTATGGAGACACCAATATCCTTGAACATAAAAGTGAATAAGAAGTAGAGGATATGGCCCTGACCATCATGGGAAAACCCTTCCCACCATTGAACACATCTACACAGAGACCTGTCACAGGAGTCCTACCATCCAGGCCATGCTCCCTTCTTGCTACTGCCATCAGGAAGAACATACAAGAGCATCAGGACCTGTAGTACCAGATTTAAGAACAATTATTAAACCCTTGCCATCAGGCTTTTGAACCAGAGGAGATAATGTCACTCAACTTCACTCACTCCATCACTGAACTGTTCCCACAACCTAAGGGAATGGGAAGTGGAATGAAAATGGGTGGCCACTGGGAGATCCTACCATCTATCATCTACCAGCCTCTGCATCCAGCACGTAATTCTCTGGAACTTCTGCCATCTCCAACAGGATCCCACCACCAAGCACATCTTTCCCTCCCTGCCACTTTTTGCTTTCCGCTGGGATCGCTCCCTAAGTGACTCCCTTTTTCATTCATCCCTCCCGAACTGATCTCCCTCCTGGTACTTATCCTTGCAAGTGGAACAAGTGCTACACCTGCCCCTACACCTCCTCCCTCACTACCATTCAGGGTCCCAAAGAGTTCTTCCAGGTGAGGTGATACTTCACCTGTGAGTCTGTTGGGGCCATATACTGTATCCGGTGCTCCCGCTGTAGCCTCTTGTATCTTGGTGAGACCCGAAATAGATTGGAAGACCATTATGCCAAACACCTTCACTCCGTCTGCCAGAAGAAGTGAGATCTCCCAGTAGCCACCCATTTTAATTCCACTCCCCATTCCCATTCCGATATGTCAATCAATGGCCTCCTCTACGCTTGCAATGCGGCCACACTCACGTTGGAAGAACAACCCCTTGTATTCCATCTGGGTAGCCTCCAATCTGATGGCATGAACATAAATTTCTCAAACATCTAGTAATGCCTCACCTCCCTCTGCACCATTCCCCATTCCGTTTGCCCTCTCTTACCTTATCTCCTTGCCTGCCCATTGCCTCCCTCTGGTGCTCCTCATCCCTTTTCTTTCTTCCATGGTCTTCTGTCCTCTCCTGTTAAACTCCCCCTTTCCAGCCCTGTGTCTCTTTCACCAATTAACTTCCCAGCTCTTTACTTCATTCCTCCCCCTCCCGGTTTCACCTATCACCTTGTGGTTCTCTCTTCTCTCCCCCACCTTTTAATTCTACTCATCTTTTTTTCTTCAGTCCAGTCCTGCCAAAAGGTCTCAGCCCAAAACATTAACTGTACTTTTTTCCATAGATGCTGCCTGGCCTGCTAGGTTCCTCCAGCATTTTGTGTGTTGCTTGGAATTCCAGTATCTGCATATTTTCTAGTGTTTGTGAAAAGATTCTTGCATTTGATTTCTTAATGAACTGTGAATGATTATGGCATTCACAAAATGCTGGAGAAACTTAGCAGGTCAGGCAGTATCAATGGAAATGAATAAACAGTTCATATTTTGGCCCAAACCCCTTCAGAAAATAAGGGGGAAGAAGCTAGAGTAAGGAGGTAGGGAGGGAAAGGATTACAATCTAGAAGGTGACAGGTTAAACTAGGTTGGTGGGTGAAGGAGGATGAAGTAGGAAACTAAGAGGTGATAGGTGGAAATGGTAAAGGGCTGAAGAAGAAGAAATTTGATAGGAGAGTGGACCAGACCATGGGAGAAAAGAAAGGGGGACGGGCACTGGGGAGAGCTGATAGACAGGCAAGGAGAAGAAAAAGATAAGAGGGGATCCAGAAAGTGGAATTGAAGAGGTAAAGGGGAGGGAGAAAATTAACACAAATTGGAGAAATTGATGTTCATGTCATCAGGTTGGAGGCTGTGCAGATAGACAGTGATGTGCTGGATGTGGAGGCTCATGGGCTGATAAGGTGAGGACAAGAGTATTAACTCCATTAAGGAGGCAGGAAGATGGGGTGAAGGCAAATGTCTGAGAAATGGAGGAGATGCAGGCGAGATCAGCATCAATGACGGAAGGAGGGAAACACAGTTCTTTGAAGAACAGACGTCCTGGGAAGAAAAGTCTCAGATGCGGTGGAGACAAAGGAACTGAGAAAAGGGAATGACATTGTTACAAGAGACAGGGTGGGAAGAGGTATAGACCATAAGATATAGGAGAAGAACTAGGCTCTCTGGTCCATTGAACCTGCTCTGCCATTTCATCATGGCTAATACATTTCCCTCTCAGCCCCAACTCTTGCCTTCTCCCCATATCCCTTCATGCCCTGACTAATCAAGAATCTATCTAACTCTGCGTTTAATATACCCAAACACGAGGAAATCCGCAGATGCTGGAATTTCAAGCAACTTTTATGTGTATTGCTTCAATATACCCAATGACTTGGCTTCCACAGCCACCAGTGGCAACAATTTCCACAGATTCACTACCCTCTGGCTATCTCGGTTCTAAATGGATGTCCCTTTATTCTGAGGCTGTGTCATCTGGTCTTATACTCCCCTACCATAGCAAACATCCTGTCCAAATCTACTGTATCAAGGTCTTTCAACATCTACTAGGTTTCAAAGAGATTCCACTCCACCCTCCCCCACCCCCCGATCTCATTCTTCTGAATTCCAGTCAGTACAGGTCCAGAGCCTTCAAACGTTCGTCATATGATAATCCTTTCAATCCCGGAATCATTTTTGTGAACCTCCTTTTAACCCTCTGTAATTTCAGCATATCCTTTCTTAGATAAGGGGCCCAAAACTACTCACATTTCTCCAAATGAGGCCTCACCTGTATCTTATAAAGCCTTAGTATTACATCCATGCTCTTACATTCTAATCCTCTTGAAGTGAATGCTAGCATTGCATTTGCCTTCCTCACCACCGACTTGACCTGAAAATTAAATTTTAGAGAATCCTGCATGAGGTTTTCCTAAGTCCCTTTGCACCTCTGATGTTTGAGTTTTCTCTCCATTTAGAAAACAGTCAACTTTTTCATTTCTTCTGCTGAAGTGCATGACCGTACACTTCCGGACACTATATTCCACCTGCCACATTTTTGCCCATTCTCCCAATCTGTCTCAGTCCTCCTGTAACCTCTTTGCTGCCCCAGCACAGCCTGCCCTTCCACCTATCTTCGTATTGTCTGCAAACTTGGCCACAAAATCTTCAATTCCTTCATCTGAATCATTAGCATTTAATGTAAATGAAGTAGTCCCAACACAGACCACTGTGGAACACCACTAGTCACAAGCAGTCAACCAGAAAAGGCTCTCTTTATTCCCATTCTTTGCCTCCTACAAATCAGCCACTGCTTTATCCATTTTTTAAAGAAAGGGGCTTCCCTTCTTCCACTATCAACTCTGCTCTTAAACGCATCCCCCCCCATTTCACGTACATCTGCTCTCACTCCATCCTCCCGCCACCCCACTAGGAATAGGGTTCCCCTGGTCCTCACCTACCACCGCACCAGCCTCCGGGTCCAACATATTATTCTCCGTAACTTCCGCCACCTCCAACGGGATCCCACCACTAAGCACATCTTTCCCTCCCCCCCTCTCTCTGCATTCTGCAGGGATCGCTCCCTACACAACTCCCTTGTCCATTCGTCCCCCCCATCCCTCCCCACTGACCTCCCTCCTGGCACTTATCCGTGTAAGCGGAACAAGTGCTACACATGCCCTTACACTTCCTCCCTTACCACCATTCAGGGCCCCAAACAGTCCTTCCAGGTGAGGCAACACTTCACCTGTGAGTCGACTGGGGTGATATACTGCGTCCGGTGCTCTCGATGTGGCCTTTTATATATTGGCAAGACCCGACGCAGACTGGGAGACCGCTTTGCTGAACATCTATACTCTGTCCGCCAGAGAAAGCAGGATCTCCCAGTGGCCACACATTTTAATTCCACATCCCATTCCCATTCTGACATGTCTATCCACGGCCTCCTCTACTGTAAAGATGAAGCCACACTCAGGTTGGAGGAACAACACCTTATATTCCGTCTGGGTAGCCTCCAACCTGATGGCATGAACATCGACTTCTCTAACTTCTGCTAGGCCCCACCTCCCCTTCGTACCCCATCTGTTACTTATTTTTATGCACACATTCTTTCTCTCACTCTCCTTTTTCTCCCTCTGTCCCTCTGAATATACCTCTTGCCCATCCTCTGGGTCCCCCCCCCCCTTGTCTTTCTTCCCGGACCTCCTGTCCCATGATCCTCTCGTATCCCCTTTTGCCAATCACCTGTCCAGCTCTTGGCTCCATCCCTCCTCCTCCTGTCTTCTCCTATCATTTTGGATCTCCCCCTCCCCCTCCAACTTTCAAATCCCTTACTCACTCTTCCTTCAGTTAGTCCTGACGAAGGGTCTCGGCCTGAAACGTCGACTGCACCTCTTCCTACAGATGCTGCCTGGCCTGCTGCGTTCACCAGCAACTTTGATGTGTGTTGCTTGAATTTCCAGCATCTGCAGAATTCCTGTTGTTAACATTTTGACCTGTTGGTCCATGGCCTCCTCTTCCGCCACGATGAGGCCACTGTCAGGTTGGAGGAGCAACGCCTCATTTTCCGTCTGGGTAGCCTCCAACCTGATGGCATGAACATTGATCTCTCCAATGCCCAGCAAATTTTTCCCCCTCCCCCTTATTCAATTCCCCTCACTAGCCCCCTCTTACCTCTTCTCTTCTCCTCATCTGCCAAATAACTCCCCCCTTGGTGCCCCTCCTCCTTGCCCTTCTCCTATGGTCCACTCTCCTCTCCTATCATATTCTTTCTTCTCTAGTCCTTTACCTTTCCCACCCATCACCTCTTAGCTTCTCATTTCATCTCCCCTCCCCCACCCATCTAGCTTCACCTATTACCTTTCAGCTTCTACACCTTCCTCTCCTCCCACCTCTATTTTGGTTTCTTTCACCTTCCTTTCCAGTGGTGATGAAGCTTCAACCCAAAATGTTAAATGTTTATTCATTTCTATAGATGCTGTCTGGCCTGCTGAGTTCTTCCAGAAAGAGTGTTGCTCTGGATTTCCAGCATCTGCAAAATTTTCTGTGTTTATGATTGCTGCACGACAGCTTTTATGCCACAGAGATGTCAAAGGTAGCCGTCCCCATTGGTATTAATTCTGGACCTCAAAATCTCTGGAATGAGTTAGATCATTAGCATCACTGAGAGTGATGGATATTTTTGTAATTTTGATGGTTTACATGCAGGACAATCTGCAGTGATGATCTTACAGTCTGTGAAATAATGTTCAGAGTGGGTTTGAGATCTTCAAGGGGAAATTATATCAGAAGTAAGAACTTTGAGAGTCAGAAAGAGCTGCAAGAGCAAAGGTACTAGAGAATACATTAATACAATCCTCTGAATCCGCGAAGGTAAAGTTAATCTGATTAGAAAAGACATAGATAGGTTTTTAAGGCCTGTGATATAAATAGAGACCTTTGGATAGACTTTAATCTTTAACGTTAGGTGCATTAACAAAGGAACAGTGTTTTCCCCTGTGGGGAAGGGCAGACTCATGATTGTGAAGTGTGTGTAAGCTGACAAAAACGTTAGCTGAAATATTTACTTTCTGACTGCATCCCTAGATTTTTTCCTTCATCTGGTAAAACACTGGAATAATCATGGATGCTGCAGTATTCCTATGTGCATGGAAGATCCCCCAATCAATATTCATTCACTCACTTAGATTAGCTGTTGCTGCACTCTAAAAGAAAAACAATGGGAATAATATCACAGGGTAAATTAATTAGGGTAACTACATATGAACCAAGCAATATTCAGATAGAAAAACATTATTGCTTCATGGGTCCCTCACTGTCAGTCCCCTGAATAAGGCACAGCAGCGACCTCACTTCTTAAGAAGAGTGAGGCAAGCAAGGCTCCCTCACCCCCATCTTAACTGAATTTTACTAGAGCACATTGAGAGCATCCTGACAAGCTGCATCTTCATCTGGTATGGGAGCAGCAGAGCACTGGACCAGAAGTCCCTACAAAAGACTGTGAGAACAGCTGAGAGGATCATAGGGGTCCCCTGCCATCAACCATTTATCAGGAGCGCTACATACACAGGGCCCTGAGTATTATCAAGGATCCTGCCCATCCATTCAGCATCCTCTTTGACTTTCTACAATCAGGCAGGAGACTCCAAAGCATAAAAACAAGAATGGTCAGGATGGGAAGCAGCAACTTCTCTCAGGACATTAGGCTTCTAAACACCCTGCAGCGTCACATTCGAAGTATCACTAGTTAATCAGGGGAGGGGAGGAGAAGATGGCAGTGCAACGCAGTGCGCGCGGCCACTCCAAAATGATATCGTATTTGTAAGTAGGTACCATGCACAATCCTGATTTGATGGAGACAGATGTGAGAAGCACGGAGGAACATCTGGAGAAACTTCTGAAATGCCTTCTTCGCTGCCGTTGCTACTGTGCGATCGAGAATCTCCGGAGGGGAAGGCCCCAAATCCTTGGCTTTGCCTGTTGCCGGGGCCGGGGTCGAAGCGCTTGGCAGAGATGGTGCTCGGTGCGCAGTGTCGGAGGGCTGGTCGGAGGCTCGAAGTTCTCGGACGGACTCAAGAGTCGGCTATGGTCAGGTGCTTCCAGGGTGCTGCACTGGAAAGTTTGCGGCGCTGGAAGCTCATGGCAGGGAGAGTTTTTCCTCCTTCTACCGTCTGCGTGAGATGATGGGACTTTCGAGAGACTTTGAGATTTTTTTTTTCCGTGCCCATAGTCTGTTCTTTATCAAATTACTGTATTGCTTTGCACTGTTGCAACTATATGTTATTATTATGTGATTTTTGTCAGTTTTTCAGTCTTAGTTTGTCTTGCGTTTCTGTAATATCATTCTGGAGGAACATTGTATCATTTCTTAATGTATGCATTACTAAATGACAATAAAAGAGGACCGTGTGTCCTCATAATCTAATCTAAAAAAATCTAATTTATTCTGTACCCTACAATATTTAATTTATGTGTAATTTATTATAGATCTTTTGGGTAGATTTTATTCTTGCTTTCCTCAGTTATTGTGGCTAGTAGGAGTTATGTGTACTACTATGCTTTACGCCCTGGTCTGGAAAAACATTGTCTCATTTGACAGTATACATGTATGTAGTTAAATGACAATAATCTGGACTTCACATGACCTAGCTTAATATAAGAGCATTATCTTTGTATTTTTTTTCAAAGCTGAGAGATTACCTTTAGCGAGGCAAAAGAACATTTAGTTTCACAGGGACATTGTATAACATGTTAATAAAAAGGGCAAGTGGTTGTAATTCTTACTTTGGACACTGGAGCAAAATAGGCATGTTTGGATCAATAATCATAAATATAAGACCACAAGACATAGGAGCAGAATTAAGCCATTTGGCCCATCCTTTTGTCTTCACCTACCAGCCCACCAGCTTCCACGTCCAGCATATAACTCTCTAGAACTTCTGCAATCTCCAACAGAATCCCAACACCAAGCACATCTTTCCCACCTACCCCTCACCCCCCACTTTCTGTAAGGATTGCTCCCTATGCGATTCCCTTGTCCGTTCATCCCTCCCTACTGATTTCCCTTCTGGCACTTATCCTTGCAAGAGGAACAAGTGCTACACCTCCTCCTACATGTCCTCCCTCACGACCATTCAAGGCCCTAAACAGTCCTTCCAGGTGAGGTGGCACTTCACCTGTGAGTCTGTTGGGGTCATATACTGAGTCTGGTGCTCCTGGTGTGGCCTCCTGTATGTTGGTGAGACATGATGTAGATCAGGAGACCACTTCTTGGAGCACTTATTCTCCATCTGCCAGAAGAAGTGGGATCTCCCAGTAGCCACCCATTTTAATTCCACTTCCTATTCCCATTCCGATTTGCTAATCCATGCCCTCCTCTACTGTCACGATGGGGCCACACTCAGGTTGGAGGAACAGCACCTTATATTCTGCCTGGGTAGCCTCCAACCTGATGGCATGAACGTCGATTTCTTGAACTTCTGGTAATGCCCCACCTCCCTCTTCACCATTCCCCATCCCTTTTTCCCTCTCACCTTATCTCCTTGCCTGCCCATCACCTCCCTCTGGTGCTCCTCCTCACTTTTCTTCCTTGCATGGCCTTCTGTCCTCTCCTATCACACTCCCACTTTCCCAGCCCTGCATCTCTTTCGCCAATCAACTTCCCAGCTCTTTACTTCATCTTTCCCCCTCTCAGTTTCAACTATCACCTTGTATTTCTCTCTCCTCTCCTCCCATCTTTTAAATCTTTTTTTTCTCCAGTCCTGCTGAAGATTCTTGGCCCATAATGTCGACTGTGCTTTTTTTCTATAGATGCTGCCTGGCCCACTGAGTTCCTCCAAAATTTTGCGTGTGTGGTGCAAGGTTTCTCAATTACATTTTGCATATTTTTCATAAAAAATGTACATTTTTGTTTCTCACTAACCTTGCTCAGGGAAATCAAGAGAGGCTATATTTATTTTTTTTTACCCATAATGAATTACAGAACAAATTATTATATAATTATAAAGGAGAAAGAACAGAACCACAAGTAATAAATGAAGACAATATGAAAAGCTGTTTTGCATGTAGTAAAATTTCCGGTGTAAGGAAAGTACAGATATGAGTACCCTAGTCTGGATATTTTTTCAAAAATTTCCTGGAACTAAATGGCAAGTTACAAAAAGGAAAAAAAAAGAAGAATGTGAATGGATATAAACTGTACAGAATTCAAAACTGACTTCAAATGAATAAATTCTTAAAATATTAAGGGTTAAGAGTATGTTACTCTTTGGATCAAATTTGTCTGTGTTGATCAAAACATACAGAAAATATCTCACTGTGATGAGAAATATGGCATGTTTTGAATGTGTTATGAAGCAAAACAGTAGGTCAACTTCTAAGATTCTACAACTTATGAGTTTTTAAAACAAATAGATTAATATCTAAAAAATTGTATATCTGAAACTCAATATGTGTCTGTCAGACTACAGATGGTATCTTTCAGGTTGTTACTTCAGAAAATACAATCCATTCTTATTCATGTCTTTTGATAATAAATTTACAACTCATTTCTATTTGCAGATTCCAGCCATCAACAGCAATTAACCTTTAGCCAGTTTTATACCAACTGGAATGACTCTTAAAATGATTTGCCACCTTAAATAAGGTTTTATGTTAGGAGCTGAATGATGCATTGCATTTTGCAAGGCATAATCCTCCTACCACAAAACAAACTCATCTCTCTTATGATAAGCAATAAGAAGTCCATCCACACATAATAAATGCCGGTTTATGCATTCTCAGAGTGGTGATCAGCTCATAATATATTCCATTTTTCTCCAAAGTGCATGAGAAAGGAAGGTACCAATTGACTTCTAATCTTTTTATTTTCTACATGACTGGTAATTATACAGATTTGTGAATCTTTAAAATGTTCCTTTATTTTGCATATAGCACAGTTCATTTATTATATAATAAAAAGCATGACTTCCTTCTTTTCTGTCATCTATTTGCCCCTTTTCCATGGTACTGGCTCAAGGCCAAACAATTTCTCACATCTTGGACAAGTAGTTATTCTTCACATGCAAGCCTGAGAAGATGCTTAATTAGTTTATTGAACTGTAGGGGATATTACAGCCAAGAGCAATTCCATTCTGAGCTGAAAATGAAATATGTAATACTCCAGCAGGAATGGTGATTAACACTGACTGGTGGGAACGAAGGATTCATCCTGGGATATTCTGCATCTTTGAGATTAACTAAATTGGCATAAACTGGGAATGAAATATGGGGAATTGCCTCTTGTCTTCATTGACTTATCACATTTCCCAGAGCCATTGGAAAATGAACTAATGCATACACAAATTAAACCTAAAATTGCACCAGAATGCTCTTTCACGCAGCCTGAAATAGCCATACATGTTCCCAGGGAGGTATCTGATCATTTACTCATGAAAAAATAATATTCTTTTAATAATGTAGTACCTAACACAGTATAGTAAAACAAAAACTAGAAATTAAAATGCATAATCTAAGAATTTTTAAATAATTTTAAAACAAAGTGCTGATAAGTAGTAACTCTCAAGCAGAAGTTTTATTTTTCTATGCTAAACATATTTTTAACTTTATTAATAAAGTTGGACTAGGTTACCAGTTGAGTCAAAAATACTTTTAACAAGGAAGAAATACTAAGCATAAACAGAAGAAGTTTTGCAGATACTGGAAGTACATTAAGCAATCCTATTCTAATAGACTACCCAATTATACTGATCTTCAACTCAGAAAAAATATCATCAGCAATTTGTCCTGGCCAAGAAAGCATACCAATGCTTCTACTTACACTGAAGTCTAAGGATATTCAACATGTTTCCAAATATTCTTTCCAATTTTATAGATGTATTATAGAAAACATCTTATCTGGATACATCACAGCTTAGCAGGGCAACTGCTTGTGCCAAGGCTGCAAACATTGTGGAGGGTTGTGATTGCTACCCAGTCCAGCACACAAACCAGCCTCCCCTCCGTTCACTATGTTTGCACGTTCCATTGCATTTGGAAGGACCCCTTCCATCCCCATCATTCTTTATTATTCCCCCCTCCCCTTTTTAACTCAGACAGAAGGTAGAAAAGCAAGAGGAAACATGCCAGCAGGTTATCAGTTTCTCTCAGTCTCTGACATACTCTTGATCCCTCAATCTACCTTACTGTGGCCAGCACTTTATTTTGACTATCTGCACTGCACTTGTAACTGTATCACTCTATTATATTTTCCTTTTTCCTTCATCATGCTGCTGCCTGCATCAGAGAGGTATCTCAGTGAAGACAGCGTGCAGGCTAACAACGAGTGATTATCTTAGTCACTTTTCTTGTGATCACAAGACCCTGTTTGACATTGTTAATGCAGAATGCTGCAAGTCTGATTTACTGGCTTCTTGGGGGCGGGGGGGGGGGAGAAAAAGAAGGGGGAAAAAATCAGATGTCCATATATCTGTGTGGCCTCTGTCATAGTGAGGATTAGGCCTCAAGCCCCCGGTGTCACCTATTTGCAGCCGCCCAGCAGAGAGGTTTGAGAGCCAGTGCGCTCCACTAGAGTGGCAGAGCATGTAGACTAGAGTCAGTGCTGCCCTCCAGTATTCACTTGGCAGAAGACACAATGTATTGCGATTGACTGCAGACTGCTGAAACATTCATGAACTCAGGGACTTGGACTTCTTTGTGTGACAGAATTTTACTGTTGTCTTCTTGTGCTGTCTATGACTGTTGGTACTGTGTTTTGCACCTTGGCCCTGAATAATGCTGTTTTGTTTGGCCATATTCATGTATGGTTGAATGACAATTATACTTGAATTTGAACTTTTTACTCCCACAATATGCTTAAGTATGAAATGATCTGTCTGGGCGGCAGGCAAATAAAAGCTTTCCACTGTACCATGGTACATGTTGCAATAATAATCTAATAAAGCAATTGTAATTCTGTAAATGAATTTGAGTAGAACTACAAATCTATTTGGAAAGCTAATGAAATTCTGAGTACAATTTATATTCAGGAGTCCTGTTGTAGAAACTCTGAACATGGTCTAGACTGCATGAATATGTCCCTAGTTTCAAAATATCTTTTCTAGGATACTTAGCACAATAATTGTGCATTAAATAAAAGCGAACAAATTCGAGCCCACCCTTCTCATACAAATGTCTTCTGTGCTGAAAACTATCTGCTACAGAGTCAGGGTAAATTGGATCCTGTTGTATTACACACATTATGCATCCTCTAATTTCCCCACAATTTGCTGAGTTATTTTCAACCATTTGTTATCACATACAGTTGAAAATAACCTCCTTATAAATATTCATTAATCAATTAATTGCCATTCCATTTTCAACTTCTATTCTAAAATTATTGTATCGTCAAGATTTGTCAATTAACTATCAGTTATTATTCAATGACTTATAATAATGATTTCATTGTATGAAATTCAAATGTTTGAAAATACAAAATAATGTTTTAATTAAATGTTTCTTCATTTCAAGGTTAGCATCTGCATAATTTTAAGATTGCAAATCTTAAATTGGAGAAGTATAACCAAAAGCAGATTATTTTGGATGTTTGCTATGATCACATTAATTATGGCACATTGTAGAATTAGGCCAAATGATCAGTGTAGAAAGATGTCCTTGTTTTCATTAATCAGTTACAATTTATGGTCTTATGATTGCACCAGAAGAATCATGATTTACTGTAGTATTTTGGCAGATAATTACATTCAGAATGCGTTTTCCACTTGAATAATCAAGCACAGTCCAATTCTGAATATGTTTCTGGAGATTAATCAATCTCCTGTGGTATTGTTCGTAGAGAGTAAAGATTAAGGACACCATTCAAGTTCTGCAAAGTTCGAGAGTATGAAGATGATGGAAGCCATTAGGGAGATTGGAGGCTTTGAGAGGTGGAAGGATAATGGTGGGGAAAGAGGCAACAGGTATTACAGGGAGGGGTCATTGCATCTATGCTACCTGCAATATTAAGGTAAAACAAAAGACATGTTAAAACAAAGTGAATGACTGTGGATTAGAATGAAGAGAGTTTCATAATTCAGGAAGGATATGGATGAAGAAGAATCACAAATGTATTAACATCATTTGAGATGCATACATTTAAGGGCCTGCTTCAAATACTTAAAGGATCTTCAGTCGTCCTTAATTCCAATGAATTAGGGAAGACTTACTTGCACTCTCCTTTGACAGACTTCTATAGATGTGTGGTGGATAGTATATTGACTGGATCTATCATAGCCTGGTATGAAAACACCAATGCCCATGAATGGAAAATCCTACAAAAAATAGTGGAATGGGCCTGTCCTTCATGTCTAAAGCCCTTCACAGCACTGAGCACATCTATATGAAGTATTGTCGCAGCGAAGCAGCTCCATCATCAGAGAGCTCCACCAGCCAAGTCATACTCTCTTCTTGCTTCTACCATCAGGAAGAAGGTACAGGAGCTTCAGGACTCACACTACCAGGTTATTCACCTTCAACCATCAGGCTCTTAAACCAAAGAGAATAACTTCACTAACCTCCACTTGCCCCATCACTGAAATGTTCCCACAACCTATTGTGGGACTCACTTTCAAGGATTCTTCATTTCATGTTTGATATTTATTGCATATTTATTTATTATTGTTATTTATTCTCTCTTTTAGTATTGGCACAGCTTGTTGTCTTTTTGTACACTTGCTGCATACCCAGTTGGTGCGGTCTTTCATTGATTCTATCATGGTTATTGGATTTGTTGAGTATGCTTGCAAGGAAATGAATCTCAGGGTTTTATATTGTGACCTACATGTACTTTGTAAAGAAATACACTTTGAACTTTTTGTTGGTTCTGATGAAGCAACTGAGGTCTACTGGGAGATGTTGGTGGCTGATAAGGTGTGTGGGTAGGTTATTTGTGAGGTGGTGCACTCTTTCTGACCTTTATTCAGTGCTTATATATATGTTCTTTTTACATGGCTGTGCCTGCTGTCCATTATAAGAAAGACATTGGAATCTTCTCAAATGCTGCCCTCCAGTGACTAAGAGCTGCTCTCCAAGTCAGTGTTGATCTCATCTATCAAGAGCAGCGATTCCCAGCCTGGGGTCTATGCACCTCCAGTTAATGGTAGGGGTCCATGGCATAAAAAGGGTTGGGAACCCGTAATCTAGAGGCAGAGTGGATATGTTTTAAGAATGCTAAATTCTAAAGAATTTATTCAATTACCAGTATTGTCACCATGGAACCATCAAAAGGCAGAACAGAAAGGATCCTTGCTCTCTGCTTATCATCGCTTTCTGGCCCTGTAAACCTCCTGACCATTAATGCCCCAACAATTTGATCTTCACCAGAGGCCAAAGACCAGTTCTGTGAGGCCCTGGATGAAGCAATATCCGGAATCCCAAGCACTGAAGAATTGTACCTGCTGGGAGACTTCAATGCTGGAGTTGGAGATGACCACAAAGCATGGCCTTCTTGCCTTGGCCATTATGGCATCAGCAAGGTGAACGAGAACGGGCAGAGATGGTTTGAGCTGTGCTGCCATCCTGGACTGTGCATCACCAACACACATTTTCATTGAAAGGAACGGCACAAGGTCCCCTACAGACATCCACAGTCCCACCACTGGCATCAGCTTGCCCTTATCATCACCAGGTGCAGGGACCTGAACAGTGTCCTCGGCACTTCCAGTTACTATAGTGCAGACTGCAACACAGATCACCCCCTTGTTGTCAGTACAGCGGGGCTAACACTGAAGAGACTCCATCATTCCAAGACTAAGGGTCAATCTTGCATCAACAGCAAACTCTGACAGAGCGCAGCAGCTCACAGATGCCTTTGAAGCCACAGCGAAGAACAGTTCTGGTGACAGGACCTCTAGTGACTCCAAGTGGTCACAACTCTGTGAACCTTCTACAGTTCAGCCATAACAGCATTTGGAAAAAAAAGGAGCACAAGAAATGGAGCAAGTGACTGAGGCCAAGAGAAAAGCCCTGCTGGCCTACAAGCAAAACCCTGTACCAGCACACGCGACACCCGCAGAGCTGCTTGAAACAAGGTGCAGCAAACTGCCCAGCGTTGTGCAAACAACTGCTGGCCGAATTTGTGCAGCAACATCCAATCAGCAGCTGACAGTGGGAATGCAGGAGGGATGTTTGACAGCATTAGGCCTTTCAGCCACCAAGACAGCCCCACTGATGTTGAAAAATGGGTAGTCACCATGGACCAGAACAAGCAGCTGGAATGTTGGGTAGAGCACTACCTGGAGTGGTATGCAACCTGAAGCGTGATGACCGATGCTGCCCTGACTTGCCAATCATGGAAGAGCTTGACACATTGCCATTTATGGAGGAGCTCAGTAAAGCCATCAACTGTCTTGCCAGTGGAAAAGCCCCAGGGAAAGATGGAATTACAGCCCCCCAAAGTCTAGAAGGGAGGGAAGCCTGCCTTGTTGCATCATCTACATGAGCTTCTGTGTCTTTGCTGGGAGGAAGGCCACATCCTCCAAGACGTGCGAGATTCCAACATTGTCACACTGTACAAAAACAAGGACAACTGTAGTGATTATAACAACTACTGTGGCATCTCTCTCCTTAGTATTGTGGGGAAAGTGTTTGCCCACATCCAGAGTCTACCCCGAGTCCCAGTGCAGGTTCAGAGCAGGTCTGCAGTGGAGATGATCTTCTCACTGCGCCAGGGGCAGGAGAAGTGTCAAAAGCAGCAGAAGCCACTGTGCACAACCTTCACTGATCTGACCAAGGTGTTCGACCTTGTCAGCAGAAGGTGACTCTTCAAACTCCTGCTAAACGTTGGCTGTCCCCCCAAGAATGCACAGCATTATATCCTCCTTCCATTAGGACATGCACAACATTGTCTGCTTCAATGGAGCAACTTCTGATGACTTTCCAGTGAGCAGAGGGGTGAAACAAGGTTGTGTCCTGGCACTGACCCTCTTTTAAATCTTCTTCTCCATGCTCCTTCAATATGCTAGAGTTGGAGCTGGCCACGAAGCATAGCCTTCTTGCCTTGGCCATTGTGGCATTAACAAGGTGAACAAGAATGGGCAGGGAGGGTTAGAGCTGACTGCACTGAAGGCATCTACTTTTGCACAAGAGCTGGTAGCAAGCTATTCAACACAGCTTGCTTGTGCTCCAAGACCAAACTTAGGACAGCTCTCACCCACGAAATGCAATTTGCAGATGATGCAGCATTCACATCACACACTGAAGACAGACTCCAACAACTGATTAACCATTTTGCCCTTGTCTGAAGACGTGTCATTGTCCATCACCGGCTCCCTGTCCCTCAAAGCAGAGGTAAACAGCAGGATTTCCAAAGCTGCAGCTGTCATGGACAGGCTGAACAAGAGAGTGTGGAGCAACACTCCTCTATGCCAGTGAGGCTTGGACACCATACTTCAGTCAAGAGAAGAGGCTAAACTCGTTCCATCTACGCTGCCTCAGGCTCATCTTGCACATCCCCTGGCAGCACAGAATCACCAACACAGAAGTTCTGCAGTGGGCTGACACCTCCAGCATCCACACACTAATCAGCCACAGACATCCCAGATGGTTGGGCCACATCAAATGGATGGACCAGGGATGCATTCCCAAGGACATGCTGCATGGTGAGCTGAGAGAGGGCTATCGGCCATGAGGAAGACCATGCTTTCGTTACAGGGATGTCTGCAAGGGTGACGTGAAGCTGGCGGGTATTGATCTCGACACATGGGAGGAAACAGTTGAAGACAGTGTGGAGGGCCACAGTCAAAAGCAGTGTACAACATAGTGAGATAGCCAGGATCAACACGCTTGTCAACAAGAGAGCCAGAAGTGAAGCCAGAGCCGCATCACCCAGAGCACCTTCCTCCTTCACCTCAGCCGCTGTGAAAGAAACCGTTACCCTAGAGTGGGGCTGTACAGCCACTCTGGAAAGTGCGAACAACCCCAAGAACCATCAGAGAAAGTGTCACCTCATTGTCTCGAGACGAATGGATGCTACTGCTGCCAATGGAAAATGCTTAATATTCCTGTTTTAAGAAGGAACACATTAGAAATAGTTGGATCTTAAACAAGTACTGCTGGGATAAATGATTTCTTTCCTCATGTTCTCTAATGAGCTGGAAGCTTTGATGACCCAAATTAATTTCAACTCATCTTTAATATCACTGGTGCTGAATAACTTCAATGGATTTCAAAATACAAGCTTTTTCTATCATGGAAAATTTTGAGAGACACTTTATTCTGATAGCTCATTACGAGAAGTGGAATTAAAAATATATTCAAACCTTATTAAAATTTTATTCATTGCGGCCTCTCCATCCACTACATTTTCTATTTTGCTTTGCTATGAATAATTCTTTGTTGGAAAATACATTTTGGTCACAAAAACTGAGGCTTAAAGTTCAGTTCCATTTTAATCCCAATGTACATATACTTGAGGTTTTCAGTTTTAAAGATAACTGTGTCAACATTAGTACCAAAAGGAACCATTCCAGTAATATCATTATACTCCTAACAGTAACTTCAAAGAGACCAAAGTTTATACCCCCACTCACCATTTGTAAACAACATTTCAGTGTGGCCTTTTCATGGCATAAAGGAATTTGGTAGAATTTTGGTAGTATTTTGTTACTCTGATTATTTACAGATAGGTCAGTAATGTTACAAGGTTATGATTTTGTTTTATTTCAGTCAACCCAAGTATACTGTATGATGCTGGATACTGATGCAGTAGTTATGATAGCAGAACTTAAAAGTTGGGAATGCTGTGTATTATTTTCATGCACTAAAGAATTATTTATAAAATAATGGTAACCTAGTATCAGTACCTCTAGTTGATCTCTGTCTTTTTGTGTGTTTTCCCCTAGCCATCAGTCTATGGTTTTGTATTGCCATATGCTCCTGTCCCCACTCCTGCTCTACTCCAGCCTCTGTATTACTGAGTACTCAGTCTCTCATCTGTTTCTCGTTACTGTATTACCTGTATTGCTGCCACCTGTGTCTCATTGTGCTCCACCTATCTTCTGCCTCTCTGTATATTGCTCAGTGTATTTCAGTCCTGTGTTTTCACCTGTTTGTTGCAAGATTGCGCCAGTGAATTTTCCTGAGCCTTTACAGCATTTATATCTGTACTCCGTCTGTCTGAATGTTGACTCTGCCTGTTCCCCGATTCTGGTTTTTGGATTCCTCTGGATGTTTTGATCTCTACATGAACTTTGACGTCGACTTTGTTTGCACCTCAGGATTGTACTCTGTCCGTCTGAATATTGACTCTGCCTGCTCCCTGATTCTGTTTTTTTGGATTTCTCTAGATGTTTTGATCTCTACCTGAACTTTGACGCTGACTTTGTTTGCACCTTGGGATTTGTTACTCAATTAATATCACTGTGTGCACAGTACTGGGTCTACGATTGGATCCCTGCTCCAGCACCCTGACACCTAGTTAGATTACAGGGTTGAGAATAGATAAATGTAAAGGAAAAGAGTTCTATTATTTTAGACAAGCTCACCTGAGTGGTATGATTACTTTTGCTTCTGACCTTTTTCTCTTATGATAATGGTGCTTTGCAAATGGCCAGGGAAGAAAATTGCCCATGAGGTGCTGTCCTGGTGAACCCAGTGGCTATTTGTTACCTTGCCCAGTGGACTAGACTAGCATTCAGATTACTGTTCTTGTATCAGCAAATTAAGTTTTCCTGCTCACGTATTCACTATATATATTAGACATTAAAAATAAAACAGGATTGGAGAATGGGAATGTTTCCACTTTTAAAAGATCATATCAAAATTAGAGTCAGTAACGCACACTTCCCACAGCAATAAACTTGCTAACCAGTTTTGTAAGTTGTATTGTGAATAAAATAAACAAAATTGTTTGGTTCAATTGCATAACAAGTGGAATATAAATAAACCTATTTTCATCATAGTAAAATCTATTTATTTTCTTCCAGCAAGAGATGCTGAAGTGAATGTAATTTTTGACAGTGGAGTACAGAAAGTTGTGGCTGTTATATTGCAAGTTTAATGCATGCAACCAAATGTCATGATAACCATTCTGGTTTAAATAGGTAATTTATATTTTAAGTAATAATATCAATTACTTTATTAAATAACTGGGACATGGGATTTAGCTCATAATAACTGCCAGAATTATGGAGAATGAGGAAGTTTGTCTAATGATTCACCAGGATATGTGACCAGTTAGAAATATCGGCAGAGAAATGGCAGATGGAGTTTAATATTGACAAGTGTGAAGTGCTGCACTTTGTAAGGTCAGATGCAGGAGAAAATTATACAGTACTTGGCAGAATTCTTTGGAGCATTGATGTTCAGAGAGATTTTGTAGTGCAATTCCATAGCTCCTTAAGTGTCAACGCAAGTGTTAAAGAAGGTGTATGGGTATACTTGCCTTCATTCATTGGGGTGCTGAGTATGGAAGAAAGGAAATCATGTTACAGCTATATAATACATTGGTTTAGCCAAATTTGGAGCATTGTGTGGAGTTCTCATTGCTGCTTTACAGGAAGGATGTGGAGACTTTGGAGAGGGCACAGAAGAGGTTTAGCAGGATGTTGCCTGGATTAAAGAGCATGGGCCATTAGGAGAGGCTGGATAAATTTGATTGTTTTTTTTTCCTGGAGCATCGGAGGTCAAGGGGCAACCTGATAAAATTATGAGAGAAATGAATAGGATAGATCAAGTATATTCCCTGGGTGAGAAATCTTACACTGGAGATCATAGCTTTAAAGTGAGAGGAAAGTTTAAAGGAAACTTACAAGGCAAACATTTTGCACATAGTGTTAGGTACCTCACATACACTGCCCATTGCAGTGGGAGAAGCAGACATAATGGCATTTAAACAGGCAGGGGATGAAGGGATATAGACCATCTGCAGGTAGATGGGATTATACTGGCATGGTTGGCATAGACACAACAGGCTGAAGGACCTGTTCCTCTGTGGTACTGGTCTGTATTCTGTGTTCTATTTGCTCAGATTAAACTACCAATATGTTCCTAACTGGACCAGCAATGGGGAATTTAATGATATTCCCTATTGGTCAATGACGAAGTTTTAGCTGCCCAAGTATCGGCAGCACACTACCTTCATTTCAGCCATAGTTCAGCCAATCAGTTTTAAAGCTCCTCGAGATGAGGCAAGTACATTTTGTCCTCAGCGACAGGGCTTGAGTACTTTATATTGGACAAATTGGCTAATTATTTCTTTTCTCTGCCTTTGTAACTTAAGTACGTTGAAGAATGACATCTCAAGCCAAGACAAAGCTAACTTGAATGATGTAATGTAACACATGTAAAGAAAAACTCCAAAGACATGTCAAAAATGATATAATCTTAAAAAGTGTTACACTTTAACTGCAAGAATGATTATTTTTAATATTCATATTTTCCTGTGATATATTGCAAAGCTGTTACAATTATTAGTTTCCTCCTGCATTCTTGTTTCAGAAACTATTGGCAGTGACAGGGCAATGTGAGATGCTGACTTGGCAATTAGCCAAATCCTGAGAGAAATGAAGATCTCTTCAATAAGCTGAAAAGGTTCCAGTTTGTTAGGAGAAATTATATAACCAAAGTCACTGCCGGAAGAGCAGAGTTCTCATTATGTCATAACTTTGGCTTCTCATGCAGCTGTAAGCAGATGAAAAGGTCATTCATCTCACCAAGGATTCCTGCAGCATTCACCTACAATACAATTGCTAGAGATCCAATTGCTTCACTATGTATTAAGTTCTCAGAGATATTTCTGACACATCCTCTGTCCTCCCAGCTATCACTGCATTGCATGTACATTTTCCATCTCATTTCTGTATGCTTTCTTAGAGTACTGGTTTAAAATATGAACTGATCAAATTGTAGCTGAGCTCAGCTTGATGACTTTATGTTAATCCTTCTGTTACAATTCTTAGCATTTGTGGAACTGCCTTCCCAGATGACAGATGAATTTTTATGATAAACTGTTCAATATGTAGTTGGCCAGGCTCCAGTCAAGCACTTGAATAAATACCTTATGCATGCTGGATGCAATTCATGCTACACACAGCAGGGAATTACATTTCTAACTACATCAATACAAACTTATTTAACAGACACCATCAATTAATCAATGAAATAAATCACTTTGATATTCTGATCAAAGGCACATTCTGGGCTTTCAGTACATAAAATGTGCAATCTGCACAATTGTGATATTACCATTGGGACTAGAACATGATTTCACTCTATTGCGTTGAAATAAGTAAAACAATATCTATGGAGAAGATAATCAGAGTGTTTGAAAATGACTTGTACTATATGCAATGGAACCTGAAGTTGGTTCAATATCCTATAGCCTAGCAATTGGATTGCACGGCACAGTTCTTTTGAGTGTTCAACGTGCAATTTTGACTTTATCTGGAATAGATCGCACTGAAGATCATTTCCAGTGTAAATTGCATCAGTCTGAACACTTCCATGTCAGGTGAGATGTAGTAAAGTGCACCCGTTCCTGTCCTTCAACACATAGATCAGAGCAGGAAGTTGCAACCTGCGAAGAGTCTCAGCGGAACTAAAAGCACATAACATATGGCTGCTACTTTCCTCAACGCTTTCCAGCCCAAATACCTTTCAAAGGTGAAGAAGAGACAACAGATGCTGGAATCTGAGGCAACACACAACTGCCAGAGGAACTCAGCTACAGAGCTTGCTGAACTCTTCTGGCAGATTATCTGTTGCTCCAACCACCTTTCAAAGTCCACCAGAGCTTGGGAGCTATCCCCTGGGCAACAGGAGGAGGGGAAGCGGCAGTGGTGGAAGACAGCCACTAGGCAATGCCCCTGTTGGACATCCACATCTCGCTGATGACCAGCTGTGGCTGAATGTAGTAGAAGGATTTTCCTAATGGAGAGACAATTTTCATAGGGTATTTGCAAACTAAAATTTCTACTGTGGAAACCAAATGCCCCCTTCCATGCACAATTGATAAAACCAACAGAGCATACCAATAAGCAAAGGCCAGTTGGCGCATCAGAACTTCTCATGCCCATCTAAAATGACTGAACGACATGGATGATAGGGAGAATATTAAGCCAATTACTTAAGTAGCTCGCGATAACATTTCTGTATTTCTTCATGAGTGGCAGCTTGCTCAGGAAACTCAGACCTCCATATTACAGCCAATGTGCACACTGTGGCTGCTCTTTCCTCTCTGCCATGGAGTGTGTGATTTTAAGTGCTGATGTTCTTCCCTGTGGTGCACAGATGAGGTAAGAAACTGGCAAGTCCCATTGGGAATGGTGCAGATTCTGTTTCAGAACCTGTTTCTCTCCTTTCTCCAATAATAACATGCCTGGAGGCCATCAACATTGTAGTCAGGGGCCTTAATTTAAGTGGCAAAGTTTAATCGATTTTGTGGGTCTGGTAGGTACAATGGCTTAGAAATTTAACTTGTAACCTAACACAAGTTAAAAAAAAAGTCACTGATGTGCCAATCTCACATTCACAGCACAGAAACAGAAGCTAAGGCTCAAAGTCTCGATGCAAACTAGCAAGTGCCTACCATTACTGGCAGTACAGTAGTCTACTGGTAATAAATTAGGTAAACAGTCAAGAATGCTTAATCAAACATTATATTTACAATATTACTCAAATATTACTGAAATATTAAATATACACAAGTTGCCATCTGTAACACCAACTCACCAGCTACAGCTTTGCTTTAGAGTTCAGATGGCTTGACTGCACCACAAAAGCTTCATTCTTAGTAAAACTACAGAATTCTATTCAGCAATAAAATAGTAACAAATAAATATACTTTGCAACCTGAAAGCATAAGTTTTCAGGCAATCTTTTTGTCTTTTACTGTATCTAATTTTTTTTGGTTTGATATTTCCTGTGAACATTGGTCCAATCCAATGGTTAATTTTATTCTCTGTGTGTCAAACTGGATTCTATGATAACCACTAAAATTCACATGGAGCACAATATAAAATAAATTACATCCCAGAAAAATAGATCTCCTCTGGTGAATAAGTTTAGAAGCATCTATATTTCTCATCAAATGTTTTCCAGGGAATTTGATTTCTTGTCAGAAAATGTCACTGCACTCTAGTGTCACTGCCAGGAAACATTCTGGGACTGCTTACTCCATCCATGACTTACAAGAAAAAAGTATTGTCATAGAGTCATAGAAAAATGCAGCACAGAATCAAGCCCTTTGGCCCATCTAGTCCACGCTAAACCATTTAAACTGCCTAGTCACCACGACCTGCACCTGGACCATAATCCTCTATACCCCTACCATCCATGTATCTATCTACACTTCTCTTAAGTGTTGAAATCGAGTTTACATGACCCACTTGCACTGACAGTTCGTTCCACATTCTCACAATCTTCTGAGTAAAGAAGATTCCCCTCATGTTCCCCTTAAACTTTTAACCTTTTACCCTTAACCCTTAACCCATGAAACCATCCAACCTCAGTGGAAAAAAGCCTGCTTGCATTTATCCTATCTATACCCCTCATAATTATGTATACTTCTGTCAAATCCTCCCTCAATCTTCTATATTATAAAGAATAAAGCCCTAATCTATTCAATCTTTCCTTATAATTCAGGTATTCCAGTCTCATCAATGTTCTTATAAATTTTCTCTGTATTCTTTCAACATTGCTTACATATTTCCTGCAGGTGGGTGACCAAAACTGCACACAATACTCCACATTAGGTCTCACCAATGTCTTATACAACTTCAACATAACATCCTATCTCCTGTACTCAATACTTTAACTTAAGAAGGCCAATATGCCAAAAGCTTTCCTTACAATCCTAGCTACATGTTCCTCCATTTTCAATGAATTATGGATCTATTTTTCCAGATTCCTTTGTTCGACCACACTCCTCAGTGCCACATTGTTCACTGTGTAAGACATACCCTGGTTGGTCCTACTGAAGTGGAACACCTCACACTTGTCTGCATTAAATTCCATCCTCTATCTTTCAGTCCATTTTTCCACCTGGTTCAGATCGCGCTGCAAGCCATGATACTCTCAGTTGCTGTCCACTACACCCCCAGTCTTGCTGTCATCCGCAAATTTGCTGATACAGTTTACCACATAGACTTGGCACTGATCCCTTCAGCACTCCACTAGTCAAAAGCCTCCAGTCAGAGAGGAAACCATCTACTACCACTCTCTAGCTTCACCTACATAGCCAATGTCTAATCCAATTAACTACTTCAATGCCGAGCGACTGAAACCTCTTGACCAATTTCCCTTGTCAAATGCTTTTCTAAAGTTCACGTAGACAACATCCACTGCCTTGTCTTCATCAACTTTCCTGGTAACTTCTACAAAACACTTGATAAGGTTCGTCAGACATGACCTACCATGCACAAAGCCATGCAACAGTCTGCATTCCCTCTACAAATTTGTTCCTCTAAATCCTGCGGACTGTTGGATGGCCTATAATATAGAACCATTAATGTGATCATACCTTTCTTATTTCTCAATTCCACTCAGAATGCGTCACTAGACCAGTTCTCCAGTCTGTCCTGACTGACCACTGCCATGACATAGTTCCTGACTGCTAATGTCACCACTCCTCCTTTAATACCTCCTGCTCTGTCATACCTAAAACAGTAGAACGCCTGGAATATTGAGCTGCCAGTCCTGCCCAAGTCTCACTAAGGGCTGCAATATCATAATTCCAGGTGCTGATCCATGCCCTGAGCTCCTCTGCCATTCCTACGATACCTCTTGCATTGAAATATACACTGTTTATGACATTAGTCACATCATGCTCAACCTTTTGATTCTTGACTTTGTCTGAGGTTTTAACAACATTTGTCTCCACAACCTCTCCACTATCTGTTCTCTGGCACTCTGGTTTCTATCCCCCTGAAATGTGAGTTTAACCCCTCCTCCTCACCATGCTGCACACTAGCAAACCTTCCGGCTACAATGTCAATGGAAAGGTAGTGCAAAACGTAGTTGTTTCCAACAATGTTAACCCTCAACTTAATCGACACTTAATGAATAATTTAAGATGTGTTCTAAAGATTATCCTGTGGGTGAAATCAGCATGAGGTTGCAAGAATGTACATCAAATAGAATTGCATAAATAGACCTGTCCTTAAACAATCAAAAAAACCTCTTGAGACCATTATCTGGGCAAATGGTAACAGCAGGCATCCATTTTCTACTAAAGTAGCTTGTCATTAGACCTTTTCAGACCAAAGTGACATTCTTTTCTCCTTTATCTATTTATAGCACCATGAATAATGCATTGATGCCACTTAAAATACTTCCTTACAATGCCAACATCTTCAGATATGGCACTTCTTAGGACAACGCAACTTTTGTTTTTTGCTGTGTTGTAGTTTTAAACCAAAATATGTTGAGCTAATTTAGCTTTCCCTGGATACTCTGTGATTTTGCTGAGTTAAGACCTTTTTGATAAAATGAATAGTTTGGCTAGATGCTTTGCCAGCCTATATGAGAGCACATGACAAGTATAGAACACTGGAGAAACTTTGAAAAGTAACATCAAGTGTGTGTCATGTTTATAATTAGTATGCAGAGAAAAGGATTATCTCTGAATACTAATTGTACCTATTTGTAAACAGGATGCTGGTACCCCCTAATATTTCATTGCATGATCACTTGTTTTCAGCATTGTATTGTTTTTTTTTGCATCTCCATGTTTAATCTTCCTTTGGGTATCAATTTTTATTGCATTATCCTAGACAGTTAATATTAGCATGCTTTTCAATGACTAGGGGAATAAAATCCATAGGCAAGTAAAATCCTCTACAGCATCTGCACTTGTATATTTTCTGGCTTTAAGCAGTAACTCAAAATGAGACATCTGTGGGCACTATGGATCAGCATGAGCAGAACTGCACTCCATTGGAACCTGGAGTATTAAGGCCTGGGATATTCTTCATTCCACCAATATGACTAGACTAGGGAACCAGCTCGTTCAATGATGACCAAAAGGAATGCTGAGGCCAATACTTTATATCTAGAGCCAGGAACCAACATGGGAGAGCTGCATTTTAGGACTACAAGTATGTTAAACAGCTAAAACAGCATTCAACATAAAGAACTGTGAAATTTCATCACCAATAAGTCAGATCAAATCTCAACAGTACTTCCATACTTATTATTGAATGCTGGTAAATAAATAAACAGCTAGAGGAAGGTGGAGGTGCCAAGAATATTTCCACCATCCATGAAGGAAGACTCCAACATGAGTGTTAAAGGTAAGGTTGAAGCATATTCACCCAGAAGTACTGAGCAGACGATCCATTTCAGCATCTGAAATCCATCCGTGACCACCGCGCCCCCCTCCCGCCACCCATACAGAAGGTGGCCCTCAGCTAATTCAATTTGCTCCTTATGAAATAAAGGAATTTTATTTCTGAGAATTGACAGTGCAGTTAACAGGTTTGTCAAGCTTTTTGCGTACAGGACATACCTGGGCAATCTTCAGGATGAGCTAATGCCAGTACTGTGGATTTTGGTTCATTGTCCCTTTGGTTAACCAGGACAGCTGCTTATTTTGGACATTCCCTTCATTTATTAGTGACACTATGCCACTTAATTGGGCCAGGAGACTGTTTTGGAAGTTTCTACTAGCATCATTTGCGTGCACTTGTGTGGCTGCTAAACTCTACACGTGCGGAGATAGAACAGCTTTTAAATAGCGTCACTTGCATCTGTTTCTGTTCAGAAAGCGGTGATTTTTGTCACTGAGAGTTTGCGAGAAATGAGCAGTAAAACAATTCAGAACTGTTTTTCATACGTACAGTGGTTTCGAGCATTCATTCTTGGAATGCCTGAAATGGACGGGAGTGAAAACAAAAACAATTTCACTACTTCAACAAGTTAGAAACTGTCGGGAATTTGAAGGTTTCGACAACCATTTTGAATGTTACAATGAAAATGAAGATTTGTAGGATGCAACATTCAAATGCATTGTATGAAGACAGTCCATTATCTGCACTGGGTGTCTGCATTGATATGTTCACTGTCAATTAAAAGAATATGGCACCGTACACTGTGGATGAATTCCTCTGTGGATAACTATTCGGAACCACAGTTTTATAGTACTGTAGTAGTGTCGATAGCGTCCTAACTTGTTCAGTACTTCATTTAAATATGGAATTTGTTACTCAGGTAAATGGTAGTTTGTCTTTTTATACATTTTCACTACTTCCATGAAACTTCAGCTAATTGGGGCAGCCACTTAACATAGCCAAAATGTACTAGTCCCAATTAACTAGAATCCTCTGTATTTTAGCGATACTAATGAAGCTTAGCTAGACTTGGGGCTAGATTTAGAGTACCGAAATGAATCTGTTTCATTGAACTGTATTAAAGACTTTCATTTTCTTGAACAGAAAACTTACGCTGCTTATCAGTGATTCACAGGCAGGCTCACTAATAACTCAACTCACAGTGACATTTCCTGTTTATAATATATGTTACTGGCCTCAAATCCAGTTATAATGTGTTACCCTTACCTGTAAAGGTATAAAACCAGTTCAAATTGTCTGGTAATATCTCTGTTAGGTTTAATTATTAGATGTATATGAGTCTATGAGCTTCTGAATAGATTAACAGATGCTTAAGATGGTTATGAGCATAACATAATATCAGATTCAAATTGTAAATGTTTTGTATTCTTCTATGCCAGTGCATTGCCAGCTATTTTCTAACTCTATGTGATATAAATGTTACATTTTGGTTCACGAAGCTAGGACCTTAATTCTGAGGGAAATCTAACTGGAAGAAACAAGAGATGGTGGCAATTCCGAGTCTGACAGCACAGATCTAAAGTGAATTGACTTTATACTGGGTGTCCCCATGGGATGTTGAACAATTTTACTTTGCAGCTTGATATGGTTGTATATTGTGTCTTGTGTATATTTAATCCATTAGTAATGTAAACCTTGTGACTGATTTTTCAATTAATAACATTGTGGTAAAAATAATATGCTTTTCCATTATGTTCAATAAAATATCATTTAATGACCTGAATGTCCGTGTTGAAAATATGGCCCCCTAGGTTTATGTCTGTCAACCCTAAATGATAGGGACAAGGTTATTAGTCCGGTTGGAATATAATGGTGCTCGGATGGGCACTGGCAAGGCTGCAGCCGTGGTGGCCTTGGTACTGGAGCAATGTTAGCTTTGTGCAATCTTACTGCAATAAAGAAGGCTGGAAAGTCTCCAATAAGGGTATCATTGAATCATACAAAGTTATAGTACAGGAGATCATTCTGCTTAACAAGTACACACAGTCAAATAGTTCAGGTTAATGCCTCTTCCCATCTTTGTCCATAGCCTTGCAGGTTATGGTTCTTCGAGAGATCATCCAGGTGATAAGAATTATGGTCAGAAAATTGTTCTACTGCCTTTTCCATTATAAACAATGGTGCAAATCATCAATTTTCCAATCCACTGGCATCTCCACTGTAGCAGATAATCATTATAATCAGAACATGTAACATTGCCTCCATTATTTTGTTTAAGAGGAGCATGTTTTAACCAGGTCTGATTATTTATTTGCTTTTAAAAATACCAAACTCCTTACTATGTCCACCCTCTCTCTATTTTTATAATTTCTAATATTTCACATTCTTTTTCCTTAAAACCATCCTCATCGCCTTGGATGAATCCAACATATTCATTTAGAACTTTAGATGCCTTGGATCTCCATACTTAGGCTGTTAATTTTGGTCATTTATTCATGGATGTGGACGCCATGGTCAATGCCAGTATTGATTACTCTTCACTGATTGGCTTGAACTGAAGGAGTAGTTGTCAATCACACTAGTGTGTTCGGATGATATGGTTGACATTTTCTCCTCTTGGCATTCTCCCCTCTAACCATTTTTCCCCAAAACACTGTATAGTATCACTCCCCACACCTCCTACCCTAACTCCCCCACCTTTTGTTAGGCTTAATATGTACTACAGCATTAGAAAAAAATAAATTACTCGAGTACTTTCCACAAAATCAAACTCTTCTACACCATTTACTTTTTTCTCAATTATTGTTAGGTTTGCCAAACCATTATTGCTTTGATATGTATACAAACCTTAGACGTTAATGTAATTATTTAATTTTCTCTCTCCCTTTGACTGTTCAGGGACTCGGACTGCATATTGCCCTCTGTATTTGCCCCATTTTGTTCCTCAATTCGACCTAAGTGGTTTTAATTGTTGATCTTTCAAGTATATTATTTCATTTTCCAGCTTTTCAAATACATTGTTGCATTTCCTCCTATTTTGCCTTCATTCACTGCTTCCACCACTCTATCATCATTCAGAAACCCAAAAACCAGGAATGTTCAACTTTCTCTCTTTTTTGTATTTCAATAATTGCCACTATATCAATCCACCACATGAACATCTACACCTGGAGCTCATCATATTTTTTCATTGTATTCCTTGTAGCATTGCATAAGCAATTAACGTCTGTTTCTTTACCCCAGTCTTTGTTTTTCTGTATTCTAATCTCATGCCTGAGTTCTGCAGGCTTGTTGACTAAATCGCTTCTTCTACATTCATTTTGTTACCCTCTCATCTGAAACTCCTTCTTCCACTGGCAAGCTAAACCCTCCCCACCTGCAGGAGGAAACCTCCCTGGAAGGATGTTGACCCTGGTTCTGTAGAGAGGCGATGGGTGCGTGCAGATTCCATTTTTCACAGAAATGGAACAAATACCGCAAGATTCAAATGATTCTCCTCCTTAGATATCTCTTCTGGCATGTAGCACCACTAGGAATTCATGACTAATGACGTTTGAGGTCTTACCATTTAATCCCCTCTCCATTTTCCTGCACTCTGCCTGAAGAATCTCATTTTCAAATGCAATGGAGACAGAGAAGCTGGGAGAAAGACAAGCCGATTGGAGGTAGTGTGGGAGGAACGTGATGACACTGGGAGTCTGTAGACTTGTAATGACGTTTGTTGCTAGTCCATTCACGTAGATGGAAGCAGAAAGATCAAGAAATGCAAGGGGAGAGTCAGAGATAAACTAAAGGGACCCAAGAGACAAGTTCTTCACACAAAGGGCTGTGGGTATATCGAACAAGCTGCCAGAGGAAGTGGTAGAGGTGAGTACAACTACGGCATTAAAAAAAAAATGGATAGCTCATAGATGGGAAAGGTTTGAAAGGATATGAGCCAAAATGCAGGCAAATGGGACTAAGCCAGGAACACACCTTGATCAGCATGGACAGTTTGGGCTGAAGTACTTGCTTCTTTGCTATGTAATTCTATGACTCTATGTAAAGGTAAATGAAGGATGGAAATTGACAGGAATTGACATGCAATTCATGTCCCTTTCTGTCATAACAAAGTTCATTCCTAGCTAGACCCTGCTGTAGAAGCAAAGGGAAAAGCTGTGACCATGTTACATCCCCTGAACAAATAACACCCTCACAATTACAATTTACAATTCCCATGATGAGTCATAGAAGAAGAAAGCAGATTTCAGTCAGTCTCTTTTTAATTCCTTTACATATCATGCTATTAATTTTAACACTAAAGCTATTGTATATTGGATATTAATTTTGAGACTACTATTGCAGGAGATGACCTTTGAAGTCTCAAAAGTTGAATAATTATCATTTACGTGCTTCTCTTGTGTGTTCGTACTGTCTTACTTGATTCATTTTGTTAGATATAGTACAGTTAAGCTCCTGCTGTAGTTCATATTTTAATGAAGCCATAAAGGTTGATTCTATAAAATCAAGTACTACTTAAATTCAACTGAAAACCATGTGCAATTATTGCAATGCAAATTTCACATCATTTTGAAGTGGCAAAGTTGGTCTGCTGTTATTTAATGTTCCTTGCTTCATGAATTACAAAGGACAGATAGCTGGAAGATGCAACCTGAGCTTTTTGACTTGATTGAATAACCCACAGGATAATGAAGATGATTTGTAGAAGAAATGTCAGTATTGAATTTCAGATTGTAAAGTGATGGATAGATATTTTAGAAAGTGTGCTTCTGGGAGCAGGGAAACAATTTGTAGAATTGTCTTATCAGATTACCCAGGGTCAGGCTGCCCTTTGCAATTTTTTAAAAATTTCCCATAATTTGTTTTCATGTCCTCTTTTTCTTTTCATTGTAGAGTGTTTGCAAAGCTTTGTGTGGAGGTTATGAAATTGTAGTGCCCACACTAAATTTAATAGTTAGAATAATGCACATTCATAGCAAAGTCTTGAGACACACTGATGTTGATAGTTCTAACAAGTGACCTACGTTCAGAGCAAAACATCACAGGTAACAGCCCCAGCCACAAGATGGGAATCAGGGCTAAGGCATGAGCCTCAGATTGCCAGTCGTCACCTTTAGTTTCATAGCGTCGGAGAACTTCCTTTTCTATTTGGTGGGGGAGGTCAGTAGTTAAAAATCAGAAGTAATGATTGTAGAAATTGCAGGTGTTGCAAAACGAGTATAAAGCAATAAACCTATGCATTATATGTTCAACTCTTATTTAATAATATTTAACTAAAAAGAAATAGTTGGCATTTACATGGCATCATTCCTATATCAGGATATCCAAAATAATGGTCTCTGTGACCAGTCTTATCAAGTGGTCTTCCAATATATATTTCTTGTAAATGCAAGTTTAAATTTATTTTCCCTCTCACTTAGAAATGAACAAAACAAGACAGAGTCCTCTCCACCAGCATCCACAACTTTGTTACCATAATATTAAACAGAAATATTGCTAAGTTAGGATACTAAATAATGTATCTTATATTTAATATTTTATTGTAAAATTTTTGCCTCATCATATAGTCCTATTTTTATTTCTTCTCTTTGAGCTCAAAAGGGAGATTGTGGTGTAGGAAAGGTTAAACAAATAATGCATGGGGACCTTTTTTTAATTTGAGTTCGCTCTGTTATACTAAGAAGGCATGTTGAAACATACGCCTCATTGATAATCGGAAAACCATAAGTTCTGACATAAGCCTCATTGATAATCGGAAAACCATAAGTTCAGGGGAACATATTACCATACAGCAATAACACATGTTTATTGACTATATGGTGAGGCAAAAATTATGATAAAATATTAAATAGAAGATACATTATTTAGTATTATAACAGCAATATTTCTGTTTAATATTATGGTAACAAAGTGGTCAATGCTGGTGAGAGGGAAAATAAATTTAAATTTATATTTACATTTACAAAAAAATATATATTGAAGACCACTTGATAAGACTGGTCACCGAATCCATTATTTTGGATATCCTGATATAGGAATGATGCCACATAAATGTCAACTATTTCTTTTCAGTTTACAATGTTCTTCTGGCTTCTTTTTAAGAAAATGAGTAATCCCCGTTTTGTTACGCACATTATCAAAATTTGTAGAATGTTGATAGGAAAAACGTCATTACAAATGAATTTCTGTGCGTTTTAGAATAATCTATCAAATACAGTGAGTGAAAAGGTTTTTTTTCACATTTAGTGGCAGATTTTCATCAGTCTGAGTCACAGATCTCTGAGGTAATGCTGATTACAGATATTCCTCAGTTGGTCTATGCAAATGTATTTTTATGCTTCCTTGTGCATTTCTCTTCCAAGTTCTTCAGAAAATCAAACAATTTTATGTTCCAAACTCTTAAGTGTGCCAATCGATAAATACAGCTTTAACAATACATTATTTCACATGAGAGAATATTTGATGTCTATTGAATATTTAATTCTCACAGAACTGGATTAAATGTGCCATTAAGATCAATCTTTGGGACATTTAAGTAAAAATACTTTGGATTTGTTTGGAAAAAAAATCAGGTCAGCCAGAAAGACTGATACAACATAATTCAGTTGAGACCAGCAGATGGACACTTGCCCAGTATCTCTGTATGCATATGCCCACAGATTTGAAGTGTTTGGAAAATTGGCTGTTTTTATAGAACTTAAGTCGATGAAACAGCAAGAGACATTTTTAATCTTTCCTGCATAGAGATATAAAAACAAAATGTATGGTTATATTATAATTTTTATCTCTCCTTCTAGTTGCTTCACTCAAGACTGTGTGGATGGGCACAGTTCAAACGTCAACTATAAATTCACCAATTACACCATTGCTGTTAATAGAATCTCAGATCTTATAGAAGGGAGACAGATTTGCTGGTTGAGCAATATCACAGCAACAACCTCACGCTCAACGTCAACAAGACCAAGCAAATGATTGTGGATTTCAGGAAGAATAAGTCAGGAGAATACACACCAGTTCTCATTGAGGGATCAGCAGTGGACGAGGGACTGGCTCAAGTTCATGGGTGTGTCAACGTCTCGGAGAATTTATCCTAGGCCGAACACATTGATGCAATCACAAAGAAGGAATGCCAATCAATGGCTTTACCTTGTTAGGAGTTTAAGGAGATTTGGTATGTCACCAAACAATCTTATACATTTCTGCTGATGTATGGCAGTGAGCATTCTAAATGATTTCATCACACACTGGTATGCAGCCTCGAGTGCACAGAATCAAAAAAGGCTGCACAGGTGCACACACTTCAAGAGGGCGGCATCAACTTTTAAAGACTATTACCATCTAGGACATGATCTCTTCTCATTATTACCATCAGAAAGGAGATATAAGAGACTGAAGACCCTCACTTAATGGTTTAGGAACAGCTTCTTCCCCTCTGCAATTGGATTTCTGAATGGTCAATGAACCCAATAAAACTACATCACTATTCCATTTTTTGGCACAGCTTTTTTAAAAATTTTGTAATTTATAGATTTTCATGTCTTTGCTCTGTATTGATGCTGCAAAACAACAAATTTCATATTATATGTCAGTGATAATAAATATGATTCTGACTCAAACGAAGACATATCGGGAAGAGGACTTCCCACAAGATTCAATCTCTCTGGAAAACCTTATCTTAACTGGAAATAAAAACTGCAACCTAGAACTACACTTCAATTTCAAGAACTTATACGGGATGTTGGAACAGAAGTGGGCCATTCTGCCCTTCATGTTCATTTAGGTCTCAACCACAACTCATTTTACTTGGCTCTGTTCCACATTACTCAGGTCACCTATGCGACAAAAACTTATCACTCACACTCTCAAGAGTTTCAAATTTTTCCACATTCACCATATTTCAAGTGTAAGTTTCAAATTTTCATTATCCCTTATATGAAAAAATCATCATGCATTCACTTTAAACGGCTGAACCATAACTGAAGATTAGACCCAGTTGTTCCAAATATCCCCAGCAGATAAAATGATATTATTCTCTTACCTTTGTACAAGCCAATATTATTTTAATGTTTCTACACTACTCTCTGGATCGCAACAATTTTGGAACCTATAACTGAATGCATTTCTTTGGGCAAATTCTATCAAATATTATACACAATGGAAACACAATGTTTATTTTTTGCATTGCATTTTAAGATAAAGTCTTAATGATTACCTTTTATACCTGGGTATGAGGCCTTACTGATTTTTACGGAGCCATAGAGTTAAACAGCATGGAAACAGGTCCTTCTTTGCCATCTACTTTTAGTATCATTCACAAACTTTGTAATCATGCCACCTACATTGTTTGCAAGATTTTTAATATAATTTTTAATATAATTGACAAACAGCAGAGAACCCAGCACCTTATTTTACATGGGCATCCTGTCTGAAAACCAACCCATTATTTGAGAAAACTTATCAGTATTTTTCTAGGTTGTATACATGCGTTGGTCTGAACAGTGTTATGCATTCATAAACCATAAACTATGTTGTATTGCTTACTCCTGAGTTTATGCTGCATTTGATAGTGACTTGGCTGAATCTTGGGAAAGCTGATGGAAATGTGAGAAGCATAGATATTAGGGAATATTATTGCGAATGGGATTGCTCTGTGAGCCAGCATAGACTCGAAGGCAGCAATTGTCTCATTCTGTGTCCTAAGCAAATATGTAGCTTTCACCAAGTCAATTTTGTATCCAGCTGGTTAGCACGGAACCCATGTCATCTCCCCTTCAGGATCAGTCTACCATGTGGGATCTTGACAAAAGCATTCTTAAAGTCTGTGTATATTGCCTTTCTCTCATCAGTTCTCAAATTTGTGACTCACAATTTCTTCCGCAAAAAGACAAGTTGATTATTCCTAATCAGTTCTTGTTTATCTGATGCTAACAGATCCTGTATCTCTGTATCCTTTACAGTAACTTGCTCACTGATGTCAGCCACACAGTCCTCTATTTTCCTGGTTTGTCTTTGCAGCCTTAATTAAATGAAGACTCTACATTAACCACCTTTCGTTAACTCACCCGTGGCTAAGGAGGATGCAAAAAGTTCTGCCAGGCCTCCAGCAAGTTCTTCCCCTGCTTCCCACAAGAATACACTTGGTCATTTCCTGGGACTTAACCACCGTTATGAATTCCAAGCTTGCTAACTACTCCTCGTTTGTAACATTGATATGTTTCAGGAATTCAGTGGTCTCGTCTCTGTATTTCATAACTTCCATGAGTTTCTCCACAGTAAATACTGATGAGAAGTATTTCTTAAGACCTTGCCTATCTCCTACAGCTTCACACACAAATATCCACACTGATCCGTAATGGAATTTAACTCCAGATATTCATTTGCTCCTTCTGCAATTGGATAGTGAACTTCTCAACAGTAAGGCCACAGTCAGTCTATGTGGGCAGCAGCGTCACTAGTTCCATTACACTGAGCACTGGTGCTCCCCAAGGCTGTGTGCTCAGCCCACTGCTGTTCACACTATTGACACGCGACTGTATTAAAGGATCCAGCTCAAACTGTCATCAAGTTTTTGATGCACAACAGTGGTTAATCTCATCAAGTACGATGACAAGACAGAGTATAGAGAGGAAGTGGAGTGACTGGTGGATTGGTGTGAAAAGAACAACCTAAGCCTGAATGTGGAGAAAACAAAGAAAATCAATGTGGACTTCGGGAACATGCAGACAAGCCACCCCCCTCTGGGAATACATGGCTTCTCCATAGAGAGTTAAGTTCTTGGGAGTTCTTTGGAGTTCACATCACAGATGACCTCAACTGGTCCCGTAATATCCCCTCCCTGTATAAGAAGGCACAGCAGTTCCTCCACTTCCTAAGAAGATTGAGGCAAGCAAGGCTTCCCTCTTCCATCTTAACTGTGTTTTACAGGAGACCTCTTGACAGTTGCAGTTCCACCTGGTATGGGAGCAGTCGAGCATCGGACCCGGAAGTCCCTACAAAGAACTGTGAAAGCAACTGAGAGGATCATAGGCATCTCCCGAACATCCATCAGGGACATTTATCAGGAGCACTGCATACATGTGGCCCTTAGTATTATTAAAGATCCCACTCATCCATCCAGCAGCCTCTTTGACTTTCTACCATCAGGCAGGATACTACGATGTATAAAAACAAGAATGATCAGGGTGAGAAACAATTTCTTCCCTCAGGCCATTATGCTTCTGAACTCCCAGCCACATCATGTTCAAAGTGTCACTGGTTAATCTGTTCCATACCTTCAAATATTTAAAATGAATGCACTTTAATTAGTGATTTATGTGTGATTCATCTGTAGATTTTATCTGTACCTTCATAAGTTATCCTGTGTTTCCTGTACTACTGTGCATAACACCCTGGTTTGAAGAAACTTTGTCTCATTTCTATATACATTATGTTGTTATATACATTATACACATGGATATAGTTAAATGACAATAAACTTGACTTGGCTTGACTTAATTTATTATACTTAGAATCTCTTAGGATTCTCCTTTATCTTATGTGCCAAGGTTATCTCATGTCTTTTTTTCCCCTTTCTAATTTAATTCTAAAGTCTATTCCTACATCCCTTATACCCTTTCAAATGATTTACTCAATTCAGCTGCTGATACCTGACATACGCTTCTTTCTTTTCCTGATGAGAGCCTCAAAATATTGCTTGTCTGTAGGGATTCCCTAATCCTTCCAGCGTTGCTCTTCACCCTCACAGGAATATGTTGATCCTGAACCCTTTCTATCTCACTTTTAAAAGCTCTCAACCTGCCCGATGTCACCATACCTACTAAATGTCTTTCCCAATCAATCTTTTAATGCCATCAAAATTAACCTTGCCTCAATTTAGAGACTTTAACCTCTGGTCCTATCTCGTTCCATAACTATTTTAAATTAATCAAACTATGGTCACAAGTCACTGGTCTCAGAGTTTTGCCCCACTCATGCTTCAGTAACTTGCCCTGCCACATTTCCCAAATAGAAGTTGTGAGTTGCCCTTTCACTAGGGGCTACTAATAAATTTCTTGTAAAAAAAACTTTTTCCTGGTACGCTTAACAATTCTGCCCCAGCTAACCACTTTTGCATTGTGATTGTCCCAGTGGTTATCTGGGAACTTCAAATGGCCTTTTATAACGACTCTGTTATTCTTCCTGCTATTTAACACCTCCCTACATACTTACTCTACTAACTCGATCTAGAGTCTCTGGTACAATTGCTTCAAAGTGATCATCTACGTCTTATTCCTAAGTTCCACCGATAGCATATAACCTCACTGGACATCCATCCAGAAGTATCCTCTCTATGTACTCCTGTAATGCTCATCCTAATCAATAACGCAATTCCCCTCAACTCTTTCCTCTGCCTCTATCTGTACCCCAGAACATTGAGCTACCAGTACTTACCCCCCTCACATTCTCTATGGCCTGAGCTCGGAATCACTACTGGGTTTATTATCATTGGCAGATGTTGTGAAATGTGTTGTTATATGGTACAGTATAATGCAAGACATAAAAATTTACTATAAGTTATGATATCAAAACAAATAAATAGTGCAAGGTAGCATTCATGGGTTCATAGACCATTCAGAAATCTGATGGCAGAGAGAAAGAAGCTGTTCTTAAAATGCTGAGTGTGGGTCTTCAGGCTCCTGTACTTCCCCTCTTACAGTAATATGAGTAGAGGGCAGGTCCTAGGTGGTGATGGTCTTTAATGTTGAATGTTGCGTTCTGGAGGCATTGCCATTTGAGGAGGTACTCCATGTCGGGGGTGCTGTGCTAACGATGGAGATGGCTGAGTCTATAACACTCTGCAAGCTCTTTGAATCCCGTGCAGTGGAGTTTCCATACCAGGCAGCGATGCAGCTAATCAGAATGCTCTCCACAGGCTATCTGTAGAAATTTGCTAGAGCCTCCTCAAACTCCAAATGAAGCATAGCTGCAGGTGTGCCTTCCTGATGACCGCATCAATATGTTGGGCCCAGGATAGATCCTCTGAGATTTTGATACCCACGAACATAAAGCTGCTGACCCTTTCCACTGCTCACCCCTCAATGAGGATCTGTGTGTGTTCTCCCAACTTCCCCTTCCTGAAGTCTACAATCAATTCCTTGGTCTAACTGATGCTGAGTTGAAGGTTGTTGTCGTGACACCACTCAACCAGCTGATCTGGCCCACTCCTGTACACCTTCTTGTTGCCATCTGAGAAAACAGCTGTGTTATCATTGTGAAATTATAGGTGGTATTTGATCTTTGCCAAGCCACACAGTCATAATGATGAGAGAGTAGAGCAGTGGGCTTGAGGTACACATTGTTGATTCTAAGCAAAGCAGATGTTATTACCGATCAACACTGACTCTGCTCTCCCCGTGAGGAAGTCAGTTGCAGAGGGAGGTAATAAGACCCAGGTTTAGAGGCTTGTTGATTACTGCCTCTTGTCAGACTTCTATTTTCAAGGGTAGTGGAGGAAGTAGATACGATAGTGTGTTGGGCACATGACTATGCAGGGAGTGGAGGGAGATGGAATCATGTACAGACAGAAAAAATTTAGTTTAATGTGGCATTGTGTTTTGTGCAGACATCTTGTGTATTTTATTATTCTAAGTTCTGTGTGTATTTTCCAAAGTGTTTCTCACATTCACTTAATCCCTTTACTTCCTTTTGTAACTTTTGGCTCCCATCCACAGAACTCATTACATCTTCCAACAGATCTAAAGCCTGTTGCAACAGACAACAAAAGATAACGACAATACTTCATGGAACTTCATGTGTGCATATTATTTTCAACTTTCTTTCTGCAATCTAGAGATAAATGACATAAATATGGAGACAATTTATTGAACTCCTATTTATAGAAGGTACTTGCTAGCTTGCAGTCCCAAGATTGTCACTTCAATTCAGAGCTAAAACTATTCATGAACAGTTTAAACAGACACTCACTAACTACATTGACAAAATTGTGATAAACCACCCAGTTTCATATTTTTGCACTTCAGTGCAAAGGTGATATACATATGCCTCATGTGAAAATGTTCATTTCTTTGAAGGTTGTGAATTATTGTGAAAGGCTGCAAAAGGATTAACAAAAAAGGAAAATACAGACAGGTTAGGAAAAAGAAAACTAAATGATCAAGGAACCTCAATGAGTTGACTTAGATGCAGTTCCTTAAAATAATTGCAACTGACAGCTGCAATTCCAGTTGCCAACTGCAGCAACCTGCTCAGTGTAACATGATTTTATTCAGAAGTATCACCATGGCCATCAATAGTTGGTAATTGGATCATAGTTTGATGCATGATACCAATCTAATGACAACCACAAATCATCAGCCAATGTATTCCTGGACTGATGAATTTGTCCTTGGGAAGCTGGCAGACCTATTGCTACTTAAAAGTCCTGCCTGAGAAAAAGAAAAGGATGTCTCATTAGCTCCTTGTAAGTAACTAATCCCTGGATAACAACCACGCTAATCACACAAACGTAGAAATGTCTCCCTCTAGAATAGTTCTGACTGCTGATTCCATAAAAATTCAATTTTTCATTTTTGCTTCTCCTATAATGAGATCAAAGTCAACATACATTTTCAAGAAGAAATTCAAGGTACTTGAATGTAAGCTTTAAAGTTTAAAGTTTAAAGTTTACAAATTTTTGATGAGATCTGAGATGGTTCTGGTGCAATTGTTATCTTTGTTGAAAGGCTAAATAATTGTTCAGCTCAACAAAAACTTAGCTTGGAGTTCATTGCAAAATTTTGACAATACAGTTTACAATGATGTGGGGTGGCCACACAATTACGCCCGAATGTAGTCTCATAGTTACTGACATGTACTACCATTGTTAATCCAGCTGCATTACGATATTGAGTTTTTTGTGGGAGTTCAGTGGTAGAACAATAACTTTCTGCAGTTGTCCAGCTAAAAAATTGACCCACTGAAGCTAAGCCACATAAAAGCATACATTGCACTTTATCTAGGCCTTTCAATATCTAGGCCTTCAATGAGAACCTCCCCCACTGCCCCAAACCACATTCTTCTAAACCCCTGCAAGTACGGGCCCAGAACTATTAACCAGTCCTCACACTTCAACCCTTTCATTCCCGGGATAATTCTTGAGAACTTCCTCTCCAGCATCAGTGCACCCTTTCTTAAATAAAGGACCCATAATTGCTCACAATACTCCAAGTGTGATCTGACCTATGCCTTATAAAACCTCACCATTACATCCCTGCTTTTACATTCTAGTCCTCACTCAATAAATGCTAACATTGCATTTGCCCTCCTAAAGGTTGACATTCATTGGGTCCATTCCTGGAATAGCAAGCTTCAGCAAGAGATGAATTCTGGTCACCATGTTACAAGAAGGATGTGATTGCACTGGAGAGAATGTAGAGTTGATTCACCAGAATGTTAATGGGAATTGAGGACTTTAGTTGTGGTGAGGAGATTGGATAGGCTGGGCTTGCTTTCCCTGGAGCAAAGTAGACTGAAAGTTGACTTGATAACATCTCATAAGATTATGATATAGTCAGTATCTTTTTCTCATAATAGTGGATATCAAAAGACAAGAAGGAATAGTTTTAAAGTGATAGGTAGGAGACTTAAAGTGGATCTGAGGAGTAAATTTTTACAGAGAAAGTGGCTTATATCTAGAATGTGCTGCTAGAGCAAGTAATGGATTCTGATATATTTACTATGTTTAAGAGGTATTTAGACAGACACTCAAATAGACTAGGGATAGAAGGAACACACACAAAATGCTGGAGGAATTCAGCAGGTCAGGCAGCATCCATGGAAATGAACAAATAGTCAAAGTTTCAGGACGAGACCCTTCTTCAGGTATAGAAGGATACGATCTTATGCAGGCAAATGTGATTAGTGTAAACAGGCAAAAAGATCTGCATGTGCATGATGTGCTGTATGACATTATGAATTGATTGGAAGCAGTCTATTAATTGTTGTTTCCTGTCTAAAGCCTGCTTCTCAGTCATGAAGGTTTAAAGTGTTGATCAGCATTTGTTTCTCCACAGATTAGAAAACCTTTCTTCTGGTTCTATTAGAATACTCCAGCAAATTAGTTCTCAATCATATGCCTGCTCCTAATTCTCAAATACATGCTCAGGGAGCCAAAGTTCAATAGTCTGACAAAATCCAAAGTTTGCCAAAAATGAAGGTTGCTGCCTTCACAAACTGCACTATGTTCACATTTTCCCTTCCTATCATGAAAGCAACGTAAGTGTATATGAGCTTTAATTCTAGAGAACAGGCTTAGGGAAACTTGTTTTTTGGTTAAGAAAAAGGAGGGGGTGCATAGCATGTACAGGCAGGTAGGATCAAGGGTGCAGTGCTAATTTTTTAGGTGCCGGAACTAACAAAATGCTTGCCATTTCCTTTTTTTTTGGCGTGTGCGTGTGCGTGTGCGTGTGTGTGCCATGTTGGTGGACGATGTCTTTTTCATGCTTTTACAAGGCGCGGAGTGAGGGAGAGAGACTGTGGTGCGCCACTCCTCACACAGACATTTCGCAGTATTTTTCCCTTTATTTTACGAGGTCGAGTTGCGATCTCGACACTCAACCCGGCACGGACGGAAAGCATACTCGGGAGCAGACCCGACTGGGTTCGGACTCAGGAACCACCGTTCCAGAGCCGGCCTTGCTTGCCATTTCCTATATTCATTTCTTTTCTTTCTCTCTCTCTCTCTCTCTCTCTCTCTCTCTCTCTCTCTATATATATATATATATATATATATATATATATATATATATATATATATATATATATGCTCATTTCATGTACTGGGCAACTTCCTTCCTTGCCCCATTCATGTATATATGAATAGAGCTTCTTATAATGTCAAGCACTAAATGAAGATGAAAGAAATATATGAATTCCAGAGTCCCACAGACGTATAGTGATAGTTAAGATATTAACAAGATTATAGCCTATCACTACATTTCAGTGTATAACTGGTACAATAAAACATATAATACTTAATTTAATAATATGACAAAGTATTGCACGGTTGCACTCACTAATTATCATAAAATGTAATTATCAAGCAACTAAAGAAAAAGACGGCAATCATATATTTTACCAATTTAAAAGTAATTACTTATTACCAAATGCCACCAATGAGAAATTTCACAATAATTTCCACGAAGGGTCAGATGTAATATGTGTTCGGGGGTCTGAAGCAACTCTTGTCCTGGTGTCATCTGCTGATCTGTGGTACCGTAGCCATGATGTGACATACGGCTCAGGATTCCACTGAACTAGAGGAGGTCCGTGTAGTTTAACAAACATAAGTACTGATACATGATTTATGAGAATTCTTGAGCATATTGTTGTTATTATCAAGTTTATGTGACTGAATCCTCTCTCACACTCAGCAGTACTAATAGGAATAACTTGTGAACAGCTCAGTAATGGGTATAAATCTTGGGGGATGCAGCGTCCACGATCCTCCACATAATCTCTGAAGTCATTTATTACAGAGGAAGAAGAAAGCTTAAACCTCTTACAGGGAGATGATATTGAAGCTTCTCCATAATTAGGCGGTATTTCATCAGGCCAATTATCTTTATCAAGGACACACATTTCATTTAGCAGGGATTTATACATACTTTGAGGTTTAGAAGTTTGAGAACCTTTCACGGATGTTGCTGTGAACATATGGTGCTGCAAATTGTTTATAAGACTAGTAAGAAACTGTAGACAATTAATGGAGACAATTTTGTTGTTGCTTGTTAAGGTAATTTCTCCAAACTTCCCCTTTTCAACTGCCTCTTGAGCTTCTAGAGTTTTTTACCAGGTTGCCCTTTCAGTCCATGCAGTGATCTTATGCTCCATTGGATCACTTTGTCTGCATAAACAATCGTAGTAGTGCGTTTCTGTAAACTCTTTGACAGTAAACCTATGCATATCCTCCCGTATACTTTCAATCATCTCTAGATTACTTATAATACCTAATACAATGTAAATGCTATGTAAATAGTTGTTATTCTGTATTGCTTAGGGAACAATGCTCAAACAACGAGTGCTGGAGAGAGGCTGAGGATCTCTGAGATGGCAGGAGGCTACAGCAGGGTATGCTGAGACAACGGGTCGAGCGAGGAGGAATTTCACAAATATCGAAATAAAGAACAGTCACAGCTCCAGGATTTCACCAAAAACGATCAAATACCCTAATGTTATTAGTGGTACTTTCCCCACCAGCCACCACACCTTCTCCCCAACCCACGCTTCCGTAAAATTCCCTCTATTTAATATGCTGCCGCTGTTAAATTCCCTGCTTGTTTACGTTGACTTTTTTTTCACAGAGGTGCTGGAGTAGTGCCCCGGTGAGCTCCGGCAGCACTGAACTCCTGGGTAGGATCAAATGAGGTACTTGAGGAGAATAAGAAATGCAAGAGAACACTTAAGACAGAAACCAGGAGGGCTAAAAGAATGCATGAAGTTGCTCTAGCAAACCAGGTAAAGGAGAATCTTAAGGGCTTCTACAGATACAGTAAGACCAAAATGATAACAAGGGACAAAACTGGTTCTCTGGAAGATCAGAGTGGAAATTTGTATGTGGAGCCGGAAGAAATGTGGGAGACCTTAAATGCATTTTTTGCATCGATGTGTACTCAGGAGATGGATGCAGAGTCTATAAAAGTGAAGCAAAGCAGCGATGAGGACATTGACCCTGTACAGATTACAAAGAAGTAGGTGATTACTGTCTTGAAGTAAGTTAAGGTGACTAAGTCCCCAGGGCCCAACAAGGTTTTGCCTCAGACCCTGTGGGAGACTTTAGGGCAGAAAGTGTAGGGGCCCCAGCAGAGATACTTAAAACATCCTTAGCCACAGGTGTTGTGCTGGAAGATTGGAGGATAGCTAATGTTATTCTATTGTTTAAGAAAGACTCTATGAATAAGCCAGGAAATTATAGGCCAGTGAGCCTGACATCTGTAGTGGGAAAGTTATTGAAGTGTTTTCTGAGGGACCGGATATATAAATATTTAGCTAGATAGGGACTAATTAGAGATAGTCAACATGGCTTTGTGCATGGCAAGTCATGACTGACCAATCGTATAGAGTTTTTCGAGAAAGTTACCATGGAAGTTGATGAAGACAAGACAGTAGATGTTGTCTACATGGGCTTTAGCAAGGTCTTTGTCAAGGTTCTGCATGGGAGATAGGTCAAGAAACTTCAACTGCTTGTTATTTGAGATGAGGTAGGAAATTGGATTAGACATTGGCTTCGTAGGAGAAGCCAAACGGTGGTAGTAGACGGTTGTCTTTCTGTCTGGAGGCCTGTGACTAGTGGCGAGCTGCCGGGATTGTTGCTGGGTCCAGCGTTGTTTATCATCTACAAAACATCGATGATCTGGATGAAGATGTGGTAAACTGGATCAGCAAATTTGCGGATGACACAAAGATTGGGGGTATAGGTGCAGCAGATTCTGGGAAAAAGGGCTGAAAAATGTCAGATGGAACTTAATGCAGACAGATGTTGCATTCTTGGAAAACCAACCAGGGTAGGTCTTACACAGTGAGCGGTAGGGCAGTGAGGAACACAGTAGAACCGAGGGATCTGGGAATACAGGTTCATAATACCTTGCAAGTGGTGGCACATGTAGCTAGTGTTATAATGAAAGTCTTTGGCACATTGGCCTTCATAAATCAATATACTGAGAACAGGGGTTGGGATGTTATGTTGAAATTATATAAGACGTTGACGAGGTCTAATTTGGAGTACTGCGTCCAATTTTGGTTATCTACTTGCAGGAAAGATGTAAATTAAATTGACAGAGTGAACAGAAAATTTACAAGGATGTTGCCGGAATGTAAGGATCTGAGTTATAGGGAAAGGTTAGGATTTTATTCCCTGGAAAGTAGAAGATTGAGGGGTATAGATAGGGTAAATGCAAGCAGGCTTTTCCACTGAGGTTGGGTGAGACTAGAACTAGAGATCATGGGTTAAGGTTGAAAGGAGAAATGTTTAAGGGGAACATGAGAGGAAACATCTTCACTCAGAGGGTGGTGAGAGTGTGGAACAAACTGCTAGTGCAAGTGGTGGATGCAGGTTTAATTTCACTATTTAAGAGAAATTTGGATAAATACATGGAAGGGAGGGGTATGGAGGGCTATGGTAGTGGTAGGTCAATAGGACTAGGCAGATTAATGGTTTGGCATGGACTAGATGGGCTGAGGGACCTGTTTTTGTGTTGTAGACTTCTATGGCTCTGTGAGAAATCAATCCAACATATCCTAGTGGGGATTGTACACAGAACTAAATTCTCGTATTTTCTAAGAGCAATAAAAAGGAGTACCATGGAGTCTGAATGATCCCTTTATCAATTAATGAAATGTTTAAGTCACAAAACTGGCCATTTCAGACTTTTACTACAAAGTGTAGCAACTGAGATTAAAAAGCAGCACTATGGAATGATGCAGATCATGGAGTATGATCTCTGGGACATCATTCCTAATATTCAATAGAATTAAAGGATTTGGTTCTCTTCTACAGTCAGCGATTTACTCACCGATGACAATATAGTTTCAGAAAATGTTGGAGTGAATTAAAGCATGGTATGCAAGGCGAAGTAATCTTTTACTCACTGTTTAGCTCAAAGTTACCAAAGATGCAAGCTGATGGTATAATGAGGACAAGAGGTCATCACGAATCCAGATGGAAAACAAGATTGCAAGCCCATATCTTTAACCAATGAAATGATCAGATAAAAAATAAAGGGGATGGACTGAGGTGAAAAATGGAAAAGAGTGAGTGAATTTTATGTCACATCCTATGTTGAAGAAGTGTGGGCACATGGCCAAGTGGTTAAGGCATTAGACTAGCGACCTGAAGGTCGTGAGTTCAAGCCCCAGCCGAGGCAATGTGTGTTGTGTCCTTGAGCAAGGCACTTAATCACACATTGCTCTGCGATGACACTGGTGCCAAGCTGGACAACATTGGTGTCGTGGAGAGAGGAGACTTGCAGCATGGGCAACTGCTGGTCTTCCATACAACCTTGCCCAGGCCTGCGCCCTGGAGAGTGAAGAAGTTCCAGGTGCAGAACCATGGTCTTGCAAGACTAAAGGTTGCCTTTAAATATTGAAGAAGAAGTAAAGGGAGGGACACATTAGCTGAAAGCAGAAGCGAGAAGGAAAACCAAAGTAAAATGCAACTTAGAACTTTTAAAATCAAGAACATTTTATGTAGAATAGAGAATTGAAAAAAAAGATGTAAATTTAATGTTTGACATTTTAACATTTCTCCTAATTCTTCATTTTCTGGGCCATGGAAGCTTACTGGCAGTTATTATCAATTAACATTGTTATTAAATGGATTCTTGCACTATTAATTACTAGACAACTTTCATTGGTGAGATTAATGGCTACTTAGAGCAATTTAATGTATTGCACATTAAGGAGGGATGTTTCTGTGAAGCTAATGACATTTAGTTCATCGGTTAGTTATCAATGAGCCACTGTCACTTCTTAGTGACCCAACGGATTTGCTCTCTGTGAGACAACCTATTCACCAGTTAAAATGAACAGCAAAATGATCCAAATTTCCCAACACACAATGATTCATAATTCATGGAGCATCCCTTCTTCTCTCGGGTTATTGCCACTCACATGCCAATCCTATATAACAAGTTCCAGGAAGAATTCTGCAGATTCTTGTCTGTGTATCCTCTTCGTAATTTCTTCTCAACAGAGTGCAGCATTAATGCTGCTGAATTATTTCTGTTGTAGCACTAATTCCTGAAACAACTCCTTCAATGGAGCCTTGGCATATTCTAAAATACATCTTTTTCTTATCAAGCCATTTCTGCTGATTAGAATTATATTATTTAGATTCTTCTTGTTCTTTCAGTCAAAATTAATCATTACTAACTTCCCCACTTTAAATGTTGTCTGACGATGTTGTAGGTTTAGATATGACCACCTGCAGTCTCTTACTGTCTTCATGATTGTGGAAGGAAGGGGAAGTCAAGAGGACACACACACACACACACCCTCATTAAAGGAAATGTGAAAGGGTGAGCAGCTTCAAGATCCTGGGTGTCAACATCTATTCTAGGCCAAGAATACTGATGTAATGAAGAGGAAGGCATACCAGTGGCTTTACTTCGTTAGGAGTTCGAGGAGATTTGATAAGCTACTGAAGACTCTTACACATTACTATAGATGTAAACTGCACAGCAGTTTGACTGGTTGCAGCACTGCCTTGTATGAAGGTTCACTGCCCAGGGTCACGAGGGGAGGCTGCTGATGGATTCAGACCCAACCAGGCACAACCCTTCCCACCACCGAGCACTTCAAGCCAGTGTCTCAGGAAGGCAGCATCACTCACCAATAACCCTCACCGTCCATGACAAATAATTATGACCATCAGGGTGTATCCTGAACACACTTTTTCCCATCCATGACTGGTCTATGAATCCAAGAATACTATTGTATGTCTTAATTCCTTTCATTGCACTATTCATTTATAGTGTTTTTCCGCCTTTGCACAGTACCACTGCTACAAAAACAGCAAATTTCATGTCATATTAAGTCTGATTCTGATTATTATTCTTCCCACTATCTAGCACATATGTACTATTTTGAAATATTGAAATTTTAGTCTGCATATCAAAAAACAAGCAGTAGACTTGGCTCTGCAATCTTGAGAAGAAGTCTACACATCATTTACCAGTTTTTAAAAGAAATATTTAACAATAGCAAATTCCATTTATATAATATAATAAAAACATTCTTAAGTACTTCACAAGGGTATCTTCCAACAGAATTTGGCACTGTGCAGCTTGGGACTCGAGCTAAGTATTAAGGAAATAAGGATAGAGAGGTAGAAAGGTTTAAGGAGATCAATCTAGAGATTAAGGCCTAGGGAGCCACCCCTGCTGGAATACTTAAGATCAAGAGCAATGCACAAAATGCTGGCAGATTTCAGGATGCTGCCTGACTGGCTGAGTCACACAAGCAGTTTGTGTGTTACTCTTTTTTGCCTGCATCTCCAGTCTCCCTTGTGTCTCAACTTAAAATCAAGGATGCACTAGAGTCCAGAGTTAGAGATTATGCAAACAGGTCAAGGGATTACAATGCTGTATCATAGAATAGTCACAGCACAGGGGCAGCTCAAAATACTACAGATAGCAGAAATTTGAAATAAGAACAAAAATGTTAGAAATATTCGGTAAATATGCAGCAAATTGAAAATCCATATATTGTACTTCTGGGGTGCTTAGGGGCGACTGCAGTAGCAGCAGAACTCTCAATGGATACAATAAAATATACCCATTTCAGCCTGATACAGCTAAAAATCACAACTGCTTCCAAGGTCAGTAGAGTCAACAAAGATGTCTTACTGCACTTAAATGAACTATTGCTGCTTAAAACTGACAGAAACAATACTGATTGTGGATGAATGTATCCTTGTAGGATTTCATGGAGGAAGTGTGGCTGCAGATCAGCAATACAAATGCGTTTAAGAAAATGGGGTCTTAAACTCCCTACACCGACTGTCTTGCTGGCAAACATGCAGTCTCTGGTGAATAAAATCAATGAGCTAGGGTGCTGAATCAGAGGGACATTAGGACACGTGTGTCTTTTGTTTCATGGAATCCTGGTTAACCTCTTCCGTACTGGATGCAGTGATTCAGATCGACAAGTTTACTATACACCGTCAGGATAGATCTACAGAGTCTCTCAAAAGCAGAGGTGGATGAGTATGCCTCATGATCAACTCTTCTTGGTGAACAAATACATTGGTGCTGTCCCAATTCTGCTCACCAGACCTGGAATATTTAGCAGTTAAGTGCCGTCCTTTTTACCTACCCAGACATCCCACCCTGCAAAAACCCATTTCAGGGAGGTAGCTCCCTGCAACCCCATATCCGCCGCGCCCCCCCCGTCGACCTCCAAGGGTGTATGTAATACTTTGTTTAGTGATTTTGTCTAATCTGTAAACCAAGTTGGGTATATGCAGCAAATGTGACATTAAAATATGTGCTTATATTATATTATCATGTTTATTCTATTACAACTTTAAGTAAGTCTACAGGGAGTTTAGACTCATCACGTAGGACATCAATAGCGTAGCTCCTTAGCAGCCAGCCAGCTAGTTTAAATAACATTAGCTATGCTAATGAACGAATGACACCTGTTAAACTCACCTCAACATGTCTTTTACATTTTAACCCACCATGGGCAATAGAAAAGTCACTGTTGCAAACAGTGCAGCGAGCAACACTGTCATTATTTTTGAGGTTGACTGTAAAGCCCGCCCACAGAGAAAACTGATAGGTCTACTTAGCAGGGGTGCACAACATTTTTTGCACCGCAGACCGGTTTAATATTGGCAATATACTTGCACACCGGCCGACCCGGGGGGGGGGGGGGGGGGGGCGGGGTGGGTGTTAATCACGATCAGAATATAGGTGATAATTCAATTATAAGTTAGTAGCATCATAACATTTTAAGTAACGTTTGGATATTAAACACACAGCTCATATTTTCCCTGTATGAACATATAAAATCATTGCAACACACCAATATCGCTGAATCAGTGGGAGCCCTGGGCTTGTTTCCCTGCAACAAGACAGTCCCATCGAGTAGTGATGGGAGACAGCGATACTTGAAGGGGTTCCTTATGTCCAGTCTATTCTGCAATTTAGTTTTTGTTGCATTCATTGCAGAAAACTCCGCTTCGCAGCGATATGTTGGAAATGGAAGCAACGTTTTCAGTGCTTTCGTGGCTTTCTCAGGATATTCAGCCTTGACTTTGATCCAGAATGCCGGCAGAGATGTTACGCCAAGCATACTTTTCAGCCCACCGTTATTTGCAAGCTCTAGGAGTTGATCATCCCGCGTTGACATGGATGATGCGCTGGTAATGACCTCGCGTGCGTTCAAGCTCAGCAGTGCGTGACAGGGAATGAGGAAAGGTGCAGCTGACTCATATCGTTTCCTCACAGCCTGGTGGTTGGGGACTATTCTTAGCACAAAGAGAGACCAATCAGGATGCTCGCTCTCCCTCTCCCTCTCTTTCTCAAAAAAATCTATTTCTGGGATATTGTATATAATTTCTGGGCCTCAGGGCGCCATTATCGATATGTGGGAGACTCCCGGAACTTCCGGGAGAGGTGGGATGTCTGCCTACCACGGGAGTTCTCCAGGATCATTTTGGTAGCAGAACACCTTGCACCTCAGGCCAATGCCTATCAGGCTTCAGATGATCTGAACAATGGGATCAACATGCACAAAACAGTGCATCGTAATTTTAACCAGGCCAGTCTGAAAAAATCACTAAGCAATTACCATCAACAGATCACTTGCAATACCAGAGGAAACAACACACTGGACCATTGCTACACCATCATCAAGAATGCCTACCGTGCTATTCCATGCTCTCACTTCGGGAAGTCTGATCACCTGGCTGTACTTCTACTCCCTGAGTATAGGCAGAGTCTGAAGACTGCAGCACAAGTAGTGGGGACCAAGAAGGTATGGACAAAGGAAGCACAGGAACACCTATAGGACTGCTTTGAATCAGTGGACTGGATTGGACTCATTTTAACACCTGGATGAGTATGCAGCAGTTGTTACTGACTTCATTAAAACCTGTGTGGATGAGTCTGTGCCTACAAAGACTTACTGTACATTCCCAAACCAAAAGCCATTCATGAACTGGGAGTTACATCGTCTGCTGAAGGCTAGAGCTATGGCATTTAAGTCTGGCGACCCAGACCTGTACTAGGAAATCAAGTATGATTTGTGGAGGGCTATTTCAAGGGCGAAGAGACAATTTCCAATTAGGTTAGAGGTGATATTGGATGTACGACAACTCTGGCAGGGTTTGCAAGCCATTACTTCCTACAAAGCAAAACCCAATAGCATGAATGGCAGTGATGCTTCACTACTAGATGACCTCAATGCTTTCTATGCTGCTTCGAAAGGGAGAATATAACTACAGCTGTGAAGATCCCTGCTGCACATGGTGACCTTGTGATCTCTGCCTCAGAAGCCAATGTTAGGCTGTCTTTAAAGAGAGTGAACCCTCGTAAGGATGAATATCCCGATGGAGTACCTGGTAAGGCTCTGAAAACCTGTGTCAACCAAATGTATTCAAAGACATTTTCAACCTCTCACTGCTATAGGCGGAAGTTCCCATTTGCTTCAAAAAGGCAGCAATTATACCAGTGCCTAAGAAGAATAAAGTGAGCTGCCTTAATGACTATTGCGCAGTAGCACTCATATCTACGGTGATGAAATGCTTTGAGAGGTTGGTCATGACTAGACTGAACTCCTGCCTCAGCAAGGACCTGGACCCATTGCCATTTGTCTATCTCCATAATAGGTCAACGGCAGACGCAATCTCAATGGCTCTCCACACGGCTTTAGATCACCTGGACAATGCAAACACTTATGTCATGTTGCTGTTCATCGACTATAGCTCAGCATTTATTACCAACATTCGCACAATCCTGATTGAGAAGTTGCAGAACCTGGGCCTCTGTAACTCCCTCTACAATTGGATCTTCAACTTCCTAACCGGAAGATCACAATCTGTGCAGATTGGTGATAACATCTCCTCCTCGCTGACAATCAACACTGGTGCACCTCAGGGGTGTGTGCTTAGCCCACCGCTCTTCTCTCTATGCCATGACTGTGTGACTAGGCATAGCTCAAATACCATCTACAAACTCACTGATGATACAACCATTGTTGGTAGGATCTCAGGTGATGATGAGAAGGCATACAGGAGCATGATATGCCAACTAGTGGAGTGGTGTCGCAGCAACAACCTGGCACTCAATGTCAGTGAGACAAAAGAGCTGAATGTGGACTTCAGGAAGGGTAAGACGAAGGAACACATACCAATCCTCATAGAGGGATCAGAAGTGGAGAGAGTGAGCAGTTTCAAGTTCCTGGGTGTCAAGATCTCTGAGGATCTAACCTGGTCCCAACATATCGATGCAGTTATAAAGAAGGCAAGACTGCGGATATACTTCATTTGGAGTTTGAAGAGATTTGGTATGTCAACAAATACACTCAGATATACCATGGAGAGCATTGTGACAGGCTGCATCACTGTCTGGTATGGGGGAAGGTGGTGGGGACTACTGCAGAGGACAGAAAGAAGCAGCAAACGGTTGTAAATGTAGTCGGCTCCATCTTGGGTACTAGCCTACAAAGTACCCAGGACATCTTCAAGGAGCGGTGTCTCAGAAAGGCAGTGTCCATTATTAAGGACATCCAGCACCCAGGGCATGCCCATTTCTCACTGTTACCATCAGTTAGGAGGTACAGAAACCTGAAGGCACACACTCAGTGATTCAGGAACAGCTTTTTCCCCTCTGCCATCTGATTGACACTGAACCCGTGAACACTACCTCACTTTTTAATATATATTATTTCTGTTTTTGCACAATTTTTAATGTATTCAATATACATATACTATAATTGATGTATTTATTTATTTATTATTATTATTTTACTTTTTTCTTCTATATTATGTATTGCATTGAACTGCTGCTGCTGTTAACAAATTTCAGAACACATACTGATGATAATAAATCTGATTCTAAATTCTACTCCTTAATTTTCCTCAAACTTTCTCTGTTACTTGATCAAAAAATGCAAGAAGAGAAGTAAATCCCATGATCCCCCATTCTATCAGTTACCCTCTAGTTAAAATGCTTAACTTTTGTGTGCCTATTGCTCTTCTCTATTACTGATCTAACCACTAATATAAATATCCATATGGGTGGGAGTCATGACAGCAGGTGACCCCAATAGTTGGTGAAGTCCAGAGGGCAAAGCTGAATATTGAAGTCCAGAGTTCAACGAGTCCAGAGGTAGAATCCAAAGATTGAAGATGGGTCAGCAAATTTGGAGATAGAGGCCAGAATGTCTCTAAGCCCCTGGGATGGCTTGCCCTGAGCATGGAGGCCAAATGTCTGAGAGTCCAGACTGGGGACTGGAGGTTGGAGGCACAATATAGTAAGTCTGAGAATCCAGCGCCAAGAACAAGAGGACCAAAGGTGGACTGGCCTGGGGCTGAAAGACTGTCTGTGTGTGTGAGTGGGTGGGTGTGAAAGGGGTTTGTTTTGCTGTTGTTATCTTGTTTTGTTGTTGTTTTTGTTGTTATGCTGAATGTCATGGGCATGTGATGTTGATACTGAATGAATGGCAAAACCTTCAGGCTGCCCAGAACATCCTTAGGTGTGTTAGTTATTAATGCAAATAGAACATTTTACATGTGATAAATAAATCTGAATCTGAATCCCTCATTATATTTGTGTACAAAACTGCCTACAAGTTTTGTGGAGTGGTGTCCACTGTCTAGTGGAGTGGTGTCGCAGCAACAACCTGGCACTCAACGTCAGGAAGATGAAAGAGCTGAATGTGGACTTCAGGAAGGGTAAGATGAAGGGACACATACCAATCCTTATTGAGGGATCAGAAGTGGAGAGAGTGAGCAGTTTCAACAGAACAGTCTCACCAAGGTTCTTCATAATTGTAATAGGACGCCATACCCTGAACAAGAGTTCACTTGTTAGAAAAGCCAATATATCATTTGACCTGGAAATGATAGCTCTCTGTTGATAGTTACTTTACTAGAATATTGAGATACTTTTAAACAGCAACATTTCCCAATCTGTTATCGTTTAAACAATACTCTGTTTTTCTGTTTTTGTGCAGTGAAGTGAATGCCTTTGAATTTTTCTACATTATATTCCATCATCTATTTTCCCTGCCCCCAACCACATCTAGTTTTCTGTCATCAACAGAGTTTCTCTGATGACTCAGCTATATTTGGATGTATAAAGAAAGGACAGGAGGATGAATACAGGGCCCTGGTGGAGGACTTTGTCAAATGGTGTAAGCTGAATCATCTGCAGCTGAACAACATTAAGACCAGGGAGCTGGTGATGGGTGATGGACTTTAGGAAGTCTAAACCTGCATGGCTGCTTGTTACTATTGATGATGAGGATGTGGATGTGGTGAGGACCTACAAGTATCTAGGGGTGAATCTGGATGACAGACATGAGCAAAGAACCAACACCGTGGCTGTGTACAAGAAGGGTCAGATTTGCCTCTATTCCTGAGGAGACTGAGGTCCTTTGAAGTATGTAGGCCTCTTCCTCACATGTTCTAGAAGTCTGTTGTCACCAGTACAATCTTCTATGGGGTGGTGTGCTAGGGCAATGGCATCAATACCGGAGATACAAACAGGCTCAATAAACTGATTAGAAAGGCTGACTCTGGTATAGGAGTCAAACTAGACACACTGGAGGCTGTGGTAGAACAAAGGACCCTCCAGAAAATCTTGGCAACGCTGGACAATGTTTCTTACCCTCTGCATGCCACTTTGACTGAACAGAGGAGCACTTCTAGTAATAGACGAAGACAACTGTGCTGCTCCAAAGAGCACTATATGAGGTCATCCTTACCCTTGGCCATTAGACTCTATAATGAGTCAACCTATAGCCAGGGAATTTCTGGCCCCCTCCTGTTAGACTGTTTGAGGTATCTTGTTTTTTTTATTTGTTCTTACTTCTCTTCTAATATTTGTATATTTATGCACCTGTAATGCTACTGTGATACTGTAATTTCCTTTGGGATCAATAAAGTATCTATCTATCTATCTATCTAATCTTGGATTCATAACATCTGGTTCTCTCTGCCAAATCATTAATGCATTGATTCTTCCAGAATCTCACTAATTACATCCCGTGAAAGATCTGTTTATTCCTACTATTTGCTGTCTATGTGCTACCCAATGGATTGAAAATTGATCAAGAAACAGAAAGTAGAGTAGGAGTGTATCAGAATGATACATATTATTTATAAATGGAGAAGGACAGAAATAGCTGCAGCACAAAGGAACTGGGGAATTATATATCAAACACAGAGATACGGAATTAGCAGCAATGCAGGAAGATTATGAAATGTTTTTATTTATTAATTTTTTTTATTCTCACCTTGGGTTCTCTAGTATTTCTGGCATGTTCTTTTGCATCTTTGTGGAAGAATGTGCACAATACTTGTTAAATTTCTCTGCCATTTTCTCACTTCCCTGTGATCTGTCTATAAGAAACCCACATTTGTCCTCAGTAGTCTTTTCCCTATACTTACTGTAGAATCCTACGCAATCTCTTTTACTGTTTTGTTTCAGTACCCTTTTAGCCAGAGAGTAGTGAATCTGTGCAAATTCTTTGCCAGAAGCAGCCGTGGAGGCCAAGTCTTTATGTATATTTAAGGCAGAGGATGATAGATTCTTGACTGGTTAGTGCATGAAAGGATATGGGGAGAAGGCAGGAGACTGGGGCTGAGAGGAAAATTGGATCAGCCATGATGAAATGCCAGAGCAGAGTCAATGGGCTAATTCTGCTCCTATATCTACGGTCTTATGTACCACTTTTCCTGTTATCTAAATTCTTTAATAAATTTCTGTCTTTCTTGGGCGTTTGCTCTTTCATAACCTCAGTCAGTATGTGTTTAAGTGAAGTCTGTCAGTATCACTTATTGCACAATCATATAACTTCCTTGTGTATTTGTTCCCATCCAGGATGCCCTTCCACCCGCCACCCGCCACCCCTGGTTTATGGCTGTTTGCGTAATGAAAACTCACTCCTTCAGAATTTACAAATCACTCCCTGAAGATTCGAACCTCCAAATAAAGATTACACCTCCAAATTCAAGTTTTTTTTTTAAAAAGTAAATACACACTTTTGAAAAATTTGTTTTTCTTAATGAATGTGCATATGAAGGGGCTTTGTGTTACAGAAATTCATGACATAAATTGTTTTCCAGGAATGCAACTCAACTCCCACCCCCATCATAATAGACAATCTCCTGCATTTCACTCTGTGGGCCCTATTGGTTGTAGACCTGGATGAGGTCATAGAGATGGAGATGGATGAAACCCTCATGAGACTTGAAAACAAGGATGATAGTTTTAAGATAAAAGTGAAGCTGAACCATGAGTGAGGAAGATGCAAAGATTAGAGGCATGCTTGCTTGTTTATTTCCACGGTCTGGAGGAATTAGAAGGCGGACAGAGAACTCTGAAGGAGTGTGAAGGTCAGTACTTTTAAGCCTAGAACATAAGGTGCTTGGCAATATCACGCACTTTTTGATTGATGCTGTCACATTTGTGTGTTTTCCCAGTTTACGATCAATAAGTCTATTCTTAACTCCATAAGTGCTTAGAGGGAACTGCCACACCACACATATCAGGCTGAGACAATTGTACTGATTCACTTTAAATGAAGTCATCCTTCAAAGTGAATTTACTAACATAAAGAACAACAGACAATGAAAGAAACAAAATAACAAAGCAATACCAAAAAAAACAATCTGTGCATTCAGAAGTGTAGAAGAAGCCTGAACCACAGGAGATAAGTTCAATAAAAAAGAGGTTGCTTAAAAGAGAGGATTAATCGGTTATCTAGAGAGAACTACAACACAATACAAATAATGGCCTCTGGCTGAAATTCATCTTTGGATGCAAGTAGGTATACATGTGAAAGCACAGGCTGCCACTTGTTCTCTGTACATGACACCCAATCCATTCATCTCAATGGAATTGAATGCACAGAGGTGGGAATTGACTTACATAATCTCTTTAGACAGATTGCCAGAGCTGAGGAAGACTTGCTTCCTTCTATAGTTCTGTGGGTTAGGAACATAGAAATATAGAATACCTACAGCACAATACAGACCCTTCAGCCCACAATGCTGTGCCGAAAATGTACTTACTGTAGAAATTACCTAGGGTTACCTACAGCCCTCTATTTTTCTAGGCTTCATGTACCTATCCAAGAGTCTTTTACAGACCCTACCGTACCCGCCTCCACCACCGTTGCCGGCATCCCATTCCATGCACTCACCACTCTCTGCGTAAAAAACTGACATCTCCTCTGTACCTACTTCCAAGCACCTTAAAAACGTGCCCTCTTGTGTTAGTCATTTCAGCCTTGGGAAAAAGCCTCTGACTATCCACACAATCAATGCCTCTCATCATCTTATACACCTCTATCGGGTCACCGCTCATCCTCCGTCGCTCCAAGGAGAAAAGGCCAAGTTCATTCAACCTATTCTCATAAGGCATGCTCCCCAATCCAGACAACATTCTTGTAAAACTCCTCTGCACCCTTTCTGTAGTTTTCACATCCTTCATGTAGTGAGTTGACCAGAACTGAGCACAGTACTCTAAGTGGGGTCGGACCAGGGTCCTATAATGCAGTAACGTTACCTCTCAGTTCTTGAACTCAGTCCCATGGTAGATGAAGGCCAATACACCATATGCCTTCTTAACTGCACAGTCAACCTGCGCAGCAGCTTTGAATGTCCTATGGACTTGGACCCCAAGATCCTTCTGATCCTCCACACTGTCAAGAGTCTTACCATTATAACTATATTCTACCATCATATTTAACCTACCAAAATGAACCACCTCACACTTATCTGGGTTGAACTCCATTAGTCACTTCTCAGCCCAGTTTTGCGTCCTATCAATGTCCCGCTGTAACCTCTGACAGCTCTCCACACTATCCACAACACCACCAACCTTTGTGTCATCAGTAAATTTACTAACCCTCCACTTCCTCATCCAGGTCATTTATAAACATCACAAAGAGAAAGGGTCCCAGAACAGATCCCTGAGGCAAACCAGTGGTCACTGACCTCCATGCAGAGTATGACCCATCTACAACCACTCTTTGCCTTCTGTGGGCAAGCCAGTTCTTGATCCACAAAGCAGGGTCCCCTTGGATCCCATGCCTCCTTAGTAAGCCTTGCTGAAATCCATAAACACTACACCTACGGCTCTACCTTCATCAATGTGTTTTCTCACATCCCCAAAAAACTCAATCAGGCTCATAAGGCACGACCTGCCTTTGACAAAGCCAAGCTGACTATTCCTAATCGTATTATGCCTCTCCAACTGTTCATAAATCCTGCCTATCAGGATCTTCTCCATCAACTTACCAACCACTGAAGCGAGATTCACTGGTCTGTAATTTCCTGGGCTATCTCTATTCCCTTCCTTGAATAAGGGAACAACATCCGCAATCTCCAGAGGCTCAGCAATCTCCTCCCTCACCTCCCACAGTAGCCTGGGGTATATCTCGTCCAGTCCCGCTGACTTATCCAACTTGATGTTTTCCAAAAGCTCCAGCACATCCTTCTTCTTAATGCCTATATGCTTTATGGGTTCTGAGGTGGCTTTAGAAACCAATGTAGGATCTGTAGTCTGTATCACCATGACAGGTGCTGATGAAACTTGGACTGACCCAGAGATTACTACAGTCTGTCATCTTTACTCACCAGGCCCCTAAATGGCAGCACCAACATAAATAATGGAAAGTCAGTGCGGAGGGCAGTACAGCAAACACTCCAGTGCCTCATGGTATGACAACTCCAAACGCACAGGCACCACAAGATGTTTATAGTAGGTTTTTGTAAATAAAATGAAGTGAGGCATTTTATGTTTAATGAAACCCATAACACATTTTATTAAACTTCAAAACCTACACACTAAAGCGCGCTAAAACTCTTTTTGCAATCACATCATCCCATCAGACCAGCACCTTAAAGTGATACCCCAACTCAATGTTGGGGTTGTGAGTTATGTACCTTGTTCCCAATTATGTTACCTTACAAACAAAATGGATAAAAAGCTCTTGGTCTTTTTATTGGAAATATGTAACAGATTCATTCTGCTCCTCAACAATTCTTAGGGTTCAAACATTCACTGTATATATCTTAGCCTCATTAGGCCTCCTAAAATGCATCGCCTCACACATAAATTCCATCTGTCATTCCTCTGCCATTTACCAATTGATCACTATCATCCTCACTATCAACAGCACCCTAATTTGTGTGTGATCTGCAAACTTATTGCCCTTCCTATATTCAAAGCCAGATTATAATTGTTTCTAACAAATATCAGTCTGTGACCACTGGTCACAGGCATCTAATTGCAAAAATAATCCTTGATCATTACTCTCTGCTTTTTTTTCCAACAACCCAGTTTCTGACCTGCCCAGTTATTTCCTTGAAGAATTTCAGTTAAATTATTCAGATAGGATCTCCGTTCAGTTATCCCAGACTGACTATACTTGACTAATCCCTACCTTTAAATGCAGATTAATCCTGTCAAACAGAATATTTTAAAATAATTTCTTTACCACTATCATTAGACTCATTGACCTATAATAATCTGGAATATCCGTACCACATTGCTTGAATAAAGGTATCATATTTGCTGCCCTCCAGTAAACTGACACCGCATCTGTGGCCTGGAAAGATATGAATATTTGTAGCTGAAGGTGGTTGCATATCCAAATATGTATTTTCATTTGTTAACTTTAATGGGACATACATCCTTTGGAATGGACCAGTGAAGAACAAGTTGTAGAAGAATCAGTTATGAATGGCTTGACCAATACAGTATGGAGAAATAACAAAATATGAATAAATTATATTAAAACTGTGATTGCATAAATTAAGTCAATCAAGAATTTTAGCCAATGAAGGATATGTGGTAAAAAAAAACTATAAGGTGTTTCAGAAAGGTATTCTGAAGTCAAAGGAAGTAAAATAAAACTAAACAGATAAAGTAATAAAGATGATAGAAAATTGAAACAGATGACAGCCAGAATAATTTTGATTATTGATGAGCTTAGTTTCCAAGGAAAGTAGTTGTTAAACTATTGCTTGATGTTTTATGAGTTTCCCTTTCCTTACTTCTTTCTAATATGGCAGTGATCCCTACAAATTTGACAAATGCACAGTGGAGAGCATCCTGACTGATTGCATCACAGCTGGTATGGAAACACCAACATCCATGGATGGAAATACCTATAAAAGAGTAGTGGATTCAGCCTAGTCCATCACAGGAAAAGCCCTCCCCATTGTTGGGCGCATCTTCAAGGAGCACTGTCACAAGGAAGCAGCATTCATCATCGAAAACCCCCATCATCCCAGGCCATAATCTCTTCTCGCTGCTGGCATCAGGAAAGAGTTCTTCGGTCCTACACCAGCAGGTTGAGGAACTGTTATTATTATTCAACCATCAAGCTCCTGAACCAGTATGGATTACTTCACTCACCTCAGCATTAAACTTATTCCACAACCTATGGACTCACTTTTAAGGATGCTACAAATGTTCTCAATATTATTTATCTACTTATTGTTATTATTATTATTAACATTTGCACAGTGTGTCCTCTTTTGCACTTTGGTTGTTTGTCCATTTTTGTTTGTGTGTCATTTTTCACTGCTTCAATTGTATTCCTTTGTATCTACAGTGAATGCCCACAAGAAACTAAATCTTAGGATGGTATATGGTGACATATACGTACTCCGATAATAAATTTACTTTGAATTTTGAATATACTAAACATTGGTACTCCAGAAGGTTGTGTCCTCAGCACCCTACTCTACTCCCTGTACGCTCATGGCTGCATAGCCACAATCCTCTTTAACTCCATTTAAAAATTTGCAGATGATATGACTGAAGTGGGCCACATCTCAAATAATGATGAGTCAGAGTACAGGAAAGAGATGGAGAGTGTAGTGACATGTGTCTTAACAACCTTTTGCTCAATATCAACAAAACAAAAGGGTTAGTGATTGATTCCAGAACGGGGGGTGGTGCACATGCTCCTGTCTACATCAATGGAGTTGAGATTGAGAGGGTTGAGAGCTTCAAGTTACTCGGTAAGAACATCACCAATAGCTTGCCCTCTTCCAACCACATTGATGTCACAGTCAAGATACCACGCCAACGTCTCAGGAAGCTAAAGAGATTCCACATGTGCCTGTAGACTGTTACCAATTTTTATCAATGCGCCATAGAAAGCATTCTATCTGGATGCATCACAACTTTGTATGCCAACTGGCCTGCACATGACCGCAAAAAACTATGGAGAGTGTGGATTCAGTTCAGCACATCACAGGAACCAGTCTCCCCTCCATCAGCTCACTGCCTCAGTGAAGCAGCCAGTGCAATCAAAGACCTCACCCACTCCATATATTCTCTCTTCTACCCTCTGCCATTGGGCAAAAACCTGCAAGCACCTACCCACTGGGCTCAAGGCCAACTTGTTTCCCACTGATATCAGACACTTGAACAGACCTCTTTTACAATAAGCTGGAGTCTTGGCCCCACAATCTACCTCATTATGATCTTGTACTTTACTCTTTACCTGCTCTACTTTTTCAGTAGCTTTTACACTTTATTTTACATTATTGTTTTACCGAATTTTAGTTTAATGCCCTGTGTAATGCTTTGATCTGCATAAACAGTTTGCAAGGTTAAGTTTATCAGCATACCCAGGTACATTGAAAAACAATTATAAACTGATACCAATACCAATACAATGAGATGTAAATGGAAGCTTCAAGCCTCATGCACTGGAGAATCGGAATCAGAATCAGATTTAATATTGCACTGTCATGAAATTTGCTGTCTTTGCAGCAGCAGTACAATGCAATACATAATAATAGAGAAAAATACCTGAATTACAGTAATATATATATACTGTAAATCACAGTTTTTAGATAAATTAGTGCAAAAATTAAGAAAAAGAAAAAGAAACCAGAGAAGTAGTGATATGACCAGCTGCATGAAAACTCTTTAAACGGAAATGGTTAAAGGACTGAGGAAGAGAACAAATCAAGGATTGCTTCACAAAATGATTCTGATAACTCTGGCAAGTTCTAATAATTAGCAGCTGTTGCACTTAGTTGCCAAGCTGAGAAACAACTACAGATGAGTACAGATGTTGACAGGCTTTTCGCAGCTCACTGACAAATCAACAAATCCTTTTGCATGAAGAATCGAAATAAATCATAATTTGTTGTTTAAGAAACTACATGTTCAATGGTTCTATTGTAATATTTTAGAATTGCTAGATACTTGTAACATGGATTTTAGGCATGCTTTTATCACTTTAATTAATAAGTTGTATTTAGTTGGAGGATGGAGCCAAAAACTGAAAGGATGCCAAAATCTGTAATCATCAAAAGGACTGATGTTTAGAGAAATGCAAAGTAAACAAAAAACATTGTGTATAATGCAAAGAATCTTATTCTGTGGAAGCAAAGGCAGGTTACCGGCACCTTAAAACCAGTTGCTTTGAGCAGATGGGGCTGTCAGCCATGGTTGGCAGCTCATCTCGGAGAGCGAAAACTCTGATCTCAAACCTCTGCTGCTTTGCAGCCATACATACTCATACAGAAAGCTTCAGGAGTTAATCTCAAAGGAAATTCCAGAGCTGGAGTCCATAAGGTAGTCCTACATTGAGTTCAACACTAAGTGCTGCAGTGGCACCTCCTGTGATGCCACTGATGGCAAATTCCTTTAGATTCATCAGCTGCACAGAGAGGGGGAGCACGCTGCATGGGCAATAGCCTGCTCTCCATATCATGCTGCACTCTCTTGCATATCATGTACACAGCAACATCCATGGTCGATTCTCACCGACCAAGGGCCTCCCCACACCACTAGGAGGAAACCTGAACATAAGTTAAGCTTCTGATTCTGTAGAAACAGATCTACTGGGTTTAGTAGCTAAGCCTCACATAAAGGCCAGGAGCTGGACTTGGTTATTGGAGGCTATTGTGACACATGCCATTGGGAGCATTTAATAGGTGGTGGGAGCTTATCCCCACCACCACCCCTGGTTATAACAACCTTAAGGAACCCTAGTGGTGTGATCACTCCGAGATACCATGCACTTGCTCAGACTCTTTAAGGAAGAATAATTTCAGAAACTGAATGTTGCTGACAGTTCCATATACTGAATATTGCAGATTTAGCAAAAAGGTCAGAGAGCAGATTTCTTCTTTTTACTATGAGGACGCAACCAGGAACTAAAGTCAGTTCGTTGATGCATCAGAGGGAAAAGAAACCAAATCAACAAGTATAAACAATAATAGACTATGAAAGGTGGATGAGAATTACTTTTATTTTTAAAAAACACACACACACACACACAAAATGCTGGAGGAATTCAGCAGGTCAAGCAGCATCTATGGAAAGGAATAAAGATTTGACATTTTGGGCTGAGACCCTTCTTCAGGCCTGGAAAGGAAGGGTGGGGGAATAAGGAGGGGTAACTGGAAGGTGATGGGTGAAATCAGGTGAGGGCGAAGGTAGGTGGGTGAGGGAGGGGGTATGAAGTGAAAACCCAAGAGGTGATGGGTGGAAAGGGCAAGGGGCTGAAGAAGAAGGAACCTGATAGGGAAGGGAAAAACATTCAGTTCATCCGACTATTGTGCCTTCAATCCCACTCCAGAAATTGGAGTGCAAAATCTTGGCTGACAATCAAATGCAATATTGCATGATGCACGGTAGCCATGATGTACTGCAGGAACAATGCCTCTTGGATGAGAATTTAAACAAATGCTCCATCCGCTTTCTCACATGAATGCTAAAGTTTTTGTTCTGAAGAAAATCATAGGATTGATCCCTGCTTTCCCAGTCAGAAATAATCTCTCAAAAACATCATGAAAACTGATTATCTGTGAAATTTGACTTGCTTTTTTTTTGGAAGCTTGCTTTACCGTGTGAAAATTGACTGCTGCATTTCTTTGTAGGCAACCGCCGATCCTAGCAGATCTTGTGTTTGTGCCTCTGGTGGACTGTGTCCTCTCCAGGGTGCAAGCCTGGGCAGGAAGATTTGAAGAACCAGCTGTTGCCCATGCAGCAGGTTCCTCCTCTCCATGTCACTGATGTAGTCCAAGGGAAGGTCAAGTGCCAATACAGCTTGGCACCAGTGTTGTCGCAGAGGTTGCCAGAGTGAAGTTGTAAACAACATCACACTGTCTCAGGGACCCCAGCTCTGGATTTCTTCCTTGGGGTTTACTCCCGAAGCCTTTCCCATGGGTGGCTATGGCTGTAAGACTGCAGGGGTTTAAAATCAGTGGTTTTCTTCTCCTATGAAGGATGCCATCTAGGGCTAACAAGCCCCACCTGCCCGATTGCATTTCTTACATTCTAACATTACTTAAGTAGTGACCGTAAAACATTTTGGAATTCCACAAAGTTGTAAATGTTGTTTGCATGTGAGTTGTGTTCATCCTTTCAAATCTGCCTCTAGTAATTGAAGCATATCCAGCTTGTATGAACTGATGAAAAAAATGGTGAGCTGCTTTATGAATGTGGGGAAGAAGATTCTGAGCTGCATCCCTGGAGCTTCATTTACATAAATTTTGGTAAGGGCACCAAGGGAGACGGTGGAGACAATGAAAAAAAAATCAGTGTGCTATTTGAACATGGCACAAAATAGATATTTATTCACCAGCAGCGTTTATCAACTCGAGCAAGGCATCCCAATAATTTTTAGTATAATTGACCATCAGGTTAAGGTAGTCTATTATTTTCCAAAAAGAAGTAGTATTTCATCAGAAAAATAACGTGCCATCAATTGCTGTGTTGTGATTCCTTACAGTATTCTCAAGTCTTGGTCCTTCCCATGGGAGCTGTAAAGTCTGCTTTACTTTTTAAATTGCTTAACATTGAAATATCAAGACTGGATCATTATTTATACTTAATACATTCTTTTTTGAGAAATGATTTATACAAAATGTTATTTCTTAACTACTATTTGACATAACTTAATACCTAAATCTGGGGAACTGGTCACCCGCCTGACCTGTAACAGGGCTGCTAGTGCTATGTTTCAGGAGCTGTTAGGAGTATACAGCTTCAGTCTGGTGACAATGCTCCACTTGTCTCCTTTCCTCAGAGAAGCAATTAACCTCTGCCATCACCATACAGTGAAACAGCCTATAAAGGAACTAAGCAGTTTTCTCCGCCACCTTAGATTTGTTATCTGGATTGGCTTTTATTAATCACAAGAAAGGTTCTTCTCACTTGAAAATAACAAGAACTTATATCTGCATTTTTTTTTCATGCCTAATATACCCCAGACCAATATTTTAAGATTAAAATTTAAAAATTATTCTTACATAGACAAGTATCACTGCAAATGAGCAGTAAATATGAGCCCAAAGTTAATGAAATGAATATCAAATTATTTTGGTTGTACGTGAAGGATGTGTTAAGAGTACAGAAAAGGATGATGGTTATACGGAATGGGCTGCCAGAGGAAACAGAAGGGGTGAATAGGACAGTGAAAAAAGCACTTAGTGTGCTTGTGTCAGAGGTCAAGGAATAGAGACATCATGTGGCACTTGTAGAAAATGGTGGATAGATTGCACTTTGAGTATTGTGTTCAGTTCTGATGGCCACTCTAAAGGAAGGACATGAAAACAATAGAGAAGGTATAGAACAGATTCAGCAGGATGATATCTGGAATGGAGGAGTCACTGGATGACTGGGTTTATTCTGTCGGGAACTAAGGAGGCTTAGGGGTAAGCTTATAGCAGTTTATCAAATTATGAGGGGCTTTGATAGCTTTGATGGCCTTTTTATCCCAAAGTGGGGGTACCTAGAACTAGAGAATAAAATGTAAGATGAGAGGGGAGAAATTTAAAGGTGATACGAGGGGTAAGTTTTTCTTACGGAGGGTGGAATTTCTCTGGAACAAGATGCCAGAGGAGGTAGTAGAAGTGGATACAATTACATTTAAAGGGCTTTTGGACAGGTACTTAGATAGCAAAGGCATAGAGGGATGTAGTCCTAATCCTGGCAAATGGGATTAAAGGTCAAGGTGGTCCAAAAGTATCCGTGTCTGTGCTGTACGTCATTATGATTCTAAGAATTTTAACTGCACTCAGTATTCAAATCATAACTATTTTTTAATAGAAACTGCAGACTGGTCGAATTTATTAAAAACAAAAGGACTGTCATCATCAGAACTGGTTGTTTAACTGGACCACGTATTCAAATCTTCCATTGAAAGTTTTATTAATTTGAGATTTCATAGTTAAGGCTTATCTAAGTTATTATATTCTCACATATTATTGAAGATTCACATTCTATTGGCATTTCACAATAATCTTATTACAAGAAATAGTATTCACAAAAGTAACTGGAGACTCAACTTCCTCTTTTACATTATAAAGTTATGTCCAACATTATCCATGGTGGCTCTGCAGATAATGCTGGATATAATTTTTTAATTTTATGTTCAGCAATAATGAAATGACTGAGCATCTCAATCAGGTTTTCAGATTAAGTAACTCCCGTGGACAGTACAGCACGAAGTGAAAAGTACATACAACATGGTTTTATTACTATTTATTATTTATGGTGCAACTGTAATGAAAACCAATTTCCCCCGGGATCAATAAAGTATGACTATGACTATAAACAGTTTTACTGAGAGGGAAATGAAGATTGGCACAGAAGAATAGGATTAAATTAATCACAAAAATGCCTTAATTATTAAAAGAATAACAAAAGGAATGAAACTCAACATCCTTAAAATGAGTTTCAGTGACAACTGTGGATTATTCAGTCACAACTATGGATTAATATGCCAATACAAACTTACTTCTGACTCAGCTAAGCTTAACATGCTCACGTTCCCTTCTTGGTAAGAATAATGAGTAAAATATTGAAAGACTTATCAACTCTTAAATTCTGAACAGGTTTCACCTACAAACATTACTATGTAACAAATTATATAAACATTACACAGTGATGATGATGAGCATTGATAAATCATCCTCATTACAACTTCCAGGTCCTTTTTTCGGCAATAGAAACTTATGACCGTTTCAAACGTGGTCAAAGTGGATCAATCTTTGCTAAGCATGGTACCTACTGTTCAGAAATGGCTTTATAAGTTCTCAGAGAAATTTAACCCCACTTCATTTTGTGCCAAGTTTGTCAATTATACCCTGCTGTGATTTCAATGAAACATCACAGCATGCGGTTTGCCGAGGTATGAGAGGTTAACAGCTATAATATAAGCTAACACATAAAAGCAGACACAATAGATAGCAAAGTAACAATAATGGTTTACTAATAAGGCTGAGCATTTAACACCTATCTATGTGAGAACCAATATCTTCTATTCCAGTACTGTTACAAAGAAGATACTGTACATCACATGACTTCCTCAAGAAATAACAACATAATATATTTATACAGTACAAAGACTTTACCCTCTCACTAACATAAGCTGGAACTGTTTTGACAGACTCCAACTTGGAATTTGTAGGTGTTAACGGAAACTGAATTGTAGCAGTTCTTATGGAACTAGAATTGAACTTTTGGACGTGAAAAATATGAAATATCTCAGATCATCTGCATTTTGTTCTGGAAAATGTCATTAGTCATTGTTTTGAAAAAAAAGCTTATTTTAGTATTTTACATTTTATTAATTATTTATCAGAATGGGTTGAGCTGAAAATGGAGAAGCTGCAGCACTGGTAATTTTGGGTGACTAGCAAATGGATGAAGAATATTATACTAATTGATTCGCCCAGTTTCTCTTTTTATCATTAATATTTAAGAATAGATCTTTCTCTGTAATTCTCCATACAGACTCAAGATCCCTCTTTGACTTTCCCTCCCCGTTTACAATACAAGTTGAAAACTGAATGATTCAGCAGATCAGGCAGCATCTATAAAGAGATGAAAAATTGGATTAATGCTGCAGGTGGTTGACTTCATCAGAACTGGTCAGTTCTGACACAAACAGAAAATGCAGGTAATCTGAAACTGTTGAATTCAATATTAAATTTTAATCATTCTTACTGACTAAGTTTGATTGGGAATATATTAGAATAGATGCTAAATTTTGCAGTTTATGGAGGTCACGGTGTGATAAGCCACTATCTGTGCTTCTGAACATTTCATTCTGAAGCTATGCAGCTCTCCTGAAGGAAGTCCTATAATTTGTGAAGGCCATTATAAAAATTTCAAAACATAATCTGTGTTAATTTAACATGGCTTGCCCTCTCATCAGATAAACAACAGATAAAATGCTACTCGATTTTTTGAAGTTAGCAGGTTGGGTCAAAATGAATTCAATTTCTTCAAACCAAAATTTCGTGACAAATGATGGCAGCAGTTTAGACAGTGAAATAATTTCACAAGAAGCAACAAAGAAAAGAAATTCAGTGGCCAATTAGTGTACGCAACATGAATGAGTCACAGGACACAGACAGAGATCTGTGGCAGCTACTAACTTTAGTTTTCTTGTACAAATACATGCTTTAATTATGTAGTTGTTGTGTAAAGGTATGTAGTACGTAGTATAGAAAATTCTTCTGATCTGCTTTTTTTCTAATGCAAATTTTAATATTTAAAATTCAAACTGTGTGAGCTTTTTAATGTAGAAAATAAATTTAAAATCATAGAATATGTTCATGCATACCACAGCACTTTTTGTTATGCTTGTAAGGAGGGGGCAAAGCTATTATCATTCATTAAGGTGAACTTAATGCAAGAAATTTAGTCATTGGAGAGTGGGAGTATGTCATAAAGAGAAAGAAACACATAACACCAAGTATAATTTTGAGCTTTATGTAAGTATAAGTAAATAGCCTCTATTGACACTGTGGGAAACATACAAATAATTAAACAGGATATTTCCATCTACTGCATTTATACATTCCTCCTTTCTTCATCTTCAACAGAAAGGAACCATACATCCATTTTTTTAAACTGTGATATCTTAGTCTGCATATATTGTTCATCTCGCATTCACTTACTAATTTGATTTACTTACTCCCAGTGTGACCTCTCCTCCCCTGATTTACACAGTTCCAATGAACTTCAAGGAAAATCTCCAAGAGAGCTTCTGGACTCAATATCACATTCAATATTTTCAGATCATATTCACTACTTCCAGCTTTGTACAGCAGGTGGCAGGAATGATTCTGCTCTTCTGCTAGTTTTTCCTGTCTTCCCTTTAGTGGATTTCTCTATTTCACCTTCTGCCTAAAGTCATTGCACTATGACATTTTCCAGTTCTCTCTTCCACTGAGCTGCTCTTTTAGTCTCAGTGTTCACGGACACTGTAGCTAATCCATTTAAGTATCTAGATAACGATGAACTCCTGGACATTGTTGCTTGATATTCATTTTAAATGAATATCAAGGGGACGGTGGACTCAGATTTTCTAATATTGCATGTTGTCATTGCCTAGCAATTTAGTGGAGGAATATTAATTATCACTTGATTTTCCATGTTAAATATATTACAGAATGACCATAACTAGCTGCAACATTTCTGTATATAAAGGTTGAATGCACTGGCCAACTTTATAACCAGAGAAGTAACCATGCAGGAAATGCCAGAGGAGTTTATCAGGTCAGGCAACACCTACAGAAGCCAGAATAAGAAGGTGTGGGGTGGGGGGAGGAGAAGAAGTCCAAACTGGCAGCTGACAAATGAAACCAGGTGAGGAGGAAGCTGGGTTGGTGGGTGAGGCGGGATGAAGTCAGAAGCTGGGGGGGTGATAGGTGGAAGAGTAAAAGGCTGCAGAAGAAGGAATCTAATAGGAGAGGAGAGTGGACCTTGAGAGAAAGGAGGAGGGGAACGTGTGTGATATAATGAGCAGATGAGGAAACCAAAGTTCAAGGATCTAAGTAAATTTATTATCAAAGTACACATATGTCACCATATACAACCCTGTGATTCATTTTCTGGCAGGCATTCAAAGGAAGTACAAGAAATACAATAGAATCAATGAAAGACAGCATCTGACAGGACGGACAACCAACCAATGTGCAAAAGACAAAACAATGTGTAAATACAAAGAGAAAAAATAATATTAATAACAAATAAATAAGCAATTATCAGTGAGAACATGAGATGAAGAGTCCTTGAAAGCTTATGGAGTGAGTGAAGTTATCCCCTCTGGTTCAAGAGCCTGGTGGCTGAGCAGTAACAACTGTTCTGGAACCTGGTGATGCGAGTCCTGAGGCTCTTGGACCTACTTCCTGATAGCAGCACTGAGAAGAGAGCATGGCCTGGATGGTGGGGGTCTTTAATAATGGATGCTGTTTTCCTGCAGCAGTATTCCTTATAAATGTGCTCAATGGTGGGAAGGGCTTTACCCATGATGGTCTACGCTGTATCCACTACATTTTAAAGGATTTGCCTTTCAAGAGCATTAGTGTTTCCATACAAGTTTGTGATGCAACCGGTTAATATGCTCTCCATGCACATCTATAGAAGTTTGTCAAAGCTTTAGATGACATAAAAATCTTTGCAAACTTCTAAGGAAGTAGAGCACTATCATGCTCTCTTCATAATGGCCCTTATGTGCTGGACCCACAAATGATCCTCTGAAATGATAACACTGAGGAATTTAAAGCTGCTGACCCTCTCCACCTCTGATCCACTGATGAGGACTGGCTCATGGACCTCCAATTTCTTCTTCCTGAAGTCAATAATCAGCTCCTTGGTCTTGTTGGTACTGACAGAGAAGCTGTTGTTGTGGCACCACTCAGCCGGGTTTTCAATCTCTCTCCTAATTGCTGATTTGTCACCATCCTTGACTCAGCCAATGACACTGGTGTTGTCAGCAAACTTAAATATGGCTTTAGAGCTGTACTTAGGCTCACAGTCATAAGTATAAAACAAGTGGAAAAGGGGGTTAAATACACAGCCTTGTGGTGCACCTGTGCTGATGGAGATTGTGGAGGAGATGGTGTTGCCAATCCAAACTGACTGGGACCTGCAAGGGAGGAAATCCAGTTGTGGTCCATTTGCTAAGGAGGTATTGAGGCCAAAATCTTGATCACAGTTTTGAAGAGATGATAGTATTGAAACCTGAGCTGTATCTAATGAAGAGTATCCTGATGTATGCACCTTCAGTGACTAGATGTTTCAGGGTTTAGTGAAGAGCCAATAAGATGGCACCTGCTGTTGACCTGTTGCAATAGTAGGCAAATTGGAGCAGATGGATCCAACTTGCAACTCAGTCCTTCAGAAGATCATGAAATTGCTAGTTCAAAAGTACATTACTTAAAAGGGGAATTACAGGCTGGTTTACAGTGAAAGTAGTTCAGAAGGGTATTTAGAAGTTTTGTAAGCTGCCTGCAAAACATCACTGTTTTTCATCTTGCTACAGAAGAGATAAGCAAGGAACCAGAATGAGGAATTTAACATGTTGGTCCATGGCCTGGCCTCCTCTGCTGTCATGATTAGGCCATTTTCTCTTTATTTCCATTCTTAATCTGACTTCTTGCCCTTCCTTTCTAGTCCTGATGAAGTGTCTCAGCCCAAGATGTTGACTGCTTATTCCTCTCCATCGACGGTGACTGACCTGCTGAGTTCTTCCAACATTTTGTGTCTGTTGTTTTGGACTTCCAGCATCTTGTATTTACCATACAAGTAAGCTGGCATGACTATAATCTCATGAAACAACTGAAATCATAGCCGTATCCTTGCCTCTGTGAAATCTTTATATGACTGTACATTCTGCTGGATATCACATCTCACCTCACCTAGTTCTTTAAGCTCGTGACATTTAGGAGAACGTCCTCAGGGAATATCAGACCTTTTAAGAACCTACTCACAGAAACAGGCATTTTGGCTGGAGGACATTTATCCCCTTAAGAAACTTACTAAGGAAATAATTCTGTGCTTCCGTTTCCAACTCTGAGAACATAGGTGAGCTTTTGCTATTGAGCGAGAACACATGTTGGAATAAGGAAGAAAACTGCTGATCTGAGATAAGGAGTCATTGCAGCAACATTCCAGAGACAAGCAAAAGCAGCCTACAGGACGGGGAAACAAATTGATTCACTACACTGACTCAGAACCTTATTGTAAGGTGCTGAAATCACTGCTAAGAATGCAAGCTGAGTGTCAATATACTGAAATGGACTATCATACTATTTAAAATATATATGAATTATTGTATAATCAAAAATACAAATTTTCTATAAAGTATCACATTAAAAGGACAGCTGAAACAGGGCTGGCTATTTTGAATACTGAAGCAAGATGAGGTATATGAACCCTCAAGGTTGTTCTGTCATTTGATACCATCATGGCTAGTCTTAACTTTAAATGCTTTGAAGAAACACAAGGACTGAACAGTGACTGCCCTTTGGTGCAGAGAATTTCAATGTTACATACACTTCTTAGTAAATAAATTCTTCCTGAATAAATGTTATGCCATATGGTTTGAGACTTTCCATCTGCAGGAAAACATCCTTCAATATCCATCCTGTCATATATCATAATTCAGTTCCAATCTGGATATTAAGGCATGTTTTGTTTTCATGGTTTCATGATGTAATTTCATACTTGACTGAAGCTAACTTATTCACTCAGTATAACCGAACCAAAATTTCTTTAAATTCATTTAATTTTGGCAGTGTGAGTGTGAGTATAAAGACCACTATTTACTTTCTATTTCAATTGTATTTGAGAAGATTATGGTGAACTGTCTTTGTGAACCTCAACAGTCAGGGTTGTAATTCCAATATGATCTGTATTGGTAATATAAAATATTTAACCATATGTCAAATTAGGTGCCTTTGCCTCGATTTTCGATTGGATTATGTTTTCCTTCACTTGATGGAAATGAAAATTATATTTATTTTAATGAGTGAAACATAACAACTATTTCCAGTTTGTTTTACAGCACTCAGACAATCTGGGTGAAGAGTCCTTGTTGCTCATTACGCTAGTGCTCTAATCAGGTTTCCATCTCGGGTGTGCAGAGGATGGGATTTGTTTTTGTAAAACGTTCCTTATGGAGGCTCTTGGACCATATTGTCCTGAAGGAGGCCATTCCTAGATGGTCTTGGGCAAAATCATCTTAACCTCACATCAGCAACAAGTTCTTAGAAAAGTTTGATGCTTGATCTCAGAAAAGTACAAGCTGGAGTAGCACATTTAGGTTAAAAAAAAACACAGCTCCCATAAACACTGTTGCAAAATAAAGGGGAGACGAATAGTGTTTATAACTATTCATGTACACAGAGTATATAGCAAGTTCAGGCAAAGCATAGAGAAGTTCGAAGGTTGTAGTCTGAACTGCCATTAGCTTTGCTGAAAGAGCATCTTGGAGTCTGTCGCACCCTTGACATGCATTAACTAGAGTAAAGTTGCACATTTTTGCAGTAGATGGAAACCAAACTCATTACTAAAAGGAAAATTTGGAAAAAACCTTTTAACAAAGCCATACTGTGAATCAATCATTATGACACTGAAAATAAGCTACTTGGAAATATGAATCTCACATCTTAAGATTTGAATTGAGAGAAATCTTGAAATATCAGAACAGAGAGTAGTAATTTTGGTAAGGAGTTAATGTGAGTTTGTAAGGCAGAAGAAATTGACGTTGGAATAAAGGAAAAAAAGAGTTTTGTCGTCTTTCATGAATATGATTGATTGTAAGGGATCTGGGCAGGAAGACAGAGATTACAGATTGCTGCATAGAAGAACTATATTTTTGCTTGGAAATTCATCCCTTATTGCTAGGGTAGTGGCAGAGCATATACTTTACATATACTTTATACTTTATCGTCGCCAAACAATTAATACTAGAACGTACAATTATCACAGCGATATTTGATTCTGCATCGCACACATCCCAAAACAGACCGAAACTGGTGTAAAACAGAGTACGACATATTATCACAACTACATGATATACCCAGCACCTAAATTTCTGTGCAATTAATTATTACCAAAACATTGGCAGTTAGCTGATTTTCAGACAAGAGACATGCTGTGATAAAATGATGGTAAGGGGACAATGCAGACAAAAGTTTGCCAAAGAAACAGTTGCAGTTGAGAGGAAAGATGATATATTGGATGATCCTGAAAAAGGATCAGTTTTGGCACTTGAGAGCAGATCTCGAAATTGCTGAATGTGGCTCAGCTGTTACTGACATTGAATGACTAGACAAGATGTCTACCTTAGCTGTTCAAGGCTGTGATTGACACAAAAGAGCAGAGATGAGGATCATTCTAGGGAAAAAGGACAAGGGATCACACAACACTGGATCCAGATAATCAAAAGCGGAAGCAAGGATATAGTTGAGCAGATCAGCGGTTGAAAAAATGAAAAAAATAAAGGGTCAAAGGTATGGAGATTTGAAAACAAAAAAAAAGGCATAAGTAAATTGGGATAGGAGTTCATTCGGAAGTAGTCACAAAAATAAGTGCTGATTGCAGGAGGAAGAGGGCAATAATGCAGTATTTGCTGAAACATAATTCTGTTTCAGTCAGACTCTTGGGGAAAGTTTTCCCCATTTTGGCTCAATCCCAGATGTTATTGAGCATTATGAAAGGCTGAAATGCTACATGTGACCTGGATTGCCAGCCAGTAGCATAATCTTTGTATCACCATATTATTTTTCTCTTTTATTGTGCGCACAGTTAGCTGTTTATGTCTTAGTTGCTTTCAGAAATGCCAGGATGTGGAAGGCACAGTTTACACAGTATGCACAGTTTGTAAACTTATTGTAAAACATGAATAGCTCAGTGGGTGCAGTCTGCAATCTGATGCACATATGAATTAATATCGAGTACATCTCCAGGTTTTAACATGTGGCTCTTTATAGGTTCTTCCCCAGAAAATGATTTTGATGCCATTTGTATGTTATGGGCAATTAAGCAGCATGTTTTAATAGAATCATCGATTACCTTGCGAGCACCAATTGCTGTTTTATAAAGGATGTTAGTAATTCAGAAAATTTATCTGTACATAACTTCCCTATGTATTTATAATAATTCTCACAACTGCAAGCTTCATAACATTTACAAATATTGCGTTGTTTCATGATAGCCAGTTGTTTAGAAATCAAATGTATGAGCTTTGAATTGATTCCCACAATAAAATGCAAAATAAATTTCTTAACTCTTGTGTTGCAGTTCTGGTAATTTACCTAACTATAGTTAAATGTGTTTGGTGTAACAAAGTCCATCAAGAGATGAATTGTGGTGCAGGGGTAGAGAAGGGTGGAAACATTATAGAGAAGTCCACCGTCAGCTGAACTACTTAAAATTTTGCTCAAAAGTTATAAATAAAGACGCAAACACGAGGAAATCTGCAGATGCTGGAATTTCAAGCAACACACATAAAAGTTGCTGGTGAACGCAGCAGGCCAGGCAGCATCGCTAGGAAGAGGTACAGTCGATGTTTCGGGCCGAGACCCTTTGTCAGGATTAACTGAAAAAATAGCTAGTAAGAGATTTGAAGGTGGGAGGGGGAGGGGGAGATCCAAAATGATAGGAGAAGACAGGACGGGGAGGGATGGAGCAAAGAGCTGGACAGTTGATTGACAAAAGGGATATGAGAGGATCATGGATGGAGGCCTAGAGAGAAAGAAAGGGGGAGGGGGCAGGAAGCCCAGAGGATTGGCAAGGAGTATAGTGACAGGGACAGAGGGAGAAAAAGAAAACACACATATATATGAATAAATAAATAACGGATGGGGTACGATGGGGAGATGGGGCATTAGAGAAGTCAATGTTCATGCCATCAGGTTGGAGGCTACCCAGATAGAATATAAGGTGTTGTTCCTCCAACCTGAGTGTGGCTTCATCTTTACAGTAGAGGAGGCTGTGGATAGACATATCAGAATGGGAATGGGACGTGGAATTAAAATGTGTGGCCACTGGGAGATCCTGCTTTCTCTGGCGGACAGAGGGTAGGTGTTCAGTGAAACGGACTCTAATCTGCGTCGGGTCTTGCCAATATATAGAAGGCCACATCGGGAGCACCGGATGCAGTATATCACCCCAGCCGACTCACAGGTGAAGTGTCGCCTCACCTGGAAGGACTGTCTGGGGCCCTGAATGGTAGTGACGGAGGAAGTGTAAGGGCACATATAGCACTTCTTCTGCTCACAAGGATAAGTGCTGGGAGGGAGATCGGTGGGGAGGGATGGGGGGGGACGACGAATGGACAAGGGAGTCATGCAGGGAGCGATCCCTGCAGAAAGTGTGGGGTGGGGGGGAGGGAAAGACGCGCTTAGTGGTGGGATCCCATTGGAGGTGGCAGAAGATACGGAGAATTATATGTTGGACCCGGAGGCTGGTGGGGTGGTTGGTGAGGACAAGGGGGACCCTATTCCTAGTGGGGTGGCAGGAGGATGGGGTGAGAGCAGATGTACGTGAAATGGGAGAGATGCGTTTGACAGCAGAGTTGATGGTGGAGGAAGGGAAGCTACTTTCTTTAAAAAAGGAGGACATCTCCTTCGTCCTGGAATGAAAAGCCTCTTCCTGAGAGCAGATGCAGCGGAGTCGGAGGAATTGTGAGAAGGGAATGGCATTTTTGTGAGAGACGGTGAGAAGAGGAATAGTCCAGATAACTGTGAGAGTCCGTAGGCTTATAGTAGACATCAGTAGATAAGCTGTCTCCAGAGATAGAGACAGAAAGCTCTAGGAAGGGGAGGGAGGTGTTGGAAATGGACCAGGTAAACTTGAGGGCAGGGTGAAAGTTGGAGGCAAAGTTAATGAAGTCAACAAGCTCAGCATGCGTACAGGAAACAGCGCCAATGCAGTCGTCGATGTAGTGAAGAAAAAGTGGGGGACAGATACCCGTATAGGTTTGGAACATGGATTGTTCCACAAAGCCAACAAGAAGGCAGGCATAGCTGGGACCCATACGGGTGCCCATAGCTACACCTTTTGTTTGGAGGGAGGAGCCAAAGGAGAAATTATTAAGAGTAAGGACTAATTCCGCTAGAGGGAGCCTAGTGGTGATAGAGGGGAACTGGTTAGGTCTAGCATCCAAAAAGAAGTGGAGAGCTTTGAGACCTTCCTGTTGGGGGATGGAAGTATATAGGGACTGGACATCCATGGTGAAAATAAAGCGGTGGGGGCCAGGGAACTTAAAATCATTGAAAAATTTCAAAATGTGTGAAGTGTCATGAATATAGGTAGGAAGGGATTGAACAAGGGGTGATAAAACAGTGTCGAGGTATGCAGAAATAAGTTTGGTGGGGCAGGAGCAAGCTGAGACAATGGGTCTACCTGGACATGCAGGTTTGTAGATCTTGGGTAGGAGGTAGAAATGGGAAGTGCGGGGTGTGGGAACTATAAGGTTGGTAGCAGTGGATGGGAGATCCCCTGAGCAGATAAAGTCAGTGATGGTGTGGGAGACAATGGCCTGGTGCTCCTTAGTGGGGTCATGATCGAGGGGTAAATAAGAGGAGGTATCCATGAGTTGCCACTGTGCCTCGGCAAGGTAGAGATCAGTACACTAGACTACAACAGCACCCCCCTTATCGGCGGGTTTTATAGTAAGGTTAGAATTAGTGCAGAGCAAGTGGAGAGCAGAGCGTTCCGAAGGAGTGAGGTTGGAATGGGAACAAGGTGTGGTGAAGTTGAGACGGTTGATGTCCCATCGGCAGTTAGCAGTAAAGAGATCCAGAGCAGGCAGAAGACCACAGCGGGGTATTCATGAAGAGAAGGAGGGTTGAAGACGGGAGAAGGGGTCATCGGTGGGGGTGAAAGAGTCCTTGCCAAAGAAGTAGGCTCGAAGACGGAGCCGGTGGAAGAAGAGTTCAGCGTTATGGCGAACGCGGAACTCGCTGAGGTGTGGGGGAAGGGGGACAAAGGTGAGGCCTTTACTGAGGACAGAGCGCTCTGCCTCAGAGAGTGGAAGGTCGGAGGGAATGGTAAAGACCCGGCACGGATGAGAAGTGGGATCAGAGGGGGGAGGTGGAGGGAGGCTAGTGGTGTCAGTGGAGAGGGGAAGGTTGGGGTGAGAGGAAGAGGGAGTCTCTGAGGGCCCAGGAGTAGCTGATAGAATGTGAGGGAGAGGGGTTCAGGGCCCCAGACAGTCCTTCCAGTTGAGGCGACACTTCACTTGTGAGTCGGCTGGGGTGATGTACTGCGTCCGGTGCTCCCGATGCGGCCTCCTATATATTGGCGAGACCCAACGCAGACTGGGAGACCATTTCGCTGAACACCTACGCTCTGTCTGCCAGAGAAAGCAGGATCTCCCAGTGGCCACACATTTTAATTCCACGTCCCATTCCCATTCTGATATGTCTATCCACGGCCTCCTCTACTGTCAAGGTGAAGCCACACTCAGGTTGGAGGAATAACACCTTATATTCCCTCTGGGTAGCCTCCAACCTGATGGCATGAACATTGACTCTCTCTCTCCTTTTTCTCCCTCTGTCCCTCTAATTGTACCCCTTGCCCATCCTCTGGGTTTTCCCTCTCTCTCCCTTTTCTTTCTCCCTAGGCCTCCTGTCCCATGATCCTCTCATATCCCTTTTGCCAAACAACTGTCCAGCTCTTGGCTCCATCCCTCCCCGTCCTGTCTTCTCCTATCATTATGGATCTCCCTCTCCCCCTCCCACTTTCAAATCTCTTACTAGCTCTTCTTTCAGTTAGTCCTGACGAAGGGTCTCGGCTCGAAACGTTGACTGTACCTCTTCCTAGAGATGCTGCCTGGCCTGCTGCATTCACCAGCAACTTTTATGTGTGTTGTTATAAATAAAGATATATGTTGGAAATATACAAATATTTATGATTTTTGTTAGAGTGAGGTTTTTTTGTGTAAGATGATTTGTTTACACTTAAATGACTTTGGCCACCAGACTTCTATTTGACAAAGTACTGTGGATTGAGTCCACAACAATGTGCTTCCTAAAAAGGTGTGAATACCAGATGCTTCTGGTGCTGTAGTTTGACCTGATGCTGTAGTTTTGAAGACAGTATTATATATACATTATAAATATTAATTGTTTTCTATGTTAGCACATAAAATGCCAAGTAAATCCTAAAGACTGTGGATACCAACCCAGACATGCTGGTGTTGGAAGGAAAGGATGGTGTGATGTTTGCAGGCAGCTTCAAAAGGAAGCATTGTCTATGCATTGTCTGTAACTTTTTAAGTAGTGATTGCCTTTGTGTTTAGCATATAAATATCGAGCCCACATTGAGCTAGCAGACCTTTCTACCGAAAGCGTCTCCGTCCGTAGATGCCTGCTGTACCTTGTTGTGTCGAATAAAGAAGCTGATTTAGACCATATGACAAAGAAGCAGAGGTTGGCAATTCGGCCCATCGAGTCTGCTCCGCCATTTTATCATGACCTGATCCATTTTCCCATTTAGTCCCACTCCCCTGCCTTCTCACTATAACCTTTGATGCCCTAGCTACTCAGGTACCTATCAATCTCTGCCTTAAATACACCCAATGACTTGGCCTCCACTGCCGCCCGTGGTAACAAATTCCATAGATTCACCACCGTCTGGCTAAAAAAATTTCTTCGCATCTCTGTTCTGAATGGGCGCCCTACAATCCTTCAGTCATGCCCTCCTGTACTAGACTCCCCCATCACGGGAAACAACTTTGCCACATCCACTCTGTCCATGCCTTTCAACATTCGATATATTTCTATGAGGTCCCCCCCATTCTTCTAAACTCCAAGGAATACAGTCCAAGAGTGGAAAAACGTTCCTCATATGTTAACATAGAAACATAGAAAATAGGTGCAGGAGTAGGCCATTCGGCCCTTCGAGCCTGCACCACCATTCAGTATGATCATGGCTGATCATCCAACTCAGAACCCTGTACCAGCCTTCCCTCCGTATCCCCGATCCCTTTAGCCACAAGGGCTGTATCTAACTCCCTCTTAAATATAGCCAATGAACTGGCCTCAACTGTTTCCTGTGGCAGGGAATTCCACAGATTCACCACTCTCTGATTAACCCTCTCACTCCCGGAATCATTCTAGTGAATCTTCTCTGTACCCTCTCCAACATCAGCACATCCTTTCTTAAATAACGAGACCAAAACTGCCCACAGTACTCCAAGTGAGGTCTCAGCAGCACCTTATAGAGCCTCAACATCACATCCCTGCTCCTATACTCTATTCCTCTAGAAATGAATGCCAACATTGCATTCGCCTTCTTCACCACCGACTCAACCTGAAGGTTTGTATCTACCAGTGACTGTCTCTCCGATGATTTCATTCACGCTACAACAATTTTGACATGGATAAACCTGTCTCCTCAAGATTTAAATTATTAATATTACAGCTATCCGGTGTTATCCTCTTATACTCTATATATCATCTATTCTCCTTAGTCAGACCTCACAGCATAGTCATCATCACAAAATTTGGGCAACCTTTATAAAATCACTGAGAAATCAAGATTTTTCTTCCAAATCTAGAATTATACATCCATCTCTTTATTTCTCTGGATCATACTTCTAAGAGTGGGTTTGGCACTGATTTCCACAACATTAATTTTCTGTCTCGCGTGACGCAACTTTGGTATTTATCTAACTGTGAATAAACTACACAAATTAAGAAATGTGTTAGGAGTGGGGTCATGGGGACAGGTAGAAAAGTTACAATGCAGTCTATTGTCAAGCTTAAAAGCATAAATATTTCTGCTTTTGTTTGGGTAAATAAAATTATGGAAATTCTGAAGGAGCATCTTCAACTTGAAACATTAGATCAGCTCCTCTTTCTAACTCAATTATTTTAACTTAATCTATTGAGAAGGTCCTATTTCCCTGCTTTATAACTTTTTCTTTTTCTTGATATCCACATCAAATGATGAAGAGCAGTGAAGTGTGTTGCTGCTCTATGGGATACGTATTTCTATTTTATATCAGCTACTCTGAACAAGATTTATTTCTAGACATACAAAGGAAACTAAACAAAGCCATGATTATTTTATCGAAGTGGAAAGATGTCTCTGCTCCCACTTTGATACAATGGTTCTCTCATGTGATGCTATGTCCTAGTTTGGAAAAAATCAGAAGTCGAACTTTTGATCCTTGATTTGACTTTGAGGAAAGGTGGGGTTCTTTTCCCTGCTACTATCATCTAATTTGAGTTAATTAAGATGTTCTCCTTCTGATTCTTGTCTAAATGGATTTGAGTTGGTAGATTGATGTTTTTCTTTTATGGAAGCTTGTATGGCGTATAGCTCTGGGGTTGTGCTCCCAATGGTTGTTTTTTTTTTGTTTTTTTTGTTAGTAGGGCTTTTTTTGATTTGGTTATTAGGGGTTATTTTTTCCTTCCTTCCTTTTTTCCAAAAAATAGTTTTAACACTTTATTTTTTCTTCTTATTATTGATATATTGTTTAGCATTGTTAATCAGTTATTTGGTAACTTAAATTCCTCATTGTACATATTGACATGTTGACTTTATTACTTTAATGTACTTTTGGTTGATCTCCAATAATAATTAATAAAAATATTTAAAATTAGTCTATTTAGAAGGTCCTATTTGCCTGCTTTATAACTTTTTCTTTTTCTTGATATCCACATCAAGTGATGAAGAGCAGTGAAGTGTGTTGCTGCTCTATGGAATACGTATTTCTATTTTACATCAGCTACTCTGAACAAGATTTATTTCTAGACATACTAAAGCAACTAAACAAAGCCATGACTAATGTAAGTTCCTAGTAATACTCTAGATGTATAGAAAAGATAAAAGCAAGTCTATTTACAATTTACTTTTTAGGAAAAATATTCGATTTCTTTTTCATTTTACATCCCATTTTAAAAGCTAAAGAATACATAGAGGTGAAAACCCATGATAACAATGTCCAGAAACCATTTAAAATAGCAACTAGTAGCCAGACCCCCCTCTCTCTCAAATGGCATTAATGAGCTGCTTCTCCAGCTCTCTTTGAAAACCGGGTTAGGTTCTGGTTATCAACTTCAAAAAAATCCCAAACAAGGGAAAAAACATCAGTACAGACTCATAGGGTACATTGCTAAACCTACCACACCTAAGTTAGGAAATGAGCAGAATTTACGATGTAAGATCAGGATGGGTATCATCAGACATTATCCATGCCTTGTTCCCCATCCCTCAACTTGTTTATTAGAATTGTATGAGTTAAGGAAATTTCACAGTAAATTCTAAAGCATCCATATGCTCAATTAAACAGAGACATCATTAAAATGGAGTTTGCGATTTCCCGTCCCTCCTTTGGTATCATCAGCTAAAAGCAGTGAATTGGCAGAAATTTAAAACTCTTTGCATTCTAATCTCACTGTGAAAAGTACCAAAATTATTTTTCTTGTTGAATGAGCTCTATCACAGTTTAAACAGCATTCACAACTTTAATTACAGTTATGCAACTTCTTTGTCTTTAAGTAAATACATTTGATATGTGTTTTATCAACTCTTAAAAAGTTAATTTAACATTGTACCTTTCAATATCTGACTTGGTACCTGTCAGAATTTTGCACTGTGGTTAGTCGCTTGACTTGTTTCATGACATTACAATGGTTGATGTTGGACAATGTGTGGCACCATTTAGTTTGCACTTGCCAGTATTTTCACTCAGGAACGGACAAGTTCTCTTTGATTGTCAGATTGCTATATGCAGCTTTCATTGAGGTCAGCAGTGAACATCACTGCTTGTCTCCTGCCTGAAGAATACAGGCCAATCCTTGACTGTACAAACAGAGCAGGTGAAAGTAAGTTAAATTTCTTACTGGTAGAATTGTATTATGAATGCTGCTTATTTTATCCATTTGTGCTGACATAATAGTAATTCTATTACTAGTACATCACAAGTGCCTGTAGCTCTTTCACCCCAAACAAACAATTAAATTCCTAGGTTTTGTTATAAATGCAAGAGATTCTGCAGATTTTGGGAATTTTGAGCAACACACACAAAATGCTCAAGGAACTCAACAAGTGAGGCCGTGTATTTAGAGGGGAATAAACAGTGGCCATTTTGGACTAAGACCCTTCACCAGGACTATAAAAAGAAGAGGGCAGAAGCCAGAATAAGAAGGTGGGGTAGGAGAAGGAGTACAAGCTGCCTGATGTCAAGCATCTTTCCTCAATCCGCTGCATAAGGATGATCTCTTGGTGGCTACCAGTTTCAATTCAGAATCAGAATCAGGTTTATTTTCACTGACCTACAGTATGTCGTGAAATTTGTCATTTTGTGGGATTAGGTTGGAAGAGCAACATTCTGTACACAGTTTGGGTAGCATTCAGGACTGTCCTCCTTTTCCCTGTTTCCCCATCTCCTACATTATATTCTGTTAATGAATCCAGTCCAACATGACACTGTATCTCTTCATTCTCTAGCTCTAGGTCTACATCTATGACTGTCGACTGGTTGCACTCACATTTATGATGCAGTACTTGAGAGGTTGTTCATGGCTAGAATTAGCTCCTGCCTGAGAAAGCACCTGGACCCACTGCAATTTTCCTACCACCACAACAGGTCTACAGAAAATGCAGTTTCATTGGCTCTCCACTGGGCTTTGGCCCATTAATGCCTACATAAGGCCGCTGTTTACGAATTACTACTCAACGTTCAGCACTATTTTCTCCTCAGTACTAATCAACAAGCTACAAAAGCAGGTCTCTCTACCTCCCTCTGCAATTGGATTCTTGAATTCCTCATCAGGAGAACATAGTCAGTAAGGATGGGTGATAACATCTTGTGCTTGCTGACAATCGACACAGCTGCATCTCACAGATGCATGATTAGCTTACTGCTCTACTCTCTCTACAATCTTGAATGAATGGTTAGATACAGCACAAATGGCATCTATCAATTTGCCGATGACATAACTGTTGTTGGCATAATCACATATAGCAACGAGGAGGAGTACAGGAGTGAAATAGATCAGCTGGTCGAATGGTGTCACAACAATAACCTGACAATCATTGTCAGCAAGACCAAAGTATTGATTGTGGACTTCAGGAGGGGGAGGTCAGGAGAACACAACCAGTCTTCCCTGGGGGGTCAGCAGTGGAAAGAGTGAGTAGCTTCAAGCTCCTGGCCTTCGACTTTTCAATGTGTCTATCATGGAACAACTTATTGATGCAATCATGACAAAGGCATGCCACCAGCTATACTTCATTTGGAGTTTGAAGAGATTTAGTTTAATAATTATAGTAATAACTTTTTTAGGGAGCACATTTCATACAGATGATGTAGTTCAAAGTACTTTACAATGGGATAAAGTGCAAATGTGAAAGTAAAATAAAAATTAAGAATAAAAATAAACATGAAAATAAGAGAGAAAAAGGTGTTACCTAAAAGCAAGGTTAAATAAAAAGGTTTAGAGCTGGCATTTAAAAACTGTCAACTGAGTCTGCATCCCTTACAGTTTTAGGTATTGAAATCCACAGTCTGGGAGCATAGTTCAAAAAAGCTGCCCTGCCAATTGTCTTTCAAGGGAGATTGTTTAAACTTAAGAGATTGGTGGAAGAAGACCTGAGAGTTTGAGGAGGATTATAAAACAAAATTAATTCTCTGATCTACTCTGGTCCCAGACCATTAAGAGCTTTAAAAACAAGTAAGAGAACTTTAAAATCAATTCTAATCGATACAGGAAGCCAATGCAGAGTAGCTAATACAGGAATGATATGCTCCCTCACTTTGCTTTTTAGTTAAAAATCTAGCAGCAGCATTCTGAATGAATTGAAATTTGTCAATAGATTGCTTTGGAAGACAACACAATGTGCACTGCAGTAATGTAAGTCTACTCGCTATAAAGGTTTTTCAGCATCATTATGTGACAAATATAAATATACCTTTGCAATAATTCTTAGATGTAGGAATGCTGTTCTGGTAATTTCTTTTTGTAGGATTTAAAATTCAAATCTGAATCACGGATAATACCAGGCTAGTTACTTCTGATATTACAAGGGGAGCCAAGTTCCCAAGTTTATCAAGAAGTTTATCTCTTTTGGCTTTGGGACCAACCAGAAATATTTCAGTTTTATCTTCATTTAGTTTTAGGAAACTACTGCTCATCCATTTGTGTATTGCAGCCACACCAGAAGCCAGAGAAGATAGGGTATTAACATTCTCAAGTGCAATTGAGATATGCAAATTTATGTAATCTGCTTAACTGCGGAAATAAAGTTTATGCTTTCTAATAATGTCTCCTAAGGGAAGCATGTATAAGGAGAATAATGTCACCGAAGACTCCAGAACATTTCTAAAGATGTACCATTGAGAGTATTCCTACAAGCTGAGTCACTGTCTGCTATGGAGGTGTCAATCTACAGGATTGTAAGAGGTTTCAGATGGTTGTAGACTCAGCCAGTTTAATCACAGGCACAAGCCTTCCCACCAATGAGGACATCATCAAAAGCTGGCATCAAGAAATTGGCATCAAAGAGTCAGCATCAGTCATTAAGGACAATCACCATCTGGAACATGCCCTCTTCTCATTGCTACAATCAGTGAGGAGTACAGGAGCCTGAAGACCCACACTCAACTTTTCAGGAATAACTCCTCCCCCTCTGCTATCAGATTTTTGAATGGACTATGAACCTATGAACACTACCTTGGTATTCCACTTTTTCATTATTTATGTTTAAATTTTACCTTTTAGTAATTTGATATGCCCACATTATAGTGCTACCATAAAACAATTAATGCCAGTGACAACTAATGCCAACTCTGAAACTGATTCTGATGCTGAGAATCTGTAAGCGTTTGGCAGCATTTTGTCAAAATTGTGATGGTGATGGTGAACAGAGGAAGGCAACATCATGGAAAAGAGTGCGAGCTGTGAGACACAGTGGTTGTGTCCCAGCACCCGGTAGATTAATATCCAATCCCTAGATTTCCAAGGAGGTTCAACATACAATGCTCAAGCATAGCTCATGGCTTCTGGCTTGTCAGATTGGACACTCCTTCCAACCATGTTTTTACTTTCTATTTCTGTTTATATGATGTTTTGCGCTGCTGCATATCATACTAATTTCCAAAATGGTTGTAACATTATTGGACTGTTGCGGATAGCAAAACAAAAACGGGAGTGACCAGTTGAACTGTATTAGTTTCTTCTGAGGATCATGGGAATGTAAGTTTCATGTGCAATGAGAAACTCACAGTGACCAGCATGAGTGTGTATGTGTATTTAGTTCATGTGCCATTTCCAAGGTTTGTTCAAGAAGCACAAGCTTCAGTGTGATTGGCCATGATGGCTTCAGTTCTCAATGACAATTGCTGCTGAATGCAATGTGGTTGAATCAGCTGACACAATTTTGGGAGAGCTGGCACAACAAAAGGATAAAGCACCCTGCTTTCCTGTGCATGATTACATAAAGTGGGGCCAAAGGTAGACCTTCACAAGGAAACAGTGGAATACCCTCACTTCAGAACATAGAAAGCTCTGCCTGCAGAATAGTGTATCAATGTATAAGGGAAAAATAAAGTCATAGGGTTACTCAGCACAGCAACAGATCCTTCAGCCGTCATGTTCACCTACACTATTCCCATTTATCTCTATTTGCCTATTTAAATATCTCTCTAAATACCTCTTAAATGTAGTAATTGTAATCAATCCCTCTACCTCCTCTGGCAGTGCATTCCTGACATCAAGCACTCTTTCCATAAAAAATGTACCTGTTACAGTAGATTCCTTTAAAATTTCCTTCCTTCCAACTTAAACCTGTATCGTCTTGTTTCTGATAGTCCTACCAAAGGAAAATAAAGATTTTGATTATCAACCCTATTCATACCATCTTTATCTTCCATGGTAGACTCTCAAACACTCATTGTGGCAGATCCTCAAAGATTTGCTTTTCCTGCCTGATGCTGATACTGCTTTCTGCTTATGCAGTGGTGCCTCATTCGTGCATCAGTGACGTTAAATGTGTGTTACAATCTGAGCGACAAACCAGCTATGCCTACAGCAGCCTTTGTGTCTAGACATGCTACACACACAGAGCATGTAAATCAAATTCCCATTGTAAGTAGTAGTTGTGATTGTTTAACACAAAATACTCTTCAGATGCTGTAGCTACAGGCAATCACATGGGCCCCAGCTAGGCCTGCCTCTTTGTTGGAACAGTCTATGCTCCAAAACCCCAACTTTTCCTTCACTACATTGATGACTACATTGGTGCTGCTTCTTGCACCCATGCTGAGCTCGTCAATTTCATCCACTTTGCTTCTAACTTCCACTCAGTCCTCAAATTCACTTGGTCTATCTCGGATACTTCTCTCCCCTTTCTCGATCTCTCAGTCTCCATCTCTGGAGACAGACTGTCCACTGACATCTTCTATAAGCCCACTGACTCTCATAACTACCTCGACTATATCTCTTCCCACCCTGCCACATGCAGAAATGCTATTCCCTATTCCCAGTTCCTCCGTCTCTGCCGCGTCTGCTCCCAGGATGAAGCTTTCCATTCCAGGACATCTCAAATATCCTCTTTCTTTAAGGATCGTGATTTCCCTTCTACTGTCATCAATGATGCCCTCATCTGCATCTCCTCCATTTCCCGCACTTCCGCTCTCACCTCATCCTCCCGCCACCACAACAGGGACAGAGATCCCCTTGCCCTCACCTACCACCCTACCAGCCTCCGGATCCAGCACATTATCCTCTGCAACTTCCACCACCTTCACAAGACTCCACCACTGAGCACATCTTTCCCTCTCTACACCTCCTCTCCGCTTTCCGCAGGGATCGTTCCCTCCGTGACTCCCTGGTCCACATAGCCCTCCCCACGGATCTCCCACCCGGCACTTATCCATGCAAGTGTAAATGCTACACCTGTCCCTACACCTCCTCTCCTGCCACCATTTAGGGCCCCAAATAGTCCTCCCAGGTGAGGCAACACTTCACTTATGAGTCTGTTGGGGTCATCTATTGCATCCGGTGCTCCCGGTGCGGCCTCCTCTACTTCAGTGAGACCCGCCGCAGACTGGGGGACCGCTTCGTCGAGCACCTCAGCCACAACAGACAGGATCTCCCGGTTGCCACCCACTTCAACTCTGCTTCACATTCCCATTCGGATATGATCATACATGGCCTCCTCTACTGCCATGATGAGGCCAAACTCAGGTTGAAGGAGCAACATCTCATATACCATCTAGGTAGTCTCCGGCCCCTGGGCATGAACATTGAAATTCTCCAACTTCCGGTAATTCCATCCTGCTCCCTTCCCCCATCCCAGTTTCACTCTGCCCCCTCCCCCAGCTGCCTATCACCTTCCTCATGCTACCGCCTCCTTCTGTGTTTTCCCCTATTCTTTCTTCACCTTTCCTGCCTATCCCCTCCCCCACTCCTTGATCTTTCCCCTTACTGGTTTTTCACCTGGAACTTACCAGCCTTCTCCTTCCCACTCTCCCTCCCAGCTTCTTTATAGGGCCCCTGCCCCCTCCCTCTTAAGTCCTAACGAAGGGTCTCAGCCCGAAACATTGACAGTTCGTTTCCATGGATGCTGCCCGACCTGCTGAGTTCCTCCAGCGTGTTGTGAGTTGTGTTTGATTACACACACAAAATGCTGGATGAACTCAGCAGGCCAGGCAGCATCAATGGAAAAGAGTAAACAGTTGATGTTTTAAGTAAAGAGTAAAGAGTTGATGTTTCAGGGTGAGACTCTTCATCCAGTCCTGATGAAAGGTCCCAGCCAGAAATGTCAATTGTTTACTCTTTTCCACTGATGCTGCCTGGCCTGCTGAGTTCATCCAGCATTCTTGTGTGTCTCTTTGGTTTTCCAGCATCAGCAGATTTTCTCATGTATGGAATTGTGTTTGATTGTTGAATTTTACATTTCTGATCAATTGAGTAAAACAAAAGAAACAGATACTCTGAGTGAATTTCTGAGCCTCTACTTATGGTGAACAAGTGAATTTTGTAATATAATTAAATGATGATTACATGAAAAAGATTCAGGCTTTTTTCTGTCTTGCTGTTCTAATATATTGCTTCTTAATCAAACAGCATTTCCTCAATTTTAACTTCAAAGGATGACTTATCAATTTAATTTTCTCAGTTGTTTGCAACTCCCTATGCACTATTCAGAGACACTACCACACTTTAATAATCTTGATCACACATAGTTATGAAGCAGAATTGATAGCTGCAATTTGATATATGACCAAGATGTGAATGACATACAGCAGCTGACAAGCATACACTTGAGTGGTCAGTTGTCCATTTTCTAAAACACAAACTGGAATTTCGATGAAACTTTGTTTTTGTGCTTTGTGCAGCTACGGAAGGTAGGGGGCATAGGGGTTGGGAATGAAGATAATGCTAACCGAACTCAATTGGTGGGACACTGATGGGATTACGTCAATTTATCTTGTTACATCTTGCGTGATTTCATTCTCCATAACATTGCCCAAGTGAGATCCAAAAAGCTAAGTTAAATTAATCTGTAAGGTCATTGCCACAGAAAAGAAAACCTATTTGTTTTAAACTTGGGTCTTAGATTCTTTCCGTCTTTGACTAAGTTTTTCCTGAAAAATCTACTCTGACTTTGCAATGTAAGTGACTTTATTCATTCTTTGTTATTTTTTTCAATTTTTAATTAAAGACCAGTTTATTAAACATGTTAATGAATTATAAATGCACACATTTACATGCACAATGTACTTGGGTCATGGAGAATGATTGAGAATATTCATAGATAATTGATCCCCCTAACTTGACACAAAACTATATTAGCTGATATGCAACAGAGCAGGGAGCAGCAAAATATTTATTATTACATGGAACAAGCTAGATTAATTATCTCAGGCTTAATAGAAATGAGAATTGTTTTGATTATTAACATCAGCTGATTTAAGCATTTACAATTATGAGATCCCAAATAATTAAAATAATTTCAACAAATTTTATTTTCCTGCCCCATTTGTAAAAGTGTTTGTATCAAGGCAAAAGAAAATATTATTTGCCTGATACGTGATTCGATTGTTAGCTTCTGAAATGCCAATGTTCCTGACATTTCAGTATTTTTACAAAGAGGCAATGGCAGCATATTGACACATGGGTGAGCTGGATGCAAATACATTTTCTCCACAAAATACATCAAACTGAAGATTCAAATTGTGACATTCATGGGTCTGCATTAGCATTTTCTATATAGCTGAAATAATGTTGGCGGCATCGTAGGCTCCAACATAATATGCAGTCCATGTGACCTGTGTAGTGACTTTTTAGGAGGCTTATTCTGGTGTTAGATTGGATCAAAAAAGGATTTTCTTTTATTAACTGCAACTGGACTGTCATTTTCATTTCTTTGGGATTAAATATAAAGAAAAACAAGGATATAAGCTTGTTCTTGTTTGTTTGCTTTAAGCGCTGCTGTTGCTTTTAAGTTGTGTTGCACCCAGCATCTAAACTTCCACCGAAGTAAGAATGAAGATAAATCTCAGAGGTGGAGAATAACATCTGCACTTCACTATATTGTGCGCTTAACACAGACCACTGAGAATCAATTTCAGCTGTAGGAAATTTTAGTCAATCTAAATCCAAAATAGGTCAACTTCATTCTTTTTATTTATGTATGGAATGATTTTATTCAAATTCATTATTTAATAAATACCAAAATGAATATTTTAAATCTATATCCTAAGCAATATCTTACACTTTGATCAGTCAAGGCACTAGGCCTCAATGGTATACAGTATCTGGCTGAGGTTCTGAGGTTCCCATCTGCTTTAAAAAGGCAACAATCATCATCAGTGCCCAAGAACAGTAGAGTGAGCTGCCTCAACGATTATCGACCAGTTGCACTCAGATCTCCTGTAGTGAAGTTATTGAGAGGTTGGTTAAGGCTAGAATTGATTCCTGCCTGAGCGAGGGTTAGGTCCCACTGGAATTCACGTGCTGCTGCAAACTGCTACAGTGGGTGCAATGTCATTGGCTCTCCAGTCTGCTTTGGAAAGAGCTGAACAACAGCAAAACGTGTGTCAAGCTGCTCTTATTGATTACAGCTCAGTAAGTAAGGCAATCACTCTTTGGGGCTTTTTCAACAGAGGCATTTGAGTATAAAAGAAGGAAAAATCGGGCCAAATCCTTGAAAAGCAGTGGTCCAGCCTCAATAGGAGTATTGCGTTCAAACCTTGCGGCTGAATTATAGAAATGATGATAGGGAATGAGGATAAGGAATGAGAAAAGGTTTGAAAAACGTTTCAGGGTGGATTGTAAGAAATTAGAGAGGCTAGGACTGCTTTCTTTGATGAAGAGAAGGCTAAAGTGAGATTTGATAGTTCCTGGGCATCAATTTCATAGAGATCTATCCTGGGCCCAAACATTGCAAGGCTAATAGCTGTATTTCACAGCTCACTTACACTATTCAACCAAGGCCAATGAGATATATGCTGAACTACCGCAAGTATGCCCTAAACATCATGGAGGAGGCAATGCCAGCCAAGTAGGGATGCCCATTGCTGAGTGTGGCTTGTGATAGGTTGAAATTTTTATAGAGGAAAGAATCCTCATCGTAGTCAGCCTATTCAAATGCCACCTCCTTTTGTATCAACACACCTTTCTGATTTACTTGCCGTGGATTATGTAGGCAGGTGTTCCTTAATTTGAAGTAGCAAAGTGGCATAGCTAGTGATCCTGACCTCAGTGCAGCCTGAACAGAGTTTGCATGCTCTCTCTGGGATTGATAACTGAGTGGTAGTAAATGGGGGTGGGGGGAGTAATGGAATGTGGAGTGAATAAAATAGGATTAGTGTAATATTTAGTGTAAAGGAGAGGTTGATGGTCCAATGATCCAGTGGGCAGAAGGCCCTGTTTCCTGCTAGATGATTCTGTGACATTGAAACCATCATGAAGGAGGAATGACAGCATCTCCATTAGGACATTGAGGAGTCTTGGTATTTCACCAAAAGACTTTCAAATTTCTATAGACGTGCAGTGGAGAGCACTATGTCTGCTTCATAACTTTGTATTGAACAAGAGACTGCAGAGGTTTGTAGACTCAGCCATTTCCTTCATTGGCAAACCCTCCCCAACGTCAAGGACATCAAGAGCAGGTGCCTCAAGAAGGTGGCACCCATCACCAAACACTCTCAACATCTAGAATACACCATCTTCTCATTCTTGCCATCAGGGAGCAGGTACAGGAGCCTGAAGACTGAGATTAACTATCCCAAGAACAGCTTCTTTCCCACCGCTATAAGATGAACCAATGAACCCTACCTTGGTATTTGTCTTTTGCACTATATACAGGTGGAGTACCCCTTATCCAAAATACCAAAATCTGAAAACCTCTGAAATCTGGATATTTTTTGAATGCTGACATGATGTCACAATTGGAAAATTCCACAAAGAAGGATTCTGGGAGATGTGCAGGTCTCTGCACATCACAGACAATTCTGGAAGTGACCTCAAATATGTAATGAACAGAAGTTAATGAAAAATAGAAAAACATTGCATAGTGAAAAATGAAGATCTCAACCATGTATTGAAAGGGTGGATTTGTCAGTGTCGGCGAACATATGCCACTTAACGGTATACTGATCATGAAACAAGCAAAGATCTATCACAATGAACTGAAAATTGAAGGCAATTGTGAATATTCAGCAGGCTGGTTACGGAAATCTAAGAAAAGGCAAAGCATTAAATGTTTAAAGATTTAAAAAGTTTTAAGGATAAAGCCTTCGATCACGAAGCAACAGAGAAATTCATTGATGAGTTTACAAATATCATCGCTGATGGGGATCTAACATTGTAGAACACGTCTACAATGCTGATTGTTTTTATATCTTACATAAACCCTAAAAATAGCAAAATATAAATACAGTGTACTGTAACCTTTTAATCAAATCATGGCATCATAGGTGGAGACTGAAAGCTATTCTTCCAGTGCTGCTGTGCAGCTTTTGTTACCCTACACACATTATATTTTCATTATATTAATCATGTGTAATAACTTTTACTGTTAAGTACATATCTGCAATGAACAAGTGTAGGACGAAGACTGTTTATAGGTAGCACATAGATTCAGAGTCAGAAATGATGGTGTTCCCATGCTATCTCATTATATATTCCAAACTCTGATAAAAATCTGAAATCTGAAACACTTTCAGCCCCAAGCATTTTTGGTTAGGGGTACTCAGCCTATATTTACTGGCTTGCACTCTACTGCTGTGGCAAAACAACAAATCTCATGACATATGTCATTGATAATAAACCTGATTCTGATTCTTAACAAGAAATGATGAGGGTTCCGGACACTGAATAATGGGAGGCTGGATTTTGATGAAGAGTTCAGGGAAAAGGTGCCACAGACATAACGGTAAAGGGAAGAAAATCAAGAATGACATGAGGAAAACAATTTTGCATGGTGTATGGTTAGAATCTGGAGCAGACTGCCTGCATATATGGTGGAGATATCAAGAAGGACTTGGATAAGTGGTGAAGAGAAGTTTGTAATGGGTATGGAGAAAGGACTGGGGGTTGTTAGTGGTAGGGAATCGATTTGAATTTCTCTGGTAGAGGGCCACTTTGAACAAAATGGCTTGCACCGTCTTTTACAGTGTTGTAACTATTCTGTGATTCTATAATGCAAGCTACACCACATTCACTTATCAGCCTAGTTCCTGGCATCTTGCATCACCTTCCACCAATTGCTGATCCACCTCATACAAAGGGGTGGGGCTGAACAGGCACATTTATCTATAATGCGCCTGTGCTCACGCGGCCAAGTGTATGCAGAGGTTTGAAGAGTGAAGCATACACTTGTACTATATGCTGTGATTATTATACCTAATTAGGGAAGGGAAATGTTTCTGCAGGACCCATCTTTTTACATATCCCTGTGTGTGCCACAGATTAAATAAATGCAAATTACCTGAGGAAGTGTGTGCAGCCATGCTTGTCTTGACCTTGACATACGCCTGACCGTTAATCAATAACGCTTTCCTCTTAGGTTTCTGTTTTAAATCTTCAGCTTAGGTTTAATTCTTCCCATCATCAAAAACCTTCTCAAACCATACTCATCTGATTTTATCCTAGTTCCATTTTCCTCCGCAGTATCTGAATTTTCTCTCTCCTTCCATAAAATTCTTTGGCGCAATATAAATGTAATTTGTACTCTTCCAAAAAGAGGAAACTCTATAAATGTCCACCACACTCTTTAATTATCTGCCTCCAATCATGACTGGTTAGTAGATTTGTTTAAAACTCACCTGTTTGAGCTAAAATGGTTTTTTATATTAAAAATAAACCAGGGATTGAACATTTGCATGAGTAGATTTTTTAGCTGTTACCCATTGCTGCCCAGTGTTCTTTATAGAATGTTTATATAGCATTGTTTCATCATTTCTCAGTTAAAAATGAAAAATGATTTATTCTATGCTTTACTAGCAAATAGGAAGTAGTTTCATTTTCACAGGTTTGGAGTCTTATCCTTGATTGTTCATGTCAGTTTGTTTTTCCATAGTCTATAGAGAAAAAATAAGAATGACAAAATAAATGAGGTTGCTTACTGTCTCCTTGGCAACGTAGTGGGCCGACAGTGAGTCTAGCTTCGGATCCTGAGCGCCCAGTATCGCCAACTAATACCTGGCTGACTGGAAGGTGATCTTTGTAAGCAAGGAATCCAGAATCTTTTCTCCTGAAAATGATTGACAATAAGAACAGCAATAAGATATATCTCTTACTTAACTTACAATTAACTACAGTAAAATATAGCATGAGTTATCAACTGTGCTAATGTTATGGCATTTGAGAAATGAACAACCTCAAAAATGTGCATTGGTGGACAGCGAACGTTTTTCTGCATTCACAGTCCCAGAGCTCAGCAAAATGGGAAATGGTCTGAAGGTACTTGTCTGCCTGCAGTGCACTTTCTTTGTAACTGTGACAATAGATTCTGCATTTGTTTTTGTTTCCTTTTGTACTCTGATGTGCTTCTGTATGAAATAATCTGTCTGGATGGCATACAAACAAAAGCTTTTCACAACATCTCAGATTATATGACAATGATAAACTAATGAACTAAAAAAAGGATATTTTGCTAAAACATTTTTTCCACATTGTTTCACAATTGTCTAACCAACTTCAGTTGTTCAATTGAAATTTCATTGAATATATGTGCATGCTGTTTCTCACACAGGATCACTCACTGCTCTTGATCTTATTCACTAAGAGAGGAACGAACAATTGACAGCCAAAGAAGTGGAACTGCAACATGATAGCGACAGTTGTATAAAATTGATGTGGTCCACTACTTTCACAATACTTTCAGAACCTCAGATCATGCTAAATTACTCCCATCTCAGTGGCTATCTTTTACATCTTTTCATTATTCAGCAAGAAACACAGCACACAGGTAAGCATGAAGAAGTGCAGAAAAAAAAGAGAAGTGAAAAGTATAGATAGAAAAAAATACTGAAAAGAAAATAAATAAATACATTTCTGCACCCCCTACATCAAATATAAATACTTGCTACACAACTTTTATCTGCAATAATGTTTCTGATTTAAGTTGTGGGCAAATACCACCTCAATGATTTAAGTGTTTAATTTAAAATTTGAACAGTGTAGTAGTTTTATTTGAAAATCTGCAGGAATAATGTGTACAATGCATAAAAAATGTCACATTATGTTCTATTTCATTGGCTTCACTGTATTTTCTGGTGAACGGCAATGTGACATATTGCCAGAATAAATTTCATGACTTAACTACATGTGTTCCCCATCCAATGAAGTAAGTGGCACATGATATCTGTAGCCATGAGTGACATCTTTGCTCCTATTGCCTGCAACACCACCTGAGAATTCCTAGCAGATATTTTTCCTAGAATCCTCCCATCTTTTTCAAAATTTCATTTCTAATTGTAAATCCACACCATCCAATGTTAATACTATACATTTATTAGTTTGTGTACATATTAAAATCTAGAACTAAAAGCAAAAATTATTTTGTATTCAAATCTTATTGTCCGGAATTACACCAGGAAATTAATAGTCCAGTGAAATAGGGATGGTAACAAGTCTGGTTCTCCAAGATCACATTCCAATGTGAGTTTTAATTTCTGGGCTCACCAATTCTTGTTATTATCATTTGACCACTTCCTATTTAAATTTAAAGGGAAGTTACTTGACCTGTTGTATGATAAGTGGCAGTAACACTCCAGAATCTTGAGTTCAAGTCTGATCTCCAGTACTGTCTGTAGAATTTGCATATTCTCCAGATGTTAGTGTGGGTTTTATCCTGTGTCCTTTGGTTTCCTTCTACAGTATCTCTCAAAGATATATTGAGAGGCTAATTGGTGACTGTGAATTTTCCCTGCTAAAGGTCAGTGACACGTGAATCAGAGACCGTTGACGAGCATATGAGAGAGAATGGGTTACAGGGTCTGATAGAAATAACCTGAGAGCTGGCAGAAATTAGATGATCTTAATGGATTTCACATTGGAATAGCGAGAGCAAGATCTGCGCGAGAGTGGAATCTATTGAAATGAGCAAGTCTTGTTGTGTGTATGATTCACTTCGCCTTCTTCTCCACCAACTCAACCTGGAGGTTAACCTTCAGGGTATCCTGCACAATGACTCCCTCGTCCCCTTGCATCTCTACATTTTGAATTCTCTCTCCATCTAAATAATAGTCTGCCCATTTATTTCTTCCACCAAAGTACATGACTATACACTTTCCAACATTATATTTCATTTGCCACTTCTTTGCCCATTTCCCTAAACTATCTAAGTCTCTCTGCAGGCTCTCTGTTTCCTCAACATTATCTACTCCGTCACCTATCTTTGTATCATCGGCAAACTTAGCCACAAATCCGTTAATCCTATTGTCCAAATCATTGACATACATCGTAAAAAGCAGTGGTCCCAACACCGACTCCTGTGGAACTCCACTGGTAACCGGCAGCCATCCAGAATAGGATCCCTTTATTCCCACTCTCTGTTTTCTGCTGATCAGCCAGTGCTCCACCCATGCTAGTAACTTCCCTGTGATTCCATGGGTGGCAACTTATCAAAGGCCTTCTGAAAAGCCTGTTTTGACTCAAGAGGCTTCGAGAAGAAGAGGCAGAAGCTCGTTGAAGTTTCTTCAGGTTTCTGTTTCTTTCTTTATTAGCAGCAAGAATGGATCACAGGGTAGTGGTGTGCTCCTCGTCCCAGATGTGGGAGACCCAGTGGATCTCCATTGTCTCTGGCTGCTACATCTGTGAGAGTACCTGGGTGTAGTTTTTCCAAACTGTGTTAGGGAACAGGACCTGGAGCTGCATGACCTACAGATCATTTGGGAGAGTAAAGAACTGACAAATAGGAGCTACAGAGGAGTTGCAGGAGGCAGGTAGTTGGGTGACTGTCAGGAGATAAAAAGTGAATAGACAGATAATATAAAGTACCCCTGTGACTGTTGCCCTCAATAACAAGTATGATACTTTTGGGGCAGGGGGTGACCTACCAAGGTCAGGGACATCTCAGAATGCCATGGACTTAAGAATATATGGCGTACATTGGTACTAACGACACATGTATGAAAGCAGATGAAATCCTGAAGAGAGTGAATCTAGGGATCTAGGTAGGAAGCTAAAAAGCATGACTTGAAATGTGATAATCTCCGGATTGTTGCCTGTGCCATGCACCAGTGAGGGTAAGAATAGGGTGATACGGCAGATGAATGTGTGGCAGATGAATTGAAGCAGGAGGCAGGGTTTCAAAGTTGTTGACCTTTGGGATATCTTGTAGGGAACATACGATATGTACAAAAGGAACAGGTTAAACTTGGGGGGGGGGCAGATATTCTAAAGTTTTGGGGAAGGTTTAAATTAGGTAGCAGGGTATGGAAACCAGAGTGTTATGTCAGAGGATGATCAGAGATGCAATGTGTAGAGGGACTGTGAGGAAGGATAGATAGACAATAGGACATAAATGCATTAAATACGTCTACTTGCATTAAATATATCTACTTAAATGTGAGAACTATTAGGAACAAGGGAGCTGAACTTAGAGCATGAATCAGTACCTGGAACTGCAAAGCTGTAGTCATTAAAGAGACTTGGCTATCACAAGGACAGAAATGGATGCTGGATGTTCAGGGTTTCGATGCTTTAAAAGGGACAGGGAGGGGGTAAGAGAGGTGGGGTGGTGGCATTGCTAATCAGGGATAGTATCGCAGCTGCAGAAACACTGGATGTTGTGGAGGGATTGTCTACTGAGTCAGTGTAGGTGGAAATCAGAAACAGGAAGGGAGCAAATTTTGTATTCAGAGTATTCTCTTGACACCACCCTCACCCCCCCCCACCGCCCCCCCCTGACATCTGCCCGCTCCTGATAGCAGAGACTATGAGAAGCAGATTGGGAGGAAAGTTTTGGAAAGATGCAAAAATAATAAGGCTATTGTCATGGTGACTTCAACTTCCCAAATTTTGACTGGAAATGCATATGGAGTTCCGGACAGGTTTGTCTCATTGTTGCAGGGAAAAGAACAATGTTTGACAAGAGATATGGAACATTTAGAAAAGAGAAAGAAGGAAGCAAGGAAAGGGCACTGCAGAGTTATAAATTAGCTAGGAGGAGCTTATAAATTAGCTAGAAGGGATTTAGGAAAACAGAAGAGGACAAGAGGCCTTGACAATTCAGATTAAGGAAAACCCCAAGGCATTCTACATGTCTCATATGCTAGACTGTTGTTTATAGATTTCAGTTCAGCGTTCAACACCATTATACCCTAGAAATTGATGGGGAAGCTGTCTTCCCTGGGTCTCAACACCTCCCTCTGCAACTGGATATTGGACTTAACAGTAAGGCTCAGTCAGTCTGTGTGGCCAGCAACATCTCTAATCCCATTACACGGAGCACCAGCGCTCCCCAGGGCTGTGTGCTCAGTCTGTCATATGGGAGTGGCTGGGAACAGACCCGAGTACAAGACACAGACACTGAAGTACTAGGGACAGGACTAGGATACAGGGCGATGGCAAGGACATGGACAGGAAAACCAGGAACCTGGAACAGGACTGGAAAAAAGAGCTAGGAGCCCGGGCTTGGACTTCGAGCCAGAGATTGGACAAGGACCCAGTACCTGGGTCTTGCATCTGGCTCAGACCCCAGAACTAGGCAAGGACGAGGCTTGGCAGGCAGGCAGGATGAGGCTGGAGTCTTCAGGGTTGAGACTAGAGGCGAGACTTGGCTTGGCAAGAGGCCAGAGGCTGGAGTCTTCAAGCTTGGGGCTAGGCAGGAGGCTGGAGTCTTCAGGCTAGAGGCTAGGCAAGGGATGAAGTGAGGCTTGGCAGGAGGCTGGAGACTTGAGACTTCAAGATTCAAGATTCAAAAACTTTATTGTTATTCTAACCATACATCAGCTCTGCAGGGCAGAATGAGACAGCGTTTCTCAGGGGCAGTGCAATCATAACATAACAAACGCAACACAAAATAATAAACATAACAATAAATAGTAAAACACAACAGCCACATGTCAGTTAAAATCAGTCATATGTGTCCAGTGCAAGTTAGAAGTGTCCAAAGCAGAGTCAGGTGGAGCAGCTATTTAGCAGTCTGACTGCCTGTGGGAGGAAGCTGTTTAGTAGCCTTGTGGTTTTAGTTTTGATGCTCCTGTAATGTTTGCCTGATGGCAGAAGAACAAACAGTTCATCGAGAGGGTGTGAGAGGTCTTTAATGATGTACCGTGTCTTCTGGAGGCATCGACTCTGAAAGAGGTCTTGGACAGAAGGTAGGGAGACCCCAATAACCTTCTCTGCTCCCCTAACTACCCTCTGCAAGGCTTTTTTGTCGACAGCACTGCAGCTGGAGTGCCAGGTTGTGATGCAAAAGGTCAGCACACTCTCAACCACACCTCTGTAGAATGTAGTTAAGATGTTAGTGGGGAGTGATGCTTGTTTAAGCTTCCTCAGAAAGTGCAATCTCTGCTGGACCCGTTTCACAATCCCAGTGGTGTTCCTGGACCAGGTGAGATTGTCCGAGATCTGCACCCCAAGGAACTTGATGTTTTCCACTTTCTCCACTGTGGAGCCATTGATGCTGAGGGATGCTTGAGGTGAGGCGAGGCTCGAGGCTCGAGGTAGGAGGCTTGAGGCGAGGCGAAGCTGGAGGCTGGAGGCAGGAGACGAGGCGAGGCGAAGCTGGAGGCTGGAGGCAGGAGACTTGAGGCAAGGCTGGAGGCAGGAGACTTGAGGCGAGGCGAGGCTGGAGGCTGGAGGCAGGAGACTTGAGGCGAGGCGAGGCTGGAGGCTGGAGGCAGGAGACTTGAGGCAAGGCTGGAGGCTGGAGGCAGGAGACTTGAGGTGAGGCAAGGCTGGAGGCAGAGACTAGAGGTGAGGCGAGGCTGGAGGCTGGAGGAAGGAGACTAGAGGCGAGGCTGGAGGCTGGAGGCAGGAGACGAGGCGAGGCTTGGCAGGACGCAGGAGACGAGGCGAGGCTTGGCAGGCTCCTCCTGGGCAGGGCGTGGTTCACCTGGGCAGGGCGCGGATCACCACCCGACAGAGGCAAGGGACAGAATCAACTCCAGGTAATGGCAAGGTGGCCTGGCTTACCTGGGCGGAGGCAAGGGACAGGAAGGGAGCTAGGTACAGGGTGGCTCCAGGACAAGACTGCAGGTGAGATGAGGTGAGAGTTACCAGCAAGACAAGGCAAGGTTTCTGGCAAAGCAAGGCGAGGCGAGAGTTACAGGGAAGACAAGGCTGGGCTTCAGGCGAGGAAACAGAAGGCAGAGGAAGGCAAACAAGGAGTAAGGACAAGAACAATCCAGCAGCCACACCTGGGTCTCTGAATGTATTTATGCAGCTGCCTCAATTAGCTCAACAGGAACAGAAACAGGGTAGATAGGAAAACCTGGAGCAAGGGTCGATGGACCAGTCCATGAACCGGAATACGGACTTCACGGACCAGACCATGACACAGTCCACTGCTGTTCACACTGTTGCTGCACGACTGTGGCGCAGGATCCAGCTCAAACCGTGTCATCAAGCTTGCGGAATACACAACAATGGTTAGCCTTATCAAGTATGATGACAAGATGGAGTATAGATAGGAAGTAGAGCAGCTGGTGGATTGCTGTGAGAAGAACAACCTAAGCCTGAATGCGGGAAGACAAAAGAAATCATTGGGGACTACAAGATGGTGCAGACAAACCATCCTGCTCTGCGAATCCATGGCTCCACTGCAGAGAGAGTTAAGTGCACCAGGTTCCTGGGAGTTCACATCATGGATGACCTCATCTGGTCCCTTAATATCACCTCCCTGAATAAGAAGGCACAGCAGTGCCTCCACTTCCTAAGAAGATAGAGGAAAGCAAGGCTTCCACCCCAACTCCACCCTTCTTAACTGTGTTTTGCAGGAGCATGTGGAGAACGTCCTGACAGGTTGCATCTCCATCTGGTATGGGGGTAGTCAAGCATCAGACCAGGAGCCCCTACAAAAGACTGTGAGAACAGCTGAGAGGATTTTAGGGGTCTCCCTACCATCCATCGGGGACATTTGTCCGGAGTGTGGTGTACACAGAGCCCTTAGTATTATTAAGGATCCCACCTATCCATCCAGTTTCCTCTTTGACTTTCTACCATCAGGCAGGAGACTACGATGCTTGTAAACATGAACGGCCAGGACGGGAAACAATTTCTGCCCCCAGTCCATCAGGCTTTTGAAATTCCAGCTGCATCGTATTCAAAGTGTCACTGGTTAATCTATTCCATACCTTCCAATATTTAAAATGAATGCACTTTAGTTTGTTATTTATGTATGATTCATCTGTAGAATTTATCCATACCTTCATAAGTTATCGTGTGTTATGTGTGTCATGTATACTACTGTGCCTTGCACCCTGGTATGAAAAAATGCTGTCTTGTTTCTATATACATTATATGGTTGTATATGTTATATAAATGCATATTGTTAAATTACAATAAACTGGAATTGACTTGACCTGATGTATGTGAAGAACAGAAGAATGATTAGAGTGAGCTCAGGTCTGATCAGAGATAAAATAGGAAATCAGTGTCAGGAGTGAAACGAGGTAGGGGAGGCCCTTAATGAATACTTCGTTTCAGTATTTACTTGTGTGAGAGATCTTGACAAATATGAGGACAGTGTATAACAGGCTAATATGCTGGAACGTGTCAACATGAAGAAAGGGGACGTGCTGGAAGTTTTAAAAGCATTAGGATAGATAAGTCTCTGGGGCCAGACAGAATATATCCAAGGTTAATACAAGAAATGAGGGAAGAAATTGCTGTGTTTTTGGTGATGATCTTCAGAGTTCAAAGTAAATTTATTACTGAAGTAAATACATGTCACCATATACACCCCTGAGATTCATTTTCCTCTAGGCATACTCAGCAAATTGTAATTGTAATTGTAATCAGAACAGTAATTGTAACAGTATTAATGAAAGATCAACAGAGTGCAGAAGACAACAAACTTTGAAAACGTAGATATAAATAAATAGCAATAAATAACGAGGACATAAGATAATGACATTAAGAGTCCTTAGGATGAGATCACTCATTGGTTTAGATTATTTCAGTGATGGGTAAAGTGAGTGTAGTTATCCCCTTTTATTCAAGAGCCTGATTGTTGAGGAGTAGAAACTGTTCCCGAACCTAGAGGTGTGAGTCCCAATGTTCTTGTACCTTCTACCTGACAGCAGCAGCGATAATAGAGCATACCCTGGGTAGTGTGGATCTTTAATGATGGATGGTGCTTTTTTATGACAATGTTTCATGTAGATGTCCTCAAATGTTGGGGGTTCACTGGCCACAAGAAGAGTACCAGAAGATTGGAGGATGGCAAATGTTATTTCTTTGTTCAAGAAAGGGAGTAGAGGTAACTCTGGGTATTATAGGCCAGTTTGTCTTACATCAGTGGTGGGCAAACAATTGGAGAAGATTCTCGGAGACAGGATTATGGGCATTTGGAGAATATAGTCTGATTAGGGATTGTCAACATGGCTTTGTAAGGAGCCGGTCATGCCTCACAAGCCTGACTGAATTCTTCAAGCAAGTGACAAAATAAATTGATGAAGGTAAAGCAGTGAGTTGGGTGTATATGGATTTTCGTAAGATGTTCAACAAGGTTCCCCATGGTAGGCTTATTCAGAAAGTCAAAAGGCATGGAATCCAGGGAAACTTAATTGCGTAGATTCAGAATTGGCTTGCCTTTCAAAGGCAGAGGGTAGTAGTATATGAAATGTATTCCACCTGGAGGTCAGTGACCAGTGGTGTTTTGCAGGGATCTGTTCTGGAACCCCTGCTTTTTGTGGTTTTCATAAATGACTTGAAATAGGATCTGGAAAGATGGGAGGATCAGATGAATCTTTTGGCTCCCTCACAGTTGCCATGTAATTTAATTGGGTGGTTATGAAGGTGTATGGAGTGTCAGCCTTCATTAGTCAGTGGACTGATTTTAAGGTAATGTTACAGTTCCATATAACTCTGGTTAGACCATACTTGGAACATTATGTTCAGTTCTGGTTGCCTTATTATAGGAAGGATCTAGAAGCTCAGAAAGAATGCAGAAGAGATTTACAAGGATGCTACCTAGATTGGAGAGCATGTCTTATGAGGATAGGTTGAGAGAACTAGGTATTTTTAATTTGGAGCAAAGCAGGATGAGAAGTGACTTGATAGAGATGTATAAGATGATAAGAACCAAAGACAGAGTTGACAGCCAACATCTTTTTCCCGAGGTGGGAATGGTAATTTGAGAGGGAATACTTCTCAGATAGTTGGAGGAAAGTATAGAGGAATTGTAGTGGTAGTGTTTTTTTTAACACAGTGAGTTTTTGCATGGAACACACTTCTCAGGATAGTGGTAGAGACAGACAGATTAAGGACATGTAAGAGACCACAAAGTAGGCACATAAATGAAAGAAAATAGAGGGAAGTGTTAGATTGAGCAACACATACAAAATGCTGGAGGAACTCAGCAGGTCAGGTAGAATCTATGGAAATGGATAGATATTTGACATTTTGGGCCAAGACACACTTTGATTTTGGAGTAGGTTAGAAATTGGCACAACATTGTGTGTTCAAGGTTCTTTATGGTGCTGCACTATTCTATGTTCTATGTTAATAGCTTCCTTCTATGTCATCAGAAATTGTGAGATAATGAATATTCAGCATATTATCAACATGGTGAGAGATCGCAGAGCTCTGGGATGCAGATAAATCTGGGATTCCTAGTGCATGAGTCACAAAGAATTGACCTTGAAAGGTTTTAGAATGTTATTGTTTATTGTGTAGAGGGTACTGATGGGACCATATCTGAAGTACTCTGACCAGCAAACTAACTACTCTTCTACCAAAATCTATTTCATGATAAGAATCAATGCTGATTATTTATTTATTTGAACTGAATTGACTTGACTTTATTTCTTACAGCCTTCACAGACATGAATAGTAAAAATCTTAACATTATGTCTCCGTCTAAATGCGCAATGTGCAATTTATAGTAACTTGTAATAAATAGTATGTAGAGTAAGATATACAACAGAACAGTCAATTTAGCTTAGAAATACAATTGTGTCAGCATGAATTAATCAGTCTGATGGCCTGGTAGAAGAAGCTGTTCTGGAGCCTGTTGGTCCTGGCTTTAATGCTGCGGTACCGTTTCCTGGATGGTAGCAACTGGAAGAGTTTGTGGTTGGGGTGACTTGGGTCTCCAATGACCCTTTGTGTCCTTTTTACGGACCTGTTGCTCTAAATGTCCTGAATAGTGGGAAGTTCTGCCACTGAGGGAAGAACAGTTCTCATACCAGGCAGTGGTACAGCCAGTCAGGATGCTCTCAATCGTGCCTTCCCATAATTACTTAGGATTTGGGGACTCATGCTGAACTTCTTCAACTGTCTGAGGTGAGAGAGGCACTGTTGGCTTTTTTCATCCCACAGCTGATACATACAAGTGGGGTCCTCAGTGATGTTTATATTGAGGAAATTAAAGCAGTTTACCCTCTCAACCTCAGATCCATTGATGTCAATATTCCTCCTGTCTCCATTCCTCCTGTAGTCCACAACCAGCTCCTTTGTTTTTGCGTCATTGAGGGAGAATTTTGTGACATTTTGCGACGTTTAGTGATACAGTGTGGAGTAGGCCCTCCAGCCCTTCGAGCCACACTGCCCCAGGCAACCCCATGACTTTGATTAACCCTAACCTAATCACAGGACAACTTACAATGATCAATTCACCTATCTAGCTCGTTCTTGGATCATGGGTGGAAACCAGAGCACCTGGGGAAAACCCATGCATTCCACGGGGAGGATGTACAGAGACTCCTTATAGAATGGCACTGGAATTGAACTCCAAGCGCCAGACTACCTTGATCTGTAATAGCGTCGCACTACCACTATGCTGCAGAAGCACCCACACTGAATTTCTGTTGCTGCAAAACACTGGCCCTTAAGATTAACTGTAGAACTCTCCAATGTAGTGGCTGAGAATAGCTAACTCAGCAACAAACCTGGAACTTTGCATACATCAAAAGTTCCAAAGGATTCTAAGTGCTACATGACAATGCATGCCCTATGTTGTTACAGATTTCTAAGTATCTAACTCAATTACTCATTCAATCACCTCACAATTTGGATCCCAAACATATACAACTATTTACAAAATTATTTGAGGTGAGGCAGGCAATAAATTGAAATGATACTGATAATTTTTCCAGGATTGTAATACAGTGTATTCTGGTTAATTGAGACACATCCAGGACAAATACATTTTGGCCCAATTAAGCAGCTGTCCCAATTAGCTGAAGTTTAATGGAAATACTTAGAATGTATAAAAAAGATGAACTAATATTTAACTGAGTAACAAATTATGTATTTCAATGAAATGAAGGACAAATTAGAACACTAACAATACTATTATAAAACTGTGGTTGCTAGTATTTATCGATGGAGGAATTCATCCACAGAATATGCAGCCTGATTGATAGTGAACATATCAGTGCAGGCACCTATTGGAGATAAGGGACTGCCTTCATACAATGCGTTTGACGATTGCATCCTCCAATTTTTCATTTTCATTGCAACATTCAATATGATTTTGAGAATCTTCAAATTCTTCATAGTTCCCAACATGTTGAAGTAGTGAAATTGTTTCATTTTCACTCCCGGCCATTTATGGCATCTCCAAGCCTGAAAGCTTGAAACCGCAGTGAACAAAAGAGACCCAGATTGTTTTACTGCTTAGTTCTCAGAATCAGTGAAAAAATTCACTGCTGTTTCAACACAAACACACAAACCTGACGCTATTTAAAAACTGTTCGCTTTAAGCACAGTGTAGTTTTTAGCAGCCACACAAGTGCATGTGACTGACACTAGTTAGTAACTTCGGACACAGTCTCCTGGCACAATTAAACAGCACTGTGTCCCAAATAAACTAAAGAAATCCCTGCTATTATTTCAATTAGTTTTTGTTCTTTCAGAATTGTCCCAAAAAAACAGCTGCCCCGATTAACCAATGGCTCAAGTAACTGGAATCCACTGTATATGGTTTATTGAATTTACTTATTTGTTATTTTGTTACTTACTCTTAAATTGATTTTGCAGATTAGAGTTACACTGTATAAAGTTATTAAATCAATATGCTTCTAAGCACATTTTGTAAAGTTAATGAGTTTTAAACCTTCATTTGTTATTATTATTCATTTAATTGCATCCTTTATAGCTGTACTGAATCCAAATCTAGGTCAAGAAGAGCATGAAATAAAAAACATTGATTCACTGATAATTTACTTACAAGTCTGTGATAATGGGGTTAGTGTTTTCCAAAACCTAATGGGCATGGATGAGAATACCTACTTCAATGAGATGCTCAGAAATTGCAGGAGATCAGTGCAATCAACAAAAGTATACATGGGAAAATGTGCAAGGCATAAAATTTGATTAAAAACTCAAAAAGACTCAAGTAATTTGATTTGAATGCATTAACACAATACACACCCATCATTTATGTATTACTGAGACAGTATTTCAAAATCAATGAAATTAAAGCTAACACAAAATGCAGTGTTAAATGTTAGCCTTTGGAGACAGTCAAATGTAATATTATTACAGGATATCAGACTAAAGCTTGTTTCTATTCAGAATGTTTTCTATACATTGAATGTCTTTGAATTTGAAAAATTGCCTATACTGTCTATATTGGGGATCGGCAGTGGAGAGTCAGAAGTTTTCAATTCTAACATGCTGGATAATCTGTTCTGGAGCCAGCATATAGATGTAATCTTCAGTGGTGCCTGTTCGGAGATGGTAATAACGATTAAAAATATTGGACCTGGAACATTGCTCTGAGGAATTTGTGGAATGTCTGAGCTGAGATGACTGACTAATGACCAAAATCGTCCTCAAAAGGAAAACAGGGCTACAGAAGAAGGAACTCCAAACTAAAACCAGAAAATGTTGAAAATATTCAGCAGGTAGAATAGTATTTGTGCAGAAATGTAGAATTATAACATCTCAGATCAAGAACCCAATAACCTTTCACCCAAATGAATAGAATCCAGAAGTATTCAGTGCTTCTCCTGAAGAAAGGCCATTGAGATGAAATACTAATTCAATTTCACTGTCTAAGATGCTGCCTGACTGGCTGAGTAATTCCAACATTTTCTGTTTTGTTTTAATGACCTTCACTTTCCTTGTTGGACTGTATGATTCCACTGGATTCTACAAAGAATTTTCCTGTGATCTTTATTTTCTTTAACTTTGCTCAAATTTTCTCAAAGTACTTTAAGTTAAAAGCAGACTTGATGTCAATGACCATCTTACTTCACCTCTAAAGTTCACCATGACTGTGGAAACCTCTGGAGGTGAGTAACCCTGGTGACTGATCTGTGATTCCGAGCAGTCACAGAGTCATAGAGAAGTACAGCACAGAAACAGGCCCTTCGGCCCATCTAGTCCATCGTAAAACGATTTAAACTGCCTACTCCCTTTGACCTGCACTGGAGCCATAGCCCTCCATATCCACACCATCTATGTCCTATCCAAACTTCTCTTAAACATTGAAATTGAGTTCGTATGAACCACTTGTGCTGGTAGCTCATTCCAGACTTCCATGACTCTGAGTGAAGAAGCTTCCACTCATGTTCTTCTTAAACTTTTCACTTTTCACCCTTAACCCATGATCTCTGGTTGTAGTCCCATCCAACCTCAGTGGAAAAAGCCTGCTTATATTAACCCTATCTATGCCACACATCATTTTGAATACCTCAATCAAATCTCCTCTCAATCATCTACGTTCTAAGGAATACAGTCCTAACCTATTCAATCTTTCCTTATAATTCAGGTCCTCCAGCCCTGGCAAAATCCTTGTAAGTTTTCTATGTACTTTTTCAACCTTGTTTACATCATTCCTGTAGGAAGGGGACCAAAACTCCACACAATACTCCAAATTAGGCCTCACCAACATCTTATACAACTTCAACATATCATCTCATCTCCTGTACTCAATATATCGATTTATGAAAACCAATGTGCCAAAAGCTTTCTTTACAACTCTTTCTACCTGTGACGCCACTTTCAACAAATTATGGACCTGTATTCCCAGATCTCTTTATTCTACCACACTCCTAGTGCCCTACCGTTCACTGTGTAAGACCAAACCTGGTTGGTCCTACTGAAGTGCAAAACTTAACACTTGCCTGCATTAAATTCCATCTACCATTTCTCAGCCCAGTTTCCCTGTTGATGCAGATCCCTCTGCAAGCCATGATAATCTTCCTCACTGTCCACTACACCCCCAATCTTGGTGACATCTGCAAATTTGCTGACCACATTGTCATCCAGAGCAATTTCAAGTTCCTGGGTGTCAAGATCTCTGAGGACCTAACCTGCTCCCAACATATTGATGCAGTTAAAAAGAATGCAAGACAATGACTATACTTCATTAGGAGTTTGAAGAGGCTTGGTATGTCGACAAATGCACTCAAAAACTTGTATAGATGTACCGTGGAGAGCATTCTGACAGGCTGCATCACTCTCTAGTATGGGTGGGGATGGGGTGCTGCTGCACAGGACCGAAAGAAGCTGCAGAGCATTGAGGGTTGTAAATTTAGTCAGCTCTTTCTTGGGTACTAGCCTACAAAGTACCCAGGACATTTTTTAGTTGCGGTGTCTCAGAAAGACAGCTTCCATTATTTAGGACCTCCAACAGCCAGGGCATGCTTTTTTCTCACTGTTACCATCAGGTAGGAGGTACAGAAGCCTGAAGGCACACACGCAGTGATTCAGGAACAGCTTCTTCCCCTCTGCCATCCGATTCCAAAATGGACATCGAACCCTTGAACACTACCTCGCTTTTTAAATACATATTATTTCTGGTTTTTGCATGATTTTTAATCTATTCAATATGCATATACAGTAATTTATTTATTATTATTTTATTATATTTTTCTTCTTCTTCTTCAATATTATGTATTGCATTAAGCTGCCGCTGCAAAGTTAACAAATTTCACGACACATGCCAGTGATAATTACCCTGATTGTGTTCATTGATATAGATGATGAAAAACAATGACCCAGCACTGATCACTGCAGCACATCACTAGTCTCCGGCCTTCCAGTCAGAGAGGCAACCAAGTATTACCACTTGCTGCCTTCTCCTGCAAAGCCAATGTCTAATCTAATTTACTACCTCAGCTTGAATGCTGAGCGACTGAACCTTTTTGACCATGTGGGACCTTGTCAAACGCTTTGCTGAAATTCATGGAGACAACATCGACTAACTTGCGTTCATTGACTTTCCTGGTAACTGCCTTATAAAAAATTATAAGATTGGTTAGACATGACCTACCATGCACAAAGCCATGCTGACTATCATTAATCAGCCCATGTCTATCCAAATACTCATATATCTGGTCCCTTAGATTAACTTGTGATAACTTTCACAAAACTGATGTCAGACTCACCGACCTATAATTTTCTGGTTTATGTTTAGAGCCCTTTTTAACTAGCAGAACAGCATTGGCTATTCTCTAATCCCCGGTACCTCTCCTGTCACTAAGGATAATTTAAATATCTCTGCTAGGGCCCCAGTAATTTCTGCACTTGCCTTCCATAGAGTTCAAGAGAACACCCTACCAGGCCCTGGGGATTTACCTATCCTGAGTCGCCTCAGGGTAGCAAACACCTCCTCCCCTGTAACCGGTACAGGAACCATGAAGTTCATGTCATTTTGCCTTATTTCTATTGATTCTGTGCCCATCTCCTGAGAAAACAGATACAAACAATTTACTTGAGATCTCCCCCATCTGTTTCAACTCCACACATAAATTATCATTCTGGTCTTCCAGTGGTCCAATTTTGTCCCTTGCAATCCTTTTGCTCATAATGTCATCTGCTAAAACAACTTAATGCCTTCTTTATAGCTCTCCTAATTTCTTTCTTAAGTGTTCTTTTGCATTTCTTATACTCCATAAACTCCTCATTTGTTCTCATCTGCCTATACCTGCTATGCACCTCCTTTTTTTCTCTTAATCAGTGCCTCTATAACTCTTGAAAACCAAGATTCCCTTCACTTGTTGTCTTTACCTTTTATTCTGACTGGCACATACAAGCTTTGTACAATTTGGCATTTTTTAGGTGATGCTACTGAAGGGTAGTGTGTGAATAGAAAGAAGCTCATCCACCTTTCCTATAATACTTCTTGTATTGATATATACACATTTCAGTATGCTAGTCACACCATGCTCAATCTTTTGATTCCTGACTTTGTCTGCAGACTTACCAACATCTGTCTTCACAACTTCTCCACTAACTGTTCTGGCACTCTGGTCTCCATCCCCTTGCAACTCTAGTTTTAACCCCACAATGCAGTATTAACAAACTTTCCTGTTAGAATATTAGTCCCCTTCCAGTTCAGGGGCAAATTGTCCCTCCATAAAGACCCCACCTTCCCTGGAAGAGAGCCCAATAATCCAAAAATATTATGCCTTCACTCTTACATCAACTCCTTAGCCACATGTTAAACTGTATAATCTAAAACAACAGGAATTCTGCAGATGCTGGAAATTCAAGCAACACACATCAAAGTTGCTGGTGAACGCAGCAGGCCAGGCAGCATCTGTAGGAAGAGGTGCAGTCGACGTTTCAGGCCGAGACCCTTTGTCAGGACTAACTGAAGGAAGAGTGAGTAAGGGATTTGAAAGTTGGAGGGGGAGGGGGAGATCCAAAATGATAGGAGAAGACAGGAGGGGGAGGGATGGAGCCAAGAGCTGGACAGGTGATAGGCAAAAGGGGATACGAGAGGATCATGGGACAGGAGGTCCGGGAAGAAAGACAAGGGGGGGGGAGACCCAGAGGATGGGCAAGAGGTATATTCAGAGGGACAGAGGGAGAAAAAGGAGAGGGAGAAAAAGGAGAGTGAGAGAAAGAATGTGTGCATAAAAATAAGTAACAGATGGGGTACGAGGGGGAGGTGGGGCCTTAGCGGAAGTTAGAGAAGTCGATGTTCATGCCATCAGGTTGGAGGCTACCCAGACGGAATATAAGGTGTTGTTCCTCCAACCTGAGTGTGGCTTCATCTTTACAGTAGAGGAGGCCGTGGATAGACATGTCAGAATGGGAATGGGATGTGGAATTAAAATGTGTGGCCACTGGGAGATCCTGCTTTCTCTGGCGGACAAAGCGTAGATGTTCAGCAAAGTGGTCTCCCAGTCTGCGTCGGGTCTCGCCAATATATAAAAGGCCACATCGGGAGCACCGGACGCAGTATATCACCCCAGTCGACTCACAGTTGAAGTGTTGCCTCACCTGGAAGGACTGTTTGGGGCCCTGAATGGTGGTAAGGGAGGAAGTGTAAGGGCATGTGCAGCACTTGTTCCGCTTACACGGATAAGTGCCAGGAGGGAGATCAGTGGGGAGGGATGGGGGGGACGAATGGACAAGGGAGTTGCGTAGGGAGCGATCCCTGCGGAATGCAGAGAGGGGCGGGGAGGGAAAGATGTGCTTAGTGGTGGGATCCCGTTGGAGGTGGCAGAAGTTACGGAGAATAATATGTTGGACCCGGAGGCTGGTGGGGTGGTAGGTGAGGACCAGGGGAACCCTATTCCTAGTGGGGTGGCGGGAGGATGGAGTGAGAGCAGATGTACGTGAAATGGGGGAGATGCGTTTAAGAGCAGAGTTGATAGTGGAGGAAGGGAAGCCCCTTTCTTTAAAAAAGGAAGACATCTCCCTCGTCCTAGAATGAAAAGCCTCATCCTGAGAGCAGATGCGGCAGAGACGGAGGAATTGTGAGAAGGGGATGGCGTTTTTGCAAGAGACAGGGTGAGAAGAGGAATAGTCCAGATAGCTGTGAGAGTCAGTAGGCTTATAGTAGACATCAGTGGATAAGCTGTCTCCAGAGACAGAGACAGAAAGATCTAGAAAGGGGCGGGAGGTGTCGGAAATGGACCAGGTAAACTTGAGGGCAGGGTGAAAGTTGGAGGCAAAGTTAATAAAGTCAACGAGTTCTGCATGCGTGCAGGAAGCCGCTGAGTATGGTTAACTTGCCCTTCCAGTGAATTTTCAGTATTTTGTTAAGTCAATATTAGAGCTATCTTTCTGGTACCTTCATGTATCTTCTGATAATAATCCAAGCTACAGAAGTTGACTATTGGGTTATCCAAGTCACAGATGGGGATTTCAGCAGAAGTTAAACAAATGGAAGCGCAGTATTGAATAATATTAGGAAGAAGCAAACAGGTATTTTTGATAAAGAACAGTATCAATTAGAAACTATGTTGTGACTAGACTTTTGAGAGACAGCAACCAGAGATTTGGATGGAGAAAGTACTGAAGAGTTCAAGTTTATTAAAGGAATTAAGACAATGAGCTGGAACCTGCTGAAAAATGCCAGCCACGTCCACTGCAGATCTTCTTGATGTGGGAGGGCAGGAACCTGTCGGATTCGCCAGCCCTTGTGAAATTGAGTCATCTGTTGAGCAAGATGCAGGATCCACAGCCCATTTATTTTAATGGAGATTTGAGAGCTATGAAGAAAACATGTTATATATGTTTGCTGAAAATATTTGATTAATTAAGGTTATTTTTAAAAGATTTAGCTTTAAAAATATTAGAAATAATTTTCACTTTATTAATTATTCATTTGATTTTGATAAACTGTGACATGTAGCTGAGAATTCCTTGAAGAAGCATAAATCTCAGGAGGCTGCTGTCTCAGATGTCCATGTATGGAAACGGAGAGGTCAAACGCATACAAGAGGCAGTCTCTGACGGAACATTTAGAATTATTCAGCAGAAGTTGACAGCTGATGCAAAGTTGACAGATGTGCCTCTGTCTCCTCTGAAATATATTTTTTTCAGTTGTTTTGCGTGTGTGCCTTATTGTGCTGCCGTGCAGGACTTCAGTGAACACATCGTGGATCATATTAGCCAGCAAGTTTAGCCTCCAGATTCAAACCAAGTAACTGCACAACCTCAGCAACAAATGCATAGGTTGAGGAGGCTGCAGCAGGTTTCAGTTATTCCAACACCTACAGAAAAAATCTATCACTTATTCAGGAATACACGCCATGCAAGAAGTCTGGTGAAAATTAGGAAATGGAGAGGGTTTACAAAAGAGTGGTGGGCAGCATTTAGGTACACATGCAGAACTTGGCATTGTATCTTCAGGTGATCCTACCGAAGGCAGTATGTGAATAGAAAGAAGGATTCCTGGGTGAACTGCAGAATTAATAACATGGATGTGAGAAAGCCTTGAATAACAAAAGAGCGAAAGCTGTTTGAAAAAGTGGCTGTTTGTGCCATGAATGCTAAGTTTGGGTTTAACTGATGAAAACCAAATGTTTTAGATTTGCAGTTCCATGCCCAGGGTTTAATTGCAAAGCCACTGAATTATTACTGTTTTTGCAATAATGGTTGTGATCTTGGACAGACTTTTATATTTGTATTGAAAAGAAAGAACTTGTCAAGGAACCTCATTTGCAAAGAGCAACCTATATACATTTCAATATTGTAGCCTTTGGCTAACCAATGTCTCTTCATTACTTTTTAATTGACCACATGATTTTAAAATAACTTACTTAAAATAATTTCCAGATTCTCTGGAAAGCTGCCAACATGGGATCAGCGTTCGGCCATGCTATGCAAATAAAGTTGGCGCTCCAAAAATAAATAGAGCTAGCTGATTAACAATCAAGCAATGTCTAAGTGCTTAATTGGAGGCCCAATCAGTACATTTACATAGCAGAAAGTACAATGATACTGGAACCGAAAGCTCTTCCCCCATGGAAATAAAAATCCATTGCACACAGACCTACATAAAGCAACTGCTCTACAGTTCACAATCATTTACCAGCTCACCTTAAACAAATTTACATAACTAAATTAAAACACATTCATCATTTGGAATTTACTTTCATTTTTGGCGAGTTGTGACTAACAGCTTACAGAGACTGACATCCAAAACACTGATATTTTGAGAGTGAAGTAATTCCAAAATGCGACATTCTTAACACTGTACACCGAAGATAACACATAAATTAAACTTGTTCTGGTCTTACTAATTAATTTCTGTATTTGGTGCAGACTTAGACAAGAAAAATAGCCAGTTGACTGAGATACTGTGATCTGAGCAATACAAACTCTTAAATATACTGTACCTCTTTCTTTCAGCATGAATCACTTTTGGGAGAACCAATGGCAGTTCTCAAAACATTATAGGAAAGTACTAGTTCACATGAAGATTTAGAGTGTGTGGATCCTTCTGTTGGTAAAACTGGAAATCAGGGAAGCATAACATGCAATAACAGTTAATTTACTCACCACTGCTTGGCGTCAGCATCACAGTTGCAGTAGTACTTTGGATTAGTGCAGTTTCGCTCAATCCCACAAGCACATTTCTGTATCCCAGGACCAGAACCTCCCCAGTAATAATGCTTTTCATTGCCTTTTCCAATCCACCAAGTATATGGATTGCCATCTGCAATAACAAGATTATAGAAAGATTAAATAAATATTCATAATTAATTAATGAAACTTCTATTGGCAAAATACCAAGATTATTTTTGGTAGGTAAATACTGTAAAATAATAATAGCAAACCACAGGAATTCTGCAGATGCTGGAAATTCAAGCAACACACATCAAAGTTGCTGGTGAATGCAGCAGGCCAGGCGGCATCTCTAGGAAGAGGTACAGTCGACGTGTCAGGACAAAGGGTCTCGGCCTGAAACGTCGACTGTACCTCTTCCTAGAAAATAATAGTAGTCTTGTCATTGTTATTGTTAAAATTTGACACCATTTACATATGTTCTTAGGAAACAACATTCCAGCATTATTTGGCTGAGAGGATCCTAAGTTGAGAACATTTTTGAGTACCGCAAATGAATCCTTGAATTTCTTGTCGGGGGGCCACAATCTGTCCAGATCAGAAATAATATGTTCTTCCTCACCGTCAATCAACAGAGCTGCGACTCATGGATGCATGGTTCTCCCACTGCTCTACTCTCTCTCTACTCATGACAGTGAGGCTAGGCAAAGCTCAAGCACCAACAATAACTTCACTGATGACTCAAGTGTTGTTGTCAGAAACTCAGATGGTGATGAGGAGGCATACTTAAGTGAGACAGATCACCTGGCTGAGTGGTGTTGCAACAGCAACCTTGCACCAACGTCAATAAGACCAAGCAACTGCTTGTGGACTTCAGGACGGGAACATCAGAAGAACAGATACCAGTCCTTATCGACGGGTTAGCAGTGGAAAGGGAGAACAGCTTCAAGTTCCTGGGTGTCAACATCTCGGAAAATCTATACTGCGCCAACATATTGTTGCAATTATTAAGGAGGCACACCAGCAGCTATATTTCATTGGGAGTCTGAGGAGATTTGATATGTCACTAAAGTCTCTAGCAAATTTTTACAGATCTACCATGGAGAGCATTCTGAATGGTTACCTCAAAGACTCGTATGAAGATGTCAATGCTCAGAAAAGCTACAGAGCATTGTAAATTCAGCCACCTTCACTGTGGGCACTAGCTTCCCCACCATCAAATACATTCTCGATAAGTGATGTCTCCAAAAGGAGGTACTTATCAAAAAGGACCCTCACTAACCAAAACATGCCCTGTTTTCATTACTAACATTAAGGAAGAGGAACAGAAGCCTGAAAGCACACACTCAACATTTTAGGAACAGCTTCCTCCCCTCTGCCATCGGATTTCTGCAATAATCCAAGAACTAGAACATGCTGGAACTTACTGTTACTGAAATAAACTGCTGCACCTGGATCAACCAAAGATTTCAGAACAGAGATTGCTAGAATATTAAGAGTTAGTTAAACGAGATAGATTGATGGGGTAACATGTAGGCAAGACTGATTGATGGAGCAAGTGATGTTAATTGGCTAAGAAACCTCTACCTCAAAATGAGATTTTCTATTATTTGAACTGAAAAAAATCTTCCCCAATGACTTAAGTCAAACTGTGCTAGAGGTTTGCAACCGTGTTTAAAATGTAAACCATCATGTGTTTGGGAAAGAGCATTACAACACAAATAAAAATAACTGTCAATATTTCCAACCAGGTGATGCAAGCATACTTTGTGTAATGTGGCTGCACACTCTATAAGAGCGGCTTTAAAGTGCGAGAATGAAACTGATCTTGAATTGATCTCGTGTTTCAAGACTCATTCATGTTATGGTACCAAGCATAATAATATCATTATTACTAATGTTTCTTTGTATGAGAGGACAGGCAAGTGAAAATGCTTAGGAGAAATAAACTGCACATTTGGAGTGTGAACATTTCCCCACTGGACATGGCATCGAATGTTACAGGGAGAAGGCCCAGGAATGGGGTTGAGAAGGGGAAAAAAGGATCAGCCACGATTGAATGGTGGAGCAGCTTGATGGGCCAAATGACCTGATACTGCCCCTATGTTTTTTGGTCTATTATTGCTAAAAGGGAGACAGTGTGGATTTTTTTTATTCCACTTACCAAAATAAAGGTTGCATTATATGAGAATTTTACCAGGACTGTGGGTGGGACTGGTTTTTGGGCATAACTGAGTGTAGAGGATAGTATTTAAATCATGGGCCCCTCTAGCCTGAAGACTTAGAGAATATAGAGCCAATTAATTGCAACAACTTTTCAGGCGCAAAGCGGAATCTGGAAATTGCTGCTCAAGTACTGACATTTATCAAGTTTACATGTGCTGAATGAAGTATCATACTGATCTGTTCTCTGATTGATTCGATACACTAAAGTGTTAATTGACACAGGCCTAACAGACACTGCACAAAGACTGGAACCTAGTAAAAGGACAAACATCGAGGTTCTCCTTCTCACAGGGTTGGAATACACTTCAGGCATGCTTAGCAGTAGTGAATCATAATAATCTTAGTGACTACTGGCAAGGAACAAGAAGATACACACTTCAATTACTGTCTCATTAACTTCTTCAAACATTTCTTTTCAGTCCGTTGAATAATTCCCTAAAAGGGAACACTCAGTTTCCCACCAAAGACAGCAAAATGTTAATGCTTTTAAATTTGGATCTTCTAAATCACCACCTATTCCCAATGATGCAATTAATATAAGGGCATCGTAACAACAAATTAAGTCAAATTAAATATTGTTGGCTCAAACTTGCTGCTTAGTATGAAGCTCAGAGTCGTTTCTTTTCCCAAATGTTCATGCAAAAGAGGAAGGAGAAGATGATGTCAAACACTTCTTAGGTTATTTTCATCTGACAGTCAGTAAAAAGAAGTAGTGCAAATAACTGTTGTTACCATTTCACAGCAATTCAGTTCCACTGCACAAAATACCTTTTATATTACCTCACTCCATGCTCAATGAAATCCCTCTCTCTGCTTTTTTATATCAATTTCATTCCTTGGTTTCAATTTATAGCTGACAATGCAAGCAATCCCTCCAGTTGGAGATATACTGAGACATACCGTAATGTTCAGCATCAATCTACCTAACTATCACCAACATGGTCTTCTTTTTATTGTAACCTTTAAAATGTGCAGCCTATAAAATTCTACTTATGGAAATTAATGACTAAATATTTGATCTTGTTTATTTCTTGATAATTTATTCCTTCGTCAAGAAAATTCCATTCAACGCCATCATTGTAAAGCATTCACCACCTCACAACAAGCCAACAGTGAATGTACCTGAAGTTTTTTACATACCACAACTGCCAATTTATTTATCAAAGTACTATAAACTCACTCATGAGAAAACAGTTCCAAGATACATTAGACTCTGTTTGGCAATATTTCCACAGTAATGTTTTGATGCATGACACTACCTTAATTTCTTCTTGAACTATTTTCTAAAAGCCCAATAGATATTACCAACATAGTAAAACTTCTTTACACTTGAACTTTTTGGTGACATTGCATCTTGACAAATGAAGTCATCCATGATTCTTTGTGGAAAGGGTGTGTCAGTGAATTGGTCACAGATTTTAAATTTCAAAAGCATGTTGCAGATTTACGAAAGCTAAGGTTAAAAATGAGAAGAAACATCAACATGTTATGTGCTGTGGCTCCTTCCCTCAGCTGACATTGAAGAAGACTCTAAACAGTTGGTGTGCGAGGAATGGCAGTTTATAACATGATTGGTAGAATCTCAGAAGCAATGAAGTGAGATGGGTTGGCTGGTTGAGTGGTATTGCAACAAACTGGCACTCAACGTCAGCAGGGCCGTGGGACTGACTGTGCACTTCAGGAACAGAATTTTTTTTTTATCTATGCATTGTACTGCTGCCACAAAACAACATATTTTATGTCATACACCAGTGATAATAAATCTGATTCTGATTCTCTGTCTTCCACTGCCTTTATAGTGACCCTGTTTGTAACAAAAACAGGCTCTTTCCAACAACAGCACTACATTAACACCAGCCAGGACCTGGACACGACGCGTATGTATTTTTACCCAGTACTTTGTATTTACAATGTTGTTATTGCAGGACTCGGATGAAAGGATTTTCTAGTGTACAATTTTCCACATGGAGTTTTTTTTCCCAGTAATCCTCTGCATCTGCCTTCATTTGGAGTATGGAAAATTCAGAGACCTCTGTGCCCTTGCCACATCTTGTTGGACGCGGCTCCACAACACAGATGGGTTGTAACATATCCAGCAAATGATCCAGAATTTGAACAAGTAATTTGTCACAGAGTAAGGTCCAAACTTGAAGAGAATTGAAGTTGCCTGAATATTTATTGTCTGACTACAAGCAGACACAACCAAAGCATCAAGCCATTCAGTCATTTTATTTAAAAAAAAAGAGAATTGGACAAGGCATAAAATATGATACTAATATGCTGTCATCCAGTTACTTCAATGTTGAAAAGAGTTTAAAAAATAGAAGAATAAACATATCTTTAAAGTATTCAGGACACAATACTATGATGTTTGATTCACTAAATCACCAGTAAAGTGGGACTGGGGAGAAAGAATACTCTATGCAAAATGAAAGTGAGACATATATAGTCACCTCTCTGACTCTGTTCCTGTGCAATAACCAACAGCTTGTGTGAGTTTTTGCAAGTGTTGAACAAAACTACGGAATGAGAAAAAGAACAAGATGGAATCATGCACAAGTATTGATTGAGTGAATTTTACTCTCTGTGAATGACACCTTCATTTTCCCTTTGGAAGGTTCCAGTCTCTGATCCAAAGATCACATATCAGTGTTGTACGAACAATCATTCTCTTGTCAGAATGCAAAGTTATTGCTGCAGATATAAATGCATGTCATCAGCTCTCCAGCTCACAAAGGTTGTCTCCGATGGGAATTAAATAATCAAGTCTGTCAGTCTCTCTTCAAATCTCTAAATTTCCTGAAGTAAAAGAAATGTTAACCCAAAGTGATGTAAGACAGTACTAATTTTTTTTCACTTGCTTTCAATAGAGCTTGCTATCTTGTCTTGACAGCATTCAATTCAAATGTATCTACAGCTGAATTTACTGTCATTGCTAGTGCTCTGGTCTCAATAGCTGTTTACTGTGTCATATCAAATTCCATATAGTATCTCAGTTGTTCAATGGTGTAATTTTGAAGATAAACTGTACAATGTCTTCCATTTTGAGCTAATTATGAGACTTCTTTGCAGAAGAAGACAAGAATTGCCTATCCTGTTGGTTAAGGTTTGATTGTATGTATCCATTTTAAAGGAAAGTTTATTTAAAAAATACATTTGTATGGTAATCCATATAATGACGCCTTATTGAAAGCAAATCTGTTTTTCAATTGAGTTGAAGTTATTACTCCAAACCAACTGTGCAACTCCTCAGCAGTAACTTCTTTCACTTGAGTTACTAGTTGTTCCAAGAAAATAAAAAACAAATGGATTGTTAGATAAACTAACTCTCTGTTCATTTCTCTATTTAGTATTCCTTAAATGTTTTTGTAACTCCTTTAAATGAACATTTATTGATTGCCTTTAGGGTCCAAAAAACTTACGCAAAAATTGTCACTTTTGCCCAGTAACTCGTTTTGTTGCACATATTAAATACACGAAAATAATACACAAAGACATGACAAAAGTAAAAGCAAACTAATGAGGTAACAGCAAATTTCACTTTTGCCCAGTAACAAGCCTTATTGCATTTACAAACGTAGTTGAAGCTGTCGTCCCTTTCATCGGTGAAGAGACTATGGCTGTAGGAAATGTTTCTAGACAAACGCGCACCAGGTCTTTCGTTTGGCAATTTCCTTTTAAGTTTTTCTAGTCTGTAAATGGACAAACGCGCACCGAGTATATTGTTTTCTCTTCGCTTGTTTTCTGTGTGTCCTGCACATGCCCAGTAGGAGGAGATTCACCCAAATACCGTTTTAATGTGGACAGAGGTATTTTTAAAAATGCCTAGTGTGGACACCTGTCATTTTTATTTGAAACCAGCGTTTTCAAAATTATCCGGTTTAGTGTGGACGTAGCCTAAGAGTAGCTTCTCAGCTTCTGCCCAGTCTTTGCTTCTTTATTTGCATATTTGTACATCAGTGTGTTCTCAGTCCTTAACACCTCATTAATACTGTAGATCCTGTGCTGCCCCATTACCCGTTGCTCAGGAAATGTCAGTCAGCAGTAGCACAATGGAGATTGGGATTGTTGTGGGCGGAGAGGTGGTGAGAGGTTTGAAGGTGGAGAGTGAGGCAGGACGTGGGCAGGACCTGGAGGAGAATGTCACAGGATAGAAAGAAAGAGAGCCCCAGTTAGGGAGGGATATTCAGTGCAGGAATGGAAGGACAGCTTGAAAGAGAGAAGGAGTGGAGGTAAGTTGTCAGAAGGCTGACAGGAGGAGGTAGGGAGGTGGGGGCCATGAAGGAGAATGGATTCAGGCAAGAATCAATGGTGAGAGGGTAAAGAAGTGTTGTGGTAGGGTGGGGAAACAGAGAGTGGTCAGTGAGCAAGGGCATCTGTGTTTGTGTGCAAACACATATACGTGTGTCCATTTATGCTTGTGTGTTAATGACCATACAGCAGAAAAAGTCCATGGCCTCCATCCCATAGGGAAGTAATCTAATCCCTCTGAGTAGCTTCCATGTCAGCATCAGAAAATATGCTAACCCCTGCACAGCGTGATTGGCAATTAGTGAGTAGGGGAAGAGAATTCCAGAGGAGTCCTCCTCAAGATAACTTGTTGAAAGATCACATGCCAAAAGTGTAACAATGAGATCTTCTGCTAAGAATTGAAAACTTGGCAGAGGAGAACTTCAGTTACAAACTCATAGCCCCACATCCAGGAAGAGGAGTACATGCCTGAGTACTTTAAAAGCCACTATAAATCTGACTATATTCAAGAAATTGGATATGGTTCATCCAGCTGTCTGCTAAGCCAAATTCATCACCAGTACTCCCTTCAATTGCCTCCTACAAGTGGCCAAAAAGCTGCTCTCTAAATGACATTGTTGATTACATCCATCACAGGGATTTGGCTCTGTCAGTGGAGAATAATCATATATTTTTAGCAGGTTTAGCCTTCCACAGAAATTTTTCTTCATTTTACATCTGCTATTTTATGGCTTATAAGCCGTGGTATTAACCAACTGATCCATTACAGATCCATCTTCAGAGCAGACTCTTGTCAAGCAACTGCCTGTTCACATTTCCCTTTTTGCTCCAATCCAGTATTTCATCTCCAAAAAGCTTCCTGCTGGAATGGACCTAATCTACATGAAAATGAGAGCTCTTGTCAATGATGAGAGCCTTAGTGAAAGGCTGTAGGGTATATTGATCAGTTGTCCAGATGGGAGAAGAAATACAGGTGGAATTCAATCATAATATAATTTAATTTGCAAGGACAAATAAGATTACAACATACACGATGAATGGTAGGAACAAAGGGAGTATTGAACAATATAACCGATGATTTTATCTCGGCCCTGCTCACCAGAGCTGTAACATCTTGTGGTCAAATGTCATCTTTTTTATCAGCTGAGGGAGTTTTCCACCATTATCCTGGTGGTGATGTAAATTCCACCTTAGGATAGTGTCAGACTGGCACAGGAGGAGCTAAGCTCAATAATCAACAGGCATCTGATGCCTTCCCTATCATTGTAGGGATTTCAACCAGGCCACTTTGAAGAAGTCTCCGAACAACTTCCTGTGGAACCCGAGGAATCAACACATCTGATCACTGTCATAACACCAACATGAACACTTACTGTGCCATCTCACGTCCACACTTTGGAAAGTCCAGGCACCTGGCTGTACCTCTACTCCCAGCATATAGCCAGAGACTAAAAACCACAGCACCAGGTGTGAAGACCAAGAAGGCACGGTAAAGGGTGGTGTAGGAGCACATAAAGAACTGATCTGAGTCAGTGGACTGAACAACACTCAGGGATTCATCTTTGAGTCTGAATGAATATGCCACAGTTGACACTGACTTCATCAAAACTTGTGTGGATGAGTGTGTGCCTTTGAGAACATAACAAATCAAGTGCCATGAATGAGGCAGGAGATTCATAGTCTGCTGAGGGCTAGATCTGTGGCATTCAAGACTGGTCATCCAGAACTATATATTTCCCAGTTCCCATGTTTCTCTTTTGATTAGTTTCTGAAGTTGCAAACCATAAGAGTAGCAACAACAAAGTTTTAAAATGAACCCAAGATAATCACCTGTTAAAGCACAGCTCATTTCTCTTCAGAAGGGGGAGAGAGAGGGACACTCAAGTTAAAAAAAACACAGCACTTGTTTCTTCGGAAGGGGTGAGAGAAGGTCAAGTTTTTTAAAAAAAGGCAGAAAACAGGCATAATTAGCAAGCAAAGAGTACACTATGGGTTCATAAACAGTGAGTATCAGTGATAATAATTATAAATAAAAAAGCAACAATGGCTGGCTAAATCATAAAGATAGATGTGTTCAATTGCACAACAGATAACTGGATGATGTATGTTGAATGAATTGTGCAGTATATTAAAGCAAATAGAATAGCTGATAAGAAATAAGTGCCAGTATTGCTGAGTGCAATAGGTGAAGAAACATACAGTTTGCTTAGAAGTTTAACTGCTCCAACTAAATCAGCTGAAGTGAGCTTTGTTGATATCATGAACACATCACAGGGATAATTAGAATCAAAACCATTGTTGATGGCAAAATGCTTTAGCAGAATCAAAAGGATTATGTGGCTTACATGGCTGAATCAAAGAAATTGTCTGAGCATTGTCAGTTTAGTGATGGGTTTAATGATGCACTAAGATATCATTTAGTTTGTGGAAACTTAACAGAAAACATTCAAAAATGGCTCCTAACTGAAGGGCAACTCATATTTAAAAGAACCAATGAAAATGGAATATCAATGGAAAGAGCAAGCAGAGACACAAGTGAGTTTCAGTCAGGAAAGTAAGTGAGCATGAACAAAATTGGGAAGTCTGAACAGAAACCTGCCTGGCCAAACAAAATGTGGTACTGTTGTGGCAGGGGCTCACATACACCAGACCAATGCAAGTTTAAAGGTGAAACATGCAGAAAATGGAACACATGTATTCAAAGAGCATGACAAAAATAAATGGACTGCATAGGGAAGAGAAAAAGATAAAAAGTCAAGTTGCAGTTTGATAAAGAGCACTAATCTGCATGATGAAAAACCCAATAAAGATGAGAGTAGCACTAATATTCTTGAGGTTTACAATGAGAAAGCTAACAAAAGACAATAAATTTGGCTTACACCAGAAGTGAACAGCAAATTAATTAAAATAGAATTGGATACCGGCTCAGCTGTTTTAGTCATTCCACAAAATGAGTTTCAACGGCATTTCAAAGATACTAAACTGAAGCCTTCTGCAGGAGGACCACAATCTTTTGGAAGGGTTTGGAGGCTTGTGTGCCTCAATAACCTGGAGAACTATGTTGGCAAAGTCAGGACCATGTGCTTTGACTCTTGATGGAGTCAAAAGACAGGGGCCAGACTAAGAGTGGTCCACCAGTTCCAGGTTCGGGGGTTCAGCTCAGGGCTAACAACCCTGACTGGTTAAAAAAATTTGTCACAGAAATAGCAATGACAAATTCTATATCTGGGTCTGACAGTGTTCCTGAGACTCCACCTAGGATTTCCATGACCAATAGTAGTGAAAACCAAGAGGAAGCTACTAACACAATGAAGGAAGCCTTGAACACCATCAAAATCAAGAGCAAAATTGTTTTTTGGAATGTTCAGGCCATGTACAGCACTGGCAAGCTTGCACAAATAACTGCAGAAACGTGTCGATACAACCTACATGTACTGGGTGTCAGTGAAAGCAGGTGGAAAGGGTCTGGCAGACTAAAGACAGTAGCTAGTGAAACAGTTTTATATAGGGAAGATAGTCAGAATTGTCAGATAGTAGCTGTCATTTTGAATAAAGGCATTAAGAAGTGCTTGTTGGAGTGGAAACCCATCAACAGTAGACATGAGGGTCAGGCTGAAAGGGAAGCAATTGAACATGACTGTACACCAGTGCTATGCTCCAATTAACAATCGTTGGGGGGCTTTACTATTGCCTGCTTGGTGGGAGGAGGGTGCTCCTGCTTTTGCTGAAGTAAGTTGGAGAGGGGAGTGGTCATTGCTTTGGTGCTGCTAGTGTGTGGGAGGGAGGAATGGGGGAGGGCTTTGGGATGTTAATGTCTTTACTGTCACTCATTCTTTGGGGCACCCTTCTATTTTCATGGACGTCTGTGATGAACAGGAATTTCAGATTGTATATTGTACACATTCTCTGATATTAAATGGAACTATTGAACTATTGACATTGAGGAAATGGACATCTTCGATGCACAGCTGCAATTGGAGGAAGGGTTAACACCATACCATGACATAATTATCGGCATAGGAGATCAAAAGGCCAAATTGGGAAATGACAACTCACAATTCACTAGGGTTATGTGCATGCATGGATGTGGAACAATGAATAACAATGGTCAAAGACTGGTGGATTTCTGTGCTACGAACAATATGGTCATGGGGATGTTCTTTCCACACCGTGAAGTCCACAAACTGACATTGTGCTCTTCCAGTGGATGTGACAAGAATGAGATTCACCATTTAATGATCAATGGTACATGGAGACGATCCTTGCAGGATGTAAAGTGAAGACAGGAGCAGATACAGGAAGTGATCACCACCTTGTGTAGTAGTGATGGAACTTAAGCTGAGAAGCACAGGGACCAGAACACATGTACAAAGACATTTTGATGTAGAGAAGTTCAAGGACACCAGTGTGAGATCTACCTTCACCACTTAGCTTAAGAAAAGTTTTCAGGCCTTGCAAGACCTCGACAAGAATGTGTCAAGAGATACGATTGACACAATGTGGAAACAAATTACCTCATTCCTCAAGCAGAGTGGCAAGGCTTGTCTAGGATACAGAGTTGGAAAGAAGAACAGAGAATGGAAACAGCAGGGAACATGGACAGCCTTAGAGAAAGATAGAAAATTAAGAAGAAAGTGTTAGATGCAAAGTAAACATGAACTAAGGTGAAACTTTAATCGGCATAAACTGAAATTAACAAAGTGAAGAAACTTGTAACAAAGGATAAGACAGTCTATGTGGAAGATCTTGCAGAGGAGGCTGAAGCAGCAGCCAGTTGAGGTGATCAGGGTTTCAAAACTGGAATGCAGAAAGTTCCAGGCCAGGTCCAGTGGTGACGTGAAAGATAAGAACGGTTGGTTTATGACAGCTGAGAAACAGCAAAAAACACAATAGATGGATTGAGTATTTCAGAGAATTACTGAATAGACCACCACCAAATGAAGAATCTGACACACAAGAGCCAGCAGAGGACCTCGAAGGTCCACCCTAGAAGGAAGAGATTGTTGCTGAGATTAAATCATTAAGGAACAGTGAAGCTCCAGGACATGAGAATTTGAATGCCAACTGTTCAAAGCTGAACTAAAAGTTGCAGCAGCCAACCTGCAGCCACTGTTTATATAATCTGGGACTAGTGTCCAAGGGCAGGACGAAGGGAATTATTGTTAGGATCCCCAAGAAAGCAGTACTAAGTGATTGCAACAACTGACGTGGCAACACATTTTTGTCAGTAGCCAGAAAGATTCTCATCAAAACATTGTCCAACGGATTATAGATGCTGTTGATGTCTGCTTGAGGTGGGAGCAAACTGGCTTCAGGAGAAACAGAGCCTATGTTGACTAGATCTTCACAAATGCACAACATCTAAGAACAGTGCACGGAGTGGTAGACACAACTGTATGTGAATTTTTTGGATCTTAAAAGAGCTTTTGATAGCATCCACGGGGAGAGCCTCTGGGAAATCCTCAATCATATGGAATTCCTTCCAAAATTGTCCAGCTCATCCAGAATTTCTATGCTAACTTCACCTGCACAGTTGCTGACTACAATATGAGCTTTGAAGTCAAGACAATGCTGCGTGATGTTGGCGATATTATTTAACCCGGTAATTGACTGGGTCATGAGGCAAACAATGAAAGGTAAACAGAAAAGCATTAGGTGGATTCTGTTCTTCACCTTAGAAGACCTTGGCTTTACGGATAACCTCACATTACTATCACATACATACCTGTACGTTCATGAAAAAAACTCAGTGCCTATGTAACTTTGGTGGACGGGTTGGACTCAGAGTCAGCCAGAGAAAGTCTAAGACCATGACTGTCAGTATAGAATCTCCTCCTCCCTTCAAGGCATATGGAATTGTCAAGAGAATGTAGCCATAATCATCGTGAAGAAATGTTGGAGATGAATTGGGCACACGATGAGTAGAAAGACAGCACTTTATTGGACCCCTGAAGGATGGAGGAAACACAGGAGACAAAAGACAACTTGATGCTGTACCATAGAGGCAGGAACGAGGACCCTGAACCACACCTGTGCAACATAGATAAGATGGCCAAGTATAGACAGAAATGGAGGACTTTCATTGCTGTCCTAAACACTAGTGGTGTAACAGGCAGTAACTCCTGAACTGAAGCCTGCAGATATCCAACTAAGAACTTTTACTGCAGAAAAGGTAACTCAAGTGGGAAGTTACAAAACATAACATCCAGCATACCTTCAAAAGGTGTATCCCTCAAAAGGTGGCATCCATCATTAAGAACACCCACTACCCAGGACATGCCCTCTCTCATTACTGCCAGCAAGGAGGAGGTACAGGGGCCTGAAGACACACACTCAGTGTTTCAGGAACTGCTAGTTCCCCTCCTCCATCAGATTTCTGAATGGGCATGAACTCCACGTACATTACCTCACTATGTTTTTCCTCTCTTTTGCACTACTTATTGAATTTATTTTTATATATACTTATTGTAATTTATGGTTGAATTATAATGTATTGCAATCTACTGCTGCTGCAATGCAACACATTTCATGGCATACTGTATGCCAGTGATACTGCATCAGATTCAGAAGGGCCAACATTCCCAGCTGTGAATTCCTGTCAATCAAGTGTCTTAGCTACTTAGTCAATGCTACTTGCAAAGCCATATTACTTGTATTCATGACTCCAGTCACTCAGACCTGAGTCCAGTTGCTTCCAGCTCTGACCTTGGTCCTGGCCACCTCCAGGCTGAAAGCTTTCTTACTGCCACAGGGTTCTACGCTCCTCTCCACCACCACTGCTCCCCAGCAAACTCTGCTCACTCAAACTCCCCCTTCTGATGATACTGCGTTTGCTTATTGCAATGCTCTAAACTATAATGAAGAACATAAGCCCTATCTGATATAGATAGCAATGGGTACCGTCACTAAAGGGAGGTTCTACTGCATCCACCTACTCTTCAAAGGCTAGATCACATCCCTGTTTGTCCTCCATGGTGAGATTAACTACTAATACCTACTATTTGAATGGTGGGTCCCCCCTTCCTACCAACGAAGAGATATATTCAGCTAACAAAGTAGTTTCAACACAGTTCATTGATTTTTAGTGAGACATGTTTAAATTTAGATAAAATTCATAAAACACATTTGAAGCTCACAGAGGAGTCTATCTTATAAAACTTCTTCAAATTACAATTTTTAAAACACACAAGATTTCCAAAACACAGATACAATTCCTATAAGCTAAAAAGACAGACCAACGAGTTGCAGATGAATGAGTTGTCAGTCACAGAAAATGAAGGCTGAGGAGTGGATTCTAGTTCACTCTGCCTTCTGTCCTTCTTCTGACCATTCCCAATATACCCAGCTGATCTCTTATATTTATACTGTTCTTCTGCCACTTGGATGACTTCACACATTTGAGATATCATTTCAGATACCTTTTCACTTAGATGGACTAAACACTTCTGGGGACAGAATCTCAGGCACCCAAAGTTAATGCTGTGAATGTTGCCTCTGTGAGCACACAAATCTCCTAATTATTGATAGCACATCAGCTATTTGATGTGCTGAGTTGCAGTATCAATCTGGTCTGCAAACTTCCTTGAACTAAATAACTTAGCCAGTATCTAGTTTGACTCACGCCAATTACATAACCCCATCTTCTTACAGTGCATCTCAACCAGTCAGTCCCCAGTTCCATGTTGTAGATCAGCAGTTTTATTCGCAAAACAGCCCTTTTAACTTCAGACTGATTATTGCTCACTAATTACATCAAGAACTGAAGACAAGCTCCTGTTTATGACAAGAAGCTGAACAAAGAATATCAGTTGGAACTTGAAAACTGCTCTTTGATCTCTAGAACAGAGAGATCAGGTGCAGATCAGATGCAGTGTTAAAAAGCTTGAACTTGGCATAAAGTCCCCAGGATCTAGACTGCGAATATTCATCACACCCTCTACTACTTGAAACCCCTTCATTCCTCGGGGGGCTCCCATCCTCCTCCCAGCACACTTTCCCTGAACAACTCAACCTTCCATTCTCCTCTGACCTCTCCAACTCTCTACTCTTTCCTGAACCCAGCTCTAATCCCTGCAATGTCTTCACCATCCCTCTAACCTACCCCTCCCTAAGGAGGTACATACTGTACTCAGAAAGGGCCTAACCTTTGTCCCACTGTACCCACACCTCAATCAGTTCTGGTCTCATAATGATACTTAGCTCTTCTTCCGCCACTCTGAGCCCATTGCTTTGGTAAGGATTCCCTCTCCTCACTGATGACTCCTTCTCCCAGCTTCAACTCTCCCCCTCTTCTTGGACACCCTGCTCCGGTCTTCTGCCTGCTCTGGATCTTTTCATCTCAAACTGCTGACAAGATATCAACCACCTGAACTTCAGCACTCCTCACAAACAAGAGAAAATCTGCAGATGCTGGAAATCCAAGCAACACACACAAAATACTGGAGGAACTCAGCAGGGCAGGCGGCATCTATGGAAAACAGTGCAGTCAATGTTTTGCGCCGAGACCCTTCAACAGTACTGGAGAAAAAAATCTGAGGAGTAGACTTAAAAGGTGGGAGGAAGGGAAAGAGAAACACAAGGTGATAGGTGAAATCTGAGGGTGGAGGGATGAAGTAAAGAGCTGGGGAGTTGTTTGGTGTAAGAGATACAAGGCTGAAGAAGGGAGAGTCTGATAGAACAGGACAGGCCATGGAAGAAAGAAAAGGGGGAAGGAGCACCAGAGGGACATGATGGGCAGGCAAGGAAATAAGGTGAGAGAGGGAAAATGGGATGGAGAATGGTGAAGGGCATGGGCATTACCATAAGTTCGGGAAATCGATATTCATGCCATCAGGTTTGTGGCTATCCAGATGGAATATAAGTGTCGTTCCTCCAATCTAAGTGTGGCCTCATCTCTGAGTGGGAATAGTAAGTGAAGTTAAAATTGGCGGCCACTGGAAGATCCCGCTCTTTCTGGTAGATGGAGTGTAGGTGCTCAGTGAAGCGGTCTCCTAATCTATGCTGGATCTCATCGATATACAGGAGGCTGCACCGGAAGCACCTGACAGAGTATATTACCCCAATAGACTTACAAGTAAGGTGCCACCTCACTAGGAAGGATTATTTGCGGCCATGAATGGTATTGATGGAGGAGGTGTAGGGGCAGGTGTAGCACTTGTTCCGCCTGCAAGGATAAGTGCCAAGAGGGACAAAGGAGATGTCTTCCTTCTTCAATGAAAGGGCCTTCCCTTCCTTCACCATCAACGCTTGCCTCAACCACATGTATTCCATTTCATGCTTGTCTGGTCTCACCCCATCCTCCCGCCACCCTACCAGGGAGAGGGTTCTTCTTGTCCTCACCTACCACCCTGCCAGACTCCGCGTCCAGCATATAATTCTCTGCAGCTTCCACCGTCTCCAAAGGGCTCCCACCAACAAGCATGTCTTTCCCTCTTCCCCACTTTCTGCTTTCTGTAGGGATCTATGCGATTCTCTCGTCCGTTCATCCCTCCCCACTGATCTCTTTGCTCACTTACCCTCGCAAGCAGAACAGATCCTGCACCTGCCCCGACAGTCACTTTGCAAAGCAATCATCTAATCTGTGTGTAGCTTCTCCAGTGTAGAGCTGACCACATTATGAACACTGAATGTAGATCACAAACACAGTACAACAAGCAATCTGCTGGAGGAGGCACTCTGTGGGTTTTGGCAAGACTTTTACCCAAAACATGATAACTCCCTTCCTCACACAAATGAGTTTTGTAACGTCAAGAGATTATCAAATGGAAACAATTCAAATATATTCCTAGAACCTCTATGAGAATATATAACATCCCTGTCAGCCCATGCCCACTCAAAATGGAGTCAAGGCACTCAAGGTGCCATTGACAACCATAGGCTAATACACAGATCTCCTCTATAAATATTATAAAGAGTGTACCATCCTTTAAACTATCTATACAGTTAAGCATCTTCTACCTAACTATGAGATACTCTGTAGTCTCACATTGTCCGGATCAGCCACTTTAGAGCTTACAGAACCAGAGAGGAAACAAGTTATTCTGTATCCCAAGGGACTTCACAGAGATGAAAATTGTGACTGCCTACAGTGACAACTGTTTCTTAGGATAATAGAAACAACTGATTTTCCCATCGATCAAGACTGGGGACAGTGGTGCTAAAAGTGATTGTGGCATTGATTGATTTAAGACACAAAATATATATGCAATTGTCTTCATTTACACTCAGGGTTTTCCTCTGGTGAAATGATTATTATGCATTAGAGACATTGCATTTTGCAATATCAATTATCCAAAAGCTAGGACTTTGAATTTGTAATCTTAGGAAATATAACCACGTTATATCTGCCTCTTATTAGATGACTTATACAGCGATGCCAATGTTCAGATCAATACCTAATCCAGGAGTACCTAATAATTACACAACTGAATTAATTTGAATAATTTTATGTTTCAGTAAAGATGCATTTTATTTTAATAAGTAGACCATTTTCCCTCTATTGCCCAAAAAGAACATACTCCAGAATTAGCCATTCAAACATTCCAGAAATTTATTGAAAGCAATATATGCAAATATATACCAAATGTACATATTTGCATATCTGATAACCTGTTCAAAAATTATTAACATTGACCAGTAAAAGGACAAATAAAAATAAAATAATTTCTAAGTAGTATTGTTGGTATTGTTAATATTATTAATATAAGTTAATATGAATGTGAAGTTCTGAGTTTTGGTCCACATTCATAAATGATTAAGGAAAGGTAAATAAACACACTTTACTCTCAGTAAGAATTTCGTTGCTGCACTATTGATGACAAATATTTTATATCTGGCTTGTATTTGGTTGTTTAGAGGACTGTGTACACGGCACTAGTTTGAACAGGCAGTACTTCTATAATTAGACTTAACCAAGTTCATCAGTGAAAACAATGACTCACATGAATATATCAATACAAATACTGTAACTATTGCCAATGCAATCTCTTTAAGATAGTTAAAAGTTTTAGGAATGGAATACTCGTGTTTTAGAACTTTATCTTCTTGATTTTTATGCTTTGATACAGTCACTAACCAAACTCTTTCAATGCTTTCTAGTTCAGCTCGTAAGTTGATCTATTTTTGCTCCAAGAGTTACAAAATTATTTTATTCAAATTATCTAAACATAATGAATCTTAAGATTTCATCACCCCTATAAAACTGTGCCGTAATGGCTAGTTTAGCTGGTGATGTAACATCAGTGCTCTCATCAAGAGAATTAGGAAGAAATTTACATTAATTAATAACTTTCATTTACGAGGGGTGATTGATAAGTTCGTGGCCTAAGGTAGAAGGAGATGAGTTATACGGTTCTTGTTACATGCACGTGCAGTTCAGCTCTTTGAGTGAAAATGCAGAAAGTTTGAAGTTAATAACTCATCAGGGGTGATTGATAAGTTTGCAGCCTAAGGTAGAACGAGATGAGTTATTAACTTCAAACTTTCTGCATAATCATTCAAAGAGTTGCACTGCACGTGCATGTAATGAGAGCTGTATAACTCATCTCCTTCTACCTTAGCCCACAAACTTATCAATCACCCCTGCTGTGGACACTTTCCGGAGGTCCAAGATCCGTATGCTCCATGACCGCTTGACTGTGTGTGTAAATGTAGGAGGGGACTGTGTTGAAAAATAAATGTGCTAGGTTTTCTAAAATTGACTCCTTCTACCTTAGGCCACGAACATATCAATCACCCCTCATATTTATTTCGAGATACAATGCTGAACAGGTCCTTCCAGCTGAATAGCTGCACCACCCAGTAACCCACCTATGTACCCTGGGACAATTTACAATGACCAATTTTTTTGTTAGTTGTTCTGCTATATTTGTTTCCAATATTAATAACCTATCACTTACTGCTCCCTGTCAAGTCTAAAGCATTTTATTTCCTTTTTCTGGAAAACCATCAAGAAGGCATACAGTACACTCCGGCCATGATTCTTTAACACATTCCCTCTCATAAGTGGTTTTCCACGTTGAGTAATAATCCTTGAAACCGCAAAACTAGCCTCAACTAAGCTGAAACTAACTGAAATAAATGTCATCAAAATATTTGACTGCATTTTTTGTAACTGATTTCTCAAGAAATGTGTTCATTTTGTTTTTGCTCACTTTCATCACAGAGGCATTATTGAACAGTTTCATAATGCCCTTTACATCAGAGCTTCAGAACATAAGTTGCATGATCATTTATCACTCTTTTTCTTAATCATGTCAAATCCTTTACTCCACCACTCTTGAAAATCTCTGCCGCTTCTCCCATCTTTTGAGCATTTTTGTTTATTTGGTGGTGTATCTGATATCCTGTACAAGCTGAAAAGGGTAAAGGTAATTGAAAAATATCTCACAACAAACTTAGATAACATAGTTTTACTAGTATAAATGTACTTATTGCAAAAAAAATTATTCATGGACATGCTATACTACGTGCAGTATCTACCATTATTATTACTGAAAATCAAGTGTTCACTCACAAATGACAGCAGAAAACATATAAGATGAACGAAGCCAATGCCAACCGTTTACTATCAAAGTACTGATTTGTACACCAGATCTATGAAGATTTCAAAATGTATCATCCATCGTCATGTGTTCACTTAACCGTCTAGCTGGCACCAAGCTGGCAATAAGACGATTCCTGTAAAATCATCTCACTGCTCTTGGGTTGTAAAAACTCACTCGCTGCTTCATTGGGCAGCAAAGATAATCAATATGCATCTTTTTATTACGGGTGGGGTTTAAAGAATCGAGGGTTGGCACACGATGTGCTGACAAAACCTTTGCTGATGCCATCTTGGGCATGTGTGCCATAGGTTTGCCACCCCATTGATGCTCCCGGGTCTGAAAAATATTTCCAGCATTTTCTGACTTTCTTTCAGATTTTCCACATAAACAATTGTATTACTGTGCTTCAAAATACAATATCCAGTAAAATACCGTGTTGTAAGGCTCCATAAGACTGAATTGGAATTCCAGTTTGACATGTAGGTTTTTTTTGACTGGCTGTTTATTTACCTATGATAAAATATATTTCTCAGTTATTAGACAGGTAAGGCTATGATTTATTAGCAATAATTTTACATAAACAAGAAGGTTCTAAATAGAACTTGTATCACCTAACTATATTTTATTTCTATCATCATCATCAGGTGCCATGCCCAGTTTGAGCTTTGACAGCCATGGCCCACATACTCCTGTTTCGGGTCAAGTGGATCAATTCATTGGTATTCATTTACAGTTCTCTGGCTGCTGTCCCCATCATCATTTGTCTTCGCTTTCCTCTTGCTTTCTTGCCTTCAATCTTTCCCATAATTACCTTGCATTCTAACTCCCCTTTCCATTTTTTTTGGCATGTGGGTGCATGTGCATCTGTGTGTGTGCATGCGTACGTCTGTGCAATGTTGGTGGGACGATGTCTTTTTCATGGACATCGCGGAGAGAGAAAGAGAGAGACTGTGTGGTGTGCCACTCCTTACACAGCTATTTTGCAGTAATTTTTTTCCTTTTATTTTACGAGGTCGAGTTGCGATCTTGACACTCAACCCGGCATGGATGGAAAGCGTACTCGGGAGCGGCCCCGACTGGATTCAAACCCGGGAACCTCCGTTCCAGAGTCCGGCGCTGATGTCATTGTGCCACCAGCCAGCCCTACCTCCTCTTTCCTAATCACATGTCCAATGAAGTTACATTGCCTTTTCATGATCTCATACATTATTTCTCTTTTTGTGCTTGCTCTGTTCATGACATCCTTGTTAGATATTCATTTCTTCCATGATATTCTTTGCATCCTCCTCAAAAAACCACATCTCTGCTGCTTCAGTGCATTTCCTCATGTTACTAGATATTGTCCAACATTCTGAGACATATAACATAACCGGAAAAACATAACATTTCAGTACTCTGAGGCGGGTTGTCATGCCTAGTTTAGTGTTTGTTGGTATATTCTTCATTCTCGTAAAGGTGTCTTTTGCCATCCCTATTCTTCTTTTGATGTCCATGTCGCACCTGCCATCTGATGTTACCCAGCTTCCTAAGCAGCAAAAGTTTTGTACTTGTTTTATGTCTTCCCTATTTATTTTCAGCCTGCAGATAGAATTTTCCTTCTTTTTGGATATCACCATACATTCTGTCTTTTCGTAATTGATAGATAGACCCATTTTTGCACTTTCTTCAACAACAATATTAATTAAGTTTTGTAGTTCTTCCTCCATACTTGGAATTAGCACAGTGTCATCCACATATCTAAAATTATTGATGTTTTCACTGTCAACTTTGATTTCCAAGATGTCTGTTATTTTTTGTAATATTGTTTCACTGTACATATTAAACAAATCAGGAGAGAAAACACACCCTTGTCTAACGCCTCTCTTGATTTTCTTAAACTGACTCACTTTTCCATCTATTTTTACAGTGGCAATTTGTTCCCAGTACAGATTTCTGATTAGGCGGAGGTCTTTTGAATCTAGATCTAGAGTTTTCTGTAATATTTCAAATGACTGATTGGGCCTCATTTTATCAAATGCTTTTGTGTAGTCGATAGAACAAACAAATCTCTTTGCACTTGAATAGCTCATTCTGATAGTATCCTTAACATCAATATCGTGTTTCTTGTAGCTTTGTCTTTCACAAAACCACATTGTTCCCCACTGATCTCCCTCCTGGCACTTATCCTTGTAAGAGGAACAAGTGCTACACATGCCCTTACACTTCCTCCCTTACTACCATTCAGAGCCCCAGACAGTCCTTCCAGGTGAGGCGACACTTCACCTGTGAGTCGGCTGGGGTGATATACTGCATCCAGTGCTCCCGATGTGGCCTTCTATATATTGGCGAGACCCGACGCAGACTGGGAGATAATTTTGCTGAACACCTACTCTCTGTCTGCCAGAGAAAGCAGGATCTCCCAGTGGCCACACATTTTAATTCCACATCCCATTCCCATTCTGATATGTCTATCCACGGCCTCCTCTACTGTAAAGATGAAGCCACACTCAGGTTGGAGAAACAACACCTTATATTCCGTCTGAGTAGCCTCCCAACCTGATGGCATGAACATTGACCTCTAACTTCCACTAATGCCCCACCTCCCCCTCGTACCCCATCCGTTATTTATTTATATACACACATCTTTTCTCTCTCTCTCTCCTTTATCTCCCTGTGTCCCTCTGACTATATCCCTTGCCCATCCTCTGGGTTTTCCCCTCCTCCCCCTTTTCCTTCTCCCTGGGCCTCCTGTCCCATGATCCTCTCATATCCCTTTTGCCAGTCACCTGTCCAGCTCTTGGCTCCATCCCTCCCCCTCCTGTCTTCTCCTATCATTTTGGGTCTCCCCCTCCCCCTCCCACTTTCGGGTCTCTTGCTAGCTCTTCCTTCGGTTGGTCCTGGTGGGGGGTCTCGGCCCAGGGCATCGACTGTGCCTCTTCCTGGGGATGCTGCCTGGCCTGCTGCGTTCGCCAGCAACTTTGATGTGTGTTGCTTCAGTTCTTCTAATCACATGCAAAAACAGTGAGAAAAAAAGCAAGCAAGCTTTAAGCAACGCACATGGAGGTTGCTGGTGGGCGCATCGGGCCAGGCGGCGTCTCTGGGGGGAGTGCAGTCGGCATTTCGGGCTGAGACCCTTCGTCGGGACTGGCTGGAGGGGGAGTTGGAGGGAGATTTGGGGGTGGGAGGGGGAGGGGGAGATCCGGGATGGTGGGGGAGGACAAGGGTGGGGTGGGGGAATGGGGCCTGTAGCTGGGCAGTTGGCTGGCAGGAAAGATATGAAAAGTATCTTCTCCTATCATTTTGGATCTCCCCCTCCCCCTCCCACTTTCAAATTTCTTACTAGCCCTTCTTTCAGTTAGTCCTGACAAAGGGTCTTAGCCCGAAACTTCGACTGTACCTCTTCCTAGAAATGCTGCTTGGCCTGCTGTGTTCACCAGCAACTTTGATGTGTGTTGCTTGAATTTCCAGCATCTGCAGAATTCCTCGTCTATGTTCTTTACCTATTTCAGCTTGTATCTTGCTTTTAGCTCGTCATCAAAATTCTTAGAAGTATCTTAGTGATATGACTCATGAAACTTATGGTCCTATGTAATTCACATTCTATTGTTCCAGGTTTCTTAGGAAGTGTTTATTTTTATTCAACTAACTGATTGAAATTATGAACGTTTTTCTTGCTCACCAAATTGAAAATTCAGCTGCATATACAGTAAGTTGCTAATGCCTGCAGCCCCTTCATGCAGTCCTATTTTGATTACAGTACTTAAATGTTAGTGATGAAATACTTTCAACAACCATATTTAACACAACAAATGGTATACAAATAAAAACTTATCTCTAGTCACATTTTCCTCAATTATTTTGCAGACTTGTGTTGTCTGTAGACCTGATAGCTTTGAGACCTTTGAATCTGGAGGATTTTTCAAATGCATCATTGTTTGTATTTTTCCAGTATCTTAGGTATTTTCTGAAGGTAGTCTGGATTTCATAAACAACTGTAGTTTTGTGCCAGGTCTGAGGACTTGTGTTCCATTGAAAGATATTGCCAAGCAGATAAAGATAATGATAGAAAAATTCATTGAAGAAATGTTTCCTTGAGCAAATGCAGCTCTGATCATCTCTGATCCACTCAACAGACAGAAAAATAACTTAGGATGAAGGAACAGCTCACTCACAATTATCCGCCCACTCATCTCCTCAGCCACTTCTGTAGATGAGGTTACCGTTCTCACATTGGCCTCAAAATGCAAAAACAAAAGATCTAGAGTGGAGGAAATCCATCCTTGATGCCAAAAGATAGCCTAAGGATAATTTTATTGGAGTACATAATAGCATCATTTTGTGTCTGCTGTATGGATTCAGTTCTGCACTGTAAGTGCAATGAATCTTATGAAAAATGCCAAGATCATCTGGGAGCATATGGGGGACAGTGACCACCGCTCCCTGGACTTTAGCAGGGTTTGAGGGTCGGCACAATATTGTGGGCCGAAGGGCCTGTACTGTGTTGTACTATTCTATGTTCTATGTTCTATCAGATTAGACGAACCTACAAATTGCTGTGTAGTGTCTGTCTTGGCTATTAAGTTACTGAAGTGCCTGCATTGATTTGCTCACGATACTGTAAGAAATTTCTTCCAGATGTACAGTTTCCATCAGGATCATGTCACCATTTCACCACCCATCATTATTCCACCCTTACTTAGTCCTCCAAGGAAAATGTGAATGGAATTCAGTCCTTGAATAGTGCAACATGGATGTAATATTGGGCATTACTAACTGAGATAGAAAGGAAATAGAAATTAAATGGAGAAAAGAGAATTAGGTTTTGCCTAAGGCTATCCCCAAGTTGTTCAGTAGCTATTGAAGGACTTTCTCACATTCAGAAACTGCTTCAATATAAGGAGCAGAGGTGAACTAGTTAGTTACGTGCCCTCCATAACCTAGAAGTACATATAGATCTCCAACCCTAATGTGCTTAACATTCTAGAGATGGAAAGAGATAGCCAAGAAGACAGCCAGCAAGATCACTTGAAGGCCTGACAATGCTTGGAAAATGATTCTAGATGTCAGTTAAACTCTGCAAGTGTAACAAAGTTCATCCTTTCACCCTTCAGTCCAAAATCCCCTATAGTGTCATCAGTGCAATGCGATCTGCCTACAGAATTCATTCCATTAGTGACAGGTTTCGGAGACAAAGAACAATACACTAATACAGCAATATGGATTCACAAAACACTCTTGATGAGGGATGTTTCTATTTCTTTCTTCCCACCTTTCTACAAATCTACTAACCCACTCATCTACATTTTCATCGAGGTAACTTAAATATATGACAAACAGCAGAGGTCTCAGTGTGAATCCCTGTGCAACACCATTAGTCACAGACTTCCAGCCAGAACAAGTCCCATCAACCACTACCCTCTGTGTTGTATGGACAAACTAGTGCTGAATCCAAAAGGTCAATTCACCATGGATCCTTTGTACCTTAATCTTCTGAATGGGCCTCTTATGAGGGACTATGTCAAGCACCTTATTAAAAGATAAAAATGCCAAAAAAAGGAGCTTACATAACAAGGGCCCTGATCCAATTTTGCCTTGCGGAGATTTTCTTATGCTGCACAGAGAATTATTCAGCTCAGCACAGAACCATTTCAGAACTGTAAGGCAGAGCCTACTGAAAGTATAATACACTCACTAGTAGCTCATTTTTATTTATAACAAAATAGTCCTTATCACCTTCCGTGGCTTCTTGGTGAGCAGTATTACAAGATGTCTTTAAGTGACTTACAAGCTTACAACAGAGTAATCTTCCATCCTGTCAACACACTGTGACTTTGACCTGAAAATACTTGATATTTAGAATGACTATATTATCAAGGGATTGCACTCAATGCCCTCACACATCTTACAGATCCTGGTTGAATTTCGAGGGTGCTGTAAATTGATCTCAAATTGGTCATAATCATGTTTTAGCAAAACAGATTGACTTTCATTGTATAAAACTGAAAAAAAACTTGCATTGAGCAGTGAAATTTTAGACCAATTTTAGCACCATGCATTGTTTTCGTTTCTTTACCTAATAAAGGATATATTAGCATTGGAGGCAGCTCAGAGTTGGCTAATTGCAGTGATCAGAGGATTGTCATGTCAAGAGAGGCTACACAGTTTGGGCCTGTATTTTGTGGAGCTCAGAAAAATAACGAGGGATCTTATTGAAACATATAATATTCTAATGGTGCATGACACGGTAGGTATTGAGATGTTTATACACCTTGCGCAGATTTGAATAAGGGGACATATGTTCAAGATATGCCTAGTTATTTAAACTGAAGGACATCAAAATTTCTTTTAGCAGAGAGGAATGGATCTCAGGAATACTCTATCCCAGACAGAGAATGGAGGATAGTAGTTAAATGGAGATCAATAAATGTGAAATCAGGGTCTCTAGGGGATCTGGCACAGAGAAGGAATTGAATCTGGGGTAGGTTACCAATAATCATATAGAATGGCAGCACAGGCTTGACAGACTAGGTGGCCTACCCCTGCTCCTATTTTCTTCTGTTCTTGTGAAAGTTTGCCAGAATAATGAATTGCATTCTTTTTTCTTTGCCTCTTTTTAATTCTGCTTCATTTAAGTAATTTATATGACCAATAAAAAGAAAGTAAGTCAAATCTTGACATCCACTTAGGAACAAGATGCATTTTTTCTTAATTATACCCTCGTCTGATATTGTTCATCTCTTACTAGGTCATGGCATCTTGGGCACTAGTTGCTCTGAAGCAACTTAACCATGTGCTGGTTCTTCTGTTGGGAGACTTCAGTGGGAAAGTTAATAGGCTATTTAGCGATGGCTGGAAGGCAAAGGGAGAAGTTCAGTGATAGAAAGCATTCTATCATTTGATTTGCATTCTTAAGCAGTTCTATTAAAATTGCTGAATAGCAATCAATGCTCACCAATTTTTCCAACTCAGCATATTCTATTTGAAACCAATTGCAGCTCTCTGATTGCATTTCCCGGTGCACTTAACCCAACAGGTCACAGGTGATGGTTGGAGTATAATGACCTCCCTGAAGCAGTCATTCCTGCTAGTTACTGGATAAATTCTTGAAGCCATCAATAGATCCATCTTGGTGACTTATAAAATATTTAGGTGTCAATGAATAATGAATATCACTTCTCATTGTTTCCTGGAATGCCTATCACCTTTAATTTTCATCAAGTATTGCTGCTCAGCTGTCTAACTCTAACACTTTCCTCTTGCAAATGTGACGAAATGTAAGGGCTTATGTAACTAAGCAATGCAAAATCGAATGAAAGGTTCATATCACCACAACGTTGCTAAGAATTAAATCAGAGTTTTGTAAGGAAAAATGAGGTAGAGAATACTCAAGAGTTCAACTTCGCTTTGGATTCTATCGGCTTATGCGGATCTTCAGTGGGCCATATAAAGGCTTACTTAAAGCACCTGTAGTCAAAATCTCTTGACTATGATGATGTACCTTTGTCTTGCAACTAACCATAACCTCAAGATTTGATTGGGAAATTTTGGCCAGAGTCTTGGCCACGTGAAGTTTATGCTGTGGTACTTCTGCAGATACAATAAGCCACAGGAACTTTGGTGTTACTTGATTTGGTCTGCAGCTGGAAGGGGGCTGAAGAGATCTGATATTGGAGATTTGAATTTGCTTCTGGAGTTGGGCCGGGCCTGGCACCCAAGGAAGTGAAACTTGTGTGGAGCAATCTAGAAATCAGTGATTCAGATGGCTCATCACCTCCTTCTTTGCGCTATTTGAAATGCGCAATAAATGTTGGCCATGAAAAATGAGTTAATATACAATGAAGCATCTCTGGAAATTCTCCTTCCTGCCTCTGGCTGGCTAGAGACAGCAGCTACAACATTTAAGTTCCTGCATCAAAAGGTCCCTGGAGAAACTGGGAGAAGATTCAAGATTGTTTACTGTAATTTTCAGTACGCAAGTGTAAAGGAGAATGAAATAATTGTTACTCCAGCTATAATACAGCACAAAAAACTCAATAAACTAAAGATCAATACTTACAGTATAAATACATAAGATAGCTCATATAGATAGATTAATTGACTGTCCATAAAGCAACACTAAGCACAGGGTTATGTTTATATAAGGTGACTGACAGGAAATGATGAACTAGTTGCAGTGCGTTAGTGGGTGGAGGTATTGATCAGCCTTACTGCTTGCGTAAAATAACTCTTTGAGTCTGGTGGTCATGTTGTGGATGCTACGTAGCCTCCTCTCTGATGGGAATGGGACAAACTGTCCTTGAGCGGGGTGGGTGGGATCCTTTATGATGTAACTGGCCTTTTTCTGGCACCTTTCAGTGTATATGTCCATGATGGAAAGTAGGGTGGTGGGGGTGATTGGACAGTTTTGATACCCAGAGCTTGCTTCCCAGAGGAAAATAATGCTGGGTATATATCACTGACAGATATTTTTTCTGGGTCGACTATATATCTGGAAACAAGACAAAAACACAGAATAGAAGTATGATAGAGTTCTACTTCATGACTAACACTGATGCAATTATTTTACTTAATTTGGAGACTGCAGCATTTTTATTTGAGCCCACAAAAAAGATATGTCCAGTTGTATAAAATGACAGGATAATGCAACTATTACCTAATTTTACCTGTCACAAAAATTATAAAAAAATAGTGGAAAGATATGAATGACCCAAGAATGTGTAATGAAACAAATAGGGCAGCTAGTGCAGGTTTGGAAGTATTGACCTGAACTGAGCACAAAGGCAGTAATTCTGCAAGTTATATACTGTTGTGATTGCTGATCCTCCTGGAATGACATTATTATTTGTGGGAGAGCTGACTAGATTTTCCCACAGCAGAGTGAATTGAATGTGGTAAAACACAGGAGCCAGGGAGCTGTGCCTACTTAGTTTCCTTCAGGAAGTGCTTAAATATGAACTGGTGGCATAATGACGCATCCCATTCATGTATGACTTACATGTAAACCCATAATGAATTCTGTAAACAACAAAGTATACTTAACCAAACAATATATTTATAATATCACTCAAATTTTACTGAAATATTAAATCCCATTAAATACTATTAAGTACTCCTCCCTGCTTAGTTATATACTCCAACTCAATATAGAATGCATTTCAGCTCAAACATGTAATGTATTGCTCTCGAGGCATCTTATATACTATATAATACAACTACTGCATAGGCATCCATGGCATAGTAAATTTTTAGGCTGTGCAGGATTTCTTACTCTTGTGGGATGATGTATTTCCTCACGAGGGGTGTCACTCTGCTTGGCAGGTGAGACTTGTGGTTGTGAAACAATCTCAGGTTCCGTGGCCTCCTCCATGCTGGCTGTAGGAGTTGACTCTGGGACTGCAGGAAGTGGCTCTGTCAGCTCAGGACACCTTTCTTCTCTCACAATTGACTCTGCTCTCTTCATCTGATCAAAGTGTTATCACCAAATGACATCAGATGCAATTTCTACTATGTAGGAGAGCGGTGCAGTTCTGTATTTAAGCTTCCAGTACCCACTTTTGATAACCTTCGTAGACCCTCACTGGGACTGCTGATCAGGAGTGAAACATTGAACCTCCTTGTTTGAGGAGCCCTCAATTTGTCTCAGCTGTTTGTCCTGCATACTCCTGAGAATGGGTTTGAGGAGATCCAAGTGTGACCTTAGCTAGTGAGTTGTTGTTTCTGGAGTGTGCTGCATTGTGATATGCAAGGAAGAAACTGGCGAACTTCTGATTCAGTGCTAGTATAGTGTTCCACTGACAGTTTTCGCATTGCGTATGTTAGACAAAGGACAAAACTTTCCACTAAAGTCATTTGTAGCTGGGTGCTACACTGCAGATGTAATGTGTCTTATTCCATTCATCTTCAGGAATCACTGAATCTGTTCTACAACAAACTGCTGCCCATTGTCACTGACTAAGTGTTCTGGAACACCCATCCTTGATAAGAGACTTCTAAACACATCAACAGTTTGTGAGATTGTGGCGGAGGCTATTGGGAACACCTCTGGCCACCTTGTAGCTGCATCCAATTCTACTATGAAATCTGTGCCCATGAATTGTCTGGAAAAATCTACATGAATCCTCTGCTAGGGCAATGCTGACTATTCCCGAGGATGGAGAGGCATTGCTCTGAGCATCTTCTGGATGGGTTGGCATTCCAAACAGTGCATGGTAAGCTGCTTGATCTGCTGATCTATCCTATGCCACCAGGTAAATCTTCAAACCAATATTATCATTTTAACCACACCTTGATGACTGGCATGTAGCTTTAGCTCCAACACTTTAGCTTAGCTTGGATAGTACAACTCTCAATCCCCTCTTAAGGCAACCTCCATCAAGAACAAGTTCATCTTGGTGCTGGCAAAAATGGGGGAAACTGGATTTTCTTCTGCACATTTCAGCCATTTTGGGTGGCCATGTAGACCTGAGACAGTGTGTACTCTTTCCTGGTTTCCCTTTGGATTATCTCTGTTGAAATAGCCCCATCTAGTCCATGCCAGTTTACTGTACTGTCTAGTTCCATCAACCTGAATGCACACCATAACACTCTACTGACCTCCAATCCATAAACTTATCCACTGGTCTATTAAGTGCTGAAATCAAACTCACATCCCCCACTTCTGCTGGTGGTTTGTTTCGCACTCACATCACTGTTAATGTTTCTTTACTGATAGATTCTCAACCTCTGATATCATGTATGCAACCTGTTTACTCCCTCACACCTTTCTGAAATAGTGGGGTTATATTTATAACTGCAGCAATTTCATGAAAATTACTACTAAACTGAAAATGCCATTTTTGTTAGGCTAATGGTGGAGCCGAATGAAGTAAATTGCAATTTGTGAGTTATCTCTTTCCCACCGCAATGTTCCAGCTGATTTGTGTATTCATAAAGGGAAACATTTTGTTTCAGAAAATTCTAGGTTGGGACGCAAGGAGACACAATCAGGCGGATACCCTGAGTTAAGAGATTAAGGGAGTTGCCCGAAGCAAGAATGTGGAGAGAGGAGATAATGTGAAAAGGACAATGAGGGCAAGGGTGCACAAGTTATTGCTCAGAGATGAGACTCTTGCTATTCTGTGCTATGACAATATTATATTCATTGCATTCATATTATTACACATTGATGTGTAGAAATTGGGTTCAACCCATTCTTGGTGCTGTACCACCAAAGAGGAATTACCAAACAAATAATTAAGCTGGAGCATTGTTGGTTTAAGAAATGTCAACTATAGTTTTCCTTCACTTGCAAAAGGTAAAACAAACATGAAGTTCATATTTACAGAGGGCAGCTATTTGCTGAACTTATAAGCACAATCTCACTCATGAGCTGCCTGCTGAAAGGGTATCAGTGCCAATAAAGTGCCCTGCTCAAGGCAACTACACAGGTTGCGACGGAGGTAAGGGGAAAAAATGAGGGGTAAAGTGGAGCAGGAGGGAGAATATGAAGGAACACCTACAGCAAGGGTTAAAATCAGGGAGGTAGGTGTTGCAATGGATCATTGACATTGCAAGCACCAGGGCCACAGATCACAGCCACATAAGCTGAAGTTCGCAGTTGTACAGATGGTGTGACCTTTCTAACTATTACATGTGTGTAAAAGGACAACACATGAACGATGCAACTGAGATCAAAGTGGAAGTGGGGGTGTAGAGGCATGTGGGTGGGGGATAAATCTTCTTCAAATCAAGTATTGTTTCGGACTTGTTTGATGATTTTCCCCTTGTTTAAGTATGGATGAACGATAAAGGCTGTAGTTTGCAAAATTTTTGATCCAATTTCTGCAGGTAATTCAAAACACATGTTGATGATATTATTACATGTCTAAATTACAACTTGAACTGATTCTTGTGCAGAGTGAATCACAACAAGAAAAGCCAGGTCCAATTTCCTGTTGGGTAGAACTTCAACATGTAATAATTTACTAACACTTCAAAGTATGTCAGGAATGTTTATTGTTACACATAAAAATTAGTTGTAAATGATTTCTTTTTCTAAAGCAATTCTAGTCAAGTCTTTCTCTGAAAGTCCAGAAGTACTTTGGCCAATGAATTATTTCTAAAGTCTAGTCACGGTAAGAAATGGTTATTATAAGAATAAAGGTTGTTAGCTGACAGACATTTTTTTTTCTAACCAATTTATTTCTCACCTGTTTCAAAGCAAGACAGTTTAGAATTGATATGTCACAAGTTCCCTGAATTGTATTTAGAAGTGGCAGTGTGTTGTCCAATAAGTCAATAGACTCAAAGGTAGGGTGCGTGTGTTGTTGTTATTATATCGAATGATTAGGCTGCCAAGTAAGCCTTATTTTCCAGGTATTAATGTTTTACATATATAGAATTTTAAGAGAAATTTCAAATCGGGTCAGGTAGGAAGTTTGATGGTAAGAGCAAGGCGCATATGATTAAAATGAGAAGAATGAAGGTTATTTCAGGAGGATATAAATTGGTAGATTGGGCAGAAAGATGCTAGAAGCCATTTAATACAGAGAAATGGGCAGTGTTATTACATTTAGAAGGAAAATAACTTGAGAACAAAGCTTGAATATGAGCCAAAAGGTCAAGAGAAATTTATAACAACTCTATCTTCATGTCAAGATTGATGAAACTCCAAAAGGTCTTCCTCTGAACCACCACTCACACAGTATCAATGTTATCTCCCGAACTACTGTAACCTATGTTTCAAGCAGTTATAAAATGAGACCAACTCCCAAGCCATTTTGATTTTAGTATCTATTTTTTATTGCTTGCTTTTAGCTGTATAATATTATTATGATGACCTGTAACACTGAACAAACACTTGAAACTTTTGGATAAAATTATTGAGAAGAATGTATCACAGAATATACTAAAATGAGACTTTTTGGTTTTGTAGTTCATGAAAAAACTATTGAAATCACTGAAGAATTACATTGTATAGATTCTTCATTTACTAAACTTTAAACATCAGTAACTCAACAGTCCTGATGCTAGTTTATCTTCTGACAATCCAAAGCCTTTTCTCCATGTACTATATAGAGTGTGTAGCAGAATACTCTCCACTTGCCCAAATCAGTTTGGCTCCAATACCATTCAAGAAACTCAAAAGATTTCAAACCAAGCAACCAGTTTAAGTAGTACTGATGCACTATCCTAAACACTGCAACTGTTGTATATGCCAAAGTGCACTGCAGCTATTGCCTGGAGTACTCTGAGAGCAGCTCCCAAATCAACAACTTGAACCATCAACACACACAAAATGCTGGAGGAGCTCAGCAGATCAGGCAGCATTGATGGGAATTAATAAATAGCTGAAGTTATGGGCCTGTATCAGGACTGGGAAAAAGGGGAGAAGATGTCAAGATAAGAAAGTGAGGGGAGGGGAAGGAGGACAAGCTAGAAGATGATAGTGAAGCCAGGGTGGGTGAGGAAGGGGGATGAATTCAGAAGCTCAAAGTGATAGGTGGAAAAGGTAAAGGACTGGAGAAGAAGGAATCTGATAGGAGAGGAGAGTGGACCATGGGAGAAAGGGAAGAAGGAGGAGCACCAGGGGGAGGTGATAGGCAAGTGAGGAGAAGAGGTCAGAGGCCAGAGTGGGGAATTGAAGACAAGAGAAGGAGGCAGGGAAAAATACTGGAAGTTGGAGTAATCAACGTTCATGCCATCAGGTTGGAGGCTACCTAAACTGAATATGAGGGGTGCTCCTTCAGCCTGAGAGTGGCCTCAGAGTAGACGTTTATGTGTGTTGCTCTGGATTTCCAGCATCTGCAGAATCACTTGTGTTTATTACTATCTCAACCATCATCTTATCCTAACCATCAAATTAAGCTCAGCCGGATATTGGAATATTCTATCCGCATTTTCCTCTGCAAGTTATACACTGTCCAGATTTGGAATATACTGAAGTTCCCTCACCATTGCTGAATGGCAATCACAGAGCTCCATCCAATATGACATTGTGAGAACCCCTTCATTGAAAGAACCAAAGTGAATCAAGAAGGCGGCTCGTCACCACCTTCTCATGGCCACCCTGGAAATAGGCCATGAACATTCAAAGTGCCAGTTCTGCTTCGACGCTAAAAAATGAATATATAAACATATATAAACACGTCTGGAATTTTTCCCTCTTCCCTCTGTCTAAATTGAGCCTTTTGCAGTTCATCTGTAGATATTTAGGAACACTTATTTCCTAAGCGTAAATAATTTCAGGACAGCCTAAAGTTCCACTGACTTCAGAATTTAATCAATTGAAAGATTTGAAACGGAAGTCTGACTTGATTAGAATAAAATATACCTTTAGTATATCAAAGACTGGAAATTGGTTTCCATAATTTTAATAGAGGTTGGAACAAGGAACAATATCATGACTAATGTTATCCTGAATGTGTAACAAAGAACAAATTAGATAAACCATGTTACATTTTAAGGATTTCAGTGCAATCTGTGACTTTATGCAACAGTTAGCATGATTCAAAGTAATTTTTAAGCCCAGACCATCATTTCCTCTGAGTAATATACTAGGCTGGCACAAGGATAACCAATTGGTTAATATATTACCCAACTTGTCCTTCTCTGTGCCTTATAAACAGGCTTTTGTTTTTTCTCCCAGTGGATTTCTGGTGACAAGCCAACATGAAAACATTAAACTGTTTCACTTAACATTGAGTATAGGGATGTCACTTCATCTGGTAATGCGATTACCTCACCTGGTTTGCAGCCCGTCGTGTTTTATTTCAACTGACACAAAGCTCATTTGATCTGACAGAAGTATGAATTGATTCTACCTGGCAAAAACTATATTTTGTGATTTTAGCTGCCACAAACATTTTGGAAAGCAACCTAAAAATGTCAATTGTTCAAGAGTGCAGAATTACACAAGTTTAGCACACTCAGTACAGTCAAAATGTACCTACAATTTGGTGCAATGCCAATATTAGAGAACAACACAATATCCTCCATGAACTTCAGTAGTGAAATAAAACCAGATATTTGGGGAGATGATTAGAAGTTTTTGTAGCCAGGTCAAACAGCCAATTTTTCCTTTTTTGTGTTTGGCTCAACAAAACAGAGCAATATCAATATACTGCATAGTTGTATTTTAAATAATTTTTTCAATAAATATGGTACAGCAAGAAAAGAAAATGCAGCGTAATTTCAACTTTGTACTTTTTGGCAGAAAATTTAATTCATGGGTTTTAGTAACAGTCTTTTGTGATGCTCAATTAAGGCTTTTGTTTTAACAAATCAGTTTTTCAGCACTAATCATGATATTTTGCTCCTTTCCAGGATCAAAGTAATTACTTTTTTTATCACCTTCCATGATCGAAGTAATTACATGCTTAAAGAAAAGGCAAACTGCTGGAGAAACTCAGTAGGTCATCTGGCAGTCAAGGGATGGTCAACATTGCAGGTCAAGACCTCCTGTTGTCCATCCCTTAATCTCCATAAATACTGCTTGACCCACCAGGCTATTTCAGTGTCTGCGGTACCTTGTGTCTATTTAAATAAATTGCTATTTTTGACCAGAGCCATTAAGAACTGGGAAGCCAATGGTGAGAAAAATTGATGCACTACTTCCACAGGTAGAATTCGAGATTATAGTAACGTTCATGAACACTTGATCTGCAATGACCTTAATGACCCAGTGATACAATCCATGATTAAAGTCATATCCTGATGGCTGAAATTAACTATCGCTTGGAAATTGTGACACCAAGTAAACTTAATTATAGATTCTAGATAGTGATCATCTCAGAATCATAACTGAGCCAATTATTTGTCTCCAGTTAAAGTGCACTGTTTAATTATGATGATCAGCCTCCAGTGGAAGTACACAAGTATGATAGCAGAACCAAGTGTAATGCCCTGGTTAAGATTTCTACTGCTATGTTGTGAGATGCCTGGAGTATCCCATCGGAAAGAGAGACCCTTTTCCGAGGAGTGCTTTGTGAGACAGAGGAATCCAAGAAGGGAAGTTCTACCTCTGTTTGGTGATGAGAATTCAGTGCCGTGAGAAAAGCAATATACCCAGTTACTACAGACAAGAGCTCCAATATTTATGTGCACACTTGGACTGGTTTAACTGTAAAGGGTCCTTCTATTTTTCATCTTCTTTCTCGGTTAAATGTTTGACAAAGTTGAAAATGGATAAATATATTTTCTTTATAACTTTAAGCTGGTGTATGATCTCTCATTTCTGGGCTACCAATAACTGTGTACGGGTAGTATTTACACAGAATTTGTTCAAATCAAGGTTTCTTTAAACAGAACATCCCAATGTTTCTGTTTGGTTGAACCTCAAATTATACCGACCCTAGATGTATATTCCTTATGAAAGGTGGCCTTCTCACTGTTGAATCACGTGACTCTGAGCAGAGTTAGCTAACGAGCTAAGTTGCTGTACAAGCCCTGGAGAGAGGGTTGTACAAGAGTATGCAGTATATGTACTTAAGACAGATGAAAAGGCTGGGTTCCTTCTCTTAAGAAGACAAGGTTGATAGATAATCTAATAGGGGCATTGGATACAAGAACTTGATATAGAGAAAACGTCTGTCCTTACAGAAGAATACAAAACTTGAGATAATTGTGCTTAATTTCAGTGGGGAACTCAAGGGAAATTTCTTGATCACAAAAATAGTTTGACTGGAATACACTACTTATTACAATGAGTAGTTATGATAAACCTCAAAGAAGAACCAGGTAAACAATAGGGGGATTGGTGCCTTTTATATTTTATTTTGTTCTCTACTAGTCTCATAGTCTAAGTAAGAGTTATAAAACCTTACTTGATTAACTGCATATTGTGTACTGTTTGTTATTTCCGGGTACTGATTTGACACAGGGGACACACTTCACGCAACATCCACCCAAATGGGAGATCTAAAGTTTGGCTAGGCAGGAGGGTTACCACCCCCGAGATCATGCTACGAGGCAAAGCGAGTGTTACAATGTGGTGGCTCATCCGGGGTTTGATTCTGTGGGATGTTGTGTGATCGCCTTGTTTAAATCAGTGCTGGTGTGCCTCCGTGGGATTGCGGTTAGTAATGTGTGCCTTTGTGGGATTGCGGTTCATAACGGGTTGAATGGGGTGGATAGTCGTACCCCGGATGGATTGTTAATTCGATTTTTGAGTATGGTCAAAGCTGTTGGCAAAGTTGAAATTGTAGCGCGAAAGTTCGATAAAATGGTGGGCTCAGACCTTGCTTTAGGGCAGACTAGTGCTGACGTCACGGAGGTGGGATTGCCAGTGTCTATTGGTGCCCCAGGTGAGGCGGGGCCATGGGCTGTCCATACTGTCAGGAGTGGGGGGAATGAGTGGTCGGATTTGGTATGTTTCATTAGTCCTCGTCCCCCAGTGAAGAGTGAGAATTCTAAGGTTCTGTCTGTTTTTGTTTCTTTAGCGAATAAATGTTCCAGCTATGGCAGGCTCTGCCTGGTTTGTGGAATAATGCCCACCGCTAAAGGGGTGGAGGTGTATGAGACGTGAGTGGAACAGACCTCTCAGTTGTCAGATGAGGGGCAGTGCTTGGATGACGAAAAGCGACAGAGACTGGGTGAGAGTTTGAATTGGCGGGCTGCTGACCTTGTTAGAATGGGCAGTTTCCATTACCCCGAAGTGACAGCTGCCAGTTGTCTGCAAGCGCGGGACAAGGCGTTTGGTTCGTCTGGGAGCGAAATGCAGCTCGGGGTGGGGTTTCAAAACATGTCAGGAGAATGGGGAAAAGCTTTCAGCGTATCTTTTTCAGTTGGAGAGACAGCTAAGTTGGTTGTGGCATCGGGGGGGAAGGGGGTAAGTCAGGTGGCTGAGGTGGGTAAGTTAGGGATGAATCAGATAGCCCCTCTCTCATTTGTTCAGCTGATCAGAGGGGTGTCAGGAAACTGAGAGGAGACCCAGTGGGGAAATGGCCTGGTGTCTCTGGGGGAACACGTTCCCAACAATGTACCAAGGAACTCCTGAAAGAAAAGGAGGACCCTATTCATGAGTGGGACCACACTCCGGTGTGTCGTTACGGATAGATGGAAGCTATGCTAAAGCCACCCTCGACACTCGGTCGCAGGTCAAGTTACTTTACCGTGCATTGGTATCCAAGGCATTTACCCTTGACACCATTCAGGTCGCTGGAGTGTTGGGGTATCAGTGCTGGTGATTATCCATACGACGGTTATCGGTCAATGAAACTGGAGTTCTCGGAGACTGATATGTGGGTGTCTGAGGGTCGGGAATCGTTAGTGCTGATGTGTCCGGACACTGTTGAGACGGGCAGTGTTTTGATTCTGGAGGGGACCAACACCCCACTTGTGAGGAGGCTCATGGGGGCCTGTAAGAAGAAGGCCGGTAAGAACTGTTTGGGGACATTGTCCATGCACACAGTGTTTCGAGCTGCTTTTGAGGATGTGTGTGGCAGCAGCGGGCTGGGCACCGAATTTAAACGTGTGGTTCACCCAGTCGAAGTCAATGGTGGTATGGCCTGGCAAAGTAGCGACAGTGATGGGGACTCTGAAATTTCCTGGAGTGTCTGAAAGAGAAGCCCTCATAGTTGATGTTCCAGAATACCATGAAGGGGGAGAAGTTGACCGCTGAGGACACCCTGTTTGGGGAGAGATCGCGGCGATTAGCCCCTGCAGATGTGGAGGCTGCGCGGCAGCATTTGTGTGAGTTGAAGGAAACGGGGATCATTGCTGGGTTTTGAAGCCTCTATGCATCCCCACTAGTAGTGGTCAGGAAGAAGAAAGGGGAGGTACACATGTGTGTGGACTATAGGACTCTGAACAGGCGCGTCGTCCCTGGCCAGTATGCGGTCCTGAGAGTCGAAGACGCGCTGGTCTGTCTGAGTGGTGCGAAGTGGTTTAATGTACTGGATCTGAGGAATGGATGTTACCAGATCCTGATGAGTGAGGCCCACAAAGAGAAGACGGCAGATATATGTCCCCTGGGATTCTTTCAGTCCGAAAAGATGCCCCTGGGCATAGCTGGAGCCCCTGCAACCTTCCAGCGAGACATTGGGAAGACAAGGAGGAGGAAAAAGGGACTGGAGGTTGGAGAATATTTAAGCCCGTCGGAGCTTTTTGGACAGAAGTGGGATGTAAAATGTGAGGAAGCTTTTCAGTCGCTAAAGGATTTGCTGCTCCAGGTGCTGGTGCTGGTTTCTGCGGACAGCCGAGACTGTTTAGGGGGTGTCCCGTATCAGGATCAAGGCACCGGGTTGAGGCCTGTGGAGTTTGTCCCTCCCCGAGAGAAATTACCTAACGCACAAGTTGAGCTTCCTGGTGTTGGAATGGGCAGTAGTGGATGAGCTTAGTGACTCTTTCTACGGGGCCAAGTTTGAGGTGCGGATGGCCAGCAATCCCCTGGCTCATATCATGACCTCGGTGAAATTGGATGCCATGGGCCATCCGAGGGCAGCAGCATTGTCCACCTATGATTTCAGCCTGAAGTACCGGCCAGGGAGCCGGAACCTTGATGTGGATGTTTCGTCACAACGGATGCCTGAGGGGCTGGACAGGGACGAGAAGTGGGAGACTCGGGCTGACACTGAGAGCGTCATTGTACGCAGCAGCTGAAGCTGAACCTGGAGCTGGAAACCCAGGTCACCGATATGAATGACAGACTGCTGAGGGAGGAGATTTGCACCGCTGAAGTGAACGGTCAGAAATGCAGACTGGAGACTGAGTTCCACAACCTTGGGACAAACATTGAAGAATTGGAGTCCACGCGCGTCGAAGTGGGGATGGAGAAACAGAATTCAGAGCAGAAACTGCGGTCACTTACTGATAAATTAAACCAGAGAGATGAAACAGTAACCAATCTTCCAAAGGATAAGCAGAAACTGGAGAAATTGATCCACAACAGATTGAAAGACTTGCAAGTTGGGAGGACAAACTGTCTGACTGAGGCCAACAGAAAACTGAGAGCACAGGGAGGGGAGTCTGAATACGATTCAGAGGAGGTGAAGCATTTGTGGACAGATCTCGGAAGAGGGAAGCGGAAGCTTGAAGGAGACCTGAAGATGACCATTGACAGCCTAAATGAAATGGAAAAACTAAAAGTTGACCTGGAAGAAGTCATTAAGAAGAAAGACCTGGAGATAAGTTCAGTGAACAACTAAACTGGAGGATGAACAATCTTTAACTGCTGCTCTTCAGAGGAAGATTAAAGAATATCAGGCCTGGTTGAGGAACTGGAGGAGGGTGAAAAGGCTGCAGAAGCAGCCCAGGCCAAGTGCTCCAGCTTGGAGAAAACGGAACAGCAGCTACAAATCGAAAAAAGGGAGAAGAATGCGGATTCGAAGGATGATGAGACGGAGATGTGGTACATGCTGCCTTTTGCTAACTTCCCCTTGTTTGAGGAAGAGACTCCTGGCCCTTCTCCCACTGAGTCAGGGGAGATGAGGAGGGCTAGCTGTGGGCAGCCTGGGTTACTGCAGGACCTGACGGAGAGACAGCCGGGCCTGAACATGAGACAGGGGGCTGCGAGTTGCAGGGAGGCATGAGTGATAGATTGAGAGAGGATTTGGCAAGCAGACCCGAAGTATTCCCAGTAGTGTCCGAGCCTGAAGGTTAGGTGAGGGGGTACAGAGGTCTTAGAGGATTATGAAACTCCCGGATAGGTTGGCCTATGTAGCACCTGGGGAACAGGGCGTGAGGTCTATTGTTCGGACAGCTATGTCACTGTTGGTACCTGGATTGAGTTTTTGTGTTTGCAGGAAGGGTTGGCGAATTATCTTGACGTCATGAGGACATGACTAAATTTGGTGGGGGAGAGTGTAAGGGTTTCTCTTTTATGTTAACTGCTAAGGCTAATAAAATGGCTTCTCAGTCGTGTTATAATAAAATGGCTTCTCTGTAATGTTATCTGCTGAGTTAATGGGTTCTCTGTAGCAGCATGTTTGGGTTATAGGTAGAGATAACGAGACTTTGGAATTCAGTTGCTAACCAATAGGCGAGATATTATTCTTTCCTGTTTGTGTGAAAGCTATTGGTTTTCTCAGGCTTTGGGGAGAAGGCGCGAGGCGAATGAAGAGACGAGATGCAACTTGAGTCGGTGGGCTGCCTGACCCTCCGGGCTCTGGCGGGAGCTGAGGGTTGACGACGATCAAAGGAGGAATCAGCGAAGGAAAACCGTGAGCTCCAACGATTGTGCACGAACTGATTAAATAAATTCTTGGCACCTTTTATACTATATTTTGTTCTCTACTAGTCTCATAGTCCAAGTAAGAGTTAGAATATCTTACTTGTTTAACCGCGTATTGTGTACTGTTTGTTATTTCGGGGTACTGATTTGACACAGGGGATACTTCACGCAGCATCCACCCAAATGGGAGTTCTAAAGTTTGGCCAGGCATGGGGGTTGCCACCCCCAAGATCATGCCACTAGGCAAAGTGGGAGTTACTTAAAAAAAATGTATGGAAGTAACAGTAAAAGTAATTTAAAAGGAGTAGGAGGAGAGTTATCTTACACAGAAAAATCTACAAGGATCAGTTGGCCAACGAACACCTTTCTTGGTTGTAGACTTAGTGTAACTTTGCTTTACACTAATCAGATATTTTGATCTGTGTACTTGTAAGAGATCTTGCAAAAATTGCACAAGCTGTAAATTTTAAAATAAAACAAGGAATGTGTGGGATATGCAGCTGTTCAAGCAGTGTCTAAAAACTGTCACTTAATTTTCTCTTTGTCCATGCTACCTGATCTGCTGAGCATGCCCAGCAAATTTTTATTTATTTTTCTAACCAATTCCATGTTTCCAAACTTTTCTAGCAAGATTCCACTGAAATAAACCAATTAATATGTATACACTGCAGCAACTTAGTGAAAATTGCAGGAAGATGAAACAGGAGATGTCACTTTCGTGTGGCTAATGGTAGCAGTGCAAAAGCCAATAGTAAATCAGGTTGAATTGTAATTCATCAGTTATACATCTCACCAGAAAGTGCAGGCTGATTTTTGTGCTAGTAAAGATACCTTGATTGGTACTGTACGTACGCACAGTAAGGCAGGTAACCCGAATGGAGAAAGTAGATCAAAGCAAAATAAACAATTTGAAAAAGAGGTGATAACTTTAAAGGAAGAAGAGGACATGTGTTCACAGTGCACAAATCATTGCTCGGAACAGAATTACTTGCTATCGTGTGCTGTTACAATATTATACTCATTGCATATCTGTAATCCCTATCATTAAAATATAAGCTTTTCACATTGAAACCTAGAAATTGGATTCCACTCATTCTTGGAAAGGTCATTAAACAAAATTGAGAACTAGAATATGCTCACTTTAAAAATCACTCTTGTGGTTTCTTCCCATCTATAAGCTGTTGAACATGAATGGCACAGATGGTAGCTGGTAGCTGCACTTGTAGCAACCACTCCTCATGTGTTATACACTGAGAAACACAACAGCCAAATTATTGAGGGGAGAGTGAGGGAGGAGGAGGAAGCCAAGGAAAAGGCTAAAATTGCGAAAAGGGGTGAAGTGATGAAATGGACACCCAGCAATCTGGAACGACCGGGCTGAGCTGCAGGTGTGCAGTCTGAACGCTGCCACTATAAATATCAGGCCTCAGATCACAGCCACATACAATTGCTGTGATCTTTCTCACAAAGGGGCACTACATAAAAATTAGTATGGGATGTATAGTCAAGATGTAACTAACCTTTAAATTCAAAGATTCAAAGTATATGCAATATACAACCCTGAGATTTGTCTTTCCACAGTGAGCCACAAAACAAAGAAACACCATGGAATCCATTCAAAGGAATCATCAAAAAATAATAAATTGTACCAACAGCAAAAGATGAGCAAAACACACAGAGTATAAAATATTGCAGATTCATTGAAACAGTCTAGGAATGTTCAGTTTAGCTCAGTTCAGCTCAATTTAGTGCTGTGTTATTTGTTGACCACAGGCCACAGAGCCAGTTGGTTCTGACTTATACATATCTTCTGACTGACTTCCTGACTTATATCATGTCTCATGACACGATTTTCTTGTTGTGAATGAACAAATGTCTGTGAGTTAACAACAAAAATCCTATGCCACGTGCCTTTGTTTTGATATTCATTTGGAAACATCCACCTTCTGTACTGCTGATGCCATTACATGTGCAAAGTGCAAGAAGTGATACTTGCACTGAGATGATTTGCAACATTTCATGTTTTATTGAGGGGGATCAATAAATGCAATAAGTGCTTCCATTAAGCTAATTTCACATAAAAAGGAGCATAATTTGTTTCCATCCATTTTCAAATCAAGAACCTTTTTGCATTCTCAGAACATCCAAAAACGTTTCATAGCCAATGAAATTCGAATCAATTTCTTTTTAAGGTGCGTAATGGTTATTGCAAGAAAACAAGATTGTTATTTAAGAGAGATTTCTTTTTGAATTAATTCACCTCTCTGCAGTTTAGAGACAAGTCAATTTAATATCAATGTGGCTTTCGGGTTCCAGAGGCTACAACCAGTGTTAAAAATAATAATGGTGAGGAAGTTTGTCTAAGTTTGTTCAGCAGAGCATCAGCAGATGGTATTAATCCTGAACACTGAAAAGCAAAGCATTTTGGGAAACCAGCTAAGGGTAGGACATATAAAGTAAATGGTACAGCACTAAGGAATGTTGACAAACAGGACAAAACTTGAATATGTGTTAGATGATCAACAGAACTTTATAACAATAAAATCTTCACATCGTGTTTGATGGAATTCTGAAGGGTTGGGTCCTGAAGAATCACCTGCACAGCATCAATTTTAATTCCTGGGCTACAGTACCTTATGTTTCAAGCAGCTACAAAGTGAGATTGACTCCCAAGTCATTTTGATTTTAGTATTTGCTTTTTATTACTTGCTTTTAGCTGAACAAAATTATTACCATGACCGTTATCATTGAACAAACACATGTAGCCTTTGGTTACAATGTATTGAGAAGAATGTACTGTAGGATGTGCTAAACTAAGATTCTTTGTTTTGTATTTTATTATGAAATACCTAAATAACTAAAGAATAATAATGTACAGAATAACATACACAAAATGCTGGAGGAACTCAGCAGGCCATCAGCATCTGCGGAAAAGAGTACAGTCTACGTTTTGGGCCGAGACTTGGGCCAACTGTACACCTTTCCATAGATGCTGCCCAGCCTGCTGAGTTCCTCCAGCATTTTGTGTGTGTTACTTGGATTTCCAGCATCTGCAGATTTTCTGTTTTTGAAATGTACAGATTCTTCATTTTGTTTGGGCTTCCCAAACAATTGGCTTGTGAACTTAGATGCTCCAAATTTGTTGGCAGTGTTTTTTTCAATCTCTAATTGATTTTCAGAGTTTAGTAGCAAAGAACAAATTTGTGACTATTTCTCTCTTGAAATCCAATCCAGATTTCTACTCACTATTAATCTATATTCAACCAGCAACATGTGATGGAAGATGTCAACAGTTCAATCAGGAGTCACTTAATTTCTAATAATTTGTTCACTGTGTTCAATCTGGTTCATAGTTTGGGTATCCTGAAGCAGTTGATTCAGCTCTTAACAACACAGCATTTTTGCATTATTTACAATGTATATCAGGAATCCAATGGAAAATTTCCCACCTCCGTAGGTGAGGACAATTCCAACAAACTCAATGTAGACAACACAGATGTTTTAATTAACATCCATTCATGACCCTAACACACATTCATGCAATTTCTGCTTCACTAATGCAGCATACGTATGTGTTGTGTGCACCATCCACAAAATGCACTGCCTTTTCTTACCCAGGCTCCAACAGTAACTCCCAAACCTGCAAGCTCTGCCACCAAGAAGGATATAAGCATCAGGTCACTCATCATTCTGATTCGGAAATATTTTGCCATTTATTCAGCATATTGGTCTAAATCTTTGAGCTCCCCATCCAAAGAACTGAGAACTGCCTTCACATGAAAAATCTTGCACCATGTTAAGACAATTAGGGATTATGAAATAAACGTTGTTCCTTTCCACTTATGCTCACAGTCTATAAATAAATACTGTATATATAAGAAAATCTTAAACTTGGCCAGCAGAACATGCATCAGGTTATGCCTAGCAGGGGAAATGAGATGAACAGAGAGAGATGGCAGCATGGAACCAAAGTAAGCCTCAGCTTGCTTACTTTAGTTGTGTCATTTTAAAATTATATATGTTTAATTGCTTAATTGTTTCAGAATATTCAAAATGTATTTAATTTCAAAGCCCATTTGACTTTGTTAATTGTTCAGATCCTTTTTAATAGCTTTGTATTGGTTTTGAATGTTTTTGCACATCAGAACCATACAAAATATTTGTACTGTCTTCATACCCTGCTTAGCCAGAGAGATAGGCAGATAGGCTTTCATGTCAATGCTGGCATTTGTGGCTCACAGGCATCCTGCCTAAAGGAGAAGATGTTTGTCAATCATCGTTTTGAACTGCTGAAATCCTTGTGGTGAAGGATGTTTCACAACAAGCTTGTTTAAGGGACCTAGCACTTTGACCCAATCATAAAGAAGGAAAGGCTACCTACTTCCATGTCAGAAGGTGTGAAACTCAGCAATTTAGATGAGTAGTTCTCAAGCTTTTTCACCTCATGGCCCACTTATGACTTTTATTTGTGACCCCACCCTCTACCAACTCTCCATGAGTTGCTAATGTTTTTTCTGGTCAACTGTACTAATTATTCTGATATACGGTCAATACGTATGTTTTAGCAGGTTATTGGTATTATAATATGTTAAGTATAATGTTACAGGTGTATATGAATAATAAAACTATTTTAAAGCTCTGAATAGGATACTTCATTTATAATATATAATATTCCTCCAACCAGCAATAAAAAGCACTTAATATTGTTACTTTGGGCTTTATAGGCAGTATTTTATAAAAATAAATTAATTTTTTTAAGCAAATATGTTTTAAAAATGTTATATATGCAAATTCTGTGTGGCAATAAAGAACATGTACTCACCAAGGAAAGCAAATTAAAGTTCCTTTCATAATATGATACACATCAGATTTAATAGTTGTACTGGTACATAGTGATGCAATTTGGCCGTTTCTGTCAGATGTCCACACTACCATCTTCCTGTCACGTTTTACAATATTATAACATGCACAGGTCAGTGGAAGGCAAACAGAACCAGCCTCTTGCTGAATACTCGCTGACTGGCCTTGCTGCAGAGAGCCTGGTCCATCTGTAGTTTGTGATTTGGGATGGACGTGGAGTGGAGCTGAGCAGGCTGTCCTGCAGGGTGCGAATGGTGATTTGTGCATGGTCAAGCAGGAGCAGAGATAATTAATGATTGACGTGTGTCGCCCCTCCCCCTACCACAAACACGCACAGGCTAACTGTTTTGCTGACTCACTTGCATCATCTACCATATTTTCCTATTAATTTCTTTCAGAGTTCCCAGGAAATTACATATATTCAATTTTTTTAAATTTGTGTATATTTTAGTAATATTTCATTAAAACAGTAAACTTATCCTGGCCCATTCAGAAGATCCTGTGACCCCCAGTTTCTTGTTTTTTTTACTAGTGACTACTACGAAATCCAGCATGGCCCCCATTGAGCACCATTGACTTAGAGGATAGGTTGCCTTCTCTGAGGCCTATTGTCCTTTCTTCTTTGGATACTGGAAGTCAAAGATGTAGCAATCATTGTTGACGAGGCTTTGGTGAGTTCTTGTATCATAACCTCCAGATGATCCACACCCAGCTTGGAAAACTATAAAAGAAATTTACTCCAGGTGGAAATAAAAAGTAAACCGGCTTTCAACAGAAATTTACAGTAATAGCGCCTGATCATACAAAGATCTGAAAATAACCAGCCTGGATGATTAAGAATTTTGTAGTCAGTATGTCTCTAATGTACAGGTAATGTCTACACAGAGCTGAATATACAGCTTGGAAATTACAGAAGAGTAGGACAGGAATTAGGGCACACAATTTTTTTGTAGAAAGGAGCAAAGAAGGACAGAAGAAGGGAAGGAATTTCCTGGCCTCAGAATTTCTTAAATATCTTTTCCATCCAATAAAATGCCTTTCGAATGTAGTCACTCCGGTAACATTGGGAAGTAGGAGAGCATCTTCATGGCATAGTTTAGCTATCAAAAGAACAAAATGAAAGGGGTTGCCAACTGTAGAAAAATGGTAAGTGATTGATTTATTTTATTTATTATTGAAAGTTTAGAATTAATTATTATTTTAAGGTATTTCTAATCAAATTAACAAATAAACTCTTCTCAGGCTTCCAGCTGGGTACAGGTATCGATTTTAATCGACATTTTGATGTCAAGCTCTGCCATCTTCATCAGTGATGATGCCAAGGCATGTCTAGTCCGGTGGTACTTATACCCCCATCGTCTGTCCCTTCTGATTGGTTAGTCCTCATCTAATCAGGTTTCTGCTGTCCCACCTTGTTTATAATCGAATTCCAGTCCTTACTTACAGCAGGACCTTTGTCTTTGTAAAAATTCTTTTTCTCTGGTTTTATTTCAATGGCTTCCTTCACCAGGCAGTCCCAAAGCCATTGGTGTGACACTGTAGTTTTGCATCGTTGAGGTCAATCCTATGGCCATTGCGAATGTGATGTTCTGCTACCACCGATTTCTCTGGGTAACCTAAACACATACACCCCATGCTCCTTGATGCAGGTTTCCACCCTGCGTCCCGTCTGGCTGATATATGCTGCTTTGCATTCACAGGGAATCCTGTAAATGCCAGCCGTCCTGGATCCAGGTAATTTTAGACCCACATAAGCGATGATTTGAGCTTCCTTACCGGTTTGCAGATGGTATTAATCTGGTATTTTTTCAGGATCCTGGCGATCCTCCCAGAAACCTTTGAAATATTGGGAAGACAGGCAGTAACGACTGGATCATCCTCATTGTTAGGTTTCCTGGTTTTTCTGTTTGCCCTTTCAAGGGCCTGATTCATTTTACTTTCACCTTGTAGCCAACCTGAAGGAATGTTGTACATAACCATCTTATTTCCTCGTCGATTCTCTCCAGGTCCAAAATAGTTTTTACATGGTTAATCAAAGTAGGATGAACCGCTTTACATTGGGAAGCATGATGGTGGCTGTTACTATTGAGGTATAAGTCCATGTGAGTGGGTTTCCAATAGATACCATGCCCGAGGCTACCATTCAGTTTCTGTTGTTTTGAATGTCCTGGAACAGGAGGCAACCATTCTTCTCCATCTCCATGGTAAATTGAATGTTTGGATGTTTACTTTTCAGATGGTCGCGGAACTGTTGGAGTGCCTGGAGTCCATGAGGCCACACAACAAAGTTGTCATCATTGTATCTGAAGAAGCCTTTGGGCATAAGGGCGATGAACTCAGAGTCCTCCCCTTAAGGTCCTCCATGTAGAAATTAGTAATAGCCGGCGACAAGGGCAAGCCCATGGCAACTCTGTCCAATTGCTCATTGTAGTTCCCCTTATAGAGGAAGTATGTCGCAATAAGGGTGTGTTCAAAAAGGTCAATGGTACCCTTATCAAACCTTGACTGCAGAAGGACCAAGCTATCCTTAAGGGGAACTCTTATGAACAGAGGCATCATGCCAAACTGACCATTATGTCTCGGGGGTCAGCTGGATGTTAGCTATTATTTTTTATGAAGTCAGTCAAAGTCGTGATGTGATGCTTACAGCCCCCAACAAAGGGAGACAGCATGGTCATTAAATGCCTAGCAAAGTAGTAGGTCAGAGAATCTATTGCCTCAGAGAGGAATCTCCCTTGTGTATCTTAGAGAGCCTGCAACGTCTTGGTGGTACCAGCGCCTGAGGTAGAAGTGTCTGTTGGCAGTAAAGTGAAGGTCATCCTCACAATCAAATCCATGGGATCCTGGTATAGAACACCATAGGCAGGATCGTCTAGAATCTGTTGGACTTTCCTGTGGTATTCCACTAAGGACATCAGATTAATATATTTAATCAAATTAATATCTTTATTTTACTTTTTAAATTTATTAACTCTTACCTTATTTAATTACTTCCATTGATCTGAACAACCTGATTATCAGGAGCTATTAAGATCAATTCTAAAGAATGGAGGCAAATATCAAAGGCTATCACATTATCCATGAGATGACCTCAGGAAAGGAGGCCTGGGACTGGTTTGAAATATGGCACCCCACTCCTCCTTGTGGATTTGGAGGGTCAGCTCAGTTAGCCCCTCATCTCTGGAACAGATGAGTGCAGATAGATGGACAGACATTACAAGTGGAGCAATCAAACAAAATGCTGGATCAAGAATGAATCTACCAAGAGAGCTAATAGATGATGTGGGGAGAAGGTTGATAAGAGGAAGTAGAAGACCAAAGTAAACTCATCAATTTGAGCATGTCATCTGCTCAGTAATTAAAAGTGTGAAAACAAAATTATAAAAGGGATTTCTAATTAAATTAACAGAGATGAGAATATTGTATGTTGGAGGTCACAGAACAAGGAAACATAAGCTAATAGATTTATCATTGGAAAAACTAGAAGGGACCCATAAGATCTCCAGGTAAGTGCATGAAGAGAAGCAACTACTGAGATTATGAGCTACTATTTGTGTGAGAATTAAAACAAATTCTTGCTAGAGACTACACTACTAAAAGAAATGGATGCTGTGCTCTGAAATGGATAGAATCCGATTCTGAAATATCATTAAGCTGGTGCTGGAAATTGGGAGATAAAAGAACCAGCCAAAGTAATAGTCAGAGATAGAGTGATATTGGGAGGAAAGGCTATTCCAGCTGGAATTTTCATCCAACTTATTACATGCCTGTTAATCTTCAATCATGAAAATATTACTGGAAATGAACAGATAGTGACTTTTCCCTTATCATGGTTCTGCATTTAAAAATGCTGTCAATAATTTGCCAGAGGTGTATGGAAGTTACATCCCATTAAAAGTCTAAAACAACTGCAATATACTTTAACTTTGTGACTAAGTTTGTAACTTGGAGCAAATGATATTGACTCTTATTTGTAATCAGTCTTTGATTGCTGGAAAGTTTCCCAATAAAATCAAAATAACCAAGGTCATTCCAATATACAAAGTTGGAGATAAACATGTATTTTCAAATTATAGACTAGTTTCTTTGCTCTCATAGTTTTCCAAAATATTGAAAGAATATTTGTAAGGAAGTTAAATGATTTCATAACTAAATGTAACATACTCTGTGAACAGCAAGATGGTTTCAGAAAAACAGAACCACTACAATAGCATGAATAGATTTCATAGAAGAAATATCAAACGTTATAGAAAGAAATGAATACACAGTGGGAATATTACTTGATCTAAAAATAGCATTTGACACCATTGATCATCAATTATTATTAACAAAATTAGAAAGATATGGTATTAGAGGGGTAGCACATGACTGGTTAAGTAGTTATTTGGAAGACCGGTATCAGTATGTACATAGAAACAACTCAAATTCAAAACTTTTGAGGGTAACTTGTGGGGTTCCACGTGGTTCAGTGTTTGGTCCATTGCTGTTCAATTTGTATTTAAACGATATATGTATGGTCTCTCGGACATTAAAATGTATATTATCTGCTAATGATACAACTATATTTTGTGATGGGGAACATCTGAAGTAACTTTTGGATACAGCGGAGAAAGAACTAAAAATTATAAAGAAATGGTTTGATACTAACAAATTATTACTGCATCTAAGTAAAACTAAATTCATAATATTTAGAAACCGTGTACCAAACTCATATAGTAAACTTAGAATAAATGATGTTGAAATTGACAAGGTATCTGAAACAAAATTTTTAGGAGTGGTAATAGATAATAAATTAAGCTAGAAACCACCTATAAATTATGTCAAAGCAAAAATGTCAAAATCTATTGCAATACTGTACAAAGCGCAAGATTTCTTGAATCAGGAATCTTTGTATACATTATACTGTTCATTTACAGTCCCATATATGACTTACTGTGTAGTGGTATGGGGAAATACTTACAAAACAAATACAAACTCAATTTTTCTACTCCAAAAGAAAGTCATACGAATTGTAAATAGGACAAGTTAATATGAGCCAACCAATCCACTATTTATTTAACTAAACACTTTAAAATTCAGAGATTTCATTGATTTTAAAATAATACAAATTATGCATAAAGTAAAAAATGGACAGCTACCACAAAGCATCCAAAGGTTGTTTAAAATGAGAGAAAGTCAACATGATTTGAGAGGAATATGTACATATCAAAAACAAAGGATAAGAACAAATGTAAAAAAATTATTGTATTTCAGTCAGAGGGGTGAATCTATTGAACAGTTGTAGTGAGAATTTAGAAACATGTACCACAATTAACAAGTTTTAAAAATTATTTTAAAATAATTTAATGAACAAATATAAAATACATAATTTAAAATGAATGGGAGTAATGTAATTAAATGATACTTGAAATTGGATTTTGTGTTAAAAGATTATGTATTTTTTTGTTTTGATGTGATGATTGATGCCAAATATGTTGTTGTATGAGTAAGAGGGGTAGGCGTAATAAGCTTTAGCTTCAGCCTACACCCTTTCGGTCTGTTTCAAAGAATATCTATGTTTTTTTGTTGTAATTTTGTCCTATGAAATCATCATTGAAAATTATGCTTTTTGTTATGTTTGTACGGACCGAAATAAATTTCATTCATTCATATTCAGAACTCTTTTCCAGCCTCAAATTCACTAGAAATAATTGAGTACTTTGGCTCATTGGTGATGTGAGCATAGGAGGACAGCAGGCTTTTCAGCCCCTTGGAGCCTATTCCAACAAGAATGAGATCAAGGCCGATCTGTATTCTTAACTCAGTGAACCTGCCATGGACTAACTGCTGCTATATCTGTATCTATCAAGCTCATATATTGGATAAATCTGGTCAGAAACAAGTGAGCAACTTTATTCACTTGTAAGAGATGGGTAGGATGTTAAATCTTAAAACTAGCAGAGTCAATCTATCATGAAAATATACTGAGGACTGAAGGACAACACATAGTTAGGGCAATTATTCAAGTTTCAATATTCAGGTGGTTCATTCCTTTATTGAATGTACCTCAGGACTTTTGCCAATTCTCCATTTTTAACACTGTCTACCTGTATTTATTAGATCTTGAGAAATTCTGTATTTAATAGGATTAGCACTTCCAGACTTCCCAAAGCAGTATGCGTTCATCTGTTTTTCTTGTTGAACCATCATGTCACATATATTAATTCCAATTTTACTCTCACCAGCACACCCATCCCTCTATTTTCATCATCCCTGATCCTCCAAACATGATGTACTGAAGGCCTTCTAATTCTCTCTACTTGAGGACTATATTTCTTTCCTGCTTGGAAATCCCATTCCAATTAATGTGAAAACCAATGATACTCTGGAATCAATTCCTCATCTTTCTATCCATTAAAAATGATTCCTCCAATGAATGTACAACTTGCTACACTCCAAATCAGGTCCTATAAATATACTGAAAATAGATGCTTTGGAGACTGGGTTCCAGTCCAGTTTAGACTGACAGGATGAAAGTCTTCAGCTACGAGCTGAAGGTTTCGAGAACAGTTATCCATCATATGAACCATAAGGCCATAACTGAAATCCAAAGTTTTGCAGCAGTATGATTCAAGGAATCATTAAAGTAACTGGTGTGAGAAAATAAGGTATGTCTGATTGAAGAAATAGCTTAAGGTATTTGGTACACATAATACTTGATCTGAACATTTTCCATTGTGACATAAAGTATAAAAGAAATGTATAACATTTTCTGTATATTCATGTGGGAATATAGGAAACCACATTTTTGTTTGTTTACATTTTTATTTTCTTTCAAAGTTCAAATTAAATTTATTATCAAAGTACATATACTGTATGTCACCATACACAACCCTGAGATTCATTTTCTTGTGGGCATACTCGATAAATTTGTAGAATAATAACCATAATAGAATAAATGAAAGACCGCAACAACTTGGGCGTTCACCAGTGTGCAAAAGACAACAAATCGTACAAATACAGAAGGAATAAAAAATAACAATAATAAATAAATAAGCAATAAATATTGAGAACATGAGAAGAAGAGTCCTTGAAAGTGAGTCTATTGATTGTGGGAAAATTTCACTGATGTGGCAAATTAAGTTGAGTGAAGTTATTCCCTTTGGTTCAAGAACCTGATGTTTGAAGGTTAATAACTGTTCCTGAACCTGGCAGTGTGAGTCCTGGTGTTCCTGTACCTTCTTCCTGATGGCAGCAGCAAGAAGAGAGCATGTCCTGAGTGATGGGAGTCCTGATGATGGATGCTGCTTTCCTTCAATGGCATTTCATGCAGATGTGCTCAATGGTTGGGAGGGCTTTACCCATGATAGACTGGGCTGCATCCACTCCAAACTATCTCCAAAGTAATACAAAATTGGCAAGTACAATTCCACTCACAAATTAAACATAAGAGGACAATTTTTCTGTTTTTGCACTAGAGTGCAATAATCCACCTAGCGAGCTCTCTGATGATTCATATATTCATTTAAAAGGATGTATAATTAAACAGTTGTGTGTTAGGTGTATGATCCAACCCACGCACATGGTTGATGGGGTTTATTTATTTTATTTTATATAGAGATACCACATGATAACAAGGTGTTCTGGTCCAACAGCCCGCAACACCCAATTACACCCATGTGACCAACTAACCTACTAACCTGTACATCTTTGGAATATGGGGAGAAACTGGAGCATTTGGAGGAAATCCACATGATCACAGGAAAACATGGACATTCCAAGCAGACAGCGGTGGCAGTTGAACCCAGATTGCTGGTGCTATAATAGTGTTATGCTAACAGCTACACCACCATGCTGCCCAACGGTAGCGAGGTATTTGCATAATGCCATTCACACCCAATGCCCGGTTCCAAACCTGATTTAATGGCCGAACACTGTAAAATGGCCACCTGATAGTCCTTGTAATGCCCCCAAAACACTTACTATCGCAGCTGTTTTAACCTTGCAGAGTACTTTCACAGAGAAGTCAGTAATGTAGGAGACCCAAAGATATTTACAGGCTGTTTTTTGTCAGAGCCTACAGAAATTTTTACTTCAGGTCACAATGGGCAAAATCCATGCCTGAAATGGCTGCAACTCCACAACACGTAAGATTTCAAGCTGGAAAAGTCCAGGAAAACAAGTGTGCTCCTGCAGCAATGTTACCTTTAATTATTGCCTACCCTTCCCATTCAGTTTGTGACATGTCTATCCTCTGCAAGCTAAAAATACAACAATTCTTTCAGACTTGAGATAGGTTTCCAATTATGGGAATAAATTTAAGTTTTGGAAGTTAGTGATTCCCTAATCAACAACTCCATGAGGGCTTCCTTCCTGACTCAAACCCCAAATGCTGTTGGCACACTTGCACTTAAATGCAAGGCAATACAGAATTTTTGAAATCCAGAATAATTTTGCTATACACAACAACCAGAAGAAATCTAAATTGAAGCACACGTAGAAAATGAAAGCCACTTTATCAGAAGGGAAATGCATATCATACATTGGCTAGGTATGGTCGTCTTCCAGATCAGACAGACAGACAGATAAAACATGGCTGTCAGCCAGCAACTATTTCACTTCACATCCTTGTTCTCCTGCTGATATCCCACCTCCAGTTGAGATGATTCTCCTTCTTGGGCCTTCAATGCAGTGAAGGTGAGCACCAAGCAAAGCATTGCCACAATTATTAAGATGCAGAACTCAAATTGATTGCTAAAATCATACACTCATTTGGTATCTGTCATGACTTGCTGAAGAAAAGTCAAACCAGCTCCAGACTTTTGCTAATTTAGAAATTCACGTGGAAATCTGTATACATAATTACAGAAATTACAGAACCATAAACCACAGAGAAAAAAGAACTTTCAGTCCATTGTACTTCTGTTGAGTTGTTATGGTACTGAGTTTGCTGAACACGAAGATCTAAATTCAAATGTGGATCTGAAGCCTTATGTGATATTGATAGCTATGGTTACCCTCACTAAAGGGAGGTTATATTGCAGGTACCTACTCTTCAAATACTAGCTCACTTCCCTATTTATTCTCCACCGTGAGGGTAACTGCCAATACCATCTAATTCAGTGGAGGGAGCTCCTCCCTACCAAGGAGGAGATACTTCCACTTAACAAAGAAGTTTAAACACAGTGCAGTTATTTTTAGTAATACACACATAAGTTCAGACAAAATTCTTAAAAACTCATCTAAAACTCATGGAGGATCTTTATCTTATAAAAGATTTCCAAATTACAAATAATTTCTAAAAGACAAAGGATTTCCAAAACACCATTCCTATAGCTAAAAAGACATACATGATTTGCAGACAACTAAATCATCCATTGCAGAAATTAAAGGCAGAGGAATGGATGCCAGTCACTTCATCTTTTTGTCATTCTTGTTGCTATTCTTTTCCATTCTTAACAAGCCTGACTGCTCTTTTCATTTAGGTTGTTTATCTGCCACTTGGGTGATTTCACACACGCATGATATATTTTTTTCAGGTACCTTAAAACATCAATGCTCTAAAAGCTTCTGGAGATGGAGTTCCCAGATTCCCACAACTAATGCTGTGAAGTTGACTTTTTGAGAACATAATCCTTCCAACTATTAACAGATCAGCTATTTGATGTTAGTTTCAATTTGTTCCGCAAGCTTCCTTGAAAGAAATAACTTAAGTAATGTCGTCTGGTATGAAAGATGCCAGTTAACACAACCCCAATGTTTTACCCTGTATATCTTGGGCAGTCAGCCCAGGTGCTGTGAGCTAACGTCTTGTGTTCTATGGCCAGTGTTATTTGTTTGCAAAGCTGCTCTTTCAACTTTAGATTGATTATTGCTTGCTATTTACAAGAGATGATTGATAAGTTCATGACCTAAAGTAGAAGGAGTCAATTTTAGAAAACCTAGCACATTTATTTTTCAGCATAGTCCCCTCCTACATTTACACACTTAGTCCAGAGGTCGTGGAGCATACGGATCCCTTCTTTGTAGAAGTCGGCGTCTTGGACCTCTAGAAAGTGGTCCACAGCAGGGGTGATTGATAAGTATGTGGCCTAAGGTAGAAGGAGATGAATTATCAACTTCAAACTTTCTGCATAATCACTCAAAGAGTTGAACTGCACGTGCATGTAAAGAGAGCCATATAACTCATCTCCTTTTGCTTTAGGCCATGAACATTGCTATTGTATTGAACATTACAGTAAATCTACTTGCAACCACCTTGGCTCAATAGGAAAAATGGACTAATGCATTCTGTGTTGTCAGAAGTAAAAAAAAGATGGTGTACCATGATTTATGCTGTTTGAGCTGAATTGTACTAGCACCTAATTATAACTACTCACAACTAGGAAGGACCAAATCTTACAACGTCTCATTCTTAGTAATGTTTCACTGTATCTCTACACTATGTGCCCATGTATGGAGACCATGAAAAGAATTCTAATTACAATATATTCTATGACAACAGAATATGATAACAATTTTCAGGTTATACAAATGAATGTTGTTTTATTTAGGGTTGTGTATAGCCTTATTAGACCAACGATGAATGATATTGTTTATTCATTGTGGGAAGCATAAGGCAGACAGAGAAGCTTAGGAAATGGAGTGGTGGTTGGGGGAGGGGAGAGAGGAATGAGTTCAAGTTCAAGTTCAGTTTATTGTCATTCAATCATACACATGTATATTGACAAATAAAACAACATTCCTCTAGACCAAGGTGCACTACACAGTATGTATAACGTATGCACAACACAAAAAGTAATATTATCATAAATAAATTAACAACTAATAAGGTGCATTTATGACACAAGTTAAAAAAAGTACACAGTATAACGTTATTGGCGCTTCACACATGGTGAATGAACAATTTCAATATAAACAATTCATTGTTAATGATGTTTTGTAAGTCATATAATCATTTGAAATAACTTTCAAAGCATTAAATTTTGGAACCACTTCAGCATTTCTAATATTTCGTTTGTCAAAAGAATATAATTGAACATTTGAATCAATAGCAGTATCTGGATAATCTCTTGGCAGTTAACTTCCTCTGTTACTGAGAAAATACGATGTGCATCAATGTACCATTGTCATTTAAGACTAATACGAGGGGTGATAGATAAGTTCATGGCCTAAGGTAGAGGGAGTCAATTTTAGAAATTCTAACACATTTATTTTTGAACATAGTTCCCTCCTACATTTACACACTTAGTCCAGCGGTCGTGGAGCATACGGATCTCTTCTTTGTAGAAGTCAGCATCTTGGACCTCCAGAAAGTGGTCCATAGCAGGGGTGATTGATAAGTTTGTGGCCTAAGGTGGAAGGAGATGAGTTATACAGCTCTTGTTACATGCACATGCAGTTCAACTCATGGAATGATTATGCAGAAAGTTTGAAGTTAATAACTCATCTCCTTCTACCTTAGGCCACGAACTTATCAATCATCCCTGCTGTGGACCAATTTCTGGAGGTCTAAGATGCCGACTTCTAAAAAGAAGGAATCTATATGCTCCACAACTGCTGGATTAAGTGTGTAAATGTAGGAGGGGACTATGTTGAAAAATAAGTATGCTAGGTTTTCTAATATTGACTCCTTCTACCTTAGGCCACAAACTTATCAATCATCCCTCGTTGACTTCTGTACATCAATGGGACTAGATAGTAAATATATTCTCTCATTCACAAACGATTTCTGATTTGTACCTAACAGAGTTTCAAAAATGGGTAGATCAGCAAAATATATGCACTTCATTCTACTGAAAAAGATATTGCCTCTAAAATGGAGCTTGCATGCTTAGTGCAAAGTTAGCACTAATCAGTTGATTTGATCAGTCATTATTCTCAAGGCATAATTGGGTTGTGGATTAAGGATGAGAGATAGCACTTCTCTTGTAAGTAAATTATTATGAAGGAAATACTATTTCCACTATCATAAAGCATTTTTCGGGATGAAATTTTGTACATGGTTGATGATGGAATTGCAGTTTTTACAAGTTTTGCAATAGGATACTTGTATCACTGTGCTGGAACCCATAATGTACATTTATGGCTTGGACCTGAATATTGGAAGTGTAATTAGTTGGTTTGCAGATAAAAAGGAATTTTTTTTGATAGAAAGGAGGACAGCCATAGGTTACAGAAAGACATTCTGAATCAGAATCAGATTTAATTACACTGGCTTATATCATGACATTTGTTTCTTGTGTCATCAGTACATTGTAATATATAATAATTTTAAAAAGCTATAAATTACAAAAAGAATTATAAATAAATTAAAATAAGTAGTGCAAAAATAGTGAGGTAGTGCACATGGGTTCATTCTCCATTCAGAAATCTGGTGGTTGAAGGGAAGAAGCTGATCCTCAAACATTGAGTGTATGTGTTTAGGCTCCTGTACCTCCGGGTGATGCAGTGGCATCAGCACTGGACTTCAAAGCGGATGGTCTTGAGTTCAAACCCAGCCGAATCCAACCTAGGTAGCAACAGTATCTGTGTGGAAGAAAGGCCTAGCAATCAACTTCCATATCTTGCCATGAAAACCTTATGGACCCTATGGTCCATGAGGTCACGAAGAGTCAGACTCGACTTAATGACTGAACAACAACAAACCTCCTCCTTGATGGTAGCATTGAGAAGAGGGCATGTCCTGGGTGATGGGGGTCCTTAGTAATGGATGCCACCTTTTTGAGGCATTGCCTTTTGAAGATGTCTTTGATGCCGGCAAGGGTAGTGTCCACGATGGAGCTGGCTGAGTTTACAACTCTCTGCAGCTTTTTCTGATTCTCTGCAGTGGTCCCTGTGTACCGAACAGCGATGCAACCAGATACAATGCTCTCCATGCTACATCTGGAGGAATTCTTGAGAGTCTTTGGTGACATACCAAATCTCCTCAAACTACTAATGAAATATAGCCATTGTCATACCTTCTTTGTAATTGCATCAATATGTTGGGCCGAAGACAGATTTTCTGAGATATTGACACCCAGGAACTTGAAACTGCTCACCCTTTCACCGCTGATCCCTTGGTGAACATTGGTGTGTGTTCCCTCGACTTCACTTTCCTGAAGTCCACAATTAATTCCTTGGAATTACTGCGGTTAAGTGCCAGGCTGTTGTTGCAACACCACTCAACCGGTTGATATATCTCACTCCTATACATTTCCTTGTCATCATCTACAATTCTGCCAACAATAGTTGTGTCATCAGCAAATTTATTGATGGCGTTTGAGCTGTGCATAGCAACTTGGTCAAGGGCGTAGACAGAGTAGACAGAGTGTACATGCTTCAGGTGTACCAGTGTTGACTGTCAGTGAAGTGGAGATATTATTTCCGACCAGTTCTGATTCAGTTGCAGAGGAAAGTACAAAGGCCCATGGTTCAGAATTGGGGTGTTATTGTGTTGAATGCTGAGCTGTAACAGCAGTCTGACTTAGGTATTGCTATTGTTCAGGTGCTGAAAGGCCGAGTGGGAATCATCCACTGTAGACCTTTTGTGGCAATAGGCAAATTGCAGCGGGTCCAGATCCTTGCTTAGGTAACAGTTGGTTCTTGCCATGACCAACCTCTCAGAGCACTTCATCACACTAGATGTGTGTGTACTGGGCAATAGTTGTCAAGGCAACTCACTCTACTCTGCTTGGGCACTGGTATGACTATTGCCCTTTTGATACAGGTGGGAACTCCTGACTGCAGCAGTGAGGGATTGAAGATATCCTTAAACACTCCCGCCAACTGGTTGGCACAGGTTTTCTGTGCCTTACCAGGTACATCATCAGAGCTTGACGCCTTGCGAGGATTCACCCTCTTGAAAGGTGTTCTGATGTTGACCTCTGAGACAAAGATCATATGGTCACCAAGTGCTGCAGGGATTCACACAAGTGTAGTTTTATTCCTCCTTTCAATATATAAAATGTTAATCAGTTGATAAAATGGGCAAAACAATGGCAAAGGGTATATAATCCAGATCAGTGCAAGGTGATGCACATTGTAAGGACAAATATAGGTAGGACAGAAAATATAGAGCATAAATGAGTACAGTACAGGAACAGGCCCATGATATCTGTGCCAACCATGATGCCAATCCAAACCAAACCTATCTGCCTAGACATGTTCCATTCCCTGCCTACTCTTGAGACTGTTTAAATGCCTCTTAAACATTTCTTTCACCTCACCTCCTACCACGGCATCCCCAGTCATCAACCATTCTCTGCGTAAAAAAAATGCCTTATAAATCTTCTTTAAACGTAGAACAGTACAGCATCAAACAGGCTTTTTGGCCCATTATGTTGTATTGACCTTTTAACCTACTCTAAGATCAATCTAATTCTTCCCTTCCACATAGCCCTCCATTTTTCTATCGTCCATGTGTGCATCTAAGAGTCTTTTAAGTGTTCCTAATGTATCTGCCTCTACCACTACCACTGACGACATGTTCCAAGCACCCACCACTCTCTGTGGAAAAAGCCTACAGTACCTTGGGTATATCCCTCCCCCCTTTGCTTTCTTCCAATCACCAAAACATTGTGCCCCTCATACTAACCGCTTCCATCCTTGATGAAAGACTCTGGTTGTCCTCTCTATCTATGCCTCCTATCACCTTATACAACTCCATTAATTCACCTCACCCTTCTCCATTCTGAAGAGAAAAGCCCTAACTTGCTCAACCTCTCATACTACCGTCATGTGTGAAGCCAAGCAGAGCTGCAGAACGGATGATGCTAATGAGAGAGATAATGAAAGACAATGGAGAAACATTCAAAATGCTAATAAGAGAAGAGAGAGATTAACGAGAAAGAGACACAATTCAGATGTTGGCGTCTGCCATAGACCGTTTGCTTTGAACCTGAACTGTTTAAATTTTGATGGACAGGTGATGCCCCATTAGGAGTATCAAAATAGTGGGTTTGCTAAGGCACACACACACGCTATGAGACCCTGGAAAGAGCAGTGTGCCCCACAAGTTGGTGGGAGTTTGGAGGACCAGTTCGTGGGAATGGGTCAGAAGTTCACAGGGGGTAAAGGTACAATCGGTGGGAACCTGGTGTGTGTCCACCCTTGCCTGGGTGCCGGGTTCACCACGGAAGAATGATCGCATCCGGAATGGAGGGGTCATAGTCGGTGACCACAGCTGGATCAGAAGGCATCGAAAGGTTTGCCTGAAACCAACTGCATCTCTCACTCACAGTCTCTCTCTCTCTTTACTTCGAACTGCACTAGACTGAACTGAACTCTGCTTCACTTTAAGACTGATCATTTTACCCCTAGACTGCGACAGAGCTTGGTTGATTCCTATCACCTTATTTCTGTGTATATGTGTATACTCTCATTGTGTAGTATCTTAGTGTACTGAATTACTTATTTCTTTAATAAAACTTTATTAGTTCCTAGTAATCACAGACTCCAACAAGTGTTCCACTTCTGCTGGTTTGGCAACTGAGTTACAGGGTACGTAACACTACATACTCTCAAATCCAGGCAACATCCTGGTAAATCACATCTACAGCCTCTCAAAAGCTTCCACCTTCTTCCTGTGAGTTGACCAGAAATGTACAGAATATGCCAAGTGTAGTCTAACTAGAGTTTTATAGAGCAGCAACATTACCTTAAGCTCCTGAACTCAAACCCCAACTAATGGAGACTATATGCCTTCTTCACCAACCTATTAACTTGCATAGTAATTTTGAGCAATCTATGAACATGGACCCCCAAGATCCCTCTGTTCATCCACCCTGCTACGAATCCTGTCATTAACCTTGTACTCTGCCCTCAAGTTCCATTTTCCAATGTGTATCACTTCGAACTTCTCTGGATGGAACTCCATCTGCCATTTTTCAGCCCAGCTCTGCATCCTATCAATGTTCTGTTGTACCCTCCAACAACCTTCTATGCTATCCACAACATTGCTTACCTTGGTGTCATTTGCAGACCTACTAACCCATTCTTCCACTTTCTCATCCAAGTCATTTATAGAAATCACAACAGTGGCGGTCAGAGAACAGGTCCCTGCAGAACACTACTGATCATTGCCCTCCAGGGAGAATGAGCTCCATCCTCTACCACACTTTGCCTTCTATGGGCAAGCCAGTTCTGAATCCATGCAGCCAAGTTTACCTGGATCCAATGCCTACTGACCTTCTGAATGAGCCTACTATGGGGAACCATGTTGAATGCCTTAGTAAAATCCATATACATAACATCCAGTGCTCAACCCCCAGCAATTTATTTTGTTATTTCCTCAATGAATTCAATTGGGCTTTCGTGGCATGACCTGCTCCCGACAAAGCCATGCTGACTATCGCTTATTAGTCTATGCCTCTCTAAATACTCATAAATCCTGTCTATAAGAATCCTCTTTGCTGATGTAAGACTCATTAGTCTTTATTCCCAGCATTATCCCTGTTAGCTTATTTGAACAAAGGAATAACGTTTGCCAATCACCAATTACCTGCTACTACTCTTTAGCCAGTGAGGATGCAAAGACTGGATCCAAAGGTGCAGCAGTTTCTTTCCTCACCTCCACTAGCAACATGTGCTATATCCTACTTATCCCTGAGGACTTATATAGCCAAATGTTTTTTTTAAATTTCCAGCACATCCTCAAACTTAACACTGATGTCTTCCAGTTTATCAGGTTGATTTATACTGTCCTCACATTCATCAAAGTCCCTGTCACTGGTGAATAATGAAGCATTAAGGATCTCTCCTACCTCCTCTGACTCCAGGCACATGCCTCCTCTTTTATCCTGATTGCTCCTACCCTGACTATAGTCATTCTCCTTTTCTTCACAGACATGTTGAACGCCTTGGAGTTTTCCTTAATCCTTCTCACATTGACATTCTCCTGTCCCCTTCTAGCTCTCCGAAATCCATTCATTATCTCTTTGCTGGTTACCTTGTAACTCATGGAAAACCTATCTATCCTTAAGTGTGCTTATTTCTTCCTCTTGACTAGATGTTCCACATCTCTTGTCAACCATGGTTCCTTCATCCTATTATGTCTTCCCTGCCTCAATGGGACAAACCTATCCAGGGCCCCATGCAGGTGCTCCCTCAACAACGTCCACTTCTCTGTTGTGTACTTCCCCGAGTACATTTGTTTCTACTTATGCTCACTCATTCCTGCCTAATAGCATCTTAAATACTAATTAAATACTTTTCCATACCTTCTGCTCTTACCCCTATCAAAAGCTATAGTAAAAAGCAGGGAGTTATAGTCACAGCGTCCAAAATGCTCATCCACCAAGAACTCTGTCACCTGACCAGGATGATTACTGAGTTGGCCTCTGTTCTAGTTGGCCTGTCTACATATTGTAACAAGAAAGTTTCCCGGTCATTACTAACAAATTTTGTTCCATCTAAACTTCTTGCACTAAAGAAGTGCCAATCAATATTAGGAAATTGAAGTCACTCATGACAATAACCTTGTTATTTATGCACCTTTTCATCATCTGCCTTCTGCTCTGCTCAGTGTCTAATGGAAGGCTTATAGAATACTCTCTGCCAATTTCTGAATTGTGCCCACACTTACTCAGTAGATGATCCCTTCACTACATTCTCACTTTCTGTAGTTGTGATACTCTCCCTGATTAGCAATGCCACTCTCTCACCCCCTTTACCTCCCTCCTAATCCTTTTTGAAATATCTGAACCCCAGAACATCCAATAGACATTCCTGCCCTTGTGACAGCCAAGTCTTTATAATAACCACAATGTACTGATTCCATGCTCTAAGTTCATCACCCTTGTTCCTGATACTTCTTTCAATAAAATACTTCTTTCAACTGATTGCAACAATGTCCTATCCACAGCCTATCCTCTCTACCACTGCATCTACACCAGCTGCCGCACCCTCTGTCCTATCACTCCAGTTCCCTTTTCCTATCAAATTAGCTTAAGCTGTCCCCACACCTCTAGTAAAACTGCCTACAAGGATATTTCTGTCCCTCAACTTCAAGTGTATCCCAATTTTTTGTACAAGACATACAATCTCATGTTCACAATTCTGAAATGCGACACCAGTTCTTCAGCTACACATTCAACCTTCACATCATCCTATTCTTACCCTCAATAGTGTGTGGCATTAGCAACTATCCAGAGATTACTACTCTACCTAGCTTCCTACCTAGCTCCCTGCACTCTCTCTTCAGGACCTCATCCTCTTTTGCAAGGAGGAGATGATTGAAGGGCATCAGGCAATATGGAATATTAGTCAGAAAGGAAAGGGAGGTGGGATAACACTCTTAATTAAGAATGAGATTGGGGCAATAGTGAGATACAATATAAGATCTAAGGAGCAAAAAGTTGGGTCCATTTGAGAAGAAAGACTGGTGAGAGTTGTCATTAGGCCAGCAAATAATAACATAACTGTGGCACAGGCAATTAACCAAGAAATATGGAATTGTAGACATCTCTCAATGCCCTGGTATATAAGAAGACTATTTTGGTAACTGGATTTCCAACAAAACTGTTGAATATATAATTCCTTTCCAGTCCTGACGAAGGATCTTGACCTGTAACGTTGTCTGTTTATTCTCCTCTATAGATGCTGTCTGTTTTGCTGAGTTCCTCCAGCATCTTGTGTGTGTTGCCCAACATTTCCAGCATCTGTAGAATCTCTTGTGTTTTTTGAATATTCAGAGATGTTCTGATCAACTGAGGTGTGTGGAGATATGCTCCCTTTGAAAATATGAAGTTCTACTGAGCCACGTGGCTACATCAAAAAGCTACAACGTTACTGTAATTTGAAACTGCACTTAATCACCAGTTGCTATCTTTAAGCTCAGGGAGTATAAAAGCACAGTGTACATTTTGGTGCTTCCAATTGCTTTTTCCAGAATGTCCATTTGCTGATCTGAATAAAGACCTTTTACGTATGTATCTCTGGTCTCTATATGTTTCATTCATTGTTACAACAGTAGCGATGTAGATTCTGGATGAGTTCAATGTTATGTTAAAATATTCTACAGATCCTAAACTAGCCGGACAGGTAGCAAATGTAACCCTACTACTTAAGAGGGAAAGAGAGAACATGGGGAGCTGCAAACTGATTTGTCTGATATCAGCAGTAGAAGAAAATGCTGAGATCTATTATAGAGTGTGGTAACAAGACAGTCAGAAAATCATTTTAGCTGAAGTTTGCATGGATATAATGTTCAAATGGGAAATTAGTATTGCAAATTTGTTAGAGTGTTATGAGGCTGCAGCCTGCAGAATAGATAATCACAAGCCAGCAGATCTACTGTTTTAATGCTTTTGAAAAGGTTCTGAAAAATAGATTATAAAACAAAACTAGAGCACATAGGATTTGAGCAAAATAATGGCATATATATCAAGGGATATAAAAGGACATCAGTATACTTAGGACAAAGAGTATCAATAAATGGATTATTTGTATATTGGGAAGCTGTGACTAGTGGGGTACTGCAAAGATCAGCTTTTCAAATTATTTAGATAAAGGGACCAAGTGTGACGGATCCTATTTTGCTGATGATTTCTGGCTGGATAGCAGTATGAGCTGCATGCAGATGCTAAGATCTATAAGAGGATACAGACAGGCTAAGTAAGGACACGGAAGATGGAAAATATTGTGGAAAATTGTGAAGTTATCCATTTTGGCAGAAAAAAATAGAAAAACAGAAAATCTTGAAAGTGAAAAAGACTCAAAGGTATTCTGAAGTTTCTGGATGTCCTTGTACATGAATCACTCAGTGTCAAAATCCAGGTACAACAAACAATAAATGCTAATATTATGTTGGCCTTTATTACAGGAGAATTTTAATATAAAAGTAAAGATATCCTACTGGGATTACAACTGCACTTGGGATATTGCTTACAGGCCTAGTTTTCCTAACTAAGACAGGATTTATTTATGGTGAAAGTGCAATTAAAGCTTAGCTGCTTGATTCCTGGGAGGGAGTTGATTGTTGCATGAGGAGAAGTTAAACAGACTGAGCCAATGCTGTTGAGAATTTAGAAGTATTTGAGAAGCATATTCTATTATCTGGTCAAGTAGTTAGTTTAAAGAATCTTTAAAGCCCTAGTTGTCAACATTGCTTTTGTTCGTTCGCTTTTTAGGGCATAAGACCAATATCGATAGCCACCACTTAAGAACCTTCTGGTGATTCACATTAATGAACTGCTGCAGTTTTTCTGATGAAGGTAATTGACCCTGCAATAATGAAAACATGGAGATATATTTCCAAGTGAGGATGAAATGTGACTAGAAAGTAAACCTTCAGGTGATGGTGTTCCCTTGCACCTGCTCCCCTTCTCCTTCATGGTGGTAAAGGTCTTGGTGTGAAAGGGTGCTGACATAGTACCCTGCATGAGTATATAGAACAAAGAACAGAACAGCACAGTCTCTTGGACCCATGATGTTGTGCTAAATTAATTGAGCTAATTAACACCTAATCCCCCTTCCTGCACATGGTCAATTCCCCTGCGTTCTCTATATGTTTATGTGCCTATCTAAGAGCTTCTTCAAAGCCTCTATTGTATCTGCCTCCATTACCAATCCTGGCAGAACATTCCAGGCAGCCACCACTATTTGTGCAAAAAAAAGTTGCCCTTCTCATCTTCTTTGAACTTTCCCTCTCACCTTAAATGCATACCCTCAAGTATTAGACATTTTGACCCTGGGAATAAAATATTGTTAGTCTACTCTATCTATACCTCTCATAATTTTATAAACTTCTATCAAGTCTCCACTCTTCCAGAGAAAACAACCCCAACTTGTCCAACCTCTCCTTATAGCACATCCCCTCTAATCCAGGCAGCATCCTGGTAAACCTCATCTGCATCCTTTCCATAGCCTTTCTCTAATGGGGTGACCAGAACTGAATGTAACACTCCTGACGTGATATATATCGGATAAACAGAACAAGAAATAAAAACATCATTCACTAACTTCCACCAGGTATGTTGTGAAATCATCATGACATGAATGGTAAGGAAGCCACCTTAATTCATATGTTTAGTGAAGTTGCTGTTGGGGTATGTTATTATGTATCCAGTTTACTTCATTAACTTCAATCTACAAAATAGTTAATAGAATTGAACTTTTTAAGTTAAAAGAACAGTTATCAGAAACCTTTTCTGATGAACAGCTGTACAAGGATGTGGCAGGTCTAGTCAGCGATGCCTTAGAACTTAATGTGTTAATTATGTACTGTATACACGGCTTTGACAGCTATGAGCTCAGCAGAGAGGTTACTGGTATCTGTGTGAACCAAGCAATAGCTTCCCACATTAAGTATGGATTAATTCAGACATGTTCAACTAGATACTGCATGTCTAGGTGTTAATGCACAAACAAAAAAATGTAAGCATATCAGATTCATGCTTTCAAATCTTACAGTAACAGAAACTTAATTGCCTTCTCTGAAGTTAGATCCCCTCAAAAGAATTTGCTGTTCATGATTTAAACTGTAGCAGTTTACAAGATTACCAGATCTGATGATATGACCATTGTTGGTAGAATTTCAGATGGAGATGAGAGGGCTTACGGGAGTGAGATATACCAACTAGTGGAGTGGTGTCACAGCAACAACCTGGCACTCAACATCAGTAAGACACAAGTGCTGGTTGTGGACTTCAGGAAGGGTAAGACGAAGGAACACATACCAATCCTTATGGAGGGATCAGAAGTGGAGAGAGTGACCAGTTTCAAGTTCCTGGGTGTCAAGATCTCTGAAGAGCTAACCTGGTCTCAACATATCGATACAGTTATACAGAAGGCAAGACAGCGACTATACTTCATTAGGAGTTTGAAGAGATTTGTTATGTCAACAAAAACACTTAAAAACTTCTATAGCTGTACTGTGGAGAGCATTCTGACAGGCTGCATCACTGTCTGGTATGGAGGGGCTACTGCACAGGACAGAAAGAAGCTGCAGAGGGTTGCAAATTTAGTCAGCTCCATCTTGGGTACTAGCCTACAAAGTACTGAGGACATCTTCAAGGAGCGGTGTCTCAGAAAGGCAGCATCCATTATTAAGGACTTCCAGCACCCAGGGCATCCCCTTTTCTCACTGTTACCATCAGGTAGGAGGTACAGAAGCCTGAAGGCACACACTCAGCGATTCAGGAACAGCTTTTTCCCCTCTGCCATCGGATTCCTAAATGGACACTGAACCCGTGAACACTACCTCACTTTTAAAATATATATTATTTTGTGTGTTTGCACAATGTTTACTCTATTCAATATACATACACTGTAATTGATATACTTATTTATTTATTAATATTATTCTTCTTCTATATTATGTATTGCATTGAACTGCTGCTGCTAAGTTAACAAATTTCACAACACATGCCAGTGATAATAAACCTGATTCTGATTCTGACTCTCTGAGTTACATGGGGTATGGGGGAGAGAGTGGGAAACTAGTGTTGAAGTCAAGACAGGAAATGGCCATGATCCTTTTGAATAACAGAGCAGACTTGAGAGGCTGAGTGGCCTACCCCTATTCCAGATTCTTTAGTTTTACTTCCGAGGGAATGTTGTTAAAGGGGAGGAGTTTGATTTAAAATGAACAGCAGGAAATGAAAATGAAAAAAGGGCGATTCATGCTAAAACATTCATTGGAAATAATGCTAGTAGGACAAAACATAATCCAGGTACCTAACAAAAAAAACAATAGTTAATCTTCACATGGAACAATGCCAGTCAATTAGAACTGCAAGTTGGGAGGGAGAAATGTTACTGGAAAGACCATCCTGCAAAACATTCATTTCAGATGGGCAAGCTGCGTCAGTTCAGTGAGAACAAAAAAAATAGAGAACCATTTGATAATGATACTGAATTAAACTATGTCTTAATGAGACTTTCAGTCATGGGGCACATGTAACGTTGCAAATGTTTTCTACCACTGAATGCATGGTTAAATTAATTTGGCTGTAGTTAGCAAAACATGTGGCTGCACTATCTGGGCGGGTGCTCTTCTGCAGGGAACAATTGCTAATTTGATTCAGGTTTCACCCTTATGCAATCTACAAAACACTTCTTTTCAATTTCATGGTTTTCACCAGTTCACAGGATGGCATCTGAAATATGAAGCATATCAAATATAGGATTTATCCTTTCCTTAACCAGTTTTACCAAATTGATCATAATATCCTTAAGTCAACTTTTCATTTATGAAGATTTTTTATAAGGTAAGCCACATTTGTTTTCACTATGATTTCATTTGCACAAAAAGCATGCAGGTAGTATACTCTCATAGATTTTTAAATAAAGGTCTTGAACATCTAGAATAAACCAAGCCAAATGGAATTAACAAGTCGAATGTGATCTAGAAATATGCAACTTTAGAGCTAAGAAAGAAGTCATTTATATGTCTACCAGGCTCAAAACAACTCTGCACTTGACTCTGTTTTACTGTCCTTGTCTCATAGCCTTTTTTTAAACTCCTTTCCTTTTACAACTATTATTCATTCTGCTTCTCTCACTAATTTGGACAGGACATGAAATATCCAAATAAATTCTTGCTTGTATCTATCTCTATTTCTTTTGCATTTCTGTTGTGATGATCTTATATTGAAGCAATCTAGTGAATGATTCATTGACACTGGCAAAACCTTCCCCCAAAGCTTACCCACATAATTTATCAAAAACTCTCTGATTTGAATTCCAAGGTACTTTATTCACTCCGGACACTGTGGTTGAAGTATGAGAGTTTATTTAAGACACAAGGTAGAGTGTAAATGCTGAATAATTGGGTCAACACATACAAAATGCTGGGGGAACACAGTGGGTCAGGCAGCTTCAGATCTATCAATAAAGGATTGCTGTGTTCCTCTAGTATTTTGGTGTATTAATGAGAGCTTATTTCATTCTTTTAAGACAGATTTGCAAATCCAAGGATACTGTGTAACCTAAGAGTTGCTGTCCAGACAAATTGGCTTTGCTAAGGTCTGTCTTTTGTTTAGTTTCAATGGTTTATAACAAAAATTAGCCTCATGACTTCCATTATGTGATGACAACAATGACCGACCCCTACTGGTTCATGGATGAACAAATTGTTCTTAGCAATAATAATAAACAAACTGTATTTGCAAAAACCAAAGTAATAGGCTGGCCAGGTCATAGATCAGGATTTTCAGCAACTTAAATCATTGCATCAGTATATCAGTAGTGGGCAACATCATTCCAGACAAGGAATTTCAGTAAATGACACACTCTCTTATAGAATAGAGTAGCAGATGCACAGAGAGCTACACTGGCCTACAGACTCAGATCAATGCACAATAGCCAGTTATTCTACCAACATGCACATTGTTGGCACGGTGGATGGAGCTGCTGTTGCCAGCCATTTTAACTCTTCTCCCCATTCACACACTGACTAATCTGTCCTCAGCTTCCTCCACTGCCAGGTGAGGCTAAACACCAATGTCAAGAACAGCACCTCATATACTATCTAGGTAATAATCAAACCAACAGCATGAACAGTAATTCTCCAATTTCAGAAACTGTACACTCCCCCCACCCCGTACATTTTCTCTCTCCTCCTGATTTACCCAGTCCATCCCAAGAAGTTAAGGCTAGTATTAGACTAAAATACGTTAATAATATTGTCAAGAACAATAATCCTGAGCACTGGGAGCACTAGAAACCTGGAAAAGATAACTAAAAATTACGTAGTCTATATTCACAGAGAAATGGTGATAGTTTTCAATTATACTATGTTTGAACCCAGACAGCTCATGATCAGTGAGGGTAATACTGTACATTAATAATAACCGGATAAAAATATCTGATGCTTGCAAATAGTTTTCTGAGCATTTCTGGGCCTGTGACATAATCCTGTTATGTATCAATGTTCTTTTGACTATGTTATGCATCACTCTAGAAATGAGGTTGCTCATATATTAAAGAAAAGCAGAGTAATTAAATTAGGTCAGGCATAATATGCTCATAGCATTGCATTATGTTCAGCTGGATGGAGCTATTCTGCCTGAATACCTCTGTGTATAATAGCTTCACTGAAGGGAATATCTTCCTAAACAGTCCCTCAGGATTGAGAATGATTAGCTTCCACTCACATTGTCTGGGTTCTAAGGTGGCCAGTGAGGGATCTACAGGGGCAGGAAGTGGGACAGGGTGGATAGGTGGGAAGATTGTGAGGTTCTTTATACAAGGCTTCTATGTGTTCCTGATGCAGACATAATAGTACTGTTTAAGAGGCTGTGAGATAGATACATGAAAACAGTATATAGGATATCAGGGATATGGATCATGTGCAGGCAAAGAGAAGTACTGTAGTTTAATTCAGTATCATGTTTGGCACATACAGTTGAAGTCAGAAGTTTACATACACATTAGCCAAATACATTTAAACTCAGTTTTTCACAATTCCTGACATTTAATTCTGGAAAATATTCCCTGTCTTAGGTCAGTTAGGATCATTATTTTAAGAATGTGAAATGTCAGAACAATGGTAGAGAGAATGATTTATTTCAGCTTTTATTTCTTTCATCACTTTCCCAGTGGGTCAGAAGTTTACATACATTTTGTTAGTATTTGGTAGCATTGCCTTTAAATTGTTTAACTTGGGTCAAACGTTTTGGACAGCCTTCCACAAGCTTCTCACAGTAAGTTGCTGGAATTTTGTTTCATTCCTTCAGACAGAATGGGTGCAACTGAGTCAGGTTTGTAGGCCTTCTTGCTCGCACACACTTTTTCAGTTCTGCCCACAAGTTTTCTATCGGATTGAGGTCGGAAAATTATGTCAAGTCTGGTTCATCATTGGGAGCAATTTCCAAACGCCTGAAGGCACTACGTTCATCTGTGTAAACAATAGTACACAAGTATAAACACCATGGGACCATGCAGCTGTCATACAACTCAGGAAGGAGACGCATTCTGTCTCCTAGAGATGAACGTACTTTGGTGCGAGAAGTGCAAATCAATCCCAGAACAACAGCAAAGGACCTTGTGAAGATGCTGGAGGAAACAGGTAGACAAGTAACCATATACACAGTAAAATGAGTCCTATATTGACGTAACCTGAAAGGCTGCTCAGCAAGGGAGAAGCCACTGCTCCAAAACTGCCATAAAAAAGCCAGACTACAGTTTGCTAGTGCACATGGGGACAAAGATCTTACTTTTTGGAGAAATGTCCTCTGGTCTGATGAAACAAAAATTGAACTGTTTGGCCATAAAAACTATCGTTATGTTTGGAGGAAAAAGGGTGAGGATTGCAAGCCGAAGAACACCATCTCAACTGTGAAGCATGGGTGTGGCAGCATCATGTTGTGGGGGTGCTTTGCTGCAGGAGGGACTGGTGCACTTCACAAAACAGATGGCATCACGAGGAAGAAAAATTATGTGGATATATTGAAGCAACATCTCAAGACATCAGCCAAGAAGTTAAAGCTCGGTCGCAAATGGGTCTTCCAAATGGACAATGACCCCAAGCATACCTCCAAAGTTGTGGCAAAATTGCTTAAGGACAACAAAGTCAAGATATTGGAGTGGCCATCACAAAGCCCTGACCTCAATCCGATAGAAAATTTGTGGGTAGAACTGAAAAAGCACGTGCAAGCAAGGAGGCCTACAAACCTGACTCAGTTACACCAGTTCTGTCTGGAGGAATGGAACAAAATTCCAGCAACTTACTGTGAGAAGCTTGTGGAAGGCTATCCAGAATGTTTGACCCAAGTTTAACAAGTTAAAGGCACTGCTACCAAATACCAACAAAGTGTATGTAAATTTCTGACCCCCGATGAAAGAAAGTGATGAAAGAAATAAAAGCTGAAATAAATCATTCTCTCTACTATTATTCTGACATTTCACATTCTTAAAATAAAGTAGTGATCCTAGCTGACCTAAGACAGGGAATGTTTTCTACGATTAAATGTCAGGAATTGTGAAAAACTGTGTTTAAATGTATTTGGCTAAAGTGTATGTAAACTTCCGACTTCAACTGTACATTGTGGCAGAAGGGCCTTTTCCTCTGCTATAATGTTCTATGTTTTAAGTTTGTAAAGGATGTGCCCTGCCAGTGTTGTATAACTATGGCCTCAATGCTTTGGATGGAGACCTGGATGAAGTGAGGACATTAATGTTGGTTTGTGTATCCTTCCAATGAATTTGAAGGATTTTGCAAAGAAAGTGATGGTGGTATTTTTCCAGAGCCTTAAGATGCCTGCTGTATGTATTCCAGGCTTCAACATCATGTAGGTAATCAGAGATTATGGCAAGAAATATCTATTGAGAGACTAGCTTCAGCATATCTGCAAATAGGAACCAGTGAACAATCTGTGGTCAGACATCAGAGCAGATTGTTGAACTTCTGCCTTAATAACAAATTGGTACATAATCATGGTTGCTTAGAATAATAAATGGTGAATAGACTTAAAGAGTAGTTATGTGCAATGTATGCAGTTTAACATAGAAAGGAGGTTGAGATGCTATATGTTAACCCACAGAATAGAAATCAGCCAGAAAATCACCATTTGTACAGAAGCAACATTTTAAAAAATCACAACTTTACTCCAACCTTTTGCTCTTCTCTATGTTTCCAGTACTGTTTACGCAGATTATTTAAAATGTAAAGATTTGATTTTATATTAAACACAGGAAACCAGCAAGTTCAATAAAGAAAGGTGAGATAAATTAAGAATTCTATACCAGAAAGGGGTGTGACTAGGAAGATGTCAGATGTTAAAGGAAGGAATGCAGCTGCTCACATTAAGAAATGTTGGGAAGGAATTAATCTGTTTAGAAGATGACAGTGAGTGTTAACAAAATGAAGAGAAGGGAATTGTTAAGACAAGTGTTCCCATTTAGAAAAAAAAATCTGTATATAAAAGACATACAGTATACACACAGTTAACTGCTATAAGTGTTTAAAGGGGAATAAATAGACACATTTCACAATCCAGTTCCTAGCTACAGCTTATCAGAATGATCAAATGCTCTGCCTGGCAGAAATTTAAATCAATTCCATTTGAACAAGTGGACACTTTCCTAAGAGTAGTTATGTGAAGAATTTCATGCAGATCATTATGCACTTGTACACTAGATTTTATGAGTTTGTGAGTATTCCAATTAGATTGAGTAGTAACACAATGGAGGGAGACAAGTGGATGAATGGCAATGCCTGGTATCTTTTCATATAAATTAGGTCATCACACTAGTCCTGAGTTCTTCAAAATGTATTTATTTTGTGACATAGGTTGCACACATTTAGAGAGCTAAATGATTTCAATTTTATTATAAGAAGCTTTCATCTCAAAGAAAACGTCTTAGAATATGGTTCTCTAACACCTAAAGCTTGGCCAAATTTCTTTGCATAATGCTGGCATCTTATCAAAAATATAAAGATTAAAGATTAGCTTTATTTGCCACATATGTATTGAAACATAGAGTGAAATGTGTTGTTTTACATCAAATCAAACCAGAGATGATTGTGCTGGGCATACTTCCTGGCCAACGTAACATGCCAACAATTTACTAACCCTAACCCGTATACTCTCTGGAATGTTGGACCAAACTGGAGCACTCAGAGGAAAGCCACACAGTCATGGATGGGGAGAAAGCAGAAACTCCTTATAGATAGTGGTGGAATTGAAACCTAACCACTGATTGCTGGACCTGTAATAGCATTCCGAAAACCATGGAATTCCCACGTTTTATTTATTTTTTTACTGTTGAAGATGGGGACTTAAATTTGTTTCGGAGAACCTTTTAGTGGCACAAATGAGGTTGGATTCTGAGATTATACCTAAAGCATCACACACACCCACATAATGTGCTTGAATGCTTCCTGTTTATAAATCTCTACCTTGTATCAAAATTATTCACTGGCTCAATAGAAGATGGATGATAAAATTGAGATTATTAATCTTTTCTCATTCTTACATTCTCTGGAGACGACTAACTATGGTAACAGAAACTACTACCAAAAGCTGCTGCTACTTTTTGAAGAATTTACCATTGCTGATTTTTTTTTTAAGCAAGAATGGTGTGTATTCTTAAATATCACTGATTTTAATTTTGTGTATACTTGCAAACTATTCTGGGTCTTCCCAGATTACTCCTCCTTTAACAGTCACTTCTAATGGATCCCATTTAGTTTTGGTGAGGTGCTTGCCAGGACAAAATGCCCAAGACTCGCATCCAGCTGAAAAACAAGCTGGACTGAAAATAACCTTCATAAGTACAGCAGTGACATGGAAAGATTCCTTGATTTGCTATTGATGTTGAGGAGCTGCAGCTTTTGGAAAGACTTTCTTCAACAGTCAGGTGCATTCCTTCACTAAGAGTGGTGCAGAACACATTGGAGGAAGTGGTGAAAGATTGAATGCTGTGGTCTCTTTACTATTTATTCAAAATGACAAATTACTTTTTACATTAATGACCTATCCCTCAGATTGGTAGGGATTGAATGAAAATCAAAAGAATGACAGATGCTGGAAATCTGAATGATTGATTTCTCTGTTGCATAGGTTTCTTTTACACTGCAGTTATTCTAATGTAGTTTTCAGACCGGTTCTAGTAGTGGCTTTGTGAGATTTCATTGCAGTGGAGGAATTCAGGAAATTGCAGCTTCCTGAATCATTTCACTGGTTACAAATAGAGCACATGTAGAACCATTCACGGATACAGACTGTCAGACTAAGGAGGGATGACTGGGTATTTCCCATGTGCCTCTACATTGTCCACCAGCTCTCATCTAGGTCCAATTGACGTGCCAGTCAGCCAACTTTCTGTCCATGCTTGTACCTTTTCTGTAATACCAAAGGCTCTTATCCTGTTTAGCAGCCTTATGTGTGGTACCTTGTCAAAAGGCTTCTAAAAATCCAAGTAAACAACATCCACTGTCTCTCCTTTGTCTGTCCTGCCTATTATTTCCTCAAAGAATTTTTGACAGATTTGTCCCAGAAGGAATCCATGCTAACTTTGACCTATTTTATCAATCCTCTCCTTTTACACACACAATAATGTTTCCTTGTTGGCTCATCCCTCATAATATAAGGATGTTCTGTGACTTCACATGCTTGGAGTCAGATTACATTCAGGAAAGTTGCCAGCTGATCCACATAACTAATTTGCTTCATAACCAGGGTCAAAAATGTACAGATGACTTTTAAATACCTATAGCAAATGGAAATGAAAATTCTTTATCGTAAATAATTAACTTAGATTTTTTTAAACCTTGCTTGGTATATCGTTTGATAACTATTTAAAATGATGTTACCTTGATGATTATGAAAATATCTAATTTGTTCCTATATTTTCCACTCCTGAGGAACAGAAAACTGCTGCACAGCTACACATCCTACATATGAGTCTTCAGAGAAACCGGCATGGTTTCCTTCAGGGGAAGTCTTGCCTGACATATCTGCTGGAATTCTTTGAGAAAATAACAGGCAGGATAGACAAAGAGGAGTCTGTGGATGTTAATTGCTTGGATTTTCAAAAAGGCATTTGACAAGATGCCACACATGAGGCTGCTTAGCAAGATAAGAGCCCATGGAAAGATACTAACATAGACAGAAGATTGGCTGACTGGCAAAAGGCAAAGAGTGGGAATAAAGGTGTACTTTTCTGATTGGCTGCTAGAGACTCATGGTGTACTGCGGGGCTTGGTGTTGAGACCGCTACTTTTTTCTTATATGGCAATGATCTGCTTGATGCAATTGATGGCTTGGAGGCCACGTTTGTGTATGATTCAGTGATAAGTGGAGGGGCAGGCGGTGTTGAGGAAGCAGGGAGTCTGCAGAAGGCATTTGGACAGCTGAGGAACATGGGCAAAGAATTGGCAGATGGAATATAGGTTAAGCAAGTGCATAGTCATACATTTTGGCAGAAGGAATACAGGTGTAGAATACTTTCTAAATGTTGTGTGAATTCAGAAATCCAAAGTACAAATGGACGTTGGAGTCCTCGTACAGGATACCCTAAGGTTTAACATGCAGGTTGAATCTGTTGCGAGAAAAGCAAATGCAATGTTAGCATTCATTTCCAGAGGGCAAGAATAAAAAAGCAAGCATGTAATGTAGAGGCTTTAGAATGCATGGGTCACACCACATTTGGTGGATTGTGAGCAATTTAGAGCCACATATCTATGAAAGGATATGCTGGCATTGGGGAAGGTCCAAGAATAATCCTGGGCATGAAAGGGTGAATGTACGAGAAGCATTTGGTGGCTCTGGGCCTGTACTTGCAAGCCTTTAGAAGAATTGAAGGGTGGTGGGGAATCTCACTGAAGCCTATGGAATATTGAAAGGATTAGATAGAGTAGATGTGGAGAATATGTTTCTCATAGTGGCAGAGGCCAGGACCAGAAGGCCACAGAATAAAAGAACAACCTTTTAGAAGAGATATGAGGATACACTTCTTTAGCCAAAGGGTGATGAATCTCTGAAGTTCATTGCCGTGGATGGTTGTGGAGACCACGTCATTTGATATATTTAAAGCAAAGGTAGTGAGAAAGACAAATGCAATATATTTGAAGCTCACTGCATCTATAGAGGTGAGTTTCCCACTGTTCAGGACATTTACAGAGACAGGTGCATAAAAAAGGGCTCAAAGGATCATTGGGGACCCGAGTCACCCCAACTACAAACTGTTCCACCTGCTACCATCTGGGAAACGGCACCGTAGCATTAAAGCCAGGACCAACAGGTTCCGGGACAGCTTCTTCCACCTGGCCATCAGACTGATTAATTCAGGCTGACACAATTATATTTCTATGCTGTATTGACTGTCCTGTTGTACATACTATTTATTACAAATGACTACAAATTGCACATTTTACATATAGACAGAGATGTAACATAAAGAGTTTTACTCCTCATGTATGTGAAGGATGTAAAAAATAAAGTCAATTCAATTCAATGATGAAGGATCATCAACTTTAAATATTAATTCTCTTTCACCGTCCAAAGATGTCGATGAGCAGTGGCTTTAGTCTGGAAAAGCAGTCACTATATAAACAAAGTAACAGAAGACATAGGGGAACAGAATGACCTGCCATTCAAAAAGTTCATGGCTGTCCTTCTACTTCATTGATATTATCATGCTTTATCTCTGTATGACTTGATGCCCCTAATATCCTGAAATACTGTATATTGATCTGTTTCGAATGTCCTCAATGATTGTGTCTTCATAGCCACCATGATAGGGAATTTCAACGATCCACTGTCTTTTGAATGAAGACATCTCTCTTCATCTCAGTCCTAAATGATTTTGCCTTTATTCTGAAAATAAGCTCCATAGCCAGGTGAAACACCTTCCCTGTCTACATACTGTTGAATCCTGCAAGAATTCTTGAAGTTTCAATGAGATCTCTTTCCATTCCTCAAAGCATTGTCTACTAATGGACAAGCCATTCCCTTGTGAGTAAGTGCATACACAATCAGGTTACGGTTAACTCAGCTGCAGCATCTCAACCGGAACAATTATTAATCACAGAGCCCAAGCAATCTGCCACAATTACAAGCTAGAAAAAGATGGTGGTTTCAGATCACAAGTGACACTTTTCAGTTCCATAAAATATAATGGGGCTGTTGAACAAAGTAGTGCAAAAGGAGCGGGATAAAATTCAACAGCTGAGTCACATTGAATCATCAAACGGTATCAAAAAACATGCTCTTAAATCTGGTGCATCTGCGGTGCCATGCCACATCATTATTACATGTGCTCTGGGTAGCTTTGTAGCTTTATTAAGTGATGTGCAAGCTATTAGCAGCCTGCTTTTTTAAAGGTGAAGTAATGATGTGCCACTGAGTTCAGACACTTGTGAAGTGACATTGTGATACATTTCCTTACGACCATGTTTTGCTAATTATCAGAGAGAATAGAAATACAGAGACAGAGTTAATTAGCTGACTTCAGCCAGAACAATTATTGCAGTCATTACAACATTCTCCCTGGGACCTGGCAGCTCTTTGGGGAGTAACCAGGTACTTATAAGAGGAAAGCTGTGATCTTTAACTAGCTGCTGATATTTTGTTCTTAAAAGACACTTTAACCAGAACATGTGTTGGTCTGTAATATAAATCATTAATATCTTCTATTTCACAGTGTAAGGTGCATTATTCCATATGCTTCCAATTTGCAATTTATCAGCATGATGCTTGGACAGGTACATGGATAGGAAAAGTTTATGGGCCAACATGGACAAATGGGATGGACATCTTGTTTGGAAGGAATGAATGAATTGGGCCTGCTTACAAGCTGCACGACTCCATGATACTAATTTTTATTTCACATATATTCCATGCGTAATAAATAACAAGGGACATTTGAAAAGGTTTCAGACTCTCAGTGTGCAATTGTGGCCTTGACTTGGGGACTTAGCCCCTGAGGTGACTACATTCAGCTTCTGTGTGTTCCTCAACACATAGTCTTGGACTTGGAAAGTACTAATTTGCATTATTCAGTCTGTGGACAGTTACTTGCATTGGAGCACAAGGCAGACTGATGCGCAGCTTTCTCTGAGTTAACGATCTTCCAACAGTTGTGTGATTATGCATCTGATGGGACACAGGTTCTCATGTGACACAGCAGTAGAGGACGAACCTTGGCAAAGGCAACTGTGTCCCTCTCTAAATTTAATTTGCAATCAAACACTCCAGAAAGAGGCAGGTGACAGACTCATCCCTGGACCACAGCATCCAAGGCAACCTAAGAAGATCTTAAGCCTGTGCCTATGAATGAAGTATCTCATGGGAAAAGACCTTTCCACTGCCAGTCAAACAAGGTCTTGGTGCTTGTTTAAAATTTCTAGTATGAGATGTTCTGCCAAATAACTTTAATAGTCTGCTTATGGAATCATCCAACAGATTCCACCACCTTTTTTTGGCAAGTTTTTGAGAACATTCTGATTGACTGTTCTTGAAAGATACCCATCTGCTCAAAATGAGGGACAAGTGGTATGATCTATCTGAATGGAACATCCCATGGCATCATGGCCAGATCGACTCTTTGCTACCATCAGCATACAGGGCCATTTAGTATTTGTGTGCCCATATCTTGGCACAGCTGGATGCAACACACACAAAAGTAGCAATCAGCTTCCCTGATGAGGATCAGGGTAATTTCCCTCCTTTCTCTGGAGATCTATACAAAATTTCTCGGTTCACATGATCCAGTTTTTAGCTCCTTATAAAATAGAAGGTGGTTCAGATGAGTACAACAGCACAAAATTGTGGTCTGAAATGTAGCAGCAATATCAAGAGGGCTGGTTCTATAGTATCAATCCCACAGTCATGGCTTCTGCTGCACCTCATTTATTTGCTCCACCTAGTTCTTGGCACATGATGCAGCTCCCTTAAGCATATACTGTGATACTGTGATATTGAGTGGACCTGATGGTGAAGGGGGGATAGGATCAGTTGGACATTGCCAAATAACATGGCCTTGCTTTCACTGCAAATCACTCTGACCTCGTGAGCTGTTTAAACGAATCAAAAATGCTGACAGTGATCTGTGGACTTATAGTGGCTCCGAGAAAAACACAGAAGTGCTATTGCCTTGGATCAACAGCACTATGATATACACATGCTTCCTAATGGATTTGGCGCACACCTATTTCCAGATCTGATGAGGAAGATTTCATTTCCCATCCAATGATTAGGACTTAGTGGCTGATGCTTTTGTAGAGCTGTCATATCCAGTTGGAGATGCACTCTTTAAAACCCAGTTTGGTAAATACTTATGTCATGTACATGTGCATTATTCTACTATCACTTATTTCAAAGACAAGTTAGGATTGTAACAGCCTAGAAATAAGGATCAAGCTCTTCTTGCTGAATCAGAGTATTTTATTATTTGCAAATGCAGAAACATCACTCCTTGCAAGGAAGATCAAAAACAAAACTTTCCTTCTTTTTATCAATTACTAGTAGGGAGAGGTTCCCTTTAATATTATCCCTTCAGTGATAACATTTTCTCTACTTTGGGCCTGCAATTACTACAGCCTGTTAGTACATTGGACTGGATCATGTGAGAACCAGCCCCAAGCTCAAAGATGTCAAGTCTGCAGGATGCCCTATATGTACTTTAGTTACTTGTAGCTGCACATTTCGTAAGTTCCCACTGGTACTGTTGCAGAGGTTGCTGCAAAAAGTGTATCAAGTTATGAGTGGCCTTGACAATAGGTGTTTGAAACTAAGGCTCACTCCGTGGACCACCTAACTACATTCTGACGAGTCATTTGATTGGAAGGCCTTCTAGCTATTGACCAAATGTTTCAGAAGAACAGAGACATTTGGAAATAGTTTTTAAAACATAAATTATATTTTATAATTTAATACATTTGTCTAAAAATACAATAAACTCTTGTTTATTAATTAATTTTAAAACATAAAATAGTTACTTGATCTTACTGAATTAATCCTACCTTTTAAATGAAGATCCATAATCCCATTCAAATGAAAGTGCCTACTTCAGCGGCATAATCTGAGGGCTAATTTCCACATGTGTTTTGCTTCTCAGCTAAACAGCTATTGGATTACTCCTAGGCTCAACGATGAGCCAAGTTTGAAGGCCATGCATTTCTGAACCCTAGTGTGTACTGACTTCCACACTGCAGAGTATAGTTACAGAAGCCTGTATCAATGCCATTTACGCTGCAGCTGGTTCTAGCTAGATGTCCTCTACTGAGTCAGCATTGCAATAGTAATTGTGAACAGTCAAAAAACTACATCAGCATTTATTTAATAACAAGATGGTTCACTTGTTCTTTGTTTCATCTCATGGGCAGTCTTCCTGAAGAAAAATAGTTCAGAACAGCTCTTTTTTATGACTATGGGGATTACAGATATTGTTCTGAGATCACTCTGGAGTTAGACTTTAATTATTTCTCATTTATTAAGCATGACATGAATTAATGCAAAAGGCAATGACTGCACATGATGAAAATGCAACCATTCCTCTTTCTTTCATAGCAATGAATAATAGAGAATCAATTTCACAGAAGCATGGCTTTTTTTTGTTTAAGGCAGTTTAGTAGCAGAAATGAAAAATGTGAAATTGCATACATTTAATAAATAGGACAGAGCAAATTACGTTTTCCAGCAGCAGATTGAATAATACATACATTCTGCAGACACTAAATGCACATCATCAGTAGTGGACATCAGCAATGTTATTAAGGGCTTAAGATCAGAAAACCTGACACTCCGTGGATTATTTCTATCCATATCACCAACTGCTGAAGCTGGAATGAAGGCAAAAGTCTATCATTTTTAAAAAATCAGCAAAAACTAATTTCAAATCTATTAACCTTTTATATATCTGGCTATTGTAGGTTGGAATTATTAATTGATATGTGGGTAGATGTGTGTATCACTCTGTAATATGTCTTAATGTACTTTTAATCCAGGCCATCTGGATTCTAAAGTTATAGATAGCATTTGCACTCTGAATCTATCAGATCATCTACTCTATTTGCAGTGAAGCAAACTCAAGCAAAGAGGTGAAAAGCTTAAAGTCAGTGTTGCACAAGTTTCTGAGTGAGTCAATAGGTCTATTCCACTGAATGTTAGTAAGTTTACTGACACAGTTGTAGTGCATGTTCACTACTGCTTGGACCCAATCATGGTCAAGAACAATTCTATGCATCCAGCTGTATTGCTTACTCAAATCTTTTGAGTGTCCTTTGAACTCCATGAAGAGGACTATATTCCTTTCACCTCAGGAGTGTAAAAAACAGAGTACAATGTCTACATCTCCACCCAAGTATCAACATCCCTCTAGCTCCAGCACGATCATTAACCACATTAAGGATGCAAGCATTTGCACCCAGATGTAAAACATTGTTTTTTTTTAAAGTACTCCTCCAAATATATAAAATTTCAGTCCTCACCTCTTTTAATAAATATCAATACTGGAAGTGAGAATAAATTCTCCCTTAATGCTTTAAAATGCCAGTGCCTCTCTTTAATGTTGCTTAAATCTGTAACAATATAAATCAGTACATTCAGAAATGTGTTCTTTGCAAAGACCTATTTGCTGTGTATCATGGTATTTTAAACTATTACCCAGTTTCCTTTTTTTAAAAAACATGCTTAGAAATTTATAGATTTGCACATATCTGGCAAAAATAGCTAAATTAAAGATAAATGATATAAAATCTTTCAGGCGAGATGAAATATATAACTAGTGTAATATAGCATTTCAATAATGGAAGAGGCCATATTCCTAAATCATTACTGAAGAACAAAAGGGATAAATGAAAAATTGTTCATTTAATAAAGTAATTCAATGTCTAGTAAAGGAACCTTTGCTTTTTCTTACTTAATTATTTGTCATTTCAGTTTTCCTCTGAATTTCCCTTTCCTCTATGTATACTCTCTCGCTCTCTCTATCTATCTATATATATATATATACACACACACAACAGATTCCTATGTGGCAAATTTCTTTAAAATTATCTCCTAGTGCATCTCTAACTTCTGATTTGTAAGAGGCTATCATATGCTCGGATCTGGATATAAAAGCTTTCATTGTTCAATTTCACACTATTTGGTCTACTGTAAAGTTCAGAATTAAAGATGTCCCAACCTATATACTTCACTGGTGGCAAATTTATTTTCAGGTAGACAATGCTATAAAAATTGAATTACTTGTTAAAACAATACATTTAAATGAAAAACATTCTATTTTCTCAGTCTTACCTAATTGAATAAAACAAACCATTTAGTTATTTTTGGAACCATCTTACAATGTGCTTGCCAATTGTAGTTTCAATATCTTTGTTAGGATGCCCACAAATGCTTCCAACAGGTTACTGAAATTGCAATGCAAAATCAGCAAGAAACAGATATACACAAGGTTTCCACCAGTCTTCCACTGGAGATACGTCGACCAATTTGCAATGGAAATTATTGACATTTATCTGGCAAGGACTAGCAAGTAGCTAATATTGTTCCATTTTTCAAAAACGGAACCAAGGATGATCCTGGAAACTAACGACTGGCCAGTCTGACATCAGTGGTAGGGAGGTTACTGGAGAGAATTCTTAGAGATAGGATTTATGAGCATTTAGAAAACCATGGCCTAATTAGGAAGAGTCAGCTCGGATTTGTGTGGGGCAAGTCATTTCTTACTAATTTGACTGAGCTTTTTGACAACATGATGATGGTAATTATTGAAGGTAGGGCTGTGGGTATTGGCTGAAGTGATTTTTGTAAGGGGTTAGATAAGGTCTTCATGGGAGGCTCATCCAGAAGATTAAGGTGCATGTGATCCATGGTGAATTGGCCTTTGGATTCAGAACTAGCTTGCTCATAGAAGACAGAGGTTGATGGTTGAAGGGATTTACTCTAGCTGAGGTCTATGATTAGTGGTGTTCTGCAGGGATCTGTACTGGGACCTCTGCAGTTTGTGAGGTAAATAAATGACCTGGTTAAAATGTAGATGGGTGAGATAGAAAACATGGAACATAGAAAACATAGAAAACGTACAACGCAATACAGACCCTTCGGCCCACAATGCTGTGCCGAACAAGTACTTACTTTAGAAATTACCTAGGTTACCGATAACCCTCTATTCTTTAAGCTCCATGTACCTATCCAGGAGTCTCTTAAAAGACCCTATCGTATCCGCCTCCACTACCATCACTGAAAGCCCATTCCACATACTCACCACTCTCTGTGTAAAAAAACTTACCCCTGACATCTCTGTACCTACTTCCAAGCACCTTAAAACTGTGTCCTTTCTTGTTAGCCATTTCAGCCCAGGGAAAAAGCCTTTGACTATCCACACGATCAATGCCTCTCATCATCTTCTACACCTCAATCAGGTCACCTCTCGTCCTCCGCTGCTCCAAGGAGAAAAGGCCGAGTTCACTCAACCTGTTCTCATAAGGCATGCTCCTCAATCCAGGCAACATCTTTGTAAATCTCCTCTGCACCCTTTCTATAGTTTCCACATCCTTCCTGTAGTGAGGTGACCAGAACTGAGCACAGTACTCCAAGTGGGGTCTGACCAGGTTCCTATATAACTGTAACATTACCTCTCAGCTCTTGAACTCGGTCCCATGGTTGATGAAGGCCAATGCACTGTATGCCTTCTTAACCACACAGTCAACCTGCGCAGCATCTTTGAGTGTACTATGGACTTGGACCCCAAGATCCCTCTGATCCTCCACACTGCCAAGAGTCTTACCATTAATACTATATTCTGCCATCATATTTGACCTACCAAAATGAACCCCCTCACACTTATCTGGGTTGAACTCCATCTGCCACTTTTCAGCCCAGTGTTGTTTTCTATCAACGTCCCACTGTAACCACTGACAGCCTTCCACACTATCTACAACACCCCCAACCTTTGTGTCATCAGCAAATTTACTAACCCATCCCTCCACTTTCTCATACGGGTCATTCATAAAAATCACGAAGAGTAGGGGTCCTAGAACAGATCCCTGAGGAACATCACTGGTCACCGAACACCATGCAGAATATGACCTGTCTACGACCCTCTTTGCCTTCTGTGGGCAAGCCAATTTTGGATCCACAAAGCAAGGTCCCCTTATATCCCATGCCTCCTTACTTTCTCAATTATCCTTGCATGGGATACCCTATCAAATGCCTTGCTGAAATCCATATACACTACATCTAACTCTCTACCTTCATCAACATGTTTAGCCGCATCCTCAAAAAATTCAATTGGGCTCGTAAGACATGACCTGCCTTTGACAAAGCCATGCTGACTATCCCTAATCATATTATGCCTCTCCAAATGTTCATAAATCCTGCCATCAGGATCTTTTCCATCAACTTACCAACCACTGAAGTAAGATTAACTGGTCAATAATTTCCTGGGCTATTCCTGGGCTATTTCTCCTCCCTTTCTTGAATAAGGGAAAAACATCTGCAACCCTCCAATCGAGTACAAAGAAGGTTCACCAGATTGATTCCTGGGATGGCAGGACTTTCATATGAAGAAAGACTGGATGAACTGGGCTTGTACTTGTTGGAATTTAGAAGATTGAGGGGGGATCTGATTGAAACGTATAAAATCCTAAAGGGATTGGTCAGGCTAGATGCAGGAAGATTGTTCCTGATGTTGGGGAAGTCCAGAACAAGGGGTCACAGTTTGAGGATAAAGGGGAAGCCTTTTAGCACTGAGATTAGGAAAAAACTTCTTCACACAGAGAGTGGTGAATCTGTGGAATTCTCTGCCACAGGAAGCAGTTGAGGCCAGTACATTGGCTATATTTAAGAGGGAGTTAGATATGGCCCTTGTGGCTACGGAGATCAGGGGGTATGGAGGGAAGGCTGGGGTGGAGTTCTGAGTTGGATGATCAGCCATGATCATAATAAATGGCGGTGCAGGCTCGAAGGGCCGAATGGCCTACTCCTGCACCTATTTTCTATGTTTCTATGTTTCTATGTAATCCTCTGGATCCTCTTCCATCCCCAATGATGATGCAAAGATAATTGCTAGAGGATCAGCAATCTTCTCCCTCGCCTCCCACAGTAGCCTGGAGTACATCTCGTCTGGTCCCAGAGACTTACCCAACTTGATGCTTTCCAAAAGCTCCAGCACATTCTCTTTCTTAATGTCTATATGCGCAAGTGTTTCAATCTGCTGTAAGTCAACTCTACAATCGCCAAGATCATTTTCTGTAGTGAAGACTGAAGTAAAGTATTCATTAAGTACCTATGCTATCTCCTCTGGTTCCATACACACTTTTCCACCGTCACACTTGATTGGTCCTATTCTCTCACGTCTTATCTTCTTGCTCTTCACATACTTGTAAAATGCCTTGAGGTTTTCTTTAATTCTGCTCACCAAGGTCTTCTGATGGCCCCTTCTGGCTCTCCTAATTTCATTCTTAAGCTCCTTCCTGCTAGACTTATAATCTTCTAGATCTCTATCATTACCTAGTTTTTTGAACCTTTCATAAGCTTTTCTTTTCTTCTTGACTAGATTTTCAACAGCCTTTGGTTCCTGTACCCTACCAAACTTTCCCTGTCTCATTGGTACATACCTATGCAGAATGCCACACAAATATCCCCTGAACATTTGCCACATTTCTGCTGTACATTTCCCTGGGAACATCTGTTCCCAATTTATGCTTCCAAGTTCCTGCCTGATAGCTTCATATTTCTCCTTACTCCAATTAAACACTTTCCTAACTTGTCTGTTCCTATCCCTCTCCAATGCTATGGTAAAGGAGATAGAACTGTGATCACTATCTCCAAATTGCTCTCCCACTGAGAGCCCTGACACCTGACCAAGTTCATTTCCCAGTACCAGATCAAGTATAGCCTCTCCTCTTGTAGGCTTACCTACATATTGTGTCAAGAAACCTTCCTGAACACACCTAACAAGTTCCACCCGTCTAAACCACTCACTCTAGAGAATTACCAATTAACATTTGGGAAATTAAAATCTCCCACCACAACAACCCTGTTATTATTACGTTTCCAGAATCTGTCTTCCTATCTGCTCCTCGATGTCCCTGTTACTATTGGTGGTCTCTAAAAAACACCAAGAGAGTAATTAACCCCTTCCTGTTTCTAACTTCCACCCATAGAGACTCAGTAGACAATCCCTCCTTTTCTGCAGCCACGACACTATCTCTGATCAGCAGTGCCACGGCCCCACCTCTTTTGCCTCCGTCCCTGTCCTATCTGAAACATCTAAAGCCTGGCACTATTCCTGCCCCTGAGCCATCCAAGTCTCCGTAATAGCCACAACATCATAGCTCCAAATACTGATCCACGCTCTTAGCTCATCCGCTTTGTTCATGATGATTCTTGCATCAAAATAAACACATCTTAAACCATCGGTCTGACCGTATCCCTTCTCTATCACCTGCCTATCTTCCCTTTTGCACTGCCTCCAAGCTTTCTCTATATCTGAGACAACTGCCCCTTCCTCTGTCTCTTCAGTTCAGCTCCCACCCCCAAACAATTCTAGTTTAAACTCTCCCCAATAGCCTTAGCACACCTCCCTGCCAGGATATTGGTCCCCCTAGGATTCAAGTGCAATCCGTCCTTTTTGTACCGGTCACACCTGTCCCAAAAGAGGTCCCAACGATCCAGAAACCTGAATCCCTGCCCCCCGCTCCAATCCCTCAGCCACGCATTTATCCTCACCTCATTCTATTCCTATACTCACTGTCACGTGGCACAGGCAGTAATCCCAAGATTACTACCTTTGTGGTCCTGCTTCTCAACTTCCTTCTTAACTCCTTGTAGTCTGTTTCAGGACCTCCTCCCTTTTCCTACCTATGCTGTTGGTACCAATATGTACCACGACCTCTGGCTGTTCACCTTTCCACCTCAGGATATCGTGGACGTGATCAGAAACATCCCAGACCCTGGCACCTGAGAGGCAAACTACCATCCGTGTTTCTTTCCTGCATCCACAGAATCACCTGTCTGACCTCCTATTATTTCCCTAGCCTTCTGAGCCACAGGGCCAGACTCTGTGCCAGAGGCACGGCCACTGTTGCTTCCGCTGGAGTCTCCTAGACATCCCACATCTACCACCCAGTACAGAACACCGACCTCACAGACATACTTCCTGTTTCTATTCCTCACAGGTAACCTACCTTGCCTCCACCCATTATTGCTGAAGCCCGAATGAACCAAAGCCCTACCACTCTGCCTCAGATCACTCCGTCGATGACCGCTGCTTTGATAACCGCTCCACTGGGCAGTGTCTCCCTTTTATGCCTGAAACGTCCCTGCTATCTAACTCATGATTGGTCCTCCGGTTTATAGCTGCTGATAGGCCATGTACAACGGACAAACTCTCAAAGCTCCCTTTTTAAATAACTGCCGCCGACCTGCAAGAAATCCCTCTTGGTAAAGGTCTGTTGATGCTGCTGACCGGTCACATACAATGGGTGTGTTTTTTTTAAGGCAGGAAGAAGGAAAACTTACTAGTTCAAAATACATAGTTCATTTGAAATACAGCAGTCAGGATATCCTATATAAAGGAAAGCAATATACAGAGATCGAGAATACTCATGCTTTGAACATCCTACAGAACATCTCTCTTGCCAAAGACAAATGCTATTAGGATATTGCTCCAAAATTTTAAAGGAAAGCACTTTGAAATGAATAACTAAATAATTTATTGTTTGTTCTGAAGCATGGAATTAAAAACTGTTCACATCAGCACCAGCAGAGCTTTTGAAGTCAACAGAGGAATGGAAGGTAGCTGAGAGAAGGCTCATTAAACTGATAAGTTCTGATTTCTGACAATGTACTTAATTTATGCCAGTACTTACAACGTGCTACAAACAATGAAGGGAAAAACAAGTAGGCTTATGATTTGCACCAGAGCAAGATCTGAGGGCATAAAAAAAATGAACAGAACGGACATGTGTAAATATCAAACATAAATGTTGAATGCAATAAGCACTGAAAGACCGTCACTTTCATCTTGACAAGGCAGGAAATATTGGCAAAGGCAAACTGCCAGTGATGCCACAAGGCCAAGTGACCAGATCCATTGAACATTGCATGAAATCCAGTCCTTAGAGTTAAATCTATATTTTATTTCATTGAATAATTCACTGATACAATGGATAATGAAAATGGCACGAGGTTTAGTTCAATTACTACTATTTAAACAAAATCTACTGAGTAATAGCAACCTAACTATCACATTGCCAAGAGATCAGAAACAAATAAATGAATGCAGTGTTTGATGTGACTCTGTAACTTATAACAATACTGCTGTATATTTCATAGATTTTTTCAGGAGTCATTCAAATAACTTCACTGAAATGTGAAATTGGCATATTTAGTTTTAAAAATCAAGATACCCTTTGGTATGCAAAAGGAGCCAGCCTCCAGTTGAAAAATTCTTTTGGGAGTCAGCAGGATACCAGAGTCTCCAAGCATGACCGAAAGCTCTTCAAAATGAAGGCCAGCTGTGAAGACAAAGGCAGATAAATGGACAGACTGGAAATAGAAAGCTGATAACAGACAAGCCATTAAAGGAAAAGGAATAATCATGAAGAGATAAAGCACTGTCAGATTTGGGCCATTACAGCCACAGAGCGGTAATTTTTCATTGGCCTTGTCTGGGTTTGACTAGGACAGTAAAGGAATAAGAGTGTCAGACTCAATATTGATTGTAGGCATGCTCAGTGCCAGATCCTTGGTCACAGAGAAAAGAAACAGATCCTTCAGCCTCACTCATTTATACTAATCCTAAACTAATCCCAGTTTATTAGAACATGAACTATAGAACATAGAAGAATACAGCACAGGGACCAGCCCTTTGGCCCCCAGTGTTGTGATGATCTAATGACATTAGTAATCAAATACTCAGCTACACTAATGCAGGCAGTGGTCTTCCATTTCCTGCAATCATGTGCCTATCTGAGACCTTTTAGAATGCCTCTATTGTATTTGCCACCACCACTGCATACAAAGCACCCACCACTCTCTCTGCAATAAATTCCTCCTTTGATCTTACCACTCTCACCTTAAGTGCATGCTCTCCGGTTTTAGACCTTTCAATCCTGAGAAATAAGATACTGGTCCTTGTCCTATTCGTGCCTCTCATAATTTTATGAACTTCAATCAGGTCTCTCGGTAGCATCCACTACTCCAGAGAGAACAACCCAAGTTCATCCAATCTCTCACTATAACACATGCCCTCTAATCCAGGCAGCCTCCTGATAAATCTCTCCAAAGCCGTAACATTCTTCCTGTCTTGGGGTGACCAGGAATTAATGAAATCCAATACATCCCACACTTCAGATGCATCCGAACTAGAGTTCTATAAAGCTGCAACATAACTTACCAACTCTTGAACTCAATCCCTTAACTTTAAAAGGCAAGAATGCCACGTGCCTGCTTTGCCACTCTATAAACCTGTGTAGTCGTCCAATCACAAACAAAGGAAAACATGCAGATGCTGAAAGTCCAAACTACACACACAAAGTGCTGGAGGAACCCAGCAGGCCAGGCTATGGAAAAGTATAGTCGATGTTTCGGCTGAGACCCTTTGTCGGGACCATCAGGATTCATTTCCATAGATGCTTCCTGGCCTGCTGAGTTCCTCCAGCATTTTGTGTGTGTTGCTATAAGCACTTATGGCTACTTTCAGAGAGCTATGGACTTGGACTCCAAGATCCCTCTGCACATGAACACTGATCCCTCTAGCATTTAACAGTGTACTGTCTCTTTACATTTGATCTCCCAAAGGGCCACACTCCACATTTGACCAAGTTAAACCTCTCTGCCATTTCTCTGCTCATATCAGCTACTGATCTACAGTTTGCCATTCTCTACACTATCCACTATCAATCTTTGTATTTTCTGCTATCTTACTAACCCACCTATCCAGGTACTTTATATAAATATCAGAAATAGCAAAGAAACACTGCTAGTGATGGATCTCCAGCCAGAATAAGTCACTTCGACCACTGCCCTCCGCAAGCCATTTCACTATAGATTCTTTACATCTTCATCTTCTGGATGAGCTAACCATGAGGGACCTTATCAAATTCCATGTATACAACACCCGCAGTTCCAACTTCATCAATCATCTTTGTCAACCTTGAAAATCTCAATCGTTTGTAATACATGACTTGCCTTGCACAAGACCATGATGGCAGTCCCTAATCAGCTCACTCAACACACATAAAATGCTGGAGGAACTCAGCAGGCCAGGCAGCATCTATGGAAAAGAGTCTACAGTCAACATTTTGGGCCAAGACCCTCCGTCGGGACTGGAAAATAAGAAAGATAAGAGTAAGTGCAGGGGAGGGGAGGGCAGGAAGAATTACAAAGTGATAGGTGAAACTGGGAGAGGGGGAGGGATGAAGAAGGGAACTGGAAAGTTGATTAGTAAAAGAGATAAAGGGAGGGAGAAGGACAAATCTGATAGGGGAGGGTAGAAGATTATGGAAGTAAGGGAAGGGGGAGGTGCATCAGAGGAAGGTGACGAACAGGAAAGGAGATAAGGTGAGAGAGAGAAATGGGAATGGTGAAAGGGGAGTGCAGTTACCAGAAGTTGGAGAAATTGACGTTCATGCCATCAGGTTGGATGCTACCCGGACTAAATATAAGGCGTTGCTCTCCAACCTGAGTGTGAGCTCATTATGGCAGTAGAGGAGGCCGTGGACTGACATGTCAGAATGAGAATGGAAGTAGAATTAAAATAGGTGGTCTCCCGGATATCCCGCTTTTTCTGGCAGACTCAGAGCTCGGCAAAGCAGTCTCCCAATCAACATTGGTTCTCCTCAATATAGTGGACACATCGGGAGCACCAGATAGAGCAGATGACTCCAAAAGACTAACAGATGAAGTGTCATCTCACCTGGAAGGACTATCTTGGCACCCCATCTACGACCATCTAATCCATCCCTAAATGACTTGCTACAGTGTGGATCATCACTAAAACGCATAGCACAACAGACATAAGTTTCTTCAGCAACACTTGCCAAACCTGTGCCTTCTATCATATTGAAGGAAATAGACAGCAATTGCACGAGGCCACCCCATCTGCAAATCTATCTTCAAGGTACACATCAATCCAAATAGAGGTATTCTGCCATTCCTCCAATCTTATTTGGGCAAAATCTCTAGGGGGCTCTAGCTGACACTACTGGTAGATCTTCCATGACAACTGCTGGAGAGGACCAAGAGGATCATGATGGACGAATCCTCATAGAGGGATCAGAAGTGGAGAGAGTGAGCAGTTTCAAGTTCCTCGGTGACATGATCTCTGAGGACCCAACCTGGTTCCAACATATCGATGCAGTCATAAAGAAGGCAAGACAGTGAATATACTTCATTAGGAGTTTGAGGAGATTTGGTATGTGAACAAATCACTCAAAAACTTCTGTGGATATACTGTGGAGAGCACTCTGACAGGCTGCATCAGTGGTATGGTATGGGGGGAGGGCTACTGCACAGGACTAGAAGAAGCTGCAGAGAGCTGTAAATTTAGTCGGCTCCATCTTGGGCACTAGCCTACAAAGTACCCAGGACATCTTCAGGGAGCGGTGTCTCAGAAAGGCAGCGTCCATTATTAAGGACCTCCAGCACCCAGGGCATGCCCTTTTCTCACTGTTACTATCAGGTAGGAGGTACAGAAACCTGAAGGCACACACTCAGGCAAACAACTTCTTCCCCTCTGCCATCCAATTCCTAAATGGACATTGAACCCTTGAACACTACCTCACTTTTTTAGTATATGGTATTTCTGTTTTATGCATGATTTTTAATCTATCTAATATATGCATAGTGTAATTAACTTGCTTATTTTTAGCAATATTATTTTTTCTTCTATATTATGTATTGCATTGAACTGCTGCTGCTAAGTTAGCGAATTTCATGACATATGCTGGTGATAATAAACCTGATTCTGATTCTGATTCTAAATTGAAGGAAGTGGAAGCAAATAATCTAGTTAATAGAGGGAAGCAAAGTGGAATAGGCTCCAAATTCTGCATACTCCTGACAAATTAGATTCAAAACAATAATTTTTCCTCTTCTAGGTGTTGAGTGATAAAATTTGTATTTCAGTTGGTTTCTATTTTATTAGAATGTAAGTGTGGGTGTTACTTATATGACCGACCTCTAAAATCACGGGAGGGTCCTGAATCCTGTGATCAATGATAGCACCAGGCCTACACATCTGGGAATGTTTCCATTTAACACTAAATATCTATTGTATGTAATTTGAGGGATTAACTGCAAAGTTCTAATTTTCTTATCAAGGAACATCCTGCAGGAGCATAGGTTTTTTGAGCAAGGAACACGAATGCTGTGGGATGGCTCTTGAGAGAAAATTGCAGATGTGCATTGAAGTGGCATTCTGTTTTTCTGAAAGGTAACTGGATATAGTGGCATGAGTGATCCCAGGAGAGAGTGGGTGTACTTTAAGCACTCTTACAGTGCCCCCTTCTCCTCACCATCTTGAAAAGACGAAGAGTATTGAAAGGTATATCTATGCATTGGAATTGAATCTTCCATTGCTTTCTGTAGCGGATCCTCCCACCCCCATTGTTGCTGGTAAGATCCATCGTTTTAATGATCATCCAAGTGGATCCACATCCTTCCCATCAAACCTACTCTCCTAGTGGTGAACTATACTCTTCCAAAAACATGCCTTTGCTCTCCCATGTTGCTATAGTAATATTAAACATGACTTGCTTGGGGCTTGACACCATTTGGTACACATTATTTCACAGAAATTCTGGTCTGTTGTCAAAACTGGGTACTGCCATAAAGTGCTAATGACTATTTCAGTTATAGGACCCGAGATTCAAAGCTTCAGGTCTGCTACAATGGAAAATGTAACCCCAGGATCAGCGGGGAGGGTGAAGAGTGTAGGGGTCTTCAAGTGGAACTAGACTTGGGATCAGAGGCAGTGATAAAATGAGACGTTGAATGAGAAGAGGTTGAATTTAGGGCTTCCAATGGGCACTTGGCTTGATCCAATGGTCAGGGAGTTAGGACAATAAAATGTTGGATGTCAGGATTTTAGAAAATCAGATGCTGATGTAATTGTTGGATTGGCTGGCCTGGAACAATGGAGATGGTGGGATGTAAAAAACAACTCTAAATGATCCAGAATATGTTACCCTACTTCACCCCAGAGGAAGCTTCAGGTTCTGCTTAATAAGTGAACCTTACTTTGGGGAGATTAAAGAAATCAAGAAGACTTTGACCAGACTAATATGTGACCTAAGCCTGATAGATTCTAGTGTAGCTAAATGTGACATTGCCTCAGGAAACATGGGAACAAAATGATGGAGAATTGCCTATTTTATAAAGTATTCCATAGATTCTGATGTGTTTATTCACAGCTTGCCAAAAGTTTTCAAAGAAGCACCTTCAACTCTTTATAAAATTAATCAAAGTCATATGAAGTAATCGAAACTTCCTGACCACTATAGATAAATGATGAATCCAAATAGGAGTAGTGTATATAATGTTTGGCACCCTACTATTCAAAAAGGCATTGATATATTGAAGGTGGTTCAGGAAATAATGAATTCACAATGCAGGTCCCCTACCCCCATGGCAGGAATCACAGAGCTAAATTTCTTTCATTGGATATAAGAAAATTGAGTGAGAGCTTGATCTTGGTCTTGAAATATTTTAATGATTTAATCAGGTTATCTACCTCTATCTGTGAATCTTAAACAGAATGGTTACAGAACATTTTGGCTTCAGTTGCAGCACTAAATATGCAAAATACAGTAGAAAAATTGTACATTGTGCCTTTCTTCAATAATTTGCCAATGGAACAGAAAGTTCAAAGGGTGGATCATGATAGACAACTACTGCTATATCATATATCTACTATAAAGAACTAAGGACAAACTTAGGAAAATGAAGGATAATGCTTGCAGATTGGATTAGATACAATGGGATCAATTAACAAATTACTGCCTTATTCGGATATATTTAGTAGCATTAATGAACATTTTATTCTTAAGAAGATTAAGTAGTTGGGATGGAGACTAAATTAGAAAAGCTATGAATGTGATATAAAAAATAGATAGATTGCATTAACGGACTAGTTCCATTTCCACAGTTTTTTGTATGTTTGGTGTGTAATTTATATTAAACTGTGCTATGAAAGTTTTATCAAGAGCTTCTGGGTTAAATAAAGATCCATTTAATAGCCAAATAGTTCAAATCATATTACTTACAAATTCCTTTAATGAGAACTTCAAAAACCAATGTTACCCTTAAGGGCTTCAGTTTTTACACACCAAATGTTAGAGAAATTTCATCTGAATTACATTCCTGCCCTTTTAAGATTACTATATTTCACACCCCAGTCACCAAATCTACAATAGGATGCTCTTTTAGTATGCTTTAACTTTTCAATGCTTAAAGTATATTTAATTTCCATTATAAACGCTTAACTTCAGTTTCCTCTGAGGTAGACCTACTCTGGCTCTGAGCTCAAGATGTACTCCAGAACTGGTTTGGCACAAGAGGAAGAACGGCAGGTCTTGGGTAGTTCTACAATTTGAAATCCCATGTTTCTGTCAAGGACTAGTTGCAAGATTGTTAAATATAACATCATGATTACCTATTGGATAAAACATGAAACAGGATGAAATTTATTTAAGCCTGCAGAGAGCTCTCCATTCACTTCTACAGGAGTTCTCCTAACTGTCTGATATAATCTGCACAGATAATCTTTGAAAATCAAAATTGAATGGCAGATTCTTACTATACTCAGGTTCCCAGGTAACTATATTAGATTCAACATCGGGGTTGTAGTGAATTATTGCTTTAGATGTTCTTCAGAAGTGATAACTTTATGTTCACTTTGATATATCAATCATTCTTACTTCAGAGAAGCCTGTCAGTTTTACTGCTTTGGATCTCTGCAATGATTATATAATGAAGGTCACTGTCTCCGTTAAGTTGTCCAACTTGGTTATAGCAATAAATAAGTCTAACAGTATAGCAACACACACAAAATGCTGGTAGAACACAGCAGGCCAGGCAGCATTATAGGAAGAGGTACAGTCAACGTTTCGGGCCGAGACCCTTCGACAGGACTAACTAAAAGAAGAAATAGTAAGAGATTTGAAAGAGGAAGGGCGAGGGGTGATCCAAAATGATAGGAGAAGACAGGAGGGGGAGGGATGAAGCTAAGAGCTGGGAAGTAGATTGACTAAAGGGAAACAAAGTAGGAGACACGGGCGAAAGAAAGGGGCAGGGGAGCATCAGAGGAAGATGGAGAGCAGGCAAGGAGTGATTGTGAGAGGGAAAGAGAGAGAGAAAATGGGGGGGAATAATAAATGAATAAATAAATAAAATAGGGGATAGAGTAAGAAGGGGAGGAGGGGCATTAGCAGAAGTTAGAGAAATCGATGTTCATGCCAAAAGGTTGGAGGCGACCCAGACGGAATATGAGGTGTTGCTCTTCCAACCTGAGTGTGGCTTCATCTTGACAGTAGAGGAGGCCATGGATTGACATATCAGAATGGGAATGGGACGTGGAATTAAAATGTGTGGCCACTGGGAGATTCTGCTTTCTCTGGTGGACAGAGCGTAGGTGTTCAGTGAAACGATCTCCCAGTCTGCGTCGGGTCTCACCAATATACAGAAGGCTGCACTGGGAGCACCGGACACAGCATATCACCCCAGCCGACTCACAGGTGAAGTGTCACCTCACCTGGAAGGACTGTCTGGATCCCTGAATTGTGGTGAGGGAGGAAGTGTAAGGGCATGTATAGCACTTCTTCCGCTTGCAAGGATAAGTGCCGGGAGGGAGATCGGTGGGAAGAGAAGCTCCGCTCTCCACTCCCCTACACAACTTCGCTCCTTCCAAACGCTCCGCTCTCCACTCCCACTGCACCAATGCTAACCTTACTATAAACCCGCTGATATGGGGTGGGTGCTGTTGTAGTCTAGTGGACTGACCTCTACCTTGCCAAGGCACAGAGACAACTCACTGATACCTCCTCTTATTTATCCCTCGACCATGACTCCACTGAGGAGCACCAGGCCATTGCCTCCCACAGCATCACTAGCCTTATCAGCTCTGAGGATCTCCCATCCACTGCCACCAACCTCATAGTTCCCACACGCCGCACTTCCCATTTCTACCTCCTACCTAAGATCCACAAACCTGCCTGTCCAGGGAGACCTATTGTCTCAGCTTGCCCCTGCTCTACCAAACTTATTTCTGCATACCTCAACACTGTCTTATCCTCCCTTATTCAATCCCTTCCTACCTATGTTCATGACACTTCTCATACTCTGAGTCTTTTCAATAATTTTAATTTCCCTGGCCCCCACTGTCTTATTTTCACCATGGATGTCCAGTCCCTGTTTACCTCCATCCCCTACCAAGAAAGTCTCAAAGCTCTCCGCTTCTTTTTGGATTTCAGACCTAACCAGTTCCCCTCTACCACCACTCTCCTCTGTCTAATGGAATTAGTCCTTACTCTTAATAATTTCTCCCTTGGCTCCTCCCACTTCCTCCAAACCAAAGGTGTAGCTATGGGCACCCGCATGGGTCCCAGCTGTACCTGCCTTTTACTTGGCTTTGGGAAACAGTCCATATTCCAAGCCTATACTGGTATCTGTCCCCCACTTTTCCTTCGCTACATTGACGACTGCATTGGCGCTGCTTCCTGCACGCATGCTGAGCTCGTTGACTTCATTAACTTTGCCTCCAACTTTCACCCTGACCTCAAATTTACCTGGTCCATTTCTGACACCTCCCTCTCCTTTCTAGATCTTTCTGTCTCTGTCTCTGGAGACAGCTTATCCACTGATGCCTACTATAAGCCTACTGACTCTCACAGCTCCTCTTCCTACCCTGTCACTTGCAAAAACGCCATCCCCTTCTCGCAATTCCTCCGTCTCTGCAGCATCTGCTCTCAGGATGAGGCTTTTCATTCCAGGACAAAGGAGATGTCCTCTTTTTTTAAAGAAAGTAGCTTCCCTTCCTCCACCATCAACTCTGCTCTCAAACGCATCTCCCCCATTTCATGCACATCTGCTCTCACCCCATCCCCCCGCCACCCCACTAGGGATAGGGTTAACCTTGTCCTCACCTACCACCCCACCAGCCTCTGGGTCCAACATATAATTCTCCGTAACTTCCGCCACCTTCAACGGGATCCCACGACTAAGCACATCTTTCCCTCCCCCCCACTTTCTGCATTCCGCAGGAATCACGCCTACGTGACTCCCTTGTCCATTCATCCCCCCAATCCCTTCCCACCTATCTCCCTCCCAGCACTTATCCTTGCAAGCGGAACAAGTGCTACACATGCCCTCACACTTCCTCCGTCACCAGTATTCAGGGCCCCAGACAATCCTTCCAGGTGAGGCTGAACTTCACCTGTGAGTTGGCTGGTATGACATACTGGGTCTGGTGCTCCTGGTGTGGCCTTCTATATATTGTTGAGACTCGACACAGACTGGGAGACCGTTTCACTGAACACCTACCTCTGTCTGCCAGAGGAAACAGGATCTCCCAGTGGCCACACATTTTAATTCCTTGTACCATTCCCATTCTGATATGTCAACCCATGGCCTCCTCTCCTGTAAAGATGAAGCCACACTCAGGTTGGAGGAACAACACCTTATATTCCGTCTGGGTAGCCTCCAACCTGATGGCATGAACATCGATTTCTCTAACTTCTGCTAATGCCTCTCCTCCCCTTCTTACCCTATCCCCTATTTTATTTATTTATTCATTTATTATCCCTGCCCCTTTTTTCTCTCTCTCTTTCCCTCTCACAATCACTCCTTGCCTGCTCTCCATTTTCCTCTGGTGCTTCTCTCCCCCTTTCTTTCTCCCATGTCTCCAGCTTTGTTTCCCTTTAGCCAATCTACTTCCCAGCTCTTAGCTTCATCCCTCCCCTTCCTGTCTTCACCTATTATTTCAGATCTCCCCTCCCCCTCCCTCTTTCAAATCTCTTACTATTTATTCTTTCAGTTAGTTCTGACGAAGGGTCTTGGCCTGAAACGTCGACCGTACCTCCTCCTATAGATGCTGCCTGGCCTGCTGTGTTCTACCACCATTTTGTGTGTGTTGTTTGAATTTCCAGTATCTGCTGATTTTCTCGTGTCTAACAGTATAGAACAGTTATAACACAGATTTTTCATATTCCCTGTTATGTCTGAGCTAACTCCTAGTAAAGTAAACCTGTAAGTCCTATTCCAAAGCAGTTCAGACAGCCTTGCAAACTATTTTCTTTCGGAGTGCCTATCCAATTCCCTTTTGAAGATGCTGATTGCTTCTTTTCCTTATGGACAGGGAAATCTATATTTCAATGATTTGTTGATGAAAAAGATCCTTCTCTTGCCTCTCAGAGACTCATGGAATCTTCCTATATCATTGATCCAACATTTTTAATTTGTCTTCTGGTCTGTGCACCAGCCAACATTGCCTTTGATCATGAACACCTCTATCATATGTACTCACAACATTTTTTGCTCTATCAAGAAAATGTCCAGTTCCTTTGTTCTAAACTTTTAGTTGGAACCTCTTATCCCTGGAACCATCCTAGTACATATTTTCTTCAACCTTTCACATCATCATGGCTTGGCTTTGCGAATGAAGATTTAGGAAGGGGGCTGCCCACGTCTTCTGCAGTCTCGCTGGTGGCTGATGAGGCCAATACAGGACAGGCAGGTCCGGCCACAGCGACTGCAAAGGAAATTCTGTTCTGGGTTTGGTGCTGCTGTGTCACGGCTCTTCCTCCTTCTCCTTCTGTCCTCAATACCAGCCCTGCATACGTTCTCGAAGGAGGAGACAGACTGGTGAATGGTGTGTCGCCAGGCCTCGCGATCGGAGGCTAGATTAGACCACTGGCGATGGTCAAAGTGACAGGCACCAAGGGATTTCTCAGGGAGTCCTTGTACCTCTTCTTCAGTGCACCTCTGTCATGGTGGCCAGTGGAGAGTTCGCCATACACCACAATCTTGGGCAGGCAATGATCCTCCATCCTGGAGACGTGCCCTGCCCAGCGCAGCTGCGTCTTCAACAGCATGGCCTTGATGCTGGTGACCTCTGCCGTTTGAGGACTTCGATGTGGGTGACAAAGTCACTCCAGTGGATGTTGAGGATGGTGCAGAGGCAGCGCTGGTGGAAACGCTCAAGGAGTCGTAGGTGGTGACGGTAGGTGACCCACGACTCGGAGCCGTACGGGAGGGTGGTCAGTACAACGGCTCTGTTTTCGCTGATCTTTGTGCTTTTCTTCAAATGTTTGTTGATCCAGACTATTTTGTACAGCCTGCCGAATGTGCTGTTTGCCTTCAGTCTGTTGTCAATCCCTTTGCCGATCTTGGCATCTGATGGGATGGTGCAGCCCAGGTAGCTGAACTGGTGGACTGTCTTCAGCTCTGCCTCACCGATGGTAATGTGGGGAGGGTGGTAATCCTCCTGAGGTGCGGGCTGATAGAGAACTTCTGTCTTCTTCAAGCTGACTTCCAGTCCGAAGAACTCGGCAGCCTCTGCGAAGCAGGATGTTATACGCAGCAGGGCTGTCTCTGTGTGGGCAACAAGGGCAGCATCGTCTGCGAAGAGTAGCTTTCAGATGAGTTGCTCCAATGTCTTGGTGTGGGACCGTAGTCGCCTCAGGTTGAACAGGCTGCCATCGGTGCGGTATTGGGTGTAGACACTGTCCTCGTCATCACCTTTCACATACTTGTTAAAATATTGTGCTCCAGCTATGACCTGATGCTGTTTTTTACCTGCTTAATGTAACATATTTCTGTTGTACTCTTTGCTCCTTTTATTGTCTGATATTCTTTATTCACCATTCCCTCAACATGCCATTCTTTCTGCCAAAGCATATCGCTTCACAATTTTATACAAAATGTCTCCTTTGCCATTAGTCTACTCATTCAGCATCTTTTATATGTCATCTATGTCATGATGTTCCTACCTCAGTTGTGGGAGACTTATTGAAAGGTATTCTAAATATTTGGATAGACATGGACTGGTTAAGGATAGTCAGCATTGTCTTGTGTGCAGTAGGTCAAGTCTAACCAATCTAATAGTTTTTTTTCGAGGAAGTTACCAGGAAAGCAAGTGAAGGCAAGGCAGAGTGCATTTTCGACATGAACTTTAGCAAGGCATTTGACAGGCCCCGCATGGGAGGTTGGTCAAGAAGGTTCAGTCGCTTAGCATTCAAGATGAGGTAGTAAATTGGATCAGACATTGACCTTATGGGAGAAGCCAGAGAGTGGTAGTAGATGGTTGCCTCTCTGACCAGAGGCCTGTGACTAGTGGTGTGCCACAGGGATCTGTGTGGGTCTGTTCTATATCAACAATCTGGATGATAATGTGGTTAACTGGATCAGCAAATTAGCAGATGAGGAAGGCTATTATGGCTTGTAGAGGGACCTGTATCAGCTGGAAAAACGGTAGATGGAATTTAGTGTAGATAAGTGTAAGGTGTTGCACTTCACAAGGACCAACAAGGGTAAGTCTTACACACTGTGCTGTACTTCTCTATGACTCTCCAACTTACAAGCTATTGATATCCTACTCACTTTTTATCTGACTTTTAAGTTTAGTGTCATCATTCACACCCTTGTGTTAGTTATAAATGCACAGAAAATGGAGAAGCTTCATTTATTCATACGTTTTGGACATGCCCAAGTCTTGGAAAATATTGGAAGGAAGTATTCCAAACTTTTTCTGTCCTCTTTAAAGTAAATTTTAAACCTAATCCTTTGACTGCCCTATTTGGTATTGTTGGAAGGAAAGATATCATCTTGAAGACATCTGATTTGCACATTCATGCTTTTATCTCTCTCTTATTGTTTAAATGGAAGGATGCTGTTCCGCCTAATCATGCTCAGTGGTTGCGGGTTGATATGGCATGCTTAAATTTAGAAAAGACTCGTTGTTCAATTTCAGAATCTAACCAAGATTTTAAAAATTTATGGGGGCAGTTTTTAAAATTATTTTCATAATCTTTGACTTCTCGTTAAAGTACAGAAATTGGTTAATAGTATATTTTATTATCTGATAAGGTTTTTTTTTCTTTTTTTCCCAAACAGCTTTGACTTTGGTAGTGGGTATAGATCTTTATTTTTAATAAAATTGTTTATATTCTAATATATGAATTAATCTAATCTATATGAATATAGAGTAAGGAATTCGTTAATATGATTCAATATACTGTATCTGGTATTATTATATTTTTTCTTTTGTTTTATAATATGTATTCTCTTAGACTCTGTATTCTTCTATAAAGAAATCAATAAAAATATTGGAAAAGAAAGAAAATAAAGCAGTGGTCCCAGCATTGACATTTGTAATACATCAAAAATAACCATCTTCCAATCTGAAGAATCAACAATTTATTACATTGCTTCCTGCTTTCAAGTAATTCTTTAACCCATGTTACTTCAGCTCCCTGGTCCATTTCCCATAGATTAGAGCTATCACTCTTCTAAGGCAAGTAACTCATAAATGAAATTCACCATCACCTGACGTAGGCAATAGAATTAAATGGGATATTAAAGATGAATGCAGTAAGGGTGATCAAAATTTACTTACTTTAACCAACATACAGAATGGTCAAACCAAATTAGGAACAGGACTGTGAAGGTAGTACTCCTGGAGTGTATATATTACTGATTTAGATCAGGAACCTATGAGAGAACAGATCCTACTAGACTGGGCAATGTGCAATGAGAAAGCAATTATTCACCATCTCATGTGTGGCTCCCTTGAGAAGAGCAACCTTAACAAAATTGAAGAGAGGACCGATGGCTTGAGAAAAAGTTTCTGTTTCTCTCCCTACATAAATGATATATTAAAAACCCAGCAGCTACCTTACGCTTTGACTTCTAACAATTATTTTCAACTGATCACTCCCAGAACTATTACATAGCTATTTTGTGGTCATATTTTAAATTTGACTCCTGGTTAATTTTGTCCACTGATTTTTGTTACCAGTATAATTGGATTTGCTTACTTGTGAACTTTTGAAATTAAATACAGATGTGCCCCTGCCTGGGCATAAATTATTAATGCCCATACACATTTTTTCTTAATTTTCAACATCATAACCCTACTTCCTCTCTACACGTTGTAGGATATCATCTGCCCTGAGGCTGTAGTTTAGTTCTTCCACTGATATGCAGAATAGTTTGCGCTTCAGTTGAAGGTTTAATTCATTTAGCTTCCTATCCCATTGAAAGCCAAGAGAAGGTGGCACATAAACACCTTCCTGCTGTTTATTTGCTTGATAAACAACTCCATGTCAGTATTGAAAATTTTGAAGCCTGTGATGCCGATAATCCTTATATTTATTAGCCTAAAACATTCAGAGTCCACCACTTAGATTGGAATGCTTTCCTCTTTTGAACATCAGCAGGTTGTTGGCCTGGGTTTTTAGTAACAATCTGTCAGATTTCATGTCCTTACTTCTGATCCCAGCCAAACGGTAATAGACATTCAAAGCAATAAAATTCAAATTGCTTTAAGTTGCTTACCCCCCCTTCTCAATTGCACAACTCCCTTCTTTCTTGTGCTCTTTGCTAACTAAAGATGTTAATCAGCTCACTCAAAAGAAATAGCCAAGACTCATTTCTCTTGTGGAAGACTACACAGAGGTGAAGCACTGCCAAAGTATGCGTACTTGTTTGCAAATCTGTCCTGCAATGGGGAAGTTAATTACAGTGACACCGCATGGTGGACCAAGCTGCTCTCATAGCATTTGACAGATGGTTGAGTAGCATCAAACAAAGTGAAAACTCAGCATTTACAGACATGGAGTCCTGACTGGCCATGTATAGATTCAATGTCAGCAGCAGGATAACCTGGCTAGGACGAGATTAACCTGACTTTACTGAATTTTAATGGCAGCAAGATATTGTTCAACAGTATGTTCACAGTTGACTCAGTTAATTCTATGCATGCCAGTTGGATGCAGATTGCAATATTATACCAGTACTATTACATTACTAGTTCAATGTCTATGCTGTAGATAAGACGCCCTTTTCAATTATGCACCTCAAGACATCAAAACTTGATTGATGTAAGCAAATTGCTCTGAAGAGAGCTTATCATTTTGCCAGTAAACCTCAGGCACAGTGATGTTCTAAGCAGTTAACATCTCACCTTTTCTAATTCAAACAAGTATTTTAATTAGAGTCAAAGTTTATTGTCATATGCACAAATACCATCTCAGCCACAAGAAAATATGATGTAAAACTTTGCTAATAAATGTATTACATGATATACTTTACACTTAGATAATAAAAAAATGGATGCTGTGAAATGGCAAAACATTGCTTACATAGAAATGAAAAAGCAATTGCTGAAACAAGAGGGGAATTGGCTGAGACAGCCAAAGGTATTTTCTTCATGGTTGCTTTTTGATTTTACTTGTGTTATTTTTTAAATTGTCTTTCACTAATAAGGAAACAGTTCAGTGCTATAATCGAACTTAGGATACCATTCCTGAAAATATTTACAGATATTTTATTGATCCCAAAGGAAATTACAGTGTCCCTGTAGCATTACCAGTACAGAGATATAAATACTAGAACAGAAGTAAGAAAGAATAAAAAATAAGTTACCACAAACAGTCTAACAGGAGGGGGTCATCACATCTCTGACTGAAGGTTGACTCATTATAGAGCCTAATGGCTGAAAGTAAGAATGTCCTCATATAGTATAGCACTCTTTGGAGCAGCACAGTTGTCTTAGTCTTTTACTAAAAGTGCATCTCTGTTCAGTCAAGGTGGAATGCAGAAGGTTAGAAACATTGTCCAGAATTGCCAGGATTTTCTGGAGGATCTGTTGTTTTACCACAGCCTCCAGGTGTCCAATTTGACTTCTATGACATAGCCAGCCTTTCTAATCAGTCTATTGGGTCTATTGGCATCACTCCTGTTGATACCATTGCCCCAGAAAACCATCGCATAAAAGATTGTACCGGAGTCACAGACTAGAATATATGAAGGAAAGGCCAGCATACCCCAAACGACCTCAGTCTCCTAGAGTACACTTCCTCAGCAGGAGTATATTAACTTAATAATGTAATATGTTAGCTTTTTTATGTCTTATGTTATTTTTGCTCTTTCAGGATTATAGATTGAAATATGAAAACAGGATATAAAGACCTTCTTTAATTAAGAATGATGTATGAGTATGCAATAGTTTAAATAGGATAGCTCCATTGCTTAAAGAAAACAAATCATACTTAAAAAATTGGATTTAATAACACAAAACCATATACTAACAAAGGACCATTGAGCTTTATATTAGCTTAAAAAGACAATTACTTTGATAATGTCAATGCTTTGAAAGAAATCACAAACAGCCAATATGCAATAATAATTCATCAAAGGGGAACGGAGATCATGGAATTAATACTCAATCAAACTGGTTGCTTCATTTCCCTCATAACCAGTATTTGCAATCAAAAGCACTTTAGTGGCTTTGAAATGTTTTGGAAATACTTATGGGCTCAAAAGGTGCTCTGTACATCTAATTTTTTAACGGTCAGATTAATCCAGAGTATTATGAGTGGAATTACCCCCTGATTAAAGAGGGAGCAATAAGCAATCAACGGTGAGATAAATATTCTCTCACTGACAATTACAAACATCATTCACCCTGGCCTGAAAGATTTTCTTACTTTCCTTTCTAAACAAATGTTCCTTATTTAAAGTCTTTCTCTGATGAAATCTATTTATAGTAAACACTAATCTCTAAATTACTCATTTCTCCAATGGCCAGGTTAGAAGAGAGCACAAGAAAACAATTAATAGAAGATGAATTCCCACTACAAATGAATAGTACAACTATGATTCCACTAATGCCCGTTTTGAGACATCACTAAAAATGCTGTCAATTGCTTGCTCAAGGTGCTCCTGTCTTAAAATGGGCATTTAAAATGAGATGTTCCATCTCCAGCTCCTCATAAAGAAGACTGAGTAATTATCTTTGCCAAAAAAAAACTATATGAATGCTGCAGTCTCTTAGTTGAAACTAATTTAGTTGTTCCTATCTGTCATCTACCTGATCAGGAAGGTGCCATCAGTTGAGCAAGAGACAAGGAGTGAGGTTAGGGTCAGTTAAATAGGTTAAAAATGAGTAACATGATTCCAACCCGGCTGTGAAGTGCCTGCTTCCATGTTTGCAGGGACAGAGCATGCTCCAAGTGATACTAGTCTGTTCATGAGACAGCATTGATCAGATTTTGGGTATTACTTGGATTTAATGACTGTGTGTGGTAAGGTAATGGGTGGAAACATCTGCATAAATCACAACCATCAATATTGAGTTGGAGTTCACTTTAAGAGGCTGTGTCTGATGTGATAATGTAATAATGTGAAAATTTCTACTGAACTTTATGTTCTGCAATTGGTTGACAATAAAGTTTGTTGCTGCGGTTTCTCTTAAACTTAAAACACCCTTGCTGTTTCATTTTCGAAAACGTAAAGCTGCATTTTTGATTTCTTGGGGCTTAAGAAACATGATTCAAAAGAGTGATCGGAGGGGCCAAAGTCAAAAGATCATTGATTCTCCAGTGCTCTTATGCATTAAGATGAACAGGGATTTTTCCCTTCTTTCTGGGACTGCAAGCATGCCTGTTAAAATTTCCACCCACCCGCAACCTCACATCACATACACCCAGTTGTGATCTTTTGCAGACGACTGCTGCATTCAGTGGAACCCCTCCACCAATCCCCAATCTCCACAATGGGGGCCTGCCTTGTCACACTCTTGTTAAAGGCATCTGTCAGGAAGCAGAGAAAGACATTCTAACATGGCACACATTTAAAATTAACATTATCTCCTCTGTTCCAGTATTTCCAAGATTTCTGTCCAGTGGCAGATGCCCTCCCTTTCTCACTATCTTCCTTTAAGTATTAAGGAAGGACACAAAGCCTGATGAGACTTTGAGGCAATTTTTGTTTCATATCTAAGTATGGAAGTAAATTCTGTGTAGATCCAAAGTTCCCCCTTGTATTACAATCATTAGGAAAATACTGCAGATTTTTGTGTTTATGTATAGCAAATTATATTTATAATTATGAAACAGTGAGTAAATCTCTCATTAATGCATTAATTGATAAATGTTTATTCAAGTTTTTCAGCATTTTTTGTTTTTATGTGCTCTTGTCTCAGGTGTATGGTCTCACCTATTGGATGCTTTATTAAAGAGTGATGCAAGTTTATCTCAGTTCCAGGCTCGCCATTAGAAAAGGCCAGAAAACCAAAATTAGTATTATTGTTTTCAATGCACCTGAACATCATAATTCAAAGGTTACCCATTCGGGAATATAAGACATTCCTTCAGAGAGGCCCATGACTACTTCTGTTTTCCCTTGGACCATTAACATCTTATGTTAAGGCAGCCACAGCAAACCCAAATGCGGCTCATGTGTTTGCCTCACTTAATAGCACTAAAAGAATAAATTAAGTGCTCATTCAACATATTGGCACTTGACTAAATACTAACACATAATACATAATTATAGTCAATGTGCTTCAAAATAATCAATTCTATCAAGAATGCTGAAGTACTTTCATGTTGTCATGCTTTACAGTATCTTTTATCGGATTTTGAATACAGTTTTTTATTTCTCATAGTCGTAGTCATAGTCATACTTTATTGATCCCGGGGGAAATTGGTTTTCGTTACAGTTGCACCATAAATAATAAGTGGTAATAGAACCATAAATAGTTAAATAGTAATATGTAAATTATGCCAGTAAATTATGAAATAATTTCACAATGATGTATTCAGGTGGTATGTTGGGAGCACCCCAATTATGCTGACTATCCTGCTTGCACAGCTGTTTTGGGAATTACCATTGTGGAAAGTTGTTGATACATTAGCAGTTATAATATAGAAAGCAATTTATAAATTTGAAGCAAAATATGATTAGTAGAAGAGTCACAAACTTCAAGCTGATAATATTAGAAGGCTATGGGTGCTCGGATGATACCACAACTTTTGATGATTTATGACTCTGGGACTCCCTTCATCAAATGGCAACCATATACTTTCCCTTACTCTCCACAAGACCTCAAATTTGGTTTGCTGAAATAGTGATACATATTATTCTTTGTTTCTTCAAAAATAATCTTCTAAGCTTATGACAGATAAGACAACCATACAATCTGAGCAAATTTTTCTCCTTAGATTTCAGGTAATGTGGGACATTTTCCACTATTCTCCACAAGCCTTAAACCACAATTCATTTTCTACAGTTGTGTCTTATTAAGTAAAGACAATGCCTTTACAGCAGAATACCTAATTTGAGGAGGTACCATGCAATCATGAAAACAAATTCATTATGCACACTAACACTATATTTTGGGGTCCTTTGACAGTTTGTCCAGAGTGGCTCTCAACACTGGTGGAAAAACAAAGGAGGGTGTGTAGCATCTGAGCTTTGCCCCCTCTCTATCATTGGAAAACGACACCTGGGAAGGCAATGAGCAATGACAGGATTGCAGGCTTGGGCCAGTAATTCCTGGTTGGAATTGTGCTTCACGTTCCTGCTGTTTCTCCCTCACAGATTCATTACTTCTCTTGAGATCAGGGTGGAAACTGCCTGCCATATTCAGTGCTCCATCCAACATCTATACAGATAGGTCAAGTATGATGCAACAATGCAATATTGTGAATGGATTAACATAGTGACATTACTGAGCTGGTGTTACTGCTAATGGTACTAATTCAGTGGTACCAATACACTTTCTCACTTGCTCCAGAAAGGATAAAATAACAATCCAGTTTATTTTTCCAGCATTGTCTAACACCCATTTACACTGTCTGCCTAATGGCACAACTTTCACTATTCTATGTTTCCTGATCATTCAGAAGCAGAATTAGAATCAGAGTTGGGTTTAATATCACTGGCATATGTCGTGAAATTTGTTGTTTTGTGGCAGCAGTACATTACAATAAATAATAATAGAAAAACTATAAATTACAATCAGAAACATATATTTTAAAATTAAATTAAATAAGTAATGAAAAAAAGAGAGAACAATATTGAGGTAGTGTAAGTGGGTTCATTGTCCATTCAGATATCTGATGGTGGAGGGAGGAAGCTGTTCCTAAAGCACTGAGTCTGTGTTTTCTTCTTCTGGCTCCTGTACCTCCTTCTTTATGGTAGCAATGAAAAGAGGGCATGTTCTGGGTGATGGGGGGGGGGGGCGGATTCTTAATAATGGTTGCTGCCTTTTGAAGATGTCCTCAATGCCGGCGAATCTGGTGCCCATCATGGAGCTAGCCGAATGAGTTCGCAACTTTCAGCAGCTTTTCCAGATCCTGTGCAGTTGCCCCTCTATACCAGACGGTGATGTAATCAGTAAGAATACATTTCACAGTACATCTGTAGAACCTGCAAGAGCCATTTGTGTCAAACTAAGTCTCTTCTGACTCCAGATGAAATATAGCGGCTGCTGTCCCTTCTTTTTAATTGCATCAATACGTTGGGCCCAAGAGAGATCTTCAAGGATGCTGACAGTCAGGAACCTGAAACTGCTCACCCTTTCCACTGTTGACCCCTTGCTGAGGACTGGTGTGTGTTCCCTTGACTTCCCCTTTCTATGGTCCACATTCAATTCCTTGGTCTTACTGACATTGAGTAGAAGGTTGTTGTTGCAACACCACTCGACCAGTTGTTCAGTCTCATTCCTATGCACCTCCTTGTCACCATCTGAAATTCTTGCCAACAATAGTTGTGTCACTAGCAAATTTATAGCTGGTGTTTGAGCTGTGCCTAGCCACGCAGTTACGGGTGTATAGAGAGTACAGCAGTGGGCTAAGCACACATATTTGAGGTGCACCAGTGTTAACTGGCAATGAGGAGGAGATGTCATTTCTGATCCGCAGTAATTGTGGTCTCCCGATGAGGAAGCTAAGGATCCAGTTGCAGAGAGGGGTACAGAGGCTGACTTATGGGAGCTTGTTGAATAGTACTGAGGGTATAATGGTGTTGAAAACTGAACTGTATTCAATAAACAACAGCCTGACATAGGTACTCATATTGTCCAGGTGATCCAAGGCTGAATGGAGAGCCCGTGAGATTGCATCTGCTGTAGACCTACTGTGGCGACTGGCAAATTGCAGTGAGTCCAGCTCTTTGCTTGGGAAAGAGTTGATTCTGGTCATGACTAACCTCTCAAAGCACTTCACCACAGTAGACATGAGTGCAACTGGTCAAAAGTCACTGAGGCAGCTCATCCTGCTCTCTTGAGCACAGGTATGATTGTCGCCCTTTTGAAGCATGCGAGAACTTACGACTGCAACAGTGAGAGCTGGAAGGTGTCCTTGAACATTCCTACCAGTTGGTTGGCAGAGGGTGTCAGTGCCCTTCCATATATACAATCAGGTTGTGATGCCACTACTTACTCAATCACAATCACTGAACCTTGAACTATCAGAGAAAATGTGACTGGACTATGCTATCATAGCCACCACAAGGAAAACAAGCTGAAATTTAGAAGCCATGAAATTTTATGGACTGAAAATCATCAACAGTTTTGGTATAATATCAGATAAGAGTAATGCAACCAATTGAAACATACGACCTAATGCATTATTTTACAGTTCTCAAATGGTTACATTTTAATTAAGAGTCTCTTATATATTAAAATTCAATTACACTATTACATTTAAATGTTGCATTACCATTCTGAGACCGAAATCAGTTTCATCAGGAGCTTGGCTAAAACAGCTAATTTCCCCATACATGGAAATATTCCAACAGAATGTACAGCACCAGGAAAAATGCAATTAAAACTTCATTTCTTCTGTGTAACTCAAAACGGCACTCTAACTTTTTGAAGCACTTATTGGTTAAAATCTTGAGCTTACAACTGTCTGAATATATTTCACTTTGGAGAGCAGTTATTCTTTATTTCTTCTTTCATTTGCAAGCAATTTAGCTCAGATGAGTGTGAGTAATGCATCTGTTGACACTGAAGTATATTTACCCTTTCAAATGATCAAACTTTTAATTTCCCTTTAGAAAATAGACAAAATCATAGTTGGATACATGCCAGCCTTCACTATCTGATGTAACTGCATATTTTTAATTGATCTGAGGTAGCAAAACAGGTGGGAAAACGGGAGATCAAGGTTAGATCTGAAACAAATGTTGCTGATCTGTCACATTGACTTTCACCCTATGTGATTTTCTTAAAAATTCCTTGGCATTGACTTTGTGCCACGACTCAACACCAACTTCAGCAGCCCCATCCTCCCTCACAGCATGCTTGTTTGCAGGGAGCAAACAATAGCTGCTCCCGAATCTGAAACCAGGGCCTCTCAAATGCTATAGTAATCTATTTCAGTGAGGAAAATGTTCTGTAATGTGTCATTACTAAGCAAATCCTCAAATGAAACTGCCTCATTTTATCAAGCACTCTAGTTCAGTGCCCTGATTAGTTAATTTTAAGTAATTTCCAAAGAATATGTAGTTGCACTGCTGGTGGTATTTCAACAAATCACTGGTGGTTAGAAATTGTAAGCACAGTGTACCTTTGGAAATCATTTTTAAACCCCAAACTCTCCATACATTGATGCACTTTCACATGGACATTCAGAAATGTGTAGTGGAAATGTTGCCTTCTATGTCTTGATGACTTCTAGGACAAAATTAATTTTTGTTTGGGCAGCCCAAGAACAGTATAGGTCAATAACACAGAAGCAGGCTTTCACAAAAGAGGTGAGGTATCTCAGTGCAGCCCAAAGGAATCCATCTGTAGCACTGCAGTCTAGTACATAGATCTTTCTGTGGACATGGGTCTCTTTAAAATTTCTGTTAAATCAGCTTAACTTGGATCTCTTTTGAGCTCTTCACCACCAGAGCCTGGCCAAACCAACTCACTATCACATCCTAACTCTTCAAGATTCCAATCATAGCCCGCCCCACACCCAGCGGTGGTGAACAACTTCTCCGTCCATAATGCCCCAACTGCATCTTTCAGGATCCTGATCACCAACCACTTGTGAGTGACCTGTTTGATTTTTGTGTACGACGGAAGTTGGGGGTTTGATGTTATTGTCGCTGCTTTTTGTGTGTGGGGGGGCTTGAGGGTTAGGAGTTTGATGTTTTAGCTCTTGTGTTCGGATGGGTGATTGATTAGTTTTTTGTGAGGGAGGGGTTGAGGGGTTGGTGTTTTAGAGTTTTCTTTCTTTTTTTTCATGTGGGGGTTTGATGTCTTTTCTTTCAATGACTTTCAAGGTTTTCCTGTAATTCGTGGCTATCTAGAGAAAATGAATCTCAGAGTCGTATTCTGCGTACATACCGTACTTTGAAAATAAAGTGAACCTTTGAACCTCCAAAGCACAAACCTTTCCAACCTCCCAGCTCAGAATTCTCTAATCCACAACGAATACCTCGCTCCATGAACATGTTCTGCTTTTCAATAATTTCTAATTGCCTTCATAAAGAAAGGAAATGATATTGGCTTTGTGGTTAAAGATGAGAGAGTATGACATTGTGGTTGTGTGGAATGTAGTAAAAGAGAAAGTGTCAGGCTTTACCATCTTTCAAAGTACATTGCAGGCTTGTGAAGATTTTGCTTATTATTTTTCAGTTTTTTTCTTGCTATGACTATAGTGCCATAGGATTGGTAGATTGCCAATGCTGTACCAAGGTTTAAAATAATTACAGGCAAGATAATATAAATTGGGTGGTGGACAATTATTGAAATCCACTCCAAGGATCAGCATAAACCTTCCTTTAGAAAGACAGAGTCAGCATAGAAGGCAAGGCAGTGACTATACTTCATTAGGAATTTGAAGAGATTTGGTATGTCAACAAAAACACTCAAAAACTTCTATAGATGTACCATGGAGGGCATTCTGACAGGCTGCATCGCTGTCTGGTATTGGGGAGTGGGGGGCCACTGCACAGGACCAAAAGAAATTTAGTCAGCTCCATCTTGGGTACAAGCCTATGAAGTACCCAGGACATCTTTCTGAGTGGTGTCTCAGAAAGGCAGGTACGTAAGCCTGAAGGCACACACTCAGTGATTCAAGAACAGCTTCTTCCACTCTGCCATCCAATTCCTAAATAGATATTGAACCCGTGAACACTACCTTACATTTTTAATATATACATTATTTCTGTTTCAGCATAATTTTTCATCTATTCAATATACATATACTGTAATTGATTTACTTATTTATTTTTCTTCTATATTATGTATTCATTGAATTGCTGCTGCTAAGTTAACAAATTTCACAACACATGCTGGTGATAATAAACCTGATTCTGATTCTGAATTGTTGAGGAAAGGCTGAGTTTGATTAACTGTATATAATTATTTGTAGAGTTAATATTGTTATGTACCCTGTAACTGGGTTGCCAAACTGGCAGAAATGGACCACTTAGTTGGAGTCTGGATTACTGGAACTAAGAAAGTTTTATTAAAGAAATAAGCAACACAGTACTCTAATAGTAAGGATATAAATGCAACAGGTTAGCAATGAATAAACACACATGTACACAGAACTAGGATAATAGGATCAATCAAGCTCTATCGCAGTCCAGGGATAAAATGATCAGTCTCAAGTGACACAGAGTTCAGTTCAATTTAGTTCAGTTCGCAGTAATCGCTGTTGTGCCATTGGGGAGGGAGAGAGAGAACGAATGAATATGCAAATCGGATTCCAAACAGACCTTCGATATTCCTCGCAGTTAGCTTTCAGGCGAGCCCTTTGTAATGTCTTCTGAGGTCACCAACTGCAACCCCTCTGTTCCAGATACGATCGTTCTTCTGCGGTGAACCCGGCACCCAGGCAAGGGCGGACACACACACCAGGTTCCCGCCGACCGTATCTTTCCACCCTGTGCATCTATGGGTGGTCCTGCGACCAAACCTCCAAAACTCCCACCAACTTGTGGGGGCACACCGCTTCCAGGGTCTCGTTACCTTGTGGTGTCGTGGTATGTCTTGCCTTAGTGAACCTGTTCCTTTTATCCCCCTGCTGGGGTATCGCCTGTCCATCAAACTTCAAACAGTTCAGGTTCAAAGCAACCAGTCTGTCAATACTCGAAACTGTGTCTCCTTTTCGTTAATCCCTCTCGTCTCTCATTAACATTTCTGAATGTTCCCCCATTGTCCTCTTATCCGCATCAATCTTCTGATAATTTGGTCTGTTGTCACAATATGTTAATCAAATGAGGGCACAACACTTGATGTTGTTTACTTGGATTTAACATGACTCTTAACAAGATCCTACACGGCAGGCTGATCAAAAAAGTCAAACCCCATAATAGTGAAGGGAGAGTGGCAAATCGTATCCAAAATTGGTTCAGTGACAGGAAGCAAAGGGTAATGGATGACAGATGTTCTAGTGTCTGGAAGGTTCATTCAATTCCAAAAGACTCAGCACTCACTTGATGAAAGATTGGGTGGACTACATTTGTTAATTTTTTTTTAATAGAATGTACTGAGGAGAGAAGTAATTGCAAGTGTAAGAAAGAACAAGAAGAGAAGCAACTTTCCTTGGCATAGGGGACAAAAACTAGGGTACAGAGATTAAACATCATGACAAAGGATCAGAGGAGAGATAAGCAAGCATTTTTTCACCCAGTGTGTAGATAAGGCTGGAAATAACTGGCAGAAAAGATGATAGAGGCAGAACCAGTCATTATATTAAACAACACTCAGATGTGTACGTGAAGAGCCAAGACCCACAGGAATACCCATCTTGAGCAATAAGATGGTCTTTCTGGGTCAGGTAACTCTTATGCATCTATTATGGACAAGAAAAGCCAAACAGCTTTATGCCTTGGGCTCTTTAGAATACTGCTTGGATAACCCACAGTCATAAATGAATAAAAGACATTTTGAGGCATGGAGTACATTTTAGGCTTGGATTTTAGGCTTGAACAAGAGTGGATCTGTCTGAATCGAGCAGAATCAGGAACTACTGCTTTTCAGGATGCCTCATTCTTCCTTTCAGCTCGACACCATATCTTCCAATGTATAGTGATGTAAATATGGATGCTGCAGTATGCATTCAAGCATTTCATTTCTTCAGACATAAAGATTATGATGCTTGGGTCAAATCAGAAATATTGCTTGTTAACCAGGATTATTTTAGGAATAATATTACAAATTTCACCAAATTATAGATTCAAATTGTAGTGTACACATGGCAGTATTTTGGATATTCATGCACAATATATTCAAATTTATGAGAGCAGAATCTCTAAATTTTAACTTTAATTTACTGCTGGCAAAATGTGGCAGAACTTGCAGTTTAAACTTGTATCATTGGTAAAAAAAAAATCCAATGGAGAATAGCTTGGCAGGTGGCTGATCTGATATTGCTAGATCCCTTCAAGTTGATGATTTTATTTTTCTTGACATACGCATCTGACAGTACCTTCAAGAAATCATAACAGCAGTAGAATGTGTAATTTTAAAAATTGCTCAAATCTAACAGAGGTGCCCAACCTTGGCCTAACATCTGAATTGAAAAGATTTCCACAATCAGCCTGCTGGTTCTAAAGAAGTCATGTCAAGTGCTTGAACCATGTGAGTTTGGGACAACAGAACCAAATAATTTCCAGTTCAGCATAAGAAGGTATGTCTGTTTCATTCACAATGCCAAGTGGGTAACAAACAAGTGTCACAGTTCCATTTTGAAATGGAGTGTTATTGGATCGTTTCTACTTTCAGGGCACTTATTAAATAAAAGATATTGCTATTGCTAAACAAACAGGTAGGACGAAATGTGAAAGTTTCCATTTATTACATATATCACTACAAACCATTATATATCCATATACTGTATCCATTATATATATATATATATCCATTACAAACCCTGTTTGTAATTACATGGGATTTCACGATCACATTGAAATTAATAATTCCCAACACCATAATCCCTCATTTTAATGAATACATAATACATAGAACAATTGTGACAGCTATATAACTGCTTAGAAACATTGGAAAAACTGATTTTCCACAAATTCTCAAAGCAATAGCAGAACACATTACTCAATAGACTTGTATCCCTTATATCTCAAACTTAAAGCATTCAGGATATTTTACTACTATTCAGCTCAGGCAGTATGGCAAAATAACATGAACATCAGACAATGTCATTTACTACAAGACCATAGACCATAAGACAGAGAAGCGTAATTAGGCCATTTGGCCATCGAGTCTGCTCTGCCATTCAATCGTGGCTGATCCATTTTCTACTTGTCAGCCCCACTCACCAGCCTTCTCCCTGTAACCTTTGATGCCGTGTTCAACGAAGAACCTATCAAGCTCTGCCTTAAATATACCCAATGACCTGGCTTCCACAGCTGCCTGTGGTAATAAATTCCACAAATTCATTGCCCTCTGGCTAAAGAAATTTCTCTGCATCACTGTTTTAAATGGACACTTCTCTATCCTAAAGTTGTGCCCCCTTGTCGTAGATTCCCAGGCATAGGAAACTTCATTTGTATATCTACTCTGTCTAGGTCTTTCAACATTTGAAAGGTTTTATTGAGATTTCCCCTCATCCTTCTAAATTCCAGCGAGTACAGACCCAGAGCTATCAAACATTACTTGTATGATAACCCTTTAATTCCCAGAATCATCCTTGTGAACCTCCTCTGACCCTCTCCAATGCCAGCACGTTTTCTTAGATGAGGAACCCAAAGCTAGTCACAGTGTTCAAGGCGAGGCCTCACCAGTGCCTTATAGAGTCTCTGCATCACATCCCTGCTTTTGTATCCTAGACCTCTTGAAATGAATGCTAACATTGCACTTGCCTTCCTCACCACCAAATTTACCTGCAAGTTAACCTTTAGGGTGTTCTGCACAAGAACTGTAGAGTCCCTTTGCTTCTCAGATTTTTGGATTTTCTCCCCGTTTAGAAAATAGTCTGCACACTTATTTCTACTTCCAAAGTGCATGACCATGCATTTACCGACAATGTATTTCATTTGCCACTTTCTTGCCCATTCTCCTAATCTGCCTAAATCCTTCTGCAGCCTACCTGTTTCCGCAACACCACCTGCCCCTCCACCTATCTTTGTATCACCTACAAACTTGGCAAAAAAGCCATCTATTCCATCATCTAAATCATTGATATACAGCATAAAAAGAAGCAGTCCCAACACTGAATCCTGCATAACAGTAGTCACTGGTAGCCAACCAAAAAGGATCCTTTAATTCCACTTGCTGCCTGCTACCAATCAGCCTATGCTCTAACCAAACCAGCAACTTTCCTCTAATGCCATGGTAAGCAGCATCAAATGTGGCACCTTTTCAAAGGCCTTCTGAAAGTCCAAATATACAACATCCTCTGCATCCCCTTTGTCTATCCTACATGTAATCTCCTCAAAGAATTCCAATAAGTTCATCAGGCAAGATTTTCCCTTAAGGAAATCATGTTGCCTTTAACCTATCTGGTCCTGTGTCATCAAGTACTCCATCACCTCATCCTTAACAGTTGACTCCAACATCTTCTCAACCACTGAGCTCAGGCTAACTGGTCTATAATTTCCTTTCTGCTGCCTTCCTCCTTTCTTAAAGAGTGGAGTGACATTTGCAATTTTCCAGTCCTCTGGCACCATGCCAGAATCCAATGATTTTTGAAAGATCATTACTAATGACACCACAATCTCTACCGCTACCTCCTCCAGAACCCTAGAGTGCAGTTCATCTGGTCCAGGTGACTTTTGTACCCTTAAGTCTTTCAGCTTTTTGAGCACCCTCTCCCTTGTAACAGTAACTGCACTCACTTCTCTTCCCTCACACCCTTCAACATCTGGCACACTGCTAGTGTCTTCCACAGTGAAGACTGATGCAAAATACTCATTTAGTTCATTTGCCATCTCCTTGGCCCCCATTATTATTTCTCTGGCCTCATTTTCTAGTGGTTCTATATCCACTCTCAGATCTCTTTTATTTTTTACATACTTGAAAAAGATTTTACTATCTACTTTGATATTGTTTGCTAGCTTGCTTTCATATTTCATCCTTTCTTTTTCCTCATAGTGATTTGTTTAATTGGTTTCTGTAGGGTTTTTAAAAACTTCCCAATCCTCTGTCCTCTCACTAATTTTGCTTTGTTGTATGCCCTCTCTTCTGCTTCTACATTTGCTTTGACTTCGCTTGTCAGCCATGGTTGTACCATTTTGCCATTTGGGTATTTCTTTGTTTTTGGAATACATCTCATGTTTCCTAGAAACTCATGCCATTGCTGCTCTGCTGACATCCCTGACACCATCTCCTTCCACCTTACCTTAGCCAACTCATACCGCTGTAATTTCCTTTACTTCACTGAAATACTGCTGTCAGACTTTACTTTCTCCTTATCAAATTTCAAGTTGAACTCAGTCATATTGTGATCAATTTCTCCTATGGTTTTTTTTTTAAAACCTTAAGCTCCCTAATCACCTCCGGTTCATTACGTAACACCCAATCCAGTATAGCTGCTCCCCCAGTAGGCTCAATGACAACCTGCTCTAAAAAGTCATCTCATAGGCATTCAACAAACTCACTCTCTTGAGATCTGCTTCCAGCCTAGTTTTGCCAATCGACCTGCATGTTGAAATCTCCCATGTCTACCATAACATTGCCCTTTCGACACTATCTGACTAATATAATATGCTGAAAGAATAGCAGCAGATAAGGCAGTTTAATTTTGAATGTTCTGAAGAGCAAGTAGAGCCACCATTCTCTTTACATCAAATCAGATTCTTTAGCCTTGTTTTGCTTAACTTTTAGAGCACTGTCAATCTATATTTATTTATTTACATTTATTTTCTAATAAGTAATAATAATATGTAATAAAAACATTGATTTTACCATTGGTTATTCGGTCTCTTCCTTATGGGAAAAGTCATTTTACATTTGAAAAAAAGATCACTTTTCTTCTTGAAAATGTTATTAGTTCCAGGTTTTACTCTTCAATAGAGAGCAGTCCTAAGTTAGCAATCTTTCCTTTTTACCAAAAATCTTCACACCCTGATAAAAATGTAATAAGCTTTCACCACACCTTTTTTTTTAGGTTTTCTTAATGGCCAGAAACATTCCATCTGAATCCCTAGCAATGATTTATCAGGCATTTTTTTTTAAAACCAAAGCAATCCCTAGCCTTTACTAACCATCTCAATAACTCATCCAAGAAACTTCAAAGGTCTGTCTCTCTTTTATCATCCAAACTTATCAAAATCATGTCATTTCTGCTGTAATATTTTTGCATATCATTCCTCTTGAAGTGGAACAGTATGGAATTCAAACTGCTTTGGTTTTTTACTATACTGTAATATCTTTTTCCCACAGTCCAAATCACAATATACTACTGATAGCAAATGTTACCTGAATTTCTGGTATTCATGCAAATTAAAATTGTGGAAACTAAACTTCTGAGAAGACCATTTGAAACTAATCTAAAAAAAATCATTAATACATCAATATTTTTTATTCTCATCACCAAGGCAATAAGTATTCACTTCACTAATTTCCTCTTAATTTTGTGCTTCATTTTTAATCAACTTCCTCTTTTAGTTCTGGTTTCACAGCAAATAGGCATCTAGTTCATTCAAACCAATGATCAGTCTGCAAAAATCTTTGTGCAGAAATTACACTATAACCCGTCCAGTTACTGCACTCAGCATAAACAAATCTCCTTTTTTATTGTTATAAAATCCTTTAAAAACTAGGAGGCCCTGTCCACGATGTTTTGACTGCTGCCATAATCAAGTTACCCACAGAAAATTATTCTCCTTACTGGATCAGACTTCATGGCAAAAATATAGTCGCAATGATTTTGAATAACTTTCTAACTGCATTTGCAGTTGATATTAATTTTTAATGAGGCTATTGTTTGACCTTTTGCGACAATACATAATTATTCACTTCACTAAGGGTAACAGATCTGACTGATATGTCTTCCTGAAAGTAGCAATATTAGCATAAAAACTTGAGAAACAACCAACTCCACTTCATCGTCATTTATGCTGAACTTCATTAAATCACAGGAAAGCTCTGCTCGATATGGCATGTGCTTTAAAATAATGAGCAATAGAATACATTGGTGGTGTAGTAGTTACTGGACAGTAATCCAAAGGCTTGGAGTAACAATTCAGAAACCTGCGTTCAAAGCCCACCATGATGCCTATGCAATTAATAATCTGGAATTTAGAAAATAACATATTATTCATTACAGACGACAACTATAAAATACCACAAGATGGTTGTTAATAGCCCCTCTGGTTCACTAATAGCCCCTGCGTTTCACTAATACCCCTCAGGGGAGTGAATATAACATCCTTATTTGTCTGCTCTACAAATGACTTAAGATCTACAGTAATGTGCTTTACACTGAAATGCCATCTATGATGGTGGAGCAAGTTGTGCAATTGTACTGTCACCACTGTATTTACGCAGAGAAAGAACAAAACAAGAAGGACCTCCTTGCATCAAGCTAAATACCAAATCTGGACATGACCAAGTGGCTCCCAGCTCATTTCACATTGCAATCCTCCGTATGAAAGACCAGGAACTGCTGTTGAAATTAAGAGAGCTGCCTCTCAGACCAGTGAAAAAATAGCCTGACATATCCATCCTCTCAGATTCATATATTACAGTCGGTCTGCCAGCACTCCAGCACAATTCCTGGATGATTTTTTTCCCACTATTAGGACATCCCGCAGAGGGATTTGGAGGTAGCAAGGTGTAGCATTGGGTGTCTTTATGATTGACTCAGTGCCATGCAGGTCCATTGCATCAGGTTAAGCATGGCAAGGATCTTCCACCTGATTACCACCAATCATCCCCTTAGCTGATGTGTCAATGCTCCTCTGCACTGACCAATACTTGCATATACTCTGGGTGAGAGTTTCAATATCTATTGCCAAGAGTGCTTTGAGAGCATCCCCACTGACAACCCTGGTTGAATTCTGAAAGATTTATCTTGCAAATTAGAATGTGGCAGGTTGGGATTGAAATCCAGAACAAAAATGTCATCCTTATCTCTACATGATGAACCTCCTGAGAGTTGGTCTTTTCATTGCCTACAAAATTTGAAGCGCACTGTGGTACAGCTACAAAAGTTACCGCCTCACAGATCCAATGAGGTGCGATCGTAATCTTCAGTACTGTCTGTGTGGAGTTTGCACATTCTCCCGGGGTTTCTTCTCCAACCCCCCCCCCCCCACCAGGTACTTCAGTTTCCTCACTCATCCCAAAGATGTGCAGGTTAAGAGGGTAGCTTGCCACCATAACCATTCTTTCTCTCCAGCACCAGCTGGCTGCAATGTATACCATCTACAAAGTACACTACAATACTAAACCCCCTCCCCAAACTCACCAAGAGGAACAAATGGCAGGAGGTGTAGGAGGATCCTTCCACTGGCTGGTTCTCCTCCAAACTGCATATCATTCTGATTTGGAAATATGTCCCCATTCTCTCTTCATCTCTGGATATAAACCCTGGAACTTCATACCTCAATATGAGAATACTTCCACCAGAGGTACTACAACATTTCTAGAAGACCTCATTTTCAAGGCTGTTTAGGAGCAAACAACCAATGCAAATCCAGATACCAATGAATGAAAAAAAAATTACAGCAACATGTCTAGTACCTTATGCATCTTGGAATACTCTCAGTAATGGATGTTGCCTCAATGAAGATTACGAGGGTAAATGAAAAGATGGCTTAACAATATTTTTTAAAGTACAAGAAGGAAACATACTTATCTAACGTCAGTCAAAATGTCAGGAGGTTCCAGGTATTTCTCATCGAGTTATAATAATGTGACAAGCCATTAACACAAAAACAAATCTTTGAAGTGATTCAGAGAACAGGCATTAATGTAAGAACGCAAAGACGAGGAAATCTGCAAATGCTGAAATTTCAAGCAACACACACAAAAAATGCTGGTGAACGCAGCAGGCCAAGCAGCATCTATAGGAAGAGGTACAGTCGACGTTTTGGGCTGAGACCCTTCGTCAGGACTAACTGAAAGAAGAGATAATAAGAGAGTTGAAAGTGGCAGTGGAAGAGGGAGATCCGAAATGATAGAAGACAGGAGGGAGAGAGTTGGAGCTAAGAGCTGGAAAGTTGATTAGCAAAACGTATATGAGGCAGGAGTTAGGGAGAGGATTATGGGACAGAAGGCCTAGGGAGAAAGAAAGGGGGGTGGGGGAAGCCCAGAGGGTGGGCAAGGAGTATAGTGAGAGGGACAGAAGGAGAAAAAGGAGAGAGAGAGAAAAAAAATAAATAGATAACGGCTGGGGTATGAAGGGGAGGTGGGGCATTAATGGAAGTTAGAGAAGTCGAAGTTCATGCCATTGGGTTGGAGGCTACCCAGACGGAAAATAAGGTGTTGTTCCTCCAACCTGAGTGTGGCTTCATCTTGACAGTAGAGGAGGCCGTGGATAGACACATCAGAATGGGAATGGGATGTGGAATTAAAACATGTGGCCACTGGGAGATCCTGCTTTCTCTGGTGGACAGAGGTTAGGTGTTCAACGAAACGGTCTCCCAGCCTGCGTCGGGTCTCGCCAATATATAGATGGCTGCATCGGGAGCACCGGATGCTGTATATCACCCCAGCCGACTCACAGGTGAAGTGTCGCCTCATCTGGAAGGACTGTCTGGGGCCCTGAATGGTGGTGAGGGAGGAAGTGTAAGGGCATGTGTAGCACTTGTTCCGCTTACAAGGATAAGTGCCAAGAGGGAGATCGGTGGCAAGGGATGGGGGGGACGAATGGACAAGGGAGTCGCGTAGGGAGCGATCCCTATGGAAAGCAGTGGGGGAGGGAATGATGTGCTTGGTAGTGGGATCCCGTTGGTGGTGGCGGAAGTTACGGAGAATGATATGTTGGACCCAGAGGCTGGTGGGGTGGTAGGTAAGGACAAGGGGAACTCTATTCCTCGTGGGTTGGCGGGAGGGTGGGAGGGGAGGATCCCCTTCTCACTATTTCTCCCTCTCCGCTGCATCTGCTCTCAGGATGAGGCTTTTCATTCCAGGACAAAGGAAATGCCCTTTTTTTTAAAGAAAGGGGCTTCCCTTCCTCCACCATCAACTCTGCTCTGAAATGCATCTTTCCCATTTCACGCACATCTACTCTCACCCCATCCAAGAGCTGGGAAGTTGATTGGCAAAAGGGATACAAGGCTGGAGAGGGGGGAGTATCATAGGACGGAAGGCCTTGGAAGAAAGAAAGGGGTACACCAGAGGAAGATGGAGAACAGGCAAGGAGTTACTGTGAGAGGGAAAGAGAGAATAAATAAATAAATAAATAAATAAATAGAGATGGGGTAAGAAGGGGAGGAGGGGCATTAACAGAAGTTAAAGAAATCAATGTTCATGCATATTTATTTATTTATTATTTATTATTATCTCTTTCCCTCTCACAATAACTCCTTGCCTGTTCCCCATCTTCCTCTGGTGCTCCCCTCCCCCTTTCTTTCTCCCAAGGCCTTCCGTCCAATGATACTTCCCCCTTCTCCAGCCTTGTATCCCTTTTGCCAATCAACTTCCCTGCTCCTGGCTTCATCCCTCCCCCTCCTATCTTCTCCTATCATTTCGGGTCTCCCCTCCCCCTCCCACTTTCAAATCTCTTACTATCTCTTTTTTCCATTAGTCCTGATGAAGGGTCTTGACCCAAACTGTCGACTGTACTTCTTCCTATAGATGCTGCCTGGCCTGCTGGGTTCCACCAGCATTTTGTGTGTGTTGCTTGAATTTCTAGCATCTGCAGATTTTCTCGTGTTTGCATTTATAAATTTTACAATTATTAAAACTAAAGCAACATTTAAACTCATCAATAAGATGATATTTCTAACTGGGATTTAGGACTCCAATTAACCACTGTCTCTGTTCATCCACCAAGGTTTGAAACACTTCAAGGCTTTTAAACTTATACATTGATCTCATATAGTCTCCTGGTATCAAGGCTGACTTACTTACACTCCTGCTCTGTGAGTTCTGAGACACTGATGAGCCTCATGTGACATGTGCAAATTCTGATACTGTTACGGCAAATGGTACTTGACTGAAAGGGTTGTACACTTATTCTGTTGAATTTACATAGCATCTGTGTGCATCTGTTACAGAGAGATGGTGCCTAGATGCTAGTCCTCCAGTTTGAGTCAGATATACTCACAATTTGATGAAGACATTTCAAGTTGCAGAATGATTGAGAATTCTCTAGAAGAACTTATTCTGAAATCCAGGGAACTTCTTGCCATTTTGGACAGCCTATTCCTATTGTTTAAGTTTTCCTATAGCTGATCTGAAGAACGATGGAGCCATAACATCAGACTCCTGGCAAGGTTAAATAAGACAGCAAAAACTGCATACGCTTCTTCTAAACCAGCACATTTAGTAGAGAGAATGAGAGCCTACAAGACACACATTTTGAGGATTTAATCTGTATTCACAGGAGGAGATTGCAGATTATGGAGAACAGAATGATAGTGGAGCAGACTGATGTTGGACGGGCTGCAAAGAGTCCATTATATTAACTTATTTTTCTTCATGATTGGGTGAAACAAAATTAAATCTTGAATCAAAACATTGTTATTTTAAGCTTGTAGATTTCCTGATTCATGAGGCAGCCATACCAGAAGAATAATGACAACCTGCCAGTGGAACAATTGTTTTTGCCTGCAGTTGTCTATGTGATTGGCCAATCTCAGGATGTAATGGCAGACAAGATAATGCACCCACTGTGAACATCTCTTTGAACAAGCAATCCATTCAGTCCCACCCCCAATCGCCATAGTCTTGAAAGCTATTTCCCTTCAAGTATTTATCATATTTCTATTTTGAATGGCATGATTGAACTTAACTTGTATCCTCTACATTCTAAGACAAGGCCTTCCAAATCAGAACTATGCAAAAAAAAACTTTGCCTTTTAAATGGTTATCAACCTTTCTGCAAGAACAGGCTTTTTGTCCCAAGACACTCTGCCCAACCAATTAAGCTACTGATGCCTAATTACACTAATCCCTTCTGCCTGTAGCTTGTCCATATCCCTTTATTATCTTCATTTGAAGAATGCATTTCATGATGCTCTGAACATATCATTGGTGACGTAACCTGGGGTCATTGGTTGTTTCGGAAATTTCAACATCGGACACCCTCACCAACACCCTCACCCAGTTCTTTGGGGGCATTAGAGTAAGCAGAATGGCCATTGTGGGAGTGGGCCAAAGTTGGAGCGGAAGACTTTGACTCAACAGGCGGAAGCAAAAGGTGATAAGTCATTTGATTATAAAACTTAGGCTTAAGAAGTTAGTGCCAAAGGTAGGTAAGAAGAGGTAGACCGGATGGTAGTTAAGGCAGTGGAATGCTCCTCCTGTAAGATGTTGAATTGTGGGATACCTACAAGACTTCATCTCTGGGAAAGCAAACAATGTCAGCTCCTGACAGACAGGTCAAGCAATTGGAGTTTGAGCTGGATGTGCTGAGAACAATCTGGGAGGCTGAAAAGGGGTATACTTGTTGCTGAGGGGATGAAACCTTTATGGAGGAGGTCAGCCCAGAGTCCAGGTTTCAGAGAGTTGATGGATGAACACCAGAAGTAAGGGGAGTAAGGAGTTAGAGCAGGGTTCCCCTGTGGCCATTCCCTTCAGCATCAAATAAACCGCCTTGGATACAGTTGGGGGAATTACCTATCAAAGTATAGCTGCAGCAGCAGCCAGGCCAGTGGCACTATGACCAGCTCTGAGGCTCATTCAGGAAGGATAAAGTCAGACAGAGCGACAGTACAGTAATAGGAGATTCAATGGTATGAAGGATTGACAGGAGATTCCAGGATGGTGTGTTGCCTCACAGCTGCTAGGATATAGGATGCCCCAGAGTGGCTGCAGAATATTTTCAAGGGGGGAGTGAGCAGCCAGAGTGTGTGCTGCACAATAGGTAGAAAAGGGAAAGTGGTCCTACACAGTGAGTAGATGGAGTTTGGAAAGAGGCTGAAGAACAGGACCTTCAATGTGATAATCTCTGGATTACTGCCAGTGTCACGTGCTGGACAGGGCAGGAATAAGGTGATAATACAGTTGAATGAATGGCTGAAGAACAGGTGCAGGAGTCAGGGTTTCAGTTTCTTGGATCATCGGAACCTCTTCTGGGGCAGGAGTGGCCTTTACAAGAGGGACAGGTTGCACTTGAAATGGAAGGGAACAAATATCCTGGCCAGGAGGTTCACTAGTGCTACCTGGAAGGATTTAAACTCATTTGGCAGATAGATGGGAACCAGAGCACCAAGTCAGAAAGGGTGGGGATGAAGAGGAAGGTAGATGTCAAGGCCAGTAAAAACAAGCAGGAGCAAGTAACAGATATCATGTGATGGATAGTTTGAGTATGTGTAATTTAATGCCTGGAGTATTATGGGTGAAGGTGATGAACTTAGAGCATGGATCAGTACATGGAGCTATGACGATGTGGCAATTACAGACTTGGTTGAGAGAGGAACAGCAATGGGTGCTTAATGTCCCAAGGTATCAGTGCTTTAGAAATGATAAAGAGAGAAAAGAGGAGGGCAATTGCATTACTAATCAGGGACAATATTACACCTGCACTCAAAGGGAACATAATGGAGGGCCTACCTACTGAATCAGTGGGTCAGCAGTTAGAGAACAGTGACCACATCTCCTTAAGTTTCAAGACAGCCATAGATAAGGATAAGTATGGAGCTTGCAGGAGAATATTAAACTAGAGCAGGGAAAATTATGAGAGTATTAGGTAGGAACTAGGGAGAGTTAATTCAGAACCGTTGTTTTGGGCAAGTCCATATCCAATTTGCGTAGGGTGTTTAAAGACCAACTGCACAGAGTACAGGACAGGTATGTGGGTAAGGTCCTTAATGAATAATTTGCATGAGTATTTACTAAGAAAAGGACGTGGAGGATAGGGAGATCAGTGCTGAGGGAACTGATATGAGGTAAAGGAGCAAGTAGTGTTGGATCTCTTAAAGATCACTAAAATGGGTAAGTCCCAAGGCCTGATGGCATATCCCCTGGGTTATTATCGCACTGCCTTGACTCATGTATCACACAGGCAGCTGTGACACAACAACCATGGTCGACCCCAATTAACAGAAGACCTCACTGAGAGAGGCAAGTGAAGAGATTGCAAGGGCTTTGACCAATATCTTCTTGTCCTCCCTAGCCACAGGTAAGGTAGGTTCTGGAGGACTGGCAAGTAGCTAATGCTGTTCTGTTGTTTAAGAAGGGAACCAGAGATAATCCTGGAAACTATAGAACTGGGAGTCTCAAATCAGTGGTAGGGTTTGCTAGAGAGAATTGATAGGGATAGAATTTATGAGCATTTGGAAACACGTGGTCTAATTAAGGAGAGCCAGCATGGCTTTGTGGGGGCAAATCATGTCCTACTAACTTGATTGAGTTTTTTGATGAGATGACGAGGGTGACTGATGAAAGTGGAACTGTAGATATTGACTACATGGATTTCAGGAAGGTGTTTGACAAGGTCCCTCTTAGGAGGCTCATCCAGGAGATTATTTAGCATGGGATCTATTGTGAATTGGTCATTTGGATTCAGAACTGGCAATCTTCTGCACCATTCACAACATCACCAATCTTTGTGTCACTTGCCAACTTACTAATTCACCCACCTATGTTTTCATCGCAGTCCTTTCTATATATCACAAGTAGCAAAGATTTCAGTGCAGATCCCTGTGGAACATTACTATTCATAGACCTCCATCCAGAACAAATTCCATCAACCACTACCATCTGTCTTCTTTGGGAAAGCCAATTTTGAATCCAAATTCCAAGTTTCCATGGACCCCATGCATCTTAAACTCTGGATGAGCTTACCATGAGTGATCTTGTTGACTGCCTTGCTAAATTCCATGTAGAAAACATCCACTGCTCTACCTTCGTCAATCACATTATCAGCTCCTCAAAATACTCAATAAAGTTAGTAACTATAAGCTGTCCCACACATCGCCTTTCTGACTGTTTCTAATTAGGCCATAGTTTACTAAATGCTCATAAATCCTATCCCTAAGAATCTTTTCTAACAGCTTTCCTACCCCTGTTGTAAGACTCATTAGTATGTAATCCAGGATTATATCTATTTTCCCTCTGGAACAACAGAATGACCTTTATTAGTTGCCACTCCTTCAGAACCTTGACTGTGACGAGAGAGAACACAACTATCTTGGTCACGGCCAGAGCAATCTCTTCTCGTCCCCTTCATTAACCTGGGGTAATCCTATCAGGCCCTGGGGACTAGTCCACTTAATGCTTTTTAAGAGATCCAACACCACACCTTTTTTTAATCTCAAATTTCCTTAATATATAACCATTTTCTACACCCATCACCTATCTTGCATTTCCTTCTCCTGGCTGAATACCAGTTCAAGTTTATCTTCATCTATTGAAAACTTCACAGCTTTGAACAACTCTGCATAATCCCTTCTGAACCTTCTTTGCTTCTTATTTACTCAATTCGCTTCCTTATATCCCAAGTAACAAGTAAGTCCCTCCTAGAATTATTCCGAATCTTGGCATCCTTCCAAAATTATCAGGTCTGGAAATGAAGATAAACTTTTATTGGAGGTTGCCTAATATCTTATGAAAGTTGTGAAAGTTTGCATAGTTTTACTTTTTCCTCTATGGTTTGGTTAGTATATCAAAGGGTTCTACCTGTCTTTTATCAGAACATTTCTTAAACTGAATGGCCACCACCAAGTATTTGTGTACATACAGAACGGTGCTCTTCTTTTCTTGAACTGCTAGATTTGTACATAAGAACATAAGAAATAGGAGCAGGAGTAAGCCATCTGGCCATTGATCCTGCCCTGCCATTCAATAAGATCATTGCTGATCTGTCCGTAAACTCAGCTCCATCTACCTGTCTTTTCTCCATAATCCTTAATCTCCTTACTATGTAAAAACCTATCTAACTGTTTCTTAAATATATTTAGTGAAGAAGCCTCAAATGCTTCCCTGGGCAGAGAATTCCACAGATTCACCATTCTCTGGGAAAAGCAGTTTCTCCTCATCTCCATCCTAAATCTTCTCCCCTGAATCGTGAGGGAATGTCCCTTAGTTCTCGTCTCACCTACCCATGTAAAAAACTTTCCTACTTCTATCTTATCTATCCCTTTCAAAATTTTGTATGTTTCTATAAGATGCCCTCTTATTCTTCTGAACTAGAGAGTACAGTCCCAGGCAATTCAGTCTCTCCTCATAGGTCAACCCCTTCATCCCCGGAATCAACCTGGTGAACCTCCTCTGCACTGCCCAGATCATATACTGCTGCCATGAAAATGGATATATTAAATGTGACATGTATTGATCTGAATCCATAGCACAGCATTGCAACTTTCTTAGGGGAAGGCAGAGATAAACTTCAGGGTATAGACCAATTGCTTTGCCTTGGATATGATAGATCAATTCTGCATGCCAGATGCAGGCCTTTTTAAGGCCTGAACCCAATTGAAGTCAAGTGTATTGGTTTGTGTACAGCTATGATAAAGTACAGGTACAGCAAAAAACTTACTTGCAGCAGCATTTCTGGCACATAGGTACAGACACCGCACACATCGCAGTGAAGAGAGAGAGAATTTTAAAAAAGAGCAAAAAAAGCCTTAATGTTGATTCCACCTCTCTATTGACTCTAAATCTGTGATGACTGTATGTCATATAATATCATCAGCATTATCGGTTGGTGATAGCTGTGGCTAATAAACAAAAGTGACAAATCATTCATTCCTTTGACCATTCACTTTTCACCACAATCTTCTATCTCAGAACCTCTTTCCCCTACTAATATTCCTGATCCCTTGATTTCCAAAAATGTATTGATCTCTGTCATGAAGACTCCCAGCAGCTAATCTTAGTTGCTCACTTGGATAGGGAATTCCTAAATTTCTCGATCCCCTTTGAAAAGAGCATATATCATCTGAAGTGTTTCTCTCATGAATAACAAACCACGTACTTTGTGACTGCAACTTATGATTCTAAACCACCACCCCATGGATACCCACAACCAGGAAAACCAACATCTCCACATCTACACTGTGAAGCCCCTTAAGATCTGTGAGTCCATCGATACCTAAAATTTGATATTAATAGAACTTCACTTTATAATGTAAAACTGCCAGTAATTAAATTCAAAGTACAATCCGTCCCAATGAAGTAACTTATCTACTCTGCTTAATGCATGAAATGAAAACAATTATGTTTTATAATAATGCCAAATCTAATGAATTAATAGGAGCTTATATGCATGAAATGATTGTATTCCTAGTAAGAGAGAGTAAATAGAAAGAGTGACAAATGTCAACGTCAAGTATTGAGGTCAAGAGTGGTGTCATCAGTTGAAATTAATGACTGGAGGACTGAAAAATACCAAGGGAAATAAAAGATCAAGGCATTCAAAATAATGTTGTTGTTGGTACGGTGATCAAGGTCAAACACACGCCATCTAGGTAACAAGATAAATGAAGCACTATTACCTTTCACAATTTGGGCACAAAGCTTGTGATAATAGACAATCGTACTTCAGGTGAAATAACTTTAGTTTCAATTCAAGGAACAAAATAATATTTCTTTTGTACTGAAAAACAAAGTAAGTGGTAGACATGTCAAAAAGAGAAAGTCTATATGTTTTGTTAAAAATACATTTTACCTGTCAGCGTATGGTGTATGTTTTTTCCACTACTAGTGATATATAATGTTGATTTTGCACTAGTGCGGATGCAGTAAGACTGCATCTGCAAAAATACCGCCATGTTTTCTTGAATAAAATGATCCACTAGTTTTAAGAATGACTCTTCAAATACATTGTGTAATTGCACTGTGATAAGAACAAATGGATCAAACTGAATGTCTGTCTGCAAATAATCTGTATACTGAAGGCACATAAAATCCAGATCTTTGAACTGAACCATAAAAATATTAATTGTATCTTATGTGTTGAATCTGACTCTAAAATTAAAGCTTTGACTTTAAATCTACTGAAACAAAAGCAAAATGATACTGATCCACATTCTAGAATCTATTTGTACAATCAAACTTGCCCAAGTCAGGGCATTCAGAAACATTGTAAAATATTCAGAAGCAAATAAAATTAATCAATCTGTTACATGCAACTAAAAATATTTCAGTAAATACAATTAACTCAAAGGATAGGTAAATTACCTTGTATCAATTTAGATCTTTTGCTGTCAATTCTCTTATCTGGAGCAAATAACATAACGTTTTTATGTCGGGCTAGTCCTGGGCCAGATTCAGCAGGCCAACTTTGTAGTGTAAGCCTTGGGATTGGTTGGAAATTTGTCCTATATTGCTAGAGTTCCACAATGAACATGCCCAGCAAACCTCTTGCCCATCCATCAAGAAGTTCATCACTGTTGTCTGTGCAGGCATCCTGGAGTACTGGACATTCATTGATTGTTGAAATAGTTAATGGGGACAGGAAGAAGGTGGGAGAATGGGGCTGTAAAGAAAAATCAAACACAATTGAATGGTGGAACAGACTTTAGCCAAATGACCTAATTCTGTTCCTTTGTCCAGTGTCTTGTGGTTTGAAATGCTGGAAATACATAGAAGCTCAGTCTGCATGTGTGGGAAAAGAAGCAGTAATAATATTTTAGATTGATGACCCTTTGTTTGAACTGGGAAGCAGAGAAAAGAAGTTTGTTAAGCTGCAGGGAGGGGGTGAATGATGGAAAACCCTTCATCAGGCATTGACTAGAAACCATTTCCACAGTCACATTGCTTTCCTTAGACCAGTTAGCCTCATTTACAGCTTATCCCATGGTTTTATTCAATCAGAGACTTGTACTCCCCCACACTTTTCCTGTAGCATATCCATCTTTTCTTTCATTCTCAGCTCTGATCAAGGATATTTAACCTCTAATATAACTGTCTGTCTCCTCCCATAGATCCAGTCTGGGCCTGCAGAGTATTTCCACTATTTCTGTGTTTATGTTATTAATGTGTTCAGAGTTGAGTTACAGAAATGAAAGGAATATTCCTCAATACAAATTCAGCATGTAAAGGGATGGAGATTCTAAATCAAGTACAGAGTGACAAGGTGGATATTGAAAAATCCATGTTACCATGATGAAAAGCACTGTACATAGCTCGATAAATGCCAAGAGCATACGTTGGCTTAGATAACAAGGTCACCAGATGCATTGTGGTACAGCATACTTGAGAACAATAAACACTTGAGTAACAGCACCAAGTGTTTAAATGTTTATTGTTTAACAAGTGCTCAAATGGGGAATTCAAAAGTCCATCAAAGTACCAGAAAATTTTTACCACGAGCAGAATGGATCTTCTGTAACAACACTTAAATGCTCCATCTATTTTTCAATAAATATGATGCAGAAGAGGAACAGTTTAATCAGAGGTACATTAGCAATTAGACAGATTGCTGTTTCAGCTTCAGTGCCTTTTTCAAGAGTGCTTCAGGCTCTTAGTCTCAGGTGTAAACCTATTGATTTGTTTTTAGGGTGGTGGAGAATTTAATATGTTTATTGTATCCTTGTTTTTTTTCTACAACTCACTTATTTTTCTGTGTAAAACTGAGCAAGGTGTTGAAGTAGTAGATAACTGATTATAGAATGTAGAAAATACCTTACTGGGCCAGGCTGGCACTAATGCTCCATTGCAGCCTCCTCCTGTCTATCTCTGTGCATTTGTCAGCAGAATCCCAAATTCCCTTCTCTTGCATTTGCAGTTAATACATCATAAATGTGTTCTAAATGGTGTTTGAAGCTTTTTTCCAGCTGGGAAAAAAAATTGTGGCAGATTGGAGGTCACAGCAGACATCAACCTAAAGGAAGTAGACTCTGGTGCAAGAACTTTAATGACTTCAGATGACGAACTCAAAGTTCAAAGTTCAAATTAAATTTATTATCAAAGTACATATATGTCCCCATATACAACCCTGACATTAATTTTCTTGTGGGCATACGCAATAAATCCATAATAGAATAATAAACATAACAGAATCAATGGGTGTTAAACCAGAGTGCTGAAGATATCAAGCTGTACAAGTACAAAAAGAAAGAAATAATAATAAATAAATAAGCGATAAATATTGAGAAGATAATATGAAGAGTCTTTGAAAGTGAGTGCATTGGTTGTGGGATCATTTCAATGATCGGGCAAGTGAACTTGAGTGAACCCCTTTGGTTCCAAAACCTGATGCTTGAGGGGGAGCAACATAGTAGTAACTATGTTCTTCCTGATGGCATCAATGAGAAGAGAGCAGGTACTGGTTAGTGGGCGTTCCTGATAATGGATGCTGCTTTCCTGTGACAGCGTTTCATGTAGATGTGCTCAATAGTTGGGAGGGTTTTACTTGTGACGGACTGGGATGAATCCACTACATTTTTTGGATTTTTCATTCAAGGGAATCAGTGTTCAGAGTGCCATGGGGGGAGGCGACACTGGTACAGTTGATGGTTTCTCGTTGCATAATCAATAATATCCTTGAACCCAGCCTCATATGCTGAGGATCATTATTGAAGAGGTGTTACTGAATTTTGGTGCATAGGCCATCTTTTCCCACTTGAGAGCATGGTCATGACTCGACTGAACCCCTGCCTCAGCAAGGACATGGATGCATTGCAATTTGCCTATCACCACAATAGGTCAATGACAGACGCAATCTCAATGGCTCTCCACACAGCTTTAGACCACCTGGACAACACAAACACCTACATCAGGGTGCTGTTCATCAACTATAGCTCAGCATTTAATACCATCATTCCCACAATCCTGATTGAGAAGTTGCAGAACCTGGACCTCTGTACCTCCCTCTGCAACGGGATCCTCGACTTCCTAACTGGAAGAACACAATCTGTGAGGATTGGTGTTAACATATCCTCCTCGCTGACGATCAACACAGGCGCACCTCAGGGGTGTGTGCTTAGCCCACTGCTCTACTCTCTAAACCATTGTTGGTAGGATCTCAGGTGGTGACGAGAGGGTGTACAGGAGTGAGATATGCCAACTAGTGTAGTGGTGCCGCAGCAACAACCTGGTACTCAACGTCAACGAAAGAACTGATTGTGGACTTTAGGGAGGGTAAGATGAAGGAACACATACCAATCCTTATACTCATAGAGGGATCAGAAGTGGAGAGAGTGAGAAGCTTCAAGTTCCTGGGTGTCAAGATCTCTGAAAATCTAACCTGGTCCCACCATATTGATGCATTTATAAAGAAGGCAAGACAGCAGCTACACTTCATTAGGAATTTGAAGAGATTTGGCATGCCAATAAATACACACAAAAACTTCTATTGTTGTACCATGGAGAGCATTCTGACAGGCTGCATCACTGTCTGGTATGGAGGGGCTACTGCACAGGACCAAAAGAAGCTGCAGAAGGTTGTAAATCTAGTCAGCTCCATCTTGGATACTAGCCTACAAAGTACCCAGGACATCTTTAGGGAGTGGTGTCTCAGAAAGGCAGCATCCATTATGAAGGACCTCCAGCACCCAGGGCAAGCCCTTTTCTCACTGTTACCATCAGGTAGAAGGTACAGAAGCCTGAAGGCACACACTCAGTAATTCAGGAACAGCTTCTTCCCCTCTGCCATCCGATTCCTAAATGGATATTGAATCTTTGGACACTACCTCACTTTTTTTTAATATATAGTATTTCTGTTTTTGCACTTTTTTTAAATCTAATCAAAATATTAGATTAGATTAGATTCAACTTTATTGTCATTGTGCCAAGTACAGATACAAAGCCAATGAAATGCAGTTAGCATCTAACCAGAAATGCAAAGAATAGTGTTATTTACAAAATAACTGCGAATAAAAAGTAAGTGCTACAGCACACAAATATAAAAGTACTGAGACAGTACAATATGGGTACAATTCTGCTTAGCGCTGTGATATGAAGTTCAGCAGGGTCACAGCCTCAGGGAAGAAGCTCTTCCTGTGCCTGCTGGTGTGGGAGCAGAGGCTCCTGTAGCGCCTACCAGATGGGAGGAGAGTAAAATACGTAATTGATTTACTTGTTTATTTGTTATTATTATTTTTATTTTTATTTTATTTTTTTTCCTCTGCTAGATTATGTATTGCTTTGAACTGCTGCTGCTAAGTTAACAAATTTCATGTCACATGCTGATGATAATAAACCTGATTCTGATTGATGTCAAAGATTCTTGTATTTGATATAGATCTATTTGTGAGTAATCCTGCTCCACTTCCAGTCTCCCTAACACACATTCTCTTTTAAATTACAACATGCAAATAATGAAAGGATTCTGCCCTTCCTTCTAATCATCTGCACTCTCACTTTTCTTCATACAGGTAGGAATACTGTTTATCACCTACTCCATTAGTTCTCTGGTCCTCAAAATGACAAGCTTATTAACTGGCTTTATATTTCCTTCTTCAAATATGAGACAGAAAGGTAAAGCCAATGTAATTGCAATTTGTATTTTCCCCCAATTCTTTTAATCTAGATGGCATGACACTTCACTGGGCATTAATTTAAATAGGAAAATTAAATATAAAGAAATAAAATCCATATAAATGTTGAGATTACATAAGTTTTACAATGCAAATCCAAATATTGTTGGTTAAGACCAAAAAAAATTCTATAGCCTGTGATTGTAGGAGATAGCTTCTTGCAGCTAGCATCAGACAGGAGGTTCAAAAACTTGAAGTCCCAACTGCCAGGTGCAAGAATAGGTACTTCCCACTCAATTCTTGGGCCAACCAACATAGTCTTAATCACTATAATCTTGTAGATTACTTTGATCACTTTGTACTATAAACGTAGAAACATAGAAACATAGGCTCTAATTGTGTTTATTCTTGTAAAAATTGTGGATAATTTACGTTTTTCTTGTGAATGCAGGACACTGTGTCTGTGATGCTGCTGCCGTAGTTTTTCGTTGCACCTGTGCATTATGGTACTTGTGCATATGACAATAAACTTGACTTTACTTACAACATGAAACTGCTGCAGCAGACTTCAGAGTTTATGAATTAAAAACTTAGTTAGTGAAGAGAAATAGGATTAATACTTTCACATTTCTCAGCATATATGTAAAATGAAATGCAGCAATGTAATGAGAACAAAAGAATTCAGTGTCATATAGGACACTCAATATCGTATGTTCTTAACCATGCAACATCTATGAGGATTGGTGGCATGTGGGAAGGGCAGGCTTTGCACCAGAATTGTGCAGTATAAGTATTTCTGTACATAGCACATTAGTATTCCATGCATAAACCCTTACAAAACTTGCTGAATTCTGTTATCTCCTTTCTCTTTTAAATAGCAATTTCCCACCTCAATTCCATATTTAAATAGCAAACATATTGTATACACGTAAAACACATCAAAAGTGAGTGAGTCAAATAAATATCTATATTCACTGTCACGAGGTGCCAAATTTTCAATGAAAATATTGCTGCTAGTCAGCCTACAACTGTTCCTCTTTTATGTATAAATGTGAATAAGCTAAGAATGTTTTCTCACGCATGTTTTGCATAACACTTGAAACGAGAAGTTCTTTGAAAATTCTGAATAAACGAGACTTTAATGTGAAAGATACTGTTGTTTTTGACTTACAGCTTGCAATTTATACAATAAATGTAGCACCAGAAATAGTTCTCGGATATTAAAAATACTATTGACATTTTTTTTATTCTGTATAACAGGACATCACTCTGACAATTGTTCTGAGATGACAGAGATGGAAGGTGCAGCATAAACCTTGGAGTTTCTGTTGCATTGGCCCATGCAGACTGTTTTTATATCTCATTTCACAGTGAGTAATGGGGCATATTTATCAGTTGGCACCTGAAGCTGAAAAAAAAAGTCTGCAGTTCAAACTTGTCCAAAAATTACTGCAAGAAACATTTTGTTTCCATCGTTGGTGAACGTAATACTTCTAGTTCTCTGGGGTGTGAAGATGATATCCAGCCCTCTTTTTCAAATTATATCTAGCATATAGAGGTGACCTATGATTCATTTGTATACATGAGGAATAGTCAGATGCAAACTGTGCAGCATATTCAAACTGAATTGTTTACCAAGTCACACATTGGCTACCCTGTTGAATAAAAAGTATTTGAAAATTACATCACGGAAAATATGTTCAAAGAGCTCATGTCTTTGAATGAAAACCAAGCATTCCTTTTGTTTTTTAGTCTGAATTCATTTAAGTATCTAAATTATGTGCAGAATTTTTGAAAACCAATAGCTCTTCCAATATTCAATCTTGTGATATATAATAATTAAAACACTTTCATCAGTGTTTATATTTCTGACACCAGCTTTGGCTTTGGTTTTGGTTTTGTTTATCTCTAGTTATCATTGCAGCTGCTGATTAGCTTCACGTGTAATAATTAAAGCTGGCATTTCATTGACTTGAATCGGTTTTGTGCTACACATTTGACAGATGGTCTCAGTTGTTGCTTACATCTTGAAAAAATACTAAGTAATATTTGTTGCCTTGTTACTTTCTGGCACACCATTCAAAATTTTGATACCATTTGGTACCACTCAGTTGACATAACTGCAACATTCTAATGGCAGGGTTTCAGATTGAAGTTTCCTCCTTAACAACTCCTCTTCAACTCATCATGAATGTATTGAATTCTTGGTAAGACACAGCCCTGTAGCTGCCAGTTGCTTCCAAAATCTTGTTCAGGAAGTTATTACTTTCTAATGAACTTAACTGTGAGAACTGGCTGTCTTGTAATGGTGACTGTCTGTCTTGGGTTTCCTGTGTAAACCAATACAGACTAATTGTCAGATAATTTTAAGTCACAATAAATATTTCAATATTCACTTGATGTCTCCCTAGTTTTAAAGTAATTTGCCTTGAAGAAAACTATTTATTTTCAGTGCAATTTTTGCCCTTCATGATAAAAGTTTGAATATATTTTTCATTCATGTAGTATATCATTGATGTAGATACAGAAATTAGTTCTCATTTCCTGTTTCATTAATTAACATAGCTAATTCTGAGATGAGTTTAAGACAAGGTAATAAATTCTTATTGGAAAACTTTGCGTTTCTCCCTATATGACTTCCAGAATATGAAATTAGATAGATGTGTCTAACTCTGTCATTTGGATTTAGTGGTTTGGTGGCATGTTGGCACTGACAAAGTGTATTTTGAAGTAACAAAGTGAACTAAAAATATAATGGGAAAAATAAACTGACTCCATAGCCAATGCACATACTTGCCTGGTGTTGCTTTTCAACATTAACATGATTTTAAAATCACAGTAAAACTGTAATGAAAATCAAAGCACACTTCCTCTGAAGACCTGAAAAGCAACAAGTCACATTTGCTTATAAAAAAAAAATCAATATCTTGATGTATTCTATTTTAAATCCTACTCTATTATATTATACTTAAAGCCTATTATATGTGTTATTAAATTTAGACTCCACTTTATGAACAAAGTGCTGTTGTCGAATCCTTAAAATTTTCACTGCTCATACCTGTAATACTCCTAAGTCTCCTGTACTTGTGGGAAGTAGTTCTGCATTTAAAGTGTTTCTCATACAGATCTCTTTGTAGGTCCTTCCAATACATTAAGCAGTATGTTGAGCTGATTGGCTTTTATGGATCCAAATATGAGTTATGTTGAGCTTATGTGGCAGGGTCAGAGGATTGGAACTCACCAGTTTGCCTCATTACCCCAGGGACTGAAGTGAGATTGCTTAGCTCTGATTACCCTTCAGTGACTTCTACTCCAGATACAATTGCCTGTAGGCAAGTCAGCTCAGCTTTGATCCTCTTTTGAGTCAACTAACCTGCTGATACAAGACACAAAAACACTGCTTTCTGCACAAGATCCAAACATGTGGCACTTCGACTATGAGACCATAAAACTTAGGAGCAGAATTAGGCCATTCGGCCCTTCAGGTCATCGTTGTCATTCCATCATGGCAGAATTATTTTTCTTCTCAATCCCACTCACTTAGGAAAGGAATGAAAGAAACTGGGGCAGGGGTAGAAGGAAACAACTGAGTGAAAATTAAGTTTATTAAAAGAATATTTAAAAATAATAAAGAAAGCTCTCCATCAGTGATAGGGGGTGCAAAGCTCACAACAAGTCAGATTTGTTACTGGTACTTAAGAAACATAAGCTTAGAATATTGATGGTACTGGGCAGTAAACCAGGCCAGCCATGAACTAGATCACCTGAAAGACCTGTTTCGGTGCTATCATGCTCTATGACTTTATACTACTAAGTATGGTTCTGTTATCAACCTGCTTTCAGCATACAAAATTGTTTCATGAACAGCTTTCAGTTTCTAATCAAAAATCTGGCAGAGCCATTGGTTTGAGTAATTTTTCCATTGTATCCTCAAAACAACGGCTTACACCTTAAGCAAAGGACACCTCCTGTATGCAGGCAATATCAATGTACACTGATAACAATTACTTCCCCTACTAAAGGCCATTCCTTCAGAGACCCATTCCAACAAGAAAAAAAGATTCCTAAACCCTTCCATATTTCAGTAAAAATATCCAGCTTTTATTAAGTGTACTGCACGTAGCAAATTAGAAACATTAAAATTGTGGTGCCTATTAGAGGAGTTTCAGGCAGTTTTTGTAATTGTTGGTGAAATGTAATTATTCCCTTTTCTACATAATGATCACAATTTAAATATGAATGTTGTAAAATGTTGACAATATTTTGAATTTATGATCTATTTCTAGAGTATAATGGAAATATCAGAATAATGTGCTCATTAAAAATATCCTTCAAGGATACAATTATAATCCCTTATTAATAGTATATTTTACTTTAACCACAACCTACATGGTAATAAAGAACATTCAAATCGGTTTAAGTAATTCAATTGTAGCTCTCCATCCATGAGTACTCAGAGAGATTTCTACCCTCAAATGCAACAGTGACAAATAATAAAATTGTAGGTTGCTGAACCTTACGCCTGTGTCAGGGAAATTATTGAAAAGGATTCTTAGGGATAGGATTCACTTGAATTTTGATAAGCATGCATCATTAAGGATATTCAGCATGGGCCTGTGTGGTCTTGAATCAAAAATTTCATTTTGTTTTGTTTTTGAGAAAGTGCTGAAGATGATTGATGAGGGTAGGGCAATGGCTGTCGTCTACATGGACATTTGACAAAACCCGTCATGGTAGAAGATTAAGTCATATGAAATCTTTGGTCAATTGGCTAGTTCATAGAAGATAGTGGGTTGTGGTAGAGGTGAGATTCTGTTACTGGATGCCTGTGATAGGTAGTCTTCCACAAGACTCTTTGCTGTGACCACTGTTGTCTTTAATATATTATGGTATGATGAAGGGGTCTGTTTACTAAGTTTGCAGATAACTCAGAAATTGGTAGAGTTGTGAATAATGAGGAAAGATGTCAAAGGATACAGCAGGATTTGTTGAAAATTAGGTTGGAGAAATAGCAGATGAGTTTAATCCTGACGGTGTGAGCTGTTGCACTTTGGGAAGCAAATGCAAATTGTTGGGCCCTACGAAGCATTTATGTAAAGAGAGATCTCGGGGTGCACGTCCATAGATCTCTGAAAGTGGCATCACAAGTAGATAAAATGGTAAAGAAGGCCTGTTTCCCTTCATTGATTGGGGCAATAATTATAAGAATTGGGAAGTAATACTCCAGCTGTGTAAGATTTACTTAGGCCACAGTTGGAGTATTTTGTGTTGTTGTGGTTGCTGCACTTTAGAAAAGATGTGAAAGTTTTGGGAAGGGTGCAAAAGAGGTTCACCAGGATGGTGCCTGGATGGGAATGTATTACCTTTTAGAAGTGTTGGACAAACTTGGAAACTTGGATTCTTTTCTCTGGCGATTTGGTGGCTGAGGGGCAACCTGATATCTGTATATGAAATTATGAGTGGCAGTAGTAGGGTAGATAGACAGCGTCTTAGAGTCTTTTTCACAGGGTAGAAATGTCAAATATGAGAGGGTATAGATTTAAGGTGAGGAGGAAAAGATTAAAGGAGAGTTACAAGTAAATGTTTTAACACAAGTGCCTGGGACTCATTGCCAGGAGATGTGGGAGTAGCAGATATAAAAGCAATGTTTAAACGGCATTTAGAGAGATACATTTTCAGGCAGGGAATAGGGGGATGCAGGGCATGCAAAGGCAAGTGGGATTAATTTAAATTGGCATCATGGTCAACACTGATATGCTGGGTCACTGGATTTCTTCCTTTGTTGTACTCGTCTATATACTATGAAGCATGATTGAGATTATCCAAAAATGCTTCTCAGCCATGAGTGTATTTGTAAAATGAAGGTGCTGTTATGTTGGAGGGAGCTCAACATCACCCAGAGATCTTCATAATTAACACTAAGGAAAGTTGTTTCACATGATACTGGTTGAAGGATAAATATTGGCCAAGATGCTGCAAATTTCCTTGGATTTTTTCAAATAATGCCATGGAATCTTTTGCATTTTTATCAATAGATAGCAGTGAACATGATTTAATGTCTAATTCTAAAGTTGCCTCTACTGACAGGGTAGAAGTCCTTTTGGAGTGTGTCAAGATTACTGCACTCAGATCTTTGGAGCAGGTCATTGACTCAGAAATTTTTGTATTAGTGAAGAGAATGTTATAAATACCTAAGTGGATCGCTTCAGAGTTGATATTATGGTAAGTATGTTAACTAAATGAGATTATTTTTAATAGTTTGAGGTTAAGAATTTCTTCACTGACCAAAGCTTCAAATGTCTACAGCACATAAAATAAATTGTCTGTACCTGTGTTCATCATAAGCAGAGGGGCCTCAGACAATGCTCAGACAATGAGGGGCCATCAAGAACAATGCTGAGATGAATAGTGTAACTGATGACATTTTGATAAATTATTTTAAATCATCCATCATAACTATATTACACTATAAATGTAATAATGTCCATATTAGACTAAGCAACACAATGCTTAGACAATAATAACAGAAGGTTACACTTTAATAGTAGGTAAAATAGAAAGGGAGCAACTGATCAAAATATATCACCACAACTATTAGCAGTCAAATTTCTTGTTTTTAATGCTTCAAATTGTGTATTCTAGTGAGAAAGTTGGAGATCTCACTTTGCTGGCTGAATTCTCCAACAGAAAACAATTAGTACACTATTGTAGAACATCAAGTTTCAATCACATTTGTTCTGAATCTTTCGAGATACCAAGTAAACAATGCTGTCGTATGTTCTACCATGTGACAAGGTGAATCAGCAAAATTATAAAATTAACAATCCAAGAATGTAATCAGCATATTTAGAAAAGTTTCAATTGAGATAGAAACTCTCTAGCCCCAGGAGAGACCCAATGAAGAAATAGGGTGTCCTTGGATTTCCATCTGAGATAGTTAGCCCATTTTCATAAAAATAAAACTTTAGTGTAAAACATGATGTACCTCAAGTTGTCAACCAATGGATAAGACTTCTTGAGAAAATGCAACTCCCTTTTCCTGCATCTTGTGTCAATGCCTTTAGCATTTCATGAACCACAGAAATGTCTGAGCAGATTCCGCTAACCACAATGCCGGCCACATGTAATACACGTTTGGACTGTTTGTACTTGGTGAGCCCTTGGGATGGTTGCATTTCATCACTTATATTTTACCTGACAGATTAAAGGTTAAATATTATGCTGTGCTGGAGAGAGTTCATATTTTTTTAATATAGTGCCAAAGGGAACAAAGTCAATTTGCTCAAGTACAGGTAGGGGGTGGGGGAACCTTGCACAGTGATGCCAGGATGAATTAATAGCAAGTTAAATGATATTGATTAGTTTTTAAAAATTCCATTTAAAGTATTGTTCCATTTCAATAAAACATGCATTATCTTTTCTGATGATTACCGGACACTTAGAGTAGAATTTCTAACCTGAGTAATTTCAACGAATTTCAGAGGAATGAGTATAGCAAGTAAAATACAGAACGATTTAATGGAATTTTTGAAAGACTGACATGCAAGCAATAAAGAACCTTATGACTTATCGACTTCAGGGTATTACTTGGTTGCTGTTCCTCGGGAACTATTAAAATGCCATTGCACTCTTGTATTCACAGGCCAAAGAGCACTCAAAGGAAACTGTACCTTGTTGATTCCCATAAACAAAAATATACAATACATTTTTGGGTTGAGGCATCACCATGAGGAGTTAAAGGTGAAGAAAATACGGGTAGCTCAATATGGATCTTGGGAATTCTGGGACATGGCTCAGGTCAGTGAAAAGAAGACTAGGAACTAGAGGGTAGGACATGGAGATTAGGTCCAAGGCTAGGAGTGATCAGGATCAAGGCCAGAGAAGAATTAGGGTGGGAAAGTTACACAGAGTTGTATTGATACCAGGAATAAGAGAAGTAGTTAGTATATAAAGAACCATAACTCATTGTACTGATTGGGACCTTCACAATAAATTCTGTGAACCATGAAATGGAGCTTCAGAAATTTGAAGGGTTGGGAGTCAGGAATGAGAGATTTGGGTTGCAGACAATCAGCAATGATCAGAGATTGGGGCAGTCAAATCCAGATTGAGCTCCACCTGCCACTTCTCATATCAGCTCTGCATCCTATTAATGTCCTGTTATAACCTACGCCAACATTCTAGCCTATCCACAACACCACAAACCTTTGTGTCATCTGCCGACTTACTAAACAACCCTTCCACTTCCTCATCCATAAAAAAACATAAACAGCAGGGGTTCCAAAACAGATCCCGTGGAATAATACTGGTCACTGGCTTCCTGAGAAAATACTCTCCTTCTTCTACCACCTTTTGCTTTCTATGTGTACGCCAACTCTGAATCCTCTCAGCCAAGTTTTCCTGGATCCCATGTATCCTGACATTCTGAAGGAACCTACCATGGGAGTCTTGTTAAATGTCTCACTAAAATCCATATGTGCCACATCCACCACTCTTTCTTCATTTATTTGTTTCGTCACTTGCTCAAAGAATTCATTCAGGTTCATGAGGCATGACCTACCCTCCTCACCCCAACCTCTACAAATTCATGTTGACAACCCTAAACAAACTATATTTCTCCAAATGCTTGTAAATTCTGTCTTTAGGAGTCCTCTCCAATAATTTGCCCACCACTGATGTAAGACTCACTGGTCTATGATTCCCAGGATTATCCTTACTACCTTTTGGGAACAAAAGAATAGCATTTACTACCCTCCAATCTTTTGGACTAATCCTGCGGCCAGTGAGAATACAAAGATTATCACTAAATGGCACCCCAATCTCTTTCCTCACTTCCTGTAATAACCTGGGAATATCTTGTCCAGCCATGGGGACATTAATCTTAATGATTTTCAAAAGTTCCAGCATATCCCTTTTTTTAACCTTAACATGTCTCCACACATTAGCTTGTCCCACGCTGACCTCACATTCATCAAGGTCCCTCTCACTGGTGAGTACTGTGGCAAAGTATTCATTAAGCACCTTGCCTACTTCCTCGCACACTGACACATATGTTTCTTTCTTTACCCTGATCAGTTCTACTGTAACAAGGGGTGTTACAGAGGGACTTAAATAGACAAACAAAACAAGGACAGGCGTGCTGATTAATAAACAAGACACAGATGAAATTAATCAGCTAATAATTAGGAGAGGTGAGGCATTGAAGCCTGGAGGACTCTGGCGCACCTTGGTGATCGGGCTGCGGGATGACACCTGTCCTGACTCATGTACATGTACAATGCCTTGGTTAGTTTCATAATCCTATTTGCCAAAGCCTTCCTTTGCCCCTTCTAGCTCTTCAATGACCCTTCCTAAGCTGTTTCCTGGATATATTATAACTCTCAAAAACTCTTTTTGTTATTTGTGAGATGTACTCTAGATCATCTATTGCATTGGGTGGGAATTTAAAGGAGGAAAGTGGGATTGGGAGACATCTTTCACAGCATTATAAAAGAATGTTAATAGTGATTACTGTCCAAAATTAATTTACTGTATGGGGTGGAAAGCATATAAAGCTGTTAAGTATTTGACAAAAGTAATATGATTTGAAGTTTTTCTTTTCATAACAGAAAAATTGAATTAATGGACTTCCTTTTGAAATTGAACAGGATCTGACTTGACATTACTAAATTAATGGAAGAGCTGCTAACTAGGGATTTGAGAAATGAATTGTCATTATATAGTGTGTCCTGGAAAACAGTGCACTTTTGGGAATAGATAACTTTGCAATGATAATGTGACAACCTGGTGATATCATTTTGGTAAGTTCTGCCACTCCAACAATTTAATTAATCCAATACACTTTTAAACAAAATATATGTTAAGATAGAACAGAATTTGTGTTGCATTATCTACAAAGTCTTCATAAAAAGAAGGATCTTCAAAGGATTGTGTAGAGTAGGTAAAAGAGTCTGGAAGAGTTTGAGAATGGATTTAGTGGCAAATTGACTGGCATGTCCACTCTTTGTTAAAAAAAGTAAAATGACCAGCTTACGTATTACAATGTCAGCCTCTATCTAAGTGCTAGAATTTGTCATTCAGAGTATTACTGGTACAAAAAAGCAGAATGGTGTTTCACCTTCAGTAGACATAATTTCAAACGGTTGTTTTGTTGAACTAGAACAAAAATCTGGTTAGACAGCATTGGAAAAACTGTGCATAATTGTAATTTACAGTGTATGCAAAAATAAATTAGAGGCAAGATGGCGCCGGTGAACCTTGGCAATGTTCTGTGGGCTGCAGACAATAGTTCTAAATATACCTTAAATATACCTCTTTTGAATTACTCTCACTGCAGTCTGCAGCATGTTATTTCCCTCTAAGCGATGTACTTTTAATCAAAGTAATGACCTACAAATTTCACGATCATCTGAAGGACTTAGCAAACCTTAAGTGGACGGTTCATCGCCAAGGCCAAGAGCGAGGCGGATGAGGGGGATCGCCAAGTCAGGTGGAAACACAGCATTTTCTTGGCAAATATGTAGCCGCTGGAGAACAAAATTGAGGATCTGGGGCAAGTTTGCTGTATCAGAGGGAAATAAGAGGCAGTTGTATTCTATGTTTGACCGAGATGTGGCTTTCTCCCAGCAAGCCAGATCAAACAGAAAGGTTTCCCGCTTTACCAAATAGACCAAGCTGCTGATTCAGAAAAGGCAAAAGGTGGAGGCGAGTGTTTCATGATAAATTCTCAGTGGTGCTCCGATGTGGCAATATTTTCATCCTTGTGTTCCCCCAATCTTGAACACCTAACAGTCAAATGCCACTTGTTCTATTTAACTAGAGTGTTTTCCTCCATAATCCTGACCATAACCAGTGCCAACTATAATCAAGGGTTTGCGTTACTGCACAATGCTGTCTCCAAACAATAAAAAGTCCATCCCAAAGCATTTCAAATCATAGTCAGCATTTAACTTGTAGCACCAGAGGTCCCAACACACTACATTACTGCTATACTAAGATAAGGAACGTGTCCAGACCGCATTTCAGTAAATTGGATCACTTGGTTGTCCTTCTCCTACCTGCATACAGACAGAGGAGAAACAGCAAAGCTCCAGAGATTAGGATAACAAAGAGGTGGTCCAAGAAGGGCAGAGGTGCAGCCACAGGATTGCTTCGAATCAGTTGACTGTGCCATGTTCAAGGACACATCTGTGGATCTGAATGAGTGCACTATGGTTGTCATGGACTTTATTAAAATGGCTGTAGACAAGAGCATCACCAGAAAATCATTCAGAGTACTCCCCAATCAGAAGCTCTGGATGAGCCATGAGATCTGCAATCTGCTGAGAGCCAGATCAGACGCATTCGACCCTGGTGACTAAAAGGTTACCAAAGGTCCAGATGCAATTTCTGGAAAGCCATCTTATGGGCAAAGTGGCAATTCCAGACTAAGCTTGAATCAAGGAAGGATGCTTGACAGTTGTAACAGGGCTTGAATACTCCCACCTATTATAAAATTAAATCAAGTGACCTTGGTAACAACAGGGCTTCACTTCCAGATGAGCTCAGTGCCTTCTATGCTTTCTTTGACCATCAAAACATCAAGGAATTACTATGGACTCTCAATATCTGCTGATGATTCGATGATTTCAATCTCTAAAGCTGACTAGCGAGCAGCCTTCAGGAGGATGTACTCACAAAAAGCACCTAGCCCAGATGGGGTACCCAGTGAAGTACTAAAGACCATTTCATGGCTGGACTGTTTACTGAAATCTTTAAACTCTTGCTTTGGCAGTCTGAGGTACCCACTGCTTCAAGTAGGCTTCAATTATACCAGCATCCAAGATGAGTGTGGCGAACTGCCTCAATAACTATTGCCCAGTAGCACTTAGACCCACAGTGATGAAGTGTTTTCAGAGTTCGCTGATGAAACATATCAACTCCTGCCTGAGAGAAAAACTTAGATCCACTCCAACTTGCTAAATGGAGCAGAAGGTCTACAGCAGATGCTATTTTATTGGTTCTTCACTCAACCCTGGAACATTTGCACAGCAAAGATTCATGCACGCTCTTCATTGATTACAGCGCAGCATTCCGTACCATCATCCCATCAAAACTAATCAAAAAGCTCCAAGACCTTGGCCTCAATACCTCCATGCAATTAGATCCTCAATTTCCTCACTTGCAGACCCCAGTCTGTTTAGATTGGCAACATCTCCTCCACAATTTCCATCAGCACAGGTCCACCATAAGGCAGTGTGTTTAGTCCCCCCCCCACCCCCGCTCTACTCACTTTACACCTATGACTGTGTAGCTAAGCACAGCTCCAATGCCATATTCAAGTTTTCTATTGACATCACTGTCGTAGGCCAAATCAAAGGAGGTGATGAATGAGCGTATAGGAGGGAGATTGAAGATCTGTCTGAATGGTGTCATAACAACAACTTCTTACTCGATGTCAGCAGGACCAAGGAGCTGATTGTAGATTTCAGGAGAAGGAATCCAGAGGTCCATGAGCCAGTCCTCATCAGAGAGTCAGAGGTGGAGAGTGTCAGCAACTTTAAATTCCTTGGTGTTATTATTTCGGAGGACCTGTCCTGCGGCCAGCACATAAATGCCATTATGAAGAATGCATGGTTGCACGCCTGCTTTCTTAGGAGCTTGTGAAGATTTGGCATGATATCTAAAACTTTGACAAACTTCTGTAGATGTGTGGTGGAGAGTATATTGACTGGCTGCATCACAGCCTGGTGTGGAAACACCAATGCCCTTGGAAGGAAAATCTCACAAAAAGTAATGGATACAGCCCAGTCCATCATGGTTAAAGCCCTCCCAACCACTGAGAACACCTGCATGAAACAATTTCACAGGAAAACAGCATCCACCATCAGGTGCTCCCCTCTACCCAGGACATGCTCTCTTCTCGCTGCTGCCATCAGGAAGAAGGTGCAGGTGCCTCAGGTCTCACACCATCAGGTCCAGGAACAGTTATTACTCCTCACCATCAGGCTCTTGAACCAAAGAGAATAACTTTACACAAATTCACTGACCACATCATTGAAATGTTCCCACAACCAATCACTTTCAAGGACTCTTCACCTCACATTATCGATATTTATTGCTTATTTATTTACTATTATTATTTCTTCTTTTTGTATTTGCACAGTTTGCTGTCTTCTCCACTTTGGTTGAATGCCCGAGTTGGGCAGTCTTTCATTGTTCCTATTATGGTTATCATTCCATTGATTTATTGAGTATGCCCACAAGAAAATGAATTTCAAGGTTGTATATGGTGACACATACGTACTTCAATAATAAGTTTACTTTGAACTTTAATGAACCTACAGAGAGTTTGGCAGGTTTCTTAAGTACATATTTTAAAAATTAAAGTTATATTATTCATTTTTGATGGACTCAGTTCACATTTGCAGCAGATCACAAGTGGCTAGCTGTCACACAGATTTGCATCTTTCCATCATGGACTGTGTCAGTCCAAGTGCTTGCTGAAGTATACATCAGTATTGTAAAATTTAGGTTATTTTTGAAAGTACAATTCTCATTGTGCTCCTTGAACTTGCTTCACTTGCAAGTAATTTGGCAAAGTAATGTGGTGATTGTGTTACTGGACTAGAAATCCAGAGGCCAGCACTAAAGGACTGGAGTCATGAGTTAAAATGGCACATGAGAAATAAATTGAATACACTTTGAGGCAGGCTAGTTCCAATCACGCTGGCCATGGAAGTACCCAATTCACTCATGGACTTCCTTTGGTTTTGCTGAGGCTCCTTTGTGTCATGTTAGTCTAAAATTAAAAGGATTGTTTCTCATCTCTTTCTCAAAGGCAAGTTAAAATCAATAATAAATTCTAAAAAAAGCCATTATCAATGAATTAAACAAAAATCAGGTTGAAACTAAAAATTAATGACATCCCTCCTCCAGACTATCAAATAGTCAGAAAATTCTGGACTCATTCACCTGGTCAGACAAAAACTGTGGAAAGACAAGCAAAGTTTCTGACTTAAACCTGAAGTTTTAATTCACCCTTCAGACATGGGTAACATGCAGAATGTTGAAAGCATTTTCTGTTTATATTTCTGATTTCTAGATTCTGATCTTTTTTTTTGATTTTCATGCAAAATTGAGTCAAATCACCCACAAGCTACTTTGCTGTAATCATGCCTTTTTTCAGATGTAGAAAGCTCATGTAAAACACTGGCAAGTGATAGAATCTAGCTGCAGGATTCAAATAAATGTCACCCATATCTGAGAGTATGGTGATATGTGGATCTTTGAACGTCTGCAACAGGGAATCTTTAGTACAACTGCATTTCCAACAATGGAACTCAGATTATTGCACAACTCAGTGACAGATCCACTATCAGGAATGAGTCAGCAGGTTTGGAACTTCGGACAGGTGTGGCTGATCTTTATGGGGATAAAATCCAGCAGTTCACCATGGACTCAGGACCATTGACTTTATACACTGATATTGTACCATTCACTATTGGTCAAGGAGAGGAAATCTAATGATTTTTCCCACAAAATTCACATTGTTCAATGCAATTCATATTTTCCGAAATGAAAAGTATGATAAAAAATATAGGTATGAATTATTATAAAACATCCCTAGGTCACTGCTGAATTAGCATGGAACATGACGATGGAAGGCATGGTTTTATGTCTGCATTGAATTGCTGTCCATGTTTTCAACCTCAAGTCTACCATAAATAAAAAACTCTGGAATTATCTGAAAAATATGATCTCCAACATGATATAATGGCATGAAAGGGTGTTTTACGTTATGTGCTGTTTTCCTTTTGGTAGGAAATTCCTGAACAATTAATTAGTGTCTGGAAATTGCTGAAACAAACTCTCAAACTTATTTTAATCTTGTGGCCTCTCCCACTGCAACGATTTATGTCCCTTATCTTACATACAGGAAATTTACTTCCACTCTATCTACACAATGTGCTTGTCATTGAGAAATGCATTAAGAATGTAAGGAATTTATATGTAATATAAAAAAAGTATATGATTCATTTGGAGGTAACATTCTCAAGAAATGAATCATCAGTTTATGAGAACACTAAAATTAGTTTTTGTGCATTTTTGAATCTATTGTAATCTTTTTGAAAATCTGAATCATTTCAAATGATGATTAGATTTTGCTTGCCGATGCTTCAATTAAGAAAATAAGTCACACAATGCAATTTTCTGGGGTTTTTATAGTGTGCATGCGAGGAAATGCATGTATATTGTTGGCAGTAATTTACATTATTTGATTATTTTACATTAGCAGATGGCAATAATTTTGGATTATTTATTTTTGAGAAACTGTTGGATATAGACTGCATTGTATTTGTAACAATCTATACTCGCTCAAATTCTATTTGCTTAATCTTGCCTAGTTAGTAGTATTGATAGCTCCTCTGGGTCTGTATGAGAAAGTATGTGTTTGAGGACCAGACAGTCATATAGCTTACCATGTCCAAGCTGGCTTTTTCCCCATCTACTCTGATCCCACTGTCCTGAAGTAGGTCTACATCCTTCTATGCCTTCCCCTTTCAAGTATCTGAAAGCCTCTTATATGTAGTGGCAGTGTTTGATTCCTCTAACTCCTTGGCAGTGAGCTCTATATAACAATGACTCTCCATGCAAAAACATTTCCCCCTGACACCTTTAATAGGGAAAGTATGAGCTGTTCAAAAAGGACATGTTACACCTGAACCCGAAGGGGACCAATATCCTGGCAGGAAGGTTTAATAGAGCTGTTAGGGAAGGTTTCAACTAATTTGGCATGGGGATGGGAACAGGAATGATAGAGCAGAGGAGGGGGAAAACAGAAATAAATCTAAGATAGTGAGCAGTAAAGATGTCAGGAAGGACAGGCAGGTGATGGGGCAAATTTGCAGCCATTGGGACGAGTTGCAGTGCAATCAAAGCAAAAAGTACCAGATACTGCACTTAAGGTGTTATAATTAAATGCACGCAGCATAAGGAATAAGGTGGATGATCTTATCGTACAACTACAGATTGGCAGGTATGATATTGTGGCCATCACTGAGACGTGGCTAAAGGATGCATGTCTCCGGGAGCTGAACGTCCAAGGATACATGATGTATCAGAAGGATAGGCAGGTAGGCAGAGTGGGTGGCATGGCTTTATTGGTAAGAAATGATATTAAATCATTAGAAAGAGGTGACATAGGATCGGAAGGTGCAGAATCTTTATGGGTTGAGCTAAGAAATCGCAGGGGTAAAAGGACCCTGATGGCAGTTATATACAGGCCTCCAAACAGCTGCAGAGATGTGGACTACAAATTACAACAGGAAATAGAAAAGGCTTGTCAGAAGGGCAGAGTTATGATAATTGTGGGGATTTTAACTTGCTAGTGGATTGGAAAAATCATGTCGGCACTGGATCTCAAGAGAAAGAATTTGTAGAATGTCTGCGAGATGTCTTTTTGGAACAGCTTGTTGTTGAGCCCACTAGGGGATCGGCTGTACTGGATTGGGTATTGTGTAATGAACCGGAGGTGATTAGAGAGATTGAGGTGAGGGAACCCTTAGGAGACAGTGATCATAACATGATTGAGTTCACTGTGAAATTTGAGAAAGGGAAGCCGAAACCTGATGTGTCGGTATTTTAGTGGAGTAAAGGAAATTACAGTGGCATGGGAGAGGAACTGGCCAAAGTTGACTGGAAATGGACGCTAGCGGGAAGGACGACAGAGCAGCAGTGGCTGGAGTTTATGCGAGAAGTGAGGAAGGTGCAAGACAGGTATATTCCAAAAAAGAAGTTGTTTTCGAATGAAAAAAGGATGCAACCGTGGCTGACAAGAGAACTCAAAGCCAAAGTTAAAGCAAAGGACAGGGCATACAAGGAAGCAAAAATTAGTGGGAAGACAGAGGACTGGGAAGTTTTTAAAAGCTTACAAAAGGAAACTAAGAAGGTCATTAAGAGGGAAAAGATGAACTATGAAAGGAAACTAGCAAATAATATCGAAGAGGATACTAAAAGCTTTCTCAAGTATATAAAGAGTAAAAGACAGGTGAGAGTAGATATAGGACCGATAGAAAATGATGCTGGAGAAATCGTAATGGGGGATAAGGAGATGGCGGAGGAACTGAACAAGTACTTTGTATCAGTCTTCACTGAGGAAGACATCAGCAGTATACCGGACACTCAAGGGCATCAAGGAAGAGAAAAGTGCGCAGTCACAATTACGACAGAGAAAGTACTCAGGAAGCTGAATAGTCTAAGGGTAGATAAAACTTCCGGACCAGATGGAATGCACCCTCATGTTCTGAAGGAAGTAGCTGTGGAGATTGCGGAGGCATTAGCAATGATCTTTCAGAAGTCAATAGATTCTGGCATGGTTCCGGAAGACTGGAAGATTGCAAATGTCACTCTGCTATTTAAGAAGGGGGCAAGGAAGCAAAAAGGAAATTATAGACTTGTTAGCTTGACATCAGTGGTTGGGAAGTTGTTGGAGTCGATTGTCAAGGATGAGGTTACGGAGTACCTGGAGGCATATGACAAGATAGGCAGAACTCAGCATGGTTTCCTTAAAGGAAAATCCTGCCTGACAAACCTATTGCAATTTTTTGAGGAAATTACAAGTAGGCTAGACAAGGGAGATGCAGTGGATGTTGTATATTTGGATTTTCAGAAGGCCTTTAACAAGGTGCCAAACATGAGGCTGCTTAACAAGATAAGAGCCCATGGAATTACGGGAAAGTTACATACGTGGATAGAGCGTTGGCTGATTGGCAGGAAACAGAGAGTGGGAATAAAGGGATCCTATTCTGGTTGGCTGCCGGTTACCAGTGGTGTTCCACAGAGGTCCGTGTTGGGGCCGCTTCTTTTTACGTTGTATATCAACGATTTGGATTATGGAATAGATGGCTTTGTGGCTAAGTTTGTTGATGATACAGAGATAGGTGGAGGGGCCAGTAGTGCTGAGGAAACAGAGAGTCTGCGGAGAGACTTGGATAGATTGGGAGAATGGGCAAAGAAGTGGCAAATGAAATACAATGTTAGAAAATGTATGGTTATGCACTTTGGCAGAAGAAATAAAAAGGAAGACTATTATTTAAATGGGGAGAGAATTCAAAGTTCTGAGATGCAACAGGACTTGAGAGTCCTTGTGCAGGATACCCTTAAAGTTAACCTCCAGGTCGAGTCGGTGGTGAAGAAGGCAAATGCAATGTTGGCATTTATTTCTAGGGGAATAGAGTATAGGAGCAGGGATGTGATGTTGAGGCTCTATAAGGCACTGGAAAGACCTCACTTGGATACTTATCTAAGAAAGGATGTGCTGATGTTGGAGACGGCTCAGGGAAGATTCACTAGAATGATTCTGAGAATGAGAGGGTTAACATATGAGAAACGTTTGTTGGCTCTTGGACTGTATTCCTTGGAGTTTAGAAGAATGAGGGGACCTCATAGAAACATTTTGAATGTTGAAAGGCATGGACAGAGTGGACGTGGCAAAATTGTTTCCCATGGTGGGGGAGTCTAATGAGAGGGCATGACTTAATGATTGAAGGGCGCCCATTCAGAACAGAGATGCGAAGAAATTTTTTAGCCAGACGGTGGTGAATCTATGGAATTTGTTGCCACGGGCGGCAGTGGAGGCCAAGTCATTGGGTGTATTTAAGACAGAGATTGATAGGTATCTGAGTAGTCAGGGCATCAAAGGTTATGGTGAGAAGGCGAGGGAGTGGGACTAAATGGAAGAATGGATCAGCGCACAATAAAATGGCAGAGCAGGCTCGATGGGCTGAATGACGGACCTGCTCCTTTGTCTTATGGTCTTTAAAAATCCTTTCTCTTACTTTACACCGATGCCTTCTTTTTTTTTGATACTGCTACTATTTAAAGAAAAAATCTATTCTATCTTTCTCTTCCATAATTTGATATACCTCTCGTGCCTCCTTAACCCCCTCCGCCTTCTTCATTCCAGGGAGAATAATCAAGCCCTTCAAATTTCTCCCCACAAGCTATGCAACGTCCCAATGTATCTTCCCCATATTTCCTCCAGCACAATTACACCCCTCCTCCAGTGTAGCAACCAGAACTGCACACAATCCTCCAAGTGAGGTCTAACCAGTTTTTTTAAAGTAAAAAAAAACATTCCAACCATTATGTTCTGGCCAATGACACAAGCATGTCTTCATTATCCTATCTACTATGTTTTGGCTTTCAGAAAAAAATGTACTTAAACCCCAAGATCCCTCTGTTCATCAACATTCCTCAGCACCTTACCATTTACTATATATGTCTGATCCCTATTTTACTTCCCACAGTGCATCACCTCACACTTATCAGGATTAAATTCCTCAGCCAATGTGCTGCCCTATTTTCCAAGTGATCTATATTCTGCTGTAGCCTTAGGCAACCTTTCTTGCTAAATACTACACCACCTACTTCCACAACTTTTCCTACTACTCAAACCTGTGACATTCACATCGACAATGTCAATATATGTATATAAAATAACAAAAAAGCACCAATTTCTGCTGAATAGCACTGGTTACTATCCTCTGCCACCTATCACCAGGCAAAGTTTGGATCAAATTAGCTGCCTCACCTTGGATCACATATGCCTTAACTTTCTGGACCAGCCTACCATACCAAACTGCATCAAATGCCTTACTAAATTCCACACAGACAATGTCAACCACCATACTCTCATCAATCTTCTTACTTACTCCTTTAAAAATTTCAGTTAATGAAATAGTGTTTTCCACTGGAAAAAGCCATGAAACTTGCCCTGATCATCTCTGTCCTTTCAAATGTTTATCATCCTTATCATTTAGGATTCCCTCCGATGATTTCCCTACTTCTGCTATATGGTTACCTGGTTTACCCTCCTCCTTTCTTAAATAAAGGAACAGCATTAGATATACTCCAGTCTTTTGGTACCTCATCTGGGGCTAAGAAAGATGCAGTAATCTTGATTTTGGTCCCAGCAATCTCCTCTTTTGCTTCCCACAACATCCTGGAATAGATCTCATTTGGCCCTAGGAATTTATTCATCCTTGTGCTCTTCAAGATGTCTCATATCTCCAGTTTCTTACTACCAATATTGTTCAGATGTCAATGACTCCTCTCTGTACATCGTTCTCAGTGAATTCAGGTGAGAAATGTTCAGTTAGGACCTCAGTCACAGCATCTATCTCCACAAATGAATGCCCCCTTTGGAACCCAGGGAACCTACCGTTTCCCTCACACCTAATAAACTCATGGTGCCGTGGGACAGCTTGAGTACATAATTATGGATGAAACATCCTTTTCAGCAGTTAAGATGAGCTTTCATATTAAATGCACTGTGGTTCACATACAGAAAGTATTCCAGCATCTACTTTCAATATTATCTAAAAAGCAAACTGACTATGGAGCGTTCTGTTTATTCGGCAGCTATCAATGCTATTCAAAGTGATTTAGGTGAGTCTATGGGATTGGCATTGTATAAATAATTACAGAGCAGCAAATCTGGGTCACTGCTAAAACGTCTATTGCAGGGAGAGTGATGATGCTTGAGAAAGCGCAGCATGCTCAAAAAAAAGCAAGATACGCTTTAATGCCCACAGTTATCCAGTTTTTGTTTCATTGGCAATTAGAGAAAAATTGGAATACTAAGCTATCTTGAGTAGATTCCTGCCTTACATTTATAGTAGACTGGCGTGAACAACCAACTGAGGAGCAACCTTAGAAAGCCCTGAATCATGTCCTGTCACTGATAATAAAGCAACTTACTTTCTTCTCATGTGGCCTGGTTCAAATCCAATTGACATTTGAAGAAATCAGACTTCAAACTGAAAAGTACTCAGCAGTAGCAGTACCTACCTTGTACTCTTTTTGAAAAGGAAAGTTCAGAAGCTCATTGAAAAAGCACTGACTGCATCGACAGCTGAACTGTGATGTGAGATTATTTCTGAGGAAGATTTACAATTGCATTATAACTATTGCACTGAATGAAGGCATTTTGCTGATGATCAAAATGCAATACAAAGTCTGTCAATCCACAGTTTTCCAAAACATTACTTTTAAACAACAAAGTGTTCCAGATAGTCCTAAGAGAAAATAATTTTTGGGTGTTCAAAGGTTAATTTGCATCTTGTTTACTTATAGTATGACCTTGTTTTCAATACCTGATGGTATGCTACAAACACCCTATTTTAAATCTAATGCAAACTGTAAGATTAACAATTGTTGTAAATAGCATTGCTTAAAGGTGTTAAAAAACAAAGGATTTTCAAAAGAATTTCTATGGCATTTTAAGCAAAAGTTGAAGATTTCTTATTTCAGTGGGATTTAGTAGATAAACTCAAGTAAAGATAATAGGTGCATCTTTTAAGGCATATCAGATATTGGAAGATTGTACAATGATTGAGACAGTGGTACAGTGCTTAGAAAGCAATAGCTTGACACTTGTTGGCCATGTGATGATTTCTTGAGCTCAGCTGTATCACCAATATTGTATTGACAGGGAAATCATTTCAGACCCCTCTTTGCCCCTTCAAACAACAATGGTAAGTGCCCCAGGAATATAACAATTTATATTTTAGTATAGGCAGTGGGTGATTTGGAGGCTGGATATTGCAATTCAACTCTAAGTACTTGAGTTCTTCCCACTCTGCTTATTTAAGGCCACTGTAAGAAATGAGACTGGCTAATTTCAGTCTGGTGCCAAGGGACCAGCAAGGCAAGTAATTCTGTAATCTTCAGGCTTTAGAAACCTGACGGGAAGTAAAATCCTGTAAAATGGTTCCAATAAAGAGGAAAGTAAAAATGGAAGATACCAGAAATATTCACCAATGTATACAGCATAAAACTCATTAGCCTGAAATGTTAAGAATGTTTTTCTTTTCACAGATGCTGTCCAAAAGTATTTCCAGCATTTTCTATTTTTATTTCAGATTTCAAACACTACAATACCCTTCCAAGGTATGATATGTATCTAACCATGATCTGGCAGTGATATTTCAGGCACAAACTAGCTGGAAGAGATTGTACTATACTCTGATATTAATAACAATGAATATGAGAATACATATACATGGAGAAATAATGTATATTTAAAGTTAAATAATTATAAATAATTTAATAGATTGTATCAAGGGATAGATGAGAGTATGAAGTATCTTAAAATAAAAAGAGCAAAACTTATTTTACCCTGAAACATTCACTGAAGTTTGCAATTCATGTCATTTGTCAGCAAAGATGTAAATGCTTGTAATACATAGAAATGATTGAACAAATTGGAAACCAGATATTTATGTAATTAACAGTGACAGAATTAATAAGGATTTATTTCTTATTGACCAGAGGATTCACAGGGTTAAATGTAGTCATTGCCAGCTACTTCTCGAGACTGCAAAGAATACACAATCCTGTCTCAAATACTTTCAGTATCATTAAGTGTCTGGAAGTTACCCCTGAAGCATAATACATTATTATTTGCTGAGTGCAAAGCATTAGTGTCATTCTGTCAATCAGTTAGCTTCTGCCTGCCTGAACAAATATTAATTTCTACAATCACTGATTGATCAAAGCAGTTAGAACAGACCAGCTTCAGAGTTAGGTGTCAAACAATTACATTCAATTACGGCAATCTTCCACAGCAATTTACATTACTTATGTTTCATGGCTATATTTAACTATGAGTAAATATTGCCACGCATTGTGTAAATGTCTGACCTACTCTGAAGCTCCTTCAAAGATATGAGAAAATAAGATAAATTGAGCTACAACTTTGGCTCTTCTTGCCTCCAGATATTGTTGATTAGCCTCAGGCCATGAAGTATACTAAACTAATTAGAGGGCTCTGTGGAAAGAAGCAATCATCTTTCAAACTTCAATTTTTCATCAAGGATTAGTGCAGAGAGGTTTCTTTATTATTTGGCAATACAAGAAGAATACTAACAAAACTGCAAGCAAATAATTAGTTAAGATTATTGCCTTTACTCAACACTCGTATTGGACCTATTTAATATTCAATATCTTTGATCATTTACAGCCTAGACAAGATCAGATCAACAGCTACGTGGTGAACAAAATGAAATGAATTAGTAACTTGGATGTTTCTGATATATATAATATTACAATGTTTCTCTTGTCCACCTGATGGTTTGCTACATTTAATTTGATGCTGTGCATGAAATGGCAAAACCTGATTGATAATCGTACAAAAGATCTGCCAATAATTGTGCACTGGGGAAATTCAGTGCATACGCAGTATACTCATTAAGGTACTAATAAACTTGATGTAAAAAGTAGGAAAAGGGAGGAGGTCCAGTAGAGACAATATAGGAAGTTAGGTAGAAAGCTGTAAAGTAGGACCTCCAGAGCAGTAGCCTCTAGATTGTCCCACACGCCAGTGAAGGTAAGAGTAGGATGGTTTGGCAGATGAATGTATGGCTGAGGAATTGTTGCAGGGGGGAGGTTTCAGATTTCTGGGTCATTGGGATCTCTTCTGTATGACCTATAGAACAATGATGAGATACATCATTTTTGATGAGGGTCTTCTTACTAGAGTTGTGGGGAGGGTTTAAACTAGTTTGGTAGCAAGATGGGAACTGCAGTGATAGGGCAAAGGGTGGGGCAGTTGATATAAAGGTAGATGCAGCATGTCAAGAGACTGTGAAATAGGATAGGCCGTGGAAAGGGCATAATTGCAGTCAGTTGGATGTGTTGAAATGTGTCTATTTTAATGCAAGAATTATCAGTAACAAAGATGATGAACCTAGTGCAATGAACAACACATGGAAGTTCAATATTGTGGCACTACTGCCTCCCAGGGCTGCGTGCTCAGTTCACTACTGATCATGCTGCTGATGGATGACTGTACTATACATAGACATAGACATAGACATACTTTATTGATCCCGAGGGAAGTTGAGTTTCATTACAGCTGCACCAACCAAGAATAGAGCATAAATATAGCAATACAAAAACCACAAACAATCAAACAACAATATGCAAACTATGCCAGATGGAAATAAGTCCAGGACCAGCCTATTGGCTCAGGGTGTCTGACCCTCCACGGGAGGAGCTGCAAAGTTCAATGGCCACAGGCAGGAACAACCTCCCATGACGCCCAGTGTTGTACCTGGATGTGGGGGTAGAAGGGTAGGTTGGCAAGTTTGCAGATGACACAAAGGATGGTGGTGTTGTAGATAGTGTAGAGGATAGTCAAAGATTGCAGGGAGACATTGATAGGATGCAGAAGTGGACTGAGAAGTGGCAGATGGAGTTCAACCCAGAGAAGTGTGAGGTGGTACACTTTGGAAGGACAAACTCCAAGACAGAGTACAAAGTAAGTGGCAGGATACTTGGTAGTGTGGAGGAGCAGAGGGATCTCGGGGTACATGTCCACAGATCCCTGAAAGTTGCCTCACAGGTGGATAGGGTAGTTAAGAAAGCTTCTGGGGTGTTAGCTTTCATAAGTCGAGGGATAGAGTTTAAGAGTCGCGATGTAATGATGCAGCTCTATAAAATTCTGGTTAGGCCACACTTGGAGTACTGTGTCCAGTTCTGGTCACCTCACTATAGGAAGGATGTGGAAGCATTGGAAAGGGTACAGAGGAGATTTACCAGGATGCTGCCTGGTTTAGAGAGTATGCATTATGATCAGAGATTAAGGGAGCTAGGGCTTTACTCTTTGGAGAGAAGGAGGATGAGAGGAGACATGATAGAGGTGTACAAGATAATAAGAGGAATAGATAGAGTGGATAGCCAACGCCTCTTCCCCAGGGCACCACTGCTCAATACAAGAGGACATGGCTTTAAGTTAAGGGGTGGGAAGTTCAAGGGGGATATTAGAGGAAGGTTTTTTACTCAGAGAGTGGTTGGTGCATGGAATGCACTGCCTGAGTCAGTGGTGGAGGTAGATACACTATTGGAGTTTAATAGACTACTAGACAGGTATATGGAGGAATCTAAGGTGGGGGCTTATATGGGAGGCAGGGTTTGAGGGTCAGCACAACATTGTGGGCCAAAGGGCCTGTACTGTGCTGTACTATTCTATGTTCTATGTATCTCGGTGGGATATGGCCAGAGTCTAACAGCAAAAAGTTATTGCTAGATCCAGTTCAAACAGTTCAGGTATTTCCTGTACATAAGAGGGGGGGGGAGGGGGGAGGGGGAAGTGGTGTCGACGATATCCTTATGGACAGCGAAGGGAACTGGAGTGATAGGGCAGAAGATGGGGTAGTTGGTATATAAGTAGATACAGTGTGTAGTGAGATGTTAAGGATGAACAATCATACGATAGGGGAGAATTGCAGTCAGTGGATTGAGTTGAAGTGTAACATGGGGGCAAAACCAAAAAGGATGATGAATACAGGACCGGAGGTGTTGTATTTGAAAGCATGCAGTGTACAGAATAAGGCAGATGATCTTGTACCACAGTTAAGGGATTGTCAGATATGATGTTGTTGGCATCACTGATTCAGGGCTGCAAGAAGAACATAGTTGGGAGCTTAATATCCAAAGATACCACATTGTATGGAAAGGTCAGGCAATAGGCAGAAGGGGTGGGAAGGCTCTGTTTGTAAAAAAAAAATGTAATCAAATCCTGAGAATGAGGTGACATTTTGCAGGATCAGATGATGTAGCATCCTTGTGGGTAGAGTTAAGAAACTGCCAGGCTAAAAATACTCTGAAGGGAGTTATATCTGGGTCTCTGTACGATAGCCTGGATGTGGGATACAAATTACAATGGGGGGATAGAAAAGGCATGTAAGAACAATAATTCTATGATCATCATGGGAGATTTCAATATGCAGTTACTATAAATTAGGAAAATCAGGTTGGTGCTGGATCTCAAGGGGGGGTAATTTGTAAAATACATACAAGATGGCTTTTTAGCACAGTTTATGGCTGAGGCCAGTAGGGGAAAGATATTCTGGATTGGGCATTGTGTATTGAAGCAGATTTCATTAGAGAGCTTAAGGTAAAGGAACCCTTAGGAAGTAGTGATCATAATATGACATAATTCCCTCTGCAGTTTGAGAGGGAGAAGCTAAAGTCAGATGTATCAATATTACAATGGAGTACAATTTCTGGCAGCAATTTGGAATGCACAGGATAGATACGTCCCAAAGATGAAGAGTTATTCAAAAGCAGTTGTTCCCAAACCTGCGGTCCACAGATACCTTGCTTAGTGGTATTGGTCCATGGTATAAAAAAAGATTGGGAATCTCTTTTCTAAGGGGAGGATGATGGTATAAAAGTAGATGCTCCTCTAAACACAGGGCATATAAATTAGTGAGAAATTAGAGGATTTGGAACATTTTTAAAAAACAACAAATGGTAACTAAAAAGCCATAAGTGGAGAAAAGGTGAAATGCGAAGGTAGGCTAGCCAATAATATAAAAGAGGATACCAAAAGTTTTTCAGATATATAAAAGGTAAAAGGGAGATGAGAATGGATACTGGAACACTGGAAAATGAGGTAGTAGAGGTAGTAGTGGGGGACAAGGAAATGATGGATGAACTGAATAAATATTTTGCATCAGTCTTCACTATGGAAGACATTAGCAGTATTTGCCAGAAATTCGAGATTGTCGGGGGCAGAAGTGAGTGTCGTTTCTATTACTAAGGAGAAGGTGTTTGGGAAGCTGAAAGGTCTAAAAATAAATAGGTCATCTGACCCAGATTGACTACATCCCCAGGGGTCTGAACGAGTTAGCTAAAAAGATTGTGGAGGCATTGCGATGATGTTTCAAGAACCATTAGATTCGGCAATGGCTCTGGAGTACTGGAAAATTTCAAATGTCTCTGCACTCTTTAAGAAGGGAGGGAGGCAGAAGAAAGGAAATTATAAGCCAGTTAGCTTGACTTCAGTGGTTAGGAAGAAGTTGGAGTCCATTATTAAGTATAAGGTTTTGGGGTACCTGGAGGCTCATGAGAAAATAGCCAATTTCAGCATGGTTTCCTTAAGGGGAAATATTGCCTGACAAATCAATTGGAATTCTAGAGGAAATAAAAAGCAGGATAGACAAAGGAAAGTCAATGTATGTTGTTTACCTGGATTTTCAAAGGCCTTAAACAAACTGCTGCACTGAGTCTGTTTAACAAGATAAGAACCTGTGGTTTTACAGAAAAGATACTGGCATGAGAAGAAGATTGGCGGACAGGCAGGAAGGAAAGAGTGGGAATAAAGGGGACTTTTTCTGGTTGGCTGCTGACAAATAGTGGTGTTCCACATTGGCTGGTGGTGTGACCGCTTTGTTGTGCATGGATGATGGAATGGCTTTGTGGCTATTTAAGTTGATGATACAAAAAATAGATGGAAGGGCAGGTAGTGTTGAGGAAGCAGGGAGATTTCAAAGGACTTAGCCAGATTGGGAGAAAGGAAAAAGTATGATGTAGGAAAATGTGTAGTCATGGACAATGGCAGAAGGAATAAAGGCATAGATAGTTTTATAATTCGGGAGAAAATTCAAAAATTTGAGGTACAAAGGGACTTGGAAGTTCACATGCAGGATTCATTAAAGGTTAACTTGTAAATTGAGTCCGTGGTAAGAAAGGCAACTGCAATGTTAGCATTCATTTTGAGAGGAATATAAAAGTAAGGATGTAATGCTGAAGCTTTATAAAGCTCTGGTGAAGCCTCACTTGGGCCCCTTTTCCAAGAAAGGATGCAGTGGCATTATAGAGGGTCTAGAGGAAGTATATGAGAATGATTCCAGGAATGAAATGGTTAATGTAGGAAGAACATTTGATGGCTCTGGTCCTGTACTTGCTGGAGTTTAGAAGAATGGCGGGGGGGGGCGGGGAGGGATCTCATTGAAACCTATTGAATACTGAAAGGCCTCAATAGAGTGGATGTGGAGAGGATATTCGCTCTAGTGGGGAATTTAGGACCAGAGGGCACATTCTCAGAATGCAGGGACATCCCTTTAGAACAAAGATGCAGAGGAATTATTTTAGACCAAGGGTCGTGAGTGAAATTCATTTCCACAGACTGCTATGGAATGGAGGCCAAGTCACAGAGTATATTTAAAGATGAAGTTGATTATTTCTTGATTAGTGATGGTATCAAAGGTTACGGGGAGAATGGAGTAGAGAGTTATAATAAATCAGCCATATTGGAATAGTGGAGCAGACTTGATGAGCCAAATGAATGGCTTAATTCTGCTCTGAAGTCTTATCATCGTATGGTCTAAAAGATTAAAAAAAAAGACCTGCTAATAACTTGGAGATAATAAAAAGAAAATTTTGCTAGTACAAAGGAATTGACTTAACATTTGAAAGTTTCAATCACTGGAGGTGAGATAAACTTAATGAAAAGATGTTATGAAATCCATAGGCGACATGCCTCCTTTTGTCCTTAAGAGTGTCTGTACTTACAAAGTTTCCAAAGTTATAATGGTCTTCAGTTAATAATTTGTTGCAGTGCATTTCCAGTATTTCCTGCTTCAGGAATCTTCCACCTTCTACAAAGCTAGATGCATTGTATTATGAAATATTTAAGAAATAATTTTACATGGGTAAAATAATAATTATAAATTATTCCAAGTGCATGTCTCTATAGAATCATGACATACCATCACAGCAGATCAATTTGGCAGCATCATTCTTGTTAAATAGTTTATGGGGACTCGGAAGTAATATCAAACAAAAATGCTCACTGACATAAATCAATCACTGGTCTGGTAATCTTACGCTCACTTGTTCCTTCGCATTGTTATCCCATTTTTGTCTCCTTGGCAACTAATATAAGTACTCTATTTCAGGTGCAGGTAAATTCCAACATAGCTGTTTTGGAATGATTATGCCTTTTTCTCTTAGATATCTCTTTGAAGGTGAAACAGCTGCTTTTCAGCACAATGCTCCATCATTCGCTTTGGAACTGTGAAAACTCACTCAACTGTGGTAAATGCTGCCCATCACTCAAACAAGAAAGAAATTTGCAAATATTGAATGCAATTTTATGTTTTCTAATTTTTTCAAAGGTAAGATTCCTCATTCACAGTGCTTGAACTAAAAGCTTAGCCGTATTAAGTTAATATATTTCCTCTTACTTTGTTTCCAACAACTTTGCTCCACCATCTCCTTATTTAAGTGGAGTCCACTGCTCTCTCATTAATTTAATACTCTCACAGTACCATTAAATTAGTATTTGCACAGTACCATTAATTTAGTACTCTCACAGTACCATTAAATTAGTATTTGCACAGTACCATTAATTTAGTACTCTCACAGTACCATGCTGCATGTATTAGCCTTGACAGTGACTGAAAAGTCAATCTGATCATGGGAGTATTGATGCTTATTATCTCCTATGTTACACACACTGTAATTTTCCATTCAGAGCCAGTGAATAAAAATCAGGAATGACATACTTAACGGTGTTATACATTTAAAGTATACAAGCCCCACACTTGAAGGACAGAAACTTCCTATGGTATCAAAGTAAGATATGCCTTTCTCCAGATTACAGGAGTGAGATGATAATGTTAATTAACCATTATCTTTAACATTCTGAGATTTAGATGTGATCCTTGGCCTTATTGTTGAGATAAAGGTCCTTTCACAGGTTGTTAAGCATCCTGAATGAAGCAGATTTGCATAATTATGGTCCTATATCATGTTTAAAAAGTCCACAGCAGACTGCTCATGATGACTCCCAATTTCTGAAATTTGTTGAAGCAGTGCAAAAACGCAGGCCTATCAAAAAGACAAAATACTGGAGAAATTCGGAAGGCCAGTTAGCATCTATGGAAAAGAGTCAACAGTTGGGCCAAGACCCTTCATCAGGACTGCATCAAAACTGTTTACTCCAACATTTTGACATCCCACAGACACTCTCTCTCACTAACAAGAGAGAGACAGATAATGTTCCTTTCACAGTGACAGGGAAAACAACAGTCGCTATTTCGATGCTACAGTCAGTCTGAAGCATTGCTTTCTCAAGTATATGCATGATAGAGCTATCTGACATGTCCATGCATATTTTTCCGCATGAGCAACATTGCAGAAGAAAAATTTTTAGAGCCCCAAGATAAGTGAAGTGTTGTAGAAATTGCATAGGCAAGTGGGCATGTATGAAGTTAACTCCCTATACAACACTGTGGAAATCTCTTAATGCAAAAAAATTCATTCAGATTTTATGATTAAAAACAAATAGTGTGTCAGACTGTGTCCTTGAGTAACCATAGTCTTATATAGGAAGGAGTGGTGTTGCAGACTTGCATAAGAGTTATTAAAAGGAACTAAACCTTTTACTGATATATGGTATTCCAGAGAGTTTCATAACTGATATGAACTTTGGCTTTGCAAGTATTATTGCTATCATATAGGATACTTTGTGAAAAGCAAGATAGCATTTGCTCTAATGTTACTGGGTTGTTTAACACATATACGTTTGATACTGAAGTCCAATTTCAAATATTATAAGACAACATTGCCAATTTATTAGCACCACTACTGTCCAAATGCCAAATAAGTGTTTAAATTTTCCAACAGCTGATTTGTTGATGACTACTAGATATATGCTCAAATATTGTAGGCACTCCATGGGAAAGGACAAAGACCATCTTTGGTAGAATATTTGCTTACCAAGATTTGACAAGGTCATTAAAATTGCAGGGCAATAATTCAGGAACATTCATTTTTATATTTACACTGCAACCTTTGCACTCTTAATTATTGTTGAATAACATAAAATCATGTTTTCTCTTTTATGGATCACGTGTGAGGGTGATCTTGATCAGTTGTATATGACCCTCGTGGAGAATCATACAACTTAATCAAATTTTTTTGTTGAAGTTACCACCACATTTTTAAAGCAAAATTTATACATGAAACTAAAGCTTTAGTTTCTTAATTGGTGTGATTAATAAAGAGCAGCCTTACAACAACAATAAAATTTATGAAAAAAAGAATAAAAAGGTTTGAGTGGCAGTTTATTTTCCTCATTATTCTGTGACCTAAAGTACCAACATTCGTCCACTTACCATCAATACTGTCTCTCCAAAAATAGGTTTAATGAATTCCATATTCCTCAATGTCTTGCTCATTTAAATACCTGTTCGGATGGCTCTTAAATCATAGTACTATTTCTGCCTCCACCAACTTCAGCAGCTCATTCCAGATACCTACTACTCTTTTAGTGGAAATTTTACCCCTTAGGTCTCCTTTAAACCTCCTACCTCTCAACTAAAACTTATGCCCTCTAGTATTAGATTCTCCTACCATGGGAAACAGATATTAGCTATGTACTCTATCTAATAATGTAAATACTGTGATCATGTCATCTCTCAGCCTCATTCACTCCAAGTAAAACAGAGCAAGTCTATTCAACCTCTGCTGTTAAAGCAAAGTCTCCCACTGGAAGAATAGGCAAAGTAACATCTGTGTCTGCTCCAAGTCCTTGTTGCTTGCATTATGTTCTGAGTTAAATTCTGTTGGCCAAATGAGGTCATTCCCAATACTATTCCAAAATCTGCCATAGGAAGAGATTATCAGGCGAACTGAGGAAAAGACTCAAGGATGTGCACAAACATATACAATGTCTCCACTGATTCCCAGCACATGATGACTCAAAATGAAGAATGAGCATTTGGGATGGTATTGAGAACCTTGTTTCCAAGTAGCGGATACAAATAGATAATTTTCACAATGTCCAAATAACCTGTCAAGTGACCTGCCTACCCATCATCCCATCAGTCACTTCCTGCCCCCTGTGTGAAAGAGATTGCAATTTCCACACTGGATTTATTTGTCAACACAGACCCCACAAAATTGGAGTGGAGGCAAATTATCCTCAATCTGAGGGACTGTCTCAACAGAGAAAAAAAAAGCCATATAGCTTTTTCAGAAGTGAGTCATCCTGTCATCAGAAGTGGTAGATACGACTAATCCACATATCTATTGAAATTCTAAAATATAACTGCTGCAAATTGAAATCCTGTGACCATCTTCAGTAAATATAAGAAATAGATACAATCTTTGTAAACATGTCAGAGTTTTTTTAAAAGCTACATTAATAAAACTTAGTATTTATAACAGAAGGAAAAGGACTAATTTAAATGTTTTGGTACAGAACACACAAATATAATTTCAATCAATCTAGTCCATCATCACCTAATCCTGTTGGACAATGAAGCACAACTGAAATATTTTCATAAGTCTAATGCAAAGTCTTTTTCAGTTGTGCTTAATTTATCCAGCAGTGTCTTTATATCCAATTGAGTTGATAAGATCAAAATCCTTCTTCTGATTAGTGAAAGTTTCCATTTAAATGGACAGCCATTTCATGGAGTTTTTTGGGGAGGATTGTAAGATCAGATGTATTCAATGTACGTGTGATGTTATGGCCAGTATTTGGTGTTCTACCCCACATTTGTAGATAAAAAAATATATCTTACACTGGTTCCTTTCGACAATCAATACTACCTCAGTCACTGCAACCAACCTCCAACCTTCTAATGTAGTTAGACAACTGTGAATATCATTGTACACTTAGCATGAAATTCACACAGAATCAGCTAGTTGTTCCCCAAGCTTGCAAGCATTTTGTACACTTAGCAATAGGGGATAGGAAATTTGGAGTCTGGAAAAAAAATGTATTGATCTGTCAGAATGGGATGAAAATGAATGTCAGAATTAATTGAGAAAAGAAGATGGGTACCTTTGCAGCAATACGTTATAGAGCAAGGAGAGTACCATAGTGGGGAGAATGGAGTCAGCACTGTGCATTAGAATGCAGGACAAGTGAAGGGCTAGAGACTGCCAGATACAATGCTGAAGGTTTTGGGAAAGAGCTTTGACAGAGTTATGGGCAGAAGAATAAAATGTATGCAAACAAAAAGGACTGAGCATGCATTCAGAAGAAGGATGTTCATGTGAGAATGCTGTTCTTGGACTGCAGTTCAGCATTCTACACCATAGTTTCATCCATGCTGGACAAGAAGCTCAGAGACCTCGGCCTTGACCCTGCTTTGTTCAGCTGGATCCTGGACTTCCTGTCAGATCACCAGCAGATTGTAAGAGTGGGCTCCCTCACCTCCAAACCTCTGACTCTGAATACAGGAGCCCCTCAGGGCTGCGTACTGAGTCCCCTCCTCTACTCCCTGTACACCCATGACTGTATTGCTACCCACAGCTCCAATCTGCTAATTAAATTTGCTGATGAAACTACATTGATTGGTCTCATCTCAAACCATAACGAGTTGGGCTACACGAAAGAAGTCTCTCTCTGACACACTGGTGTCAAGAAAACAACCTCTCCCTTAATGTCCTAAAAACCAAGAAGTTGGTTGTGGATTACAGTAGGAATGGCGAAGGGCTAACCCCTATTGACATCAATGGATCTGGGGTTGAGAGGGAAAACAGCTTCAAGTTCTTCGGCATGCACATCACCGAGGATCTCATATGGTCTGTGCACACCAGCTGTGTGGTGAAAAAGACACAACTGCGCCTCTTTCACCTCAGATGGTTGAAGAAGTTTGGTATGGGCCCCCAAGTCCTAAGAACTTTCTACAGGGGCACAATTGAGAGCATACTGACTGGCTGCATCACTGCCTGGTATGGGAACTGTACCTCCATTAATTGCTGGACTCTGCAGAGAGTGGTGCGGACAGCCCAGCGCACCTGTAGTTGTGAACTTCCCATGATTCAGGACATTTACAAGGACAGGTGTGTAAAAAGGGCCTGTAGGGTCATCGGGAACCCAAGTCATCCCAAGCACAGTCTATTCCAGCTGCTACCATCTGGGAAGTGGTACTGCAGCATAAAAGCCAGGACCAACAGGCTCTGGGACAGCTTCTTCCAGCAGGCCTTCAGACCGATGAACTCACGCTGATTTGAGTGTATTCTATAATACATTGACTGTTCTATTTATTATAAATTACTATGATTGCACATTGCACATTTAGATGGAGACATAACATAAAGATTTTTACTCCTCATGTATGTGAAGGATGTAAGAAATAAAGTCAATTCAATTAAGTGAAAGGGTAGACTTCCCAAAGTGTAGATGAGAAGAATGCAAACTTAAAGTTGACAGAGGATGAAGGTGCCCATGTGAGCCTAGGAGGAGAAGAGTAGTTTGAAAGCAGAAGAACAGTGTCATGGTGAAGTTGAGGGAATGGAGAAAAGGGAATGTTCCTTAGTTTTTAGAGGGGGAGGAGTAGAACAAAATAGCATTTGAGATTATCCTCATGATGACTTTATCTTCTTGGTTCATTGTCAACAGCTCACTATTATTTTTCATTTCAAAAATATCAAATTTTATAACTAGTGATGATATAAATCCCAAAGGTGCAATGGAAAGGGGGTTCTAACACAATCATTTCACAACTTATTGTTAATTTGACTTCCTCCAGAAACTTCTAGTTCAAACAAGTTTTGTCCTGTATGGTACTCTGAGTGATAGCTGAGGACTGAACAGCATCTTGGAGCATAATAGATAAACAGTGTACCTCACAGCCAGTGGAGCAGATATCGAGAAAGCAGATGAACTATAAAGAATAAAAGGAATACATCAGAGTTGGTGAGTATTGTCAAGCCTAAATAAGGAAACATAGGAGAGAAAGAGGAAAATGAGACAGAAAAAAACAATAAGGTATGTATATTTTACTCTCTAAGAAGAAGTTATGGTCTTTGGGAATACATTACTCCCCCTCTTTTGACCATGCATTAACATTTTTTCCTCTCATAGGTTGTGCAAGCCATAAGCAAGGTCAGCCACTAATGCCGGAGCTGTAAATTATTCAGACACCGTTAAAAGGTTCATGCAGGGTATAGCATTCTTAATCTGAGCAAGAGGAAAACATCCTCAAAGGTCAATCTGTCTTTCTCTTTATCTTTGTCAATAAACTCCAGAACTGACACTCTGCAGAATTGATATGTTCTTTTGTTTTATGTAAGAATACCAGTCCTATCTCTTAAAATGCTGACATTGATCACTAAGTGATCCAAAAATGAAGATTTAGTCAATATATGCTCAGTGGCCTCTTTATTAGGAGCACTTAAGGGGGTTTAATTTGGCACTGTGTTTAGCTTAGACATTGTAGACCAAACTATGCTATACAGTATATGCTATACTGTATATGCTATACAGTTCTATATTCTGAAGCTGGATTACCAAATGTAATGCTGTATAGATTCCAGAGAATTAATAATGTAACAAACACACCACCGTTAAACTAATCGCACAGTTCTTGTAGGATTGTAGGTCTGGAACAAGCAGCTGAATGCAACCATTGCATCAGAATAACTAGCTTGCACAATTCAGCTTGAGGGCTAGTTAAAAGCAATTGGTTGTTTGTTGGAAGTTAGCAGTATACAGAGATTAACGCTTCTATTTGATGAACATTTTTATCTTTCAAATTCAGCAAGTCTTCAACATCTTTCCCATATTCTTAGAACTCCACTTCCAGATACATGTTTCTAATACATCTGATTCAATTTAATATTTTAACAGTTTTTTTTACTACAAGCAAATAACACTTCTATTTAAATGTAAAAAAATTCTGTATATTATAACATCTTCAAAACACATCAAATTTATTTCAAGGAATTAAATACAAGAGAGGAGCAGGCATCAGCCTATCCTGAGAAAATAGATTTAGTGTTTTCAACATACAAATCATTTCTCAGGTTTTTATAGGGTTTAGCTTTCTTCCCCCCATATACAGTAGATTCTGGTTAATTGGGACACATTAGGACCAGTACATTTTGCCCAATTAAGCAGCTCCCCCAATTTCTCAAAGTTTCATGGAACTAGTTAAAAAAAAAGGCAAACTACCATTTAACTGAGTATCAATTTATGTATTTAAATGGAATATAGAACAAATCAGAACACCGCCATTACCTCAACAGTACTATAAAACTGTATATTGGTTCCTAAATGTTATTTATGGAGGATTTCATCTGCTGTGTTCTTTGGTTGACTGTAAGTGAACAAAATCAGTGCAGACACCTAGTACAGATAATGGACGACCTTCAAACAATGCTTTCGATGATTGCATCCTCCAATTCTTCATTTTTATTGTAATCAAGATGATTATCAACATCTTCGTAGCACCTAACTTGTCAGAGCATTGAAATAGTTTCATTACACTCCTGGCATCTCTGGTATCTCCAACACACACACAACTGACACTATTTAAAAACTGATCACCTTATGCACAGTTTAGTTAATGGCTATACAAGTGCATGCGACTGATGCCAATTAGAAACTATTTGGCAACTGTCTCCTACACTGCCCCAATAGTGTCCCAAATTATGCAGTATTGTGTCCCAAATAAATAAAGGCAATCCTGACTATTTTCTTCAAATGGGCTTTGTTCTTTAAGAGTCGTCCCAAATAAATGTCTACCCAAATTAATTAATGGCTCAATTAACCAGAATCTGCTGTATATATAATCTATTGTTTAAATTTCCTTCCTTTGTATATTGGCTTATCAATGGAAATGTCTTTGGGTTATCAGCAGTTTTTTTGGAAGTGGTGCTATATAGGCATTGATTCATGTTTGCTAGTTTTCACTAAAGATGTGATCTTAGCCCGAAATGTCAACTGTTTGTTCATTTCCACAGATGCTGCCTGCCTGCTGAGTTCCCAGCATTCTGAGTTCCTCCAACTATTTGCTCTTATTCTGTATTTTTCATTTAGTAATACACTGAGAATTTTCTTCTATTCATTCTTAATGTTTATTTCAGAAGTATTTTTCCAGAACTTTCATTTTTAATTCATCCAGCACAATATAACTTCTATGATGTCCTCTGGAACAGAGGCTGCCCTTCACTTTCAACAACACAGATTCAAAGATTCAATATGATCCAGAGAGGAGTTTTTAGTACACTGCTTTAATAAAATTCCTCAATCCTAACCTCAGTAAGGATCTCTGTTTAACTGTTACAATAGTTTCAATTCCCACATGTTTGTGGCTTCTGTGGTAAAAATGCCAAAACATGAATATAGTTTATTCCAGTTAATTGAGCCAAATACAAATAAACAAATACAAATAAACAAAAATTTCCTGGATTCCCTTGATTTATTTGGGACACTATGCCCCTTAATTGGGGCAGAAGATTGTTGCCGAACAGGTTCTGAATAGTCAGTCACACACACTTGTGTGGCCATTAGATGCAACACTGTACTTACAGCGAACAGTTTTGAAAAAGCATCAGTTGTGTATGTTTGTGTTCAAAAAGCAGTGATTTTTGTCACTAATGGCTGGTGAGGAACAAGCAGTAAGTCAATTCAGAACTGTTTTGCTCACTGTGGTTTCAAGCATTCAGGCTTAGAGATGCCAGAACTGGCCATAACGCAAATGAAATGATTTCCCTACATGAACAAGTTAGGCACTCTGAAGAATTTGAACAATCTTTTTGATTGTTATAATGAAACTGAAGATTTGAAGGATGCAATCATTGACAGTATTGCATTAAGGCAGTCCATTATCTGCATGAGGTGTCTGCGCTGATTTTGTTCATTGCATATGCTGGATGAATTCTTCTGTCGGTAAGTATTAGGAACTAATACTGTTTAATAGTTCTGTAGAACTATTGGTAGTGTTCTAACTTGTTCTGTATTTCATTTAAATACAAAATTTGTTACTCAGTTGTCATTTTTCTACCTTTTGAACTATTTCAATGAAACTTTGGCTAATTGGGGCAGCTGCCTGATTGGGCCAAAATATATTGGTCTAGATATGTCTGAATCAGCTGGAACCAACTGCACTTGCATCCAGATTTAGAATCGGTTTAAATATTCAAATATTTTCAATAACCATACATGAAAATGAATTTTGAATCCATTGATGTGGACTGGATTTAAACAGTCATGGAAGTTACGGGTAGAATTGGAAGTCATTGCATAATTCAGTTCAGAATATATTGGCTCTTAAATATTCTTCATCCAGTGAATTAAGCCAACCATTATTTTTATTAAGCACTGAAATAAATGAAAGATAAAACAAATCCTATTTATATGATAATAACTAACATTAAGAAAATGTAGCAGGACATTGAGGTACCTTGGATTATTTATTTATGAAAATAAACAGAAGAAATTCTCTGGTGAAAGGTCATGAAGCATTATATTGGTATAACAAGAACTCATTATAAGCAGTTCTTGATTGACAGAAATATACAGAGTAAAAATAGAAACTTGAATTGCAAATGACTATTGTATGTCTGGAACAGCAAGAGAATTGTTAATATCCATATCTGTAGTTTGCAGCTTTTGAAAAAAATACATATTTCTGAAGGACTACCCCCTCTCTGTGCAGTATTATTGAACATTAATTCCAATGGTCAAAGTAATCTCCAAATGTGCACTAGTTAATTAATCAACATACTTTAACCTACAACTAATCAGAATAATCTTAAAACCAAAAAAACCAGAAAGTACTACTCCAACACCAATACATTAGTTTTATTTTATCAACTTTAAAAAACAGAAAACGATCTGTTTGAGGATCTTGTGGGAAACAAAGCATGCAAAATAAATCACATTTTACACAAAATATACTGACTCATATCTATTTCAGTTCACTTCCTACTTGCTCTTAACATTCCATTGTTCTTTAAGATATTCTGATAGTCCTCTTGGCCTTTTCTTAAATTATTTCCTAATGACATTGTACCTGCTATCAGGATTACATAGCTTCTATATGAACCTTCCATTATTCCATCATTAAGGACCACCATTATACAGGACATGCCCTCTTCTCATTGCTACCATTATGCAGTACAGGAGCCTGAAGGCACATATTGAACGAATCAGGAATAGATTCTTCCCCTCTGCCATCAGATTTCTCAATGGACAGTGAATCCATGGACACTACCTTACTTCTTTCTTTTCTCTCTTCTTTAACTACTTGTCTAATTTAACATTTTAAAAGTATATAAATATACTTACGATAATTTATAGTTTTTATTATTATATACAGTACAGCAATGTACTGCTACCGCAAAACAACAAATTTCACAACATATGCCAGTGATATTAAACTTGATTCTGATTCTGATTCTGAACCTGAAGAAGACTGGAATCTGATGCTTATTTAAATTCTTCATTTGTCAAATTGATGTGTGCCATCATGGTACAACAAGCTGATAGGAAATAGGTGAAACAAAGACCCAGAGTGATATACAGGCTTGCAAATGGTGGCCATGATGTAGGGACAAATTACAATGGGAGATAGAAAAAATATGTAAATGGGGCAATACTACGATGATCATGGGCAATTTCAATATGCAAGCTGAGTGGAGAAAATCAGGTTAGCGCTAGATTCGAAAAGAAAGGAATTTGTGGAATGCCTACAAAATGGCTTTTTAGAGTAGTTTGTGCTCGAGCCCACAAGAACATAGAATATAGAACATTGCAGTGCAGTACAGGTCCTTTGGCCCATGATGTAGTGCTGACCTTTTAACCCACTCTAAGATCAATCAAACACTGCTCTCCTCCATAACCCACCATCCTTCTATTATCCATGTACCTATGTAAGAGTTTAATAAATACCCCTAAATGTATCTACCTCTGTCAAGGCGATCCACACACCCACTATTCACTGTATAAAGAACTTAACTCTAACATCCTCCCTATGTTTCTTACAATCACCTTAAAATTATGTCCCATGTACTTGCCATTTCCAGTCTAGGAAAAAGGTGTTTGGCTATCTATTCTATTTATGCCTCATCATCTTGTACATCTCTGTCAAATCACCTGTCATCATCCTTTGCTCTAAAGAGAAAAATCCTTGCTCGCTTATCCTATCTTCATAAGATATGCCCTCTGGTCAAAAGGCCATAAGATATAGGAGCATAATTAGGCCATTCAGCTATCAAGCCTGCTCCACTATTCCATCATGACTAATTTATTATCCCTCCCAACCCCATTCTCCTGCCTTCTCCCTGTAACATTTGATGCCTGTACTAATCAAGAACCTATAACCTCCGCTTTAAATATACTCAGTGACTTGGCCTATATAGCTGTCTATGGTAGTGAATTCCACAGATTCACCACTCTCTAGCTAAAGAAATTCCTTGTCACCTATGTTCTAAATGGACGTCCCTCTATCCTGAGGCCATGCTTTCTGGTCTATACTTCTCTAATATGGAAAACATTCTCTCCACATCCACCCTATCTAGGCCTTTCAATGTTCAACTGGTCTCAGTGAGAATCCCCCTTCATTCTTCCAAACTCCAAAGAGTTCAGGTCCAGAGCATTCAAATGTGCTCTCTTTTTCATCCCTGGAATCGTTCTCATGAACCTCCTATGGACCCTTTCCAATGCCAGCACATCTTCTTTTTAGACTAGGGGCTCAAATCTGCTCACAATACTCCAAGTGTCGATTGACCATTCTATTTCTGCCTCATCATCTTGTATACCTCTATCAAGTCACCGCTCATGCTTCTAAGAGAAAAAACCTCAGCATTACATCCTTGCTTTTATAATCCAGTCCTCTCAAAATAAATGCTAACATTGCATTTGCTTTCCTTATCACCAACTTAACTTGCAAGCTAACCTTCAGGGAATCCTGCACGAGGACTCGCAAGTCCCCTTGCATCTCTGACTTTTGAATTTTTGGCCCATTTACAGAATTGTCTGTGTCTTTATTCCTTCTACCAAAGTGCATGAACATTCCTGTTGCTGCCTGTAAGGAGCTTGTATGTTCTCCCTGTGGCTGTGTGGGTTTTCTTGCACATTCCAAAGATGTACCAGTTTGTAGGTGAATTGGACATTGTAAATCAGGATTAAATCAGAGGATTAATGGGCGGTGTGGCTCGAAGGGCCAGAAGAGCCTACTCTGTGGTGTATGTCAATAAAACAGATAAGTATCCTATACTATATACCATTTGGCACTTCATTGCCCATTCTCCAGTCCATGCAGAAACCTGTTAAAACTTCTCTACACCCTGTCTAAAGCTTCCACATTCTTCTTAAAATGAGGCAACCAAAACTGAACACAACATTCCAAGTGTGGTCTAACCAGGGTTTTATAGACCTGTAACATTACCTCATGGCCCTTGAATTCAATCCGCTAACTAATGAAGGCGAATGCACCATACGACTTCTTACCAACCCTATCAACTTGCACGGCAGCTTTGAGGGAGCCATGCAAACGGACCCAAGTTTCTTCTCTTCTTCCACTCTGCTAAGGAAAAGGCCGAATCGATGGGCCTAATGGCTTAATGCTGCTCAACAGTAGTTGACCTCATCAACAATGATAATGAGTCTGAATACAGAGAGTATGTGGAGTGGCTGGTGGACTGGTGTAAGAATAACATCCTGAGTCTGAACATGGAGAATACCAAAGAAATCATTGTGGACTTCAAGGAGGTGCAGATGAACCATCCCCTTTTATGCATACATGGCCCCTCCACAGACAGAGATAAGTGTACCAAGTTCTTGGGTGTTCACATCACGGACAACCCCACCTGGTACCTCAATATCACCTCCCTGAATAAGAATGCACAGTAGCACCTCCACATCCTGAAGAGATTGAGGCACGTGAGACTCCCCTGCCCCTACCCCTATCTTAACTGAATTTTACAGGAGCACCATTGAGAGCGTCCTGACAAGCTGTGTCTCAATCTGGTATAGGAGCAGCAGAACATTGGACTGGAGGTCCCTACCAAGAACTATGAGAACAGCCGAGAGGATCATATCATAGGGGTCTCCCTACCATCTACCAGGAACATTTATCGTGAGCGCTGCCGAAATCAAGGCCCTTAGAATTATCAAGGACCACACCCATCAATCCAGCATTGATATTCTACCATCGGACAGGAGACTTTGATGCATAAAGACAAGATTGGACAGAATGGGAAGCAGCTTCTTTCCTCAAGCCATTAGGCTTCTGAACTTCTTGCCATATCGCATTCGAATTGTCACTGGATAATTTGTACTTTACCTTACAATAAATAGTTTACACACTCTATTTTGTTTGTCTATGCATACTTTATTTGTAGATTTAATTCACAATTTCCTAAGTTAGCGCTTGTTATATGTGTGTATGTGTACTACTGTGGTTTACACTCTGGTCTGGAGAAATGTCATCTCATTTGACAGTATACATGTATATAGTTAAATGACAATAAACTGGATTTGATATCTCATGTTTTTATAAATCTCCAGGACCCAAACAAATGCATCCTTAGACCTTGTGAGTAACAAGGGAAGATATTAAAGAGGCCATTGCAAAGGTATTTTCTTAAGGCACAAGTGAAGTTCCAGAAGACTACAAGGTGGCTAATTTTGTAACATCTAACAAGGACTTCAAAGGCAAACAAGAGACTTACAGTTTGGTGCGTCGACATCAGCAAGTTGCTGAAAGGGATTCTTAAGGACAAAATCTATCAATATTTGGATAAACAAGGTCTAATTAGGGATACTTAGCATGTCTTTGTGTGTGGAAAATCAGGTCTGATAATTGTCTTCATTTTTGGAAGCAATAACCGAAAGGACAGGTCTCTGTAGACTATAGCGAGGCCTTTGACAAGGCCATGGGATCCAGGGAGCGAGAGCTAACTAGATTTATAATTGGCTCAATGACATGAAGCAGAGAGTGACGGATGAAGGTTATTTCTTGGGTTAGAGGCCTGTAATTAGTGGTGCGCCACATGGGTCAATGCAGGTACCTTTGTCTGTTATTTTAAGAACAACGTGAATGTACAATTTGTATGTAAGCCATGCTTTGTGAACTATTCTAAAATAGGTGTAATAATAAAGAGTGACTTTTAAAAAAAAATTACAGGGGAATATTGATAGCTAGGTAAATGGGCCCAGAAACAGCAAATGGCTTTCAACTCAGATATATGCAAAGTGCTGTATTTTGGTAAGTGAAACCAGAGTAGGAACCAGGTTGGGCCTGGGGAGTGTTGTGGAACAGGGGGATGACAGGTACATAGGCTGCTGAAATTGCATCACAGGTGGGTGGAGATGAGTCCATGGCCGGATTAGCCATGATCTTACTGAATAGCGGAGCAGGCTCAACAGGACAGATGGCCTACTCCTTCTCCTATTTCCTGTGTTCTTATAGACAAGCTGGGTGAAGAAGGCATTTGGCATGCAGGCCTTCAGCAGAAAAGGTGTTCAACAGTTGGGGTGCCATCTTGCAGTTGTACAACAGACTGGTGAGACCACACTAGGAATACAATGTACAGTTTTGGTCACCCTGTTTTAGGAAAAGCATTATTAAAATGGAAAAAATTAGAGAGAAGATTTAAGAGAATGCTGGTAGGACTCGAATTGCTGAGTTTTAGGGAGAGGTTCAGTAGGCTAGAACTTTATTCCTTGAAGCATAGGAAATTGAGGGTCGACCTTATGGATATGTATAAAGTCATGAGGGAGTATTGATAGGGTGAATGCACATAGTGTTTTATTTTTCCCAACGAAGGGGAAGTAAAAACTAGAGGATATAGATTTAAGCTGAGAGTTGAAAGATTTAAATGGGACCCGTGAGGCAAATTCTTCATGCAAAGAGTGGTATGTATTTGGAATGAGCCACCAAAGAAAGTGATGCAGGCAGGCAGGATAGCAACATTCAATAGATACTTGGATAGAAGGGATTTATAGGGATACTGTCTAAACACAGACAAATGGATCAAGTTCTGTGGGCATAGTTGGCATGGATGAATTGGATTGCAGGACTTGTTTCTATGTTGTTTTATCCTATTTGTCAATCTCCAGCTTGAATGGAATGGAGGCACCTAGCAGTACACTGAAAGAGGTGGCACTGGTAGATGGAGCAGTGAAGAGATTTGGCACACTGGCCTTTGTTACTCAGGGCACTTGAAGATAGGTTGCAGTTACATAAGACATTAGTGAGTGTGCACTTGGAGTATTGTGTAATGTTTTAGTCATCCTGTTATACAAAAGAGGTCATTAAAGTAGAAAGAGTGCAGAAAAGATTTACCAGGACCACAAACACAAGAAAATCTGCAGATGCTGGAAATCCAAGCAACACGCACAAAATGCTGGAGGAATTCAGCAGGCCAGGCAGCATCAATGGAAATGAATAAACAGACGATGTTTTGGGCCGAGACCCTTCATCAGGACACTAATTTGCCAGGATATTGCTTGGCAGCGTGAGTTACAAGAAAAGGTTGTGTAGACTTAATTCCTTGTAATATAGGATTATGAGGGGTGATCTGATAGAGGCAAACAAAATCACGATGGCATAGACAGGATGAAAGCACATAGTCTTTTTGCCCCTGGATGGGAGATTAAAACAAGAGAGCACAGGTGACGATCAAAGGTGAAGGATTTAAAAGGAACATTAGGGTAGCTTCTTCATGCAAAGGCATGGTGCATATTTGGAATGAGCTGCCAAAAGTAATGGTTGAGGCAGGCACATTAGGAGTATTTAAAAGCCATCTTGATAAGTACATAGAAAGGGGAAGTTTAGAGGTCTTTGGGTAATTGTGAGCAGATGGAACCAGCTCACTCAGTCACACAGTTTGCATGGATGAGTTAACCCTAAGGGTCAATTTCCAAATTGTGTGAATTTATGACTCTAACTGATTTGGAGACGAGGAGTCCAAAGTAGGTAGTGGGGGGGTTGCTTTTTATATTAAGGGCTGTGACCAGTGATGTTTGACATTTATATTAAAGATTCAGATGTGAATGTTGATGCTACCATAAAATTCTCAGATGATACCACTACTGGTGGTAAGCTGGCCAATGGGGAAGATAGTTTGGAAGATTTGGTGGAATTTACAACCTGACAAGTGTGAAGTGATACATTTTGGGAACCTAAACCAAGGCAGGATCAGAGGGACACCAAGTGAAGCAAGCATACACAGTTAGTGGTGACACAGGTAGATAAGATGGTGGCTTATGAAGGCGTATAAGCATACTAGTGTTCATCAGATGGAGCACCAAGTACAAAATATTGGTGAGACTGCACTGGAATATTGTGTGTTGTTCTGGTTCCCATACAATAGCAAAGATGTGGTTAAGCTAGAGACACTGCAGAAATGACTGACAAGGACATTTCTTGGACTGAAGGGCTCATTTTGTAAGGAAAGACTGAATAAACTGGGACATTTCCTTGGAGAAAAAGAGGCTGAAGTATGCCCTTATAGAGGTATATAAAATCATGAGGGGCATAGATGAGGTGGACCATCACAGTCATTTTCCTTGGGTAGAGGAGTCTAAACTAGAGGGCATGGTTTTAAGGTGAGAAGGAAAAGATCTAAAAAGGACCCGAGTGATAGGTTTTACCAAAGAGATGGTGGGTGTATGGAAAGAGTTACCAGAGTGGGTATCAATACAACGTTTAAAAGACAATTGAGCAGGTTCACAGATAGGAAAGATTTATAGAGATATGGCTTCAATGCAGGCAAGTGAGACTATCTCAGAAGAGTACTTTCAATGGCATGGATTATGTTGGGCTGTGGGACATGTTTCCATGCTGTCTAAATTTGTAACTCAACATCTCGAAAGGAGACAATATCATTGAGTTCAGAAAATACTGTACAGTCTCTGAGGAAGCAATTGAAAAAATAGTTAAGTGATTTGAGTTTACTACCATTTCTATTTTTCCTGCACTGAGGGGGCATCAAACTAGCTGATTAGCCTATTGAATAAATACAGTGAAGCACAACAATAAACTACGAGTTTTTTTTTCCATTTTCTGCAGAAATTGTAAAAAAACATAGAGAACACAAAAAGCTAAATTAATCAAGAAAAAAATCCTTCAAAAACATGTGGCAACAAGAAGAGGCATAATACATTTTGTGTGATGGGGAGCACAGAAGAACAAAGTTGTAATCTCAGTACAGGGGGTGTGTTCATTATTAATGCTTTCTATTATCCACAAAACATAAAATTATGCTTTTAAGGAAATATCAGAGTTGAAGAAAAATCCAGAGATAGCAACTCAGAATCTTCCTAAGGTTTTGAAAGACAGCACCATTTTAAACCTAATCCAAGCAGCAGATGTGAAAAACTGTTCAGAGGAATGGAATGGATTTTGAAGTCATATTTTGGTCCATTAGAGCACTCAAAAACCTAATTTGAATTGATAAGTATTTTGCAAGATCCTGCATATACAATAGTTTCTCAGCAGGAAAGTTGAACACGGAACCATGAACATTCACTCAGAGCACCAGTGAGATATTATAAAGTCAGTTACCAAGGTTATTTCAACTGTAATTGTTTATGCATGATATGAAACATTATTATCGATCATTTGTTTTTTCACTGGTCTTCAGAGACACATGAGTTGAATACTGCTTAATCTTTATTTCTCTGCAGAACCAAAGATATAGATATTCCAAGTCATTTTGAATAGTATTAAACAAAATATAATTTTGATCCACAGTGCCACTTTAGGACAAAGGACCCAGGTGCACTAAAGATCAGAGAGTAAAGATATGTAGGGTGAACTGATTTTTGTCCAATTTATGTTATTTTAAGCACAATGGCAACTATGAAAATTCTATAAGAAGACCACAGGATGAACATTAGTAAAATCAGATTGCACTAATGATCTTGCACTTATGATTCCACAGGAAATCATAAAAAACATCAGCAGTATTAAAACTAATTGGCCAGTGCTTCTGTTTATTACATTGCCACTTTCACACCTTGAGTATCTCCTCAAACATTTCAGTGCTGAATTTCTATTAGGTGTGTCAAAAGGATAAGATGCAACAACAGATGAATTGAAGCTGGTATCAGTGTTTGGTAAACTTATCCATTGCCATGAAGTAGGTACAGATGCAGGGTAAGGCTTTTGAAGGTACTTGGAAATTAAAATGCATCTTCATAAAACACCATCAGGTAAATAATAAAAGGTTTGTCTTGTGGTTTAAGTGAATGAACCTACCTATGGCTTCAGCGACATAGCTAACAGAGGAAGCCAACAAGCAGATGTAGGACAAGTAACGATTAGGGTAATTGCAAATTTTCAAACCTACAGACCTTCAGAGCAAAAGAACAACAGACTCATTGTGGGATTGGTGGACTGAAAGAAGCTCAAAACTTGGTCTCCTACCATGTTGGAGAAGTTAGCAATAAGATTTATCCCCACAATGTAGCATGTGGTCATTTTCCCTTATTAGTTAAGACTTTAACATATACTTCACCTTCTAATTTTAATAAATACCCTTTTACAGTACAATCAAGTTAATAAATATATGGGAATACTTAGATTATGTGAACAGTCAGTCCTCTATTATTGTCATTAAGAAATGATACAATGTTTCTCCGGAGTGATATCACAGAAAACAGGACAAACCAAAGACTAACACTGACAGAACCACATAATTATAGCACATAGTTACAGCAGTGCAAAGCAATACCATAATTTGAGGAAGAACAAACCATGGGCACGGTAAATAAAGTCTCAGAAGTCCCTGAGTCGATCGACTCCTGAGTCCCTGATAGCAGGCAGCAAAAGGGAGAAACTCCCTGCCATAAACCTCCAGGCACCATCAACTTGCCGATGCCTTGGAAGCAGCCGACCACAGCCGACACTGAGTCCATCCGTCTGAAAACTTCGAGCTTCCGACCAGCCTCTCCGATACAGCCTCTCGAGCGCCATCCTCTGCCGAGCGCCTTTGACCTCACCCCGACTGCTGAAACACAGAGGATTTCGAGGCCTTCTGCTCCGGAGATTCCGGTTACCACACAGTAGCAACGGCAGTGAAGTGGGCATTTCAGAAGTTTTCCAGATGTCCCTCTGTACTCTCATGTCCGTCTCCATCAAATCAGAATTGTGCACGGTCTCCTACTTGATAGATACCAGACATCACCACAGAAGTGGCCACGCGCGATGCCGTCGCACCGCCATCTTCTCCTCCTCCTCCTACCTCACTTATGGTATGTGTTACCATATCTCCTCATAGAGGTTGCTTTTATGCACAATCAGGGAGGAGGCTACATAATAGCCAAGCTAGGACCACCAGACTCAAAAACAGTTATTTTCACCAAGTAGTAAGGCTGATTGATAGCTCTATCCACTAAACCACCCAACCACCACTACATTATCGTTTCCTGTCAGAATCACCTTACATACAGACACTCCTGTTCCTAGCATCAGTTTATCGACGTACAGTCATTCTATGTATATAAGCTATTTATGTATTTATATTTGTGTTTTTTTGTAATTCTGTTCTTGATCTTATTGTGGTTTTTTCCTCTACTGCACTGGATGCGGAGTAACAATTATTTTGTTCTTCTTTACAGTTGTGTACTGGGCATGACATTAAACAATCTTGAATCTTGAATTACCTCTCTCCTCCAGTAGGATTATTTCATCACTCTTCTTACTTCTGCTATCTAATGCTACACAAAGTTATAGACATTGAGCTCTGGAGGTCAGTAATTATTGGAATAATTAAACTATTGTAATGAACTTTTTCCACACACCTTCTAGGATGTCATAACCTTCCTACAGTCTGGTGACAAATTGCACATTTACATAATAAAACCAGAAATTACTGGGAATATTCAGCAAGTTAGGTAGCATCTGTGAAAAGAAAATCGGAGTATTCAATTCCTTACACAATCCACAAACCATTGATGATGTAATTGTGGGGATTTGCTTTTCTCAGCAAATTAAACTGATGCTCCTTAGTACTGCATTGCAAAGTTTGGGGGTAAAAATTCCCTCCAATTACATTGTGGTTACTTAAACCATTGTGAAGTGATTTCTATCAAAACATTTTTTGAAATAATTCCTCAGGCAAGAGGAAGAGTAAATTAAGAATCAAAGGAAGACTATATTGAGATGCAAAGGACAAAACAGCGATTAATGGATAAATCTTTGAAAATCGTATGGCATGGAAATATGTGCTTTAGCCTAACTTGTCCCGTCAACCAAGATTCCCATCTAAGTTAGTCCTATTTTCCTCTGCTTGACCCATATCCCTCTAAACTTTGCTTATCTATATCCAAAGATATATTTAAATGTTGTTAATGCACCTGCCACATCCATTTCCTCTGGCAACTCATTCCATATACTGACCATCCTCTAGGTGGAACAGTCCTTCCCTCAGGTTCCTACTAAATCACTCTCCTCTCTCCCTAAACCTATGTCCTCTAGTTTTTGATTCCCCAACATTGAGAAAAATAATGCATGTGTTGATTCTATCTATGCCACTCATGGTTTTATGAAATCACCTCTCATCCTCTGACAATCCAATTAAAGAAATTCCAACCTGCTTAACTTCTCTTCATTACGCAGTTCCTCAAGTCCCAACTTAGAAATTAACTTAAAGAAAACCACTCTGTTCCAAAACATCTTGCACAAATGCAAAATAACACCCTAATTTGGACAACAACTCAGCACATCTCAGGAATCAGCCTACCCTCTAGGGGCTCTGTATATTTCTTGCTGCCTCGGTAAAGCAACCAGATACCACTCATCCTGGACATCCTCTCTCGCCCCTTTCCCGTTGGGCTGTAGGTACAAAGGCCTGAAGGCGTGTACAATCAGGCTCATAAACAGATTCCATCCCATTATTATCAGACTCTTGAATGGACATCTTATACAATTAGATGGACTCTTGGCTTCAAAATCTACCCTATCAACATCTTGCACTTTACTGTTTACCTGCACTGCACTTTTTCCAGTCGCTTTTACACTTCATCCTGCATTGTTATTGTTTTACCTCATTCTAGCTCAATGCACGATGTATAAACAGCATTTAAGGCTAGTTTTCCATTGCATCTTAGTACATGTGACAATAAAAAAACAATACTCAGTTCCCTAACTCAAGAAGGCCTGTGTGGAAAAGTGTTCTTCACTTTCAAGGAACTATGTGCCTGCACTCCTTGGTACCTCTGTTCTGTAGCACTTTCCATGGCCTTACCACTCACTGTGAAAGTCCAATCCTCATTTTTCATCCCAAAATTCTGTACCTCACACACATTTGAATTAAATTTCATTTGCCCACTCAACCCACTTAACCAGCCAATCAAGATCCTACTGTAAATCTACAACCTACTTGCAGTCATCTGCAAACTTACAAACCATGCTTTGTACATGTTCATCCGAACCATTGATATTGATGACACATTGCAGTGGGCCTAGCACTGAGCTCAGTGGAAAACTTGTTGTAGACCTTCAGTCTGATAAGCAAATTTCCATCATCTCCCTTTGCCTCTGACCACCAAGCCAATTATGTACCTTGACAGTATGTTAGGCTCTCTGTGACAGTCGACCGAAAACAACTTTGTCGAAGGCCTTACTATAAATGCTACTTCTACAGCCCTGCCGTCATCGACCTGGGAAAATAACTGAGAATATAATTCTTACTTACAATTTTAAAACATTACGCTACATATTATCAAAATATATTGTATTTGATATTTTATTAATCATGTAATGCAGCTTTTGAGAACCTAGAGCATGGTAAATATTCAGATGCACCATCATAATTATTTGCATTAAAGAACTGAATTATCCAGTTACTTAACCATATAACCATGTAACAATTACAGCACGGAAACAGGCCATCTCGACACTTCTAGTCCGTGCCGAAAACTTGAATTATGTAACATTAAAAGTGGAGTAATTTCGGTCCTAAAACTGAAGCAAATTTAGAATTACAAGTATACTGGCAGATGTAGTTCTGCTCTGAAGAAAATGTGTAAACAAATAATTTGCTCTCGTGCTAAATTAGTGATAAAATGCAGCTGTTAGATTAGGTACATCAGTAGTAACAAATATTAAAGCATTTCTAAACATCTCAAAGCCAGGCAACTGTATAATTAAAGGATTTGCATTTGCCCATCTGTCTGATACATCAGAAGATCCAATGCATGCTGATTAGCACAAATTTCATTGTAAGCAGTCAAAACTATTGAGTGATTTATGGATTGAAATTATAGATGGGAATTTAATAAAGAAATCTGCATTTAAAATCAGAGTCATTACAACACAGTAAGAAGCCATTTGGCCTAACAAGTTCATGCTGTTTCTCTACAAAGCAATCTCTTCTGGAATCAGCCACAATGGTGAGGCTGGAGCCATTTCATGCATGGACATCTGCTATCCTTGTCTGGCCTTCATTTCTACCAAGGTGGTTGACTCCTGATTGGCCACACACCCTGCTCAGTTCAAAGGCAATTGGCTCACAGACAATCTCTTACTAACTCTTCCTTCAGTTAGTCCTGACGAAGGGTCTTGGCCTGAAACGTCAACTGTACCTCTTCCTAGAGATGCTGCCTGGCCTGCTGTGTTCACCAGCAACTTTGGTGTGTGTTGCTTGAATTTCCAGCACCTGCAGAATTCCTGTTGTTTGGCTCACAGAACACAGTATTCAATGTATATGCTCAAAGTACCCGCGCACAGTACACAGCTCAATTAAGTTTTGACGATAAATAATGCAAAGTTTCCTTAAAATGAATTTCAAAAATCAAGATAAATATTTACTGAATGCAAACGATGGGCAGTTTACTGAATAAACCACTGTGCAGAGAACCTGTTTCTCATCAACTGCTAAAACTATTTGAAAAAGCTTATCACTTGCTTGCATGATGAGACATGTTATCTACATCCTATTATCAGCCAAATACAGATCTGATTAAAGAGCCAATCTTTACTTAAATAGATTAGCAGAATAATGCATTATATATATCAGCATCAAGCCCTTGTAAATGATGTCAAACAAAAAGATGTTGAAGGATGCATTGTGAAACAAGACAAAGAAATCTACAATCAGACATACTGTTAATCTCATCAGCCCTACTCTAACACATTTATTCTAATCATAATCCGCATGAGAAAGCATGACCTCCAAAATGCACATTGTTTAGGGTTTCCTTTTATCAATAGAGAACTAATAAAAATTAATGCATAACCTGTGCAAGATCTCTAAATATCACCACAGGGTTGTGGATTAGTGTATAAGGGAAAAAAAGCAGGAAAGGTAATTCGTACAGAGTTTAATTCATTAGCACCACTAAAAGCAGAGGCAAAAAAACTGGAAACAATTCATGAGAAGCATCAGTGCATTGCCTTCCCAGTTAAGGGCAATATTTGATGTTAACAAATGTCCAAGTTATGCAGTGTATTCTGTATGAGCCAAATAATGATATGCATTATGAAATGGTATTTGGCTATTATCCTTAATTTTCTTCTTGAGAGCTTATATAAAAAATAAAGTAAAATTCAGTTCAGAAAATTCACATAGAAAACCTTACTGCACAATGCAGGCTCTTCAGCCCACAATGCTCTGCCAAACATGTACTTACCCATAGCCCTCTATTTTTCTAAGCTCCATGTACCTATCTAGGAGTCTTTTAAAAGACCTTATTGTATCTGTCTCCACCACCACCGCTGGCAGACCATTCCACGCACTTACCACTCTCTGCGTAAAAAACTTACCCCTGACATCCCCTCTGTACCTACTTCCAAGCACCTTAAAACTGTGCCCTCTCATGTTAGCCATTTCAACCCTGGGAAAAAGCCTCTGACCAGAGTCCTATATAGCTGTAACATTGACTCTCGGCTCTTGAGCTCAGTCCCACAGTTGATGAAGGCCAATGCACCATACAGCTTCTTAACCACAGAGCTCTGAGTGTCCTACGGTCTCGGACCCCAAGATCCCTCTGATCCTCCACACTGCCAAGAGTCTTACCATTAATACTATATTCTACCATCATATTTGACCTACCAAAATGAACTACTTCACACTTATCTTGGTTGAACTCCATCTGCCACTTCTCAGCCCAGTTTTGCAGCCTATCAATGTCCTATTGTAACCTCTGACAGCCCTCCACACTATCCACAACACCCCCAACCTTTGTGTCATCAGCAAACTTACTAACCCATCCCTCCGCTTCCTCATCCAGGTTATTTATAAAAATTACAAGGAGAAGGGGTCCCAGAACAGATCCCTGAGGCACACCACTGGTGACCAACCTCCATGCAGATTATGACCGTCTACAACCACTCTTTGCCCACTGTGGGCAAGCCAATTCTGAATCCACAAAACAAGGTCCCCTTGGATCCCATGCCTCCTTACTTTCTCAATAAGCTTTGCATGGGTACCTTATCAAATGCCTTGCTGAAATCCATATGCACTATATCTACTGCTCTACCTTCATCAATGTGTTTAGTCACATCCTCAAAAAACTCAATCAGTCTCACAAGGCACAACCTGCCTTTGACAAAGCCATGCTGACTATTCATAATCATATTATGCCTCTCCAAATGTTCATATATCCTGTCTCTCAGGATCTTCTCCATCAACTTACCAACTACTGAAGTAAGACTCACTGGTCCATAATTTCCTGGGCTATCTCTACTCCCTTGCTTGAATAAGGGGACAATGTCTGCAACCCACCAATTCTCCAGAACCTCTCCTGTCCCCATTGATGATGCAAATATCATTGCCAGAGGCTCAGTACTCTCCTCTCTTGCCTCCCACAGTAGCCTAGGGTATATCTTGTCTGGTCGGTGACTTATCCAACTTGATACTTTCCAAAAGCTCCAGCACATCCTCTTCCTTAATGTCTATATGCTTAAGCTTACCCACTTGTAAGTCATCCCTACAATTGCCAAGGTCCTTTTCCGTAGTGAATACTGAAGCAAACTATTCATTAAGTACCTCTGCTATCTCCTCTGGTTCCATACACACTTTCCATTGTCATACTTGATTGGTCCTATTCTCTCATGTCTTATTCTCTTGCTCTTCACATGCTTGTAGAATGCCTTGGGATCTTCCTTAATCCTGCTCGGCAAGGCCTTTCACCACCTGTATTATATCTAATCCACCTTGTTTTTGGATAATCCGTAGTAAACTCCACCTTCACAAAAATATTTAAAAGATAGAAAACAAATATCCCAATCTAATTTGGAAACTTTTATACTGAGTGCAGATTCATGCACAGATGGGTTTGCCCCTTGTTTCTGTCCACACCTTAGTGTGAGATGGATGATGGACACATGTTAAGATGATTTTCAGTAACTGACTGAATGATTTTACCCACTGACATAAGTGGGTGGGAGTTAAGATGCATAAAGATGTGCAGCAGAGCTCAAAACTCAATCCTAGCCACCCACCATAAAGACACTGGCATGTTTTCTCATCCTGTCAGTGATGTTATGATATGGGGGTTAATGAACATTATATTATGAGGCACATAATATATTCTGCACACATTTTTGTGTGATTTATAATTAAGATCAATGCCTGCTTAAAAAACATTATACAAAAAGATATGTTGCATGAAGTTTTCATGTCTGAAATTTTGCTTCACCATTTTGATAATCTTAATGGGTTGGGGTGGTGGTGGCAGATGTGTGTTAAACTTCCCTCCATTTACTTTCATCTTTTTACACTTACATTCTTGCACCAGTTACCTATGAGAGATGAATGACTGATTACCAAGTGCTAAGGGATTAGTTTCCCATGCAATTCCATTTGCTTTGATTTCTGTGAGTACAGGAGTCTGGTACCATGGAAGGTGAGAACACTCGTATGTGTTTCAGAGCACCACACCACCTTTATATTCTTTTCATTATTTGTCTTCAGACCACCCACTTGTGAATTAAATTACCTGAAAACAACATGACTAACAGCACTTTCATATCATAATCCAAAATATTGGAAAGACCTGTCCTTACTGCAGCAGCATTTCAGAATTCAACAGTTTGTAAAGACTTCTTTAGAAAAATACAACGTAATTAAAATTCAAAAGTAGCTTTCCCACATATTGTGTAACAGTTGTAGCAGATTATATTTTGCCTACTTAGTGCTATTTCATTCAAACTGGAATTATAAATGTCAGTTGAATTTGCAGAAGTTGTTATTTCAGTGCAATTAGCATGCTAGTATATTATCCTAATCTTGACTTTCAAAAGGCAAAAAGAACATTTTATTGTTTGCAATCAAAGACTTCCTATTCTAGTTAAATGCACCTTTCCAAGGTGCTTTGTAACTTTCATTCGACCTCAATTGTCTGAGTGCTTGATCTGTAGTCCAGACCTATCAGAATTGACAACAGACTGGAATGACCTTCCTTAACGTAACAAGGCAAGGATGTTCATTTTATTGGAATATATGGACAAGTATGGAACCTGCAGGGCAGAAATTTGTAACTCATGCAGAGTCTTCTAGTGCACAGCAAAGGCTGCACAAAGACTTCCGCCTTCAATATTGAATCATTAATACTTTTGCTCAAGAGAAGGTTGGTGATTTTCCCTGGTGATCAAAAATCGCCAGTTTTCTCTCAAACTATGAAGTGCACCAATGACAAGCTCTTATTATTGAGTACATACAGTAGGTGTTTTAACTCGGAGGCGTTCAAGGCAGCAGGTTGTCCTGGACATGATCTTTTGTTTAGTGTATTTGTTACTCAAGCTGTTTTTACTGAATATATTACTGTTGTATGTTGAGTAAAAAGGGATTGAATGCCTCCAAGTTAAAACATCTACTGGAGAATAGAACATAGAACATAGAATAGTACAGCACAGTACAGGCCCTTCGGCCCACAATGTTGTGCCGACCCTCCAACCCTGCCTCCCATATAAGCCCCCACCTTAAATTTTTCCATATATCTGTCTAGTAGTCTTTTAAACTTCACTAGTGTATCTGCATCCACCACTGACTCGGGCAGTGCATTCCACGCATCAACCACTCTCTGAGTAAAAAACCTTCCTCTAATATCCCCCTTGAACTTCCCACCCCTTACCTTAAAGCCATGTCCTCTTGTATTGAGCCGTGGTGCTCTGGGCAAGAGGCGCTGGCTATCCACTCTATCTATTCCTCTTATTATCTTGTACACCTCTATCATGCCTCCTCTCATCCTCCTTCTCTCCAAAGAGTAAAGCCCTAGCTCCCTTAATCTCTGATCATAATGCATACTTTCTAAACCAGGCAGCATCCTGGTAAATCTCCTCTGTACCCTTTCCAATGCTTCCACATCCTTCCTATAGTGAGGTGACCAGAACTGGACACAGTACTCCAAGTGCGGCCTAACCAGAGTTTTATAGAGCTGCATCATTACATTGCGACTCTTAAACTCTATCCCTCGACTTATGAAAGCTAACACCCCATAAGCTTTCTTAACTACCCTATCCGCCTGCGAGGCAACTTTCAGGGATCTGTGGACATGTACCCCGAGACCCCTCTGCTCCTCCACACTACCAAGTATCCTGCCATTCACTTTGTATTCTGCCTTGGAGTTTGTCCTTCCAAAGTGTACCACCTCACACTTCTCCGGGTTGAACTCCATCTGCCACTTCTCAGCCCACTCCTGCATCCTATCAATGTCTCTCTGCAATCTTTGACAATCCTCTACACTATCTACAACACCATCAACCTTTGTGTCATCTGCAAACTTGCCAACCCAGCATTCTATCCCCACATCCAGGTCGTTAAGAAAAATCACAAAAAGTAGAGGTCTCAGAACAGATCCTTGTGGGACACCACTAGTCACAATCTTCCAATATGAATGTACTCCCTCCACCACCACCCTCTGCTTTCTGCAGGCAACCCAATTCTGAATCCACCTTGCTAAACTTCCCTGGATCCCATGCCTTCTAACTTTCTGAATAAGCCTATCATGTGGAACCTTGTCAAATGCCTTACTAAAATCCATATAGATCACATCTACTGCACTACCCTCATCTATATGCCTGGTCCCCTCCTCAAAGAACTCTATCAGGCTTGTTAGACACGATCTGCCCTTCACAAAGCCATGCTGACTGTCCCTGATCAGACCATGATTCTATAAATGCCAATAGATCCTATCTCTAAGAATCTTTTCCAACAGCTTTCCCACCACAGACGTAAGGTTCACTGGTCTATAATTACCCCGACTATCCCTACTACCTTTTTTGAACAAGGGGACAACATTCACCTCCCTCCAATCCTCCGGTACCATTCCCGTGGACAACGAGGACATAAAGATCCTAGCCAGAGGCTCAGCAATCTCTTCTCTCGCCTCGTGGAGCAGCCTGGGGAATATTCCGCCGGGCCCCGGGGACTTAACTGTCCTAACTCCAACACCTCCTCTCCCTTAATATCAACATGCTCCAGAACATCAACCTCACTCATATTGTCCTCACCATCATCAAGTTCCCTCTCATTGGTGAATACCGAAGAGAAGTATTCATTGAGGACCTCGCTCACTTCCACAGCCTCCAGGCACATCTTCCCACCTTTATCTCTAATCGGTCCTACCTTCACTCCTGTCATCCTTTTTTTCTTCACATAATTGAAGAATGCCTTGGGGTTTTCCTTTACCCTACTCACCAAGGCCTTCTCATGCCCCCTTCTTGCTCTTCTCAGCCCCTTCTTAAGCTCCTTTCTTGCTTCCCTATCTTCCTCAATAGACCCATCTGATCCTTGCTTTCTAAACCTCATGTATTCTGCCTTCTTCCACCTGACTAGATTTTCCACCTAACTTGTCACCCATGGTTCCTTCACCCTACCATTCTTTATCTTCCTCACCGGGACAAATTTATCCCTAACATCCTGCAAGAGATCTCTAAACATCAACCACATGTCCATAGTACGTTTCCCTGCAAAAACATCATCCCAATTCGCACCCGCAAGTTCTCGCCTTATAGCCTCATAATTTGCCTTTCCCCAATTAAAAATTTTCCTGTCCTCTCTGATTCTATTCTTTTCCATGATAATGTTAAAGGCCAGGGAGCGGTGGTCACTGTCCCCCAGATGCTCACCCACTGAGAGATCTGTGACCTGACCCGGTTCATTATCTAGTGTGGCATTCCCCCTGGTCGGCCTGTCCACATACTGTGACAGGAATCCGTCCTGGACACACTTAACAAACTCTGCTCCATCTAAACGCTTGGAACTAATCAGGTGCCAGTCGATATTAGGGAAGTTAAAGTCACCCATGATAACAATCCTGTTATTTTTGCACCTTTCCAAAATCTGCCTCTCAATCTGCTCCTCTGTATCTCTGCTGCTACCAGGGGGCCTATAGAATACCCCCAATAGAGTAACTGCTCCCTTCCTGTTCCTGACTTCCACCCATATTGACTCAAAAGAGGATCCTGCTACATTACCTACCCTTTCTGTAGCTGTAATAGTATCTCTGACCAGTAATGCCACCCCTCCTCCCCTTTTTCCACCCTCTCTATCCCTTTTAAAGCACTGAAATCCAGGAATATTGAGAACCCATTCCTGCCCTGGTGCCAGCCAAGTCTCTGTAATGGCCACTACATCATAATTCCAAGCTCTCAGTTCATCACTTTTGTTCCTGACGCTTCTTGCATTAAGGTACACACATTTCAGCCCTTCTACCTTACTGTCTTTACACCGTTTATTCTGCTTCCCTTTCCTCAAAGCCTCTCTGTGTGTTAGATCTGGCTTTATTCCATGCCCTTCTTTCACTGCTCTATCGCTCTGGGTCCCATCCCCCTCGCAAATTAGTTTAAACCTTCCCGAACCATGCTAGCAAACCTACCTGCAAGCATATTGCTTCCCCTCGAGTTCAGGTGCAACCCATCCAATCTGTACAGGTCCCACCTTCCCCAGAAGAGATCCCAATGATCTAAAAATCTAAAACCCTGCTCCCTGCACCAACTCCTCAGCCACGCATTCAACTGCCATCTCCTCCAATTCTTACCATCACTGTCACGTAGCACTGGCAGCAATCCTGAGAACGCCACCCTTGAGGTCCTGTCCTTCAGCCTTCTGCCTAGTTCCCGAAACTCACACTTCAGGACCTCATCCCTCTTCCTGTCTATGTCATTGGTCCCAACACGTATCACGACTTCTGGTTGCTTTCCCTCTCGTATCAGGATGTCGTGCACCCGGTCAGAGACATCCCGGACCCTGGAACCAGGGAGGCAACAAACCATGCGGGTGTCCTTTTCACGTCCACAAAATCTCCTGTCTGCTCCCCTGACTATAGAGTCTCCAATGATGATAGCTCTCCTCTTCTCCGTCCAACCTTTCTGCACCACAGGTTCAGACTCAGTGCGGAGGCCCTGCCACCGTGGCTCACACCTGGTCGGTCGTCCCCGCCAACAGTATCCAGGACGGTAAGCTTATTATTCAGGGGAATGGCTACAGGGGTGCTCTACACTACCTGTCTGCTCACCTTCGCTTTCTCCCCTCTGACTTATTGGCTTATTGGGATTGGAGATATCACGCTGGGTGCTAAGCAGCTGAAGGATAACAAAGTTACATTAAAGCAATTTTACAGCAGATGTGTCCACAATCTGACAATATAGAAACATAGAAAACCTACAGCATAATACAGGCCCTTCGGCCCACAAAGTTGTGCCAAACATGTCCTTACCTTAGGACTACCTAGGCTTTACACATAGCCCTCTATCCTTCTAAGCTCCATGTACCTATCCAGGAGTCTCTTAAAAGACCCTATCGTATCTACCTCCACCACTATCGCTGGCAGCCCATTCCACGCACTCATCACTCTCTGCGTAAAAAACTTACCCCTGACACCTCCTCTGTACCTACTTCCAAGCACCTTAAAACTGTGCCCTCTGGTGCTTGCCATTTCAGCCCTGGGAAAAAGCCTCTGACTAATCACATGATAGTCAATGCCTCTCATCATCTTATATACCTCTGTCAGGTCACCCTTCAACTTCCGTCACTCCAAGGAGAAAAGGCTGAGTTCACTCAAACTATTCTCATAAGGCATGCTCCCTAATCCAGGCAACATCCTTGTAAATCTCCTCTGCACCCTTTCTATGGTTTCCACATCCTTCCTGTAGTGAGGTGATCAGAACTGAGCACAGTACTCCAAGTGGGGTCTCACCAGGGTCCTACATAGCTGCAACATTACCTCTCTGCTCCTAAATTCAATCCTACAATTGATGAAGGCCAATGCACCATGTGCCTCCTTAACCACAGAGTCAACCTGCGCAGCAGCTTTGAGTTTCTTATGGACTCGGACCTCAAGATCCCTCTGATCCTCCACACTGCCAAAAGTCTTACTGTTAATACTATATTCTGCCATCATATTTGACCTGCCAAAATGAACCACTTCAGAACAGCCAGAGGTTTAAATGTTATTGGTAACCGTTATGAGTGGGCATGTACTGAGAGGTCAGACATTGTCGTGTCACCAAAGTAACTTCATAAGATCCTGAATCCTGTGGTTCAAGGTCATGATGAGCAAAAAGCCATAACACATGACCTTGACCTGTCCCACATTTGCACCTCCATTTTAGGAAGCTTAACATTAAGTCATGAACCAGAATAACCTTTCTCAGTTCACCAAAGGGAAATACGGGCTTACTCTACAAAGGAATGTGATATCAGTGATTTCATGAAGATTTGATTATGCTAGAACATAAAAGTGTATAATTGATGAAAGATGATTGTTGAATTCAGGAGGAAGAAACAAAAGGTCCATGAGCCAATCCTCATCGGGCGATCAGATATGGAGAGGGTCAGGAACTTTAAATTCCTCAGTGTTATCATTTCAGAAGATCTGACCTGGGTCCTGCACATAAGTGCCATTATGAAGAAAGCTCGGCAGTGGCTCTACTTTCTTAAAAGTTTGCAAAGATTCGGCATGTCATCTCATACCTTGACAAACTTCTTTAGATGCCCGGTGAAGAGTATATTGATTGGTTGCATCATGGCCTGGTATGGAAACAGTAGTGTCCTTGTATAGAAAAGCATAGAAAAAGTAGGAGATATGATCCAGCCCATCATGGATAAAGTCCTCCCCTCCATTGAGCACATTTTCATGGAGAACTATTGTAGGAAAGTAGTATCCATCCATCCATCCACAAGGACCGCCATATTCCAAGATGAAACCTCTTCTTGCTGTTGTCATCAGGAAACTGGTACAAGACCCATAACACCAGGTTCAGGAACAGTTATTATGTCTGAACTATCAGGCTCTTGAACCAAAGGAGATAACTTCACTCACCCTATCACTGAACTGTTCCCTCTGAACTCTACTCACTTTCAAGGACTGTTCATCTCATGTTCTCTATATTTATTGCTTATTTATTTATTTTTATTCTTTTTTTTCTCTCTCTTTAGTTTTTGTATTTACACAATTTATTGAGTTTTTTTTGCACGTTGGTTGTTGTCTGCCCTGTTGGGTGTGGTCTTTCTTTGAATTTATAGTGTTTCTTGTACTTACTGTGATTGCCCACAAGAAAACAAATCTCAGGATTGTATATAGTGATATATATGTATTTTGATAATGTTTACTTTGAACTTTGAATTTATTCTGAGAGAGTACTTAAACATGGCAATTATGCATAGATGTAGAAGGTATATGATATGATCTTTGGGCTGTAAACTTTTATACTTCTCTCAGCATTATGTAATAATATAGATGTCAGGAACAACAAATGAAAATCAGAATGAATGTACAGGATTTGATTTTTATCTTTAGAACCCAACAGCTTTTAGAATCCACTTTGTAATTAATGATTAAAATATGAGATTCAACTGTGAAGTCCTGTATCCCTGTAACAAAACCTCAGGCTTTCACTAGGTGGTGCTAATCTTACATTGTGAAAGTTCTAAAATCAAGATCAGGTGTTTGCTTTATAAAGGAATTAATTGTAAATTTATTTATGTCACAGAAAAAAAATCTTTGACAACATGAAAAGAGTTTATCCTGGAGATATTTGGTACCGCAGAGACCTTCATTAAGTCGCTCAGGCCTTGAAGTCTTCTGACTTGTTCTGCTGTTACCGCTATAGTTTGTTAACTGCCTCTGGAGTCAGAATCAGAACCAGAATCCGCTTTATTATCACCAGCATATGTCGTGAAATTTGTTAACTTAGCAGCAGCAGTTCGATGCAATACATAATATAGAAGAAAAAAAATAATAAATAAATCAATCAATTATAGTATACATATATTGAACAGATTAAAAATCATGCAAAAACAGAAATAACATATATTTAAAAAGTGAGGTAGTGTTCACGGGTTCAATGTCCATTTAGGAATCTGATGACAGAGGGAAGAAGCTGTTCCTGAATCGCTGAGTGTGTGCCTTCAGGCTTTTGTACCTCCTGCCTGATGGTAACAGTGAGAAAAAGTCATGCCCTGGGTACTGGAGGTCTTTAATGATGGATGCTACCTTTCTGAGACACCGCTCCTTGAAGAAGTCCTGGGTGCTTTGTTGGCTAGTTGGCAAGATGGAGCCGAATAAATTTATATCCCTCTGCAGCATCTTTTGGCCCTGTCCAGAAGCCCTAACCCCACCCTGTTAGAGTGAGTTTTTGGGTAGATGATTCATTTACACTTAAATGACTTTGGTCACCAGTCTTCTGTTTGACAAAGTACTGTGGATTGAGTTCATAACAATGCATTTCCTAAAAGCTGTGAATACCGGAAAACTAGCCAGGTGCTGCAGATGGAAGTGTGAAGCTTACAGGTAGTTTCAAAGACAGCCTTATTAATACTTTATAAACACAAACACGAGGAAATCTGCAGATGCTGGAATTTCAAGCACCACACATAAAAGTTGCTGGTGAACACAGCGGGCCAGGCAGCATCTCTAAGAAGAGGTACAGTCGATGTTTTGGGCCGAGACCCTTCGTCAGGACTAATGAAGGGTCCTGACGAAGGGTCTCGGCCCGAAACACCGACTGTACCTCTTCCTAGAGATGCTGCCTGGCCTGCTGCATTCACCAGCAACTTTAATGTGTGTTGCTATACTTTATAAATATTGTCCTCTATGTTAGCACGTAAAATACCAAATAAATGTAGTGTGGATTTGACTTGCACTCCTAAAGGCTGTAAGTACCAACCCAGACATGTTGGCATCGGGAGGAAAGGATGAAGTCAGAAGGTGTGATGTTTTGTATGTAGCTTCAAAAGGAAGCATTGTCTATAACTTTGTAAATAGCGATTGCCCTTTGTGTTCAGCATATAAATATCGAGCCCACATTGGGCTAGCAGACCTTTCTACCGAAAGCGTCTCCATCCGTATGATGCCTGCTGTACCTTGTTGTGTCAAATAAAGAAGCTGCTTTGTATCTACCAGTGACTCTGTCTCTCCAGTGATTTCATCCACGCCACATCACACTCCACCCCCCATACCAGAGAGTGATGCAGCGTGTCAGAATGCTCTCCACGGTACACCTATAGAAGTTTTTGAGTGTATTTGTTGACATACCAAATGTCTTCAAACACCTAATTAAGTACAGTCAATGTCTTGCCTTCTTTGTAACTACATCAATATGTTGAGACCAGGTCAGGTCCTCAGAGATCTTGACACCCAGGAACCTGAAACGGCTCACTCTCTCCACTTCCGATCCCTCCATGACGATTGGTATGTGTCCTTCATTTTACCCTTCCTGAAGCCGACAATCAGCTCTTTCATCTTACTGATGTTGAGTGGAAGGTTGTTGCAGTGGCACCACTTGACTAGTTGGCATATCTCTATCCTGTACGCCCTCTCGTCTCCATCTGAGATTCTACCGACAATGGTTATATCATCAGCAAATTTATAGATAATATTTGAGCTATGCCTAGCCACACAGTCATGGGTACAGAGAGAGTAGAGCAGTGGGCTAAGCACACACCCCTGAGGTGCACCAGTTTTGATAGTCAGCGAGGAGATATTATTAAGGACCCTGAATGTACTTGTGAAATTAGAGAAATCTATGCCACTCAGTCTCAATTAAAACTGCCACAAAACAAGCTGCAAAATAGATTTTAATGTAATTGAATTTAGAAGCATTTAACACGAGTCAACCATTAACATGCATCTTCTGGGATTCAATCCTCATGCCATTAGATATCGAATATATTTAATATCTAAATAAATAAGCACAAAACATTGTTTTGATGTAAATATTCACTCTCTGGTTTCTCATTCTCTTTCCTAAAGTGTGTTAAATCTACAGATACAGTATCCAGAACAACAAGGATACAAAAATAGTGAACATTCTGCATTATAGCACCTTAGTTTATTATATTATCATCAGGATTAAAAGTGCTCTAAACAAGAGAAAATCTGCAGATGCTGTAAATCCAAGCAACACACAAAAAATGCTGGAGGAACTCAGCAGGTCAGGCAGCATCTATGGAAAAAAGTACAGTCGACATTCTGGTCTTGGCCCAAAACGTCAACTGTACCCTTTTCCATAGATGCTGCCTGACTTGCTGATTTCCTCCAGCATTGTGTGTGTGTTGCTTAGTGCTATAATGCTGTTCCTTGAAGCAGAAATTTTATCTTGCTTTTATTTCTTATACTAACAACTTCTATCTGTCATATAAATTGTTTGCCATGCTCTCTACTTCAATGTAGAATCTTTCAGCAGGTGAAAAGATTACTATAGTAACTGAGATCTTTATTAACTGACTCTTAAAGGGAAGGAATGATTAACTCACTGGGCAAATACTTAATTCATTTCATGGCAGTTTTATCGTTAATGTTTTTGTATATGTCCTTTTTAATAAAAGAAATAAAATGGTCACTATCGAAATAACCACACCACTGGCGGTTTCAAAGATTTGATATTTCTTCTAAGGTACCTTTTTAAAGTAGTTTTAAGACAAACACGAGAACTGATGAGATAGATGGAAAGTGTGATTTTTGCATGTGTTGTCTGGGTTCATAACAAATTCCTCAGCTCCTCTGATAATATCACCTCAACACATATTGTCATTAACTAGTAGGCTTTTGTAAAAATTGCTGTTAGGGAGAAGCAAAGAAACACAAAAACGCTTTGTGTTTCAACACACAATGATACAACACATCTCTTAAACAGTCAGTTTTGCATAGTGAAGAACAAAATATTTCCTGTGCAAAATGACATGGAAATTGGGGGAAATGTCAATCAAGGAAACTGAAATTCACCCCCTTGTGTCTAGTTCAAAAGTGAAAATAATGGGAAATTGTACAGTTCATTAGGAACAGGGGTTAATTCTTGAGGTTTTACTCCCTTCCATTTGAAAGCACAATAATATTTTATTAGCTAAGTTAATCAAACTTCAGAATGTCCTTACAGCACTAGCCCCAGTAGTAGAGTGTATTGAGATATTCTGTTTTGAAAATAAAGTTTATTTTCCTCTGAGAATCCGTGTTAGATACTCAATATATCACAAGGAAAATATTGCTTTTATTCTCCACTTTTGTTTTCAGCATTTTCAACTTTGCCCAAATGAGTCAGAGGTTTCTATAGTACTACATCATTTTTATATTAATCTAAATGGTGGAAAATATTTTAAGCATAAATTTCTTTTGAGGGAACTCGATTTTTTATGATCTACTGCTCAAGCTTTAAAACAATACGTTAGAAATAGGCCCTGTTCCGAAAATTAGTGACGCTTTCTCCAGGGAGAAATAATCACCACTGAAATTTTCTACTGACTGATCTAGTTTCATAGCCTTTGAGGAAAAAAAGAACACCAAACATTTTTTTTCATATAAAATTCATAAAATGAGTCAAAAAAGCTATTTTCAAAGTGGTCATTTCAGTCATAATTCATGCCAGAATTGGCAAACAATTCCAAAACAGCAACTTCCCGACAAATTTTCTCTTGTGATCATTGCAAAATTAATTTCACATCAGTAACTTTGGGTGTTTTAAAAGGCATGGATCATGTATTGACTGTTTTTTTTTTGTTTATTGCGGGAAATTTATCGCAGTGTTTTCGCTTAATAGCATGCTGTCATTGGTTCTAGAATGTCCTTAGCTATTCAGTCCTGAAAGCTCTCTACTAAATCAGTATGATTTGTAGGTCAGCTATTAAATATTCCATGCAGCAATTCAAATTTGGCCTCATCAACAATATATCGGATAAGAAGCTAGAGAGATGGAATAGTAGATCAATAATTATACTATTAATCTGTAAAAAAATTCACGATAATACCTGACTTGTCCTGTTGTTCACGTTTACAGTGTTACAATTACCAAAAGGTCAAAGAATGGTAGAAAACTGAATATCAATAAATTGTCAGAAGATATTAATTGTGCCCCAATGTGTAGCATTCTTGACCTTGAGTCAAAAGGTTGTGAATTCAAGTCTAAATTCAGACCTAAGCGCACAGATCAAAGCCAATACTTCAGTCCCTGATGCTCTTTCAGGTAGATGCAAAAGAGATTTTAACTAGTGAATAGCAAGGACACTATATCTGGAACACTAATCAATATTTATCATCAAACAACATCACTATCTGTTCATTTTATATTGCTAATTGTGAGAGCTTTAATGTATGCAAATTAACTGACATATTTCCTACATTATAATATTTTAGAACCTGCAAACCATGTTGAATCAGACTGAAGTCCTGAAATCAATTAAATAAATGCATGCATTTTTTAAAATTTCTGGCATACTGATTTAGACCCATTTAGAACTTTTGTACTTTTACTAACTGTAGAGAATAAAACACATTCAAACTCGACTTGGTCCCAAACCCTGTTCTTCATATTGATGAAATAAATGCTAAGTTCTATAAACTAGCAACTAAATGCCATTTTTTATCCATAGTCATTGAATTTGGATTGGAATTGTATTAAAATGATTTTGCATGCAATTCCTCTAGCAGGTAGGGAGAAGATGCTTGTATCCCATTAGTCAGGACTACATTTGAACCAGTAATGTTAGCGCAATGAATTATTCACCCATTTCACTAACACTGATCTGAATCCTAACATCTGTCACTGAAGCTTTTCTTTCTTCTTTTTTAAACTTTTTATTAGTTTTCAAGTTCATAAACATAATAACAATAGTGATATAAAGAGATTGGAATTACATTATTGATAACAAAGATATACAAGAGAATCTACAAATAGTACAAGTGTAATAAACTCTTGATATAATTAACCATGAAGAGAAAAAAAAGAAAAAAAAATCACAAAGAAACCCCCCCACCAAAAAAACAAAAAAGAACAAACAGAACAAAACAGGGCTGAACCAATATATTAGATCGAATACATTCATTAATGTCGTCAACTCCACTCCTCTATTCATATATTCTAAGTTAATAAAAAGGATTTGGAAAAGGTCAAACTACATCATATGAAAATGCTGAATAAATGGCTTCCAAATCTCTTCAAATTTAACCAAAGGATCAAAAATGACACTTCTGATTTTTTCTAAATTTAGACATGAGAACGGTTTGAGAAAACTGTTGAAATGTAGTAGGAGGATTGGTCTCTTTCCAATTCAATAAAATGGATCTTCTGGCCATTAGTGCAACAAATGCAATCACACGACAGGCTGAAGAGGATAAAGATTTATGTTCCATCATTGGCAAACCAATAATTGCCATAACAGGATGGGGTTGTAAATCGAAATGCAAAACTGTTGAAATGATATCAAAGGTATCTTTCCAAAATTTTTCAAGAGAGGGCAGGACCAGAACAGATGAGTCAAAGAGGCCACCTCAGAGTGACATCTGTCACAAATAGGATTTATATAGAAGTAAAACCGAGTTAGTTATCTTTAGATATATGGGCCCTATGCACTACCTTAAATTGTATCAGCGTATATTTAGCACATATAGAGGAAGAGCTAACTAACTGAAACATTTTCTCCCATTTCTTTATAGGTAGGTGAAGTTGAATTTAAAAACGCAACACGAAGAAATATGCAGATGCTGGAATTTCAAGCAACGCACATAAAAGTTGCTGGTGAACGCAGCAGGGCAGGCAGCAGCTCTAGGAAGAGGTACAGTCGATGTTTCGGGCCGAGACCCTTCGTCAGGACTAACTGAAAGACAAGCTAGTAAGAGATTTGAAAGTGGGAGGGGGAAGGGGAGATCCGAAATGATAGGAGAAGACAGGAGGGGGAGGGATGGAGCCAAGAGGTGAAGTTGAAGTTCCCTTTCCTATTCATTTTTAATTTTATCAGATATACCTGGCTGTATTTTCATAATTATATCTTTTTTTTTGTGGCATCCGTTAGTCTCGCGAGACCATGGATCTGCGCCTGGAAAGTCTTGCTTCAGTCTGTGTTAGAGCAGCGTCTGTTGTGGCTGTAGAGGCCCACATGGGAGTGACAGTCTCGGCTGCATCGACTGCACTTGAAGACGCTGTCCTCCAGTGCTGTCTTGGTGCTGTTTTTCCGGCGAGTGCGCTCTTCTTCAGCAGCAAGCCTCAGCTTCTCTTCTCCTCTTTTTAGACCTCTGCGTAGTTCCAGCCTCCAGTGAGAGTGATCGCTTGCAATGTCCTCCCACCTCTCGACGTTCATTTTCATTGACTTCATATCTCTCTTGCAAATGTCTTTGAAACAAAGATGGAGCGGCCCCTGTGCTCTCTTGCCAGAGGCCAGTTCCCCGTACAGCAGGTCTTTGGGGATCCTCCCATCTGACATGCAGTGTATGCAGCCCAGCCAGCGGAGACGGCGTTGTTGGAGTAGGGTGAAGAGACTGGGTATCTGGGTGTGGGCCAGGACCTCATTGTTGGTGACTCAGTCAGTCCACGTGATGTCCAGGATGCGTCTCAGGCTGCGAAGGTGGAAGGCGTTGAGACGCTGCTCTTGTCTGTAGTAGAGGCTCCAGGTCTCGCTGCCGTAAAGCAGTGTACTGAGGACGCAGGCCCTGTAGACTGCAACTTTGGTGTGCGTTGTTAGCTTTCTGTTCTCCCAGACTCTCTTTGTCAGCCTGGCGAATGTTGAGGCTGCTCGTCTGATCCATCTGTTGATCTCTGGGTCTAGGGAGAGGCTGTCTGTGATGGTGGAGCCAAGGTATGTAAACTCGTGAACTATCTCCAGCTCATAGTTGTTGATGGTAATGGCAGGGGGGTGCTCAACGCCTTGGCCCAACACGTTGGATGGGACTCTCTCAGGGACACTATCCACAGCACTGCACTCAAGGCCATCGGGAAGAAACGGGGCAAGACACAGGACTGGTTTGAAGCGAGCTCAAGTAAGCTCACTGCTGTCATCGAGGTGAAGCGTGTTGCACTACAGCACAAACGCCACCCCACCCAGGCAACACTGCAAGCGCTAAGGACGGCAAGAAGCAAGGCCCAGGAAACAGCCAGACGCTGTGCAAATGACTACTGGCTACAACTATGCGAAAGCATTCAGTCATCATTTGACACAGGCAACATCCGTGGAGTGTTCGAGGGGATCAAGAAAGCCATCGGACCAACCCAAAGCAAGACAGCACCATTGAAAACCATAAGAGGCGAGACCATCAATGACAAAAGCAAGCAGATGGAGAGATGGGTGCAGCATTACTCTGACCTCTTCTCCAGAGAAAACAACATCTTGGACAGCGCGCTAGACACCGTGGAATGCCTGCCTGTCATGGAGGAACTTGATGCAATTATATCATAAATAGTTGTTATTAATCCCTTCTGATAAGGATTTAAGCCTAAAATTTTTTCTGTGATATCAGTTGGGTATGAAATCAGAAATGTAGACAGCATGGTATTTAAGAGGTTTCTTATCTGTAAATATCTAAAAGAATGGGATCTGGGCAATTTATATTTATTAGACAACTGTTCAAAAGACATGAAACAGTTATTCGAAAATAAGTCATGGAAACATGTTGTACCCTTCATTTTCCATATCAAAAAGGCTTGATCCATAACAGAGGGATGGAAAAAAAATTAGATATAATAGGGTTTGATAATATAAATTTAATCAAACCAAAAAATTTACGAAATTGGAACCATATTTGTAATGAGTGTTTAATTATTGGATTAACCATTTGTTTATTCAATTTAGAAAACACAAAGGGCAGTGAAGATCCTAAAACAGAAACTAATGAAAACCCTTGTACAGAGTAATTTTTGAGGTTTACCCATTGTGGACTTGGAATTATATCCCAATCTTGTGTCCAAAATATTAAATATGGAACATTAATTGCCCAATAATAGAATCTTAAATTCGGCAATGCTAAACCATCATCTTTCTTGGACTTCTGTACATATTTTTTACTTAACTTAGGATTTTTGTTCTGCCATATATAAGAGTAAATTTTAGAATCAATAGTATCAAAAAAAGACTTAGGAATAAAAATTGGTACCGCTTGAAATAGATATAAAAATTTAGGTAGAATAATCATTTTAATAGCATTGATTCGGCCAATCAGTGATAGAGACAATGGGGACCATTTAGTAAGCAATTATTTAACCTGACTAATTAACGGTAAAAAGTTGAGCTTGAAAAAGTCCTTATGCCTCTTAGCAATTTTAACCCCCAAATAAGTAAAATAGTCAGTTTCAATTTATAACCAGAAAAATTACTAAACTGAGCAAGCAAAGATAATACTGCCGGAATGGATTTCTGAGGGTTAGAAATATATAATAGTAAATAGAGTGCAGAACAACAAGTTTCACAACATATGCTCATGACATTAAACTCATTCTGATTTTGATTCATTATTCTTTCATTTACTATCTCAGTATCGACTGGTTATTCTCAAAAAATAAATCCTAGAGTCACTTCACATGTTTGCAACCTTAGGAGCATGAATAGTGACCTCTGGGATTACAAGTCTATAGCACTGCTCTGCACTTTTGGTCTTCTTGTCATTAAGTAACATTTATAAGAAATAATTTTATGTATGGCATTCACACCAAAAGTGGAAAAAAAAGCTTGTCAAAATATGGTATCAAATCTAAGTTTGGGTGCAACAAAGTTTAAAAAAAGCAATTAATAAGGATAATAAATCTAATACCACAAATTATTTACATTTCATTAAGCTCTATATTAAATGTAAGATCTTTACATTCAACAATATTGCAATGTAAACAAGTCAATGTTCTGTACATTTTAATGAAGTGTATTTGTTCAATTGGCAGCAGACATTTGCAGCTCTGATTAATCTTTATCATGAATTTCACAATATCCTGAATCTGTTAAGCCACAGTTTTGAGGCTATGAATTCAAACGTGGTCAATAAAGATCCGAGATAAGCTGCTTTGCCTGATTCTTTACAAGAGAATGTCAGTGTTGAGAATAATCCTGCCGAGTTTAATTTTTGAAACAAATTTGTACTTGGAGGTTTTGGAAGCAGATACACTACCATAACATTTGACAAGTGTGTATAATAAGGTTTAAAATCTGACTGGGAACCTTATAAAACAGTCTTCAGTGCAATTACAGTAGCTTAATTAACACTAGAAAATATGATCTTTTTTCTGATACATTGCAATTTAATGGAAAACCATGGCTGTTTTAGAGAATGAAATCTTTGTAGTGGAAGCACTTTCCTTAACATAGCCAAACTTCCTAGAACTATTCCCTTTTATTCACCTAATTTTATCTCATTTTTATTATTCATCTTATAATTCTCAAAAAATGTAAACAAATCTAATAGTTTCTAGCTTTCTTATACTTCGTAATTGTCATTTAAAATAGCAACTTGTATCCATTTGTGCCCTGACCAATCAAGAATCTATCACCCTCTGCCTTAAGTATACATAAAGACTTGTCCTCCACAGCTGTATATTTACAGCTGCATATTTACATCTGTATGTTATGTATATTTAAATATACATAACGACTTGTCCTCCACAGCTGTATGTTATGTATGTTTAAATATACATAAAGACTTGTCCTCCACAGCTGTATGTTATGTATGTTTAAATATACATAAAGACTTGTCCTCCACAGCTGTATGTTATGTATGTTTAAATATACATAACGACTTGTCCTCCACAGCTGTATGTTATGTATGTTTAAATATACATAAAGACTTGTCCTCCACAGCTGCCCGTGGCAAAGAATTCCACAGATTCACCACTCTCTGGCTAAAGAAATTCCTCCTTATTCCCATTCTAAAAGGAGGCCTCTCTATTTTGAGGCTATATCCTCTGGTCTTAGACTCTCCCATCATAGGAGGCATCCTCTCCATATCCACTCTGTCGAGGTCTTTCACCATTCGATAGGTTTCGGTGAGGTGACTCGTCATTTTTCTGAACTCTCATGAATACAGGCCCAGAGCCATCAAACACTCTTCATATGACAAGCCATTCAATCCTGGAATCATTTTCACCTTTGAACCATTTTCAGCATATCCTTTATATTAAAGGGCCCAAAACTGCTCACAATACTCCAAGTGAGGCTTCACCAGTGCTTTATAAAGTCTCAACATTACGTCCTTGCTTTTATATTCTAGTCCGCTTTCTAACATTGCATTTGCCTTCCTCACCACAGACTCGACCTGAAAATTAACCTTTAGGGTTAATTAATTTAGGGTTAATTTTGATTGGAACAAGAAAAAAAGAGTGAAACAATTCTATAAAACAGTAAATCACTGCTGTTTAGTTCATTTGCTACAACTAAAAATGAAATTTGAATGATCAGGAGACTATTGTAATGACCTACTGGCTAGTCTACAAATTCCATATCCAATATTATTCCAGTTTGATTAACCATGATCAGCTCTAAATTGATTGTTATTGAAATATCTGAATTTAAATATTTTCTTTAAAATGTCACAAGTGATAATAGTGGGTGAAAAAATGTGTGTGTGAAGTTCTTTAGATTTCAAAAATGAACTTCATTCTTAATAAAACTATATGTCATTACAGTCAGTTGAGTACACTTTCTTTTGAAGAACAACAAATAAACATTGCACCATGCTTCTCATGTTGTCCCCTTTTGGTAATATGTTCATTTAAATGCTTGAGGACCTTCACCATATGGTTCTTCCCCTCCAAGAGCAGTGATGTGAGGAATCTAGACAGTGGACCTTCCACACAGTGATTTAGCATTGACTGCACCGAGTTTCACTGCGGGGGATGAACCGGGATGCAGACAATTGCATCCATCTCCATGTGCTCTTTGGAAATTCCCAGTCTGCAGAAAGGTGGGTGATCATCTATTTCCAACCATAGTCATCCTGAGGGCAGCCTGCTTTGGGGATGATATGTGGTCCCCTTCACCCCAAGCTTAGCAAGGCTTTAGTGCTTGTTTGTGATTTCTAGCAATGGGATATTCTGCCAGATAGTTTGGACAGTCTGTTCAGGGAACTACCCCATCATATCTACAGTGTCCTTGTCCTGCAGTATCTGCAGGACATTCCATGCTGACTACTTCCTAATGGAAGTGTGGGCAAAAGTGTTTACTTAGGGGTTCTCTTCCACAAAGAAAAGGTAGTGTGGTATTTAGTCACACTTAGTGACCCTGTATACATCTCACCTGATGTAGCCACAGATGAAGGTGGTCATTGGGATGAGGGCAATGTTGGGTACACCTTTTCTGCCATTCTCTGGGGAAATGAGCATCAACACCAGTCAGATCTATTCTATCTTGGACCTCTAGATAAACTGGAAGATGTCTTGGGTGATTACTGAGGTAGCAAAGTGGACAACAGGCCTCACCCCCCCAAGTACAGCAATCCTGAGAGCACATTGCACCAGATGACCAAGTTCTTCTTAGTTATTGACAGTGAATACCATTTCCACAGACACAATTTTTGTTTTATCTTCCCAATCCACTCTAACAAATTTTTGTTGCATGCCTTCTCTGCTTTTAACCAGATCCCTAGCACCTTCGGGTAGTTGGGCCTAGTGAGGAAAGGGACATTGGATTGGTCAGGTCAGTTACTGCCTGGCTCTTCCATTGCTTGACTCTCAACCCAGTACCAACTTTAACTGGTTGCATTCTGTGAACTGATCATTGATCTCAGCAGAAGACGGTGACAGTGTCCACATACAGGGAGATTTTGACGTGCTTCTCTACTGCCTGACAACGCCATGCCTCTTATGCTCGTCTTTCTTGGTGGTTTCGGGAAAAGGTTCTATGCAGCAAACAAACTAGAAAGAGGAGAGTGGAAAACCCTGTCTGACTCTAGACTGGATTGGGTTACCATCTGTCTTTCAACAATTAATATGGACTGCACGATGGATATCTGTGTCTGGCACCTGGACCTAATTTCTGATGCTCACTCCAGAACCTATATTGGAGTGCACATCCATCATATATGTGTGTGATATCCCAAAGAATTTGTCCTGATCCAAGATGATCAGGCAGGCATAGCTCCTCTGTCCTGCATGTAAGTAATGGAATCCCAGAATAGTGCAAGGAATTGTACAACTGTACATATTTAACCATGTGTGGAGTTCTCAAATCAGTTAATATGTGAGCAATAAATTGCAATGTGCTATTTTAATGTAGTGTGAACATCTTAAACTAAATTGGTTTAGAACCCCATTGAGGTGCCATAAACTGAAGTTCAGCTATTAACCATTTTATTACAAATGCACATAAGTAACTAAAACTCCATCTGATATCACTCAGATCTGCAATCTGAATAAATGTGTGTGATATTTTGATGGACAGAGAAAATGGAATTTCCAGTCAAATAATGTTCTTTTTCCAAGCACACATGCAATATAAAGAATTATACATTTATATTCTTAGGAAACAGTTTGGAACCAAAGAACAAATGAAGCAATTCATAAAGATAATCAATAACAAAGTGAGTATTACACCTTCAGGTTTTGAATACAATTTCTCTTTTCTTGTAGCAGTTTAGATTTTGGCAAGTAATTTTTCCTAATGGGTCTAAAGACTGCTGCATTTTCTGATTGGTGAATTTTTCATATCCTGAAAGCTAAAAATAAACTTTCTAAAGAGTAGATTTAGAAGATTTCCACGATTCTTTTCTTTTATATACTGAATTGGCTTCTATGACAAGTTGATATTAAAACATTCATCAACTCTTCATTAATTTTCAGATGCCATTGACAACTTCAGGTTCTGATACCAAAATGCTTCTCAATTATTAAAACTATAGTAAATTTTGATTTAAGTTTTACACCGATAGTGTTTTAATCTCATAAGTTGTATAAATAACGTATTAGGTGTTAGATGCAACTGACAATCCACAAATTAGCTGTTAGGCTTTTCCAAATGCTAACAGTAAATGTGCTTTTGAATCTCTGAAAGAGAAAGCAATTAGGTTTTATTGAATTTCTGTTTGCTCTATATTGAATTCATTTCTATGACAAAGGAGTCTGGTGTAGTGAGTCCAACAGGAAAGCAACAAAGTGGTCTTAAAAATTGGGCAAATTATTGGTTTTCTTGTCTCCATATTCCAAACACAGCAATGTGCCAGACAAATGTTTCAGAAGCTAATAGGCTGACACTCTATGTCACCAGATAATAATATGAGAAAACCAAACTATTTATCACAAAACATGGATTGATGAAAAGCTATCTGGTCCATTAAAACTATTAAACTAAATCCTTTCCTAGACATGTGTAAATTCTTTCCCATCTGTTAAAGCATATTTATACTGTACTTTTTCATTTCATACCAATTGTTGCAACTCTCTTCCATGCTTGCTTTGTCAGCCTGGCTGCAATTCTAAGCATTATGCATCTCAAGGTGCTGAATAGGCATGAAACCAAGAAAATATACTCTATTGTGACCACTGACACCAGGCAAACAATCTCTGAAGAATATTAATAATGGCTGGGGTCACACGTCTTGTAAAGACACTGCCCAGAAGAAGACAATGGCAAACCACTTCTGTAGAATTTGCCAAGAACAATCACGGTCATAGACCATGATCACCTACATCTTACGACATGGCACATAATGATGATGATACTCTATTAACTGTCCAATCAGTTTAGAACGTAACTCTAGCATTAGATTGTCTTATATTTCATTGCTATATCAATAAACTCTTAATCGTCTGTTCGAAGATGTTTCAGGATCTTTCCCTAGGTTCTGAGATAAATCTTTCCAGCAGATTGGTAATTATTACATTCCACACAAAGATTATTAATCTTCAGATTCAATGGACCCTTTGTATTGATATAACCACTTAGCTCTTTTAAAATTCAGATGAGAGATTCTATATATAGTAACTCCAAAAATTTTTCAGGAGAATATTTGTCTTAATACAACTAAGTGAAAACAAAGAGCTTTGAATATTCTGTTGCATAACTTTGTACCACAGTAGGATTCCAAAAAAAAGTCCTGTGCTATTTTAAATAACCTGCTTTGCATTCTTTCAGATATGTATGGATGTATTTTTCACTACATACTTAAAGAAATACTTTTTTTAAGGCAACAACAAAATGGAGCAGAAGACAACAGGGAGCAGTAAACCCAAGAAATTCTGCAGTTCCTGGAAATCCAAAGCAACACACACAAAATGCTGGAAGAACTCAGCAGGTCAGGTAGTATCCATGGAAATGAACACTCTCTGTTTTGGGCTGCGACCCTGCTTCAGGACTAGACAGGAAGGGGGACGATGCCAGAATAACAAAAGGTGGAGGGAGGGGAAAGAAGGTAGCTAGAAGGTGATAAGTGAAGACATGCAGGTGGGAAAGGTAAAAGGCTGGAGAGGAAGGAATCTGATAGGAGAGAAGAATGGACCATGGGAGTAAAGTAAGAAAGAGAGGACCCAGAGGGATGTGATAGGTAGTTGAAAGGAGGTAAGCGGCCAGAGTAGAGAATAGAAGAAGAGGTGAGGGGGAGGGAATTTTATTTTACCGGAAGGAGAAATTTATATTAATGCCATCAGGTTGGAGGCTACACTGACGGAATATAAGGTTTTGATCCTCAATCCTAAGGGAGGCCTCATTGTGGCACGAGAGGAGGCCATAGACTAATATTTATTAGATTAGATTATGAAGACACTCAGTCGTCGTGTATTGTCATTTAGAAATGCATGCATTAAAAGATTATACAATGTTCCTCCAGAATGATATCACAAGAAACACAGGACAAACCAAGACTAAAACTGACAAAACCACATAATTATAACATATAGTTACAACAGTGCAAAGCAATACTGTAATTTGATAAAGAGCAGACCATGGGCACGGTAAAAAAAAGGCTCAAAGTCCCGATAGCCTCATCATCTGAGGCAGACGGTAGAAGGGAGAAACTCTCCCTGCCATGAACCTCTAAGCACCACAAACTTGCAGTACCATTGGAAGCACCCGACCGCAGCGGACTCTGAGTCCATCCGAAAACTTCGAGCCTCTGACCAGCCCTCCAACACCGAGCACCAAGCACCATCCTCTGCCGAGCGCTTTGACCCCGCCCCGGCTGTTGAGCAACAAGCAAAGCCGAGGACTCGGGGCCTTCCCCTCCGGAGATTCTGGATCACGCAGCAGCAGCGAAGCAGGCATTTCAGAAGTTTCACCAGATGTTCCTCCATGCTCTCAGGTCCATCTCCATCAAATCAGGATTGGTCACGGCACCCTACTTGACAGATAACAGACATCACCACTGGAGTGGCCGCTGCGAGCTGTGTTGCGCCGCCGTCTTCTCCTCCCGCCGAGGAGAACAGGACCAGGAATGGGAATTGGGATTAAGATGTTTGGCCACTGGGAAAATCCACTTTAGGTTGATGGAGTGGAGGTGCTCAACAAAGCTGTCCTCCAGTTTGTCTGTAAAATGGAGGAAATGCAGGTAAGGGCAGCATCAATGGTGGAGGAGAGGAATCTCCGTTCTCTGAAGAAGGTGACAACTTTGATGTTCTGGAAAGGAAAGCCTCATCCTGGGAACAGATGTGGTGGAGACAAAGGAACTGAGAAAAAGGAATACCAGTTTTATAAGAGACAGGTGGGAAGAGGTATAGTCAAGGTTGCCATGGGAATCAGTAGGTGTATAAGAGTTGTTAGTCGACAGTTCGTCTCCAGAGATGAAGACAGAGAGATCGAGATGGGGAGGACGGTGTACCGTACGGTAACGTTTCAAGACTTTGATATGGAGATGTGGAGGTAGCAGCATTATATTCTCAAATCAGGATTGCTTATGACTCAGAAATTAAGGAAAAGTTGGAGGAGTGGTGAAGGGAAAGATGAGAAAGGAGGCTGTGGAGGTTGAAGATGAAAAGAAGCCTTTTCACGCTTGGTTTTGATAAATCCTTCTTTGCTCTTGGAAGCAGTTGAAGTCAAATCTTTAGGAAGTGCTGTCAAAAGATAATGAATCCAATACCCAAGGCAGTTTTAATAAGCACTTAAACGAGCATGAGATAAGCAAGAGAACGGATATGCCTATTGAATATCCGACTAATAGTTTTTTTTTGATGAAGTCTCTGAATTCGTGAAGTCTATTCATATTGTCTGTATTACTTAACAGAAGGTGCCTTGCAAAACAGCATTAGAAAATGAATAAAATCTCATCGTATTGACATACCAGATATTGAAAGGCCTGGATAGTCTGAACAAAGAGAGATGTCTCCAATAGTAGGAGAGTCTAGGACCAGGGGGCACAGCCTCAGAATAGAAGGATGTCTATTCTGAGAATGAGATGGTAAACTGGGTCAGCAAATTTGCAGGTGACACCAAGATTGGGAGTATATTTGACAGTCAGGAAATCTGGACAATGGGACTATACAGTTTAATGGTTTGGCCTAGGACTAGATGGGCCAAAGGACCTGTTTTTGTGCTGTAGTGTTATATGACTCTATGATGTCTCTTTAGATCAGTGATGAGGAGGAATATCTTGAGCCAGACAGTGATGAATCTGTGAAATTCATTATCACAGAGGCTGTGGAGGCCATGTCATCCCTGTTGAGTTTCTCATTGCCTACCATTTCAATTCTCCATCCATTTCTATCTTGAACTCTTACAATGAAGCTCAAAGTAAGCTTGAAGGACAGTAGTTTATCCTCCATCTGGGCATGTTGCAGGCTTCAGGTCCTTGGACTCATAACAACAGTTAACTTGATTTTATCTGCATCAGATATCCATTTGTGATATTGACTCAATATGTTTGTTCTCCACCATTTGTGTGGAAATGCAAGGAATGCCCAGCCAGACCTGCCAGTTATGTCATCCTGCTCTGCATTTCACAACTTTTACTTCTTCTGTTGTTGTTGTCGTCAGTGTCTAACTACTCCACCCCTCAGGGACAACATAACACTGTCTACAGCTGATCCCCAAGGTCACCCCACAGATCTGCCCTCTGCTCTTCCCTGCCTTTCTCTCCTTCCTAGCATTAAGAAGGATCTTTGACTTGAAATATCAACCTCCTCTTCCCACAATATTTGTTCTTATTTTATATCTACAACATTTATGTTTTCTTTTATTTTCAGTTATAAATGAACTGCAAATGAATCATTTAACAGATCAAATGGAGTGACGAAAGCAATTGGAAAAATGACAGCAGGTAAAGTGGACAACGATAGACAGAACATGAGATAATTACAAAATTTGAAAGGCAATGAGGGAGAGTAATCAAAGTGAGAAAATGATTTTGAAAAATTGTAAAGGTCCCAAAAAGGAAACAATGAATGAGGGAATGGAGAATGAATAGGAGAGGGAGTAAGAAAAAAGGGCAGTAGTTTATCAGAATGAGAGTGGGACCAAGGGGGAGGGGAGTTTGGGACCAAGGGGGAGGGGAGTTTGGGAACAAGGGGGAGGGGAGTTTGGGAACGGGGGGGTAAACTTGGGAACAAGGGGGAGGGGAATTTGGGAATAAGGGGGCGGGGAGTTTGGGAACAGGGGAGGGGAGTTTGGGAACAAGGGGAGGGGGATGGGAACAAGGGGGAGGGGGGTCGTAGGAACAAGGTGGTGAGGTGTGGATGGAAGGGGATGAGTTGCTGGAGGATGGCGGGAGCATGGTAGGATGGGGACGGGGGCTGTGGGAGGATGGGGAGCTTGGCATGGGAGGAAAGAGAGGTGGGGTGTGTGGGAGGGAGGGAGAAGAGGAAGAAAGAGAGGAAGGAAGAAAGAGAGGAAGGAAGTAAGAGTTATTATCAGGAGCTCAAGGTATGTAAGTCCTTTGGTGTTGTCAATGATCCAACCATCTCGTTGATCCCCCACCATCAGGCAGAACATACCATAACGTTAGGACAAGAACGGTTAGAATGAGAAATAGCTTCTTCCCCCAGGCCACAAGTCTACTGAACTCCCTGCCACCACCCAGGTCTCATTGTGTTTAAGGTGCCTGTATTTTGTGTTTACTTTTTAACCTGTATCATAATTGCCCCTTATTGCTTGTAAATTTACTTGTGGTAATATTACCTTATATGTTATGTGTGATTTATATGTGCTGTGTTGGGATGGGGGAGTGGAGGGGGAGAGGGTTGGAGAGAGGGATCGGGAGAGGGATGGGGAGGAGGAGAGGGAAGGGGAGAGGGAGAGGGGGAGAACATGACAGAAAGAGGGATACAGCAGCAGAGTAAGAGAAAACATGCACATGCACAAACATAAAATAACTCCCTGTAAGACGGCGGTGCACTTAGTTGCAGCAGGTTATAAGGGACTAATCAAAGGTGTTTTTGCCTTTTTTTAATTTTTGTTTTACAAGACCATGCTGTACATTAAGAAATTGAAGTACTTCAGGTCTACCCCATCAGCGAGCTGCTTGTTAGCAGCGAAACTAAATGAGCTGAACTTGGTGTGGCTTGTGCTGCTGCATGTGTCAGAGAAACATTGGAGGAGTTGCTGCATGAAGGTGGTGTGCAGTCTAATAGTGAGTGATCATCTTAGCTGCCTCTCTTGTGATAAGACCCTGCTGTCATCATTAATGTGGAGTGCGTTAACTCCGATTCACTGATACATTGTCAGACAGCAGGGGCAGATGGCTGGGGAACTCCATGGCCTCAGCTGTAGGGAGGACAAGGCCTCAAGCCTTGGTGTCACCTGTTTATAGCCACCCAGGAGACAGGCGTTGGAGTCGGTGCTGCCCCCTAGTGTTCACTCGGCAGAAGGCAAGCAAGCCAAATTGTGTTCGAACGCAGTCTACTGCAATATTCATGGGCTCAGATTCTTGGTCTATATTTTTTTGTGTGACTGTATTTTACTGATATCTTATATGTGCTTGTTATCTTATAGGTGAATGCCTTGTGCTGCGTATGATTGCTCATACTGTTTTGCGCCTTGGCCCAGAGAAATACTGTTTCACTTTGCTGTATTCAAGAATACTCATGTATGGTTGAATGACAATTAAATATGAATTTGTACTTCTGGTCCTTGGACCATGGGAAGGATGAGATAGTGCTGGAAAAGATGCAGAGGAGATTCACCAGGTTGTTGCTTGGATGGAGCAGATCAGTTGAGAGGAGAGACCGGAGGAGCTAGGTTTGTCCTTCCTGATGCAGAGGAAGTTAAGAGGGGACATGATTACTAGGAGCCTCTCAAAATCATGAGGTGGAAATGGGTAAAGCAGGCCAACAGGTCTCTGGTGAAGTTGTATAGGCCAATTGCCTGTAGAGTAGATACAATGGATTGCTGAAGTGTTGATGAATACCAACCACCCCATTGACTTCAGAGGATGATAGAAACAGGGAGGCATCAATGGCCTATGCTCCACTGGGAGCTAAGGGCCTAAGTAAGTAAGTATGTATGATTATTAGGAGTATATATAGACAGGGAACACTCGCAGATCAGCAGCTGATAAAACTACCGGATGTAGGTTTAAGGTAAGAGATTCAGTGAGGATATTGCTGGGGGGTGGGGGGGAGGCTTCATCCAGAGAAGGTACCTGGAATACACTGCCTGAGAGTGTGGTTGAAGATGGGTGGCTGGAAGCATTTAGAAATGCATTCAGAGGAACACCGGGATTACTTACATGTAATGGTGTAGTGGGCTATAGTCTAAGTGCTGGGTGATGGGCTTAATACAGTGGGGTGACCACTGGTTGGCAAGGATAAATTGGGCCAAAAGATGTGTTTTCATTCTATGATTCTAACAGTGAAGCTGGGGAATAATAAGCTCTTGCTTATCAAATTTTAGTCCAAGTAAATTAACTTTAAAACACTGTTGTTTCAGCTTTAAAAAGTAGCAAATTAAGTGATAACCTCCAGGCAATTTTCAAACATAGAAGAGGTTTCATTGTATAATAATTCATAGTATAAAATACAAATAATGTATAAAGCCACTTGCCATATAAACCCCAAAGCAAACAGTATAGAAGGAAGATTAGATGTACATTTTAATTTTAAAAACTAAATTCATCAATACGCTAAGCTGAGATATTACCATGCATTTAAAATTCCCCAAAATAGCACATAATTATATTTCCCAGTTTTGTGATATTTAGTAGGATGAAATGACCAGAAGGTTAATTATTTTCTTTTTCTTTCAGTAGTTATATTAAAAAGTGGAAATTTCAAGATGATATGTTTAGGCCAAGTACATTTAAGAAAAGGTACATTATTAACTGTAGCAGTTCTGCAATATGTTTGTATCACACTTTAGGAATAAAATATTCATGGGGGAGATACCAAACATCTGGCAAAATATCCAGGCATTATGTGCAAGTCCGGAGATCTTCTTACTGCTGATTTGAAACTACTTACTTAATTAGGAATCTAAATTCTGTCGACCCTAGGTAAGAAATGCAGTCTAAAATGCTGCTGACCAGAGCAGATTGTTCTCAATCCTCACACATGATTAGCATCCATGGACCTTGTGTAAGCTATTGAGCACTGATGTCGACATCAAACTCAGACCATGGGCAGACCTGCTCCAGTGACCCACAGTTGATTCTGACCTCAGGCAATGCCAGTGTGGAGTTCACATGTTCCCCTTGTAACTGAGAGGGATGCCATTAAGTGCTCCAGTCTCATCACACGTCCCAAAGATATATGTTGTATAATCTGGACCGAGCTGATGGCAATATTGGGAGAATAAAACTGGATTTATGTTAAAGGATGATTGATGGTCAACTCTGACTACATGAGTCAATGAGCCTGTACGGAGTCTTTCCAACTCAATGGGGACAGTTTTTATTTGCAGACACTGCCTGCCAGAGTGTTCGGGTGCTCTGCACACCTGCTTTAGCTAACCTGCACTAATTAACGTCGATTGACACAAATTGACCTCTTAAGCTGGAATGAAACATCCAACAACCGCTGGTGTATGTAACTGTGCAGGTTGGGAAATAATGTTTGGAATACTGCTGAATCAGCTACAAGGTCAGGTAATTCTTCCAGTATCACTAGCAGGAAAAGAGGGGAGATACAGTGTTTTATTAGAGTGGATTTTGGAAGGGTGGAATGACAATGATTTTAGTTTTATGTTTGGAAGATGATATTAGGAAAGTGGAGGTCAATAAAAAGTTGTAATAGTATTTTTTGATATTGAAAAGGCATATGAAAAGTTATGGAAGGAAGGACTTTTGATTAAATTATGGAACTCATGAGTGAGGGGAAGACTGTATAATTTTTTCTGAGTTTTTTATTTGGATGGTCTCGGCAGGTAAGGGTGGGCAAGGTATATTTAGGTTTCTATGAGATAGAGAATGGGACCCCACAAGGCAGTGTTTGCTGACCTTTTATTTTTTGACATTAAGATTAATGATTTTTTTCTCTCTAAGATGGGTACTGGGGTGGGTAAATCAATTTACTTAGATGATGGAGCTTTGTAGATTAGAAGTAGAAATTTCAATCTTACTGTACATATGATGCAATTAGTGATTTAATAAGGTCAAACACTGGGCAAATAGATGGAGATTCAAGATTTCAGTAGCTAAAACACAAATTATGTGTTTTACAAAGAGGATTAATAGACTCACACTTGATTTGAAATTATATGGTCAAACTCTTGAAGATGTGTCAGTGGTAAGATTTCCAGGCATGTTGATGGATAACAAGCTGACATGGAAACACCTTATCAGTAAAATAATTGATAAATGTAAAGGGTTATTAAATATTCTAGGGTGCCTATGTGGGTATCCGTGGGGTGCTTCACAAAAATCTTTGTTGACCATTGATATTTGTTTAATTAAATCTGTTCTTGACTGCGGCTGTGTGGCCTGTGGATCAGCTTCATCTTCAACTTTAAAATGCTTACATGTGATACAAGCATTGGTTTTAAAATCGTGTTCTGGTGTAATAAGGTCATCCCCTGTTTCGTCTTTACTAGTTGAAATGACACAATTAATTTTACAAATGTGGAGGTTGAAGTTGATGTTAATGTACTGGAATAATCTGAGGGGGTAAAGAAAGAATCATCCTGTTAAAGGAGTGTTGGAGGATTCTTGGGAACTTCACAAGAAGGGTGACTTTAGATTTGGGTGTTTGGGTTCTTATTCAATATGACCCACTGTTGTTTTCATAGTAATGCCACCTTAGTGTTTTCCTACGACTTTCGTTGATTTTAGGTTATGTGATTTAATAAAGTCTAAGGATTCTGTTATGTTGGAGAGTCTGTTGGTCCATCAATATAGTAATTTTCATTAATATGATATGTTAACCATTTTTACAGATGGATCAAAAGATAATTTAACTGGGAATGTTCGTGTGGATGTTTTTTGTGCCTGAATTACAGGTAACAATTTAAAAAAAACATCATACTAACCATTTATCAGTATATATAGCAGAATTGGTTACCATTGTATTAGGCTTAGAGTGGGCAGAGGAAACAAGGTTGTAATTTGTTCGGATTCCTTTTTGATTTTGATGAGTCTCAAACCAGGTCATTCTAGCAGTAGGTCAGATATACTGCAGGAAGATCATTAATTTTTTTTCATATTCAAAGGATTACTTTTCATACCGACTGCTTATGGGTCTCTGCACATAGCGTTGAGAGGAATGGGCAAGTTGACTGTTCAACTAAAAAGAGCTGCTAAAAGTTCAACTGTGGATATAGATCTTCCAAATCAGAAGCTAATGTGTTGGTGGGATTAAAAATGAGGACGTTATGGTGAGACCTGTGAGATAATGGACATAAGGGGAGACGCCTTTACAGAATACATCAAACTGTTGGGTTTGTGGGAGAAGAGGGTAAAAGAAAAAGGGAAGGAATTATATTGACTCTGCTTAGAATTGGGTGTACTATGCATAATTATTCCTTGTATCTTGGTGGAAAACTTCACTCTTGGGTGTGTAGAGTTTGTCATCATTATGAAACAGTTGAACACATTCTATTGCAGTGTGAAGCGTATAAGGTTGAAAGAAATCAAACAGGCTTCATTACAAATTTTGGGGGCTGATAGTTCTCATTTCAAAACTTCATTAAGTTATGGCTGTGACTTAATTTAGTACATGATATTGCCTTTCACTACTTACAATCTACGGGGCTTTATTTCCCAATTCTCTACACCACACTCCGTTCCAGTTGGTGGCAGTAATGCACCTTTAAGTTGGACTGCCAACTGCCATTAAAAGTCAAGAGAAGAAGTACCACCTGCATATGTTTTTTTTGCTCCAAGTTTCTGACATCCACAGTCACATATGTATGTCTTCAGATAAGGATTACATTTAAGTTACAACCAAGCCTTGCCTTTCCCTTGCTGGATGCTCATTCTTTTCTGAAGGTATTACTAAATTCTAATCAGATGTACTGCCAATTTTTTCCTCTTTGCAGGTTCTCCCATCAGCTTCAAGTGCAGTAACACAAAAGCTGCGGAAAGTCATTTCTTGAGAACTGATTTCAAACTATTTCACTCCGCTAAAACTGTTTGACCTAATCAATATTTTGCTTTTTTTTCAATTTTTTCAGCTCCAACATCTGCTGTATTTCCCTTTTGCTTGCTGTAAAAACATTGAAGAAGCTGAAAACAACCAGATTGAAGCAATCCACTTGAATGGTCCTCCATGCTCTAACTAGTGCACAGGGACTGCAGTGTGTACCTTCTACAAAATGCACAGGCTACCTGACAACATGTCACAAAACTACAATCTGTATCACCAAGAAACACAAAAGGAGCAAGTGCAGTACATGAGAGCATGATTCATCTCCATATTCCCCTCCAGGTCACACATCAATCCCCTACCCTACTGAATTTTGGGAGAAAAAGGACTGCATCGAAACTTCAAAGTTCAAAATAAATTTATTATAAAAGTATATTTGTCACCATATACAACCCCGAGATTCATTTTCTTGGGGGCATACTCAGAAAATCTAAGAAACAAAATAGAATCAATGAAAGGCTGCACCCAACAGAACAGACAAACAATCAACGTGCAAAAGATGATAAACTGTGCCAATACAAAAGAAAAAAGAAGAATAAGCAATATGTTTCAAGAACATGAGATGAAAGTTCTTTGAAAGTGAGTCCATCATTTGTTGGAATAATTCAGTGATGGGTTGAGTGAAGTTATCCCCTCTGGTTCAAGAGCTTGATGGTTGCGGGGTAATAACTGCTCCTGAACTTGGTGGTGTGGGTTCTGTGTCTTTTTTCTGGTGGCAGCAGTGAGAAGAGAGAATGGCCAGGGTGGCGTGGATCCTTGATAATGTATGCCTCTTTCCTGCAACAGTGCTCAGTGCACATGTGCTCATTGATGGGAAGGGTTTTCCCTATGATGAGCTGGACAGCATTCACTACTTTTTGTAGGATTTTCTGTTCAAGGGCATTGGTTTTTCCATTCCAGGCCATAATGGGATCAGTCAATATACTCTCCAGCACCCTCATCTATAGAAGTTTGTCAGAGTTTTAGATGTCATTTTGAATCTTCACAAACTTCTAAGTAAAGTTGTTGCTGTGGTTTCTTCATAATTGCATTTGAGTCATTCTATAATTGGGGGTACATTTCATGTCCATTGATGATAACAATATTTTTTCTAACTATTTTCTTCAAAAATATCATATTTTACCGATTAAGGGAAAGCGTATTATAAAATCAGACAAGCATTTTGTGCACACTAAGTTTCATTTAGCTTGAAATTGTCATGATGTTCCTAAATTGACAGTTTTTGCAATATCCATTTTTTAATTGGCCTCAAAATAATGATTAAGAACCATTCAAGTTAGCATTATCTATCTGTTATTTATTTTAAAATTCTGAATATTTTAGAAAAATACAATTTTTAAAATTGAGTTTCACATTTAAATGAAATAAATATCTCAGTTTATTAAAATCAAATATCACTGTGATGATTGTACATTCTAGTATCAATTGTTTGGCGACTATAAAGTATGGCTGTAAAAGTTCTGTCAACTATGTTACTAACAGAACACCCCCCCGTAACTAAAAAATGGTTTGTCCCAAAACCATGTGACCAGCATCCTGTGATCAGCATCACAGGATGTCATGCGAGCAGGGTAGATCTCCTGAAATGTCAGCTTTCTCCACCTCTGATCCCCTGGCTCATGTGCTTGAAGTTTTCTCCACCTGAAGCCAATAATCAGCTCCTTGGTCTTGCTGACATCGAGTGAGAAATTGTTGCGCCACCACGCAGCCTGATTTTCAATCTCCTTCCTATATGCTGATTCATCACCATGTATTATTCAGCTAACAACAGTAAGCGAAGTTAAATATGGCGTTAGCCACAGAGTCATAAATGTGAAGCGAGTAGAGTAGGGGGCTAGGCATACACAGCCTTGTGGTGCACCTGTGCTGATGGACATTGTGGACAAGATGTGGCCAATCTGAACTGACTGGGGCCTGCAAGTGAAGAGATAGAGGACCTAGTTGCACAAGGAGGTGTTAAGGCTTATTGATCAGTTATGAATGAATAATATTATTGAATGCGTCAGTTCAAGGAGATGGCTCATGGCTGCCACTACTGCTCCCACAAATATATTTGTCTTTATTTCCTTTGTCAAATGAGCTTTCATTTAACCCAGTGAGGTTTCATACAACTGGAAAGTGCAATTAAATATGGGAAATAAATTTTGGCCTTTCCAGTGATGCCCAAGCCCCAAAATCAATAAATATAAAAGGTATTTCAAACATTATCAACACAGAGAGTTCATCTGCCATGGGAATCAAACACCAAATTTGAGAAATTTGTCCATTTACTGCACAGTTTGCTTTTGCTACACATACAAATTGCTGAAGGAACTCAGCAAGTCAGGCAGCATCTATGTAGGGAAATAAACACCTGACATTTCAGGCTAATGCCCTTCATCAGGACTGAAAAGGAAGGGGAAAGATGAGAGTATATCAAGGTGGGTGGGTAGGGGGAGGACGGAGGTAGAAACTGGCAAGTGATAGGAGAGACAATACGAAGCAGAAGGTGGCAAATAAAGAAGCTGGGAAATGATAGGTGAAAAAGCTGAAGGCCAGAAGTACAAGGAAGCTGACAGGAGAGGATAGAGGAACATGGAAGAGAGGGAAGTAAGAGAATCTCAAGAGGGAAGTGATGTATAGGTGAGGAAAAGAGAAGGATTGAGAGGGGTACCAGACTGGGGAATAGAAAAAGAAAGGAGAGGAGGGGAGAAATTACCGAAGGTTAGCAAAATCAATGTACCTGCATGAGGTTGGAGGTAGAACATGAGGTGTTGCTTCCCCAACATGAGTGTGGCTTCATTGTGGCAATAGGCCATGTACCGACATCTCAGAATGGGAACGGGAAGTCCAATTGAATGAATGGCCACTAGGAATTTCCACCTTTAGAAGCAGATAAAGCATAGCAGCTTGACAAAATGATCCCCAATATCTGTTTGATCTTGCTGATACAGAGAGGGCTATATTGAGAGCGATGGATACAGTTAACAGACTCTCAAATGAAGTGTTTCCACACCTGGAAGGACTGTTTGAGCCCTGAATGGTGGTAAGGGAAGAGCTGAAGGGGTAGGTGTAGTACTTGCACTTATCCCTGCAAGAGTGAGCAGTAGGGAAATCGGTGAGGAAGACAAGCAGACAAAGAAGTCCATAGACAGCAATCCCTATGGAGAGTGGGGGGTGGGGAAAGATGTGCCTAGTGGTAGGATCGCATCATAAATATCAAAAATTACAGAGAATGATGTGTTGGATATGGAGGCTCGTGGGATGGTCGGTAAGGACAAGAGGAACTCTACCACTGTTATGGTGGCAGGAGACTGGGGTGAGGGCAGATTTGTGGGAAATGGAGGAGTTGCAGGTGAAGGCATCATCGGTGGTGCTGGAAGGTAAACACCATTCTTTGAGAAAGGAGGACATCTTGGACGTTCCCGAGTGGAAAGCCTCAATCGGAAAACAGATGCAGCGGAGTCAAAGGAACTGAGAAAAGCAAATAGCATTTTCACAAGTGATGTGGTAGGAAGAGGTATAATCAGGATAACTATGAGAGTCAGGTTTATATATTTTGAAAAATCAATAGATGGTCTGTGTTCAGAGATAGAGGCAGAGAGATCAAGAAAGGTGAGAAAGGTCTCAGGGATAGACCAAGTAAATTTGAGGGCAGTGGCAAATTTGACCATGCAATTGAGGGCAGGATGGAAATATGAGTGCATGTACGTACATGAACATACTGCTCTTCTGAGAGCTCCATGGTTGTCCACCTATAATCTTCCAATGCCCCAGTACGAAAGATCAATTAAGAAAATTATTTTAAGATACTCTGTGGCAACTTGTAAAACTTCTTTAACAGGATCATCTTAACTTGCATTCTCTACCATGTGAAAGAACTAGGCGGCAGGCATTTAGCAACATCACAACCATCTTCTAATTCCTTTCCAAGCATCATATTTCCATAATTTGGAAACATACCCTCATTCCTTCATTGTTGTCTGAACTAAATTCTGGAAGGTCTTATCTATTGCTTTAGTGGATCAAAAAAGCTTCTTAGGGATGGGCTTTAAAAGATAGCCTTGCTAGTTACACTCACATACCATATGTGAGCAAAAGAAATATTCCTCTCCATAATTATTGGCTTTCTTGTAACAACACCGGGATTTATAATCTTGAGTCTTGCAACTTCTTGAAAATAATTTTGTTACAAAGAAAACAGGCACGCTGAAGATTTAGCTCAAAATGGATCTTGCATAACATTTGCACATTGTAATTTTTTAAAAAGCTGCCCAGTTGCTGAATCTGGCACCACTGCTATCTGTAAGGAAAAGAATCATTATGCAAACATCAGAAGGTCTATGGCTAGACTGAGATGATCTGCTACCTGGACTAGTGTATGATCATCAGAAATAAAAGAGTGTAAGGCAACTCTATGTTTGTGAAATAATCAGACCTTGTTTCTATGCATGCATATTCCTTTCTCCTGTAAATGCTGCCTCACTGTTAGTGAACAACACTGGCAATGTCAAAACTTCTCTTGAAACCATGGCAAATCAGAAGAATTTACTCTCAGAAATACGCTATATTTGTATTAAAATATATATTGAAGAAGTAATGTAATAATGCATCTGTGAAGTGGATCAACTTTGATTTCCATCCATAACAAGTTGCTTTAGGTCAGAGATCTAGGTCAAAATTATTTGCAGGTAAGGAAATAAAAAGCAGAGCCAAAGCATGTGCCAATGAAGAAGATTATCAAAAATGGCAAGGGGATTTTGAGCAGCTGAGTAAGTGGCTGAGGAATGGCAAAAGGAGTTTGAATTGGAAAGGTGTGAGATGCTGCATTTTGAAAAGTCAAATCCAAGTGGATTTTCATAGTGAATGGCAGGGACCTAGGATGTGTTGTGGAACTGAGGGCCTTTAGAGTACAAGGATATGGTTCATTGAAAGTGGAATCACAGAGACTGTGTGGTGAAGACGACTTGAGATGCTGGCTTTCAAAATGCAGGCCATTGAATATAGAAGTTAGAGGTCATGGTGTGGTTGAGCAGAACACTGGTGATGTGGCACTTGGAATATGAGGGCATAGGTTTGAGGTGAGAGGATAAAGATTTAAGCGCAGGTTGAACAGCAAATTTTTAGATTATGAGAACACTCAGTCCTCATTTATTGTCATTTAGAAATGCATGCATGCATTAAGAAATGATACAATGTTCCTCCAGAGTGATATCACAGAAAAACAGGACAAACCAAAGACTAACACTGACAGAACCACATAATTATATCATATAGTTACAGCAGTGCAAAGCAATATCATAATTTGATAAAGAGCAGACCATGGGCATGATAAAAAAAAGTCTCAAAGTCCTGATTGACTCCCGAGTCCCCGATAGCAGGTGGCAAAGGGAGAAACTCCCTGCCATAAACCTCCAAACACCGATAACTGCCAATGCATTGGAAGCACCCGACCACAGCCGACACCGAGTCCGTCCTTCCAAAAACTTCAAGCCTCCGGATACAGCATCCTGGGTGCCATCGACCTTGCCCCGACTGCGGAAACAAGCAAAGCCGAGGATTCGGGGCTGTCTCCTCCTGGGATTCCGGACCACACAGTAGCAGTGGCAGCAAAGCGGGCATTTCAGAAGTTTCTCCAGATGTTCCTCTGTACTCTCACGTCTGTCTCCATCAAATCAGAATTGTGCACGGTCCCCTACTTGACAAATAACAGATATTCATCACCACCGGAGTGGCCACGCCATTTTTGTACACAAGGGGTGGCATCAGCTGCTTGAGGAAGTGGTTACGCAGGTACAATAACAGCCTTTAAACGACTGTTGGGTAGGTATATGGATTGAAATGGTGTAGAAGATTATGAGCCAAATACTGGCAAATGGGATTAGGTTAGATAGCTCAAAATGATCAGTTGGGTCAGTGGGTCTGTTTCCATACTGGACAACTGCTTGGCTCAATAACTGTTTCACTGCCTCTTCACAAAGACCTGATTTCAGTAATTTAACCTTTTTCTATGGAATGAGTGCAATGTTTAGGAAGAGAGAAATTTAACTACAAAATACAAAGTTTATTTCTCATAACAAACGATTAAATTTTGTGTCATTGATGTTTCTCATATGACAGATACTATAAATCAAAAATGATAGAAATCAGGAAAAGCCACCCTCTAAGTATCATGGATTTGACCTCAGATTGGATCATTTCATTGGATTGGATTAACTACAATATAGGATTTCCATTCAAGTGTCCCATTTTGCTCTATCTCAGTGAGCTATAATGGAAATATGTTGATATATTTCACATCAGCATAAGTCTGCTTAGCTGATTAGGTACTTTATCCTCCATATATTTGATTGGCAGGTTGATTTACATTGACAGATAACCAGTCAGGTTTCAATCAGTTGAGATTAATACACAAATACATGCCTATTGGCTGTGAATTTGATTTAAAACCTGTTCTGCTTGTAATTTATCATGTGTGGAACTGTACTCACTGGAATTCAGAAGAATGAGAAGAGATTTCAGAGAAACATAAAATTATGAAAGGGATAGATAAAATAGAGGTAGAAAAGTTGTTTCCACTGGTAGATGAGACTAGAACTAGGGCCATAGCCTCAAGATTCGGGGGAGTAGATTGAGGACGGAGATGAGGAAGCAATGCTATTTCCCAGAGAGTGGTGTATCTGTGGAATTCTCTGCACAAATGAAGCACTGGAGGCTACCTCAGTAAATACATTTAAGGCAAGGTTGGATAGATTTTTGCATAGTAGGGGAATTGAGGGTTATGGGGAAAAGGCAGGTAGGCAGAGATGAGTCCATGGCCAGATCAGCCATGAGCTTATTAAATGGCGGAGCAGGCTTGACGGGCCAGATGGCCTACTCCTGCTCTTACTTCTTGTGTTCTTATGCTTGAGGATGACTCTTAAAACAAGAGCGTGTATTTCTTCAGCCCATCTTAAAATCTGTTCAAATACTCTGTGAATCTAAGAGGTAACGGAAGTTTTCATCTAGAAATATCAAAATGCGAATGCATTGGTTTTGTGTGGTTAGGAGCAGGTTGTGGCCATTCATTTTCATGCTGGTTGGAATCCCAGGCCTGATCATCATTCTACCACAAAGAATCATTACTGCTAAACCTGCAAATGTTGAAATTCTTGCAAACACAAGCTCCAGTGATTCGGATATTGTGCAATAAAGTACGATCTCCAGCAGAATCCTAACATACTCTTTTGCACACCACCAGTGTAATACATGGTTATTTCAATTACTGTTGCCTTCCTGTCAGCTTAAACTGATCTAGTCATTCTCCTCATTAACACCCACTTTCTGTAAACTCTTGAGACTGTTGTGCATGAAAAGCCCAGCTGATCAGAAGGCACAGGATAGATATGTTCCACAGAAGAAGTAGTTCTCAAATGGCAGGGCTAGGCAACTGTGGCTGACAAGGGAAACTGAGGGCTGCATAAAAGCCAAGGAAAGGGCATATAAGGTAGCAAAAGTGAGTGGGAACTTGGATGATTGGGAAACACTTAAAATCCAAAAAAAAGGCAACTAAAAAATCTATAAGAATCTCGCTTGACAGCTTAATTTTTCAGGAAAGTAACAAGCAGGGAGGACAAAGGACAGGCAGTGAATGTCATTTACTTGGTTTTTCAGAAGGCATTTGATAAGGTGCCATACATGAGGCTGCTTAACCAGATAAAATCCTGTGGCATTACAGGAAAGATATTGGCATGGATAGAGAAATGGCTGACAGGCGGGGGGCAGCAAGTGGGAATAAAGGGGGCCTTTTCTGGTTGGTTGCCAGTGACTAGTGGTGTTGTTCAGGGGTCAGTATTGGGACTGGTACTTTTCACATTGTTTAACAGTGATTTAGACAGTGGAATTAATGGCTTTTTTGTAAAGTTTGCAGATGATACGAAGATAGTTGAAAGGGTAGGCAGTGCAGAGGAAGCAATGCAATGCAGCTGGACTTAGACAAATTGGAACAATGGGCAAAAAAGTGGCAGATGGAATACAGTGCTGCAAAATATATAATAGTGCATTTTGGTAAAAGGAACAATAATGCAGACTATTATCTAAATGGGGAGAAAATTCAAACATCAGAGGTGCAGAGGGACTTAGGAGTCCTTGTGGAAAAAAAACTCCCAGAAGGTTAATTTACAGGTTGAGTCTGTGGTAAAGAAGGCAAAAGCAATGTTGGCATTTATTTCTCGGGGAATAGGATATAAGAGCAAGGAGATGATGCTGAGGCTTTATAAGACACTGCTCAGGCCGCACTTTGAGTATTGTCTCAGAAAGGACGTGTTGTCATTGGAGTAAGTCCAGAGGAGGCTCACGAGGATGAATCTGGGAATGAAGGGGTTAACATTGAGCATTTGGCAGCTTCAGACCTGTACACACTGTAATTTAGAAGAATAGAGGGGAAGCTCATTGAAACCTGCCGAATGTTGAAAGGACTGGATAAATTGGGAGAGGATAAGGGAGGGTGTATCCAGAACTAGAGTGCACAGCTTCAAAATTGAGGGGTGATCTTTTAGAACAGGGGTAAGGAGGAATTATTTTAGCCAGAGAGTAATGAATCTGCAGAATGCTCTGCCACAGACTGCGGTGGAGTCCAAGTCTGTGGGTGTAATTAAAGCGGAAGTTGATAGTTTCCTGATTGGTCAGGGTATCAAAGGGTATGGTGAGAAGGCAGGTGTATGGGGTTGATTGGGATCTGGGATCAACTATGATGGAATGATGGAGCAGACACAATGGGCTGAACGGCCTAATTCTGCTCCTATGTCTTATGGTCTCATCAGCAGTTTCTGAGATACTCCAAGTATTCTGTCTGGCATCAACAACCATTCCACAAAGTCACTTAGATCGCATTTCTTCCCCATTCTGCTGTATGGTCAAGAAATGAACCTCTTGACCATGTCTGCATACTTTTATGCACTGAGTTGTGCCACATGATTGTCTGATCAGATATTTGTATTAATGAGCAGGTGTGCCTAATAAGTGGCCACTGAGTGTAAATGTGATGGCAATAAACTAGTTTTGCCAATTATGTCTGAAATAATTAATTTTCAGTAGCTATTTTAGGATATTGCTCACCCTGCATGAAATTCAAATACATTAAGTTTTTAGGTGATACTAACAGCAGGATAACTTGGAAGCAGATATCAGCATTGTTGTCAATTGTTCTTGTATATCTGCAACACCATGATATTTCCAATTTCCATGAGTCTTTATGAATAGTTCTGATTAAAATATGAATATATCTTTCACTATATAAAAATACAGACAGTTAAATTTACTATGATTCTGAAACTGGTAGATAGTGTCTTTGGTGCAAAACTGCAGAGTAACTTTTCAACAGATTAAGGTTAAATTTCACTATCAGACCCTTATAAAATGCTGCAATATTGCTTAACTGAATCATGGAGAAAAGTTAAATGAAACATAATAGTGAAATATGAATGTGATTGATCAGAAACTTTCATTGATTACATATCTACTTAATTTATAAAATCTTGGCAAATTAACTGTCATTGAAGCCAAGCACATTTTGATTAAGACCTACATATTCACCCAATTGAAGCTCAGTTGCTTTTGCTTTATTATCTTCAAATTGCTAAATATAATTTAATTGAAACATGCATCAAAACTGTAGTATTTTGACTGAAGAAAATTGTTAGACCATAAGACATAGGAACAGAATTAGGCCATTCAGTCAATCAAGTCTGCTCTGCCATTCCATCATAGCTGATTTATTATCCCTCTCAACCCTATTCTCTTGCCTTCTCCCCATAACCTTTGATGCTCTGAATAACCAAGAACCTGTTAACCTCCACTTTAAACATATTCAATTACTTGGCCTCTATGTCCATACTTGGCAATAAATTCCAGATTTGCCACCCTCTGATGAAAGAAATTCCTATCTCTTTCCTAAATGGACCACCACCCACCCTCCCACTCCCAATTCTGAGGTTGTGCCCTTTAGCTCTAGACTTCTAGAAGGAAACGTTCTCTCTATATCTACTCTATCTAGGCCTTTCCATACTTTATAGGTTTCAATGAGTTTCCCCCTCCATTCTTCTAAACTCCAGTGAGTACATGCCCCATACATTAACCCTTTCTTTTCTGGAATAATTTTCATGAACTTCCTCTGGACCCTCTCCAATGCTAGCTCATTTTTGTACGTAAGGAGCTCAAATCTGCTCACAATACTCCAAGTGCGGTCTGATCAATGCCTTATAAAGCCTCAGCATCACACCTATGCTCTTGTACTCTATTCCTCTTGAAATGAATGCTAACATTGCATTTGCCTTCTTTACCACTGACTCAACCTGCAAGTTAACATTTAGAGAACCAGTACAACAGATCACAAATCCATTTGCGCCTTTGATTTTTGAATTTTCTCCCCATTAAGAAAATAGTCTATGCCTTTATTCTTCCTACCAGTGTGCATGACCATATATTTCCCTATACTATACTCTATCTGCCACTTTCTTGTCCATTCTCCTATTACCTCCAAGTCCTTCTGCAGACACCCTGCTTCCTCAAAACTACCTGCCTCTCCACATATCTTTGTATTGTCTACAAATCTGGCCACAAAACCATCAATTCCATCATTCAAATCATTGACGTATAATGTGAAAAGAAGCACTCTCAATACTGACAACACACATCAAAGTTGCTGGTGAACGCAGCAGGCCAGGCAGCATCTCTAGGAAGAGGTACAGTCGACGTTTCAGGCCGAGACCCTTCGTCAGGACTCCCAGTACTGACATCAACAGCCAACCAGAAAAGCCCTCCTTTATTCAGACACTTTGCCTCCTGTCAGTCAGCCAATCTTCTATCCATGCGAGAAACTTAGACAACATGGGCTCTTATCTTGTTAAGCAGTATCATGTATGGCATCTCATCAGACACATTCTACAGCTCCAAGTAAATAATATTCTGCCTGTTATATCCTCAAAGAGTTTCAATAATTTTGTTAGGCAAGATTTCTCCTTGAGGAAACCATGATGACTTTGGCCTACCTTATCATGCACCTTCAAGTATCCCGAAACCTCAGCCTGTATAATGGTCTCCAATATATTCCCAACCACTGAAGTCAGGCTAACTGGTCTTTTATTTCCTTTCCTCCGTCTCCCTCCTTTTTTAAATAGTGAAGTGACATTTTCAATTTTCCAGTCCTCTGGAACCAGTCCAGAATCTAGAGATTCTTGAAAGATCACTACTAATGGTTCCACAATCCCTTCAGCTGCCTCATTCAGAACTTCAGGGTGTAATCCATCTGGTCCAGGTGACTTATCTATCTTCCAATCTCTCAGCTTCCCAAGCAATACACTCACTTCTGCCCTGCACTCTTGAATTTCTGGTATACTGCTAATGTCTTCCACCATGAAGAATGACACCAAATACTTATTAAGTTTGTGTGCCAGTTGTTTGTCCCCCCATAACCACCTCTTCAGTATAATTATTGCAATGATCTGATATCTACTCTTGCCTCTCTTCTAGTTTTTATATATCTGAAAAAATCTTTTGGTATCCTCTTTGGTAGTACTGGCTAGTCTACATTTATATTTCACCTTTACTCTTTATAGCTTTTTAAGTTGCTTTCTGTTAACATCTAAAAGCTTCCCATTTCTCTAATTTCTCACTTTTTTTTTGCTATATTTGACCTTTTGTTTCGCTTTCCTGCTGTCTTTGACTTGCCCTGTCCGCTATCATTGCCTCGTCCTCCCTTCAGAATACTACTTCTTCTTTGGGATGTATCTCTCCTGCACCTTTCAAATTGCCCCCAGAAACTCCAGCTGTTCCTACGCTGCTGTGATCATTGCTAGTGTCTTGTTTCAACCAACTTTGGCCAGCAACACTCTCATGCATCTGTAATTCCCCTTACTTCACTGTAATACCGAAACATCTGATTTTCTCTTCTTCCTTTCAAACTGCAGGGTGAATTCAGTCATATTATGATCACTCCACCAGCTGCAAAGGGAATCTATCACCCAATACATCTTTACCATCTGCCACTCTCCACCTTCCACAGGAATCACTCCCCCCAGGATTCCCTTGCCATTCATCTCTCCCCACTAATCTCTCTTCCAGCACGAATACCTGCAAGTAGTCAAAAAACGTTACAACTGCCCATTCACCTCCTCCTTCATATCCATTCAGGGCCCCAAAAAGTCCTTCCAGATGAGGTAACACATCACCTGTGAATTGGCTGGGACTATCTCTTGTACCTGGTGCTCCTACATATAGTGAGACCCATCATAAACTGGGGGCCATTTCGTTAGCACCTCCATTCCATCTGCCAAAAGTGGAGCTTCCTGGAGGCCCAAGGTTTTAATTCCAATTCCCATTCCTATTCTGACATGTCAGTTTATGGCCTCCTCTTGCATCATGATTAAGGCTGATTTATACTTGTGCTAACTTACGCCGTAGCCTACGCAAGTGGGCTACGCCATCGTGAGCATTTATACTTGTGCATTGGAGTGTCTGCGTCGCTCTGCAATTCACCGCCAAAATGCCAGTTGGTGGTGGAGTTTCTATGCCACTGTGTTGAGCTTCTTTGTATTGAAACTCAACACAAAGAAACTCAAACTTCAAACGATGGCCACTGAAACCGAAGAAGGGTGAAGTTTCTGTATGTACAGTGTAGTATCACTTAACAGAATAGAGGATTTTGAGCCAAAATCGATTTGTCGAAAAAAAAATCGGCATGTCACGCATGCGCACACATCTGCCTGCGCAAGGCTTCATGGTCATGGTAGCCTTTCTTAGGGTAAACAAGTTTAAAGTGAGCGTCTTTCTTCGTAAAAGCGAAAATCCTCTTTTGGTTAACAAAAACAGGTACTAATGTAGGTCTTTCGTAAAAGCAAAGTATGTCCTCCATCATTTTGGAGGTCTGTAAAGCTTTATGGAAAGCATTGCAGCCAGAGTTCCTTCCCTGCCCTTCAGTCGCCCAATAGGAAGCTATTGCAGCGTAGGAGGAAATGCAATGCTACCAAGAGGATCAATCAGAATTCTTTCAGTCTGTGTTGCCGTGACGCGTAGTTACATTTTGGGATAGGTGCACATTAGGCTACGGCGTAGGGTTTGCTTAGAGTACAGCGTAGGGTTCGTGGCTATGCTGTATCTACAGCGTACATTTGACACACAAATATAAATCAGCCTTTAGGGTGAAGGTGCAACATCTTGTATTCCACCTGGGTAGCCTCCATCCATTTGGCATGGATATCGATTTCTCCTTCTGGTAGATTATTTTTTCCTCCCCCTCTTCCCCCCCCCCACCACTTCTGTTCCTCACTCTGGCCTCTTACCCTCTTCTCACCTGCCTTATCTCTAGTGGGCTCAACCATAAGCCGCTCTAAAAAGTCATCTTGTAGACATTCCATAAATTTCCTCTTTGGGAAAATCAGATTGGATCCCAAATCTACCTGCATATTGAAATCCACCCTGTCTACCATTGCACTGTCCTTATCACATACCTTTCTATGTACCACAGAATTTTATATCCCACATGCTGGCTACTGTTCAGGGGCCAGTGTAAAACTCACATCAAGGTCTTTTTAACTTTGCAGTTTCTTAACTCTACCCACAAGGCTTCTTTACGTTACTTTACTTCTACATCTTCCAGTCCTATGTCATCTCTTTGTAAGGATTTGATTTCATTTTTTTTCCAGCATAGTCACACCTCTGCCTACCTGCCTGCCCTTGCAATACAAGGTGTATCCTTGGATGTTAGGCTCCCAACTATGATCTTCTTTCAGTCACAATTCAGTCACAACATCATACCTTCTAACTATGCTACAAGATCATCTTCCTTGTTCTATATACTGTGTGCGTTCAAATGTAACACCTTCAGTCCTTTATTCATCACCCTTTTCAATTTTGCCTCCATGTTAAACTTCAGCTTATCCCACAAACTGCAATTTTGCCCCATGATCTTTATACTTTATTGTCGCCAAATAATTGATACTAGAACGTACAATCATCACAGCGATATTTGATTCTGCGCTTCCCACTCCCTGGATTACAAATATTAAATTTTAGAAATATAAAAAATAGTAAAAATTAGTAAATATTAAAAATTTAAATTATAAATCCTAAGTAGAAAATAGAAAAATGGAAAGTAAGGTAGTGCAAAAAAACCGAGAGGCAGGTCCGGATATTTGGAGGGTATGGGCCAGATCCGGGTCAGGATCCGTTCAGCAGTCTTATCACATTTCGAAAGAAGCTGTTCCCAAATCTGGCCATACCAGTCTTCAAGCTCCTGAGCCTTCTCCCGGAGGGAAGAGGGACGAAAAGTGTGTTGGCTGGGTGGGTCGTGTCCTTGATTATCCTGGCAGCACTGCTCCCACAGCGTGCGGTGTAAAGTGAGTCCAAGGACGAAAGATTGGTTTGTGTGATGTGCTGCGCCGTGTTCACGATCTTCTGCAGCTTTTTTCGGTCTTGGACAGGACAACTTCCATACCAGGTTGTGATGCACCCTAGAAGAATGCTTTCTGCGGTGCATCTATAAAAATTAGTGAGGGTTTTAGGGGACAGGCCAAATTTCTTTAGTTTTCTCAGGAAGTAAAGGTGCTGGTGGACCTTCTTGGCAGTGAACTCTGCTTGGTTGGACCAAATCAGGTCATTTGTGATATTGACCCCAAGGAACTTAAGGCTTTTGATCTGTTCCACTTGCGCACCACCAATGTAAATTGGGTCGTGCGGTCCGCTACTCCTTCTGAAGTCAACAACCAATTCCTTTGTCTTGCTGATGTTGAGGGATAGGTTATTGTCTTCGCACCATGCCACCAGGTTCTTAATTTCCTCTCTGTACTCAAACTCATCATTACTCGAGATACGGCCTACAATTGTTGTGTCATCAGCAAACTTATATATTGAGTTTGGTGGAAACTTGGCTACACAATCATAGGTGTACAGTGAGTACAGCAGGGGGCTGAGTACACAGCCTTGTGGGGCACCGGTGCTCAGAGTGATTGTAGAGAAGAGCATGTCCCCTATTTTTTACAGCCTGGGTCCTGTCTGTGAGGAAGTTGAAGATCCAGCTGCAGATCTGAGTGCTAAGGCCCAGGTTCTGGAGCTTAGGAATCATCTTATTTGGAATGATGATATTAAAGGCAGAACTGTAGTCAATGAAAAGGAGCCTTACGTATGCATCTTTATTCTCCAGGTGATCTAAGGAAGAATGTAGGGCCAGAGAGATGGCATCTGCTATTGACCTGTTGCTCCGGTAGGCGAATTCCAAAGCGTCGAGGTCGACCGGTAGGCTGTGGTTGATGTGTGCCAATCTCTTGAAGCACTTCATAGCAATTGATGTCAGAGCCACAGGTCGATAGTCATTCAGGCATGCCACCTTTCTCTTCTTCGGCACTGGGATTATTGTTGCCTTCTTAAAACATGAGGGGATCTTAGACTGAAACAAGGAGCAGTTGAAGATGTCAGCAAACACTCCAGCTAGCTTGCTTGCACAGGCCCGGAAAATCCGTCCTGGGATGCGATCTGGGCCCGTCCCCTTCCTTGGATTTATCTTCAGGAAGGCCCTTCTAACGTCCTCCTCGGTGACGATGAATCTCGATGCCACCAGGTCCGGTTCATCCGGAGGGAGCGGGACGATCCTCTTCTGTTCGAATCTTGCATAGAATACATTAAGTTCGTCAGGAAGAGAAGCGCCACAGTTATTGATATAACTGCCTGTCCTTTCTCACATTCTCATTACACGTGGTATTGACTTGCATACCAACTACCTCATCCTCGGTCCTATCACTCCAGTTTCTATTCCCTTGTCAACTTAGTTAAAACCCTCCCAAACTGCTGGAGCAAAGCTGCCCTCAAGGATATTAGTCCCTCTCGGGTTCAGGTGCAACCCTCCAAATAACCGGACCTGCATCTCAGTTTTTTTGCACTACCTTACTTTCCATTTTTCTATTTATGATGTATAATTTAAATTTTTAATATTTACTATCAATTTGTAATCCAGGGAGTGGGAAGTGCAGAATCAAATATCGCTGTGATGTTTGTACATTCTAGTATCAATTGTTTGGCGACAATAAAGTATAAAGTAATAAAGTATAAAAGTATAAAGTATAACCCATCCTTTTTGTACAGGTCATAATTTCTTTAGAAAAAATCCCAATGATCCAGAAGCTCGAAACGCTGCCCCCTCAGCCACTCATTCATCTGTACTACCATCCTTTTCACTGCCCTGACTAGCACACAGTACTGGAAGTACTCCAAAGATTACCGCTTTGGAGGTCTTGCTTTTCAGCCTCTTCCCTAACTTCCCATACTCAATGTGCAGGTCCTCTTCCCCCTTTCTTTCTATGTCATTGGTGTCAATGTGCCCCACAATCTCTGGCTGTTCACCCTCCCACTTGAGAACCTCTTGCACTGCTCTAAGATGTCCTGGACTCTAGCATTTGGGAGGCAACATGCCATGCTGGCTTCCCTTCCATGTCCACAGAATCTGCTGTCTGTCCCCCTAACTATCATGCCTCCTATCGCTATTGCTCTGGCTGGCCTTGCCCTTCCCTGCTGAGTTGCAGAACCAGCCACGGTGCCAGTATCCTGGCTGCTGTTGCTCTGCCCTGGGTAGGTTAATCGCCCTTTCCCCACCATTATCCAAAGTGGTATACTTCTTACTGAGGGGAATGGCCATAGGCTTGACTACTTATTCCCCTTACTTCTGGTAGTTATCCCATCCACTATCTGAAGCCTGCAGTCTATGACTACCTCAGTAAAAGTCTCATCCAGGAAGTTTTCAGCCTCCCAGATGGTCCTGAGAGCGACCAGCTCCAGTTCCATATTTGAATAAAAACACAACAAGCAGGTTACAATCAGCTGCACAGGAATCAGGTTTATTCCCAGCACCTTCCCTCAAAGTGGCTTATTAAGATTTCAGTATTTACAGAACAGAAAATCAGTTTCAATTTTCAAATGCAATGAAGGTAGAGTAAATAAAAGGTAAAAGAAGGAATTGTCTGCTGTGTGACTGTTGATTCTAAACTATCGATCAATGGATCACAACATATTTAGTCCAAAAGCAGTTAAAGATGCCAACACTGGCTCAGTTTGAGCTTAAACTCCTTTTCAGGGTTTGAACACCATTACAATAATGAAGATGCTGATGGTGAGACATTATCAATGTTGTCAAGGAATGAATGATATCTAATCAGCAAATCATATCAATACTACATGTTCCTTTCTATGTCAGAATATATCGAGACTTGAAACCCTATTATAGATTCTTTTCTTTGTTGTTGGATCTGAATACTGAAATTCACTGAAATGGACTGCAGCAGTTCAAGAAGGGAATTCATTACCACCTTCTCAAGGACATTTGAAGATAAGAATAATCAGAATCAGGCTTATTATCAGGGGCATGTGTCCTGAAATTTGTTAACTTAGCAGCAGCAGTAGAATGCAATACATGATAATATAGAAAGAAAAAAAGTAAATCAATTACAAGAAGTCTGTTTATTAAATAGATTAAAGTAGTGCAAAAAAGTGGTGATGCTGGACTTACCAGTAATGCGGACATCCTATAAAATTATAAACTGAAGGGCCCTTTTCTGTGCTTTGCTTTTTAAAAATAAATACAATCTTTACTTTGGAAAGAGTTAACAGCAAATTGCCAGGTTTATAAAAGAACACTGCACTGTGTTCCCACTGAGAGGCAACCTTTACAGATAAGGTGCAAGTTGTTCAAAGCTTCTCTGGAAATTGCATTGTGATGACTTTTTCCTCTCTGCTGCCAGGTCCCCACTAAGTCAAAGAGCCTCAGAATCATATTTATATCAGCTGTGTCCTATCGATTCTTCTCGTATGCCATCTCCAACAAGATTCCACCACCGAACACATCTTTCGCTCCCCCCCCCATTTCTCCTCCCCCCCATCAACTTTCCACAGGGATCACTCCCTCTGTGATTCCCTTGTCATTCAACCCTCCCTACTGATCTCCCTCTTGGTACTGATCCTTGCAAGCAGAATAAGTACCACACCTGCCCCTACACCTCTTCCATCCCTATTATTCAGGGCCCCTAACAGTCCTTCCAGGTGAGATGAGGAGACACTTCACCTGTAAGTCTGTTGGAGCCATCTATTGTACTTGGTGCTCCTGGCATGGCCCCCTGTATATCGGTGAGACCTGGTGTAAATTGAGAGACTGATTCTCCGAGCACTTACGCTCCATCAGCCAGAAAAAGTGGAATCTCCTGATAGCAGCCACTTCAATTTGATACAGTGGTTTCACCTGACAGTTGAAAACTTCCATGCATTGCATTCTGATACTTATTGGGGGCCAATTAGCAAACAGCTCATACTTTCCTTTCACTTTTTCATACATTTTCTGTGAAGGCATTTTTTAGTGTTCTGGCCATTAATTGCGCACTTCAAAATATGGTTTAAGACTATGTTATCATGTTTCTCCAAGAAAATGTTCAACTTTGACTCAGCAACAGATTGCTCCCATACCTTATCATAGACAAGATAAAGCAGTAAAATAAGATCCCACTCAGCCTTCTAGTGGCAGAGCATCTAATCAGCTGAAAGAAGACTAGCAACATAGCGTTTGAGAACTTATGTCTCACAGTTCTGGCATTTCCATTTAAGCCAACCTACAACAACCAAGTGCAGAAAGGTACATTCAAGGTATTCAGTTGGGAGGGTTGGGGGAATATGTATGAGGAGTATGCCATGTATTTTTTCAATTCACTTCCAATATTGAATGGAATCATGGCTGACCAATGACCAAACATTCCTCTTCTCTTGCAACCTGCTGACAGAACATTAACTGTCTTGATTTCATTACTTGCTTGAGCTATTCCAACCTCACCCCCTCCGAACACAATCCTTTCCGCTCACTCTGCACTAATCCAAACCTCACCATCGGTCTTCAGCTGGACTGACCCATTCCTTACAGTAGCACGTGAACAGCTTCTCTTACCTACCCCTGAAATGAACCACGCTAAGGATCATCAGGTCACTGTTACTCACACCATCACTGACCTCATCGCTTCTGGAGATCTCCCCTCTGCAGCCTCCCCGCCGCCCCCCATTCCTGTTTCTACATCTGTATTGTAAAGGAATAACCTTTGTGTTTGTTGAATATCTCACCACCACTGTGGCCCTGAATCTAACAGAACTTTGAGTACTACTGTGGGAACAACCATGGAAACAATAAGGTGAGTTGAGCAGAGTGTTGAGACTCTTGGAGAGTGATGACAAGTGATGATTGGTTTGAGCTGGTGGTACTGTATCGGTCCACTTACTGCAATGTTTCACTTCAGTAAAAGGGGTATGAAAGTAGAGTGGTCGGAGGCTGAGGAATAGTTTTCAGGGCCTTACGGATGGGCTGATCGTGAACAGCATCGCTCATTGAGTGAGAGGTGTGCTACACTTAGATGGGCCCGTGCTCTCCTCGATAATAATTTTAATGCTTCTCTGTTCTGTCCTAATAAACATAGTTCTAAGTGGGTAATTGGAGGTTGTGTCTTTCTGTCTTATTGAGTCAGAACAAGAACCTATTGTTTTAACTAAACAACTTCCTACCCAAGATTCACAAACTACCCCAGAAACCCCATTGTTTCTACCTGCTCCTGCCCTAATGAATTTGAACCTTCATCATGATTCAGCCATGCTGCCATTGATAGAGCTTTCACCTGCATTTCTTCTATTTCCTATCTATCCACTCTTGCCACACCCTTCCCCAGGCAAAACAGGGATGGTGATCCCTGATCCTCACCTAGCACCACATCAGCCCACACATCCAACATATCATTCTCCAAATTCCACCATCAGGCACAGCTTCCCCTCCCCTTCCCTCTCTCTATGACTCCCTAGTCCACTCATCCCTCTCTAAGCACTGTTCAAGCACTCCTGCAACTGATTAAAGTACTCCAGCTGCCCCTACACCTCCTCCCTCACCATTATTTGGTACCTTAAACAGTCCATCCAGCTGAGGTAGTCCTTTACATCTACCAGTGTCATTTATTGCATCTAGTGTTCCCTGTGCAGCCTTCTCTACATCAGTGAGACCTGGCACAGATTGGGAGGTACTTTCACTCTCCATCTGCTACACCAGCCAGGATCTCCAGGGGGCCATCCATTTTAATTCCACTTCCCATTCTCACACCAACATGCTAATCAACAGCCTCCTCCACTGCCCATCGAGGGTAGATGCAGGTTAGAAGAACAGTGCCTCATGTTCTGCCTAGGAAGTTTGAAGTCTGACCTTCACTCCTTTCCCTTTTTTTCCCGATCCCACTGCTCTCCCATCATCCTGTTTCCTCTTCCCCCATCCTGTCCATCTGCCTCTCACCCACATATTTCTCAAACTGATTCTCCTACTCACCTCTTCCCTTTATTCCATGGTCCACTATCTTCTCCTATCAACTTCCATCTTCTTTAGACCTTTGTCACTTCCACCTATCACCTCCTAGGTCTGCCCTTATTTTCATTCTCTTTCCTCTTTCACCTACCTACCAACCCACTCATCTGCAACTGCCTTTCACCTGCCAAGTCTTGCTCACCCTTTCCCCTCACTATCTCTCCACTTATACCCTCCTGATGAAGGGTATAGACACAGAATGCCAACTGTTCATTTCCCTCTATATTTGCTTCCTGACCCTCTGAGTTTCTCCAGCTCCTTTGTCTGTTGATCTATTACCAAACTCCCCATATCCCTTAAACACTGCAGTTAACAAAAAAAATCTATCATTCCTGAGATTTAAAACCAACAATTCAGGGAGCACAATTCCACCTTTGTGGACATGAATTCTTCTCCACCATCTTCTGATCATTGAATTGGCTTTGAATTTCACTCCTGAAAGGCTTGGTTCTACAGACAATATTCCCTAAGATTGTCTGTCGCAACTTGTATAAATCAACTCTCTTCAAATTTCTATCCTATTAATCACCCATCAATACTTGATAAGCTGTAAGCAAAACATCTCTCAACTTGGCCTTTGCAAACTTCCTTTTTGCTTAACCCTTGGAGTTAAGATGAACTTCCAGGAAAATCTCACTGGCCTCTTTTCCAAGTTTAAACAATCTTCAGAATTATGTCCACAATGCACAACAGGTCTATGTCATCTGTAGACTTGAAAGTGCAGTTTTCCAAACTAGAACCTAGGTTATTAATTTAGCAGTGAATAATAGCTCCAATGGACAGCTTGCAGGACACCATGAGTTTCAAAGGCCAGTTTGAATGTTTTCCCATCATCTCAATCACCCAGCCAATTTCCAGCCCAAAAAATAGTTCATGAGGAACTTCTTCAAATATTTTCTGGTTGTCCACTTAGGCAGCATGTACAGACATTAACCAGTCTGCTACTTTAATCGTCTCTTCAAAATTCAGACAGGTTGAATCATTTACAGATCCACGTCGGGTATAGTCAATTACCGTGTCCTTAATTGTACACTAGGTAGGTTTTCTAAGAATAGATGTGAGTCAAATTAGTCAATCATTCACTAGTTTCATTCTCCCACTTTTTTTTATACAGACCATAAAATTTGATTCCCAAAGGCAAGCAGGTAGGTCAAAGTTCTTTGGTATTGGTCACATTATATAGGATGTGAAAGATCCTGTTAGCAGTTTCAAATCCAACCCTCCTGCCTCAGTCATCGGCCTTGGTGTTTAACTTAAGGAAGACTATAACCTTGTGCTACAAATGCCACTAACAGTACCAACTGTTTTGAACCTGCAACAAATATTAAAAGCAGCTGAATAGTTAATAATCATTCCAAGTGATGACCCTCAGTAGAAATTTGAAGCAGCTCCTGCAGCAGGATTACGTATCTGATTTCTTATTCTACATTTTAGTCTCCTCTGTGTCTTCATGAAACACTTCTCATGCTATGCATCTCACATAATTATTTTTCCTACCACTACATTAAAATCTGCAGAAAACCAGCAGTAGATGCCAGGTCGTTCTTTGCACATCAATACAGGAACCAGCAGGATCGTGACAAAGAGCTGTAAACTGCAATTATATTAAGAACTGGGTGGCTGAATATCTTAGAGATAACCAACATGAAAAGGGTTGGATTTGTTTGATTTGTTTTCAAATGGCAATTAAATTTATGGACAAAGAATATATGGATCTTGCAAAAGGCATTTGATAAAGTCCCTTTATAAATAAATTAACTTAATAATAGAAACTGTTGAATGAGTACAAAGGAAATAAGGAGTTGTTTTTCAGGCTGGAAATTAATTATGACAAGAAACAAAGTAAAATAATGGGCATTTGAGGCTTGTGGTACTTCAGAAGGATCTACTGCACATTAGGGTTGCTATTATTTATTGTATGTATGAACAATTAAAATGATGCATTAGAAAACAATACTTACATATTTGCATGTGGAGTGCTGATAGATGGCACTGTAGCCAGTATTAATGGAAGTATTAAACTATAAACGGATAAACTGAAAGAAGGCAGGAAGACCATGACCAGTGGCGTTCAATAAGGATCGGTGCTGGGATCTCTGTTCTTTGTCCTATATGTATCAGTGATTTGGATGAAAAGACAGATGAGTGAATTAGCAAATTTGTAGATGATACCAAGGTTGGTATAGCTGTAGACAGTGTAAAGGACTATCTGAGAATACAGTGGGATGAAGATCAGTTTATGCGGAAAGTGGTGGTTACCTGGAATGTACCTACTACTACTAGGTGTAGTAGTGGAATTAAGCAGCTTGGTGGAGTTTAAGAGGCTTTAGATGGGGACATGTGCCCACAAACTGGAGGAATGGCTTGACAAAATACAATTAGAAATGTGAAGAGAAAAAGAGCTGCCATATGAAACAACACCACAGCACATGAATATGAAGAGAATATTCATATTAGAAATAGAACTACTACTAGAACTAGGGGACATTGCCTCAAGATTCAGGGGAGAAGATTTAGGACGGAGATGAGGAGAAACTGTTTTTCCCAGAGAGTGGTGAATCTGTGGAATTCTCTGCCCAGGGAAGCAGTTGAGGCTTCTTCACTAAATATACTTAAGATACAGTTAGGTAGATTTTTACATAGTAGGGGAATTAAGGGTTATGGGGAAAAGGCAGGAAGATGGAGCTGAGTTTACGGACAGATCAGCCATGATCTTATTGAATGGTGGGGCAGGCTCGATGGGCTGGATGGCTTACTCCTGCTCCTATTTCTAATGTTCTTATGTTCTTCTTATGAATGGATGATAGACAGGAAGAAGGTATTGGCATTAAAAAAAAACTTGCCCCGCACGTCAACTTTAAACTTTGCTCCTCCAACCTTCAAAGCTTTCTGCATGATAAGGGAGGAGAAGGACTCAACCGAGTTGAACTAATCCACGGGGTATGGTCAATAGAACCCTCTGTGGTTGTACTATTGGATCTGGCCTTATTCCTTCTTCTGCCGACACCATTTTCTACAAAATAAAGAGCAAATTGTGCTTGTGAGTTTCTCTATAGCTGGGTAGTGTGCAGCAGAAAATGTTGAAGCTTTCAAATGTGCACGTGAGATTTCGAATATTAGTATGTATTTGAGCATGATGTAGGATACGTAAGTATTCATTATTCCTCTTTGAGAGAGACGAGTGTCAGATGAACGATGTGGGGTGTATAATGTGGAAAGGATTTTAAGGAAAGTGATACATTTGTTGGTTAATTGCATTTGGTGTTGAATGCCCAATCAAATGGAGTAATGGAAACCCAAGACATTACATCTTGGGCTCCATTACTCTGTGCCAATTAAAGTGCTGAGCAAATTTAAAATCGTTGAGGACAAGAGCAGAAATCGAACAGTGATATCTGCCTGCTTTTGACCAGTCTCCCTCTCTTCTTCCTGCTACTGGCAGAAGGTGCAGGAGTCTTGGGTCCCACGCTACAAGGTTCAGAAGCAGCCATCATATTATTGGAAGCGCTTCGCTTGCCTCAGCACTGAGCGCGCCCCATGTTCGTGGACTCTGCAGTTCATGTTCCATGTGTCCTTTTCACTATTTGCACAATTTGATTGAGGAGTTACAGAACTGAACTGATTCTGCTGCTGTCGCCTGCAGCCATCCAATCCTGGACCGGCTTCACTAACCTCAGCGGCTCCGTGGCTGTGGGCTCACTGTTGGGGTCTCTGCAGTTTGATGTATAAAGTTCAGGGTGTTACTTGTTCGCCTTTTGTTGTCAGTGTGATTTGTTTTTTCACACATTGGATGTTCAATGGTCTTTGCTAACGTGGCAATGTTTCCTCTAAGGTGTGCGTGGTGTGTGCACACATTTCTACCTCATGGGCATGTTAAATAAATTTCATGACTGTACACAATGCCATTTCCTTTTCCGGTTTCTGATGTAGATGGTGTTGACAACATGGAGTTTGCAATGATCTGTCTGCAGATTTTAGAACTAGTTTATTTATACTGCTTTTATTGAAGAAATTATGCATTTACTATGTCAAATTTCAATGAAGCAAAGAATGTGAAGAGCAAAAGAATAGCTAGTTCATTTAAAGTGGAATACCTTAATGAAACAGTAGAAATCGTGCAGCTATGAGAAATATTCATGTACAATACAGAAACTGGTGTTATCAGTGTGTATTGTTGCGATGCAAAAGTTGCTGAAGAATTTGCAAGTGGGAAGAAGTGGAGTGACTTTTTAAAGCACCATTTAGCAAGCAAATCACATATGAATGGTATGCAAAAGCTCCGGCAATAAAATCCCGCTGCAGGCCTACTACAAATGTTATGTGAGAGTGCAGATGAATGGGAATGAAAATGATCAAAGGCAGTGGAGATCAAAGTTCTTATTGACAGTGTTTTCCTTGCTGTTAAAATGAGTACATACTGTATAAAATTCAATGCGCACGTTGTCACTGGGAAAAAATTGCAGAGCTCAAGACTTTTGTGCATACTAGTCATTACAAATAAGAGGGCACATTTCTGTGTGGGATTTTTCTTTAAATGGGTTCTATTGTGTTTCTTTGTTTTGCGGCTGCCTGCAAGAAGATGAAACTCAAGATTGTGTACTGTATACATACTTCGAAACTATTGAAGTATGCAAGGTCATTGACCTACTGAACTTTGACATGCATGATTATACTTGATGTTTAATTCCTTGCACTGACCTTGTTTGCTGTGTTTTCTCACTCCTTTGCTTGACAACTTCCTGATATGGAGACGTCAGCCTTCTTTGCTTCTGCCTTAAGAAATCCATCAGGTAATCATGGCTGCCCACAAACTCCCACTACTCTCACTGTCTCAAAGCATCTTCCTTTTTTAGACATAGCCAAAATCATTGATGGTAAGGTTTTATTGTTGCTGGATGTTCACAAGTTCTGCCTTGTGGCTGTGGAATATGTTAATGAAAAACTCAGGATAATGAGGTTGGAGCACTGTTTTTCTGTGACCTGTGTGAGGTCACAGACCCGATGCCAATTTTTATGCTTTCCAACTTATCCTGAGGAAGCTTATCTTGAGGAAAAACTTTCACTTTCACTGAAAATGTGTTTGTGTTTTCTGCTCTGTTCTTGACTTGCAACATTATAATATTGGCTTCGGCACATAGACAGAATAAACAGAAAGCTTGACTTGTGCAATCTATTTGCTTGTTACCTTAATGTTGTTGAGAACAGTCTGAAAATTGGCTGTTAATGATCCCAAATAAAGTGAATTCAGTCAGATTCCTGTAAGATGCCTGTAAGGCACAAATGAATCTGCAACCTGGAAACCTTGTATTGATTGTAGCAAATATGACAATTTGCTACTGGCAAACCACAAGGATAAAATGTTTATGGGTTTTCGATGTCACACAGCCTTGCACCAGAGGGCATCTTATAGGCTTAACTACAGTGACACTGGAGCACCAAAGGGAAGCGCTGGATCTTTTAATCAAAGTGTACTTTGTTTAGTGCTTTTGCGGGATAATGGATGAAAGAAGATTCTGGTTCTTGGAAACAGTATACTGACAAAAGAGGATGAAGAATCACAATTATCTGTGAGCTCCTGTTGTTTGTAAATGACTTTATTTCACTAGAAATCGGTTCTGATGAGAGCAATAAGTCTACATCAATAATGTATCATATTTGGTGCTTCTTATTCATTTTGCCATTCTGATATTTATTGCACACATTTCAAGCTGCTGCAGTGGTTGGATTAACCTGTTTGTAACCTTTTCACTGACAGTGCCCAATAATTCACTCTGAGGAAATTCATTTTGGCTTAGACTAAATAGCATTTAAAGCTAAACTGAAATCATCAGAACAATGTCCCTCAGGACTGACAGAACTTTCTAAAACTGATACATGGTTTCAATCAGAGCTTCTGGCATTATGTTAAGTTTCCTTCAAAAAGACACTGAAGAATTCAGTAAGCCATAGCAGATATTTACTATTTTATTCTTTATTATTTAATTGCATTTGGTTGCAAAGATTAACGGCGATTAAATATAATTCTTCAGCTTGTAAAGTCTTAGAAAAAATACATTACAGGTCACCCCTGTTTTCCGAAAGTTCGCTTTACAACACCTCGCTGTTACTAAAGACCTACATTAGTTACCCGTTTTCGCTAACAGGAGGTGTTAGCAAAAAAAGGCAGCAGGTGCCCAAACAGCCAAGCTCTTCCCCCGGGACTGCATTCTAGCCGGCATTGCTTAAACACGTGCTTTATCTCCATTTATTTTGCGTATCCGTTAGCAAGATGAGTTCTAAGGTATCGGAAAAGCCTAAAAGAACTCGTAAGGGTGTTACACTTAGCATAAAACTAGACATAATTAAGCGTTTCGATCGTGGTGAACGAAGTAAGGACATTGTCCGCGCGTTGAACTTGCCTGCGTCCACCATAAACACTATTTATACGCAGAGAGAAAGAATTTTGAAAGCTGATGATGTTACTGTTGGTTCTGCTCGTAGCAAAATGGTCTCTCTTAGTCGACATCCAATAATGGATAAAATGGAAAGTCTATTGCTTGAGTGGATTGATGGGTGTACAAAGCATGGTGTTCTGTTAAGTTTTCTTATACTTAAGGAGAAACCAGTCAGTCTTTTTAATAAGCTGAAACAGAAAGCACTGGACGATGGTGACGAAGGTGTTGCGAAAGTAGAATTTAAAGATAGTCTTGGGTGGTTTGATCGGTTTCTGAGACGAGGGCAGCTTAATAGTTTAAGCAGTGGTTCCCAGCCTCCGGGCTGCAGTACAGTGGTAGTCCGAACGCACCCAGCACATCCTTAAGAAAAAAGCTGAAATAAACAAGCTAATTAATTAGGTGCCGCCCAGCACGTAAATGTCGGCCCAGATCAGAGGTGATTGCCAATTGCGTCAGGTGGTTATTCATATAAGCAAGTGTTTAACTGTGACGAAACTGCAATTTATTGGAGTCTTCCCGATTCTGATAAACGAAATTACACTGTACATACATTATTTCTACTTTATATAGGCTGTGTATTTTTATGTGTTATTTGGTATGATTTAGCAGCTTCATAGCTTAAAGGTTACTGGAGACAGTGTTTCTGCCGAGAGCACTTCCGCGAGACAGTGCTGTAGAAAAGTATTTCTACTTTATATAGGCTGTGTATTTATCATATCATTCTTGCTTTTACTATATGTTACTGTTATTTTAGGTTTGATGTTATTTGGCATGATTTTGTAGGTTATTTTTTGGGTCTGGGAACGCTCAAAAATTTTACCCATATTAATAAATGGTAATTGCTTATTCACTTTACGACATTTTGGTTTACGAACTGTTTCATAGGAACGCTCTACCTTCGGATCGCAGGGGAAACCTCTATTTAAAGCTTTTTATGAAATACTATAGCTGAGTATCAATAAACTAATGTCAATAGCATTTAGGTGGTACCCACTTAAGACAGATAAGATGGACAGTTGTCGGTCTTTGGAATCCTCTTCCTCAAAGGGAAGTGGGAGCAGGGTCATGAGACATTTTAAAAAAAGACAAACTACTAGAAATGCAATAGCAGACATTCCACCCTGCAAAAACTCTTTTCAGGGAGGTAGCAACTCTACCCCCACCCCTCGCAACCCCATATCCACTGCCCCCGCCCCCCCCCCGTCGACCTTCAAGGGTATATGTATACAGGACGTTTGATTATGCAAGAACACAACAATTTATTTGATCACATATTGAAACTATTTACATATATATATATTTACATACACATATACATACACATACACAAACCCCCATTTCCAGAAAAGTTGGGATATTTTCCAAAATGCAATAATAACAAAAATCTGTGATATGTTAATTCACGTGAACCTTTATTTAACTGACAAAAGTACAAAGAAAAGATTTTCAATAGTTTTACTGACCAACTTAATTGTATTTTGTACAGATACACAGATTTAGAATTTGATGGCTGCAACACACTCAACAAAAGTTGGGACAGAGGCATGTTTACCATTGTGTTACATCACCTTTGCTTTTAATAACACTTTTTAATCGTTTTGGAACTGACGATACTAATTGTAGTAGATTTGCAACTGGAAATTTTGTCCATTCTTGCTTGATATAAGACTTCAGCTGCTCAACAGTCCGTGGTCTCCGTTGTCTGATTCTCCACTTCATGATGCGCCATACATTTTCAATAGGAGATAGATCTGGACTGGCAGCAGGCCAGTCAAGCACACGCACTCTGTGTCTACAAAGCCACACTGTTGTAGCCCGTGCAGAATGTGGCCTGGCATTGTCCTGCTGAAATAAGCATGGACGTCCCGGGAAGAGACGTTGCCTTGATGGCAATATATGTCTCTCTAAGATCCTAATATACGCCTCAGAGTCAATATTACCTTCACATACATACAACTCACCCATGCCGTGGGCACTGATGCACCCCCATACCATCACAGAAGATGGCTTTTGCACCTCTTGCTGATAACAATCTGGATGGTCGTTTTCATCTTTGGCACGGAGAACTCGACGCCGTTTTTTCTGAAAACTAGCTGAAATGTGGACTCAACTGACCACAGCACACGGTTCCACAGTCCTTCGCTCCATCTGAGATGAGCTTGGGCCCAGAGAACTCGCCAGCATTTCTGCATAGAGTTGATGAATGGCTTCCTCCTTGTGTAATACAGTTTCAAGTTGCATTTCTGGATGCAGCGACAGACTGTGTTGAGTAACAATGGTTTTCCGAAGTACTCCCAAGCCCACGTGGCTATAATTGTCACAGTAGCATGATGGTTTCTTAGGCAGTGCTGCCTGAGGGCTCGAAGATCACTCGCATTCAACAGTGGTTTCCGACATTGCCCTTTACGCACTGAGATGTCTCTGAATTCTCTGAATCTCTTCACAATATTATGTACTACAGATGTTGAAAGACCTAAATTCTCTGCAAGCTTGCGTTGAGAAATGTTCCTTTTGAACTGACTAACAATTCTCTCACGAATTTTGGCACAAAGGGGTGAGCCACGACTATCCTTGCTTGCAAAGACTGAGCCTTTGATGGACACTACTTTTATACCCAGTCATGATACCTCACCTGCTACCAATTAGCCTGCTTAATGTGGAGTCTTCCAAACTGGCGTTACTCGAATATCCTGTGCACTTTTCAATCTTATTTTAACTCTGTCCCAACTTTTGTTGAGTGTGTTGCAGCCATCAAATTCTAAATTTGTGTATATTTACAAAATACAATTAAGTTGGTCAGTAAAACTATTGAAAATCTTTTCTTTGTACTTTTGTCAGTTAAATAAAGGTTCACGTGAATTAACATATCACAGATTTTTGTTTTTATTGCATTTTGGAAAATATCCCAACTTTTCTGGAAATAGAGTTTGTATATATTATACTCCTTGTTGAGTATTTTGTTTGCCAGTCTCAATGCTAATAGCTAAATGCTAATACAAATAGCTTTTCTATTTCTTTTGCAAACTTTCCTTGTACTGTGATGTAGCTTGCTTGGCAGATTTGAGCATTTTACCGGAAGTCTCAATCTCATAGCAGTCTGTGTCAATGAATTTGTTAATTTTGCAAGACATCAGATTCACAAGGGTTTTGTGAGACAGCTGACTTCTGAATTCTGTCTTAATGTGACGCACCATGTCTTTTCTACATCACAATTAAAATTTGGCAGCTAGCCAGCTAGTTTAAATAACATTAGCTATGCTAATGAACAAATGACACCTGTTAAACTCACTTCAACATGTCTTTTACAGTCACTTAACCCACCATGGGAAATAGAAAAGTCACTATTGCAAACTGTGCAGCAAGCAACACTGTCATTATTTTTACCCCTATTAGGCAGGGGTACACTTTAGTGTAGTCTGGGGTGAAGTACGTTTTATATTTTCTTTTTTTGGAACACTGCCATGGCTCTGCAGGACACTAAAGTGAACTGATGGACAATGAAAGAGAGAGAGAGGTCGAATGTAAAGTCCGCCCACAGAGAAAACTGATTGGTCTACTTAGCACAGAGAGACTAATCAGCAGGATTCATATTCATATTTTCTCTCTCTCTCCTTCTTTCCTCCCTCTCTCTCCGCCCCCCCCCCCCCACTTGCTCAAAAAAATTGATTTCTGGGATATTGTATATAATTTGCGGGGCGTCAGAGAGTCACTATCAATACGCAGGAGACTCCCGGAACTTCCAGGAGAGGTGGGATATCTGCAATAGGCTGGGAGACGTAAAGACAAATACAGTTAACATTTTGGATCCAAGAACTTCGTTAGACAATCTGACGAAGTGCCTTGTACTAAAAGGGATTTATTCAAGCGGGAAGTCTGTAACTAGTGGAGTTCCACGGGGATCTGTGCTGGGACCTCTGTCTGTGATGAATGTAAATAACCCGGCTGAAAATGTAGTTCAGTGGGGTTGGTAAATTTGTGGATGATACCAAGATTGGTGGAGTTGTGGATAGTGAAAAGGACTGGCAAATAGTACTGCACGATATCGATCAGTTCCAGGTATAGGCTGAGAAATGGCAGATGGAGTTTAACTCAGAGAACTGAGGTGTTGCATGTGTTAGAATGGGTTTTTGGGTAGATGATTTGTTTACACCTAAATGACACTGGCCACCAGCCTTCTATTTGACAAAGTACTGTGGATTGAGTTCACAACAATGCATTTCCTAAAAGCTGTGAATATCGGGATACTAGCCAGACGCTGCGAAAGGAAAAGTGAAGTTTACAGGTAGTTTTGAAGACAGTATTATCTATACTTCATAGATATGAATTGTCTTCTATGTTAGCACGTAAAATGCCAAATAAATGTATTGTGGATTTAACTTGCATTCCTAAAGGCTGTAGATACCAACCCAGACATGTTGGCATCGGGAGGAAAGGATGAAGTCAGAAGGTGTGATGTTTTGTATGCAGCTTCAAAAGGAAGCATTGTCTATAACTTTGTAAATCATGATTGCCCTTTGTGCTTAGCATATAAATATCGAGCCCACATTGGGCTAGCAGACCTTTCTACCGAAAGCGTCTCCGTCCGTATGATGCCTGTTGTACCTTGTTGTGTCGAATAAAGAAGCTGCTTTGTATCTACCAGTAACTCTATCTCTCCAGTGATTTCATCCAAGCCACAACAGCATGTCAGTAGGGTAAATGCAAGCAGTACACTATTAAGGGCAAGATCCTCAACAGTGTTGCTAAGCAGAGAGATCTTGGGATCCAAGTTCATAGCTCCTTGAAAGAGACTACACATATCAATAAGGTGGTTAAGAAGGCTTATGGAATGCTTGCTTTTATTAGTCAAGGCACTGAGTTCAAAAGTCAGGAGAGGCCACATCTGGATTTTAACATACTGTTCTGGTTGCTCCACTAAAGGAAGTATTTTGAGGCTTTGGAGAGGGTGCAGAAAAGGTTTACCAGGATGTTGCTTGATTTAGATGGCATGTGCTATCATGACAGGATGAATAAACTTGGGTTGTTTTCTCTGGAGCGATGTAAAATGAGGGAAGATCTGATAGAGATTTACAAGATTATGAGAGACATAGATAGAGTGGACAGAGAGTATCTGTTTCCCAGGGTTGAGATATCTAATACCAGAGGGCATGCATTGAAGGAGAGAGAGAAGATGTTCAAGGGGGACATGAGAGATAAGTATTTTACCCAGAGTCGTGGATGCCCGGAATGCACTGCCTGGTATGGTGGTAGAGACAAATACAAACGTACATTGGAGGCTTTTAAGAGATGTTTGAATAGGCACATGGATGTAGGGAAGATGGAGGGAAATGGACATGGTGTAGGAAGGAGGGATTAGTGTTTGGGTGCTTTGTAATTTGCTTTTTAGCTGGTTTGTCACAAAATCTGGGCTAAATGGCCTGTTCCTGTGCTGTACTGTTCTGTGTTCTAAAATGTTAACTCTCTTAACTGTTCATCTCTCAATAGATGCTGCCTGACTTGTTGGGTTTTTAATCTCAGATTTCTACCATCTGCAGGTTTTAATTTGAGATTTTTAAAGCAAAGTTATATAGATGCTTACTGAGCAAAAGATAAAAAGCTATGAGAGGTAGAAGGACTGCAAGGTTGAGCTATTAGTTTGATCAGCTATGACCTTAAATGCCAAATAGCTTCAAGGGGTTGAATAGTTTGCTTGTGCTCCTATTTCCTAGGTATCTACGTAACTGGTCAGAACTTCTGTTCCTCTTGCAATACATGTGACCTGACTTGCTGAATACTGCCAGCATTTTCTGATTTTATTAATTATAATTTTGCAACTTTTCCCATCTGGATTTTCTAGACAAAAGACACTAGTTTCTCAGAAAGGCAAGCTATCATTAAAATAGCTAACCCATCACGGTGCTTACTTTAAGGATATAATACCTTTATCTATATTTCCATTGCAGACATCTGGCCCTTCTGACAGAATTTATTTCCATGCACAAACCACTTCCTAAATTTACCAAACAAACTCTCTACACCTTTCTCATGTTATCTTAGTTCATGTCAGTCTGCTTCATTCAATAATGCTTAAACAGATCAAGTGAACGTTATTGCATTGATGTTAATGACAGCACACTGTTTATAAAATGGCTGCCATGTTTCTTACAGTTCAACATTGATTACATTTCAAAAGTGCTTTATCAGCTGTAAACTGGCAGGAAATATTCTTTAAAGAACATTGTGCACAACATTGTGGGCTGAAGGGCCTGTAGTGTGCTGTAAACTTCTGTGTTCTATGTTAAGATTTTTTTAAGGTATTATATTAAATCAATTTCTTTTTTACCTCTCTTTTTTAACTTCAATTCTTCCAATAAAATAATAATTCCAGATTTGTATAACTCCTCTAGAGATTAGAAAATATTGAAAGATTTTCAATGCTGCAATGCAGAACACAGAACAACCTGTTTTCACAGCAGGCAAAATATCAGGAACAGTCACCTACTCTGGTTTAAGATAGTATATTGGAATTTCCTCAGAAATAGCAATGGGGAAAAAAAACAACGGAGCATGGTTTTAAGGTGAAGGCAAGAAAGTTTAATGTAAATTCCAGAGGCAAGTAATTTTACACTGACAGTGGCAGAAAAGTACTGGCAGGGGAAGTAATGGAAGGAGGTATGATAGTGATATTTGAGAGGCATTTAGACAGACACATAAACAGACAGGGAATGGACAGATATAGACAGGTTTGCAGTTTAAATTACAATCATGGTTGTCACAGACATCATGAAGCAAAGGGTCAGTTCCTGTGCTATATCATTCTATGTTCTATATTCAGCAATAATAGTTAGTTGAGGAATACCTTTTAACTTAGATATAGAGAAAACACCTCGACTTTTAATATAAGTATTATATTAGATCGCTTAGTTCTGTGAAATTCACAAAGCCGTCCATCGTATCCGAGGAGGATAGGATATTATGCGGGAGAATTTTTAAAGTGGAAAAGCTCTTGCACTGGGGCAGTTCAACTCCCTTGACCTCAGACGTCCAGGGCAAGGTACTAAAGACTGTGTAACACTCCATCAGTTTCAGATAAAGAGCCCAGCCTACAGCATGTTCAAGTTTCCAGTGAGAACTCGAATTCACAATCATCCATTTGCAGACGTCAAGCCTTTAATGGGCATTAAACTGGTACTTCCTTTAAGAAATGGCAAGTTGAGTGGCACTTTGAAGGAACCATATCCAGATAAGCCACCTACAATATCACCTCAACAGCTCTGTGAAATTGTCAAGATGCATGCTGATGAGGTGAGGGAATTCTACTGTCTTCCACACAGTATGAACATCCAACAGGTACTCTCATGGGTCATATTTACAGAATAAAGATGAAAAGAGTGCAACACCTGATAGAATAATGCAATCAACTTATATTATATAAGTAATATATACTGTGACAATTCACCATGTTCATGAATAATATCTTTAGATTTATTCTAAATCTAAAGATATTCGGGGTGGCACAGAATGCAGTGGGGAACATGATGCTTTGCTGTACGAGTGACCCAGGTTCAATTCCCACCATCGCAAGTAAAGAGTTTGTACATTCTCCCCATGAATGCATGTGTTTCATCTGGGTGCTCTGGTTTCCTCCCACATTCCAGAGGCATACGGGTTAATAGGTTAAATGGTCATTGCAAATTGTCTCGTGATTAGGCTGGGGTTAAGTTGGGGAATTGCACGGTGTCACGGCTAGATGGCCGATTCTAAGCTGCTTCTCAATAAAAGTTATAAATAAATAATTTTAATAAAGAGTACACAAACCAGAAGCTGAAACTTCTGTTTCCATAGGGACTGTTTGACTCGCTGAGCCTTTTCAGTTTTCCAGCACTTGCATTTTTTTCACATATTTATTTAGTTCTTCATAGAATGAGGTAATGGACTGATTATCACTACATTTACTTGGAAGGTATGACATAGAGCTTGTGCTATTTTAACCACAGTTTACCAATAAATAATCAAAACAAACTGTAGATTTATGGAGTCATACAAGTTGGAAACAGCCCCTTTAGCTCACAAATTCACCTGATCATTTAGCATTCATTTATATTAATCCCATTATATTATAATCCACACATTTTCAATTCATCACAGTCTCCGGCACTATGCTCAGCCACATATAGGGAAAATTTATACTGGCAAATTAACCTACCAATCACACCTCTTTGCCATGTAGAAGAAAGCCAGGACATCCAAATGGTCATAGATAAAATGTGCAAACTCCATACAGACAGCACCCAAGGATAGGAATGAACCCATGTCACTGAAGCTCTGAAGTATCCCTTGTGCTACCTGAACTACTGTGCCACCATTATGGATGCAGAACATTTAAGTACAAATTCGCATTTACTTAGTTAAAACAATAGTGAAAGAAACTGCCATTGAATTTTTCTTAATCCTCAGAGACCAAAAATATATTCCCTACAGAAAAAAAAATGCATGTATGGCTTTATATTCTCTTATGAATTATTTATACAAAGGTTGTCCAAAAAAAATCTCTCTTGTTCAATTTGCTCTATGTGAATAGCAGATGCAAAGCTCAAATTGCAGACAATCATAAGAATATACTTCAGAGTTCAACTAACAAAAATTGCAGTTGTATTTTAATATTTTTCTGTGCTTGCCTGAAGGCCTCACACTACAGAGATGGCAGGCTGAATAAAGACAAGATGAAAAGATACTCGATCAAGCAACTTTTGAATATATATCACAGTACTCATTTGTGTGCAATATCAGATGAATGCAGTGCTTAACATTTTTCACACAAATTGGGTGGAATAAAGTTGATCTTGTAATACTTCCGCACTGCAATCAAAATACCAATATATGCATATGCAAAAGGCTATGGATGCTAAAAGTCAGAAGTGATTAAAAACCTCAAATATTGATTCAATTTCATTCTCTAGAGATGCCTGACTTGGAACTTCCAACACTTTCTTTTTGTTTTCTTATCTATAAACCCAGTGTAGCTGAATTTTGACCCAGTTACCAAGTTTTATTTCAAGGTTTTGAATTTTGGTACTGTATAGTATTAACTACCCAGTTTGTGAAGGCACCCTGATGTGTTTATTGGTTAAAACTGACTAGTTGATTTTTGCTTAATGATCTTCTTCTGAATTTAATATATATCACTCACAGTTCTATCTCCTTTACCATAGCATTCGAGACGGATAGGAACAGACAAGTTAGGAAAGCGATTAATTGGAGTAAGGGGAAATATGAGGCTATCCGGCAAGAACTTGGAAACATATATTGGGAACAGATGTTCTCAGGGAAATGTACGGAAGAAATGTGGCAAATATTCAAGGGATATTTGCATGTTGTTCTGCATAGTTACGTTCCAATGACGCAGGAAAAGGATGGTAGGGTACAGGAACCATGATGTACAAAGGCTGTTGTACATCTAGTCAAGAAGAAAAGAAGAGTTTACGAAAGGTTCAAAAAATTAGGTAAAGATAGAGACCTAGAAGATTATAAGAATAGCAAGAAGGAGCATAAGAAAGAAATTCAGAGTGCCAGAAGGGGCCATGAGAAGGCATTGGCAGACAGGATTAAGGATAGCTCCAAGACATTCTACAAGTATGTGAAGAGCAAGGGGATAAATGTGAGAGAATAGGACCAATCAAGTGGGTGACAGTGGAAAAGTGTGTATGGAACTGGAGGAGATAGCAGAGGTGCTTAATGAGTACTTTGCTTCAATGTTCACTACGGAAAAGGATCTTGGTGATCGTTGGGATGACTTACAGCGGACTGAAAAGCTTGAGCATGTAGATATTAAGGAAGAGGATGTGCTGGAGCTTTTGGAAAGCATCAAGTTGCATAAGTTACCGGGACTGAATGAAATGTACCCTAGACTACTGTGGGAGGCGAGGGAGGAGATTGTTGAGCCTCTGGCGATGATCTTTGCATCAACAATGGCGACAGAAGAGGTTCTGGAGGATTGGAGGGTTGCAGATGTTGTTTGCTTATTCAAGAAAGGGAGTAGAGATAGCCCAGGAAACTATAGACCAGTGAGTCTTACTTCAGTGGTTGGTAAGTTGATGGAGAAGATCCTGAGAGGCAGGATTTATGAACATTTGGAGAGGCATAATATGATTAGGCATAGTCAGCATGGCTTTCTCAAAGGCAGGTCATGCCTCACGTGCCTGACTGAATTTTTGAAGAAGGTAGAGCAGTAGATGTAGTGTATTTGGATTTCAGCAAGGCATTTGACAAGGTACCCCATGCAAGGCTTATTGAGAAAGTAAGGAAGCATGGGATTCAAGTGGACCTTGCTTTGTGGATCCAGAACTGGGTTGCCCACAGAAGGCAAAGAGCGGTTGTAGACGGGTCATATTCTGCATGGAGGTTGGTCACCAGTGATGTGCCTCAGGGATCTGTTCTGGGACCCTTACTCTTCGTGATTTTTATAAATGACCTGTATGTGGAAGTGGAGGGATGGGTTAGTAAATTTGCTGATGACACAAAGGTTGGAAGTGTTGTGGATAGTGTGGAGAGCTGTCAGTGGTTACAGCGGGACATAGGATGCAGAACTGGGCTGAAAAGTGGCAGATGGAGTTCAACCCAGATAAGTGTGAGGTAATTCATTTTGGTAGGTCAAATATGATGGTAGAATATAGAATTAAGGGTAAGATTCTTGGCAATGTGGAGGAACAGAGGGATCTTGGGGTCCGAGTCCATAGGATACTTAAAGCTGCTGCGCAGGTTAACTCTGTGGTTGAGAAAGCATACGGTGCATTGACCTTCATCAATCATGGGATTGAGCTTAGGAGCTGAGAGATAATGTTGCAGCCATATAGGACCCTGGTCAGACGCCACTTGGAGTACTGTGCTCAGTTCTGATTGCCTCACTACAGGGAGGTGGAAACCATAGAAAGGGTGCAGAGGAGATTTACAAGGATGTTGCCTGGTTGCCTTATGAGAATAAGCTGAGTGAACTTGGCCTTTTTTCCTTGTAACGACAGAGGATGAGGGGTGACCTGATAGAGGTGTATAAGATGATGAGAGACACTGATTGTGTGGATAGTCAAAGGCTTTTTTTCCCAGTGCTATAATGGCTAGCATGAGAGGGCACAGTTTTAAGGTGCTTGGAAGTAGGTACAGAGGAGATGTCAGAGGTAAGTTTATTTACGCAGAAAGTGATGAGTGCGTGGAATGGGCAGAACAGCAAGCACCCAACTCCTTTACGCTTACCACTCTCAGTGCACTTCCGGTCAGCCGGAATGGTCTGGAAGCCATCCATGGAAAAGTTTTGGTCGGGTATGTCCTCGTGCTAAAGAGATTCTTAAGGATGTTGTCTGAGATGAATTATTTTAGGTTTGATAAGATATTTAGATAAAATGGGTTTGAGGTGTAGAGGCTGGGGGGTGGGGGGGGGGACCTGATTGTGGTATACCAAATTATGAGGGGCATAGATAGAACAGACCACTGGGAAAGATTTCTCCTGAGCAGAGTTGCCTACAACAAGAGAACGTAATTTTAAGGTAGCGACCATGAGATTTGCATGAGAATTTTTCACCTAGATGGAGGTTGAAACTTGGAACACACTGCCTAAAGGTGACAGGTGAAGTCTGATGAGGGGCATGGTAGGTGGGTGAGGGAGTGGGGAATGAAGTGAGAAGCTGGGAGGTGATAGGTGGAAAAGCTGAAGGGCTGAAAAAGGAGGAATCTGATAGGAGGGGAGAATGGACCATGGGAGAAAGGGAAGGAGGTGGGGTTTGAGGAGGTGGCGATAGGCAGGTGAGTAGAAGAGAAGGGATAAGAGGTGGGTCAGAATTGGGAATGGAAAAAGAGAGGAGGAGGAACAGAGAAATTACTAAAATTTAGAGAAATCATTGTTCATGCTGCCAGATTGGAGGATGCCTACATAGAATATGAGGTGTTTGTTGTTTCTCCAACCTGAGAATGGCCTCATCATGGCAATCGAGGAGGCCATGGACTGACATGTCAGAAAGGGAATGGGGAACAGAATTGAAAATAGTTGGCCACTGGGAAATTCTGCTTGTTGTGGATGGAAAGAAGTTGCTCAATGAATCGATTCCACTCCCCCCCCCCCCACCCCCGAATCTACTTCAGGTCTCTCCAATGCAGGGAAAGCCACACCGGGAGCACTGGATACAGTAGATGACCTTGACAGACTCATAGGTGAAGTGTTGCCTCACCTGAAAAGTGTTGAGGGAAAAGATGAATAGGCAATTTTAGCACTTAGAGATATAGAAACATAGAAAACCTACAGCACAATACAGGCCCTTCGGCCCACAAGGTTGTGCCAAACATGTCCCTACCTTAGAAATTACTAGGCTTACCCATAGCCCTATATTTTTCTACGCTCCATGTACCTATCTAAAAGTCTCTTAAAAGACCTTCTTCCACTTGCAGGAATAAGTACCAGGAGGGAGATCAGTGGGGAGGGATCACTGGGCAGGGGATTGTCCATTGTGTGATCCCTATGGAAAGCGGGTGGGGGGGGTGGCTCTAAAGATACGTTTGGTGGTAGGATTTCATTGAAATGACAGAAGCTGCAGAGAATAATGTGCTGGATGCAGAGGGTCATGGGATAGAAGGTAAAGGCAAATGTAACTCCATCCTGTTAACTCCATCCCTAGTGTTAGAGTGAGTTTTTTTTGGGCAGATGATTTGTTTACACCTAACTGACTTTGACCACCAGACTTCTATTTGACAAAGTACTGTGGATTGAGTCGAGCACAACAATGCGCTTCCTAAAAAGGTGTGAATACCAGATGCTTCTGGTTTGACCTGATGCTGTAGTTTCGAAGACAGTATTATCTAAACATTATAAATATTAATTGTCTTCTATGTTAGCATGTAAAATGCCAAATAAATGTATTGTGGATTTAATTGCATTCCAAAAGGCTGTGGATACCAACCCAGACATGTTGGCATCGGAAGGAAAGGATGAAGTTAGGTGTGTGATATTTTGTATGTAGCTTCAACAGGAAGCATTGTCTATAACTTTTTAAATAGTGATTGCCTTTGAGTTTAGCATATAAATATCGAGCCCACATTGGGCTAGCAGACCTTTCTACTGAAAGCGTCTCCGTCCGTAGATGCCTGCTGTACCTAGTTGTGTCGAGTAAAGAAGCTGCTTTGTATCTACCAGTGACTCTGTCTCTCCGGTGATTTCAACCACGCTACAACACCTAGTATAGATGGCCTGTTTCCATTCTACAGAGCTCTCTGACTTTGACTCTATGAGCACAGTGCAAGAATTTTTTTTTACTTGAAAATTCCTGTAACCAAGACACTCACTGTGATGATAAGTGATGCATTATGCTTGAGGATACATTTAAGCACCACCTGGTGATTGATATTTCTGGCTAACTTGCCAGATATGCTTGTTAGAACTGAATTAGTCATTTACCAGAGGTGTTGCATAGATTCAGGCAGTTTTCAAGGGATTCTAATAAATGGATTATCTGCTGAAAACTCCAGGAGACTGTAACATTGAGACTATTTTGCCAATCAATTCTAACTTCTCCTAGTTGATAGTCTGCTTCATATTGGAGCCAGAATTATATACTCGTGTTTGATCAGCAATTGTTTAATCAGTTCTACCACAAAGAATGTTGATCACACAAAAAAAGTATCAATAAATTCTTTGAGTGTGTTGGCTACAATTAAGGGTTTAGAAAAATAATAGAGAAGGGGATGCATTATAGATGGATTTTTTCCCTCTAAAGTGCAAATAGAAACATTTTTCAGTCTGCAAACATTCTTTAAGGAACAAGATTTAAACTCTGGCTCAGCCATTAGATGTACTCATGCACATGAAATGCAAAATAAGGTATTTTATGTTGCACAGTAGAACATTTCTGTTGTTATAAAGCACTGCCTCACATCTAGCATGAGCAATACAGTTACTGTGAAAGATTTATTAGCATATATAAAAATCACAACCCACTTCATATTATGACACTGTACATATATACTTCCTTGATCGTAATTTATTCATTTGTCTAATGTTAATAAAAAAAACATGAGAACAATTTCTTCAAACAATAAGTAAATGACATCTCATTATTTGAAGTATAAATATGGCTTGCTTACATGTAAAGACAATAGAACATTCAACTGCAGGGTCTTTTCAGTTTTTGCTACGCGTCATAAAACAGTGCTGAAAAGAAATAAATTGCATGTGGTGTTCCTTCATACAAATAAACACAAAAAGCAACAAAGAGATCCTAATTAATCTCAGTGGGAGGTGGGGGCAGGGGAATGGTGGATGTGAGGAAGAAGTTGAGAAGTTAAAAATCAGCAGGAAATTTGATGAATACATTCTATTTTCCCCACAAATACACAATAAAGAAACTTCTGTGTTTGCCTAACTGGCTGGTAATTTTTTTGTTTTCTCTCTTTCAGGCTAATTGGCTGGTAACTCTCCATTTTCTCTCTCCTTCCCTTCTTAAAAATCTCGGCCCAAAACATCGACTGTACCTCTTCCTATAGATGCTGCCTGACCTGCTGCATTCTCCAGCATTTTTTGTGTGTGTTGACAAAATTAGGGTTGCACCTTTTTCCTTGTAATACTTGGGAACCATTCTACTGTAGAGTGAGGATGCTCTGTATCTAAACGCAAACAACAGGAATTCTGCAGATGCTGGAAATTCAAGCAACACACATCAAAGTTGCTGGTGAACACAGCAGGCCAGGTAGCATCTCTAGGAAGAGGTGCAGTCGACGTTTCAGGCCGAGACCTTCGTCAGGACTCAGGGCTGATCCAGAGGCTAAGTTAAAGCTGTCCTTCATCTCGAAGGACAGGGCATCTCAGCAAATTTTATAGAGCTGGAGTCCTCCTTCCTTTCATGAGAGGTCAGTAACAATGGCCTAAGATTAGCCTCTACTTCTCATTCAGTTAGTGAGCACGTAGTTCTTGGAGGACTGGAGAGAGTGACTTTCCTTGCTGGAACCCTCCTTCTCTTGGTTCCTTTAGCAGTCATCCTTGCCTTTGGTCCCTTTTTTCCTTGTCCTCTAAGACTCAATTATTATAACACATTTTTTCAAATGGTATATGTATGTGGTATTTAGTACTTTTACTGGATCCCAGAGTTATCACAGACTTGAACATATTCTTAGTTTGTTCCTGTGTGCTGTTGTTGAAACACCACAAGCCTCCTCATTATTGTTCTGTGAACCTACTCATCTCATAATTAGGATTATTCTAAAACATCAAACTGATTGAACCCATAGATCCTGATAATGGCCAAACAATAACTATGGTCCTTTGGTTCAGGATTCTTGCAGAGGAATGAAGAAGAACGAAAATCTCCCAAACACCATTAGTTCACTCGATAAGTATATTCAAACTCATTCAAACTGTACTGACTAGTAGACTGCTAAACAAAGGATATATCATGTTATTTGGGAGATAAGTTCTTGAGCTAGAGGGGATAAACACAAAATAACATTGGAGTTCAGCTCTCTGAACCTGTTCCTCCAATCAATTATTGTGATTGACCGAATACCAGGCTCAATGCCACTTCCCATTCTTTCCCCATTCACTTGAACATTAATATATTTAAATGCCTGTCAATCTTGGCCTTCAATATATATAATGCTCTAACTCCACAACACTCTGAAGTAAGAATCCAAACTCAATAGGAGATGAAATTCCTCCTCATCTCCATCTGAAAAGGATTACCAAATATTCTGAAACAGTATCTCTCAGTTCCAGATATCTTCACTGGAGGAAGTATCTTCTTAGTATTCCTTCCTGTCAATCTCTCTTTCAGAAAGATCATCTCTCGTTCGCATAGTCCACTGAGTACAGAACCAAATATAGACCTGCTTGACCCTTCATCAAACATCAACCTAATGAACCTCTTCTCTCCCTCCAAAGCAAGCACACCCATCCTTAAATATGGAGATCAAAACTCTACATAGTGATCCAGGTGCAGTATCACCAACAACCTAACAATGGGCTTAAGAAGATGAAGAAACATAAGTTGGCTAAATATCACTAGTTTTGCATATAATCCATACTCCTTGCAATAGAGACCAACGTTCTAATGGTCTTGGTGTTTTATGTATCAGGACCCCTTTCTTCCCTTTTGTATTGAAACATTTTGTTGTTTTAAGTAATGATTTGCTTTTATCCTTTCTTTCCAGTGTGAATAACAGCACAGTTTCTGTGATGTTCTTAAGGTGTATTTGCTCTCTCAATGTTGGCCTGTTTTGCATTTTATTGACAGTTCATCGTTATGACTTAGCTGCTCGGGTCTTAAGGTCTATTCCTCTCCTATTTGCTCTCTCAATGTTGGCCTGTTTTGCATTTTATTGACAGTTCATCATTATGACTTAGCTGCTCGGGTCTTAAGGTCTATTCCTCTCCTATTCCTTTCCTCCTCTATCTCTTCCTTTAAGATAGCCCTTTGTGTCTACTCTTTTGACAAAACTTCTGATAATTTTCTTATGTCATTTTATGTAAACGATTGAGTGAGAACATTCCTGTGAAATACCTTGTGCTGTTATAAAGATGCCATGAAAATATCTGTAGCTCTTCCAATTTCTGTATGTGATTCCAATCGATCAAGGCAACATAGTTCTTTTTCTCCTTAAGCCCATTTCTCCTTCTGGGGCATAGACCACCAACAGCAGTTTGCCAGAATCCTCTGTCCAGGGTCAGTTTACTAAACTGTCCCCAGGTATAGCCCATCTTCTTGATGTCTTTCCTCTTCCAGGATTCAGGTCTTTGGCTCTACTGTTAGTATTTCTGTAGCTCTGGGTTTTCACAGGATGGGGTTGCTAGCCCCATGGCCAACCTTCCTTCTTTTGCAGCCAGGCTTGGGACCGTCTATGGCAGAGTTCAACCTATACCATTGGTCTGAAACTTTCTGTCTTGATAAAAGGAAAAGCTATTGATTTCCATTAAGTTTTCAACTTACTGCAATTTATAATGATCGATCAGTGCTGGGAATTTATCATTAAGATGTACTGCTGGCGATCTTACATATTTATTCACCATCACTTCCAAATTATAGCATCAGAGATATGTGGAGGTGTAAATGTTGACTACAAACATAAATCTAAACAACTCATATTGTATCACACCTGATTGACCCGTCATCATGAAAATGTTATACTGTCTAGTTCTATATTTTGTAGGTATTCGCAAATTAAATGCAACACTATTTTAAATTCATTTCCACCTTCTAGAATTCCTAACAAACCATAATTCTTACTTTCATCAGAGCACATAAATTATACACCTGCAACAAAGTTTGATCAATGAGTTGGAACTGGAAATCTGGAACACTCCTTCAGGATTTCCTTCTTGCAGTTCCTTCACTTTCTATGAATGCCATAAATGACTCATTGTGGCCCTTTGACATTGAAAAATGTTATTAGTTATGTTGGCCACAGCAATCTCAGCCTTTCATGATGCCATAGCAACAATATACAGTATGTTTCTCAAAATATCTCCATGACAGTATTTCATGATCTATTGAATGTTGTAGTCCAAAGAGTGCTGTTTCTATATAAAGACCTCCCAGAAATGTGACCTTTCTAAGGGATTTAAAAATACAGCACCTATATCACTTTGTGCAAACAAACCATATTACATAAGATGGCGTGGCTGCATAAAAAAGGAAAGAAATAGCTTCCATTCTGAACTAGCCCTTGGTGCAGCACAATGTTGTTTCTATTTTTATATCCACGAAACACGGATTAAAAGTAGGATTGAAATGGGCAGCTGATGTAGTCATTTATCAGTTTTATTTTGAGAATACAGTGAGATGAGTTTTGGAAATTTGAGGCAAGCCGAGAAAATGATCAAATCACTGTTGCTGCAAAAAGAGTCACGTTTAAAGTCACATGATTTTCTGAAAGCTAACCTTTCTGTTCAATTACAATTATCAGAGAAAATTAGTTATATGCACTATTAATCTGCTTGTATTACACAAAGGGCTGGACTGTTCTTGCTGTCAACCCATTATTTATCATTATTCTAAAATTATGAATCTTCTCTCCTTCACTTACTCTATAATGAAACATGTTCTTGTTGTTATGAATATGCAGGAAACAGGAGTAACAACCACTTATTATTTTTAAATCATCTGTGAATAGACATCAAAAACAAGAGTTTGATTAAAACAAACATGACAACTTTATGCATAAGAATTTTGAATATAAGTACATAGGGAATAGAAACAAGTGTTGGTTGTTTTCCTAATTTCTTTCTGTGCCAGCATATTAACTTTCAGTGATTTATATACACAGTCACCCAGGTTCCTGTAAACACTAACATTTTCAATCTTCAATGAAAATATTCCGTTCTAGTATTTTTGTGCAACCTGGGTGAGTATTCATCTTTCTACCAAAATACTTCACATTATATTGCATTTGCCACTTCTTCACCTGTTCATTTAGCCTTTCTTTCTTAATGTCTTTCTGCACACTCCTGACAGTACATACTGCCACTGAGCCTTATCCCATCAGCAAACATGGATAAAATGCATTTTGCTTTATTATGGAAATCAATTATAACAATTAGGAACAGTTCAGGCCCCAGTACCAAAGTGTGGTGTATGCAGTAATTACATCTTCCTGAATGAAAAAACTTGCCAATTTATTTCTCCTCTTTTTTCTGTCCATTAACCAATATAGAGTTCTGAAAGTCCAGTAACGAGCGTTACTGACTGCAACTTCTGTACTTCTGTGTTAAACCACAAATAGACACAGGCTATGGTGTTGACCGTGACTGTAGAAAATATGGTAAAGTTTTGGTTGAGCAAATGTTTCTGGTTTTAGTTCAATTTTTCAGTATTAGTATATGTGTTGGAATATGGTGATCTCAAGACAGACCTCAGGAAGATGGTAGAGACAATTAAGTAAGTAATAGAAAATTATGGTTCCACAAATCTTTCCTAAATTATGTGGGAACTATGCTTTCTTTGAACTGTAGTATTTGGCCCTATATAGTTGGTTCTCTCCAACTGTGATTAACTATGCATTTACCTTAGATGATCTAGACTCTAGATCTTGCATCTGTGTAACTTATGTCATACATATTATCTTTCACTCTGGTAAATTCCTATGTAAATAATCTATTTGGTGTAATGTCTGTTTTTTATTTATGCAATAATTTAATTAAAATATATTTTTAAAAACAGAAAATGCTGAAAGCACATTGCTGGTTGGACAGTATCTGTGGAAAAAGAAACAGTTGAGCCACATGTCTTTTCACCTCTTTCCACCATCTAGTTTTTCTATATCAGTGATTCCAAAGTGGACAATATCACCTCCCCTGGGAGTGGTGGGAATTTTTAAGGGGGTAATAAATATAAAGGGGGTGGAGGGGTGCTCAGTGGCAAGGAGGGCAGCTGAGAGATTACAGGCTTAATTTAAGAAATTAATTACTTATAAGCATTTGATCCTCAGGGCCTCCAAATTGATTACAATAATCATATAATCACCTCATCTCTTGCTAACCCACCACGCTCTTAGAATTTGGTCGAAGAGCATTATAGTTGCTGAAGAGCAATGTGACACTTCTATACTAAACATACCATGAGAAATCCAGCCTGAGGATATGGTGTTATTTCTGGGGCTGACCCGCACATTATTGCTGTTCTCTACTGTAGCCCAATTCCCATACTCTAACCAAGCAATGATGCAATTCCTGTGAAACAGGTTCTGGCATTCAATGGGATAAAGTTCAGAATCTTCCCTTCTGCTTGCTCTTGACTGTACTCTCTAGCTCATGGCCCAGCTGAGATATTGCTGCCCCACTTTATGTACCTTCAGCTGAAGAGTCATGTTTTGCCTGAGCTATGATTGAGTCATAACTTTCTCTTTACTGATTGCAGCACTTGAGGTTGGACTTGAACAATTAGTGATTAACCATGGTTGTTAATCTATAATGAAAATGGCAGAAGCAGACCAAATGAAAAAGAAGTGTAAACAGTAAAATGTGGAGTTTCTAAAATACGTATTTATATCAGCACTAAGCAACCAATAGCAGTCAATGTGCCTGTTGTGAGAAAAAAGTTTTTTTCAAACGAGGCAATGAAACCATCCAGGCTCCTGGAACATTTGAAGAGAAAACACTCTGATGAAGCAAACAAGAACCTGGCTTACGAGGGGTGACTGATAAGTTTGTGGCCTAAGGTAGAAGGAGTCAATTTTAGAAAACCTAGCACACTTATTTTTCCTACATTTACACACTTAGTCCAGTGGCTGTGGAGCATATGGATCCCTTCTTTGTAAAAGTCAGCATCTTGGACCTCCAGAAGTGGTCCACAGCAGGAGTGATTGATAAGTTTGTGGCCTGAAGTAGAGGGAGAGGAACAGAAACTTCAAACTTTCTGCATTTTCACTCAAGGAGTTGAACTGCATGTCCATGGAACGAGAGCTGTATAAATCATCTCCTTCTGCCTTAAGCCACAAACTTATCAATCACCCCTGCTGTGGACCATCTGGAGGTCCAAGACGCTCTCGTTACATGTATGTTCAGTTCAACTCTTTGAGTGATAATGCAGAAAGTTTGAAGTTAATAGCTCATCTCCTTCTACCTTAGGCCACAAACTTATCAATCACCCCTGCTGTGGACCACCTCTGGAGGTCCAAGACGCCAACTTCCACAAAGGAGGGATCCGTATGCTCCACGACCGCTGGTCTAAGTGCGTAAATGTAGGAAAAATAAATGTGTTAGGTTTTCTAAAATTGACTCCTTCTACCTTAGGCCACAAACTTACCAATCACCCCTTGTATTTTCTGTCAATTAGCGAAAACATTCAGAAATGGAAAACACTTCAAAACATTTGCCAGAAATTCACACAACAAAACAGTGCTGGTTTGTGTGCTTCATACAACACCTCATTGTTTATTGCTAAATCGGGAAAGCCCCACACAGTTGGAGAAGAACTGATTCTACCAGCAGTAAAGGAGATTCTGTGTACGGTTTTGCATAAGTCAACAGACCAAATAATTAAAGTGATTCTGGTCAGCGACAACTCTTTTCAAAGACAAATAGATGAAATATCTGAGAATGTGGAAGACACATTGTGCAACACTCTTGGGACAACAGAATTTGCTATGTAGTTGGATGAGACAACTTTGCTACACGAAGGATCTTTGCTTCTTGGTTATGTTCACTTCATAAAAAATGAAAGCATGATTCAAGAGTTGTTATTTAAAGGAGAACTAGAAACAGATCCTAAAGCAGGAGTCAATATTTTGGGTTGTTGAGCAATTTTTCAAGGACATTCTGCTCACCATCAATAACAGGACACCACCATGGGGTTATTACTTCCTTAAAAAAAGCTGTACCTAACATATTTACTATTCACTGCATAATTCACAAGTACCATCCTGTCACAAAACAAAAACTAAGTGATTGGCTGCACAAATCAATAAATCCTGTTAACACAGTGGTAAATAAAACCAAATTCCATACGCACAGTTCTCAACAATTTCAGAAGCTTTGTATTCAGAACAATAAAGGGTTTGAACACCTGTCGTTGCACATACGCAAATGACTCTCAAAAGAAAACTGCTTGAGACACTTTAATGCGCTGTTTGAAACTGTGAGAAAATTCTTTGAAGACTCGAATGCTTCATACAGTAATCAACTCAAGAATATTAAGCCTGACATTGCTTATTTGTCAGAATGATTTCATTAAACTTTGCAAATAAATCTTCAATTGCAAGGAAATGATGAGAATCTTATCAGTCAGTTAACCCTATTTAAGTGCAACATTGGCTGTTGTGACCTTTTCCAGTTACCAAGCCTCTCTGAGTTGGAAGAGTAAGAAAGAATACCGGATGATGATCTTCAAGTATATTGTGCTCACCTGGGAGAACTGCATAAAGGCATGATAGAGAGATTTTGAGATCTTCTCTTGATCCAAATTCCAGATTGGGTAATAAATCCATTCCTGAACACTTGTAATGAGCAATTAACAGGAAGGTTGGAAGAAGAACTAATCTCGCGACCAAAATTAGATTAGATTCAACTTGATTGTCATTGTGACAAGTACAGATACAAAGCCAATGAAATGCAGTTAGCATCTAACCAGAAATGGGAAGAATAGTGTTATTTACAAAATAACTTCAAATAAAATGTAAGTGTTACAGCAACACCATCTTCCTAATTTTGTCAGTTTCTATAACGAGTCCGAATTTGTACGAGCTGAAGTTTAGTGAAACTCCATCAAGAAGCTTCAGTATTATTCTATTTGTGAACTCCAGGCAAGTCCCAAAAAATCCCAGTAAATATTATTTTATAGTAGAATGTGATGTATTATTCCAAACATTCTATTTTCTTCTAAATTGTGAAGCTCCCCCCCAACATCTGCGCTTAAGAGCATGTGAGCATCCCCCCCTTTTGCGAAAGTAGTTCATTTAGTGATTTCAGGATCACATTAGTACAATGTCACAATACACACTATTCACAGTTTCAAATTATAACATGGCCATCATGTTCAAGTATGCACTTGCGCCCCTGTGGTTCCCAAAAATCCCAGAAGTTCTTCACATGGATACGTGTGCTCTTTCTCCATAGACACACAGGCATTAACATAACCCCAGAAGAGGGACAGGCAGTCAGCTTGGGCAACACACTCAACTACACGCCAACTAAACCTCTGTATGGCCACTTGGCCAAGCTGAGGAGCAAATCAGCCAGGAGAATGACTAAGTGACCCATCCTCCTTGGCACTTCAGTGACCAAAGTTCAGGAGCATGGGGCTGAAGTGCAGCCTAAAGATGAGGAAAAGCCATTTCAGATACTGGATATTTAGAGTCTGAAGACCAGCTTAAGAATCTGTTACAAGGTACAGCTCTGCGAAATACATTCCAGTGCAGGTCCCCAACGTAAAGGGGTAGGACTCGTATGTAAGAGACTGCTGCTGGGGTGCTCTCTCATTACCAGATGGCAAAATGGACAGACACAACATGTCCAGACAGAGGACAAGGACAAGAAAGTGTACAATGTGCAGGAGAAGCCCATACAAGAACCACCTCCGTGCATTGTGAAATAGCACAAGTGATCACATGTCACAAATTTCATGACACATATCTCTGACATGTGTCATGAAATTTGTTAACTTAGTAGCAGCAGTTCAATGCAATGCACAATATAGAAAAAATAATAATAAAAAATAAATAAATCTTATTCAGTTTATTTTATACAGTATATGCATATTGAATAGATTACAATTGTGCAAAAAACCGAAATACTATGTATTAAAAAAAGTGAGGTATTGTCCAAGGGTTCAATGTCCATTTATGAATTGGATAGCAGAGGGGAAGAAGCTGTTCCTGAATCGCTGAGTGTGTGCCTTCAGGATTCTGTACCTCCTACCTGATGGTAACAGTGAGAAAAGAGCATGCCCTGGGTGCTGGAGGTCCTTAATAATGGACGTTGCCTTTCTGAGACACCGCTCCTTGAAGATGTCCTGGGTACTTTGTAGGCTAGTACCCAAGATGGAGCTGACTAAATTTACAACCCTCTGCAGCTTCTTTAGGTCCTGTGCAGTAGACCCCTCCCATACTAGACAGTAATGTAGCCTGCCAGGATGACAGGTAACCTTAAGGAAACAATTGGCAATGAGTGGTATCCACGGACAATCTCATACAAATTAATTGCAGAACTGGTGGACTTCTAATGTGTCAGCAGTACTCTCTTTTCCCATACCACATTACAGTCAAATGTGGGCATGAGTAGTTAGAAGCAATTGTCTTCCTAAATACTAGGGACTATAAGTTACCATTTAGGATTAAGTAGACACCAAAGACATTTCTGTCAATAATGGATATGAAGTGGCAAGAGATCCTAAGGTGCATATGCTATGAAGATGGTATTGGCATCCCCTCAGATGTATTAGGAACACTTGAGAATGCTAGGCAAAAGTTCATTTGTTCCACTTCCAAGCTGGTCTACTATATTCTGTGATCACAATGTGGTTTCCTCTCTATGGGTAATACCAAAGATAAACTATGTGATCATTATCAAGAAGATCTATGCTGTGTCTGCAACACCTAGTTGAGTTTCTGGTTGCACATCATTTTAACTACCCTTCCCACACACACTAACTTGCCTGTTCTCGGTCGTCACCATTGCTACAGAAAGATCAATTCTAAATTGGAAGAACAACATCTTACATTCCATATGGGTAGCTTACAACCAAATGGTATGAACATTGAACAACAGCTCAAAGGCTTTGGAGGAGCTCAGCCAGTAACACAGAAAAAGAGAGTCAACTTTTCATCTGGACTGGAAAGAAAGAGGAGAGATAGACAGAATGAGAAGGTGGAGGGAAATGGCAAAGAAGAGCTGCCAGGCCTGTAAGTTAATAGGTAGATGAGGGAGGGAGAAGAATGAGAATGATGCCAGAAGCTGGGAGGTGATAGGTTGAAGTGACAAAATGCTGAAGAAGATAGAAACTGATAGGAGAGTAAGGTAGAGCATTGAATAAAGGGAATAAGGTGGAAGGTGAACCAGTGGGAACAGTGTGTGGGTGATGTAAAGGGAATGAAATAAGGTCATGGAGATCAAAGGAATCAGGTAAAGACTGAAAAAATAAAAAGAGGAATTATTTTTAATTTCTTTATTCCACCCTGGAACAACTGGACAGCAAAGGTGCATGCATCTGGATGCTTTTCATTGACTACAACTTGACACTCAATACAATTTTTCCCCTCAAAAAAATCAATAAACTTTACGACCTTGAACTCAATACCTTCATGTGCAACTGGATCCTTGATTTCCTCACTCACAGACCCCAATCGGTTCTGATTGGCAACAACATCTCCTCCACAATCTCCGTCAGCACAGGTGCACCACAAGGCTGTGTGCTTAGTTCCCTGCTCTACTGACTTTGTACTGATGACTGTAAGGCTTAGCACAGCTCCAATGCCAAACTTAAGTTTGCTGATGACACCATTGTCATTGGCCGAATCAAAGGTGGTGATGAAGCAGCATATAGGAGAGAAATTTAAAATTTGGCTCAGTGGTGCCACAACAACAGCCACTCACTCAGGACTAAGGCACTGATTATTGACTTCAGGAGAAGGAAACCAGGGCCAGTTCTAATTGGGGATCAGAGACAGAGAGGTTCAGCAACTTGAAATTCCTCAGCTTTATCATTTCAGAGCTGTCTGTGTTCTCGCTCATAAGTGCAATTTTGAAGAAAGCACAGTAGCACCTCTACCTTCGTAGAAGTTTGTGAAGATTCGACATGTCATCTAAAACGTTGACAAAATTCTATAGATGCGTGGTAGAGAGTGTATTGACTGGTTGCATCGTGGCCTGGCATGGAAACACCAATGTCCTTGAATGGAAGAGCCTACAACATGTAATGGATATGGCTCAGTCTATCATGGGTAAAGCCCTCCCCACCATTGAGCACATTAACACAGAGTGCAGTCGCAGGAAAGCAGAATCGATCATCAGGATCCCCACAATCCAAACCATGCTTTCTTCTTGCTGCTACCATCAGGAAGAAGGTGCAAGAGCCTCAAGACCCACCAGATTTAGGAACAGTTATTACACCTCAACCATCAGGCTCTTGAACCAGAGAGGATAACTTCACTCACCCCATCATTGAACTGTTCCCACAATCTATGGACTCACTTTCAGGGACTCTTTATCTCATATTCTCAAAATTTATTGCTTTTTTTTTGTATTTGCACAGTATATTGTCTTTGCGCATTTCTCTGTCCTGTTTTTCTTTATCCTTCTAGGCTTTCACTGATTCTATTGTGTTTTTTGTATTTACCGTGAATGTCTACAAAACATGAATCTCAGGGATGTATATGGTGACGTATATATACTTTGATCATAAATTTACTTTGAATTTTGAATTTGAAGGGACAGGGGAACAATTACCAAAAGTAATCGATGATCTTGCCATCAGTTAGGAAACTACCCAGGTGGAATATAAGTTTCAGGTATCCACAGCCCAATGTTCTCCTCCCAGACACCTCCCCATTCCACTCCCCCAACAATTCAATGTTCTCCTCCCAGACACCTCCCCATTCCAGTCCCCCAACAGGTTCCATCTGCCCAATATCCCCTCCACATCAATTCCACTTATCACCAACAGTTTCTATACTCCATCCTTCCTATTACTAAATAATTGTGATCTTTCCTCTTCCCTCTCAAGCCTAATTCAGTGTCAACCCAGAACATTGCCACTCGTTTCGCCTCCATAGATGCTGCTTGACCATTTAAGTTCTTCCAATGTTGTTTATCGTTCCAGAATCTGCAGTTTCTTTTGTCACCTCTGTCAAAACTGATTTCCCTTTCATGTCTATATTGACTGAGCCAGAGTAATTCAAGATTTTTTAAAGTTATGCTATTATATCTTTGATAATGGATTCTAGTATTTCCCAGTCAAAATATTACAGATATTGCTCTAATGGTAATTGTCATTTTTTTAAGTTTCAATCTCCCTTCTTACCTATATTGTTTTGTTACATCAGTGGTACTTCTAATCGCCTGGAAGTTCCTCACAATCCAAGAAATTTATTAGATTATTGCCAGTCCATCCACTGACTCAGCAGGGATAGTAAATGTGGTAGTAGTAGATTCAGGGGGTGCCAGAAAAGCCTTCCTACTTAAGTTGTGGTGTGAACACTCCTTTAAGTGCTATGTACAATGTTTGCAGCCTCACAATGCACCACGATAGCGTCAGCTGCTTAGTCCAGCTTTGTAGCACAGAGTTCACAGCTCAAGATTGAATCTTGAAAGCTGCCATATGCCCTGATGAGATGCTGTTCCACAAACTTGTGTTGAGCCCCATTGTTACAGGAGATCAGAGGCAGAGGTTTGAGAGTGGAAATGTGATAATCAAAGTGGCAGCAACTGGAAGTTTGGAGTCCTGCGGTCCAAACGCAGGTTCATTGCACATCGATCATCAAACCTGTGCTTGGCTTCTTTTGTGTAGAGGAGGTCATATTGCAAACAGCAAATGCAGTTTGATGGGAAAACAGGGAATACATTGTTTCTTTGTCTAGAACAGTGGTTTCTGAACTTTTTCGGGTTACAACCCCTTTGGCTCCCCAGTGCAGCCTCTCCCTCTCTGGCCATTACATAAAAACTATAAAGAATTTTGATTTACGATGCACAGCGAAAGAAATTAGGAACTGCAAATCAAAGCAGCAGCAAATAATTGCAAAATTAGTTCCAATCTATTTAAAGCTACAAATAAAATTATTTCTTTACTTAATAGCAGTAAAACAATTTTTATCAACAATTTTAAAGCATACATTATTAGACCAACTATTCACTACTTCATTGCTTTTTCATCTTTCAATGAAATGGATGTGCTCAGTGTATTTCTATCAGCTTCTCAGCATCAGACTGAATGACACTTAGCAGGTGTCTCAGATCCCCACATTCACTCATTTGCAGTATGTTTCATTGCTTTGAAAGAAGTTTGGTGACTGTACAGAAGCAGCATTCTCTAAATATGATGTTGGAAATGCAATAAAGAACATCTTACCCTTTTCCATAGTGTAAGTTAACTCCCAGAGATTTCTTCCTGCAACTAAAAGTCTGGTATTTTTGTACTCCCTTTTCACCTATGACTGCATTCCTGTACATGGCTCTAACTCCATAATCAAGTTCGCAGATGACACCACGGTGGTTGGCCTGATCAGAGGGGATGACGAGACAGCCTACAGGGATGAGGTGCAGCACCTGGCTGCATGGTGTACCGACAACAATCTGGCCCTTAACACCCAGAAGAGCAAGGAGGTCATTGTGGACTTCAGGCATGCTAGGAGCCACACTCACGTCTCCAAATACATCAACGGAGCTGTAGTGGAGCGTGTATCAAGCTTCAAATTCCTTGGTGTCCACATTTCCAAGGATCTCACCTGGTCCCTGAACTCCTCCATCCTGATCAAAAAGGTGCAACAGCACCTTTATTTCCTGCGAAGCATCAAGAAAGCTCACCTCTGTCCCAGGATACTGATGGACTTTTACCACTGCACCACTGAGAGCATACTCACCAACTGCATCTCAGTGAGGTATGGCAATTGTCCCGTATGAACTGCAATATTAGGGGGATACCTGCTGTGTTTGCAGCAGCCGTGGTCCATACAAAGCTCATTCATGGTTACTTTCACCATGACTGTGCTGGTCTTAGCTTTAATGGCCCTGCTAGCTCAAGAACTTCCCATTTTCCTGCATGATCCAAAAATGTGGAAAAGAAGGTGACATGGCCATTCCCTCATTTTATCTTTAATTTTTTGATGGTTATGCTCTGGAATCACACCCTAGGCTAAGCTGCCTCATGTTCTTTGGCATCACTTCCATACACAAGTGACTATCTTTTGAGGGTTTCCTACTATTGATTTGATTTCAGCAGATATGCGGTACATGAAACAATCCTGCAATGGCTCAGCTAAAATGATTTGAAGATTACATCTTTTTGTCAGTATCTGTAGCCTCGTCGTGGTGGCTATCCCTCGAGGTCGAGGATGATGGTCTTCATTCTGTTGATCTACTTATGGGCTCTCAAGTGGCTTATGAGTCCAATCTTGGCTTTGAAAGTTCTTCCACATTCAGGACAGGTAGTTCCAGATGGCAGATCGGGCTTTGGTTGTTGCTGCCACTCTTTCCATTTTCTTCTCTTTTCTTCTAATTCTGCACATCTGTTGGCTTCGAAAGTTGCTGTTCCTTCTCAGATGATGGCTTGCCAGAGTTTCCTGTCCTTGGTATTAGTTTCCCAATTGTTGATGTCGATGTTACATTTCTTCATGTTGGCTTTTAAGACATCTTTGAATCTCTTCTGTTGTCCGCCTCTCTTACATTTGCCTTCTTTAAGCTGGGAGTGGAAGATTGGTTTCGGCAGATGTTCGTCTTTCATCTGAACAACATGATTGCTCCATCTTAGTTGGTTCTTGATGACGTTGGCTTCAATGCTTATTGTTTTTGCTTCATTTAGCACACTGACGTTGGTTCTTCTATCTTCCCAGCTGCAGCCTAACCTTGTATTCAGCAATTGCTTTCTTTGGTTCCTGGCTGCATATGCCAAATTTGTAATTCCCACAAATTTCATAATATGTGACAGCAAAGTATCTCCTGACGGCACTCACTCTAGTATCATGAAGTGTCATCAGTAGTTCATGCTGCTGGGATCTCACTGAAGTCTCATACGTCATTGGCCCCACAAGGAGCAACAATATTGCCTTTCTCTGCTCCCATATAGCTACATTTCTCCGTTATGCATCCTCTCTCAGGACCTGACAATATCATTTGCCATGAGGAAGATGTCCATGCAGTGTGAGTGGCTGAATCCACTTGTACTCATGTTATTCCATTGTATTCCTCTTATTTTAACTGCCTACCATTGTCACTGGTCTATTTAAATACCCCATTCTCAACTTTCCTTTCAGGAACACTCCTTCCCTTTTCACTCCCATAAGCAACAACATCTCTAAATCTGTGGCAGTGTAGGCTCTTTGAGTTTCTATATGTTGTTGAAAACATCAGCAATTAGACAGATTGCTTAAGGTGTAAAGCATTCAAAACTGAAGGCAGTAGCACTCAATCGAAAAGCAGTGCTGCAACTATTGCCCCATGTAGTAAACTCAGTTCTTAAACTCACACTTCACCATAGATTGCCATGGGGAGAATTTATTGCAGAAAAATGGCATAGAAATATGTTTTAATATTGAACCAAGCACAACTCTTCACTCCAAAAGGAAACATTATCTTGCTGGACGTTTCAGTACTTCATTTCCAATTTGTTTATTTCTTTTCTGTCGTGTTTCTTACCACCAGCTCACATTTGATGAACTGTAGCTCGAGGTTCAAACATTGCAAACATCAAGGAGGAGAATAAATACTGGATACATATTGCAGAGGCAGTCACACTACCAAATTTCCTTGAACTTGATCAGGGGTAAGAGATGTGATCCAAAGGGTAGCTCCAGAGGAGCTCAGCCTTTGCCATTGTCTAACAGGTATGAACTTCCTGATCTCTATTTGAAGCAGCATAGGGACGACAGCAGGATGTGCAGTGGTCTATAGTACCACTACACAGGGGGCATTCAACTGGGGAAAAAGAAAGGTAGGAGTCATAAGGAATAGCATAGTTAGTGGAACTGACACCATTCTGTGTAGGAAAGACAGTGTGATAGATAATTACCTTCCAGGTTGCAAGTGGCTTATTGCTGACCTCAGCTTTCCATCACAGTAGCGTGACCTTTCCTTAAGGGTCAGAATCATTTCTGATAAAGTTAAACTGTTAACCAATTAGTCAGCTTCTTGTTGTGAACAAGAACCAGTCTTCAGTTCCTAATGTAAATTGCAAGCAATAATCAGTCTGAAGTTAAAAGGGCAGTTTTGCAAGTAAACAGCACTATGTACAGAATACAGACTGCTTGCCCACAGTGGGAGATTGGCTCAAGAGAAATGGTTTGCAAAGTGAAGTGGCCATGAGGGGTCCTAGTCTGCTTCAGCTAAACATAAAACAATGGGGTTTTGTTAACTGTTCTGCATTAATCCAGACAACAGTGGCAAAGTTATTTGCATCATTGTGATAGAGATCATGGAAGGTCAGACGTATTTTGACACTTAGCACATCAAACATTGTCACAGGTGTGATTAATCTATGGTTGGGATATTTGTGTACTTAGAGAGTCAGTCAGTCCTCACAGCATTATTTTTTAGGTATCTGGGATCTCAGTCCTCAGAAGCTTTCAAAACATCTCTGTGAATTAATTGTCTCAGCAAAGGTATCTGAAAATCATTACATGAAAATAATGTAAACTCATAGCAAAACAGTATAAATCTTCAAAATCATCGGCAATTGTTAGGAATGACAAGGACAATGGCAAAAAGATGGGGCGATAGAAAAAAGGACTACAATTCATTTCTCAAACTTTCAGTTTCTGCGATGGTGACTTGTTTATCTGTAACTCATTGGTATGTTCCTTGAGTTTGTAAGAATTGTACCTGTGTTTGAAAATCCTTCGTAGTTTATAATTCTTTTGGAATTTGGATTTTTTTTTATAAATCAGAGATCTTCAGTGAGTTTTTGAATGCATGTTAAGAGCAATTTGTCTAAATTTTAATGTGTATCATTAAAAGTAAAATAAACTGTGTTTACTATATAAAGTAGTGGGTATCGTAGAGATTAAATAGGGGAGTAAGTTAGTCTTTGAAGAGTAGGTTGATACAGTATAATCTTCCAATCATGAGGGATACCTATATGGGATAGGACTTAAAATCTCCTTTTGAGTTTAGGGCTTTGCAGACAGTGAGCCCAATACCATCACAACAAAGTCCTGAACCAGGGTTAAGCATATGTCCATAAGATCATAATGCTTAGGAGCAGAATTATGCCATTCTGCTCCGCCATTCCACCATGGCTGACCTATTATCCCTTTCAAACCCATTATCCTGCCTTCTCCCCATAAAAAGTCTTCTGGATAAGAGAAAGTCTTGGAGAGGGAAGGGCAGTATCTATTTGTCAGAGTCCATGTAGGCATTGACGACGGAGATAAAATGAGGAGGGCCATTCTTCTGAAGGAATATGAGCAGCTTGGAGCAACTTTGAAAATCAGAAACATAAGTTCATTACCTGAGCCTCATGCAAACAGACAGAGGATAAATCAAATTTGAGAAGCAAATATGTGGCTTGCAGTGTACTGTCAGAGAAATGGGCTTTGATTCAAGAGGCACTGGCATTAGTATTGGGGAGGAGAGCTGTTCTGCTGGGGCACGTTTTGTCTGAACCGTAGTAGAACTGGTGTCCTGTGAAACTGCAGGGTTATAGACAGTGCTTTAATCTCATTAGACATTGAGGGTTCAGGTGACAGTAAGTCTACGAAATCAAATAGCATGAGGGAGCTATGGTACAGGATAATGGGAGTTGAGCAAGGGGACAGAAGAGAAAAGCAAAACTGTTTGACAAAAATTGAACTTGAAACAAGAAAAATCTGTAAGAAATCAAAGCTTAGGCTACTTTATCTGAATGCCCATAGCATTTGTAATGAGGTAAGTATGTCAACTGCACAAATAGAAATAAATGAGTTTGATTTAATTGATATGATAGAAATGTGATTGCTGGATGACAAGGACTGAATATTCAATATTCCAAAAGAATAAGAAAAAAAGTCAGGGCTGTGGTCATGTTGTTTAATCAGTGAAGTTGTCACAATGGATTATGATGTGGTATCAGTTTGGATACAATAATGATAGCCAGGAGAAAAATAAACTTAAATAGTGATGTGAGATCCAAAGGCTCCAAAATGTTATCTCATAATAAATAAAGTATAAATGGAAAAATATCAAAACCATGTCAGAATGGACCTTCAATTATTATAGATTGTTAGAGTGAATTTTTTTGGGTAGATGATTTGTTCACACTTAAATGACTTTGGCCACCAGACTTCTATTTGACAAAGTTCTGTGGATTGAGTCAAGTCCACAACAATGCGCTTCCTAAAAAGGTGTGAATACCAGATGCTTCTGGCTCCGTAGTTTGACCTGATGCTGTAGTTTTGAAGACAGTATTATCTATACATTATAAATATTAATTGTCTTCTATGTTAGCACGGGAAATGCCAAATAAATGTATCGTAGACTTAACTTATATTCCTAAAGGCTGTCGATACCAACCCAGACATGTTGGCATCGGAAGGAAAGGATGGTGTGATATTTTGTATGTAACTTCAACAGGAAGCATTGTTCATGCATTGTCTATAGCTTTTGAAGTAGCGATTGCCTTTATGTTTAGCATATAAATATCGAGCACACATTGGACTAGCAGACCTTTCTGCAGAAAGCGTCTCCATCTGTATGATGCCTGCTTGTTGTGTCGAATAAAGAAGCTGGTTGTATCTACCAGTGACTCTGTCTTTCCAGTGATTTCATCCATGCTACAACATGGATGATTTTAATCTGTCTGTTGATTGGACAAATCTGACTGTCAAGGCTAACATGGAAGAAGAAATGCAGAGTGCATCAGGGACTGTTTCTTAAAGGAAGATAATACAAAAAGCATATGTTGCAAAGTTAGTAATATTAGATTTGGTCATGTGCAATGAAGTAAGATTAATAAATCTAAATTTACGGATCTCTGAAGAGGATACTGAGGAAGTTCAATGGGAAATTTAAAAAATGGTGGATAACTTAAAGCAATATTTAGCATCAGGCTTCATGATGAAGGACAAGTTTTGTATCAGAACCAACATCAGGTTTATTATCACTGACATATATCATGAAATTTGATGTTTTATGGCAGCAGTACAGTGGCATATTTAGGAATTGTGTTGTGCATACCTTGTACCTAGAACTTCAAAATGGAGTCCCTTTCTCAGTGAAGTGTGCAACATTCTGATCATGTTTCTATCCACTTAGTTCTTTTTTTTTTACTGACTGGTGTTTTCATCCAGCAACATATCTGTGTCCAAAATTATAGCATGCTGTTAATAGGATAATTTCAAGTAATTGTGCATCATCTGAGAACAAACCATTAGGCTTAAAACATAGCTCAAATCAATAATGTATTTGAAGTTTTTGAAGTCGGTGCAAGATGAAAGAATTTCTCTGACTATTGGTGTAACTAGCAAATATGTCAGCAAAGAGAAACAAATATAATGAAAGGTAACTTGATTGTAAAATTAATGTGAAATTAATTATCAATCATATGTACAAAGCAAAAATATTCTTGGAAAAAAATACTAAACATGTTTATTGTGTGTACAGCAAGAAAATAGCCTCCCTCTACAGCTGTCATAACATAAAACTGCCTTCTTTTCTAAGGTTAGTTGTTGCATAGAAACATAGAAAATAGGTGCAGCAGTAGGCCATTCGGCCCTTCGAGCCATTCAGTATGATCATGGCTGATCATCCAACTCAGAACCCTGTACCTGCCTTCTCTCCATACCCACTGATCTTTTTAGCCATAAGGGCCATATCTAACTCCCTCTTAAATATAGACAATGAACTGGCCTTAACTGTTTCCTGTGGCAGAGAATTCCAGAGATCCACCACTCTCTGTGTGAAGAAGTTTTTCCTCATCTCGGTGCTAAAAGGCTTCCCCTTTATCCTTAAACTGTGACCCCTCGTTCTGAACTTCCCCAACACTGGGAACAATCTTCCTGCATCTAGCCTGTCCAATCCCTTTAGGATTTTATACGTTTCAATAAGATCCCACCTCAATCTTCTAAATTCCAGTGAGTATAAGCCTAGTCGATCCAGTCTTTTATCATATTAAAGTCCTGCCATCCCAGGAATTAATCTGGTGAACCTTCTTTGTACTCCCTTTATGGCAAGAATGTCTTTCCTCAGATTAGGGGACCAAAACTGCACACATATACATAAACTGCATATAGCTACTTAAATCTATAAATCTAGCAATTAACCTGAAGTTGACTGAATGTTTAGTTCAATAAAAGATAAAGGTAAGGAAGGAGGACAAGCAGCGACGGAATTGATCAAAAGACTTGCAGGATAGCTCCTGATCTACTGATAATGTACTGCCTAAAGAATAGACAAGGTAGCCCCAAAGAAATGACTTTCTAGTCAATGAAGCATTTTTGATCTTACAAACTTTAATGTCCATTTAGATTCAAGGAAATAATGCAAAAATCTCTAACCCATTTAAATTGAGTAGCAATATCATGGAGCTCTTTAGGATCACGCCGTAACCAAAAGACTTTAAGGGGCTGTGTACAAATGTAACTTCATACACTGTTATATTCTTAAAATGTCTAAAACAATCAAGAGATTCATACTTCTGTTAAGGTTCCATCACATAAAAGGATTTTTACAGAATACGTTCTGCTTCTACATGTTTTTGAGCGATCATGTGCAGGTTATCCCAATGGATTTGAGAGCAGCATGCATTAGTACTGTGGAACATTATATCAAAGAAAACAACAACTTTAGTGTTCAGTTCTCAGAACAGTGCCCTGAGCAACTATTTTAATCTATTGACACAGAGGTGGGTACAATTTCTATAAACACTAGAGTGTTTGAGGGATTCTTTGGGCTCTAGATTCAGATTTCATGTATTCAAATCTACCTAACTGACATTACCTAACTTAGGGAGTTAGATATGGCCCTTGTGGCTAAAGGGATCAGGGAGTAGGGAGGGAAGGCCGGTACAGGGTTCTGAGTTGGATGATCAGCCATGATCATACTGAATGGTGGTGCAGGCTCAAAGGGCCGAATGGCCTACTCCTGCACCTATTTTCTATGTTTCTATGTTTCTATCTAGATCTAAGCTGCAAATATCATAAACTATTTTGGAAATAATTCAGAATCTGAATACTCTGATGTCATAGTCACTGTAAATATTTTTAGAGAAATTTTAATTTTACTTTCTCAAATATGACATCTCTGACTACTTTGGACTTACACTGTTTTTCTACTCTAATTATTTCAGCTTTTTGTTGAGCTTCAAATCTCATACCCAGTACATCAAGTACTTTACTATTAATAAACTGCCCCAGTTTAAACAATGTTAAAATCCTCATCCATCACTCCATTACTTCCAAGATAAACTTCTTCATTGTTTTCTTCATATACTCTAATTTACTTCGAATCTTATCCTCTTCTAGGTCCCAATCATCTGTCTCTTAACCTTTGTCAACCTTTTCTCAATCTTGCAATGCAATTTTATTTTAACTAAGTCGCAGTCCATGAACTCCTCCATAGTACATGCACTCAGCCTCTACAACAATGTTTGCCGCATATCAAAATACATATCCTTACTTTGATTCTGGTATAGCAAATGCTGAGTAAGAATGATATTTGCTTTGGGCTTGTCACTCTGCCTTTTAATGTCAATAACACCCCACTCTTTAATCCTGGGTAATTCAATTAAATCAAAATTTAAATTTATGTCCAGCAAGCTGGTTAATTAGCTTTTTTACCAGATTAATAAATAAATGCATTGGTCTCTTTGAAACCGAACACCTGTGTCAAGTTCAACTGAAATGGGTTTTAGACCAGATATCAATGCCACCACTAAGATTTTCACCATTTCAACATCACCTGACTTCTACACCCCCTTCCCCCACCTTCAGAAACCTATTTGTTGCCAGATTGCTGATTGGCATCTTTGTTAACTTTGGACTTGACCATTCCAACATTTGGAGACACAAGAGTCTACGGATGCTGAATGCTGGAGCACTACATACAAAATGCTAGAGTAACTCAGTGGGTTGGGGCAGCATATACGGAGGGAAATGGAGAGCTGACAATTCGGGTCAAGACATTCATCTGGTTAGTTCATAGATGCTGACTGGCCTGTGTTCCTCCAGCTTTATGTGTTAACTAATTGCCTGTCCATTTAGCTTCTCTTGTTATATCCACTATATCATGAGGTTATTCAAAATCTTGCTGCCCAGGTTGCACTCACATATAATCCCAATTACCTATTACCTCCTTTACCTGTTAATTTACATGTCATTTTTTCAAATACCTGCCATTTAAAATCTATCCATAACTTCATTCCTTCAGCATCACACACTCCCAGTCTTCTGGTTCTGACCTCCTAATCACTTAATTTTTCTAATTTTGTTAGCAGACCTCCTGTTTACCAAAATCCTATCTCTGGGTTCATTTCCTTAATCTCTTTCTCTTTCATCTTTAAATCCTTATCACCTGCTTCTATGAGCAACACACATCAAAATTGCTGGTGAACGCAGTCTGTATATCTTCCTAGAGATGCTGCCTGGCCTTCTGCGTTCACCAGCAACTTTGATGTGTGTTGCTTGAATTTCCAGCATCTGCAGAATTCCTCGTGTTTATACTTCTATGAGCTTTTGTTTATCTGCTCTGATAACATTTGAGTGCAATATTATTTGATAAATGTTCTAGAATGTGTCTTAGGGTGTTCTTTTTTATGCTAGATATTGTCCTAAATTAAGGTTCATGGCATTACTTTTTGTGGTTATGTTATTAGGTTAAATATTCTTTGACATGGGTGAATAATTTAGGAAATGACTCCAAATATCTTTGTAATTTCAATTCAGATTCCAAAGATGGAAATAAAAATCTGTTACCACTAATAGTGGCCACAAAACTCACACAATGCTATACAATAAACTAACCCTTGTGTGTTCATTAAGGAAAAAAACCTTCTGTCCTAAACCAGTCTGTTCTTTGTGACTCCTAATTGCTTTTCTGGGTAGCTTAGCCAGTCACTCATGAGAAACAAGTGATACGCAATAAATGCCAACCCTGCTAACAATGTGCAAAATTGAAAACAAGTAAGTAACACATTGTTCCTTGGTGACAATCACAGTCCTATGAAACAATGTTCTTTCTGCAGGTCCTAATGAAAACATTGTTGGCACTGTGTAATCTCAGATAAATACCATAGCATTATAATAGACTTCTAGTGTAAACTGCATTGTACAAAATATCATGTAACTAAATCTGTGTGGAAATTATCCAATTTAAAATTCATGGCCTCTTCCATCAGGCAGCTACGGTGTTGTAATATCTAAGTATGAACTCAGCACCAAAACCCATTAAAAATTTGAAGGTTACTATTTTAGGAATGTTCAATTTCTTCATGTTATTAGACATTTTATGACATTATACTTTTGGATGATTTCTATTATAAATGAGATTGATAGATTCCATTTTACTCTGGAAAACACATTAATATGGCACTTTTGGTCAGAAATATGAGTTTCTTGATTTTATTTTGTGTTTCATCGAATACAAAGGGTTAAATCGGTAAATGACTATTGAACCACGTTGTATAACTAATGGAATTCACACTTCATTGGTAATTGTTTTTTCAGGCTAAACCCATGGTATTCAAGCACCATAGTATCCACGACAAAGCTTGTCTTGACAGTTTATTACTCTATTAGGATGTTTAGACGTTGAAGTAAAAAATAAACATGGGATAGAGGAAAACCCAGAGTGAAAATAAGAAAGCAGATACAGGACCTATGCACAGAATCTTTTCATGAGTCAGATGGTGACAAATTTCAACAGGGACATGGCCTACAAGAAGTCAGCACAGCCAACAGTCACAACATTGCCAACAATCTGATTGGTCCAATGATCAGATTTATCATGGGAAAGCAGACCACAGAAATGCATATGATTTGTAAGTACATTTTAGTTTATTTAATGTAACTTCCTGCACCTGCACCATTGTCCCATAGTTAGAAATACCAGACTCTGAGCTAGCATACGGACAATATAGAATAACAGTTTTCAGGTATACCTCTATCCTATGGTGACGTGGGTCTCACTGTAGTATTATGCTTGCAGTGGGCAGCAGAGAGAGGATGACAGTGGGTCTCAGCTTCCTCTGGCTAAGTGAGGGGGAATGATCAGGAGTTATTGTGGTGACCCACTTTCCAGCGCACTCGAACCGGCTCACAAAACGGCGCGCGCCGGCAGAGAAGCCGACCCCAAAAAGGGCGCCAGGCCATCTTCACCAGCAGGGGGAAAACCTACACATGGGAAGGGTCTGCGAATATGCATTTTCCACAGCAATCCCGCCCGGGGAGGGCGGGAACAGGAACGCTTTAAAGGAGGCCGCGAAGTTTGAATAAACCTCTTTTTTCGCAACTACAACTCACCGACTATGAGTCATTATTCTAGTGCTGTGTGTAGCACACCGCTACATTTGGTGACCCCGACAGCCCAAACAATATTTGGACCAGAGATGACCAACGCCGCATCTGTTCATGCAGTTTTGTTAAAACTGCCAAGCTTCTGGACGCTGTGACCTTGCCTATGGTCCGAACAAGCAGAAGCCTGTCAGAGTGGATTTCTTTTTGGGTAGATGATTTGTTTACACTTAAATGACTTTGGCCACCAGACTTCTATTTGACCAAGGACTGTGGATTGAGTCCACCACAATGGGCTTCCTAAAAGGTGTAAATACCAGATGCTTCTGGTGCCTGATGCTGTAGTTTCAAAGACAGTATTATCTATACATTATAAGTATTAATTGTCTTCTATGTTAGCACGGGAAATGCCAAATAAATGTATTGTGGATTGAACTAAAGGCTGTGGATACCCAACCCAGACATGTTGGTGTCAGAAGGAAAGGACGAAATCCAAAGGTGTGATGTTTGTATGTAACTTCAAAAGGAAGCATTGTCTATGCATTGTCTGTAACTTTTTAAGTAGCGATTGCCTTTGTGTTTAGCATATAAATATCGAGCCCACATTTAGCTAGCAGACCTTTCTGTGGAAAGCGTCTCCGTTAAGATGCCTGCTGTACCGTGTTGTGTCGAATAAAGAAGCTGCTTTGTATCTACCAGTGACTCTGTCTCTCCGGTGATTTCAACCACGCTACAACAAAGCCCAATTCCACATTCAGCAGATAATCTCGGATTCCACTTGTTACTACTTTATCTATCCCTCTCTCAGATCTCCCCTCAGCCTCTGACACTCCAGAGAAAACAACCCAAGTTTGTAGAACATGCCATCTAATCCAGGCAGCATCCTGGTAAATGTTATACCCTTCTGTACCCTGTCCAAAGCATCAACATCTTTTCTATTAATGGGGTGATAAGAACTGTATGCAATATTCCATTTGTGGCTTAACCATTTCAAAGCTGCAACAGTTTGCTAAAAGCTGTTCAGAATGGCATCCTCCACATATTCCCATAAAATTCTGTCAGATTTTTCACAGAAATAAATGACAAGGAGATTCAGTAAAGAGAGAACAGACACAAGATATTGAGCTGAGAGTTAAGTTTATATTAGAACATTAGAAAGTTTTTGACAAGAACAGGCCCAATAAAGCTTGCCAAATTTCTCTTCAGATAGTGTGTTGAAATAACAATCAAGTTTAGATTTGGAAGTCTGTTAAGGTACTACTTTCAACTCCACAAACAGGTAGTTAATTCCATGTGCCCACAACCCACTAGAATGAAATGCTTCCTGATGTTAGTCTGAATTCTCCCTATAAACAATCTCCTACTATGGCCCTGTGTTCTTGATGGATTAAATTTGAAGTTGCAGCTAGCATCCATCTTATCTATACCCTTTATGATTTTGAATGCTTCTATCATGCCTCCTCTCATTCTACATCTACTTAGCCTAAAAAGATTTAATTCTTTCAATCTTTCTTCATAGCTCATACCTTGCAGACCTGGAATGAGTCTTGCTGGCCTTCTCTAGACTCTCTCCAGTGCCTTCACATTGCGCACAACATAAGGAGACCAAAATTGTACACTGTACTCAAGGTGTAGCCTCATAAGTGCATTATATAGCTTAAGGAGAACTTCTCTAGACCTGAACTCCACTGAGCCCAACATTCTATTAGCCTTCCCAATTGCTTCTGTGTATTGTCTAGATGTTGATAGTGATGGGTCTACCATGATCCCCAAATCCTTCTCATACAGAATTCTTTCTAAATCAAGACCCCCCCGCATTGTATATTTATATCAAATATTTCTAGTTCCAATACGTAATATTTTACATTTACTTACATTAAGTTTCAGCTGCCATTTATCTGCCCACATTTGGATTTTGTTTCTGCTGCCTGAATGTTATCAACCCATGCCCCTCATTTTGTGTCATCTGCAAATTTCACGAGTTTATTAGTTATGCGCTTATCCAAATAATTAATGTAAACTAGAACCAGCAGTGGTCCCAAAACTGACCTCTGCGGAACCCCACTCTTAACATATTCTAGGTGTGAAAATGATCCTCTCACCATAACTCATTGTTTTCTGTTTTTGAGCCAATTCTGCACACATTCTCACATCTTACTCCATACCTCCTGTAACTTAATTATTAACCTCTTGTTAGGTACTGTGCCAAAAGCCTTCCGAAAGTCCAAGTAAATGAAATCAATCGCTTTATTGTTATCATAAATTTTAGTTGCCCCTTCGTAGAACTCCAGCATACAGGTTTCCCACGCCGTCCGAAGGTAGAGCGTTCCTATGAAACGGTTCGTAAGCCGAAATGTCGTAAAGCGAAGAAGCAATTACCATTTATTTATATGAGAAAATTTTGTGAGCGTTCGCAGACCCAAAAATAACCTACCAAATCATGCCAAATAACACATAAAACCTAAAATAACAGCAACATATAGTAAAAGCAGGAATGATATGATAAATACACAGCCTATATAAAGTAGAAATACTTTTCCACAATCATTGCCGGCACAGATCTCCGTAGCGAAAATCTCACGCAAGTGCCATCAGGAGAATATCTCACACAAGCACTGTTGGCAAAAACACGGCGCAAGCACTCTCCAGTAATCTTTAAACTATGAAGCTGCCAAATCATACCAAGTAACACATAAAAATACACAGCCGATATAAAGTAGAGATAATGTATGTACAGTGTAGTATCACTTACCGGAATCAGGACAGCGCAGAGCACACTGATGATGGTGTGTTAGGCTGAGTCGCCGCAGGCTGGGTGGTGCAATGGCCCCCACCCTCCAGGCCACCAAACGATACATTGCTGCGAAGAACGCAGGGGTCCAGCAGTGGCTGGGACGCAGCCAGCACATCTTAAGAAAAAAGCCAAAATAAACATGCTAATTAATTATGTGCTGCCCGACACGTAATTGTAGGCTCAGGTCAGTGTCGATTGCCGATTGCATCGCCTCTGATCTGGGCCGACAATTACGTGTGGGGTGGCACCTAATTAATTAGCATGTCTATTTCGGCTTTTTTCTTAAAGATGTGCTGTGTGCCTCCTGGCTACTGCTGCATTCTCCGCGAATCGGTGCAGTATCTGTCCGGGGCCCGGGTGTTGGGGTGGTGGGACATGGGGGTGTCATCTCATCGTCAATCAGGGCAGGCAGCTCATCTTCTCCTAAGACTGCCCGCCTCGATGTCGAAGGTCGAGGTTCGTCGTCTGCTGTGGCTGATGTGGAATGCTTGCTTGACTGCTGAGCCTTGCGCATTTTTCTATCATACAGTTCTTTGTAAGGACTCAAAGAATCTTGCAAATATCCCCTAAACCTACATACCCTTTCAAAATTAAAGTCATACCTTATCGTTACTCATTCGGTTTCGATTGTTATCCTTTTCTCTTCCAATTGCATCAGCTCTTCATCTATCAGTTCCTGATCATGGGATGCCAAAACCTCTTCAACATCATCTTCGTCAGCTTCCACAAGCCAAACTCATTTTGTCCTTGCTTCGTTCACAACGATCGAAACGCTTAATTATGTCTAGTTTTACGCTAAGTGTAACACCCTTACGAGCTCTTTCAGGCTTTTCCGACACCATAGAACTCATCTTGCAAACGATTGCTCACAGGCTCGTGTTAAAGCAATGCTGGTGAGAATGCCGTTCTGAATCCGGGGAGAGTGGCTGCACGGGGCGCGCGCTGCTTTTTATCACACGCTGATTTTTATCGCGCGCTTAGTTTTTTTCGTAACAGTGAAAACACTTTCTGAAAGCGAAAACAGGGTACTAATGTAGGTCTTTCGTAACAGTGAGGTTTCGTAAAGTGAACGTTTGAAAAGCAGGGGACACCTGTATTAGTAAAACATGATTTCCCCTTTCTGAACCCATGCTGGCTTTCTGCTAACATGCCTGTTCTTATCATCTATTTTCCCATCTCATTCTTTATTAATGTTTCAATTAACTTACCTACAATACATGTTTAGCCTACTAGTCTATAGTTATTAGGGTCAACGTGGTCAGCCTTCTTATATACCAGGACAACATTAGCCCATTTTGAGTCCTTAGGGATTTCACCAGTCTTCACCGACTTTTGGAAAATATGTATTAGGGGTTTGTAAAAATATAATCACAGACCTCTTTAAGTACCCTTGGATATATGTTGTCTGGCCCTGGAGATTTATTAACTTTCAGACTTTTCAGCTGAAGCAAGACCTCACTTTCTAAGTTCTTTAAGTCACTTAAAATAACCTTAATTTTCTCTACATTTACTGGCATATTGCTAACATCTTTGCAGGTGAATACTTTAACAAAATATGAGTTAAGAGTATCCACTATGTCCTTCTCTGCATAGTTTAACACCCTACTATTTTTCCTCATACACTGAACCTCCTCCTTAACTTTTCTTTTACTAATAAAGTATGGAAAGAAAATCTCTTAGGGTCAATATTAGCATTATCAGCAAAATCCTTACCTTTAGGCAATCCAAATTTCCCTCTTGACTATAGCTCTCATATTTTCATATGCCCTATGGTTAACATCATTACTATTTTTTCTGCACTCTTTATATAGCTGTCTTTTCTTAAATTTTTGATGTAAATCTTTATTCATCCATGTAGTTGATCTATTGATTTTCTTGCCTTTCCTGAATTTGGGTATGAGCATTTCCTGCACGACGCATATTCCCTTCTTTAAATCAACCCCATTGTTCCTCAGCTGACTCAACATCAAGCAGTTCTTTCCACTTTACCTTTTGAAGTCTTTGCCGCATCTGCACAAACGGACTCTTTCTGAAATTCAATTTAATGGCTTTGGCCTTTACTGATATACGCTCCCAAAAACTAACAATGTTATGAACATTTGTTTCTAAAAACTCAACAACTTCTGTACTCAAAATTCTATGCTAATTGTTACAACTTATCAAATCTAGACAGGCGTCTCCTCTTATTGATGCATTAACATACTGGGTCAAAAAACAATCATTCAACAACTCAATGAATTTACTTTCCTATAATCGATTCGATACTGGGTTCTCCCACTCAATATTTGGGAAATTAAACCCAAGAAGACTACCTTGTCAGTTCTGTCCCTAAGCTTACCACCTAACTCTTTAAATCTGTCTTGCAGAACTGACAGCCTACCCTTACCAATGTCATTAGTTCCAATGTGGACAATGATTACTGGATCCACCCCAGCTCTGGCCAGGAGCTTACCAACTCATCCAGGGAGGTCTCCTACTTGTGCTCCTGGTAGGCAACACAATGTATGAGACCCCTTGTCAGTACACATCTGATTCTCAACCCCTCTGACAATTGAGTCCCCCTACTATAACTGCTTACTTTTTACAGGGTTTAAGTTTAGGAATAGAGAGGGCCCTGTGGGGCTCCTCTGTGCCACCTACAACCTCAGAAGTTTCATGGTCACTGTTAAGCATCGCTAGATGTTCAAAATGGTTGGACAAATGGTTGGCCCATGGACAGTGTGGACCTCTTACCCTGTGCTTCCTTCCCACTGTCACTGGTCGATTTGCTTTCTCAGCCGTGAAGTAACTCTCGGTCCCACCTTGTTATGCTTACAACAACTTCACAGCTATTCAATTATTCGGTCACTTTTTCAACAAAAGTTCGCTAAGTGTCTCTAATACCAATAGCATTAGCAAAAGCAAACTGATTATGCGAAGGTGGAAAAAAAAGCTGCCCAAAACAAGAGATGGGCTGGAAAATTCCTTTCAGCCCCTGTAAGGCGACCAAACATAAGTTATGTCAGCAATCATAGGCTTTCCTGCATTATGAGAAAGATTGATTATGCATGTTATATTGGGATTTATTTTCCTCATTATTTTCTGGTTCTTGACATACCAATGACATAAATTTGCACTATTAGTTTTGGGTGACAGACTTCTTGAAATCTGCCAACCTGTATCATGTGTGGTTGTATCTTGTTCTTTTCCACTACCTGTGGTGCCTTGAGTCCAGAAACCCTGAGCATACTGTCTCATAAAGGTAGGTACCAGCACCTGGAGGTATTTAGCTTAAATTATAAATTACAATACTAAAAAAAACAGGATCCAGGAAGATCCAAAAACAATAAAACTAATTCCAACGGACATCAGTGAAACTGTAAGAATTTCTGCATATTATTAGGAATTCACTTTTGATACAAATTATATGAATTATGGATGGCTTTGAGTGAGTAATAAGACTAAAATTTACACTATGGATCTAGACAGCATCATCACTCATGAAAGTGAAGCCTAGGAGGTTTACAGATCTTATCAACAAACCAAGATTAAATTACAGCCCTGCAAGTATTTCTCTATGATTTTTTTATTATATAGCCTGCACTCAACAAAATGAAAAACAATAATAATGGCAGTTAAAATTAGAGCTGAAATGACATTGATTGAATTGTGGAAGGTTATTGTCACTCCATCAATGCAGATCATTATTATCTGAGTGTAAAGTGTATATATTAACTTCCAATTACCAGCAGAAGTGTAAGGTAATTAAGAGCCAGCCATAAATTACTTTACAATAGGTTCAATTTGATTTGGTTCCTATTTGCAAGACACTTTGATAATCTCATTCAAATGAACTGGAAACGTCAAACTCCCTTCAAACAACAGTATATAAGCTGGTGGTTTACTTGAATGTTGTTTCTGTTGATGGCAGTATTCTCCTTAGGGAACAGTGGCTATTAATACCAAATTTTGAGTGTGAATCATAAATTTAAATAGATACCTACCAACGTGCTACTTACTTTGTATATCGAAATGTGTAAAAGGTAATGGGGCAAATAGTCATATATTTGTCACAACAAAGAAAGATATGGTGCTAAAGATGGCACGTGACCTGCTTGCTTCATTGGTCGAGGCACTGGCTACATGAGTTGGAACATCAAGATACAATTGAACAGAATGTTTGTTCAGGCTGCACTTGTATTATTTGCAGTTCTGGTCATAACACTACATAATATATGTATTTAATCTGGAGAGGGTGCAGAAAAGATCCACAAAGCCTGCCTGGATTGATGAACTTAAGTTATTGGGAGAAATTAGATAGTTTGGGTCTGTTTTCACTGGTGTGAAAAAGGCTGAAGGATAACATGTTAGAGGTACATATATAAAATTACGAGAGGCGTAATTTTCTATGCCTCCAATACGTCACCTGTCAGGAAACAGAAGATGATTGTCTACCCTCTAGTGGATAGTCAGATTGTGTTTCCCGTGATGGGGATATCTGAAACTAGAGAGCATAGGTTTAAAGTGAGAGGACAATTAACGGTGGGGGGGTTCTGAGGGATAGGTTTGTCATGTAAAGAATAGAAGAGTAGTTGGAATGAGCTGCCGAAGGAAATGGTGGAGGTAGGAACAATAATAGCATTTAATAGGCATCTGGATAGGTAGTTGAATGAAGGCAAGTGGGAATATTATAGATAGATATGGTAGCCAAGGGGCCTATTCGACACTATATAATTCATTAACTCTAAATAGGTACTGTTATGTTAACACAAAATAATCTGCAGATGCTGGGGTCAAAGCAACACTCACAACAAGCTGGAGGAACTCAGCAGGTCGGGCAGCATCCGTGGAAACGTTGACTGATCGTTTCCACGGATGCAGCCCGACCTGCTGAGTTCCTCCAGCTTGTTGTGAGTGTCACTGTTATGTTTTGTAACTTCAAAACATAAAATTAATTGAAAGAAAAACACAGGAGTCCAGGGATGCTTCTGCTTAGTTTTAATGAGGCGTGTATATATAACATGATGGCTTAATGACGTATGCCATTCACCAACTTTTACTTATTCAGGAATGACCGAAACTGTTCCGCAACGAACTATGGTCCATTGTCTCTGAGTAGGTGTGCTGGTACACCAGTCCTTGAGAAGAGGTTTCTCAACACATCAACAGTGTGCAAACTGTGGGAAGCCATTGGGAGTACTTCTGGCCACTTTGCAGCTGCATCCACTTCTCCCAAGAAATTTGTGCCCATGACTGACCCAGCAAAATCCACACGAATCCTCTGCCAAGGCAATGCAGGCCATTCCCAGGGATGGAGAAACACCGATCTTGGCGCTGCTCTTGGCATCTTGTGGATATGCTGGCATCCAGAATAGTGAATGGCAAGCTGCTCGATCTGCTGATCTATCCCAGACCACCAAACAAAGCTTTGAGACAATGCTTTCATTTTGACCACACCTAGATGACTGGCATGTAGCTCCTCCTACACTTCAACTCTCAGCTTGGATGATACAACAATTCTCAATGCCCACATCGGGCACATTCCGTCGAGGGCAAGTTGATTCCGGCTCTGTTTAAAATGGGAGAAGTGGGATTCCTGATGTACATTCAAGCCATTACATGTGGCCATGTAGATCTGAGACACTGAGGGATATTTTCTGCTTTTCCCCTTGGATCATCTCTGCCGTAAAAGGGAGACTTTTGATTTGTATTAGGGTGAATACATCATGATGCGTGTCAGTTTTGTAAATATTTTAGGTATTTCATTTTCCAAGGGTAAATTGGACAATCCAACAGCATTTCTGTGATTAGTTATCCTCTTCAATTTGATCTTGTAATTGTGTCCCCCAAGAAACAGAGCCCATCTCAGTATTCATGCTGCTGCTGTTAGTGGAACACCCCTTTGGAGTGTAAGTGGACACTCGGGGTTGATGATCAACAATGAGGGTAAACTCTCTCCCATACAAGTACTGTTTGAAATATTTTACACACCAAGCCAGACTCAAGGCTTCTCCGTCAATCTATACACAATCTGCAGCAGCAAGGGAATGTGATGCAAAGACAATGGGGTGTTCATTTCCATCACTTATTACATACCACATGACTACACCTATTCCTCAACAATAAGTCTATCACTTTGGATACTGTAGTGGGGGATAAGCACCTAGGGGAATGCCATGGAGACTGGGTTACTGGCATTGAGCATAGGTCCGTGATGCAGAAGGGAAAGAGGGAGAAGTAGTGGTAGGGGACTCAATAGTCAGGGGAACAGACAGGAGATTCTGAGGTCGTGAATGGGATACCAGAATGGCCTCCCCGTTGCCAGGGTCAGGGACATCTCAGGTCACGTCCACATAATTTTGGAGAGGGAGGGAGAACAGCCAGATGTCTTGGTATGTATTGGTACCAATGATATAGGAAGGAAAAACAAAAAGGTTCTGAAAAGAGAATTCAGAGAGCTAAGTAAAAAGCTGAGAAGCAAGACCTCCCAGATAGTAATTTCTAGATTGCTGCCAGTGAGGGCAGAAAAAGGATGATTTGGCAAATTAATGTATGGCTGAGAAGCTGGTGCAGGGGGCAGGGGCAGTGCTTCAGGTTCTTGGATCATTGGGATTTCTTCTGGGAGAGGTATGACCTGCTCAAAAGTGATGGGTTGCACCTGAACTCATGGGGCCCAATATTCTTGTGAGCAGGTTTGTTAGAGCTGTTGGGGAGGTTTAATCTAATTTGGCAGTGGGGTGGGAACCGGAGTGAAGGGACTCAAGGTAGGATGGATGGTAAAAAATCAAAGATAGAGCGCAGACAGACTGTCAGGAAGGACAGGCAGATGATAGGACAAAATTGCAGCCAGCAGGGCGAGTATCAGTGCATTAGGGATACAGAATAAGAAGAGTAGCAAATACAGTATTCAAAGTGTTATAACTGAATGCACGGAGTATAAGAAATAAGGTGGATGATCTTGTGGCACTATCACAGATTGCCAGGTATGACGTTCTGGCCATCACTGAATTGTGGCTGAAGTTTGGTTGCAGTTGGGAGCTAAAATGTCCAAGGTTATATGTTGTATTGGAGGGATAGGAAGATCGGCGGAGGGGAAGGCGTGGCTCTGCTGGTAAAGAATGGCATCAAATCAGTAGAAAGATGTGACATGGGATCGGAATCCTTGTGGGTTGAGTAAAGAAACTGCAAAGGTAAAAGGACCTTGATGACAGTCATACAGAGGCCTCCCAACAGTAGCTGCGATGTGGACCACAGATTACGACAGGAAATAGAAAAGGCGTGTCAAAAGGGCAATGTTATGATGGTCATGGGTGATTTCAACATGCAGGTCTATTGAGAAAATTAGGTTGGTAACGGGTGAATTTGTTGAATATCTATGAGATGGCTTTTTAGAGCAGTTTGTCATTGAGCTTACTAGGGGATCAGCTATAGTGGATTGGGTGTTATGTAATGAACCAGAGGAGATTATGGAGTTTAAGGTAAAAGAACCCTTAGGAGAAAGTGATCACAATATGATTGAGTTCAACTTGAAATTTGATAGAGAGAAAGTAAAGTCTGATGTAGCAGTATTTCAGTGGAGTAATGGAAATTACAGTGCTATAAGAGAGGAGTTGGCTAAAGTAAATTGGAAGGTGATGCTGGCAGGGATGACAGTGGAGCAGCAATGGCGCTGAGTTTCTGGGAAAAATGCGGAAGGTGCAAGACAGATGTATTTTAAAAACAAAGGCATAGTCAAATGGCAAAACAGTACAACTGTGGCTAATGCGGGAAGTCAAAGCTAATGTAAAAGCAAAAGAGAAGGCATACAACAAAGCAAAAATTATTGGGAAGACAGAGGATTGGAAAGCTTTTAAAAACCTACAGAGGGCAACTAAAAGAATCATTAGGAGGGAAAAGATGAAATATGAAAGCAAACTAGCAAAAAATATCGAAGTGGACAGTAGAAGCTGTTGTGTACTTTTATTTTCAGAAGACCTTTGACAAGGTACCACACATGAGGCTACTTAACAAGCTACAAACCCATGATATTACCGGAGGGATTCTAACATGGATAAAGCAGTGGCTGATTGGCAGGAGGCAAAGAGTGGGAATAAAGGGAGCCTTTTCCTGCTGGCTGCTGGTGACTACTGGTGTTCCACAGGGATCTATATTGGGACAAATTCTTTTTATGTTATGTGTCAATGATTTGGATGAGGGAATTGATGGCTTTGTTAAAAAGTTTGGAGATGATATGAAGATAGGTGGAGGGGCAGGTAGGTTTGAGGAAATATTGAGGCTACAGAAGGACTTAAACAGATTAGCAGAATGGGCAAAGAAATGCCAGATGGAATGCAGTCATAAACAAGAGAAAATTGAGCCGAAATGTTGACTGTACTCGTTTCCATAGATGCTGCCTGGCCTGCTGAGTTCCTCCAGCATTTTGTGTGTATTGATGGAATACAGTGTTGGGAAGTGTATGGTAATGCACTTGTGTTGAAGAAGTGAAAGAGTTGATTATTTTCTAAGTGGAGAGAAAATACAAAAAAAACTGAGGTCCAAAGGGATTTAGGAGTCCTTGTGCAGGATTCCCTAAAGGTTTATTTACAGATTGTGTCCTTGGTGAGGAAGGCAAATGCAATTTATTTCAAGAGTACTAGAATATAAGAGCAAGGATGTAATGTTGAAACTTTATAAAGCACGGGTGAGGCCTCACTTGAAGTATTGTGAGCAGCTTTGGGCCCCTTATCTTAGAAAGAATGTACTGAAACTTCAGAAGATTCGAAGAAGATTCATGAAAATGGTTCCAGGATTGAATGGCTTGTCATATGAAGAGCATTTAATGGCTCTAGGCCTGTATTCACTAGAATTCAGAAGAATGAAGTGTGACCTCATTGAAACTTATTGAATGCCTTAATAGAGTGGATGTGGAGAGGATGTTTCCTATAGTGGGAGAGCCTAAGACCAGATGACACAGCCTCAGAACAGAGAGGTGTTCTTTTAGAACAGAGACGAGGAGGAATTTATTTATCTGTGGAATTCTTTGCCACAGGCAGCTGTGGAAGCCATGTCTTTGTGTATATTTAAGGCAGAGGTTTATAGGTTGTTCATTGGTCAGGGTATGAAGGGATATGGGGAGAAGGCGGGAGATTGGGGCTAAGAGGAAAATTGGATCAGCTATGATGAAATGGCAGAGCAGACTCAATGGGCCGAATGGCTTAATTCTACTCCTATACCTAAGAGCCTTATGGTCTTATCTCTCAGTTGATGATTAAGTCCATCACTGAACTGACAATTTTCAGACAATCTCTTCAATTCAGTCACACACACTGAAATGGACTCCTATTCCTTTTGATTCTGCTTATGAAACCTAAGGCACTCTGCAATCAATAATGGTTTTGGTGCTAAATGCTCCTGCATTACTTTTACAATATCAACACTGGTGAGGCCTCACTTGGAGTAGCTCAAAGCTCATTTTGGCTTGTTTGGTTGAAGCAGTTAAACTTCTAAGCAAACTGTATGCCTTTCCACCCAATGCAATCTGCAAAACTGGCACTAAACTCTCATTGGCTATTACATTTAGTTTATAATACTGCTCAATTTGCTCAGTGTACATCAGCCAGTTATCCATTGTGCAATCAACGCGTTATCTTTCTGATGTAGCCAGCAATTTCTTCTCTTCAAACTGGTAAAACTTGAGGTACAGGCATAGCCAAGCACATTATTCGTCAAATGCTAGGAACTTTCAAACTGCTCTAGTGGTGATTAGTATTGTGGCTTTCTGAAGATTTGCATAGATATCACTGTGTAGCCCGAATTATTTAATGTGTTGGCCAGAAGGAACTAGAGTTTACAAATTAGTGGATTCGAATTAATCAAGGACAGTGAAAGTCAACAGAAAGAACTATATTCTACAAATTAGTGGATTTGGATGAATCAAGGACAGGGGAAGCAGACAAACTAATTGTTTTTATTTTCACCCCCCCCCCACCCGACACACACATTTTGTGAACTCTGAACTGATTCTTGCTCTGAGATAATCAAATCAGAGCAATTAAATGTAGACACAAAGAGTTTCAGGTAATGACCTGCTAAACCCGAGACCATTCTCAGATAGAGCATAGTACATAGAAAACCAACAGCGCAATACAGGCCCTTCCACCCACAAAGCTGTGCCAAACATGTCCTTACTTAGAACTACCTAGGCTTACCCATAGCTCTCTATTTTTCTAAGCTCCATGTACCTATGCAGGAGCCTCTTAAAAGACCCTATCATTTCCGCAGTTGAGTAGCTATTGATTATGCAAAGTGCCAGACCTATCACAGAAGTAATCTGTAATATCATTAAACTCAGTGTCTAGGTCACTTAGTTTAACTGGTTTGGACCAGTCAGAGTTGAAAAACACAAATACAAAAGACTGGGGATGCAGAACCGCAAAATAATGTTTGTTGTAGCCCTGGACCTGTTGGTTGTACCCAGGTAGGTCAGGTGACCTTGATCCAATGGATGGAGATCCACCAGTTCAAATGCTGAGGAACACCAAGAGTCAGGAACTCCAAATACATAGCGGTGATAACTCTCCAACAACCAGAGATCAACCATCACGAATGAGGAGGACACCACAGACATGTGGAGATAGGGACCATGAGGAATGCCTAGCCAGCATAGATTCCTTTTCTGGGTAATACCTTTTCTCTTCATTGACTGTTCGTGGAGGGTCAGGGTATTCTAGTGGATGTGGACACAGATTGTTAGTGTGTGAATCCACATGCTTTTTATAACCATATAACCATATAACAACTACAACATGGAAACGGGCCATCTCGGCCCTTCTAGTCGTGCCAAACACTTACTCTCACCTAGTCCTACCGAACTGCACTCAGCCCATAACCCTCCAATCCTTTCCTGTCCATATAACTATCCAATTTTACTTTAAATGACAATATCGAACTTGCCTCGACCACTTCTGCTGGAAGCTCGTTCCACACAGCTACCACTCTCTGAGTAAAGAAGTTCCCCCTCATGTTACCCCTAAACTTTTGCCCTTTAACTCTCAACTCATGTCTTCTTGTTTGAATCTCCCTTACTCTCAATGGAAAAAGCCTATCCACATCAACTCTGTCTATCCCCCTCATAATTTTAAGTACCTCTATCAAGTCCTCCCTCAACCTTCTATGCTCCAAAGAATTAAGACCCAACTTGTTCAACACTTCTCTGTAACTTAGGTGCTGAAACCCAGGTAACATTCTAGTAAATCTTCTCTGTACTCTCTCTATTTTGTTGACACCTTTCCTATAATTTGGTGACCTGAACTGTACACAATACTCCAAATTTGGTCTTACCAATGCCTTGTACAATTTTAACATTACATCCCAACTCCTATACGCAATGCTCTGATTAATAAAGGCCAGCATACCAAAAGCTTTCTTCACCACCCTATCCACATGAGACTCCATCTTCAGGGAACTATGCACCATTATAGTTAGATCCCTCTGTTCTACTGCATTCTTCAATGCCCTACCATTTACCATGTATGTCCTATTTTGATTAGTTCTATCAAAATGTAGCACCTCACATTTATCAGCATTAAACTCCATCTGCCATCTTTCAGCCCACTCTTCTAACTGGCCTAAATCTCTCTGCAAGCTTTGAAAACCTACTTCATTATCCACAACGCCACCTATCTGAGTATCATCTGCATACTTACTAATCCAATTTACCACCCCATCATCCAGATCATTAATGTATATGACAAATAACATTGGACTCAGCACATCGCTAGTCACCAGCCTCCAATCTGACAAATGGTTATCCACCACTTCTCTCTGGCATCTCCCATCTAGCCACTGCTGAATCCATTTTACTACTTCAATATTAATACCTAACGATTGAACCTTCCTAACTAACCTTCTTACAGGTTACTTGCTGCTAAATAGAGATTCTCTTTGTGCTTCTCTGATCATTATTACAAGGGAAGATTCTTGTAATTACTGCTATGGTGTAGTGCCTTTGGGATGATACCAGTTGTGGATATTACTATTGGGACAATGTATACTTTGTTTATGTTCCACAGTCTATGAATTTCCTCTTTTAATTCAGTATATTTCTGCTGTTTTAGACTTACTGATTTATGTAAGTTGTGTGTGTTTGGAATAGCTATTAAATAAGATTAAAAATCTATTAAATAAGTTGTTCTTGCTTGTCTACCCTGTATTATTATATCCAGATCATTATTATGGATTGTCCTATCTGTAATAACTGATTGGTCATAATATTTTTTGTGGTATTCTGACTATAAAACTGGATCAGACTTGTATTTATAGTAAGCAATGATTTCATTTATGAGTTTGTACTTTCAAGCAAGATTTTGATTAATAATGTTTGCCACTTGATTGTGCCTGTGTAAGTAATCAGATTTTGTTAAACTGCTACAGAATTCTGTAATCTGTTGAATTGTTTCTGTTTACTCTCAGCATTTTCTGCATTTATCATCTTGAATTTGTTGGTCTTTTATTATGTAGTTTAGAGAATTTTTTTGTGTTAACTATCTGGTCCTTTATTGCTTCAAGGAACCATTATATGAGGTGCACATATATGATGTGGTATGGAAAAACATTGCTATTCGTGTACTTCTACAGTACATATAACCCTTAATGAATTATTTTTTAAAATAATGCTTAATCAAAGAATATATTTACAATATTACTCAAATATGACAGAAGTATGAAATACTCAACAGGTACAATTTAAATGCCATTACAGAAATGAGGCTAAAGGATAATCAAAACTGAAAAATAAATATTCATGGGTATTTGAAATGTTTTAAGGACAGGCAAAGGGAAAGGAAGATGAGTTAGCCTTGTTAATAAGGGATAACATCAGTACAAAAGTTAGAAAGGATCTTGGTTTGCTGGATTATAATGTAAAATTAGAATCAGGTTGGGAATTGCTAATAGGCTTCCAAAAATAGTTGTGGTTATAAATTAATTAGAAATGCATACAACAAGGGTTATGAGTTAATCATGGAGGTTTTTAATCTACGTGCAGACTGGTCAAATCAAATTAGTTTTTCAAAACTGGCGAATTAACTCCTGTGAAGTATATGAGATGGACTCCAGACAGTAAGATTGAGAAATTGACCAGGGACTATGCGACTTTAGATCCAACATTATTCAATGGGAAAGACTTAATTAATAATCCTGTTGCAACAGTGTTCCTAGAGAAAGCTAATATAATATGATAAGACTTTAGATTAAATACAAGTGCGATGGAAAATTAACTGTGAGAGATTAGGAAACAGTTGAAGGGAGGGACAGCAGAAAATCGGTAACTAGGAATTAAAGAAATTATATATGACTTTCAATAAAAGTAGATCCATTTCAGGAACAATAGGAAAAGAGGCACAAAGATTAAAGGTAGCATTAAATAAAGGAAAATGCTGATAAAGTTGTCAGAAAATTACAATTTGGAGGGCATGTTCCTGTATTGTACTGTTCTTTGTTCTGTGTTCCTTTGGGAATATTTTAGAATTCAAAGGATCACTTGTAAATTGCCAAAAAAAGGGAAAATAAACAAAAATGTGTGTAATTAACTGAGATACATTTAAAAAGACTACATGAGCTTCAGTAGGTATATGAAAAAGAAAAGGTATATGAAAAAGAAAAGGTCAATAAAAGCAATAAGACAGAAATCTGAGGATTTACTGTATAATAAGAAATAGGAAAATGGCTGAAGTAAACAAATATGAGAGAAATTAATGAGCCTGAAAAGTGATGAACAAGCTAATGAACTATTTCCAGATTTTTGAAAGAGGTCTCTGTGGAAGAAGATGATGCTCTGGTTATTATTATCCTAATTCTACAGATTATAAAATAATTCCTGCCAATTGGAGGGGACTGAATCTTTGTTCATATGATAGCCTCGCAATCCCAAGAACTAGTCTTGTGAGCCTTTGTTGCATCCCCTGTGATTGGACCAAAATTGTACACCATATTCCAGATCTGTACTCAACAAGACTGTACATAACTTAGAAAGACATTCCTACTCCTGTTCTCAGATACTTGCATAATGGCCAGCATGCCATCAGCCATGGAGGTTCTGGAAATAGTAGGTTCATCATATGAAGAGAAATTCAGGCCTCTTCTTGAGCTCAGAGGCATGAGAGATGACCTCTATGGACAGTGTAGATGTGGGGTGAACCTTTCCCATGACTAACAAATCTGAAACTTGGGGTCACAGCGTTAAAATATGGGGTCAGGCCACTAAAGCTGAATGCTGGATCCTCCCCCCCCCCCCCCACCTTGTCTTTCTCCCCGGACCTCCTGTCTCATGATCCTCTCATATCCCCTTTGCCAATCACCTGTCCAGCTCTTGGCTCCATCCCTCCACCTCCTGTCTTCTCCTATCGTTTTGGATCTCCCCCTCCCCCTCTCAAATCTCTTACTAACTCTTCCTTCAGTTAGTCCTGACGAAGGGTCTCAGCCTGAAACGTCGACTGTACCTCTTCCTAGAGATGCTGCCTGGCCTACTGCGTTCACCAGCAACTTTGATGTGTGTTGCTTGAAATTCCAGCATCTGCAGAATTCCTGTTGTTTGTTGTTGCTGGAAAATTTGTTCACTCGGAGTGCAATGAATCTTTGGAAGAAATCTGCCTACCTATGTTTACCCTGAAAACTGTCGAGGCTCAGTCATTGCTTCATTCAAAACAGATCAATAGGTTTCTGGGTAACAATGCATAATACTGTTGAGGGAGAAGATCAGCAATGATTTTGTTGAATGGTGGAGCAGTCCTGCTATTTTATATGTTCTCCTTTGGTATTGATTTGGTATTGAAATTGGAGAAATTAATGTATTATTTTCATAAAGGGGGAAATGCATAAGGAATGAATCACAAGTTCATAGTCATCAAATATGTCAGTAGATTTCAGACAGAGAAGAGTGATTTATATTTTTCACATGACTCATTTACCAACATAGATCACTCTTACATTCTTTTTAAGGGCCACAGTATGTAGTAATTACCATTCTGGAAAGGAAATAACTTAGCTGCTTGGCGATTTGAGGAACTTTGGGATTTCATGCCTCTGGAGAGTTGTAAGTGCTGATTGCTTTCATGTGGTCTCAACTCACAATGTCAACCATCTATTTCTCTTTACAGATGCTGCCTGACCTGTTGAGTTCCTCCAGCAGATTGCTTGTTACTCTCAATTAAAAAGAGATGTTTTAATAATGACTTTTAAATTTATCCCATGTATTTTGTTGAAAGAATTTTGAAAAACATCCAAACATATACAGATGGAGTAGGAAAATATTTCATTCAGTCATTGATGTGTCTTGGGATGTGATTCAGTCATTGATGTGATCAGAACAATTACACAGACTGCCATAACTATCTTCAATGAGGAAGGTTAAGTCTCTGCATAATAATATCATGCCCAAACATAATTGTTACGCTTTGAGATTTTTGGCTAGTTCATCTACAGAAAAAAAACAGGTAATTCATATTAAGATATTACTCTTAATTAATATATTTCATAAAAGATTAATTCCCCAGAACATACAGTCATAGGATGTAAACTAAGATTATTCAGAATAGTATTTCATATTAGCATATCAGATTTGGATGAGGAGGTTTGAATATACATTGAAATGTTGGAAAAAACTGCTTAAACTCACTGAACATTATGAATGTATTGAAATAGATAAAAAATCATTTAGCTTATATTCCTTTTCTTATTATACATTAATGAGTTAGAATCAGAATCAGGTTTAATATCACCGGCATATGTCGTGAAATTCGTTCACTTAGCAGCAGCAGTGCAATGAAATACATGATAATATACAAAAAAATAAGTAAATCAATTACAGTAATAATAATTCTATATTGACACTATAATGGAAGGACTAAAAATTAACATTATGGGAATTAGCAAAGTTCATTGGACAGATGCTGGAACATGTCAGAATAGAAATAAAACACTAATTTATTCTTGTGGAACATCCCATACTAATGGAGTAGGAATTCTTACGGATGAAAACATGGCAAAAAGTGTTTTAGGGCATTGGGCAATATTAGAAAGAGTGCTCCTTGTTAGATTCAGAGGACAACCATTTGATTTAGCAATTATACAGGTATATGCACCAACAACAGATGGAACAAATGAGGATATAGATAAATTCTATGAAGAGCTTGAACAAGCAAAGAATGGATGCAAATCTCAAGATATTGTTATTGTCATGGGAGCTCTAAATGCTGAAGTAGGACAAGGTGCTGATGGAAATACCATAGGAAAATTTGGACTAGGGAAAAGGAATGAAAGAGGCGAGAAATGAGTAGAATGGTGCAAGATGAATAATCAGATCATTATGAATACTTACTTTAAAAACCATCCAAGACACTTGTGGACCTGGAAAAGTCCAGGTGATAGCACCAGAAATCAAATTGACTTTATTACTATAAATCAAAGATTTAGAAACTCAATGACTCAATGCAAAACATAGCCAGGTGCAGACTGTAATGGTGACCATAACCCAGTAATATGTCATGTATAAGTAAAACTTAAAAAACCAAGGAAGCAAAAACCAGAACAATCCCTTGACTACTTGCAATTAATTAAAGAAGAAAACTTAAGACAAAAATTTACAATTGAAGTAAGGAATAGATTTCAAAGTCTAGAAATAGAATCTGTTGAAGATGATAGCAATCATGTAGAAATGAAGTTTAACTCTCTGAAGAATGACTTGGTAGAATCAGCAAAGTCAGTGATTCCTAAAAAAGAAAAAAGCACAAAGAATAAATGGATGACAGATGAGATCAAAAATCTAATGGAAGAAAGGAGACTGAAGAAAGCAAATCATATGGAAGATGTCCTTAGATTAAAAAGTTAAAAGCTTATGTCAAAAAGCCAAAGAAGGATGGTTAAACCAGGAATGTGAGCAACTAGAAAGAATCCCTATTACTGATCCAAAAAGGGTACATCAACAAATCAAGAATATCAGTGATAAAAAGCTCCTTTGTTCGTCAGGTGGATGTTTGAAAGCATAGGGCAGTACCATTATCATGGAGAAAGATGAGATTATGAACAGATGGACTGAGTATATTCAGGAATTGTTTGAAGATGATCGAGGCAAAAAACCAGAAATTAAGAAAACAGAAGGTCCAATTTTTTAAAATCTGAAGTTCGTAATGCAATAAATAAGATGAAGGAAAGGGAAGGCAGCAGGTCTTGAGGAATTAGTAATAGAACAAATTATCGCCTTTGAAGATTATGGAATTGAAAAACTTACTGATTTAATCAATGATATTCATGGGACTGGAATAATACCAGAAGAGATGAAAAAAATCAGTATTTATCACTCTTCCTAAGAAACCTGGAGCAATAGAATGTGAATTACATAGGACCATAAGTTTAATGAGTCATATCACTAAGATACTTCTAAGAATTTTGATGACAAGAGCTAAAAGTAAGATACAAGCTGAAATAGGTTAAGAACAATGTGGTTTTGTGAAAGACAAAGGTACAAGAAACGTGATATTGATGTTAAGGATACTATCAGAACGAGCTATTCAAGTGCAAAAAGATTTGTTTGTTTGTTTTATTGACTACACAAAAACATTTGATAAAGTGAAACAAAATAAGTTATTTGAAATTTGCAGGAAACTCTAGATCTGGATTTGAAAGACCTCCGCCTGATCAGAAATCTGTACTGGGAACAAACTGTCGCTGTAAGAATAGATGGAGAAGTGAGTCAGTTTACGAAAATCAAGAGAGGCGTTAGACAAGGGTGTGTTTTCTCTCCTGATTTGTTTAATGTGTACAATGAAACAATATTACAAAAAATAAGAGACATCTTGGGAATCAAATTTGGTGGTGAAAGTATCAATAATTTCAGATATGTGGATGACACTGTGTTAATTGCAAGTACGGAGGAAGAACTACAAAATTTAATTGATATAGTTGTTGAAGGAAGTGCAAAAATGGGTCTATCTATCAATCGCAAAAGGACAGAATGTATGATGATATCCAAAAAGAAGGAGAATCCTATCTACAGGCTGAAAATAAACGGGGAAGACATAAAACAAGTACAGAACTTTTGTTACTTAGGAAGCTGGGTGACATCAGATGGCAGGTGCGACATGGACATCAGAAGAAAAATAGGGATGGCAAAAGACACCTTTACGAGAATGAAGAGTTTACTGACCAACACTAAACTTGGCATGACAACCCGCCTCAGAGTACTGAAACGTTATGTTTATTCAGTTATGTTACATGGCTCAGAATGTTGGACAATATCTAGTAACATGAGGAAACGAATTGAAGCAGCAGAGGTGTGGTTTTTGAGGAGGATGCAAAGAATATCACGGATGAAACGAATATCTAACGAGGTTGTCATGAATAGAGAAAGCATAAGAAGAGAAATAATGTATGAGATCATGAAAAGGCAACGTAACTTTGTTAGAGTGGATTTCCTTTTGGGTAGATGATTTGTTTACACTTAAATGACTTTGGCCACCAGACTTCTATTTTAACTGTTTGACAAAGGACTGTGGATTGAGTCCACCACAATGGGCTTCCTAAAAGGTGTAAATACCAGATGCTTCTGGTAGTTTGACCTGATGCTGTAGTTTTGAAGACAGTATCACCTGTACATTATAAATATTAATTGCCTTCTATGTTAGCACGGGAAATGCCAGATAAATGTATCTTAGACTTAACTTACATTCCTAAAGGCTATGGATACCAACCCAGACATGCTGGCGTCAGAAGGAAAGGATGAAATCCGAAGGTGTGATGTTTGTATGTAGCTTCAAAAGGAAGCATTGTCTAAGTATTGTCTATAACTTTTAAGTAGCGATTGCCTTAGTATTTAGCATATAAATATCGAGCCCACATTGAGCTAACAGACCTTTCTGCGGAAAGCGTCTTAGTACATAGATACTTGCTGTACCTTGTTGTGTCGAATAAAGAAGCTGCTTTGTATCTACCAGTGACTCTGTCTCTCCAGTAATTTCATTCACGCTACCACAACTTCACTGGACGTGTGATAAGGAAAGAGGAGTGACAATGCACGGTAATTATGGGAAAAATTGAAGGGAAGAAAGCAAAAGGAAGGCAAAGACAAATGATGATGGAGACAGCAGCCAGAGAACTAGAAATGAATACCAAAGCAAACACAAGGAAATCTGCAGATGCTGGAATTTCAAGTAAAACACACAAAAGTTGCTGGTGAACACAGCAGGCCAGGCAGCATCTCTAGGAAGAGATACAGTCGATGTTTCGGGCCAAGACACTTCGTCAGGACTAACAATGAATTGATCCACTTGACCCGAAACAGGAGTGTGTGGGCCATGGCAGTCAAAGCTCAATCCGGGCATGGCACCTGATGATGATGGTGATATTGGTCCCAAGTGGGAAATTCTTTTGTTACAGCAGCAACATTTAAAAACACACTTAGCAATATGCAGACTTAACTAATAATATAGTACAGTATAATAATATACACAATAATAATTTACCAATGTGCATTACTACTTCTTTTTCAATCTTTATATTAAGTTTCAGAATTAATGAATATAACAATAATAGTAATGATACAAAGAGATCGGGATTACATTAATAACGGGTAACCTGTACAAGCACAGATTCCAAATAACAAATATAGTTCAGCCTCCCAATCTCATAGTAACTAACCATGAAAAAGATATTTTATAAAGAGAAAAAAGAAACCCTAAACTAAAAAAAACAAAGATTGGCCTGTCATATTACATCAGCTAAAATTATTATTTGTTGTTAACCCCGCTCTTCTATACATGAACAAAAAATTACTACAAAGGATTCAGAAATCTGCAATACTAATGTACGAAATAATTAAGAGGTGACTGTTGTCCTATAATGTGTGTTCTCCTGTCGCACAGAGATAAACTGTTGTATATGCTCATTACATTTGGTAGGAAAGATTTTCTGTAACGATCCTTGTGACAGCAGAGCCTGTTTGAAAGGGTTCTCTGCTGCTTATTCAGTAGGTCATGGGGACGATGTTCCAGATTGTCAATAATGGATAACAGTTTGTTTAGTGACTTCCTCTCCAGCACCAACTCAAAAGAGTCCAGGTTGTAACCAAGGCCGTATTCAGCCTTTTTGATGAGTTTATTTAGTCTTTTTGCATCACCAGCACCGATGCTGCTCCCACAGCATAAAGTCGCAAAGAAAGCTGCACTCTCTACAACAGACCGGTAAAAGATCTCCAACATCCTGCTGCACACATTGAAGGATCTCAGCTTCCTTAGTCAAGGAAAATATCATACCCTATACAATTCACTGGAAAAAACTAATTTTTCCTTGAACTTGTAGTAGTGCCCCCCTTCTCCTTCACCATTCCCTAGTTCTATCTTGCTTTCTCACCTTATCTCCTTACCTACCTATCACCACCCTCTGATGCTCCTCCCCCTGTTGGCCTTCTATCCTCTCCTATCAGATTCCCCCTTCTCCAGCCCTTTATCTCCTTCACCAATCAATTTCCCAGACCTTTTCTCCACTCTTCCCCCTCTCCCGGTTTCACCTATCACCTACTACCTTGTGTTTCTTCCTCCCCTCATCCCACCTTCTTATCGTGACTTTTCATCTTTTTTCTCCAGTCTTGACTTTACTCCAGTCCCAAAACATTGACCATTTTCTCTTTTCCATTGATGCTGCCTTGACTGCTTAGTTCCTCCAGTATTTTGTGTGTGTCATTTTTCTAAACTCAACCTTTTTGTTATTTTTCCATTGGTGGATAACATCATATTTTTCCACTTTATTTTCTATTTACCATTCAATTAAACTGTCTAGAATTCCCTGAGGGCTTACTCCATCCTCCTTATAATTCATATTGTCACTCATTTTTGTATAAACAGCAATAATTGCACATCATTCTTGGTTCTCTCAAAGAAATTAGTAATGTAAGTTGTGAATAGTTGGGTCACCAGCACCAGTTTCTGTGGCACTCCTCTAGTCAAAACTGAAAACATGCACTTTATTTCTATTGTCTGGCCATTATCAGATCCTTCGTCCATGCCAGTTTATTACCTCCAATTGTTTAGCTTAATAATCTCTCCAGCAGCAGAGGCCTTTTGAAAGCCCAAAGGCAGCATATCACCTAGTTTGTCCTCACCTACCAATCCTATTATTACTTTGCCCTCTTACCACTTCTTTAACGATGGATTCCAGCAGTTCTGCTTTTACAATATTAAACCAACTGGTCCAAATAAAATTCTGGAGGAACTCAGCAGGAGTTCACCTTCCTTCTTTCTTTGCTTTCTTATGTTTACATTTGGGATTAGATTTGCCCCATTATATCATCTTACTAAAGGCCAGTGAGGGCCATTGTTTTCAAAATCTGCACTAACATTTATTTGGTTGTTTCAAGTGGCCTTTGTCTTTTTTAAAATATTACTGAGGAACTCAATTCTGATCTGCTGTTTCATGCTGAGTTATGCACTGCAAAGTTCATTAACAAAAATATGACTATGAAAGCATAATCAGGAGTTGCAAACAGGATGCAAGTATTGTAATTTTCTTCAGTTAATATATTATATGTCCTTTTTAAATTTCCTGGTTGTATACAATCTTGCCTCGAGACACTGCTCCAACATATATTTTTTTTTGTTTCTTTTCTGCTGAAGAATTATGATTTAAAAAAAATGTTTTTATAGAGTACAGTCAGGATTGCTAAGATAAGTATTTATCGTCCATTTAAATTGCCTTTGAGAATTATTGGTGAACCTCCTTGAATTGTATATTACTTGTGATGAAGTACTCTAGCCTGGACTATGTGATAGGAAGTTCCCAGATTTTGATTCAAGTAACAATGTAGGAAGGCAAAATTTTCCTAATTTAGAATAACACATGATTAGAAGGAGAAGTAGAAATACTATTATATGTCTTATAAGTGCTGGTATCACAGTTTTGAAATATGCTGCAGAATGAACCTTGTAAAGTTGATATGGTGATGCAGTTGCAACAATATAATATTTAAACTACTTAGAAATGTCAACATTGCACTTTCTTGAATGTTTTTGAGAATTTTTGGTGTTGTTGAAGCTACACCTATGTGAACAAGGTGATGTGCTTTATTACATTCTTGACTTGTTTCTTACTGTGGAGGAAAGGCTTTGAGGAATAAGAGTAGAATCATGCAAGCCTCTTAGTTATTTTTGAAGCCATGGTATTGATGTGAAAGCAAAAGTTGCCAAATGTACTCAGCAGGTCAGGAAGCAACTGCAGATGGCAAAATAGTTAATATTTCAGATCTGGGATGCTTCCTCAAAACTGAAATGATAATTATTTCTCTTCCCGTACTAACTGCCAACCTGCTGAGTATTCCAGCGTTTTTTATTTTTATTTCAGACTTCCAACATCTGTGTTTTGTTTAATCTTCTATTTATGGCCAACATCAAATGTTATTTGAGTGTTGCTGCTGTCGATAACAAGAATTCTTTCAATGTCAAAGCAATTGTACAGAGAACTGAACATGGCAAAGAACTTATGAAATGTATCTTGGAAGAAAGGATGTTGATAAAGCATCTGAACAAAATTGTATCCAGGGCAATTTCATACAGGTGCAGAGGTTCTTTGTGCATAACAACCACACCACTCTTCTTTAATGGCAGGCATGACTCTAGCCTATGACATTCCTTGGTCACCTCTGAAATCAATTCTTTTGTCTGTATTTTGATCAAAGGCACTGTGAGGTTTGGAGCAAAGCTGTTCTGAGCATCAGTTGGGAGTTTATTGGTAGGACTAATGATCAGGTCATCTGTAATCATATGAACTTGGGTCCAATGTGAGTTTGAGTGTAAAGTAAGTGGGGATTTACATCTAGTTGTTTAAGTAAATCTGAACTAGAAACTTATTTTCAGTAAGTGTCAACCATGAAATTATTAGATAGTTGTAAATATCTAATGGGTTCATCATTGTCTGTTTGAGGTGCCTGGCTGCGGAGCAGGAGATGGAGACTGTAGGGATTTGTGAGAAAACATGAAATCTAAATTTTATTTCAGGCATGAATGGATGCTGATGTCATGAAACATCTCAATCAAAAGAAGGAAAGTTGAGCAGACAGGGAGGGAAAGAGGAAATTGGAAAAAAAAACTACAGGTGACTGCTTTTCTGGTTTGCAAATGTGTTTAAACTTCTATTAACCTGTTGCATACTTCAATGATAAACTGTCTTACGATTTCTAAACTGCAGAGATCTTTTTTATTCCTTTTTATTTTTTGGAAACAATTCCAAATTTTCATTGAAGGAGGGAGAGAAATAGATGCTGCAAGTTATCTATGTAGGTGAGGAAATTATTAGAGCAGATTGTTAATCCTTTACAAAGATTGCCAATTACCGCTTTGGTAGAAATGTCAAAAGTGGTAAATTTAGAACATGCAGAGAAATGTTATTTTAAAAATCAAAACTTCCATCAAAGGGAAACAATGAAGTTGAATAGACAGAGAAAAGAAACACAGGGAAAAAGTCCTACCAGTAGACAGAATTGCTGCATAGAAGTGGAGAAGAAAGGACATTATAGGCCAGTTAGCCTAACTTCAGTGGTTGGGAAGATGCTACACTCCATTATTAAGGATGAAGTTTTGGGGTGCTGTGGAGGCACGTAATAAAATATGCCAAAGTTAGCATGATTTCCTTAAGGGGAAATCTTGCCTGACAAATTTGTTGGAATATTTTGAGGAAATAACAAGCAGAATAGACAAAGGACAGTCAATATATCCTACACAAATATTCCCAAATCCTTTTGCTTCACTGATTTTTGAATATCGAAAACATCTTTCCGTCAGCATACAAGGAGAACGAATGCATGAACACAGTCCTTCGGTGAAGAGTGACCAGCACATTGGATCCAAACACTGCTGACCCAGGTCCAAATGCCGCTGACCTGCCTGCTGCCTGTCGTCACCCCAGTGGCCTCCATTGGGAACAATCGCTAACCCCTTCCGAATCCACCTCGATGCTTCAGTCTTCCTCACTGCTTTAAGATGGAGGTACTCTGTGCTCTGTCTCTGGTATTTTCCACGAGTCACCTCATGTTTTCGGGTCCCTGTCTCTGCTCTCCATGAGGCAGCTCTCTGGACACAGCAGAGCACTAGATCATTCGATCAAATTCCAAACTGCACGTCACAGGCTCCAACAGTTTCCGTAACAAAAACAAGGCAAAAATAACAAGCAGAAGGCGTAGAAGAAGTGAAATAATTTAAGACATTGGCTTGCTGAAAGATGTCGCTCGAGGAATCATTTGCTGGTGCCATCTGAACTGTAAGTTCACTGATTCACTGATTTATTGGCATTTGGCGGGGGCAGATGATGGGGGGAGATGCGTGCCTCGGTCTTAGGGAGCACAAGGCCTCAAGCTGTAGTGTTGCCTGTTTATAGCCACCCAGGAGAGAGGCATTGGAGTTGGTGTGCTTTAAATGTGGCATGGCATTCAAGCTGGAGTCGATGCTATCCCCTAGATTTGATTATGAGGACACGCAGTACTCTTTTATTGTCATTTAATAATGCATGCATTAAGAAATGATATCACGAAAACACATGTGAAACCGACTTAAAAACTAACAAAAACCACATAATTATAACATATAGTTACAACAGTGCAAAGCAATACAGTAATTTGATAAGAACAGACCATTGCACGGTAAAGTCTCAAAGTCTCTCAGAAGTCCCATCATCTCACACAGGCAGTAAACCTTCAGCGCCGCCAACTTGCCGATGCAGCATCCTGGAAGCATCCAACCACAGTCCGACTCCAAGTCCGTCCGAAAACTCTGTGCCTCTAACCACCTCTCCGACACCGAGCACCATCTCTGCCGAGCGCTTCGACCCCAGCCCCGGCAACAAGCAATAGACAAAGCCGAGGATTTGGAGCCTTCGTCTCCGGAGATTCTTGATCGCACAGCAGCAGCAGCAGCGAAGCAGGCATTTCAGAAGTTACTCCAGGTGTTCCTCTGTACTCTCACGGCTGTCTCCACCAAATCCGGATTGTGCACAGCCCCCCTAGTTACACATACGATATTCATTCGGAACGGCCGCGTGCGCCGCATCGCGCCGCCATCTTCTCCTCCCTCTTCCTAGTGTTTGTTTAGCGGAAGACAAGCCATATTCTGTTCAACTGCAGACTGCTGCAACAGTCACGGACTTGGACTATATATTTTTAAATTTTTTTATGTGACTGTTTTACTGATATTTTGTCCGTGCATTCTCCCTTATACAGTATGTGCTAAATGTGCTTTGTGCTGTGTATAGCTATTGGTACAATGTTTTGCACCTTGGCCTTGGAGTAACGCTGCTTCGTTTGAGTGTGTTCATGGATATTCATCAGTGGTTGAATGACAATTAAACTTGAAACATCTCTACAGAGCTGAGACTATGCAAATCATGGTTTCTTACAGAAGGATTACAATGGTAGGATGTGCAATGTCTACTGACCTTCCCAGCAATGCCCAGGTAATAAAAATAATATTTAAAATACTGAGAGCTTTCCTCAGTAATACAAGAGATGATTTTTCATTGCCCTATTCAAACTAAAAAAACAGATGTGGGAAGAACTTCTTTCTTAAAGAAAATTTTACTTCAAACATGACTGCATGTTGCCAGGTTTAACCCCTTTAAAGCTTACCACAAACATCTGCTCCAAATGAAGGTGTGGGCCAGATCAAGGTGGTAGGGTTGCATGACATTTAATCTCGAGTGATGAGATCAAGAAGCACTAGAGGGATGATTTTCCTACTACCCATATAATCAAACCTATTAGAGCACAGAACATTCACCAAAGTAAGGATGAAAATATAAGCACCTCCTGCCTCCACAAAGTCACAGCATTGATGAGAGTTAATCAGTACAACTTTTCCACCTATATACCATAATATCTACATCCTCTACCACCAGGTCAGCCCCTGTCAAAATCTAATTCCGATTTGGCTTCACCAGTTTTCCTGTATCAGTCATTGATCACTGGTCAACATTGCCAATTCGATTTCTTATGGAAATAAAGACAAAAGTTTATGCTCAAGTGTTTGCTTTTCCTAACTATGTTGCTACTCTGCCTATAAAGGTCCATGATGATAGAGTGACTGTTTCTTATATCTCAGAAGCTACTCTTTGTAAAGAAAGACACAGATAATGAAATTCACTATCACCTTCAATCTGTCAGCACAGCCTTCCACTATCTGAGGAAAAGATGAGATATATTTGAGGCCCAAGATCTCAAACCTGTCAATGTCCTCATGGGCTGAGAGTGGCAATGACCATTGGTTTTCTAAGATACTGATTGCCTACAGCAGTCACTTCAAAGTATTGGAAAAGAGCCACCCATGAAATCCATTGATAGACTAAGTGAGTCAACACCAGCAACATTTTCATAGTTTGAGCATCCAATTACATAAAACCAGATCCGAGTGGCGGGGGAACTCACTCACAAGCCTGATACCAGACCCTGAAAATAGTTGTTTTAATACAAGTTATTTCAGGGGATAAGATTGCTAAGTCACAGCAGGTCAAGAGCATATGTCATTTCATTGGCTCTTCACTCAGCTCTGGAACATCTGGACAGTGAAGATGCATACATCAGGGTTCTCTTCATTGACTACTGATTAGTGATCAGCACTATTGTCCCCTTGAAACTCATCACTAAGCTCCAAGATGTTGGCTTCAATACATCCCTGTGCAACTGAATCCTCGATTTCCTCACTGACAAACCCAGTGAGTACAGATTGGTAACAACATCTTCACATCAGCACATGGCTGTGTGCTTAGCCCCCTGCTTTACTCACTTTATACCTATGATTATGTGGCTAAGTACGGCTCCAGGGCTTATTTAAGTTTGCTGATGACACCACTGCTGGCTAAGTCAAAGGGGGTGACAAATCAGCATATAAGAGTTGGAAAATCTGGTTGAGTGGTGCTACAACAATCTATCATTTCGTGCCAGCAAAACGGAGAAGCTGATTATCGATGATTGGCAGAAGAAGCTAGAAGTCCATGGGCCAGTTCTATTAGGGGATTGGACATGAAAACGGTCAGTAGCTTTAAATTCTTTGCATTAACATATCAGAGTATCTGTCCTGGGACCAGCATGTAAGTGCTATCTGTCTCCCTTTTGTCTTGTCGCCCTTTCTCTTCACCATTTACACCTTGGAATTCAACTACTGCACTGAGTCTTGTCATCTTCAGAAGTTTTCGGATGACTCTGCCATAGTTGGATGCATCAGCAAGGGAGATGAGGCTGGGTACAGGGCTACGGTAGGAAACTGTCACATGGTGTGAGCAGAATTATCTGCAGCTTAATGTGAAAAAGACTAAGGAGCTGGTGGTAGACCTGAGGAGAGCTAAGGTACCGGTGACCCCTGTTTCCATCCAGGGGGTCAATGTGGACATGGTGGAGGATTACAAATACCTGGGGATACGAATTGACAATAAACTGGACTGGTCAAAGAACACTGAGGCTGTCTACAAGAAGGGTCAGAGCTGTCTCTATTTCCTGAGGAGACTGAGGTCCTTTAACATCTGCTGGACGACGCTGAGGATGTTCTATGAGTCTGCGATGGCCAGTGCTATCATGTTTGCTGTTGTGTGCTGGGGCAGCAGGCTGAGGGTAGCAGACACCAACAGAATCAACAAACTCATTCGTAAGGCCAGTGATGTTGTGGGGAAGGAACTGGACTCTCTCACAGTGGTGTCTGAAAAGAGGATGCTGTCTAAGTTGCACGCCATCTTGGACAATGTCTCCCATCCACTACACAATGTACTGGGTGGGCACAGGAGTACATTCAGCCAGAGACTCATTCCACCGAGATGCAACACAGAGCATCATAGGAAGTCATTCCTGCCTGTGGCCATCAAACTTTACAACTCCTCCCTTGGAGGGTCAGACACCCTGAGCCAATAGGCTGGTCCTGGACTTATTTCATAATTTACTGGCATAATTTACATATTACTATTTATGGTTTTATTCCTATTTATTATTTATGGTGCAACCCTAACGAAAACCAATTTCCCCCGGGATCAATAAAGTATGACTATGACTACTGTCACAAAGAATGCATGACAGTGCCTCTACTTTCCCAGAAGTTGCATAGATTCTTTGATAAGTCTAGCTGCACAGTGAGGAGTATCCTAACTGGCTGCATCACAGCATGGTATGGAAACACTAATACCCAAGACTACAGAAAATGGTAGAGACAGTCAGTTCCCTCTCCATCACTGAGAAAATTTACATACGCCACTGCTAGAAGAAAGCAGCATCCATCATCAAATACTCCCACAATCCAGGCCACGCTCTCTCCTTGTTACTACCATCAGGTAGGAGGTACAGAAGCCTTAGGTCCCACACCACCAGGTTACAGATTTTTTCTGCAAACATCAGGTTCTTAGCAATCATGAATAACTTCACTCAACGCAACTCTGAACTGATTCTAACACCCACAAACTCACTTTCAAGGACTCTTTGCAATTCATGTTCTCTGTATTGCACTCATTCTCAGTATTAATTTTTATCTGTACAATTTGTCTTCATTTACACATTGTTTTTGTCAATCTTTGATTATGCTTGGTTCTTCAGAAATTCTATTATTCCTATATATTCCTACAAGAAAATGAATCTCAGGGTGATATGTGGTAACATAGTCCATATTTGATATTAAATTTATTTCAGAGCTTCTTTTGAAAATGTACAGTTACTCCTCCTCATTAAATCCAATTCCCAGGTCTATTCAAAAAGGGGAGTGAGATTTGAGATGTTAATAAGAATCTGGAGTCCAATTCCAGGAGCACAGAGAAGTCCAATGAAAAGAGCAAAACTCCCACTACCCACTAAACTGCCCAACCCCTATGTCATCAAATGCCCCTAACCCATTTTTGGTAAACTCTGAAAGTCCATTAATGGTCTCAAAAGTCACCTCAGAACACACAGAAATGGAATGGAAACAAAACATCCTTGGTTCTGCTTAAGAAGCTGCTAAGTACTTGTATTATTACTTAAAATAGTTTTTCAAGTTCCTCTTGGGATAGCGTAAAATAATGTTAATTAAGTCTATAATTTAGCTATCAAATAAAACAAGAAGAAAGAGTACAATATATGGATTGATTAGCCACTGCTAAATTCTTAAATGAATTGAATCATTTTATATGGGTGCCATTCACTTAATGTCACAGAACTATTAAACTGTTTTAATTAAGGACTAAGGAGGTTGTGATGAATGTCACTGAGAAGATGCTGTTCTCAAAGCTGTCTTCCTATGTTTCAGTAAAGAAAATGAGTCAGGAGAGCATTTCTGACAGAGATATGATTCCATTAGTTTTTGCAATGTTATACAGTGCCTATGAGAAGTATTCACCCCCGCTGGAAATTTTCACGTTTTAGTGAATCACAGTGGATTTAATTTGGCTTTTGTTTAAATTGATCATCAGAAAGACTTTCATGTCAAAGTGAATGCAGGTCTCTAAAGTGATCTAAATTAATTACAAATTTAAAACACAAAATAATTGATTACATAAGTATTCACCCCCTTTAATATGACACGCCAAATCATTACAGGTGCAGCCAATTAGTTTCAGAAGTCACATAATTAATTAAATGGTGACTGCCCCGTGTGCAGTCAAGGTGTTTCAATTGACTATAATAAAAATACACTTGCATCTGGAAGTTCCACATGTTGGGGAATGAGTATCCTGGCAAAAACTACACCATGAAGACAAATTTACACTCCAAGCAGTTCCACAAAAAGGTTATTGAAAAGCACAAGTCAGGAAATAGATAGGAAAAAAATTTCCAAGTCACTGAATATCCCTTGGAGTACAGTTCAAGTCAATCATCAGGAAATGGAAAGAATATGGCACAGCTGTAAACCTGCCTAGAACAGGCTGATCTCAAAAACTGAGTTGACCGTGCAAAAAGGGGACTAATGAGGGAGTCCACCAAGAGACCTAAGACAATTCTGGAGGAGTTACAAGCTTCAGTGACTGCGATGGGAGACACTGCATATACAACATCTGTTTTCTGCTGAAGGCTTTGGCCTGAAGTGTCCACTAAACTTTTTTCCATAGATGCTGCTTGGCCTGCTGAGTTCCTCCAACATATTGTGTGTTTTGCTCAGATTTCCAGCATCTGCAGATTTTCGCTTGTTTGTGATACAACATGAGTCACAGCTTTGTGGGAGAGTGGCAAAGAGAAAGCCACTGTTGAAAAAAATTCACATGAATTCTTGACTAGAGTTTACCAGAAGGCATGTGGGAGACTCTGAAGTCAGCTGGAAGAAGGTTCTATGGTCTGATGAAACCAAAATTGAGTGTTTTTGCCATCAGACTAAACACTATTTTTTGGTGTAAGCCAAACACCATGCATCATCCCTGCTGTGACATGCTGGTGGCTGCATCATGCTGTGGGGATGCTTCACTGCAGCAGACCCTGGAAGGCTTGTGAAGGTAGAGAGTAAAATGATTGCAGCAAAACACAGGGAAATCCTGGTGGAAAACCTGATGTAGTCTGCAAGAGAACTGTGATTTGAGAGAAAATTTGTTTTCCAGCAAGACAATGACCACAGGCATAAACCCAAGGCTACGCAGGAATGGCTTAAAAACAACAGAGTTGATGTCCTGGAGTGGCCAAGTCAGAGTCCAGACCTCAATCCAACTGAGAATTTATGGCTGGACTTGAAAAGGGCTGTTCACTCACAATCCCCATGCAATCTGACAGAGCTTGAGCAATTTTGTAAAGAAAAATGGGGAAAAATTGCAGTGTCCAGATGTGCAAAGTGAATAGAGACTTAACCACACAGACTTAAGGCTGTAATTGCTGCCAAAGGAGCACCTTCTAAATACTGACTAGAAGGGAGTGAGTAATTATGCAATCAATTATTTTGTGTTTAATAGTTGTCATAAATTTAGACCAATTTGTAGACATTTATTTTTACTTTGACATGAAAGAGTCTTTTCTGTTGATCAGTGTCAAAAAAGTCAAATTATATCCACTGTGATTCAATGTTGTAAAACAATAAAACATGAAAACTTCTGGGGGGAGGTGAATACTTTTCATAAGCACTGTATTTACCTTTTAAAAATCTGTCCTGGTATTTATCTTAAATTTGTTTGTTTTCCTTCCTTTAATTTTCATATGCAAAGGATAAATTTCCTTCTTAATGCTGATTGATTCTGCCAACATCTTAAATTTATTCTGCCGTCGATTTTTGCTCAATGCTTCTGACAAAAATCAAATTACAATTACATTGCAGTTACCATTACCCACAAGCTCTAAATGGTTCCTCACAAAGGCACCAGCTGCTTTCATTCTGGCATTCTTAATAGAGTATGTGCTGAATATGACATTTCTGTGTAACCTACTGCTAATAATTGATGGATAAGCCTGCAGTAATTTCATCACAACAAGTCTTAATTTGTTTTCCTATGCTTGAGACAACCATACTTACAAGCCCTTTTGACTTTATTTAATCCTACAGTAATGAATTAACATTGGGCTTCCTAAATTTGTGGAATATACCTGGTCCACTTGACTCCTCTGCATTCAAGCAATCTTGCAATAAAAACATGCCCACTTGTTGTAGTGTATTTGCTCTGATTTTTTGTTTTTTTTATTATTGCTGGAACAGAGATAACAAAGAAAATCTAAGTAAATTTCTTGCAAAATGAACGTTATGTGATAAAATAACTAATCTATGAAGCTTCTGCAGTTCTACTACTATCAATACTATCAGTAATGTGACTCAGCTGGCAATAGATTCAAGAAGTTATTAAAAGCATGGATTATATTAGAGTTAATCTTTGTTCAGAAAATAGTGATATGAGGACACTTTACAGATTTTCATGGAGTAAGTTCCAATGCATCAACACATTTATAAAACTAGGACACCCAGAAATTAAACCTTAGTGCATCAGCTACTCTTTTTCTGATGATCAGCCAAGGTTACTGTGACTTTTCTCCTCAGTGCTTTCAATGCAGTCAGTGACATGAAGCAGAACAAAACAAGCTGCATTGACATCCAATGTTGATTTAGGTTTTGGGTGGCTGCTAGCAGAGAGTGGGGCAGTCACAACTGCTTTCATCAGGTGGATGTACCTGACTACTTACATTATCTGATTCTTAATTTGCTCCTCACGATGACATACTTCCACTTCAGTTCTGTGGGTGACCACTGCACATGTGGGACCTACAGGTTCTACCAGAGATGGAGGAAGTAATGGTGAAGCAGATAAATGGGTGATTTAGGAGACAGTGACAGAGTCATAGAACACTACAACACAGAAACAGGCCCTTTGACCCACCTAGTCCATGGCAAACTATTCATCTGCCTTGTGTTATTGACCTGCACACATACTATAGCCCTCCATATCGCTTTCATTATTATATTCATCTAAATTTCTCTTAAATGTTGAAATCAAACTCGTATCTACCAATTCTGCTGACAGCTTGTTCCATTCTCTCACCACTCTCTGACTGAAGAAGTTCCTTCTTATTTTTCCTTTCAAAGCTTCACCTTTCACCCTTAACCTATGACCTCTAGTTCTAGTCTCACTCAACCTCAGTGGAAAATGCCTGCTTGCATTTACAATATCTAGACCCCTTATAATTTTGTATAGCTTTATCAAATCTCCCCTCATTCTTTTACGCTCCAGGGAATAAAGTTCTAACCTATTCAATCTTTCCCTGTAACTCAGGTCATCAGGTCCTGGCAACATCCTTGAAAATTTTCTCTGCACTTTTTCAATCTTATTGACATCTTTCCCGTAGGTAGGTAACCAAAACTGCATGCAATGTTCCAAATTAGGCCTCACCAATGTGGAACCTCAACATAACATCCCAGCTCCTGCACTCAATATTTTGGATTTGAAAGCTAATATGCTCGAAGTTTTCCTTACTACCCTATCTACCTGTGCGCCATATTCAAGGAATTACGAATCCAGATCACTATGTTCTACCGCATTCCTCAGTGCACAGCACTAATCATACGCCTCCAGTCAGAAAGATGACTCTCTATTACCACTGTCTGGCTTCTTCTATGAAGCCAATGTCTAATCTAATTTACTAACTCACCTTGAGTTCTAAGAGTTTGTCCTTGTTGATCAAGCTCCCATGCAGGACCTTGTCAAAGTCCTTGCTAAAGTCCATGTAGACAACATTCACTGCCTTGCTTTCATCAACTTTCCTGGTAACTTCCTGAAAAAGCTCTATAGGATTGCTTAGACACGACTTATTATGCACAAAGCCATATTGACTATCCCTAATGAGTCCCCAGCTATCCAAATACTTATCTATCCGGTCCCTTAGAATAACTTCCAAAACTTACCCACTACTGATGTTGGGCTCACAGGCCTATGATTTCCTGGTTTAATTTCTTAAACAACTGAACAACATTAGCTATCCTCCAAACCTCTGGCACATTATTTTAAATATCTCTGCTAGGGTCCTTGCAATTTCCGTACTAGCCTCACACGGGTTCTGAAGGAACATATTGTCAGGCTCTGTGGATTCATCTACCCAAATTTGCCTCTCCTCTGCAATCTGTATGCGCATCTTGACCTCACTACTGCTTTCTCTGTGTCAATCTCCCAAGTAAATACAGATGGAAAAATTCCATTTAAGATCTTCCCCATCTGCTTTGGCTTCACTCTGATCTTCCAGAGGATCAATTTGTCCCTTGCTATTCTTTGGGTCTTAATATATCTGTAGCAGTCCTTAGGATTCTTCTTCATTTGGTCTGCTACAGCAACTTCAGGTCTTCTTTCATCCCTCCTGATTTCCTTCTTAAGTGCTCTCTTGCATTCCTTATACTCCTCAAGTACCTCATTTGTTCCTTCCTGCCTATGCCTGCTTCTTTTTCTTAACCAGGGCCTCAATATCTCTCGAAAAGAAACGCTCCCTTAACCTGTTGTCCTTGATTTTTATTCAGACAGGAACATACAAACTACGTACTCTCAAAATTTCACTCTTGAAGGCCTCCCACTTACCAGATATACCCTTGCCAGAAAACAACCTGTCTCAATCCTCACTTGACAGATTCTTTCTGATAACATCAAAACTGGCCTTTCTCCAATTTAGAATCTCCAGCTGAGGACCAAACCTATCCTTCTCCATAATTACCTTGAAGCTAATGGCATTATGATCACTAGTTGCAAGGTGTTCCCTTACACAAACCTCTGTCACCTGCTCTGTCTCATTATTTAATAGGAGACTGAGGATCACACTCTCTTTAGTTGGAGATTCTACTCACCGATTAAGAAAACTTTCCTGAACACATTTGAGAAAGACTATTCCATCCAACCCTTTACTTTATGGGAGTCACAGTCAATATGTGGACAATTAAAATTATCAATTATCTCATCAACATTATGTTCCTTGCAATATTTGGCAATCTCTATACAAGTTTGTTCCTCTAAATACCGCAAACTGTTGGTGGTCTATAATATAACTCCACTAACATAGTCATCTGTTTCTTATTCCTCAGATCCACCCACACAGCCTCAGTCAACGAGCTCTCCAATCTGTCCTGTCTGGGTACTGCTGTGACATTTTCCTTGACTTGTAATGCCTCCCACCTCTTTAATCCATCCTACTCCATTACATCTAAAACAGCAAAACCCTGGAACATTGAGCTACTCACTAATGGCTGCAATGTCATAATTCCATGTGCTGATCCATGCCCTAAGATCATCTGCCTTTCCTCCAATACCCCTTGCATTGAAATATACAGAATTCAGAACATTAGTCCCACCACGCTCAACATTTCGATTCCTGACTTTGTACATAGGCTTAACAACATCTTTCTTCACAACCAATCCCCCATCTACTCTGGCACTCTGGTTCCCATCCCTCTGCAGCTCTAGTTTAACATCCCCACCCCACTCCGCAACTTTGCAGCACTAACAAATCTTCCTGCAAGTACATTAGTTCCCTTCCGGTTCAGGGGCAAACTGTCCATTCTATACAGGTTCCACCTACCTGGGAAGAGAACACAATGATCCAAAAATCTGAAGCACTCCCCTCCTGCACCATCTCCTTAGACATGTGTTAAACTGTATGATCTTCCTATTCCTGGCATCACTAGCTCATGGCATGGGTAGCAATCCAGAGATCACAATCCTGGAGGTCTCCCTGCCTTCTCACATCCCCCAAAAGGAGTATTTCACTGTCCTGCCTGGCATCCCCATTGCTCCAACAGTGCAATAAGAAAGAAAGAAGAAAAATAAAACCAAAAAATATACTGATGTCCTACATCTCTCCTCACTGACACCTCTATGAGCCAAAGTCTGAACTCTCGACCGTAGCACAGGTCCATTCACACAATGGTCACTTTGCTGAAGCCTATTATCTAACATTGCCTAATTATGCTCAATCCAACATCTCAAATGGAACTGTGGCAGGCAGAATGGTGTCCTGTGGGGGTGTGCCTTATTCTGATTGTCGAAAGTTGCTTCCATTGTGATTGGTTAGTTTAAAAACTGTAGCTGCTTTTCCCATTGGATAGCTGCCTGGTGTCCAGTTTCAAATATCCTGGGTATATAAAATAGCACATGGAAGGGGCTTGCTCTCTTCTTCCTTTGTTTAATGCAAGGATGCATATGACGACTGGGAAGGTACACTCTGTATGCACTTTTAGTTAAGTATGTTTGTTGAAAGCATGTATGATTGTTGAATGTGCAGCTTTGTAGTGTCTGTAACTTGGGGGACATGAATGTTTGGTTGAACTTTTACTGCTTGATTAATTTTTACTGAAATAAGTAATATACTTATTCGCAGTCAGTACATTTACTGTTTCACTTGCCGAACCCACAAACCTGATCCAACATTACAGGTGTGCACCTTCAATTATTCACACTGCACTTCTATGCCTTCCTGTGAATAGGTTCTCACTGCCAGCTTGAAGGTTTCTTCTTCATTTTGATCTTCACCAGTCCCAGGAATCAGTAGGGGTGTTTATGCTTTCAAAGAGATTTTGATAATATCCTTCACTCTAATGATTATAGCCCAACTTGCTAAACTGTACATCCCAGGAGTCAACCTAGCAAGGTTTCTCTGCACTGCCTTCCATGCAAGTATATTATTCCTCAAATACCAAGATAAAAATTTAACTCCACATGTAGAATCAACATTGTAAAACAATCCCTGCAATATATCTCTTTCAATAAAGGTTAACGTTCAGAATCAAAATCAGAATCAGGTTTATTATCACTGACATATGCAGCGTAGTTTGTCACTTTGTGGCATTTGGCGTTTAACTTGCAATAACTGTATGATATCTTTTTGTATTTCTCTAAGTTCAAAGATCAAAGTATGCTGCCATATACTTCTTCGAGATTAATTTTCTTGCAGGCATTTTCAGGGAGAAATACCACAGAATTTAGGAATACCTCAAAATAAATGGAAACTGACAAACAACCAATGTGCAAGAAAGACAAACTGTGAAAATAACAAAAATAATATCAACTTAGGTGACAGACCAAATTGAAAAGGTCAGTGTGTTGGGGCCCAAGACAAGGGATGGGCCAGTTCAGCTCACTCCTCTATGACTCAGCTCTGCACGGAACTATGCAGAACTATGGGACATTCTTTCCGGACTTCAGTTCAAAATATTATTTGCTTGTGGTTACTGTTTGCATGATGTGTTTTATTCTCTCTGTACATGGGATGTTCAATAGTTTTTTTTTTAAATGGGTTCTTTTTTTATGGGCCTGATGTGATTTTTTTCCCCTGCACATTGGATGTTCAACAGTTTTTATTAATGGGTTGTTTTGGGTTTCTTTGCTTCGTGGCTGCCTGTCAGGAGATAAATCTCAAGGTTGTATAACGTATACAAACTTAGATAATAAATGTAAAATAGCCTTGAAAGTGAGTTTGTAGGTTGTGGAATGAGTTCAGAATTGAGGTGAGTGAAGTTATCCATGCTGGTTTAGGAGCCTGATGGCTGTAGGGTAATCTGTTTCCTTAACTTGATGGTGTGGATCTAAGGCTTCTGTACCTCATGCCTGATGGCAGAAGCGAGGCGAGGGCATTTCTGATTGGTGGGGTTTTTTGATAATGGATGTTGCTTTCCTGTGGGAGGGATCTCTGTAAATATACTCAGTATTGTGGAGGGCTTTGTCTGTGAGGGATTAAGCTGTATTCACCACTTGCTGTAACCTTTTCTGAACCTGCGTATTGGTGTTTCTCTACCAGGCTGTGATGTAACCAATTAGGATGCTCTTCATTGTGCATCTATAGAAGTTTCTCAAGATTACTCTTTTTGGTGACATGTAAACGTGCTGCTGCAAACTTCTCAGAAAGTAGAGGCGCTGTCATTCCTGCTTTGTGAGGACACTATGTGCTGGCCTCAGGACAGAACTTCTGATATGTTAATGCCAAGGAATTTAAAGCTATTGACCCTCTCCACCTTCATTCCCCAATGAGGACTAGTTCATTAACCTCCTGCTTCTTCCACTGTAGTTAATAATCAGCTCTTTGGGTTTGCTGACACTGAGTGAGAAGTTGTGGCACTTCTCAACCAGGTTTTCAATCTCCCTTTATATACAATTCATCAAAAACTTTGATTAGGAAAACAACAGTGGAGTCATCATCAAACTTAAATATGGCATTAGAGCAATACTTAGCCAAACAATTACAAGTATAAAATGAGTAGAGCAAAGGGGTTAAGCTCACAACCCTGTGGTGCATCTGTTGTGAGTGTGGAGGGAATGTTTTCACCAGTCTGTACCAACTGGAGTCTGGTAGTGAGGATTTGAGGATCCAGTTGCACAGCCCTACTGTTAGAGCTTGGTGAGAGTTTCGAGGGGATGATAGTGTCGAATGCTGAGCTGTAGTCAAAGAACAGCATCCTGACATATGCATTGACATTGTCCAGGTGTTTCAGAGCAGTGAAGAGCTAATGAAATAGCATCTGCTGTTGACCTGTTGTGATGATAAGCAAATTGAAGCTGATCTACGTCTCACTTCAGGCAGGAGCTTGTATTCTTCGTGACCAACCTGTTGAAGCACTTCATTACAGTTCTACAGAACAAACGTCACTGGGGCAGGTTACTACCTTCTTCTTGGGTATGATCAGTGTGCTGAAGAAAGAGGTTGAAGATGCACGTAAACTCTCCAGCCAGTTGATTAGCACAAGCCTTCAGTGCTTGGCCACATATGCTGTCTGGACCAGATGCTTTCCGTGGATTCACCCTCCAGAAGGATACTCCCATGTGGGTCTCAGCGACTGTGATCACAGAGTTGTCTGGGGTTGTGGAGGTTTGTGAAGATGCTTCTATGTTCTGTCAGTCAAGGTGAGCAGAAAATGCATTCAGCTCATCTGGAAGCCATAGCTCATTATCATTTATGTTGGTTTTGCTTTGTTGGAAGTGGGTGATGGCACTTAAACTCTGCCACAATTGTGGAGCATCCCTCTGTGATTCAAGTTTAGTCTGGAATTACCTCTGTGCATGTGAGATGGCTTTCCAAAGGTGATACCTGGACCTCTTGTACGTTTCTGGATTGACAGTCCTGAACTCCACTGACCTAATCCTCGGCAGATTTCAAATCTCTTGGTTCACCCAGGGCATGTATTTGGGGAAGACTCTGAATGATTTTGTGGGGACAGATTTGACAATGAGTGTCTTTATAAAGACCATGACAACTGTGATACATTTATTTAGGTCCTCTGATGAGTCCTTGAATATGGCCCAATCCATTGACTTGAGGCAATGCCACAGTTGCTGCTCTACCTCCGGTGACAACCTCTCTCAGTCTTTACCTCTGTTGCCTTAGTGCCTATATACAGGTAGGAAGAGGACAGCTAGACAGTCAGATTTCCAGAAATGCAGCCAAAGGATGGAATGGTAGGCATTATTGATGGTAGTGTAGCAGTGGTTGCATATGTTGGGTCCTCTGGTGCTGCAGATGACATGCTAATGGGTAGCTGGGTAGAGAATTCTTCAAGCTAGCCTGACTGCAATCTCCGGCAAGGATGTGAAGAGAATCAGGGTAGGCTGTTTCTTGTTTATGAATTACGGCACTCAATACTTTGAGTGCAAACCTGACATTTGCCTTTGGTGTAATATAAACTGCAGTCATGAACACAGAGGAGAATTCTCTTGGCAAGTAGATAAATAGAACTGTTGGCACTTAATCAGTACTTGTTCCAGGTTGGGTGAACAAGAGGGAGACAAGACCACTTAGTCCCAGCACCATTTTACTTAGTTTAAGTAATTTGCTTCTTATTTCTTCTTTCCAAAGTAGATAAGCAGGCATATGTCCACAGTACACTCCACCCAGTTTTTTTTTCACATTTACTTAACTGACATATAAGTACTTGGCAAGCATTTTATATCCAAATGGAGTGGACTAAAATTGCAAGGAAAGGAGAGAGAATGGATCATGTGCTGCAGCAGAGGGTTGGGCGGTGGTCAGCTGTGGTTGCTGAGAAAAGGAAAATATCATACATGTGCCTTTGATGGGATACAGCTAAGTAAATAGAGGACTGAGCTCAGCTACAGAACATGATGACTGGGAGTTCAACATTTGGGGACTGGGGAACGTGTGCTTGCTCTTCAGAGGATTAGTGAATTGCACAGGATCAGAGGGTTAGGGCTTGGAGAATATCAGAAGGTGAAAAGGTGTCACACCAATACTGGGGTGGATAGTCGGGCTAAACTGAACATATAACGGGACTAAACTAATAGGAATTCCAAATCAGGCATTGCACTGGGAGAACTTCGTATCCCAGGAGTGCCCAGTGACAATATGGCCCTAGGCTTCCTTCTACACAAATGAGATGTTTAGGGGAAATCACAATAATATTATCCAGATATCCACAATATTGAAATTCTGAGAGGGATGGAAGAATGAATCATTGCTGAAGGACGTGAAACAACCTCCAATGAGATCACACACTGTGGGGGAAAAAATCTATCCTATAAGGCTGAAGGAAATGTTGTGGTTGAATTTCCAGGCAAATCTCACTACAGGATCCCTTTACCTCACTGTGCTGTTGTTCAGGATTATAGTTTACTGAGTTAATATCTGCAGTTTCAGAAATGTGGATGAACAAATATTCCTGTCCTGGTGGTCAGGAGCCTTGCACTATCTCCTGTTCATTAACTTCAATGGGACCTAAAAAAAAGAGCATCAATCAAATTGGGTAGCTTGGCTAGACTTGATTGGAGAGATTAAGAGGATTTCTTAAAATAAAATGTGGTGATTTTGTGGGCATGTTGGAGTTTGATTGTCAAATGAATCTTTTGTCATGTAAAATTATTTTGCAGACCCAGAAGGACCACGAGGTCCTGTACATTGTTCTCTTACTTTGCACTGAAATATTCTTCACTCTTTATTGTTGTTGTTCCCAATGAGGCTTGCAATATTGGAAGAAAATTACTTTTGTTAGTTTTAATGTAAATATTAGTCAGTGTACAAATGAGATCTTCTGTTTGGTACTTTGTCTGCCAAACTTGCTCATATTATTAATCGAAAGAAACAGACTGCAGCCCCATCTCCCTTTTAAAATTTATATTTTCCTTCAGGTGGATAATCAATTTTTCCTTAACATATATTCCTGAATTTATTTTTTTTTAAATATACAGCACCATCTCAATGGATGCAAATCAACTCAAAATCAGACAACACTCATAATGTTCAACATATATTGAACCATGATTACAATGGGAACATTACTAGTCTCTGTCATTGAAAGGATATGGGGTCATCACTTACTTATTATAACATAGGAAGAGGGTATTTAGCCCTCCAAATTCAAGTCTTCTCCTAGAAGGGAAATCCAGTAGCTATCATAGGGAATGCAAGATTATTTCACAGAATTGGAATGAGGGAGAATGTTGATGGGTTTGTCTGCTTTACAGTTTGTCTCTGTTCATTTCTGGATAAGTGCAAGTGCATAATAGCAAACTTTTTCACTTGTATGCTTTCCTCTCTTTATTTCTGTGTTGCCCTCTCAGCTAACAAAGGTACAAAAAAATCATGAAACTTACACTATAATAGTAGTTAAATTTATCATTATTATAACTCAGGTTAATTAAACCCAAAGATGTAATGTTAGAGAGCTCTACCTGCAGAAGGATGAAAATAAGGTTTACCGATCAGGGAAAAAAAGAATTCGAAAAAAAAACTATGCGAGGCCAGGGTATGGTTGGACATAGGATGGACAAGGATTAGAAGCTGAAGACATGAACTGTTACGAGTGGAATTAGTAGTGAGTGTCTTTACGTTACTAACTTGAGAACCCTCAGGGTGAAACCCCTGGAGGAGAGACAATAGTGATAAAAGATTCATTGAAGCTACATACTATAACATGCAGCAGCTAGAACAAGACAATATCGGCAGAGACCAGTGTCCAAAATCCCTACCGTGTAGTCAGGAATTAGTTCTGTAAAATCATACCAAGGGATTTGGTCAAGTTTTTGTACAAGTTTGTGAACTGACTTTTTGTGGATGATAAACTTTCATTCCAATGAATCCAAGAAACAAGATGGAGAGCCACCCAAGATGAAGAAGCGGCGTGGGAACGAAATGTGTAATGGCACAAAGGATTTAATACGATTGGATGTATAAATTTACTTGCACCCGAAGAATCCGAATTTGATTTTCTGTAAGAACTGATTATTTTTGTGAAGACTTTGATAAGTTACTGAATGAGATTTACTTTGTTCAAAAGTTGTGATTTTGAAGAATTGTCGTGAAAGGTGTTAAACTGTGTGTATGTAATTTTTGAATTTGAATTTAAAATTCTAGATGCATTGCCTGGAACTGAAACTGAAGTTAACTATAATACTTGAGAACAGGAATTAAATTGGGTTTTCTAACTAACTAGGGATAAGGAAAAAGGAAAGTTTAGTCCATAGATTTTTAAATAGGGAATAACATTAGATTTAATTAGTTAGAGAAATTGGAGTAAAAAAGTTTATTCTAGTGAACATCACTGATTCTAACTAAACAGGAATTTGGCTTTTGTTGATATCTAAGATTTGGAACCTAAACAGAATGTTGGAATGTTGAATTATTCTTGCTCATGGAAATATTTTGTATTTTTTTTATTAACAAAAAATTATCTCTAAAGGTGTGTGTTTTCTATTCACTGCATCCTTCCGATACCTAGAACCTGCTGGTGGCTTATTAGCATCTAGTGTAATTTGATTTTCTCAAAGAGTGCAGCGAATAGTCACACGTGATAAGACCGGTGCTACACAGGTGTTACATTATGTTCTAAGCAAATAAAGTCCTTTTAACTTTTGACAATAGTTGACCTAATAGGGTTTGGCAAATTTTAAAAAATGAGTTCAATAGGTGAGAAAAAGAAAATTGTTCTACATATATGTATAGTCTAAAACTAGAGCTCATAAATATAAGATATCCAATAATTATTCACAGGGAATTCAGGGAAAGCTTTCTAAATAGTGCCAAAATTTGGAATGTACTTCCACAAGGGGAAGCTCAGGCAATTAAGATGAATGCATTCGAGAGAAATCTTGATTTACAGAATATTAGAATACAGTGCTGATAAGGCTAGATGGTAGGAAGGAAACTATAGAAATTGGATTACACATTTAGTTTGTGGACTAAAATACTTCTGCATTTCATGCTAGTATCAAAATGGGTCTCCCTCAAAGAAGCACAAAATCATTCAGAAAGATAGTTGAAAATACATTTGGATGCTTTACACTGAGAAAGAATCTTAACATAGGATCTGTGTGGTTTTGACAGAATAAGATGCAATACAGTGCAACTGCTGATACGTTGCTGAGCAACAATCAGAGTCTTTTTTGTTTTTTTATCAAGGGAACACAATGTTTCAACTACAGGAAAGAAGCTGTTCTATTGTTCACATGAGACAGGCAAATGTAAGATGTCAATTTCTGCATTTGCCATAAAGTAATGATGTAAGTATGAAAAAAGTGTAAATTAATTCTGTATAATACAAATGAAAATGAATAGACAGGAGTTTGGAATTTGAGTCTTTTCTAGTAGAAGTTACCAAATAAAAGAAAGATTAAACATAGATGACAGAGAGGGAATTATTTACTGGTCATTTTGTTCACAGGAAGTTTCAAGAGCCAGACTGTACTTTAAATAAACGGGTGCTAAAAGCAGGAAAATTTGCTCATTTTTTCACACTGCGCCATGCACAAATTTCAACTCACTAAATGATATGAAACTCCATAATTATAAGGTAAGAAATAGAGAGATATAGATCATACTACCAATCACAGCTTAAAAGTAAAGAAAAGGTGAAGCTTAAGGCTCTGTCTTAACTCAATGGCTTGAATTTTGATTACTACAAATACAGATCTGGCTTAGAACATTCAGAAGGATAGATCATGGAAGCTGATCAGATACACTGCCACTAATTATTGGTTGGCATGTGTTGGCACGTGGCCAAGTGGTTAAGGCGTTCACCTAGTGATTTGAAGGTTGCTAGTTCGAGCCTTGGCTGAGGCAACGTGTGTGCCCTTGAGCAAGGTACTTAACCACACATTGCTCTGTGACACAATGGTGCTAAGCTGTATGAGTCCTAATGCCCTTCCCTTGGACAACATTGGTGTCGTGGAGAGGGGAGACTTACAGCATGGGCAACTGCTGGTCTTCCATAGAACCTTGCCCAGGTCTGCGCCCTGGAAACCTTCCAAGGCGCAAATCCATGGTCTCATGAGACTAACGGATACCTAAAAAAATTACTGGATACAGATTGCTTATACTTGCATAGATTGTGTGTGTGTGTGTGTGTGTGTGTGTGTGTGTGTGTGTGTGATTTGTACCTATTATGATAACTTAATAAACTGGTTCCTGATTTTTGTCTCAGCAAAAATGAATTGAATTGACTTCATTACTTACATGTTTCATATACATGAATAAAAATCTTTACGTTATATCTCCATCTAAATGTGCAATTTATAGTAATGTATAATAAATAGTATGTACAACAGGATAGTCAATATAACATAGAAATACAGTTGTGTCAGCATGAGTTAAGTAGTCTGATGGCCTGGTGGAAGAAGCTGTCCTGGAGCCTGTTGGTCCTGGCTTTTATGCTGCGCTACTGTTTCCCAGATGGTAGCAGCTGGAACAGCTTGATGGCTTTCACCAAGAGTGATATTAACATCTAACCCTCATTATATTGGACCTTATCTTGTACTCACAAGTAAATAGTCTTTGTCAACAGATAACTTAGTATGGTTATTCTCTTGTCCTCCTCAGATTTTTAATACAGATACACCTCAAAGTTTAAAGTTAAACTTAAACTTATTATGAAAGTACATATATGCCACCATATACAACCCTGAGATTCCTATCCTTGCAGCGAGCTCAATAAATCCATAAAGAATAATAAACATAATTGAATCAATGAAAGACTGCACCAACTTGGGTGTTCAACCACTGTGCAAAAGACAACAAACTCTGCAAATACAAAAAGAACTAATAATAATAAATAAATATTGTGAACATGAGATGAAGGGACCTTGAAATTGGGGCCATAGGCTGTGGGAACATTTCAATGATGGACTGAGTGAAGTTATTCCCTTTGATTCAACAGCCTGATGGTTGAGAGGCAATAACTGATGACAGAGTCCTGAGGCTCCTGTACCTTCTTCCTGATGGCAGCAGCAAGAAGAGAGCATGTCCTAGGTGGTGGGGGTCCCTGATGATGACCTTCCATGGTAAATAAAAATCAAATACTAATGACCTGCTGAATGTTTCCAGTGAATTTTATTTTTATTTCATTTTCCAGTGGTGTTTGATTTTCATAATTTCATCTAATTTTAAATGTGTATCATGAATGTTACTCCTCAAAGTTCAAAAAGATTTTCTGGTGCACATGTTCTATGAAGTGGCTCACTGCAGTTAAAAGACAATGAGTTTTATTAGACCATACAACCATAGGAGCATAATTAGGCTTTTCAGCCCATCGAGTCTACTCTGCTATTCCATCATTACTGATTTATTAACCCATTCAACCCCATTCTCTTGCTTTCTTCCTGAAACTTTAGACGTCCATACTAATCAAAAACCGATCAACCTTCACTTTAAATATACCCAATGACTTGGTCTCCATAAGTATCCATGGCAATAACGGACCCAAAACTGCTCACAGTGCTCAAAGTGCAGTCTGACCAATGCCTTATAAATCCTCAACATAACATCCTTGTTCTTACATTCTAGTCCTCTTGCAATTAAAGCCAACATTGCATTTGCCTTCTTTACCACTGATTTGCAAGATTATCTTCAGAGAATCCTGCATGAGGACTTCCAAATCCCGTTGAACTGCTGATTTCTGAATTTTCTCCCCATTTAGAAAATAGTTTATGTCTTTATTCCTCCTGCCAAAGTGCATGTCCATACATTTCACTGCACTGTATTCCAGCTGCTACTTTATTGCTCTTTCTTCTCATGTCTAAATTCTTCTGCAGGCTCCCTGCATTCTCAGCACTACCTGTAGCTCCACGTATCTTTGTATCATCCACAAACTTGGCCACAAAACCATCAATTCCATCGTCCAAATCACTGATGTACAATGTAAGAAGAAGTGGTCCCAAGAGCAACATTACTCTCTCTTAGAATCCAAAACCAACACCAGCCTGACTTCCAATCTACCTGCATATCCCCCAGGACTATCATAACATCATATCAACAGGACTATCATAACCTGCAAGTCCCCCAGGACTATCATTACATTGCCCTTTTGACACACATTTTTTATTTCCCATTGTAATTTGTAGCCCACATCCTGTCCTCTGTTTGGAGGCCTATATATAATGCCCATCAAGGTCTTTTTACTCTTGCAGTTCCTTAACTCTACCCACAATAATTCTGTTTTCCAATTCTATGTCATCTGTTTCTTTTCTGATTCAATGTTTTACTAACAGAGCTGCACTACTCCCTCTGCCTGCCTGCCTGTCATTTTGATACAATGTGTAACCTTGGATATTAAAGTTCCAACTATAATCTTCTTTTAGGCACAACTCAGAGATGACCACAATATTATACCTGCCAATCTCTAACTGCGATCCTCTACCTTATTCTATATATTGCATGCATTCAAATATAACACATTCAGCCCTCTATTTGTCACCCTTTTCATTTTTGTCCCCCTGTTGCACTGCAACACATCCCACTGATTGCGATCTTGCCCTTTCATCTGCCTGTTCTTCCTCACAGTCTCGCTACACAATGTGTCAACATGTATATCAACTGGCCCATCCTGAGTCCCTTTCTCCCTACCAAATTAGTTGCCCAACAGTTCTAGCAAATCTGCCCGCAAGGTTATTGATCTCTGTTGGTTCAGGTGTAACCTGTCCCTTTTGTACAGGTCATACCTTCCCCAGAAGACATCCCAATGATCCAGAAATCTGCGTGCTGCACCAGTTCCTCAGCCGTGCATTCATCTGCCAAATCATCTGATCCTTACCTTCACTGGCGCATGGCACAGGCAGCAATCCAGAAGTTATTACTCTGGATATCCTGCTTTTCAGCTTTTTACCTAACTCCCTATATTCTTTCTTCAGGACCTCCTCCCTTTTCTTACCTATGTCATTGGTGCCAATATGTTCCAACACTTCTGGCTGCTCACACTCCCGCTTTAGAATGCCGTGACCCGAGACATCGCTGACCTTGGCACCTGGGTGGCAACATACTATCTGGGTGCCTCCATCTTGTCCACAGATCTTGTGTCTACTCCTCTAACTATGGCACTCCCAATCACGATTGCAGTCCTCTTCTCTTCTGAGCCACAGTGGCAGACTCAGTGCCAGTGACCCGGTTGCTGTGGCTTTTCCCTGGCAGGCCATCCCCCTCCAACAGTCTCCAAAGTGGTTAAGGTCGGAAGAGAAACATTTAAAGATGACCTGAGCAGAGAAGGTATATAAAACAAGTTGCCAGAAGACATGGTCCAAATGCAGGTGAAGGGGATCAGCTCAGGAAGGCATGTTAGTTAGCATGGAAGATTTTGTTTCCATGCTGTATAACTTAATGTCTCTATTATCACCTAATCTTAAATATTTTCTCCAGATCTAAATATATATTTATAGATTTTTCACACCCTCCCACAACTTGCTTTCCCATTTTCTTTGTAGAATAAAATATGTCAACAAATCCCTTTCTAACTCATCGATAAAATTTGCTGACAATTGAGTTTACTGCATTGATCTTTGTAACATCCATATTATTTACAGCTTGCTGACCTGAAAGTGTCTTACATATCCCAGACCTGTTTACTCTTAGTTAGCCAGAACTCTGTCTATGTTAATGCATTACCACCAGCCCTATAACATTGTGAAATACTTCATGGAAGGTAAATGTCTTCTGGAGGTCCAGATATACTATGCCAAGTGGTTCTCCTGTATTCACCCTGCCTGGTGTGGTCCCATTGAATTCTAATAAATGTGGGAAAACAAAATTTCCCTTTCATAAAACTACAATAACTCTTCTTGATTGTATTATGATTTTCTTGTTGTAATGTTTGGTTACAGTATCCTTAAACCAGCAGCCATTTCAAAATGCTTAATGCTTTCCAAGGCCCACAACACAAATTAGAATCTGCACAAACTCAATGTCTTTGCACAAAATATATATAACCAAAATTTCCACTTAATCTTCCGAGCTCCAATTATGAGTTACATTTTCTATGAACAATAAAGCAATTTGATGAAATAAAATATATTTGCTTCCTTTGGCTACAGTAAGCCAAAACTTGTTGAAAACTCTTCCCAATTTAATTCATAACTCCTGCTTCACTTGAAGAAAGTTTTGGAAATAAACAAAAAGCTCAAAACATCAGTTAAATACTTCCTTGTGAAATGGAACTGTTAGCTTTTAAAGTACACTATACATCTCTAGTCAAAACGAAAGGCACTGCTGCAGTTGTTGACCTGGATTTTCTATGGGTTCTGCCTAATCAATCAAATATTTCTTGAATTTTAGTTGAAGCATCCATTAGTTGAACTCATTTTCAGAATTGGAGCAACATTAAGAAACTATAAAGATAATAATGGTGACTGATGATAAAAAGAATAACAATTTTTGGTATCGTTATCTTTTCTGCCCCAGATGTTCCTTGAGGTATTAATTGACACATCCACTAAGCTTTTTCAGTGACCCTGTTCTTAATGTTTAGAATTTTGCGGGTAGAAAGAACTTCTGCTGATCACTGTGGATCTTACAGTGGTCACTTTTTCAGGGCCATGATGTCCTTACATTAAACTGAAATTAACACTGATCACATGGTTAAGTGGCCGGCTGGTGGCGCAATGGCATCAGTGCCAGACTCTGGAGCGAAGGCTCCTGAGTTCGAATCCAAGTCGGGCCACACCCGCCGGAGCACGCTTTCCATCCATGCTGGGTTGAGCGTCGAGTTAGCCACTTGGTCTCATAAAAAAAGGGTCGCATCAGGAACGTTCATATCGTGACCCGATTAATCTGAAAGGTGACCAATCCTGACACCACGCGCCAGACAAGAATGGCTGACTGTCTGATGCGACACGCTAAAAAAAAGTTGTTAAATATACTATTCTTTTTTTCTTTTGATTTCAAAAGTGTGAACTGGTTTAAACTCCATAATCATATCTTATTTCCATAATTTTCAAGTATTTAAAATCAAACCTGGCACCATTTACTTTCCTTCTTCCATTTGTTTTACTTAATTGTGTATCTATTTGCTGGTATCTTCTATTCTGGGTTTTACACTGTTTAAAGGTAATACTGTTCAGTACTCATTCATTGAGAAATGACACTACATGGGAAGGACAAGATTATTTGGAAGAAGAATATTTATTAATGTAATAAATAACAACATGTGCATCTTTCTCTACTGGCAACAATTCTCTTACTGATACACCTACCGCAGTTTTAAGTCAACCTTGGCTAACCACATGATTCTTAGTGGGAAAAAAGTTTTATATATGAATTGGAATTGCCAAGAGATACAATTGTGGCTTGGTATTACACTTATCCCCTTATGAACTTTATCATTTTTTTTCATAATTCTGGAGGTAAAAATGCAACAGGAAAGTTGATGCAAAAATTACTACTTAGTAACCCCTCTTACCCCTTTTCTTCTCCTCACCTGCCTATCATCTTCCTCTGCTGCTCTTCTTCCCCCCTTCTCTCATGGTCCACTAACCTCTCCTATTAGAGTCCTTATTCTTCAGCCCTTTACCTTTTCCAAACTATCAGCTCCCAGCCTCCCACTTCAACCACTCACCTGGCTTCACCCATCATCTGCCAGCTTGTATTCCTACCCTCCCCTGCCTTCTAATTCTGTCCTCTTCCTCCTTCCTTTACAGTCTTCATGAAGAGTCTTGGTCTGAAACTTTGATTGTTTATTCATTTTCATGGAAAATGCCACATTTTATCTGGAACATGATGACTGCAACCAATAGCCTATAACTTCCCTTTTGAAGGTAAGCTTTTGAACCAGCTGTACGACCTGGCATTTTTGTGGTATGAACTGAAGTCTCAAAGGTGCAGGACGGTTGCATCATGACATATACAGGCCCAATCAAGGCAATGGGGCTGGGACCGAGAGCGAGGAGTAAGCCAAAGTCTGATCATTGCTGGTGTGCAGACTTGGAGTCAAATTGGAGCAGCAGATTCAAGGTGAGGCAAGCTGAAGTGAGCCAGAATTGAGGTGGCAGAACTCGGGCCCGAGAACAAGGAATCAGCCAATGTCTGGCCAATTTAGGCAACAAGGCAGATTGGAAAGGTCAGCTATGGGCTGATGTTTGGATGATTTAAGCGCTGCACCAGACTGAGAAAAAGTCAGAGTGTTGGGGCCTGAGGCAAGGGACAGGCCTTGTTGCTGATGAGGTTTACTCTTCTCTGCACTACAATGAGGCTGTGGCCTACAAATAACGGGATCCTGGACTGGCTGCAGTGATCACTGACTTTGTAGCTGTGACCTCACTTTCATGGACTTTAGGTCTGAATGTGTTTTGCTTACTTTTTATTGTTCGCACAATTTGTGCTTTTTTTCACACACTGGTGGCAGTCTTTTTAAATGGGTTCTATTGCGTTTCTTTGTTTTGTGGCTGCACAAAATAAACTACAAGTTGTTTAAAGTATACTTTGATAATAAATGTACTTTGTACTTTTGAACTTGCAGAGTTCCTCCAGCATTTTGTTTGTGTTACTCTGGATTTCCAGAATCTTCACAATCTCTTGTGTTAATGTTCTTAAATACAGCTGTACTTGAGGAGCCAGCCCCCCACCCCATTCCTTTTATTTGCTATTGGGATACTGTTTGATTACTTTTTGGATTGTCATTTTGGTATGATAGGAAGTGGGGAAGCTAGGATCTAAATCGGCTAAGAATTACTTCAGCAATGGGCATTTATACACCCATCCTATACATTGTTTCTGGAATGTCACCTTGCAACATCAATAGCTGAAAAAATGCTATCACCGTGACCAAATCGAGCCGGATACAATTACTCCTTTTGCTCCCAGTTAAGTACACTTTATAGAATGATGTTAGTCACAGAAATATTGAAGAAAGCCTCACTAGGATAATCCCTTTTGTCTGGATGAAGAAATTTTATTCTTTCTTCAGAGAACCCCAGACAATGACAGAAAGATTGTGATTGCAAGACAGTGGCTCATGAAGGTTAAGACTTTGCCTGCCTTTCTTCTGTAATAGAAAATAGAATGCTCCAATATCAGTTTGCCATACTTGGATGCACTATCCATTTTTATGTGAGGAGTCCAGATAAAGTAACAATTTATAACATTTATTGATTGAGAGAATGACTGCAATCTCATTCGAGTTTGTCCCTGGTCCATTAATCATTGCACTACTTTAACTTCAGCATCTGCATTCTACCTTATCAAAGTAGCAAAAAGACCCAACACAGAACTAGGGAGCTTGTCAGAGAATAAGTTGCAGGGGTATTGAGAAATGAGGAAAGGGAAAGAGACTGATGGGATTGCTCTACCAGAAGCCAGCATGGACTCAATGGACTGATTGGCCTTCTACTATGTTGTAAGAAGTAAATTGTGTCAACTACATCGGTTTATTATAATACAGCTCCAATTTTCCAATTCAAGGTCAACAAATACACCAGAAGTTAAAAGGCAAATAGTCCAAGATGAGGAGTGCAAACTTTCAGTAAAGCGTCCCAGCACTTCCGGAAAACCTGATGCAAGTCTGCTAAGCTTATTAATTTTAGATGATAAAAAGAGCCATGCATAGTAATACCTAATTTTCACTTGTAGTTTTAATTGGGATGACTTCAAAACATTTAAATGCATTTAGTTTAATTATGCTTTGTGTGTTTAATTGTATTTAAATATATTTACTTGCTTTTGCTCTTTTAATTCTTTCTGCTCTCTTAACTCTTTCATTTTGTTAAACAAAAAATATTTGAAGGATTTTAATGTTATCTTAATATACTTTGGATATTTGTACATGTCAGAGATTTGTACAAACATTTCAATTCTTGATAGGATTGATGACTGGCATGCCTATGAGAGGGAATGACTGGCTTCTTCAAGCAATACTGGGGTCTGAGCCTGTCAGTTTTGATTAAAGTGGCCCTGTGCTGGATCTTGACAATCAGATGGCATTAGTTTCTCACAGGAAGATTGCTCTGGCACTTTGCCAGGCCATCAACTTATGCTTGCTTATGTCCCTAAAAAAACATCATCAGCCTTTCAATATCTCCTCTGACTATCTGCTCATTTTGAGTTAAGCTGGTAATTAAAGACTGGGGACATCACAGCTCAGCTTGATTTAATCCTTACCCAACATCACTCACACACACACACACTTACATCCTCAGGCAGAATCATGCTGTTGTTTTCTCTCCTGAGCACAGGGCTCTGCATCTTCTTGTCAGAGGTATTGGAACAGCAGCTGACTATTCAGTCACAGGGCTCTGCATCTTTTTGTTAGAGGTATTGGAACATCAGCTGACCAATCAGTCACCAAGGCTGATCTGGCATTCAGTTAGATCATGGAAAATCTAACTAATTACTGACAAACTAATTCAAGGCAAAGAGAGTTCAAACCTGAGACAAGCCACATTTGAACTGGATGATGCCAACTGATTCACTGACCATGACTGATTTTTTTCAGTTGAAATGCAGTCTGTCTAATTCAATGTCTTTAATTTGTTGACATGCTTGCCACCTAATCAATCTTACCCCTAATGTAAAATCATACATACAGTTCAGCTCCCAATGGGAAAAAATGTAGATGTTTTTCGCAGAGCCTCTGAGCAGTATCACCGTTAATATTAGGCTGAAATTGAGTGCAGATTAACATCAAATTTTACATTTTCAGTTCTGACAAGGATAAAATTTGTGTCATTGAAAACCTGACTAGGTATAAAAAACATAGATTTTGCATAAACTATGACTTCTTCCTTACAAAAAAGGCAGAAAACCCCTCTTCTTTCACAAAGTACTCTGTAGATGGACTTTGTATTTTATAAGTGTACTGCTACAAATCTATAAGTCTACACTCAACTGTTACAAAAATACACAAGAACATAAGGACAGGAATGGTCCACCTTTCAATATGGTCATGGTAGATATATGCTGGCCTCAAATCCTTTTCTATATCGTTTTCACATGTTCCTCACTATAAATGTGGTAATATCATACAATGTTTCTAATGCCATTTAGGCTTTAGATCCACTGGCAACAATTTGGAATCTTATACTTAAATTTTCAAAGGAATGGACATAGATGAAGCATCTCCAATTACTAAAGGTTAAAACAGTAACTCGTAGATAATGAGGTTAGAGTGACAGCATTTTTACCATGAGTAACTGCCTCTCAACCAAAGATAACGAGCTACTGCTGGCTTTATCACTTAATTCTACCTTTGGATTATATTGTTGATGGCAAAGGTTAGTGGCATAATTGGCTCAGGAAAACAGTGAACAATTCTGTTGCATTTTTGAATGGGTTTCTTGGTTGAATAGAATAGCTTCAACCCCATTCAAAATTTGAAAGCAACTCCCATAGCAACATCACTGTCATTTCCCCAACTATACGTGGAGGATGCACGTGGGTCAGTGCACAGTGAGAATGTCACAGCTTGGTTAATTTATTGGACCATGATAACAATTGACTGCCAACTGTGGATGTTTTCATTTCCTCCCTCCCACAGATGAGTTCAAATGGTGAAGCCCATTCAGCACAAGAAATTCAAATGTCAACTGAAATGATGAACTGTCAGAAAAGATGCAGGTCAGAGCAACTTAGAATTTAATTCATTTGACTGAGTTTCTCACAATATTAAAGGGAACAGTGTAAATTGTGAGAAACATGTTTTGCTGGTCAGAGAGAGAGAGAGAAAATAGAACTTCAATCAAATCAGGGTGTGACTTGCTACAAAAAATAATAACATTTAACAATTGTAAAGGATAAGGAATTATAAAAAAAACTAGAGGTTAAAGTACTGATATGGAATAAAATGTGCATAAAAAGATAAATACCAGCATATATTTATAATGTAAAGAGCATTATAAAAGTGTTTAAAAGTGCTTACAGTGCAGTGCAGTGGCAGAGGTAATAGAAAGAAGGCGGGGGGGGGAAGAGTTGGCAGGGCTAACTTGAGTGATCGATCAAATTAACTGCCTGGGGATGCAGCTTTTAAAATGGTGTGAAGTTTTTTTTGATTTTAATAGCCCTATAGCACTTTCCAGAAGGGAGCTATTAGGAAAGGCAGTTTGTAAGGTGAGTGGTATTCACAATGATTTTTTCTACCTGCTTCTTTGTCCTGGACACATTCAAGTCCTGCACTGATGGTAGACTGCTGCCAATTACTTTTTCTGCTGACCTGACAGTTCGCTGTAGTTTTTGTAAATTGTGAGAGGATGCTGTACCTGGCCAGATATTAAATACTGCTGTGAGGATGCTCTCTATGATGGCTGTGTCGAATTGCATCACGATGTTCTGGGGAATATGAAATGTTACTGGCTGACACAAGAAGTACATCTCTGCTGAGCTTTTTTGGCAATGATGGAGGGATAGTTCTCCCACATGAGGTTCACTGAAATTTCAGATGACATTTGAAATGTTTCTGTTTAGTTATACTCCACTCTAAGGAGTAGAACTTTGGAACATACATGCACAAACTTTGGGAAAATAATTAATTTTTATTTTAAAACAGATTTATGGACTTCTATCACTTGAATATATTAAGGGATCAGGAGATAGGCCACAGATCAGAAGTAATATCATTATGTATATAAAGAGATATAAGGCTCATTCCTATTCAAATTAAATAGTGTCTTGACGACCTTCAATATGGAAGCCTAATTATGTAGCACCTTCTTTTCTCAATAATAATTCTCTAAAGAAATATTGAAGGAAATATTGCAAGTTCAGAAGTTCTAAATAAATACTGCAAAGTTCACCTAAAGTTTTTAGGGCAAGAATAAATCATCTTCAATATTACAGCACAATTTGATTAATATTGCATCATGTACCTTCAGTTAATATCATACTAAAATATTTAAGCTTCAAAGTAACTATTATATTTGCCAGTTATTCAGAGATAAAGGACACCTACATTTTTACATCAAGAGACCTGGAAGATCAGTTTAGTTCATGTTCAATTCAACAAACTGTCAGAAATCCATTGAAGGTGAACAATCCATCTGTCACTATCCAGTTGAGTAAGTGATTAAACTTGCCTTGGTTTATATACGTGAGAAGGCAAGGAGATTATATCATTCACATACTTTCACTAACTTCAATCTCAGTTTAGTATTTAACATAATTCTCTTGAAAATTCAGAGTGTTAATAGCATGCTGATGAAAAGCTGTTGCTAAGGAAACTAACTTCTTCTGGTTTATAAAATATGAAGTTGGTATATTTTTCAGAAAACTCAAATTATGAAACATGGATAACAATGATCAAGATTGCAAACATTTCTATAAGTGTCTTATTTTTCTAATGACAATATCTTTTAACCATTCAGAAGACTACTTCAAGGGTATAAGAGTGATAATGCTGCAAACATGCACAACAAAAGGTATTCCATTATTTGCAGTATGGATTTGATGTGCAAAGGCAGCCATTTATTCAGCTAAAATTAATAGAGGTTAATAAATGTTAGAAATAATTTGTCTGCCTGCTTTGTCATAAGCATACAATATTAACTCACATCAAAGCAATTTCACATGCATAAAAGTCAGTAATTTAAGAAGTAATTAGCACATTTATTTCAACAATTGGAACTTTGTTTGTATATCCCGCGCCATTTTATACATCCCTTCACTAATCACAAAAACTTAAATTTAAAAAAAGCAAATGTGATAGGCAATCCATGTTTCGTGTATGAAACAAGATGGTGGGTAAAGAAAACTGGTGAAATTCACCTCGCTAGAATAAAAATAACTTTGTCATTAATTAGGTTCAGTTGCTGAGAAACTATGTAATTTATCAAAAAAACTTCTCCAATTCTGATACAGGGTAGACTTAAAATTTTAAGCACTGTTTTTGCTGTTGGCTTGGGTTCTACCTAGTCTATTGAATATTCAGACAATTTTTCATGACATGATAATTATTACAGGAATCCATGTGATCCGTCAGGACTTGGTAGATTGGATTCAAAATGGGCTTGGGCAGAGGAAAGAGAGGTAGTGGTGGAGGAGTGTTATTCTGATTGGTGGTCAATGACTAGTGATTTTCCTCAAGGATCAGTGCTGGGACATCTATTGCTTGAATTACATTAAAAATTTTGATGAAAGTGTAGATGGACTGATTGACAAGTTTGCAGAAGGGCTCAAAAATTGGCGGTGTTATGGATGGACGTCAATAAAATTCGGCAGAATGTCATTCACTTGGAAATGTAGACAGGAAAAGGTCAAAAGCAAATTAATATAGATATGTGAAGCTTTGCTCTTTGGGAGGTCAAACATTAAGGTAAAGTGCAAAGTAAATCACTGAACCCTTTGGAGCTTTAATGTACAGAGGTATCTTGGAGTGCAGCTCCCTGAAAATGGCAATGCAAGTTAATAAGGTTAAGAAAGCATATGGCATACATGCCTTCATCATTTCAGGTGTTGACTATAAAAGTTGGGAAATCATGTTACAAGTGTATAAAACTTTGGTTAGGCCACATTTAGAGCACTGTGTGCAGTTTTGATTACTGCATTACAAGACAAATGTGGATCATTTACAGAAGGAGCAGAAGAGGTTTAAAAAGAAAGATTTTTCTCTATACAGAGACTGAGAAATGCCTAGATCATGCTGCCAGAGATAGTGGAAGCCAAAATGATAGTAATGTTTAAGAGGCATTTGTATATATCCATTGCTAGGCATGAGCTTGAGGGGGATATTAACCATCTGCAGGCAGATAAATTAGTTAAAATGGCATCATAGTCAGCACAGACTTTGTGGGCTGAAGAGCCTGTTTTTTTCCTATTTATGCCTCGATAAGAGGAGGACACTTGGCCATCAAATGTATACCAGTTCTCATAAGCAACTGTCAGTCCTATTCCCCTACTTTTTAAACATGTACAGAACTATGCAAAAGTCTTGGGCTCATATATCTAGCTAGGGTGCCTGGGACTTTTACACAGTACTGTCATAATTTTATGTATTGCACTGTACTGCTGCCACTGCAAAAAAAAACAAATTTCATAACATATGTAAGTGATGATAAACCTGATTCTGATATGGGTTTCTATTGTGGACTGAGAGTGGGAAGGGGTCAGGGAGAGGGGATTCCTGGTTTGGAAGAGGGCTGAGGTGCCTGCTCCTACATCATAGCCTGACCCCTTGCATTCCTTCTCTGCCACCTGTCCCACACCCTCACCTTTCCCAACACCCTTTGCCCCTGCCAGATTTAGAAACTTGCTCTCAGCTCCATGTTGATAAATATAGTACACGGCAAAACTCTCAGGCACCTTAACGTGCCTAAGATTTTTGTATTGAACTGTAACATTTTTTTCCCACGTGTCCAGTAACACACTGTCTCACCTGCATCAATTCTTTTACCAATCAGTTACACAAGGAGAAATTTATTGTAACCAATAAGCTTAAAAATCAGCATGTTTGTGATAAATGTGTGACATCCAGGAGAAACCCATATGGTCATGGAGAAACTGTGCAAACTTAGCAGAGATCAGGATTGAAGCCATGCTGCTGGAGAGCTGCTGTACCTATCGCATCATTATGATGCCCAGACCTGGTACCCATAAATAATCATTTCATCCAGCTAAGAACTGTAATACCTCAGAAGAGAACCAAATCCATTCACACCAAATTACTTCATTTATTAAATAAATGAGGTCAAGATTTTGCTAAGGAGTACTAAACAATACTAAGTTAGTCATAAACCATAACCGCAGCAAGTACTACAGGGAATTCCACCCTTCTCCTCCCATCTAACTGTGATTCTCAGGTTTAGAAAAAGATAGAGATTTGGTGGTTTCTGTGCTAAGATTTAAAGGGCTGCAGATAATGTACATGTTTACTGAGAACCACAACGGGTAATCTGAGTGAAAGTGCCCTGGGCATAGAGCCACATGTGGCATTCAAAATGACCAGCCACATTTAAAGTGAGAGTGTGAAATTTTTGTGCTGGAAGCATGTATGCAATTTCAAAATATCCACGTGATTTCATACCCAGACTGAAAAGTAATGTTGATCAGGCACACAAGTTTCAACAGGCCTGATAATTAAGGCTATTGCCCAGAGACACGGAAGCTGGCATCCAAACACTACCCAATCCGCCAAGATGGCAAAACCTTATGAAAGTTGAAAATTGCCTCAGAGTAAACTGACCTCTGACACAATAGAAAAGAGGCTCAATCATGAGCATGATTTGGGTTTCTCACTGCAGTGTGGACTTTGAATGTTCTCTGTATCATTTTAGGAAGAAATTCCAAATATGCTACTTCATTGATTGGGAATGAATAATTTGAAATGGTTTGTCATTGAATATACACAATAAAATCACTGATATTTTGAAGTAAAAAATAGGATCAAGTGAACCATTTTCCCCAGTATGGATTGTAGATAATAGAAGATATACCATCAAGAACTGAAATAACAAAACCCTTTTAAGATGTTGATTACAATTATCATAAATTACTATGCAAATACTGTAGCTGTATGTAGGGAGACTCTATTACACATTGTTCCTTGTATGCTGCTGAGAGATTACATTTTCTAGAGAGTGGTAGGCTACGTTTTCTAGTCATACTTAATTCAATTAATTGAGTTTTGTTTAAACAATAATAAGCATTTGCAAGTCAGGAATGCTATCCTGCGAAGAAAACATGTTTGGTGAGGCAAACGGATAGCCTATCAATCAGTATGAGAGTTCGTGGATTTACCATCCAGTCAGAGAAAAATGTTGGCTTGTGTGAAGAGCAGCAATCAAAGAGCTCTTGTTGGGTAAGAGTTCTGGTGGGAATTGTCGTAGTCAGAGGTAGCAGCAAAGAGATAAACACTGCAAAGCACATGGTAATATTCAAAATATCAATGTTATCCATGCTCAGGAGTAGATTCTTCTTTTAAATCGTGAGGATCTTTTTTTTTTGCATCTTATCTTTAATTAAGAAAACAAACTTTTCACCTTAACAGAGGTTGGCATTCTTAAGCATGAATCAAATACACTGATCATAATTATATTACAAAAAAACTTAAGAACTTGTAATTTTCTATTAACTTCCATTTTCTTATTAAATGAGGAAGAATATTAAGTTCACTATGGAATATTGAGATTCTGTGCTACAGGTTTTAAAACATTTCTTTCCTCTCCGGATCATGTGTTTCAAAATGAAACATAAAGAGTTAAGTGCAATCTGCGACGTCAGCAATATAAACCTGATGATTTATTTATTTAATTTGCAGAGGTGGAAGGCCTATTAAGGAATAAATTAACAGGATTTGCTCATGAAAGTTAAGGAACAAAGTACTCTATTGTAAAACCTTGGATAACTATACAAATCTATACATTGTAGTTCTCGGTAAAATATAAAAAAAAGTTGAAGACTCTGCAGGGTTATTTCCAAAGGAACCCGGAAGGCTCAGTTATCACCTAAGTACAGTATAACATAATTTGTAAAACTATGAGATTAGCTATCAGAGACTGAGGAGCATGCTAATCATAAACCCTACTCAAGGATGACTTCCCATGTCATACCATACAACATCCAGTAAGATGAAGGAGTATCTCTGCCTCACAAAAAGTCCCACTACCACAGAGAGACCAGAGAGATGGCAGACCAGTGAAACACCTCTTACAGAAACAGCAGCAGTCTGGTTGTCTCCATAGTAAGTGCATGGACTGCAGTCTTGATGACACTAATTCGAATTAATGAAATCTGATCCATCAGAAAATCACATTGTAAGGTTTTGAGGGGAGGGGTGGGGAGGCTTTCAAATAAGTTGATCACGTATGGTTAATGGCGTTAGAAATGGCTGAACACAAGCTCACGAACCTGACCAGCTCAATGTCTATAAATGAATGTCTGTACATTGTGTGAAGATGCGATACCTTACTTCCCAAATGTACCTAAGACTACCACTCAGGAAGTTTGTATTATTTGCATTTAATAGGGTGAATAGGGCTGCTCCCTCCTGCAGGTGAGAGATCGATCAAAATAAATATGCTTTTGCATAAACTGAGAGTGGAAAGTATGATTCTTTGCTCCACAACTAACTCAGATTGATTGGATTGTTGCAAAGATTCTGAACTAAAACCGATGGATTGAAAAGAATATAACACATTCAAAGTTCAAAAGTTCAAAGCTCAAAATAAATTTATTATCAAAGTATGTACATGTTACCATATGCCACCTTGAGATTAATTTTCTTGCAGGTGTTTACATAAAAAAATATAATAGAATGTTACAAAATAACTTTACATAAACAGGCAAAGACTAACAAACGATGTGCAAAAGACGACAAGCAAAGTGCAAATAAAAGTAATGCTGACAGCATGAGATATCAAGAGTCTTTGAAAGTGAATCTGTAGCTTCTAGAATCAGTTCACAGTAATGGTGAATGAAGTTATCCATGCTGGTTTAGGAGCTTGATGGTTGGAGGGTAATAACTGCTCCTTAATCTGGTGGTGTGGGACCTAAGGGTTCTATACCTCCTGCCTGATGATAGTAGAAGAGGGCATGACCTGGATGGTAGGAGGACTTTGATGATGGATACTGCTTTTGTGTGGCAGCAGTCCGTGTAAATCTACTCAACTGTGAAGAGGGCTTTGCCTGTGATGGACTAGGCTGTATCCACCACTTTCTGTGGCCATTTCTTTTTTGGGCATTGATATTTCAATACCAGGCTGTGATGCAACAAGTTAGGATATTCTCCACTGTTCAAGTATAAAATGTGTAAAAATTTTTAGGGACATGCCGAATCTACGCAAATTTCAATGAAAATTACTTCCTTGTGATGCCACTTATGGGTTGGAACCAGGACATATCCAATATATGAATGCTAAGGGAATTTAAAGTTACCAACAATCTCAACCTCCCAGCCCCAAATGCACACTGGCCCATGGACCTTCTGTTTCTGCCTCCTGTAGTCAATAACCAGCTCTTTTGTTTCGCTGCCATTAAGTAAGAGAGTACTGTTGCGGCACTGCTCAACCAGACTTTCAATCTCCCTCCTATATGCTGATTTGTCACCACCTTTGATTTGACCATGAGAGTGATATTGTCATCAAATATAAATATGGAACAGGAGCTGTACTTAGCCACACAATCATAGGTACAAAGTCAGTAGAACAAAGGGCCAAGCACACAACCCTGTGGTGCACCTGTGCTGATGGTGACTTGTGGTGGAGATGCTGTACTAACTGGGGTCTGACAGTGAGGATATCGAGGATCCAATTGCACAGGAAGGTACCAAAGCCCACGTCTCAGAGCTGAGATGAGTTTCATGGGGATGATAGTGTCGAATGCTGAGCTGTAGCGATGAAGAGTATCCTGACATATGCATCTTTCAGTAGGTGCTCCAGAACTGAGTAAAGGTCCAATGGAACAGCATCTGCTGTTGATCCGTTGGGACAGTAGGCAAATTGGAGCAGATCCAGGTGACTCCCTAGGCAGCAATTGGTATGCTTCATGAACAACCTCTCAAAGCCCTTCATCACAGTGGATATAAATGCCACTGGATGATAGTCATTGAGGGAGGTTACTATGTTCTGTTTGGGCACTGATATGATTGATGTTTTGCTTCAAGCAGGTGGGTACTACAGACTGCGAAAGCAAGAGGTTAGTGATACACACCACATCTAACTTGAATTATTGCATTCTTATTTATTTATTTAGAGATACAATGCAGAACAGGCCCCTCCAGCCCTTCGAGCTGTACCGCCAGCAACCCTAACTCTGACAGAGTACAAACTCCTCACGGAGGACACTGGGATTGAGCTCTGAACTCCAACATCCGGAATTATAATAGCATCACGCTACTGTGATTTTAAAAAAAGTCTAAATGCTGACGTTACAATGACTTGAAAAGACAAGAGCACAAAATCTGCCATTACGCATTCAATCACATTTTGGTGGCATATTAGCAGAACGGTTGGCACGACGCTTTACAGTATGAGCAACACCAGTTCAACTTCTGCCGCTGCCTGGAAGGATCTTGTATGTTCTCACCGTGACTACATGGGTTTCCTCAAGGTGCTCCAGTTTCCTCCCACGGTCCAAAGGCGCACTGGTTGGCAGGTTAACTGATCATTGTAAATTGTCCCATGATCAGGCTAGGATTAAATTGGGGGATTGCTAGGTGGTGTGGTTCAAAAGGCTGGATGGGCCTATTCTGCATTATATCGCAATAATAATAATAAAAATAATAACTGTCCATTTAATCTTGACTGGGTATTCCAGAATACGTAACTTCTCCTTATCAGAAGTGCAGTAAAAGATCATTCAGTATTGTGGAATACTGGAGCATGCTTTTCTATGCCTATCCCTGTTCCCACCAAATATCCACAAAACATTTTATACCAGCTGCTCTTTACAAGCACATGAATATATCAGGCCCTGGACAGATGGCTCACAGTGCTGCCAATTTTCACCCTTGTCAGAAATTCCATCATGTTTCCCAAGCCATGGCAGTAATTTCCGTCTGCTACCTTTCAAAGATCTGCTAAAATATCCTCTGTGTGTATTCTCAACAGCAGTAGATTATGGGTATTGAATTCTTTATATGCTAAATACTTAAGAAAAAGACATTTTTGACAACTTGTTGAGTAAAATTACTTCAGAATCAAAATTAAAAATTAATGAAGGAAAGCAAATTCTGCATTTTGAAATACATAACATAAATCAAACGATGAGAAAGCATTTTTAACAGTAGGAGTTGGTGGAGTTTGAAGGAGAAATTTATAAATTGTTTCAGGACTTCCTTATGGCTTAGGATGGAGCAAGAATGATTAAATAAGGTTGATTTTTTTTTTAGCTTGGAACAAGAGAACATAAATACGAAGATTTTTTTTTAAACTTCCTATCAAAATTATAATGAAAGAAGCTTCAAGCTGCAATGAAATACTGCCAAGAACATAGAAATAAAATAACAAAACTACATATTCACATAGAAATAAAATAACAAAACTACATATTCTTGTATCAAGCAAGTCATAATTTATGACATGACCCAATCATTTTTCATCCATGTTCATGACATTTGACAGCTGTACTTGAGTAATGCTTACTTTGTATGCTGATATTCACACTTAATTTTGCATTGACACATGCAAGCTTTTAGCTTTTCTTTGCAGAGTTCAAAGTTCAAAGTAAATGTATTATCAAAGTACATATACGTGACCATATACAACCCTGAAATTTATTTCCCTGCTGACATACTCAATACATCCATAACGGAATAATAACTGTAATGGAATCAATAAAAGAAAACACTAAATGGGCATTGAACAGTGAAAATGACAACAAACTGTACAAATATAAAAAGAAAGAAATAATAATAACGTAGAAAAAACATAGAAACATAGAAAATCTACAGCACAATATAGGCTCTTCAGCGCACAATGCTGTGCCGAACATGCATTTACTTTAGAAATTACCTAGGGTTACCCATAGCCCTCTATTTTTCTGAGCTCCATGTACCTATCCAAGAATCTCTGAAAAGACGCTATTGTATCCGCCTCCACCACCATCTCCGCCATTCCACACGCTCACCACTCTCTGTGTGAAAAAATTTACCCCTGACATCTCCTCTGTACCATCTTCCAAGCACCTTAAAACTGGGCCCTCTCTTGTTAGCCATTTCAACCCTGGGAAAAAGCCTCTGACTATCCACACGATCAATGCCTCTCATCATGTTATACACCTCTATCAAGTCACCTCTCATCCTCCGTCGCTCCAAGGAGAAAAGGCCAAGTTCACTCAATCTGTTCTCATAAGGCATGCTCCCCAATCCAGGCAACATCCTTGTAAATCTCCTCTGCATCCTTTCTATAGTTTCTAGATCCTTCCTATAGTAAGTAGACCAGAACTGAGCACAGTACTCCAAGTGTAGTCTGACTAGGGTCCTATATAGCTGTAACATTACCTCTTGGCTCTTGAACTCAATCCCATGGTTGATGAAGGCCAATACACTGTATGCCTTCTTAACCACACAATCAACGTGCGTAGCAGCTTTGAGTGTCCTATGGACTCGGACCTCATGATCCCTCTGATCCTCCACACTACTAAGAGTCTTACCATTAATACTATATTCTGACATCATATTTGACCTAGCAAAATGAACCCCCTCACACTTATCTGGGTTGAACTCCATCTGCCACTTTTCAACCCAGTTTTGCATCCTATCAATGTCCTGCTGTAACCTCTGACAGCCCTTCACACTATCCACAATACCCCAACCTTTGTGTCATCAGCAAATTTACTAACCCATCCCTCCAGTTTCTCATACATGTCATTGTCACGAAGAGAAGGGGCCTCAGAACAGATCCCTGAGGCACACCACTGGTGACTGACCTCCATGATCCATGACCTCTATGATCCATCAACAACTGTGGCAAGCCAATTCTGGATCCACAAAGCAAGGTCCCCTTGGATCCCATGCCTTCTTACTCTCTCAATAAGCCTTGCATGGGGTACCTTATCAAATGCCTTGCTGAAATCCACATACACTACATCTATTGCTCTACCTTCATCAATGTGTTTAGTCACATCCTCAAAAAATTCAATCTGGCTTGTAAGGTATGATCTGCCTTTGACAAAGCCATGCTAACTATTCTTAATCATATTATGCCTCTCCAAATGTTCATAAATCCTACCTCTCAGGATTTTCTCCATCAACTTACCAGCCACTGAATTAAGACTCACTGATCTACAATTTCCTGGGCTATCTCTACTCCCTTTCTTGAATAAGGGAACAACATCTGCAACCCTCCAATCCTCCGGAACCTCTCCCATTCCCATTGATGATGCAAAGATCATCGCCAGAGAGTCAGCAATCTCCATCCTCGCCTCCCACAGTAGCCTGGGGTATATCTCGTCCGGTTTGCGTGACTTACCAACTTGATGCTTTCCAAAAGCTCCAGCAATCCTCTTTCTTAATGTCTATATGTTCAAGCTTTTCAGTCTGCTGTAAGTCATTCCTGCAATCACCAAGGTCCTTTTCCATAGCGAGTACTGAAGCAAAGAATTCATTAAGTACCTCCGCTACCTCCTCCGGTTTCATACACACTTTTCCACTGTCACACTTGATTGGTCCTATTCTCTCACATCTTATCCTCTTCCTCTTCAAATACTTGTAGAATGGCCTTGGGGTTTTCCTTAATCCTGCTCACCAAGACCTTCTCATGGTCCCTTCTGGCTCTACCCAGTTCATTCTTAAGCTCCTTCCTGCTAGCCTTATAATTTTCTAGATCTCTATCTTTACCTAGTTTTCTGAACCTTTTGTAAGCTTTTCTTTTCTTCTTGACTAGATTTTCAACAGTCCTTGTACACCATGGTTCCTGTACCCTACCACCCTACCATCCTTTCCCTGTCTCATTGGAACGTACCTATGCAGAACGCCATGCAAATATCCCCTGAACATTTGCCACATTTCTGCCGTATATTTCCCCGAGAACATCTGCACCCAATTTATACTTCCAAGTTCCTACCTGATAGCTTCATATTTCCCCTTACTCTAATTAAATGTTTTCAGAACTTGTCTGCTCCTATCCCTCTCCAATGCTATGATAAAGAAGATCAAATTATGATCGGTATCTCCAAAATGCTCTCCCACTGACAGATCTGACACCTGACCATTTTCATTCCCAACACCATATCAAGCACAGCCTCTCCTCTTGTAGGATTATCTACATTTTCAGGAATCCTTCCTCAACACACTGAACAAACTCTACTCCATCTAAATGCCTTGCTCTAGGGAGATGCCAATCAATATTGGTGAAATTAAAATTTTCCATCATGACAACCCTGTTATGATTACACCATTCTACAATCTGACTCCCTGTCTGTTCCTTGATGTCCCTGTCACTATTGGGTGGTCTATATATAAAAAAAAAACACCCACTAGACACCCTTCCTGTTTCTAACTTCCACCCACAGAGACTCAGTAGACAATCCTTCCATGACTTCCTCTTTTTCTGCAGCCGTGACACTATCTCTAATCAGCAGTGCCACTCCCCCCACCTCTTTTGCACTCCTCCCTGTCCTTTATGAAATATCTAAAGCCTGACACTCTAAGTAGCCATTCCTGCCTCAGAGCCAACCAAGTCTTGGTAATGGCCACAACATCACAGTTCCAAGTACTGATCCAAGCTCTAAGCTCATCCGCTTTGTTCATGATATTCCTTACGTTAAAATAGACACATCTCAAACCATCAGTCTGAGTGCATCCCTTCACTATCTCCTGCCTATTTTCCCTCTCACACAGCCTGCAAGCTTTTTCTATTTGTGAACCTACCGTTCCTTTCTCTGCCTCGTCAGTTCAGTTCCCACCCCCTGGCAGTTCTAGTTTAAACTCTCCCCAACAACCTTAGCAAACCTCCCTGCTGGGATATTGGCCCCCCTCAGATTCAAGTGCAACCCATCCTTATTGTACAGGTCACACCTGTCTTAAAAGAGCTCCCAATGGTCCAGAAATCTGAATCCCTGCCCCCTGCTCCAATCTCTCAGCCAAGTTTTTATCCTCCATCTCACTCTATTCCTATACTCACTGTCGCGTGGCACAGGCAGTAATCCTGAGATTACTACCCTTAAGGTCCTGCTTCTCAGCTTCTTTCCTAACTCCCTGTAGTCTGTTTTCAGGACCTCCTCCCTTTTCCTACCTATGTCATTGGTATCAATATGTACCACGACCTCTGGCTGTTGACATTCCCACCTCCGGATATCGTGGACGCGATCAGAAACATCCCGGACCCTGGCACCTGGGAGGGAGGTAAACTACCATCCATGTTTCTTTCCTGCATCCACAGAATCGCCTGTCTGCACCCCACCCCCACCCCCACCAACAACTATAGAGTCCCCTGTCACTGCTGCCATCCTCTTCCTTTCCCTGCCCTCCTGAGCCACAGGGCCAGACTCTATTTCGGAGGCACAGCCACTGTTGCTTCCCCCAGGTAGGTCACTCCCCCTCCAGTAGTACTCAAACAGGAATACTTATTGTTAAGGGGTCAGCCACTGGGGTACTTGCTAGTATCTGACTCTTGCCCTTCTCTCTCCTGACTGTTACTCACTTACCTGTCTCCTGAGGCCCCAGTGTGACTACTTGCCTGCAGCTCCTCTCTGTAACCTCCTCACTACCCTGACCAGATGAAGGTCATTGAGCTGCATCTCCAGTTCCCTAACCCTGTCCCTAAGGAGCTGCAGCTTAACGCACCTGATGTAAATATGACCATCCAGGAGGCTGTAAGTCTCCCAGACATCCCACATCCAACATCCAATACAGAACACTAGCCTCATAGACACTTGCTATTCTTCACAAGTAACTTAACCTCACCTCGACCCATTATTGCCGAAGCCCCGTTGAGCCAAAGCCCTCCTACTCTGACTGGCTCTACCCCAACACCCATTCTATAAAGCTGTCTTCTTTTTAAATTCTTCCCACTAGTCTAACTCATTAACATCCACGTGCCTGCACAGTCGTGCCTCGATAAAACCACTGAAGAGAAAATGCTCTCCTTTTAAATTCTTCCCGCCGGTCTAACTCACTGACATCGATGTGCCTGTGCAGTAGTGCCTCGATAAATAAACAGGCAATAAATATTGGTAACATGAATTGAAGACTCCTTGAAGGTGAGTCCATAGGTAGTGGGAACATTTCAGTGAACCTGAGTGAAGTCATCCTCTTTGGTTTAAGACCGAGCTGGTTGAGGTGTAATAACTGTTCCTGAACCTGAACTGACGTGCCTGTACCTTCTTCTGGATGGTACAGAGACAAGAAAGCATATCCTGAATGGCATAGGTCCCTGATGAATGGTGGATGCTGCTTTCTTTGGAAAATGTCTGTGTAGCTGTGCTCAATGATGGGGTCTAGGCCTTATCCACTATTTTTTGTAGGATTTTCTGTTCAAGCACAGTATGCTTCCATAACAGGCTGTGATACAGCTAGTCAATACTCTCCACCATGTAGCTACAGAAGTCTGTTAAAGTACTAGATGTCATGCTGAATCTTCACATACCCCTAAGGAAGTAGAGATGTTTGCCGTGCTCTCTTTGTAATTACATGTCTATGCTGGGCCTCGGACGGGTCCTCTGAAATGATAACACCGAGGAATTTAAAGTTGCTGACCCTCTCCACCTCTGATCCTCAGATAAGAGTACCACATAGTCTGTCTCAAAGCTGTCCTGGTCCACAGCTCCACAGCTTTACCTCACCCTCATTGTATTCAATAAGACATCTCTTTCCTTCAAAGGTGAAAATCACAAACTTCAACAAATCAAAATTCTTATGCTCTTCTGGAGCTTTCTCCTCTTTCATTTTCCACAGAGTCCATTTCTTCCCCCAAGTCATAAACCTGCAATTATTTCACTATTTCTTCTCATTTTCCCCTTAGATCCTGACAATCATTCCTCAGCAGTGACTTTAGATTCAAACCGTACATTCCCAGTTTCATGAATTCTCACCTAGCATGACTTTTAGGTCTTCTTTCTGCTGTCTTCACTTATACTCCAGGATCAGAAATATAGATTTTTAACTCCCATCTTTAGAATACCTCTGCCTCCCCCCCACCTTCTCTATATCGATTCATTGTAAATTGAAGATGCAACCTTGATGTTTCAACTTTTCCATCACCCCTAGTCAATCAAACTAATCTCCAATCTTTTAGCATATTACTAAATAGGAACCAACCCTAACATTCTAATGACAAGGGCAATGTAACTATAGTTTGGTGAACTCATCTTTAATTTGAGCATTAACATATCTTTCTACAGATTATTAGTGCCCTTATATTCTTGGGAGATATTCCCTCCACAGATTGCAGCATCATTATCCCCCTATTCTGTACACCCCGATAGACCAATTATGTTCATCTGTACTTGATCCATGGAACTTATTTCTCGCTCACTTAATTTTTTTCTTTCTTCCGTTTCCCAGTGCCTTCCCATTTATGACAACTTCAATGTCCTCTGTGATTAAAATGTTCCAAATAGCTCATCTTTACCAGGGGTATCCAAATCACTCTGCACCTTTATTCTATACCAAGGATAGCCTGATGGCTGTTCCCTTTTTCCTTATTAGAAGCCCAAACAAATTTCCAAGCAGTTCTTCTTGACCAGACTCTCCATTGTTTGAGTGAACTCATTCTTACATTGAACTGAACAGTTTTGCCCTCAACTCCACTCACTTCCTCGAAGTCAAAGGTGCAATTATGCAAACAAATGTACTTTTCAACTGTGCCTATCTCTTTTATGGGATATATGGAACTGTCCTTGTTTTAGTCTTTCTTGGGCCTTCTCCATCATTTCTTTTAATTTAATGCTGTGTCCGCATTGTGTAAAAATGAGCTGGTTGGGACAAGAAAGGTGAAAACTGTCAAAGTCACAGAGAGCATCAGATTTGACACAGATCTAAATAGAAAAGCACATGCGAAGAAAAGATAGAGTCAAGGTAGACAGAAAAAGGTTCTGTTGAGCAAGCACAGATTAACATTACTCCTGCACTCATACAGAACTCAAAAATTTCATTTCCTTTGCCAGGAGTTTCCATCAGTTCTCTCTTTCATTTCATCCATTATTGGTTTTTGCACTCCCTTTCTCAACTTCTCTCGACATCTGAGAACGTAGATTACTAACCTATATCCAATACAAGCTCAGAGGATGACACACCTACCCCTCCATCTTGCTTCCTGGGAGAATTTCATTCCACTCTCAGTTTCTCTGTTTCCATCATAACTATCCAGATGAAAAGATTGCTCACACATGTAGCTCTGAGATCCCCTCCTTTAAGCCATGTTTTTCCTTCGACCACAGGCCTCAAATTAATTTCCCCTTTGTTCCCAAGTTCAAGTTTCACACCATCTCTTGCCATCCAGAACAAGGATAGTATTCTCCTGGACTTTACTGTCTATGTATGTATGGCTAGGTACCATAGCCGATGCAGACGTTGATGACCATGGTTTTCCATATTGATCTATCCCTCGTTCTTTGGATGACTTCTATTTCCCTCGATGTGTAGTCACCTGGCCAAGCTTTTGAGGTACATAAGCCGAGGTCTTCCTCTAGATTTGCTCCCCTTGATCTTTTCAGAGAGTATGAGTTTTTCTAGTTCATCTTTCTGCATGATGTGTCCTAGGAATCTGAGTTGTCTTTCTCTTATTGTTGGTATGAGTGATCTAACTGCTTGGGCTCTTCTGAGAACTTCTTCATTTGATGTATGTGTGGTCCATGATATTTTTAACATTCTCCTGTAGAACCATAATTCAGCTGCTTCTGGTCTCTTTTCCATTGCTGGGGAAATGTTCCAGCATCCACTTCCATAAGTCAGGATAGCACTGCAGTATTCCATTTCTAGTGTACACGCTCATCTTTCTGTCTGTTAATGTGGTCTTCATTTTTTGGAAAGCTTCTTTCGCCATTGCTATTCTGTATTTGATATCTGTGTCACACCTGCCATCACTTGTTACTAGGCTGCCAAGATATCTGAATTTGTTGACTTGTTTGATGTTTGTATTTCCGATCTTGATCACACATTGTGGGATGTTTGTCGTTCTGGAGATAACAATGCTTTCTGTCTTCTTGGTGTTGATTGAGAGGCCTCTGCGATTACTTTCTGCTGCCACTATAGTGAATATAAACCTGATGATTTAAGTAAATCAGTGTTCATCACACTTCCAAAGAAAGAGGGAGCAACAAAATGTGTTACATTATACAATAAGCTTGATGAGCCAAGTGACAAAAATTATTCTCAGAGTAATCAAGACGCTGTATAAAACCAGAAATCAGTAAAGAACAATGCAGCTTTGTGGAAAACACTGGAAACAGAAATGCAATTTTCATGCTACGGACGATCTGTGAACAAGCCATCCAGGTACAAAAAGACATCTACCTATGTCTCATCGACTGTACAAAAGCTTTTGACTCTGTCAGACACCAAGATCTTCTCGAAATGCTTCAAGATCTTGACATAGATGGGAAAGATATACATTTCTTAAGAAACTTATACTGGGACCAGACAGCATCCATCAGAATAGAAGGAGAAGCGAGTGAGTATGTGAATATCATGAGAGGAGCCAGGCAAAGTTGTGTCTTTCTGCCAGACTTATTCAACCTGTATAGTGAAAATAGCTTTACTGTCTACATCACTAATTTCCATGTTCAATAGATAATTCCTTTGTATTTTCCATCACTTTCTACAAGATATCACCACCAAGTACATCTCTCCTTTCACCATTCCAAGGGACCATTTCCTCTGCAACCTTCTTATTTATTCCTACACCTCCATTTATCATTTTCCTACTTGCAGCATTTTCCCATGTAAGCATAACAGGGGCAACGCCCGCTGTTTAACTTAGGCCCTCCCCATTGCAGAGTCCAAATAATCCTTCTAGGTAAAGCAACTTACACTTCTCTAAGTTTAGAGTATAGCATTTGGTGTTCACAATGTAGTTTCTTCCAATCTGTAGATGTAGTGACCACTTGGTAGAACATCTTCATGTAATCCACGTAAGTAACCTTAAAGTTCCAGTTGACTGTCACTTTATTTCTACACAAACTCCCATTCTGACCCCTCTCTCTTTGGTCTCCTACACTATACAAGTGAAGCCCAGTGTAAACTGAAGGATTATCATTTCTTTTCTAGGCACAATCAACATTGAATCGATTCCTCTGAGCTCACTATTGAATTTTGTTAGGAATTTCCAGTTCTGATGTCATGTCATCCATCAATAACATTAACCCACATTTTCTCACTCCACAGAGGCTGCCTGATATGCTGAATCTATCCAGCATCATCTTTTATTTCAGACTTCTAGCAGCTGCTATGCTATGCACCTCATAATTCCAGCATGTCTATTTTTATTCTCTATAATGTCCTCAGTCATCTTCTGTGTGCACTCCTCCAGCCAATCAACTATATATTCATTCTTTTTCTTGTCTTAAGGAATATTGAAATAAATTGTGTTCCCTGAATTACAGACATTATATTTTTTGTTCACTTTGGTCATCCATCCAAACCACACCTATTCCCTCCTCCCGCACCTACCGAACTGAACCAACCCAACCTCTCTTCAAGCTTTCTTAATTTCCCACTTCCGGTTGGGGTGGGGGTGCGTGGGTGGTTAATGAACTGAAACGTTAACTAATTCTGTTTCTTCACAGACACTACCTGTCCTGCTGAGTCTTTCCAAAACTTTTGTATGTTATCAAATAATAACATACAATAATAGATAAATATTCATTTATCAGAATCGGGTTTAATATGACTGATATACAGTATGTCCTGAAATTTGTTGTTTTGCAGCAGTACAGTGCAATACCTAAAATAAATACTATAAATTACAATAAGCATATATTAAAAATCAAATTAAATAAGCAGATATTTTTAAAGCAATTGCAATTTTCAAAACATTGAGACCGTATGCATAGCAACAACTGAACAAAACATCAACACTACATACATTCCAGAGGATATCAATAATTTATTACTTATACTAATTACACATGGCAATACATTGTTGTCTTTATCAGTTTGCATAGTCTGATATTTTCAAAGTGTAGTTGTCCTTGTGTAACTCTCGGGTTGTGTCCACTGTCTAAGTCTAGGGAAGGCAATTTCTGGTCCCACAAAACGTATGAGATTGAGCAGCAAAACTCTTTCTGTGTGGATATTGTGTGATGTGTTACCCTGTTAAAAATCAGTACCACAAAATAACAGACCACAGGCAATTAAGTGATTTAGCTTTACAATTCTTAATTTGACTAAAGGGTTAGCAAAATAAAAAACAAAACGAAAAAGGCCCATTTTAATGAAATAGTCTAATGTGCACAAGTTGGAGCTCACAGTTTCCCTTCCGCCGGTCCTCCATCAAATTCCCTGGTCTTTATCGACTCCCGGCCCCACGCCAAGTCCACTCCTTTTTGGCGTCTATGACCTCTCCTTTCTGGCATCTTCTATCCCTATCTTCCGCCGAACAAAAGACCCAGATTGTCTCAGTATCAAGCACACAGCACGAAAACAGCCTCCCCTCATTGCTCGGCTCGCATTCCAAAGCACCTGTTATCTCTAACCATAATCCAAACACTGCTTCTACAGAAAGACCATTACATTATCAGTGAAACCTTTCCCAGGGTGTTACACTTGCTAGCAGATTTTCAGTCTGAATAATTTTCCCATATTGCTCTGGTGGATTTTAAATCAGCTTGAAATGCAGCTCAGGCACATTATTATCTCCTATGACACATGGTATGAAACAAGGTCTCATAGCTTTTGGAACCATATTATTTAGCACTCGTATTATTTACCACCAGAGACTTGCTGCAAAACACTAAATTATTGTATTTTTTAAGAACAAATCTCAGATTAGTGCCATAATTTCCTATTTATTCATTTCTATGATGTGGAAAAGTGAAAATCACTGGAAATTCTTCATTTTATTGCCCATTCCTAACTGTACCTGAATGCAGGAGGCAGTTAACATTTAGGGTCTAGTAGTGTAGGATTTCACAAATAAAACAAAGTGAGGCGTTTTATGTGTAATGAAACCCATAGTACATTTTATTGAACTTCCAAAACCTAAATGCAAAGGTGTGCTCAAAATCCTTACGTAATAAGGTCATCATATCAGACCAGTCTCTTAAAGTGAAACCCCAACTCAATGTCGGTAGTTGTGAATTAAGTACATTTCTCCCAATTATGTCACACTATACTGTCACTTTCTAGTAAGACAGGGGAAGGATGGTAGATTTCATTTCCTGAAGAACAACCAGATGAGCATTTATATTTCATTGGTAGTTTTGTGATTATGTTGCTGAGACTGGCATTTTTTTTCAAATTTCTAATTTTTTAAATCACTGTAATCTATTTCTTGTCTCTGAATTAATGATCCATGACTGTAAGTCCAGTAACTTGGCTACAATACTAGTCTGCATCTCATGCTTTTCTGTTTGTGATTGATCCGTCATTTGTGCTGCATCTTTACAATTACTTTCCTTCATACAAATTCATCATTATTGTTTATAACATTTGAGACATTCATTTTAAAAGAACACAAAAGCAGAAAATCATATGGGCATGTGGGAAATGAGATGCTATTGTAAACTAGATTACTTGATTACATGAAACAGATAAGAATAATTACAATAGCTTTAATTTAGCAACTGCAAAGCAGAGCTCAACTGGGAATGACCGTAAGATTTCTTAATGATCTTATTGAAAAGATCTTTTAGAAGTCACCTATAGGTATGAATTGTTCAAACTGTTAGCCAGATATTTTGAACAGAGTTAAAATCTAAGTAATAACTATTTCACATCAAGGAATTCATAAATAAATGAGTAGGAGGAGCTAAAGATGGTGCAAAAGGTTTCTGTGTACCTGGGTGACTTCTACCAGATCATCCACGTTACAGCTTAAATCTCCTGTTCTCACGCCCACATTTTCAATATGGCTGGGGTCCTGTCAGAGTCTATGGTTTCCAGTTGTGCTCAAACTACATTCATCACGGGAAGTGGGTTCTCACCCTTGGAACCCGCTGAGCAGCCCGCGCTGCGGTATCCCCGGGAACTGCTTGGCAGATGAGCATCTTCAGGGTGCAGCCCTGTGGACAATCCGATTCCTCGCCGATGTTGCCCTCTGAAGCATCGCGGGAGATCAAAACACCAAGATAGCGAGCACAGTTGTCAGAGGTCTCTCCCTCTCTTCCTTTCAGTGGTGAGTGAGATTTTGTTGGCTCCGAGTCGGAGGCACTTGAATAAGCGACACAGAAGATGGTAATGTCAAATCAGCTAGCTTTTGGCCTCCCCTCTCGCTCTGGCAGGGTGAAATGTTGAAGTGTTGGGAAAGGTAGTAGTTTTTGATGGTCTCTGGGGCTTGCTTTTGCTTGCATGGTGGGTGGTGAGGGAGGGCTGATGCTTTTGCTGAGGCAAGGGGGGGGAAGGTAGATGCTTTTGTTGTTCCTTGTGCATGGGAATAGAGAGGGTGGGACTGGGATTCTAATGTTTTTCTGTCATTCATTCTTTGGGGTTTTTTTCTCTCTGTTTCATAGATGTCTGCGAAGAGTATGGATTTCAGGTTTTATGCTGTATACATTCTCTGATATTAAACTGAACCATTAAACAAGTGAATAAAATAATAGTGATGTCAGAGGGCTTCTAGGAGGCAACAGTTTTTATCTACAAGTAGTCTGAGATGGAAAATCACATTTATAAATTGTGTCCCAGATGTTTAAAGGATATATACAGGTGCAAGATTTCTGATTTCATAAATAGAGAGGTACTGATTTGTTTTGATGAAAATGTAAGAAGAGAATAGGAGGGAATAATCCATGCCTTGGATTTAGGGTCAAACATTTTGGAACCTATGTCTGGTCCTAACAAGCACCCCCTCAATCTCTTTCTCCCTTTTTCTGTTTTGATGCATTCAGTTATTTTATGATGCTATCATCCCTGTGTTTCTATAGAATCTTTATTGCAAACAATGAAACGGCTCAATGTGCCTCACTCAAACTTCATTTTTGCCACCTCCCAAGGTGATCACTGTTCCAGAATTAGGAAAACTCCTCTAATTCATTCTTTACAAAGACTTCATAGCTACACACCTCCTTTTATCATAAAATTTACCTCCTACCACTTAAGGATTTTAGGATCCAAGTTTCAACCAATTGTTAATTTCTAATTTATCCTGTAGTCTCTTGTGCATTCCTCAACTTCATGACATTGAATTGGATCCTAGTTTCCAAATAAATCACACTAACATGATTGAGCTAATCCAGGGCCCTGTCCTTACTTACAGTCTCAACATCCATCGTGTTGTTACAGGTTGACGTGGGAAGGCCACCTTACTGGTCCTCCACAACCCAGAGTCCATCAACAAGATCTTGCAGGTGACTGGGCAGCAAATATTATGGTGAAAATATCCCATCCACTGATCGTGTTTTATGAAGTGGAGCTTTACCAGCCGTTCAATTTTTGCCGATTATTGAAGATTTCAAAAATTTCTTACATTCAGAGACGTCTAAAGGCTATTAAAATTAAACTAAATATAAAAAGCATTCATTTAGTAAAATAATTGACTAAAGTATACAAATAATTAAAAACATTAAACAAGTGCATAATTATCAAAATAAAATAATGTACTTCCTAAATATCTGCTCTACATTTCCTATTGAAATTGGAGAGTCACAGATCCTTCAATGAATCATGGCTGACTGAAGTTCCAGGCTAACTGTTGGGTATCTTCAGCAACATTGAACTCCCCTGCCAGAGGCAAGGCTTCTAGTGACAGAATAACATAGCAGATTTTACCTTTCAATTTTGCTGTTTAATTCAGCCTCATTACCAAGGGAAACTGCCAAATATTTACATGTGTCATTTAAAGGTCCATTATATACATGATTACTATTCATATACTTTTGGGGAAATTGCCAAGTTAAAGATCCTCAGGCCATAGGTGCAGTGGCCTGGCGGTGAATGAAAATGAGGCTTTACATTTGCAGCTTTATAAAAATCTAGTTCGGATTCATCTGGCGTATTGTATATAGTTCTGGTTGCCCCATTATAGGAAGGATGTTGAGTCTTTGGAGAGGATGCAGGAGAGGTTTACCAGGTTGCTGCCTGGATTAGAGAGCATGTGCTATAACGATAGATTGGACAAACTTGCGTTGTTTTGTCTGGAGTAGCAGAGGCTGAGGGGAGATTGATGGATGTTTACAAGATTAAGAGAGACATAAATAGAGTAGACAGACAGTATCCTTCTCCCAGGGTTGAAATGTCTCATATCAGAGGACATCCATTTAAAGAAAAAGGGTAATTTTAAAAGATAAGCGAGGGGCAAGTTTTTTTTTAGAACAGAGAGTGGCGGGTGCTTGGAATGCACTGGCAGAGGTGGTGGTAGAAACTGATATATTGGGGACTTCTAAGAGATGTTTGGATAGACACATGAATGTGAGGAAAGGGGACGGATATGGACATTGTGTGGGCAGAAAAGATTAGTTTAGTTGACCATTTGATTACTAATTTAATTGGTTTGGCACAACATTATGGACTATAGGGCCTGTGCCTGTGCTGTATTGTTCTATGTTCTATGCGTTCATAATCCTTTCTATTCATGCACTCAATTCCATCACAATTATAAAATCTATGATAGAACTGGGCTGAAGCTACCAATTAACGGTGATGGCATTCAAATTTTAGTCAGATAGAATTGTGTACAAAACCTGTTTAATTCAAGATGTTACCAAATGCAACTGCAATTGTAAAGACTTAGGAAATCCGCAGAACACTTCAACTTGTAGGCAGCTTTGTGTACCATCGGATAAATAGTACAAAACCCAGTTAACCATATTGAACTTGAGGATTTAAACTTTGAAGTTCTGATCACTCACAGTAATGTAATTAAGATATCACAGAAATATTACTTAAGCTAAAAGCCACTTGGTAATCAAAATCTATAATTAATGACTGAAAATGACACATATTCTCCCAAGGAAAGAATAACAGCCACTTGTCTGGTTTGGTCCTGCTATTTGGACAGGGCTTCTCCCACATGACATAAGTGAACAGTTTGATTTACAGTCCAGCAATTGGTTTACTTTTTCCAGAGCACTGATCCACAGTGACTTTATTCAAGTTCAAAAATCTAAATATTGTTCCACTACATGTTCCTTATCTCTAAGTGCTAATGTACGTGTTCAATATATTTCTCAGCCTCATATTTCATTTCAAAATTCATGACACAAGAGCCACATATATAAGTTTGTGTTTATGGCTCTGTTAATCTCTTTTTATTTACAACACTAAATTGTGAGCATTGGTATCAAAAATATGGTTCAATAACAAATTCCAACTGCAAATAAGATAGCTTTCCACTAAACTACATGTTAACACAGTGATGATATAGCCTAACATTTTTTCTACCTTGTTCAATGCCAGGGTGATGACTACATGAATCATCATAATACATCAAAACTTTCAGCAACAGAAAAGACATTTGCCACTTTTTGGTTGCAAAAATATTTGCAACATATTCAATGATGAAGCCTTAGTTTATCATACTTGTTTTCTACATGCAAATAGCTTGCAACAGCTTGTGCTCACATAGCAGTTAGGAAAGGAGTAAAAATTATCATTGATATAAACTCAATCCAATGCAATTTATTCTGCCTTTGTAAAGATTGGAGTTTGAACTGAAAAGAATTACATCAATGAATTTCACTGAATGTAAAATTTTCTGTTTTCAGCATTAACACACTTACACTCAACCATCTCAACCACATCTTTGTAAAACGTCAAGATAGGAAATACTATCAAAATCAAACTACATGCATCCTGCATCATCATACCAAATGTTCAGAACTCAACAATGCACCACTGACAGATCAATGTGCCACAAGGAATCACCCAGTTTTCTTTAACAAACAATTTGCAAATTTATAACTGCACCTGATCAAAAAAGTGTTCCTACCTGGTGTGTTTAACAATCTTGACATCCTGCAGGAGTACGACACATATTGCTCACAATACTCTGCACTTTTGGTAATTGCGGCGATATGATTCAGTGAGGTGCTGTAGTTCAGTTTCACAGCAACAGATTTTGCTGGTGTAGATCCCAAAATCGTTCTCTGCTGTGGCAAGTCATGGTACAATGTCGTCCAGACTTTATCCTCTGTAAAATGCAGAAGAATCATTGCTATCAACTTTTGCTGGGCTCTGCAGAAACCATAACATTTTGGTTAACTGGAGACTTTAATAATGTCCCAATTTAAAGGAACAGATAGAGTAATTATTCACTGGGGAACTCTGTATCTGGCAAGAAAAGAATGGCATACCATACATAGAATTCTAAGAATAATGAATTAACATTACAGTACAATATATTTTCAGAAGATTTGCTGCTCTTCCTCTGAAGAAGATAGGAATACCGATGTATGTTTCCCTCCATTTGTTTTAAAAAGTGAATTTCTGTAATTTGTTTTAACAAAGTTAACAATGTTGAATCATGAGTTAGAAATAGTAATTGTCGATTTCTAATTTAAAAATACTTATCTACTATCACTTTAAACTTTGATAGTTACTTTGAACATTAATCTTTATGCAGTACCTAAAATTTCAAATATTCACTTAAAATTAATCAATGTTCTCATGAAATACAAATGACTTCCTAATATATCTGTATACTTTAAATTTGATTGCCAGAAATGGTGCATACACAGCAACCAGTCTCAGAAGCACGTATACAGCACCAATCCCAAAGATCTAAATTATATTTAGATTCAGAATTGTGAGTCATGAGCACATTGTTTGAAAGACAAATGAATCCCATTCCATTCATAATTTCATGGAAGTTATGAGAACTCAGTCAATGTGTGCTGGTTAGACAGCTTTTATTTTAAGTGGGAAGCTCCACACAGTATAGAAATAGCTGGAGAGCACATATTCATTAATATGTCCACAAATCTCATTGCTTTCTTAAGACTTTTGATCTAGTTTCTCCCAGTTAAAGTGATTCTTTTACAAATCCGCCTATTCCTTATTTTTTTATTTCTACGATTGTCAGGCTCAGCAGTTTTCTCATTAAGCTACACACAGCATCTTCCACTACACTAATTTGGAAAGACTTCTCACAAACAAGTGAAAGTCTGCAGATGTTGGAAATCACAAAATGCTGGAGGAACTCAGCTGGCCAGTTAGCGTCTATGGAAAAAGGTATAGATGACGTTTTGGGCTGAAACCCTCCAGCAAGAATGGAGAACAAAAGCGGAGTAGGAGATTTGAGAGGTGGGGGAGGGGAGAGAGAAACACCAGGCAATAAGTGAAACTTGGAGGGGGAGGGATGAAGCGAAGAGCTAGGAAGTTGATTAGTGAAAGAAGAGAGAGACAGAAGGCCATGGAAGAAAGATTAAAAGGGTGGGGAGAGGAGCACCAGAGAGAGGTGATGGGAAGGCAAGGAGATAACATGAGAGAGGGACAAGGAGATGGGAAATGGTGAAAGGTGAGGTGGGTGTGGAGACATTACTGGAAGTTTCAGAAATTGGAAAGACTTCTGATTATTTTCCTTTTTGGTGTTATTTGCAACAAAAATAAGTGACAATAATCATCTCATGTCTGAGTTTGAAGTCACATGCTGAAAACAAGTCAATTGCTCATCATTTTTTTCATCCTTGCTTTATTGAAGTTATGTTGGTTGCTACATAGACACTAGAGTTTCTGCAGATGGTCAAAATCTGGAGTGACACATACAAGATTCTGGAGGAACTCAGAAAGTCAAATATATATAGAAAGGAATAAACAGTCGACATTTCGGGCTGAGACTCGGTCCGGGTGAGGGATGTCAGCATTTTTTGTCCCAAAACGTCGACTGTGCTTTTTTTTTTTACCATAAATGCTGCCTGACCTATTGAGTTCCTCCAGCATTTTGTGTGTGATCTCAGCATTTTGTTGATGTGTTACATGCTCCTTATCTTACTCAACTTTTATTTGAAAAGAAATTTCTCTCCACTCCCATCTGCCTGTTGGAACAGATTAACTGAAAGGAATTTCTCTGGAATTGAAGAGCATTCGTCATGCTAAGGTGAATAAGGCTGGAAGATTGCAGAAGGTACAAAGGAGACATGAAGAGGTTTTCAAAGATAAGCTAGGCACGTTGAAGAGCACTCAAACAAAAGTTGGTCCAAATCCTCCATCAAGCCAAGGACAACACCTTATGCAAGGAAACCAAAGTTGGAGGTACAAATTCAAAGTTCCAAGTTCAAAGTTCAAAGTAAATTTATTATCTAAGTATATATATCATAAACAACCCTGAGATTCATTTTCTTGTAGGCATCCATAAAAAAAGAAACATAGTATAATTCATGAAAAATCACAAACAACAATGACTGATGGACATCCAATGGGTAAATAATAAAAAAATACAAATAATACATAGCACATGAACTGCAGATTCCCTGAAAGTGAGTCTGCTGGCAGCAGAGTCAGTTCAGCACTGAAGGGAGTGAAGCCGGTCCAGGAGCCCAGTGGCTGCAGGAAAATTACTGCTCCCAAACCTGGTGATGTGGGACCCAAGACTCCTTCACCTCCAGCCTGAGAGTAGTACCGAGAAGAGAGAGACCAGCCAAACACAGGCAAATGGGTCAGGATCAGGTGGGAGATCTTGGCTGGCACTGAGCACCAGTTTGTTTTCTGCTCTCGGGCCCCTATGCTTTAATCTGGCCTTAAGTCTACTCCAGTGGTGGCAGATCTTCATCTTCAAAGTACCATACCTGCATTCTCATGAAGAAAGGCATTTCAGAGAGAAATTATTCGAACCTGCCAAGTATTCAGAATGGACAGCTCCAGGTCTGCCGGTGTTAAAGAATGATCCAGCCGTCCGGAGTTGTGGAAGTTGCAAGTTTACTGAAAACTTCAGAATGCATGAAGTAATCACATTGTGAAAGGTGCATCCCTCCCAATTAATGCACAGTTCAGGACAGTGCCATTCTGACACTTAATATCCTGGTTGTTTGTATACTCATGGAACTGTCCTCAACACTGCTACAACAAAGGTACATTTTGCTGACTGAGTTTGTGGTTAGAGGCTTTTGGAACACACATCAGTATTGAAGATTCAAAAGGGTTTTGCTGGTTGGGAGGTATAATTCTGCAAAATTACTTGACTATATTCAAAATGTTAAAGTTCATTAGTTGAATATAGCCAGTGAAACTATGCTTAATCATTTATTGCTATCTTTATGTTTATAAGATAAAAAACATTGTTTCAGGAGAGTTGGGCTCTTTCTGCTGAAGGTCTGCTGTGTGTAAGATGATCTTTATGCTTCCCAGTTACAGCTTCTGTGTGACTCAGTTTAGTCAGTCACAACGGAGTACAAATATTTTAATAAATTTACATTCTTAGATGCTGTCTCATACACAAGACTAATTTTAAACAATGTGTTGTGCAAAATACATTTCTCTATACCAGTAAAATTTACCAAGCAGTTTGTGGTCAGTAAGGGAATTGCCCCATTTTGCTCAATTTTTTGTCTATCCTTTTAGGATACAGGTGCTAAAGGACGCTCTTTCCATTCTTTCCACCTTTTATCTCATTCACAAGCTGTGCTGAAATTTTCAGCTGAAACTTTACAGCTTAATGCACACAAGGCTGACAGGAGTTAACAGCTCATCAACAAGCAAACAACACTGTAGAAATTAAGTTTATAATCATTAAGTATTTTTCTGAAACTGCTGAATATTTCAATTATAAAATTGTCATAGTAAGAATATATTGATAAACTATGGCTTCTTGGCGTACTACACTTGTCAAGAGAAAATTCTCCCACCACTATATAATCCGTTCTCAGTATTAAATGCATTATCTAAATCACAATGCAGTGGAAGCATCCAATATTCGAGATCCATAGCACTGAATTTACACTACCTGTATTGATTTAAGCTTCTGCAGATGCAGTCTGTGTTGCTGGAGCTTTCCCAAGGAGTACTATAAAGCTTCTCAAAAAATTTTATTGAAAAGGAATTTCGAATCAGTTTATGAGCATCAGTCTCATAAAGGTAATTTACACTACACACCAATGAGTATTCTATAGTGACCTAAAAGCATGGACAACAAAATGACAAAACCAGCTGCCATGAGGGCTAGAAAAAAATGAAACATTTTGAGTGAATGTTCATGCACAATAATTCCCAGTTTATATATTCTCAGCTCAATGCACAACACTGGTACTCGATTCTTACCTTTATGATGAGTTCCAATTATCCATTAAAGTAGAGGCCAAAGTTAGAACTTTCTAAAGATCTTGACAGTTCTGTTTATGTGACACATTTGGCCAAAGCTCAGACTTGACCAATACGTATCAAGTAACCTTGTGCTCAAAGTCTAATCATTATTTTCACATTTCAGGACATGCTCTTGCAATTGGTTTCAGCCTGGCTCTCCGGTCACCAGCTCAGGTTGACCAATCCACTCATAATACTGACACTGTATTTATCACAATCTAAGTTGTTTATCTCCTACGTAGTGGTCATTGAAATATTGGACCAATTTGCACTATTTTATGCAAATAATGCATTAAAGCTATTTAGCAAGATGTCAGAAAATTCCTCAGTATTAACCCAGGGGATGCCATTGACCAGAAACTGAACTGGACTGCCAAGATCCATGGCTAGGAATCCTGCAGCGAGTGATTCACCTCCTAACTTGCCAAATCCTGTCCACCATCTACAACTCAAATCCTGATGATGGTGGAATGCTCACCACTTGTCTGAAAAAATGCATCGTCAGCAACACTGAAGAAGCTCAACTCCATACAGGATGTAGATACCTGCTTGATAGGCACCACATCCATATCCATATCCATTTACTCACTTCACCATTGATATACAGTAACAGCAGTTTATACCATTTAGATGAAGCACTGCAGTATATTGCCAAAGCTCCTTAGATGTCATATTCCAAATCCATAGTCTCTACCAACTAGGACAAGGTTAGCAAAAGCTTGGGGCCACCACCACATAGAAGTTGCCCTCAAGCCATTCACTATCCTAATTCAGAAATATATTGTTGTTTCTAGCACCTGGACAATCAGTACCGGTGCCCCCCAGGGATGTGTGCTCTCCCCCACTGTTCTTCTGCCTTTACACTAATGACTGCACCTCACAGGATCCATCTGTTAAACTCCTGAAGTTTGCAGACGACACAACTGTCATTGGCCGTATCCGAGACGGTGTTGAGTCTGCATACAGACGGGTGGTGGAACAGCTGGCCCTCTGGTGTGGTCAGAACAATCTGGAGCTAAATACACTCAAGACTGTGGAGATGACAGTGGACTTCAGGAGGAGCCCCCCAGTACTCCCCCGACTCACTATACTCAACAGTATTGTGTCCGCTGTGGAGACCTTCAGGTTTCTGGGTGTCACAATCTCCCAGGATCCGAAGTGGACACCCAACGCGGACACTCTTATCAAAAAGGTTCAGCAGAGGTTGTATTTCCTACGTCGACTCAGGAAGTACACCCTGCCTCAGGAGCTGCTGATTCAATTCTATTCAGGAATAATCCAGTCTGTTCTCTGTTCGTCCAGCACCGTTTGGTTTGGTTCAGCTACGAAACAAGACAAGAATAGACTCCAATGAACCGTCAGGATTATTGGTGTAAAGCTGCCCTCGATCCAGGACTTATATGCATCTAGAGTCAGGAAGCGAGCAAGCAGCACCATTGTAGACCCATCACACCCTGGACATCACCTGTTCCAACTCCTTCCTTCTGGTAGGCGCTTTAGATCACTGTATGCCAGGACAAATAGGTACAAGAACGGTTTCTTTCCGTATGCTATCAGTCTTAAGAACACTTGAATTTTAGTCTATTATAAACCAAGTCCACCTGTACATACACAGGTATACCTCATTGTATATAGTTCACGATTATTTGCACTATTGTTTTGTTTGCTTTTTGATTCTGTACAGCAAGAGCTCAGGGAAACCGGCATCAAATTCCCTGTATGTGTTCCCTGTATGTGATAATAAAGGATTCTGATTCTGATTTCTTCACTATTGCTGGGTCAAAATCTTGGCTAGAACCAGTCTGGGCCAGCTACCATCATGAACTTGACCGACATACCAAGAAAACAAGGACATTTATGTCAGAATTCTGTTTCTGGATTTCAGTTCGGCATTCAACACTATTGTCCCACAAACTTTGGTGAACAAATTCCTACTCTTTGGTCTAAATACACCACTGTACAATTGGGCATTAGACTCCTAAGCAACAGATGTCAGATAGTCATGATGCACAAACACTCCTCCCTCCTCATCATCCACAACACTTGTGCCCCCCAGGGCTGCATGCCGAATCCATTCCTGTACACTCTGCTCCCGCATGACTGCATGGCCAAGCACCTGAGTAATCACATTGTCAAGATCGCTGATGACATGACAGTGGTGGGTCTCATTACCAACAACGATGATACATCCTACAAAGAGGAAGAATTCGAGGCCTGGTGCCAGACAAATAACCCCTTCATAAATATCAACAGGACAAAGGAGATAGCTTTTGACTTCAGGACAACTCACACCACTCACATCCCTCTTTACGTTGGCTGTTCTGCAGTGGAAACTGCAAGTGGTTTCAAACTCCTGGGAGTGCACATCTCACACAACCTTTCATGGTCCCAGGACACATGCTAGGAAAGCTCACTGGTGCCTTCACTTTCTAAGTAGACTGAAGAGAACAGGAATATGCAATATCTATACCCACTTCATTATTCAGGTGCAGAGTAGAGACCATTGAAACATGCTACATCACAGCATGGTACAGAAATTGCACTGAGCAAGACAGGAAGACTCTACGAAAGGTAGTCAAAACTGTCCAGTGCACCACTGGCACCAGCCTACCCAACATCAAGCACATATATACAAAATGGTGCCAGTAAAGGTCCAATAGCATGATGAAGGATCCCACCCACCCTGCGTAAAATCGGTCTGGGTAGCCTCTAAACTGAAGTCATGAACATCAATTACTCAAACTTTGGGTAATGCCCCCGTCCTTCACCATTCCCTTTTCCCTCACTTACCTATCCATCTGGTGGCCCTCCCCCTTTTGTTTCTTGCATGGCCTTCTGTCCTCTCTTATCAGATTTTCCTTTCTCCAGCCTTGTATCTCCTTCACCAATCAACTTCCTAGCATGTTACTGCACCCCTCCCCCTTCCAGTTTCACCTATCACCCTGTGTTTCTTCCTTCCCTCCCCCACCTTCCAAATCTGACTCCTCATCTTTTTTTGCTCCAGTCCTGATGAAGGGTCTGAAATGTTGACTGTACTTTTTCCATAGATGCTGCTTGGCCTGCTGAGTTCCTCCAGCATTTTGGGTGTATTGCTTGGGTTTCCAGCATCTGCAGATTTCCTCTTGCTTCTGATTAGATTTCTAGATTTTTTATTGTTGTGTTCTTTATTTTATTTTTTTTGTGCTGCATCAGATCTGGAATAACAATAATATTATTCTCCTTTACACTTGTGTACTGAAAATGACATTAAACAATCTTGAATCTTGAATTAATTCTTGGTTCAGCTTACAAAGTTAATATCCCTTGAATGAATAATAAAAGTACGACTTCTGGGTACAATTCATCAGGGCACAGCTGGTATTTGTATGGTGTCAGTTGTGCAGTTAATGCCAATGTGGGTTGCACAGGAAATATATCTTTCGAAGCTAGCAGAAAATGAAGAGCTTATGGAAAACCAATGACTTTCACTATTAAGTCATAAACATATTGTATAAGATTTGGGAATAAGAAGTCACCTAAAGATCACACCAACGTCCTGCTAACATTATATTCTAGCCTCACTTTTGAATGACCAGCAGAACAGTAATTAATTCTCTAGAGTCCTCTACACTGCTCAGAGTCCTTTTTCTTTCAATTACCAGTATGCTATCTGCAATATTCAGACCTAATGATCAGCCCACAGTGGCTTGAAACTATTGCAGTTCACCAGTTGATTGGATCAGTTCTTTGGCCAGACATGGTTGACAATGCCATTTTCCCTAGTTATTTCTCCTTATCTTTGAGGCACACTTTCCTGTAATTGTACTGTGGTTCTCCTGGGAAGAGTTCCTTCCAAAATGGTAATGATGTAGTTTTTTTAAGCTGTGCAGAGAAGACCTGACCAAAACTACTGAAGCCCCAGTTATCTCATGAATCCTCTGGTAAATATCCTTTTATTACATCTTGTAATGCAATATTTTTGGAAAATGAGAGTGACTATTAGTACATTGCACATGGATAGTATACAACAAAAAGACTAAACTGCAACATCTAGTTAATGTTTACAATTAATAAGCAGTTGATGTTTCGACCGAGACCCTTCATCAAGACTCATCAAACCTGATGAAGGGTCTTAGTCTGAAACATCAACAGTTTATTCCACTCCATAGATGCTGCCTGACTTGCTGCATTCATCTATCATTTTGTGTGTATAACTCTGGAGTTCCGGCAACTGCAGAAATCCTTCTGCAGCCTGACCTGTTGTGTTCCTCCAGCATTGTGTGTGTGTTTTCCCAGAGGAAAAAACTACATCCTCTTTCGAAGCTGAATCAGACAATTTGCATTTCAGATTCCTCGAAACTCTCACTCAGAAAATATCTCTATGTAATGTCTTCCTGGCCGGACTCTCATCCTTCATCTCCAAGCTTTGATGCAGTAACTCTCCTTTTACAACTTCTGATGTTCAGCCATTCAATTTAGTACTCAATGTCCTATTTCAATCATACCGCTTATCCTTGTTAACGAATCCATACATGGCCTTACCCAACTCTATCACTATACTCGCCACCAGCTCTTCAAGATAAATGGGCTTCTACCTTTCTGGGATGTTGATTCTCCTCAATTTTAATTACTTTACCAATGTTAGACATGGCTTCAGTGTTTGTTCTGAAGTTCATATCCTAAACCTCCTTACTTCTCAGTAAGATTTAAAAATACATGCTTGAGCCAAGTTTCAGTCATCCATCCAATATCCATTTGTGTGAGCTGGTCTCAGACTGTACTTGATAATTCTTCCGTGAAGCACAATGTTAAATTTTACATGTTAAAGGCACTATATACTGTAAATGGAAAAACTACATCTCTTTCCACTCTGTCTCTTGCAAGTAAATCATCCGTTTCTCTGGGTTTTTCTGTCTCTATTTGCAGAAAAGATGACTTCGCTTCTACTGTGGTTGATGGAGCGCACCCCATCCTTTTGGTCCTCACTCTTCCCAGCTTCTGTAGGGACTACATTTTCAGGAAACACCCTGATCCATTCATGCTTACTCCCAACCATATGTTTCTCAGATTTCTGCTCTCACCTCACCTCCCTTCAAAATGACAAAGATGGAGTTCTCTTAGTGCTCAATGTTCACCTGATTAAACTCATCATCCAAAGCTTCATCTTTGTCATTTCTCCCTATTACACCAAAATCCCACGGCCCACGTTTCCTCCCGAGTCCTTTCCAACTTTCACAGAGACTCCTTCTGTGACTCACTGGTTCCCTCAAACACCCCACCACCACAGACCCAACCCAGTACTTAGCCCAATGAGCATAGGAGGTGCAACACTTGTCCTTATACCCCCTCCCCTCATCAACATCAACACCATCATCCCTTCAGTGCTAATCAGCAGGCTTCAAAACTCAGGGCTTTACATCTGCAACTCAATCCTTGATTTCTTAATCAAGACACTTTAGTCAGTGTGGATCAGAAATAACTCCTCCATGCTGACAATCAACACAGGAACACCTCAAGGATGTATGCTCAAGAGCCATTATAAATTGGCCGATGATTATGTTGGGCAGAATCTCAGATTCTGATGAGGAAGTCAAGGTTGTCCCATTGAGAGCATTCTGCTTAATTCCATAACCACCTTGTATGGAGGCTCCAGTGTATGGGATCAAAAAACTGCAAAGGGTTGTAAGACTCAGCCAGCTGTATCATAGGTACTAGCCTACCACCATCGAGGACATCTTCAAAAGGCTGCGTCCATCATTAAAGACCCTTACAATTCAGAACACGCCGTACTTTCATTACTACCATCAGGGAGGAGGTACAGAGGCTCCAAAACTCACACTCAACATTTTGCCATCAGATTTCTGAATGGTCTAGAAACCCATGACCACTACCTCACTATTTTGTTTTCTTTTTCCATTATTTATTTTAAGACCATAAGATATAGGAGCAGAAGTAGGCCATTCAGCCCATCGAGCATGCTCCGCCATTCAATCATAGGCTGATCCAATTCTTCCAGTCATCCCCACTCCCCTGCTTTCACTCCATACCCTTTGATGCCCTGACTAATCAAGAACCTATCTATCTCTGCCTTAAATACACCCAATGACTTGGCCTCCACAGCCATTCGTGGCAACAAATTCCATAGATTTACCACCCTCTGACTAAAGTAATTTCCCTGCATCTCAATTCTAAAAGGACGTCCTTCAATCCTGAAGTCGTGCCTTCTTGTCCTAGAATCCCCCTCCATGGGAAATAACTTTGCCATATCTAATCTGTTCAGGCCTTTTAACACTCTGAATGTTTCTATGAGGTTTCTACCATATTTTTCTTTGTAACATAGTATTTTTTATATATTGCTCTGTACTATTGCCAAAAGACAATACATTTCACAACATACTGTATGTCTGTGATAACAAATATGAGTCTGATTATATCCTCACCTTCACCAATGGACCTAATCATTCTTTCCAGGTGAGGCAGAAAATTCACGTAAACCTGCAACTTCATCTACTGTATTTAGTGTTTCCTATGTGGGTTCCTGTACATTGGTGAGATCCAGTGCAGACTGGGAAATTGCGTCCACAATGACCACCCCACCCAGTCTCCCAGTTGCTTGCCATTCCAGCTCCCCTTCCCATTACTATACTAACTTGTCCATCTTTGGCCTTCACCACTGTCAGTGTGAAGCAAAATACAAACTAAGGAATAACATCTCATATTCTGACAAGGTATCTACAACCCAATGGTATGAACATTGTATTTCATGTGACCCTTACCTCCTGTTCACATCTCTCCTCACTCTGATCTACCCATTTTTATCTCTTTTACATCATTCATGCTCTCTTCACACTCCCATCACCCATTTCATCCCCCTCCTCCACCTGGTTCTATCCAACCACAACCCACTCATTTTACCCATCAGAGTCCTGTCTGTCCCCCATTTAGTTCTGGTTCTGCTTTCATCTATCATCTTCCTGCCTATGTCTCCCAAATTCACCCCCCTCCCAACTGTCATCCTTCACCCCTCAAAGTCCACCAATCATCTACTGGCCCCCACGTCACCACTCCCCTTCTCCTCTTTATTCTGGATGTCTCCGTCTGGACCCTTAGTACTGATGACAATTGCTGGCAACTCTTCTTTCACCTCCAAATGTTACGCAACCAGTTTATTACCCTGCTCTTCCCAGTGTCTGAATTGATAGAACATTTTATGCAAAAGTACAAACTGTAAAAATTCTCAGCTTTGTGTTAATATTCAACATGAAATTGTTACAAAAAAGATGCAAAAACATTAAAAAAAAAGTTATAGTCACCTGCTAACCTAACCAAGAGAGTTAATGTTTAAACAGTATTGTGAATACTAACATGGCACTTTTGATCAATTGGACATGCAGTTTTTGGAACAATCATACTTGCTTTGATAACTATAAAATGACACTGTAATCATTCTCATGAACAAGATAGCACTTCTCCAAGCTGCAGATGTGGTTGTGAATGCTAAACAAAATTGGAGTTATTTTTAGCCTGAGGTGATTTTTAAAAAAAATATTAAAGTCAGTGTTCAAAATTGGATCCTGACAAGTATAATGGTAGGAAGACAAATTAAACTCAGAGGTTGGAGGAACTTGGGAGGGGGGGGGAACCATCATTTCAGGAGTGGGCCACAGAAATAGCCAAAGTGGCAGCTTTGAACACGTCTTACAAACAGTTTGATAGATTGGACATCTACACACAAAAATGGGGCAAATATTTAGGTTTCCTCGGGGGCAAATAGTGGTGAATGTGTGGTGAAGCATATTGCTGAATGGCAGCCTTTTCTGGTATTAGGGTTCTAAATAGACACACATGGTTATTATATTGATATTTATTTCTGCCATGTTTGATTTTATTTTATGGATAATTTTATGTTTTGTAAGCTATGATTTACATAATTTCAACACTGACTCAAGGGTTCGGGGAACCATTTGTAAAATAATTTGATAAAATTTAAATAATAAAAAGAAATTGAAGTCACATCAGAATGCTGTGATTGTTTTATGCAAGTTTCATTCAGGGAGGAAGCTACAGTCAGGAAACATCTGCAAAGGATTATCATTTTCTGCTTGGGGAAAACAAAAGGGTCTCCTGCTGGCTTAATTTAGTGCTTGACAGTGGACTTTAAGGAGACCAAAAGTGATTTGAACTTGTCTCATGAACTAGTGAGCCATGCAATGCAATACGATACAAGACTATTCATCAACTGCAGCTTTTCAGTGTCCATGGATTACCAGACTGTTGCTCTTGCAGGATAAATCACTGATGTGTCAATATTGGTAGCATCAAGATGTTCTATACTCACAAAATATTACCTTTTAAAGGAAAATAATTAAGAGATAATTGAACACTGTAACTACAATTTTTATATTGAAATCCGTTACTTGTTATTTCTGCTCCAATGATTGAATCACTACATTCAGAAATTTTGGAAAATAGACCATAAGACATAGGAGGAGAATTAGGCCATTTGGTCGATCGAGTCTACTCCACCATTTAATCACGGCTGATCCTTTTTTCCCCTCCTCCGCCTCATTCCCCAGCCTTCTCCCAATAACCTTTAATACGTGTCCAATCAAGAACCTATCAAGCTCTACACCCAACGACCTGGCCTCCACACTTTCCTGTGGTAATAAATTCCACAAATTCACCATCCTCTAGCTGAAGAAATTTTTCCGAATTTCTGTTTTCAATGGATACCCCTCTATCCTCAGGCTGTGCCCCCTTGTCCTAGACTCCTCCACCAAGGGAAATATCCTTTCTACATCTACTCTGTCTAGGCCTTTCAACATTCAAATGGTTTCAATGAGGATTTCCCCCGCATCCTTCTAAATTCCAGCGAGTACAGACCTAGAGCCATCAAACATTCCTTGTGTGATAATCCTTTCATTCCCAGAATCATCCTTGTGAATCTCCTCTGGACCCTCTCCAATGCCAGTACATCTTTTCATGGATGAGGAGCCCAGAACTGTTCACAATACTCAAGGTGAGCTCTCACTGGTGTTTTAATAAGCCTCAGCATCACATCCCTGCTCTTGTATCCTAGACCTATTGAAAGGAATACTAACATTACATTTGCCTTCCTCATCAATGACTCAGCTGCAAGATAACCTTTAGGGTATTTTGCACAAAGACTCCCAAGTCCCTTTGCACCTCAGATTTTTGCATTTTCTCTCCATTTAGAAAATAGATTGCACATTTATTTCTGCTAACAAAGTGCATGACCATGCATTTTCCAACATTATAATTCATTTGCCACTCTGTTGTCCATTCTCCCAATCTGTCCAAGTCCTTCTGTAGCCTACTGGTTTTCTCAACATTACCTAACCCTCCACCAATCTTTTCTATCATCTGCAAACTTGGCAAAAATGCCATCTATTCCATCATCTAAATCATTGATATACAGCATCAAAATCTTAACACTGACCCCTGCAGAACACCATTAGTCACTGGCAGCCAACCAGAAAAGGATCCTTTTATTCCCACTCGCTGCCTCCAACCAATCAGCCAATGCTCTAATCATGCCAGTAACTTTCTTGTAATGCCAAGGGCTCTTAACTTGGTAAGCAGCCTCATGTGTGGCATCTTGTCAAACGCCTTCTGAAAGTCTAAATATATAACTGCCACTGCATCCCCTTTATCTACACTATGTGTAATCTCCTCAAAGAATTCCAACAGGTTCATTAGGCAAGATTTTCCCTTAAGGAAACCATGCTGACTTTGTCCTATTTTGTCCTATATCACCAAATACTCCATAACTTCATCCTTAACAATTGAGTCCAACATAGAACATAGAACATAGAAAACCTACAGCACAATACAGGCACTTCAGCCTACTTACTTCAGAAATTATTTAGGGTTACCCATAGCCCTCTATTTTTCTAAGCTGCATATACCTATCCAGGAGTCTCTTAAAAGATCCTATCATATCCGCCTCCACCGCTGTTGCTAGCAGCCCATTCCATGCACTCACCACTCTCTGCGTAAAAAACTTATTCCTGATAGTTCCTCTGTATCTACTTGCAAGCACCTTAAAGCTATGCCCTCTCATGCTAGCCATTTCAGCCTTGGGAAAAAGCCTCTGACTATCTACTCGATTAATGCCTCTCATCATCTTATATACCTCTATCAGGTCATTTCTCATCCTCCGTTGCTCCAAGAAGAAAAGGCCAAGTTCACTCAATAAAGGCCAAGTTCACTCATCACCTTCCTAACCATTGAGGTCAGGCTAACTGGTCTATAATTTCCTTTCTGCTGCCTTCCTTCTTTCTTAAATAGTGGAGTTACATTTGCAATTTTCCAGTCCTCTGGCACTATGTCAGTTTCCAATAATTTTTAAAAGATCATTACTAATGCTTCCACAATCTCTACCACTACATCTTTCAGAACTCCTGGGTGCAGTTCATCTGGCCCAGGTGACCTATTGAACCTCAGGTCTTTCAGTTTTTTGAGCACCTTCTTCCTTATGATAGTAACTGCACTTATCTTTCTTCCCTTACACCTTTCAACATCTGGCACACTGCTAGTTACTTCCACAGTAAAGACTGATGCAAAATACTCATTTAGTTCATTATTTACAATGAGTAAATACTCATTTACTCCTTGTCCCCTGTTATTATTTCTCCCGCCTCATTTTCTAGTGGTCCTATGTCCACTCTCATCTCTCTTACTTTTTTTACATACTTGAAAAAGCTTTTACTATCCACTTTGATATTCTTTACTAGCTTGATTTCATATTTCATCTTTTCTTTTCTAATGACTCTTTTAGTTGCTGTCTGTAGGCTCTTAAAAGTTTTCCAATCCTCTGTCTTCCTGCTAATTTTTGCATTGTTGTATGCCCTCTCTTTTGCTTTTACATTAGCTTTGACTTCTCTTGTCAGCCACAGTTGTACTATTTTGCCATTTGAGTATTTCTTTGTTTTTGGAATACATCTATCCTGCACCTTCCTCATTTTCCCTAGAAACTCATGCCATTGCAGCTCTGCTGTTATCCCTGCCAGCAACTCCTTCCAATTTACCTTGACCAACTCTTCTCTCATAGCGCTGCAATTTCCTTTATTCCACTGAAATACTGCTATGTCAGACTTTACTTTCTTCCTGTCAAATTTCAAGTTGAATTCAAATATATTGTGATCTCTGCTCCTAAGGGTTCTTTTACCTTGAGCTCCCTAAACACCTCTGGTCCATTACATAACATCCAATCCAGTATAGCTGATCCCCTGGTAGGCTCAACAAACTACTCTAAAAAGCCATCTCATAGGCATTCAACAAATATACTTTCTTGAGATCCATTTCTAATCAATTTCCCAATCAACCATGTTGAAATCTCCCATGACTATCATAACATAGACCTTTAGACACGCCTTTTCTATGTCCTGTTATAATCTGTGGTCTACATACCAGCTACTGTTGGGAGGACTGTATATCAATGCCATCAGGGTCCTTTTACCCTTGCAGTTTCTTAACTCAACCCATAAGGGTTCAACATCTTCCGATCCTATGTCACTTCTTTCTACTGATTTAATGCCATTCACTACCAGCAGAGCCACACCACCCCCTCTACCGACCTTCCTATCCCTCTGATACAACGTGCAACCTTGGACTTACAGCTCCCAACTACTACTATCCATCAGCCACAGTTCAGTGCTAAGCACAGCATCATTCCTGACCATCTGTAACAGTGCAACAAGATCATCCACCTTATTTCTTATACTCCGTGCATTGAGGTATAACACTTTGAATACTGTATTTGCTACTCTCTTTGATTCTGCATCCCTAATGCACTGATACCAATCCTGCTGGCTGCAATTCTGTCCTGTCATCTACCTGCCCTTCCTGATAGACTGCATGCTATCTTTGCTTTTTTACTATCAGTCCTATCTTGAGTTCCCTCATTCTGGTTCCCACCCTCCTGCCAAATTAGGTTAAACCCTTCCCAACAGCTCTAACAAACCTGTCCATGAGAATTTTGGTTCCCCTCAGGTTCAGGTGCAACCCAACACTTTTGAACAGGTCACACAAATATACCATTAAAAAGAAGATTTTCATGCAATTAAGCCTTGCTGTTCAATTGTCCCAAACTCTTCAAACATTCTCGATCTAATGAAAATACCATTCATTTTATTATTTCTTTGCAAGGAAATTGATGGATATATTGGGAGTATCTCCAGTTAAAGTTGCTCGAATCCAGAAATTGTTGGTATAATCTCATTTTTATTCTTTGTGAAAAGGCTTATGGGCTTCATTTTTTTTTCACTATAACCTATGAATTGAAACATATGAACCTGAAAATTATTGAAGATCCTGGGATTCATGTGATAAAATGAATTTTATTTTATTCAATCATTTTCTACAATGAGCTTGCTCTCGACTGCATTTCCAAGTTTTTTTTTCAATTGTTTGCTGTTATTTGAGTGGTTGGGGTTATCTGTAGTTGCTTCTTGTTTTTTATGAGATTCCTGATTGACGTTTCTTTATTACAACTCTTAAATGAAGGATTCACAACCATGGCAATGAACTACCAGGTGAGAACCTTCATCTTAGGAAGTTTTGGGCTACTGAGACAATTATAAGAAATGACAAAGTACTTAAGCAGTATTTTTCTCTTCAGTAATGCAGGCTATTTTCTGAAATACAAAGCATATATCAAGAATAATGTCTCATGTTTGTTCAGTATCTTGTGAAATGGATATAACACTACAAGGCTGCTGTTAAGTTCCATTCATGATATGTTGAGGCTATGGGCTAAAGGCATAAACATTTTATTTCCTGCACAGTGAAGACTTCACAGAAGTAATTTGTTCTTTGTGATGAATGGTGCATGAGACAGAATGCAATATTTCAGTAGTTCACCACAGTGAATCAAGAATGCTTTTGAATCTAGTGAAAAAAAGAGAAACTAGTCTTGCTCCAGTGAAAAAAAAGATGCATTATATCAGTCACTGAGACTAATGTTTTTCACAGCAATGATTTGATTTACAAAGAGGGGGAGTCATTAAAATCAACTTTTCATACTTTTATACTGCATCATTGCCTTTGCTATCATGGAAAGATAGCACAAAGGGTTCATTTAATATCACATTTCCCTTGTGTGATAAAACTTCCTTAAAAAGTTCTTATCATGTAGTTTTTCCTTGTTTGTATTAAGGACTATACAAAACTGTGAAAATAACATAGTATTATCAAATCATCAGATTCTGATATCCATGTTTTAAATAATCACAATGTCACAGAAGGAGGCTATTTGGTTCACTTGGTCCATTCTGGTTCCTATTAGAGTAATAGAATCAATCCATTTCACTCTCTTATTTAGTTGTAACTCTGCAACTTAATTTTCCCTTTGATTTTTTTAACTATGAAGTAATTTACAGTTGCCAATTAACATACAAGTCATCACTGGGGCATGGAAAGAAATCAGAGCATTTGGAGAAAAAAAAAGAACAGTCATGAGATGTGCAAACTCCACAGTGAAATCTCTGGAACTGTGAGACAGCACTCACGCAAGTGTTACACACCTGCAATGCAGCCTATCCTCAGTGACAAGCATGACTAACATTTTGTAGCATTTATTGTGCAGGTGATTCTGTTTTCTAAGAACAGATGGGTAAAAAAAAATGTCAGGATTGCTTATATAAACGCAGAAAGAAATAAACTATTAAAAAAATCTAAATACAAAAAAACACTGCTGGAAACAAACATTAGTGCATAGAAATAGAAAATAGAATGATTACACTTTTAGATGCAGACCTCAAACAATTTCACAAAAGAAATGATGAAAATACAACCTATTTTAATGTTTTACAGGCCCTGCTGAATAATTACAGAAGTTACTAAATTATTACCAATTACTCTGCATTATAATTTCCAAATGTATCAATTTCACCTGATTGTATGTAAATTTATTTTTATTGAGCATGGATCTAGCTCCACTGATTTAACTTAAGGATACTTTGAATATTAGCAGCTGTGGGAAAATTCTCAGTTTCATGGCTGACAGCATTAGATTGTACTGATAAATCACAATCAAATAAAATTGCAGTGGGAAAGCCTTTCTTTCTGCTCTTGCATATTAGATACTGCAGAAGATACTTCCAGAAATCAGACACAGAGAAGTGAGGGGGAATGTTTTTGATCAGCTACATCAAGGCAAGGGAATATAAAATAAATGGGAGGGCATTGAGAAACAGACAGACATTGAAGTACTTTTTTTTTACAGATTCTTAAAAGCAGCAGGACAAGTCAATAAGGCAGTTAAAACAGCATAGGAAGACCTTCTGTTATTTGCCTGCTGTCAAATATGCTTTTTGTTTTCACCTTCTCTTTCACTTATATTTTTTGTTCTATTGTTCCCATTGAGCTGAGATATCTTTTTTTAATGCTGAGACATATAACACAAGACTGTGAAAAACAGGTGGAAGAGTAGTCTATCTGGTCCTTCATTTCAATCATGGCTGATCTCTTCTGCATCATTCCCATTTACCTGTCTATATGTGCAGCCGCGGGAGATGGCTGAAATTTTTAGTGTACTATACTGCATTTCTCTCTGTGTTCACTAAGGAGAATATTATGGCTGCCATATAAATGTGGATAAGTAGTGCAGTCTTGGACCATATGCCTATTACAAGGAAGGAGGAATTAAAGTGGACAGATTCCCAGGGCCTGGCCTAGTTTACGCCCAGGCCTTATGGGAAGCTACGGAATAAATTGCAGAGGTATTTGTGGAGATGTTTGCGTTACTAATAGTCACTGACGAAGTTCCAGGAGACTGATGGTGGCCAATAGTGTTCCATTGTTCAAGGAGACTTACAAGGACAGGCCAGGTAACTACAGGCCCATGATTCTGACTACACTTGTGAGTAAGTTACTGAAGGGAATTATGAAGGAGAAGCTCTACCATCAGTTGTTCAGTCAAGGCCTAATTAGGAATAGTCAGTGTGGTTTTGTAAGTGAGAGGTCATATCCGACAAATCTTGTGAAGTTTTTTAAAGAGGTAATTAAAGTGATAGATGAAGGTAGGGCAGTATAGAGTTTATTAAGGCCTTCAAGAAGGATCAGCATGGCTGGTTGATCTGGCATGGGATTCAGGGGGTGCTGGTGTTAATGGGACTTGGGTTGTTGATAGGAAGCAGAGGGTGATGGTTGAAGTGATGCATTTTTGACTGTCAAACCAGATTAGGACCTGTACAGTGATTGGCAGGGTACATGATGGGTGATGTGGAACAGAGGGACCTGGGAGTCCAAGTGCACAGTTCAGTGAAAGCGACAATACGGGTAGATATGGTGGTGAAGAAGACATTTAGCATGCTGGCCTTCATCAGATAGGGCACTAAGCTTAGGGGTAGGGACTTTATGTTGCAGTTACACAAGTTGTTGGTGAGTGTACACAGAGTATTGTGTGCAATTTTGGTCATCCTGTTATCGTTCAAAGTTCAAAGTAAATTTATTATCAAAGTATATAATGTATACCATGCACTACCTTGAGATTCATATAATAAATATGCAGCAGGTGTTAGATGTAGGAAAGGCATTGTCAAGCTGGAAAGGATATTGAAGAACGTTGGAAGTCGCTGCCTAGGCCAGTGGACCTGAATTATGCTGAATATTTATTTTCTGAAGTGCAGGAGAATGAGGGGAGACCTCATAGAAGTTTATAAAATCATGAGGGGTTTGGATAAGTGAATTGTCGTTATTTTTTCCAAAGGGTTGAACAGGGCAGAGAATCTAGACATTCCAAAACTGGAGAGTCAGATACAAGATAAGATGGCAGAGGTTTAAAAGAGATCTAACAGGTAACTTCAGTACATAGCGGGAGATGAGTAACTGGAAGGAGCCGTCAGATGAAACTATTGAAGTGGGTACAATTGAGGCATTGGATAGATATACAGAGAGGATGGGCTTGGATCGGAGCTGTTATGGGCAACTGACACTATCAGAGAGGGTGCTGTGGTCAGCATGGACCACTCAGGCCTGCTTCTGTGCTGTATTGCACCACGACTTGATTCCTACACCCACTGACTCACCTAACGCTCAGAAGTCTGTCAATCTGTTTTCAATGAGCACAGTGAATTAATTACCACAGCCCTTCATGATAGAGAATTATAAAGGTTCTACACACCTGCATGAAGAAATTCCTTCACATCATAAAAAAAAGCTTCCCCCTTTTTTGTTGAAGTTTAGAACTCATAGTTCTAAATTGCTCCACCAGAGAAATCATTCTCCCTGCACCCAACCTGTTGAGCCACATAAGAATGTTATCAGTTTCAATGAGTTCTCTTCTCATTCTTCTAAACTTCTACTCCTAGGTCGAAGTGCACCACCGTAAAACTGGGTGCTGGACGTCCTGAAGAACAAACCTCGGATAGTCAGGATACACAACCACACCTCCCGCCTCATCATCCTCAACACAGCAACCCCCCCAGGGATGTGTACTGAGCCAATTGATGTACACTCTGCTCTCACATAACCTAACACCTAAGCAATCACATCAAGTTCGCAGATGACACCACAGTGGTGGGACTCATCAACAACGATGAGCTGGCCTACAGAGAGGAGGTGGAAGAGATGGAGGCCTAGTGCCAGGTAAATAACCTCCTCATCAATGTCAACAAGACAAAGGAGATGATTATCCACATCAGGAGAGCTCGAACCACTCACACCCTACTTTACACTGGCAGCACAGCAGTGGAAACTGCGAGCAGTCTCAAACTCCTGGGAGTACGCATCTCACACAAACTCTCATGATTGCACAACACATTCTACACAGTCAAGAAAGTTCAACAATGATCTATTTTCTGAGGAGGTTGAAGAGAGCTGGATGTTGTACATCCATACTCACGACATTCTACAGATGTGCAGTAGAGGGCATCCTGATCAGCTGCATCACTGCACGGTACAGAAACCATACTGTGGAGGACTGGAAGGCTCTATAACAGGTAGACAAAGCTGTAGACAAATGCATTACCGGCACCAGCCTACCTGCCTTCAAGGATATAGGTACAGGAATGTGTAGAAAAGGGCCTGTAACATCATGAAGGATCCCACCCACCCTGCTCATTGATTGTTTGCTCCACTCCCATCAGGAAAGAGGTTACGCAGCATCCATACCTGGGTCACCAGACTCGAAACAGTTACTTTCCCCAAGCAAACAACAGGAATTCTGCAGATGCTGGAAATTCAAGCAACACACATCAATGTTGCTGGTGAATGCAGCAGGCCAGGCAGCATCTCTAGGAGGAGGTGCAGTCGACGTTTCAGGCCGAGAACCTTCGTCAGGACCTTCCCCAAGCAGCAAGCAGATCAACCCCTCCATCCACTGACACTAACACTATCTTTTTATTTACTTCCAGTCACCTCATGTACAGCCTTGCGTCACTTTACAGATATAAAATCAATCTATGCATATAAACCATCTTGTGTTTTTATTTATTATGTTTTTTATTTCCAGTGTGTTCTTTATCATTTGTGTTTTTTTAATGTTGCAGTGGATCTCGAGTGACAATTATTTCGTTCTTCTTTACACTTGTGTACAGGAAATGATATTAAACAATCTGGTATTTTGAATCTACTATCGCTCTCTGGCTTCTCCTGCTAAGCCAACGCTGAATCCAATTTAATACTTTATCCTGATTGTCAAGCAACTCAACCTTCTGGATCGGCCTCCTATGTGGAACTTTTTCAAAGGCTTTGCTAAGTTCTATGCAGATAACATTCATTGCCTTTCCTTAATCAACTTCCACAAAAAAACTCTATAAGATTAGTTAGATGTGACCTACCATGCACAAAGCCATGTTGACTATCTGTAATCAGGTCAGAATACTTTTCAATAATTTACCCACAACTGACAATAGGCTCACCGGCTTAAAATTTCTTGGCTTATTCTTAGAGCCTTTCTTGAACAACAGAACAACATTAACTACCCTCCAGGCCTCCAGAACCTTATCCATGGCCAAAGACTTTTTAAATACTTCAGCCAGAGTCCCTGCAATTTCGACACTACCCTCCTACAAGGTCTAAGAGAACATCTTGTCAGGTCCTGGGGATTTATTCACCCTAATTTGCCTAAAGGGTGCAAACAACTCATCTTCTGTAATCTGGATATGCTCCATGGCCTCACTACTATTTTGCTTCAGTTCTATAGACTGTCTGTCCCAAGTAAATATAAGTGAAAAAATTTCATTTAAGATCTCCACTATCTCTTTCAGCTCCATGCATAGGTAACCTCACTGATTTTCAGATGGACCCATTTTGTCTCTTGCTATCCTTTTGTTCTTAATGTGTCTATAGAAGTGCTTGCCGTTCTCCTTCATATAGTTTGCTCGAGCAACCTCATGCTTTTATTTAGTACTCCTGACTTCTCTTGCATTTCTTATACCCCTCAAGTGCCTCATTTGTTCCTTGTTGCCCATGCTTGGTATGTACCTCCTTTTTCTTCTTTACTAGGGCCTCAATATCCCACCAAAAACTAGGTTTCCTTAAATCCGTTTGCCTTCCTTTTATTCAAACAGATACCAATCCTATCCTTCTCCATAATTATTTTTAAACTAATGAAATTATGATCACGAGATGCAAAGTGTTCCCCCACGCACACTTCTGTCACCTGCTCTGTCTCATTCCCTAATAGGAAAACCAGTATCATGCTCTTACTAGTTGGGACCCCCATAAATTGATTAAGGAAACTTTCCGGAACACATTTGACGAACTCCAAGCATTAACTGGGTGAAAAATGTATTTCATTCCCTTTGGTCCTTCTGCTATTACTTTCGATCCATGTCCCTAGATTTATGAACTCTATGTTAATAGATATAAGCTTTTCCTACTATGTTATTAATTTTAGCATAACTAACTTGTTCATATATTCTATACTTTACATAGAAAGGTAAACTTATTTCAAGCGCAAACACGAGGAAATCTGCAGATGCTGGAAATTCAAGCAACACACATAAAAAAATGCTGGTGGAATGCAGCAGGCCAGGCAGCAGGAAGAGGTACAGTCGATGTTTCAGGCCGAGACCCTTCGTCAGGATTAACTGAAAGAAGGGATAGTAAGAGATTTGAAAGTGGGAGGGGGAGGGGGAGATCCAAAATGATAGGAGAAGACAGGAGTGGGAGGGATGGAGCTAAGAGCTGGAAAGTTGATTGGCAAAAGGGATACAAGGCTGGAGAAGGGAGAGGATCATGGGACGGGAGGCCTAGGGAGAAAGAAAGGGGGAGGGGAGCCCAGAGGCTGGGCAAGGAGTTATAGTGAGAGGGACAGTGGGAGAAAAAGAGAGAGGTAAAAATAATAAATAAATAAATAAGGGATGGGGTACGGAGGGGAGGTGGGGCATTAACAGAATTTAGAGAAGTCGATGTTCATGCCATCAGGTTGGAGGCTACCCAGACAGAATATAAGGTGTTGTTTCTCCAACCTGAGTGTGGCTTTATAGATATGTAATTTACAGTGTAGTTTATAGACATTGCATGCTCCACCATTAACGGTAGCAGAGTTACAACTCAGAATACCTTTAAAAGAAGATTTTTTTTTGTTTAAAGGAAGAATAATTAAGGATAAAATGAAAGGTAACAATTGCACCAAAATGTAGCTTTTCAAAAAAAAATGTGCACAGCGGTTATAAATCATTCGACAAATCTTTTATAATTTTTTTTTTCACTTTGTATGTTTGCAAAGTAAGCTAGAGGAGGAAAACATGTTGCCCTGTGACAGCTCTCAGAGTGATGAACATTGTTCTGGTTCAAAAGACACCGGAAATCCCCTCTGATCCATTACTTTCTGAACTGTGATGGTGAAAACTGGCCCCTATCTTTTTGCATTATTCACTGTACCCTCTCAGTTCATCTGTGTAACAACCTGAATTCTCAGTATTGACAAGAATCTCTGATGTCTGACCTATGGTGTCCTACCAGATAAAGGAGGACTTTTAAACACATTCTCATTTTCTAATTGAATTAGTAACAGAGATCTTCTCTGTGGATTTAATTTCCTCTACAAAATCTTCACAGATTTAATTATAATTGCTGCCAGCAGAGAACTAACAATGTAATAGGAAAATTAGACTTTGGCTAATTTCTTTACTGAAAATTTTCTCTCTTCTATTTATAACCGGGAACTGAACGCTGTTTTAATTAATTGTGTAGTGCCTTATCTGCAAGTGATAAATTTGATAAGAACAGTTGGTGTCATTGACAGCAGAAATCAGAGAAAATTTGTTGTGGGGCAATAATAGATATGCTAATCTCCCCAGCCTTATCATGATGTGTGTAGTTAGTGATGGAGAATGCTTTAGCCTCTGTGCATTTCCGTTGCATAAGCAAGTCAAATTAATTATGTCTCTACAAATATGGGACAGATTTAGAACTAAAATTGATTGAATTAACTTCAAATTAGGCACTAATTATGAACCAGTTGGTAAATACATGGCACATTTTGTATCACAAACTGGAAAGCATGGATTAACATTCACATGTGTTCTCACCCAAGTGCTAATTTCAGGTGCATCTCCGTACAGATACACTTTCCACAGAAAAGGGACAAATCCGAAGACCTGTTCCTTATATCTCCTTCCTGTTTGAATCTGTTAGCAGGATGTGGTCATCATTAGTAGTGCCTGATGCTAATCGCCCCTTAAGAGAGGAGACCACTTGGTGAATCTGTGGTCACGTACAGATTAGACTGTACGTCTAAAAAGATGGCAGATTTGCTCACTGAATGGATGAGTTTTAAAGATAATCTAGGTCTATTTAATGAATTGAATTTGAGTTCCTTTGGCTGCAATAGTGGGATTCGAGCTCATGTCACTGGATCAGAGATCCAGAGCTCTGCCTGCTTGTCCAGCAAATTAATCACTGTGCTACTGCCATCCCTCTCCCCCTATTAACCATTTATGTCTTAGTGCAGATTTGGAAGCAAAATCATTCTCAACAGGAGGCAATTACAACTCTTCTAATAAATCGTTGTACAGTTTAAAAATAAACAAATATGGTAATTCTATGTATCACTTGTTCTTAGCACCTGTGAGTTCAGGTTCTTCAATTACAGCTTTTTGAAATGGGATCCCAACACCGAAACTAAAGTGTTCTGTCTCAACGTGATAAAATATATCTGAAAATTTAAACAGTAAGGGCACAACCAGTTGTGCGCCATGGGAGTAAACAGCTTTCTCAGATCTCATTTACCTCAAAGCGGATCAGGAAAGTTTGATTGCATTGGTTGTTCTTGTCCATTGGCATACACTTATATTTGGATTAAACTTTAACAGGATCATTATATTGTGTTCAATAAGCTATAGATCAACTTTTAGGCATGTAATTTTGTATTATATTTTAATAAACTAGAAAGGCTTATGATGATAAAACTGTTGGAAATAAAACTCCACTCACTGAAACATGAAGTTGCTATTAACATCTCATTGTCTTTTTATCACCAACGATAATAGTAGCAATGTGATCAGGTTGCTGGGTTAGCTGCCAGAGTTCTGACATTTTTAAATTGGTACAGGAAAAAGTTACTGGACAAACTATGGGCTGATGGAGAACAGATGACTGGCCAACACGCAGAGTAGAGGAGAGATAAATAGATAATTTTCAGGTTGCAAGCTATGACTAGTGGAGTGCCTAAAGGACCAGTGGCTGTTTTCAAATTCCTTTAATAACTTAGATGAAGGAAGAGGGTAGTGTACCAATTTTCTGGTGATAAGAAGATAACTGGGAAACAGCTGTGAAGCAAAAAGAGCTGTCAACAGAATAGAGACAGATTGAAAGACCGGACAACTCGATGGCATATTGAAGGAATCTGGGTTTATTCACTCTAGTAACAATAACAGAAAGTAGAATATTTTACAAGTAGTGTAGACTACTAAGAGGGATGGAAAGTTATGAAGGGATATTGAACATCGGCCTTTATTGTAAGAGGGATGGAGCAAAAGAGCAAGGAGATCCTATTACAGCTTTAGAAAGCATTAATAAGATTTACTGGAGTTTGGATTCTTACGAAAAGTTTTTGCTTCCTTATTTAAGCAAACGTATATCTGTAGTAGAAGTAGTGCGACAAAGCTTCACTAAAGTAATATCTGTGATGAAGGTGTTCCTTTATGAGGCAAGTATATTAATCATATGCTATCTGGAATTAAAAGAACATTTGTGGATTTCACAGGATAAAGCCTGTTAAACCTGCTGAGACTGCCTGGAACTAGGGCGCATAATAAAAGGATATTGTGTCAGCCATGTAAAACTAACATGAGAAGAAGAGTTCTGTGAATTATTTGGAATTCTCTACCACAGAGGGTGAAGGGTGCAGAGAAATACAGTATATTAATTACTGAGAAAGGTAGATTTGTTGTTCACTTTCAATTATTTCAGTGTATAGAGGAATCCAGGTTTACAAGATTCAGGCAGAAGAGTGGAGCTGAGATTCAGAACAAACCACCTATGACCGCAGTAAGTAATAGAATAGGCTCCAGGGTCTGCATGGTTGTCACTTGCTCCTTTTTATTATAATCTTATACATTAAATGTTTATTCTTTTGTGGCATTAATGTTTGCTTGTTTACATTGGTAGTGGTGATTCATAAATTTTATTTGCAGATGGTGAAGTTATAAATATCTCAGAAAAGGAGAAGAATAAAAAGAACAAGTAGCTGTACTCATTCTGCTATTCTCCGTCATGATTATTGGGTTGGATTGTGCTTGATCTGAACAGCTACATCTACGCACTCTTCATCTCATCCCTGTGCTGAAACTATGGCTACATTGGCCTGTACAGCTATATTGCTCCAATTAAAGCATTGCTTCCACAGCCATCAGCCAGGTGGATTGGGCCCCAGACGGAGACCAGGTCTCTTGGCAAAGCATCTTAAGTGCCCCAACTCTGGCATTGCTCTTGCGGCCTTTGACCTATTATCCTATCAAACAATTTTACATTGCTTTGATAACTAGAGACATTTAAAGTAAAAGCATCTGTTAGTCTTGCGAGACCATGGATCTGCACCTGGAAAGTCTTCACTCTCCAGGGCGCAGGCCTGGGCAAGGTTGTATGGAAGACCAGCAGTTGCCCATGCTGCAAGTCTCCCATCTCCACGACACCAATGTTGTCCAAGGGAAGGGCATTAGGACCCATACAGCTTGGCACCAGTGTCATCACAGAGCAATGTGTGATTAAGTGCCTTGCTCAAAGACACAACACGTTCCCTCGGCTGGGGCTCGAACTCACGACCTTCAGGTCGCTAGTTCAATGCCTTAACCACTTGGCCACGTGCCCACAAGACATTTAACATCTATAAAATTGGTTTAAGCAACTTTAAAAATTACTTCATAAAATTATGGACTTAAAACATTAAACTGCTTGGAAATGTAAATATAGACTGAAATGATAGGGAAAAAAACAAATTCACAAAGGTCAAGGAGTTCTGTTAGATGAATGGGTTGTATACCATGGGTGAGGAAAAGCTGAAGGGGGGCAGATACAGAATCTATTCAACCACTGAGTTCAGTAGGTTATGTAATTCCCTGGAATCAATTGTGAATTCAAAAATGGAGTACCAGGTCAAATGCATCTACATCAGATTTGGTAAATTCAGGCAGCAATGCACATGCTTAGAAGTCTAGAACCTGCTTACAGGTATACTGTAGTTAGCTAGTATTCACCACAGAAATTCTGGTTGGCCATTACTCTGGTCTGTTTTCTTATTTTTTTCAATATGCATGAAAGTTTCCAAATCTCATCATTAAATATTTAAAACAATAGGTGTTGGTTGAGCAATCTATAACAATATTAGCAATACATTTTGGTCTGTTATTCATAGGATGTGGCATGATTTTCTTTCCTTAGTTTCCACTGTTTGGTCATGCTATAAGGCTGCATTTATTGCCTATTATTAGGTGGCCCTGAAAGTAGGAGCTGAGCTGCCTTCTTGGACTTCCACTCTGAACCTCATGGAAGCCTTACACCCTGATCATGTGAGGTAAAAGAGAACAGGATTATAAATGGGCAATGTCGCAGGAATGGTGATATTTATGCAAGTCAGGAAGATGAGTTTTCGATAAGAACTTGATACTGATATTTTTTCTCTTGTCCTTAGAAGTAGGAGAAATCACAGGAGACAGAAATGTTGTCAAAATATATTTAATGAGTTGTTGCCATGATCCTATAATGATAAAGTGTGAACAAGGACAATGTAATTGTGGTGAAGGCTCTGGATATTGATTCAAGCAGCAAGCACATTGATCTGGCAAATTTCTCTGACCTGAATATTGTTGAGCTTCTTGAACGTTGTTGAATGCGCAGTCAGCCAATTGAATACTGAGTATTTTGTTAATTCCCGGGTGAACCTTAAAAGTTGAAAAAATGACTGTGATGGATTGAGGGACGAGTTATGCCCAGCTTGGACATAGCTGTTGAAGCCATAGTATTTTTATCGGTGATGTGGTTAAATAGATGACCAAATTGTTGACAGTGCAGATTTTGTCAATGACACCATTAAATGTCAAAATGAGTTGATTAAACTTTGACATTTAGTAGATAGCCATAAACTGTCAGCAATATCCAGGACTTGAAATGACTATCCACCTTTCTTTTGAATCAGATGTGATTTTAATCACTGACTTAGGCACGGGCTCTTCATGATCTTGTTGACTCTTCCGTAGCTCAGTGGATCAAAATTACAATGAGATCAGGAAGGGAGCTGTCTGCTGGAACTTAAATTGCGTGCCCAGTATCTGATGAAACAATTGGTAAATCCTTCTACTACCATACAGATGCTTCTGAGGAGATTGACAGGACAGTAATTGAGCAGGATAGGTGTATTTGTGCGTAAGACATATTTATCAATCTTCTAAATTGTTATGCAAGTGCAAGTCTCAAAACAATATTGAAAAAAGATAGAATGGGTCTACTTTGCAAACAGGATTTTGTCAAATACATGACTTTTGTTGAAATGGCTATGGCTTTTCTTTTTAATGTTGTGAGGTATATGAGTACAACCAATACTGCATGGATGGAAACTTGCAAAATAAATCATTCATCTATGGTAGAATTTAAACAACTTTCATTATTCCTGCCCAGATGAGAGAAATTAAATATATCCCTGTGGGGAGAACAGAACTGACTGCAGGCTGACAACTTTAATGGGAAGTAGAAGGATTCACTTAACTCTGCCAGCTGAAGACCTTTGTAAACACTTCACTCATCTCTTATGCTCTAGTCTATTCCAAGGAAGAAGATTTTCACCGAGTTTCATCCTTCTGTTAACTTCCCAATAACCCACCACTAATTTAAGTGGATGTGAATGAACGGTAGATCCTTGCTCAAAACCATTGGTTGTGGAACTTAGCAAGTTTTCAGTGAAAGCTGTAATTTTTCTGGGCACTCAGGAAGCCTCATCACAGTGACTGAAATGTTCCACTGAGAAGCCAACTCGGAAGCTCTCTTGGACCATATCACTCAGCTGGCAGTGCCCACTGAAGAGAGCTTGACCCCAAATGATCAGTGAGGCCTTGAATAGTTCAGGGCTTTTCTAATCTTCAGAACCTTGCACTCCACTGACGGTTGTTGTCAGCTAGTGAGCCCAGGATTACAACCATCTTTTTACATAACTGAGAGAAAAGAATTATCATAGGTATTACTGGCCATCAAGCTTTCGTATTTTAATTTTATAGTCACAAAGACATACAGCAAGGAAACTAGCCTTTCTGCCTAACTCATTCACACTGACCAAGACTAGGTGTCCTATTTGCCTGTTTTCAGTGGCATATATGATATTTTCTTGCTCAATGATATTCTTAATTAGTGGTTCTGTATCCTCTTCAGTAAGGTCCCTGGAAGTATTGGAATAAACATGATTAATTGTGCGTCATGAGTGGTATAGAGCTAGGCAATTTTAAGTGGGCATTTTGAAGGTTGTAGATTAATACACCAAAACCAAATAAAATATTATTTCCTTGGTTTTAATTCTTCTTTCATTCTGATTTATGCTTTCCCCTACATCCATTAGTCACAATTCCATTGCCAGATCTCACCGAGAAAGTGTACTATATAGGAACACCAATTCAGATTTGGATGTCCACTGTTCTGGGGCCTTGGAGATCCCACAGAGGTTTCAAATTCCATGCAGAACTCATTGTTGCAATTGAAGGCCAATCAGAAGATGGGTAGGGAGGCTATTAGTTTGATTCCCTTTCTTCCTGTAAAGAATTACGAAGTACTACTGGCTTTGTGGTATCTGGAATGGAGTGTTCCTCCTGTGACATCCAGCTCTCAACCAAATATTTTCCAACACCAGTTAATCACCCTGTTGGATTCTTACTCTTCCCCCTTCATTCTTATGCTTCCTCCTCCTGCCTATTAATTTCCCATTGCCTTGCCACATGTCCATCTGATGTGATCTCTTTAAGTAGTCTATGGTTTATACCTCCTTCCACCATATTTGAAATCAATCACAATTACTGCACTAATATTTTCTTTTTGCAACAATAATTTTCTGATTCTACATTTCAGGTTTTACGTATTCCTTCCATTTCCTATACTGTTCAGGTCAGATCTAAAAGAGGAGAGCTCCCTCCTCAAATATCAATTCAAGATGTTGATTGGAAGTAAAGGCTCATTTCACTTACAAACTCAAGCTGATCTGCTAAATAGTCCCAGTGTTTACAACCTTTTACTTAGAATTAATGTTACCTTTAAATGCAGTATGTCAATGACCAATCTAATACACAAAAGGGATGTTATTTTATATTGATTTAAAAAAAACTAAATTTTTACTCTTGAACTACTTAGATCAGCTTTGTCGATGCTTACTTCATAAAGTTCATATAATAAATAAATAAAAGAAATTAATTTGAAAAGATGTGAAATTTGTGGGACAAAATTGATCAATGATTAATCATTATCTATTCATGCATATGATAGAAGAAACATGCTCAGGAACAAAGAACTATTTTCTGTCAAAGTCTACAGCTTTGTACAGTATATCTTAAGATAAACAATTAACTGATAGCAGAATCAAATGAATATTGAAGATGAAATTGGTAGGTTATACAAGGTCATTCATATCTGTTGGGAAGTTAGGTGTTGATACAGGATCATTATTGTGTTACCTGTTATGTTGCAGTAGACTTTGAATGGTCCTAGAGGGCCACTGCCATCAGGATCTATCCAGTAAGAATCAGACGTTTTGCCGAGGTGCTTGTATGCCTCACAGGACTGTTCATAAATAGCTGGAATAGAACACAAGATGAGTTGAACTGAAGCCCTTCTGTAATTTAAAAGAACTGAGTAAACACTGCAAGCTGCCAAGATAAGATTAAAAAAATCAAAGCAAATAAGGCAACGACCTTGATACAACAGGAGAGCTTTATTCAAATGTTCACTAATTAAAATCTTTGAGAGTGTTCTATTTGAGCAATGTATTGGTACAATCTTAACTGCACACATTTTTACTGTTACTCAAGCTCCTGTATTTTTTTTAATTGACATAAGAGAATGAATATATGTACTTGTTTAAGTTGAAAGAGTTTCTTCAGGATATGAAAATACTCTCACAGTTCCTGTGACAATGAGTCACAGAAGCATAAAGGTCAGAAACAGGACCATGCCAACCACTGTACTTGCCTTTACTAATCATGCATACCTGCATTTGGTCTACAGCCTTCTATGCCCTTGCTATTTCAGTGTTGTGAGAGTACCTATTGCTAATTGCTTCTTAACAAAATAGATATCCTGCTCAGATCCCAATTTATCCCCCTCACCTTATACAATACTTTATCCATCCCCACTCAGATCCCAATTTATCCCTCTCACCTTATACAATGCTTTAGACATTCCCATCACAAGGAAAGGATACTTACTATGTGCCCATCTATCCCCCTTATAATTTGAAACCCTCTATCAAGATTCAAGATTGTTTATAGTGATTCTTCAGTATGAATGTAAAGGAGAATGAAATAATTGTTACTCTGGATTTGATTCAGCCTTAAAAGCACAGTAAGCATAAAAACATTACAAAAACAAAAAAACACACACATATGCACTAAATACAAAAGCAATCCTATAAAACACAATGTAGAAGTAACTACTTAGACATAGACTGATTGCATGTACATAAAGTGACACGGTGTATGAGGGGAGTGGTCGGGTGGGTAAATGGATGGTGGTGTTGATCAGCCTGATGGCTCGGGGGAAGTAACCATGTTTGAGCCTAGTGGTCCTGGCGCGAATGCTTCATAGCCTCTTCCTGATGGGAATGGGACAAACAGTCCATGAGCATCCTTCACACCAGGAGAACAAAATCCAAGCAGTGCAAACTCTTTACAACTGACCTGATACATCCCAGGTCACATCCTTCTGTAACCCCTTTTGCACAATCACATCCTTTCTAGATTAGAAATACACTCCAAGCATTGATGAATCAGTGCTGCACAACTGTGTTAAGCAGACTCAATTTACATCAGCGTTTTACAGCCAACTGAATAGGAACACATCAGCACAGGTCAGGTTCAAATACATGTTCCAGTGATAAAAATACATTTCCAACACACTTCAATAACAAACGCCAACTAAATTTCTGGCTCTCAAGGATATGGTTTTTATGTATAATATTTTCTGAGATCATAACTCTTTTGTTAGTGCTTATATTTCAGAAAGCATAATGGCCAGATAATGAAATCAAATTTATCATCGAGCCACATTACATAATTTCACAGCGAAACAAACTTCAATTTTCTAAATGACCATCCTGACAAATATAAAACCTTCAACTGGAACTGAAAGCAGCATTATATTGCATAATTTATTTTATATAAGATGCAAAATTAAGGAAAACAAATGATAATGTACTACTCCAAATGCCAGTAAAATGTACAGATTAAGCCATTTCTCCAGCTGTGCAGCGTGTAACAGAAACTACCATTACTACAACTGTAAAACAAATTATTTAATTGGGTCTAGGTTTAGGTAATGAACAAATCACAGAAATCTGTGCTTTGTTTTCAAAATGTATTTTGTCTGTTCACATCTTTTAAAGTTCTACCTTCATGCTAATTGATGAGCCAGATCTTCCTACCATCCAAAGTGCATGTGCACTTGTACTCACTGGTGGGAAGCATAGATAAAAAAGAAACTTGCTGAGCTTCTGGATCCTTGAGGTGCAGTGAGATATCTGTGGTGAATAGGCATCAGGTTCCTGGGTGTCAGCGTGTTAGAGGATCTATTCTGGGAGTAGCTTGAAGCTCGGAACTTGAAGCTGCACACCCTGACTTTCAGAGCACGTTTGTTCTTATGGCACCTCTCAGCCAGCTCTTGTGCACCTCATTGGCTCCATCATGATTCAGCCAACAAATATTCTCTGCTTAAAGAACTCAACAAGCCAGGCAGCATCTATAGGGGGAATAAACAGTCAATACTTCTGGCCAAGGCCTTTCGTCAGGACTAATGAAGAGTCTCAGCTCAAAAGTCGACTCCTTATTCCACTACATAGATGCTGTCTTCAGCATTTTGTTCAAAGTTCATATATGTTACCATACACAATCTTGAGACTGAATTGAATTGACTTTGTTACTTACATCCTTCATCTACTTGAGGAGTAAAAACCGTTACATTACACTTCCGTCTAAATATGCAATGTGTAATTAGCATGTACAACAGGATAGTCAATATAGCATAGAAATACAGTTTTGTCAGCACGTGTTAAGCAGTGTGATGGCCTGGTGGAAGAAGTTGGCCTGGAGCCTATTGGTCCTGGCTTTTATGCTGTGGTACCATCTCCTGGACAGTAGCAGCTGGAACAACTTGATGGCTTGCACCAAGAGTGATATTAAAATCTAACCTGCACTACATTGGCCCTTATCTTGTAATCACAAGTAAATGGATTTTTTGTTATTGTGGTGTATATGGATTTCAGCAAGGCATTTGATAAGGCACCCCATGCGAGGCTTATTGAAAAAGTAAGGACGCATGGGATTCAAGGGGACATTGCTTTGTGGATCCAGAACTGGCTTGACAACAGAAGGCAAAGTGTGGTTGTAGTCGATCCATATTCTGCATGGAGGTCAGTGACCAGTGATGTGCCTCAGGGATCTGTTCTGGGACCCCTACTCTTCATGGTTTTTATAAATGACCTGGATGAGGAAGTGGAGAGATGGGTTGGTACATTTGTTGATGACACGAAGGTTGATAGTAGTAGCTGGAACAGTTTGAGGTTGGGGTGACTTGGGTCCCCAGTGATCCTTCCGGCATTTTTTCCACACCTGTCTTTGTAAATGTCCTGAAAAGTGGGAAGTTCACATCTACAGATGCGCTGGGCTATCTGCACCACTCTCTGCAGAGTCCTGCAATTGAGGGAAGTACAGTTCCCTTAGCAGGCAGTGATGCAGCGAGTCAGGATGCTCTCAAATGTGCCCCCATAGAAAGTTCTTAGGATCTGGGGCCCACACCAATCTTCTTCAACTGTCTGAGGTGAAAGAGGCACTTTGTGCCTTTTTCACCACAGAGCCAGAATGTACAGACCACATGAGATCCTCAGTGATGTTTATGCCGAGGATGAACTTAGAGCTGTTCACCCTCTCAACCCCAGATCCATTGACATCAATAGGGGTTAACCTGTCTCCATTCCTCCTGTAGTCCACAACCAGCTCCTTTGTTTTTGCAATGTTGAAGGAGAGGTTGTTTTCTTGACACCACTGTGTCAGGGTGATGACTTCCTCTCTGCAGGCTGCCTCATTATTATTTCAGATTAGGCCAATCAGTGTAGTGTTGTCAGCAAATTTAATTAGCAGGTTGGAGCTGTGGGTGGTGACACAGTCATGGGTATACAGAGAGTAAAGGAGGGGGCTTAGTACACAGCCCTGAGGGGCAGAGGTGTTGAGGGTCAGCGAGACAGACATGAGGGAGCCCATTTTTACCACCTACTGGCAATCTGACAGGAAACCCAGGATCCAGCTACACAAGGCCGAGATCTCTGAGCTTCTTGTTGAGCCTGGAGGGAATTATGGTGTTCAATGCTGTGTTCAATGTTCAATTCTTCCTGAGAGAGCTAAAGAAATTTGACCTGTCCCCTAAAACCCTCATTAATTTTTATAGATGCACTGTAGAAAGCATTCTTCTAGGGTGCATCACAACCTGGTATGGAAGTTGTCCTGTCCAAGACCGGAAGAAGCTGCAGAAGATCGTGAACACAGCCCAGCACATCACACAAACCAATCCTCCATCCATAGACTCACTTTACACCGCACCCTGTCGGAGCAGTGCTGCCAGGATAATCAAGGACACGACCCACCCAGCCAACACACTTTTCGTCCCTCTTCCTTCCGGGAGGAGGTTCAGGAGCTTGAAGACTCGTACAGCCAAATTTGAGAACAGCTTCTTTCCAACTGTGATAAGACTGCTGAACGGATCCTGACCCGGATCTGGGCCGTACTCTCCAAATATCCGGACCTGCCTCTTGGTTTTTTTTGCACTACCTTACTTTCCATTTTCTATTTTCTATTTAGGATTTATAATTTAAATTTTTAATATTTACTATCCATTTGTACTCCAGGGAGCACGAAGCTTGGAATCAAATATCGCTGTGATGATTGTACGCTCTAGTGTCAATTGTTTGGCGACAATAAAGTATAAAGTAAAGTAAAATATAAACTGTAGTCCAAGAACAGCATTCTCACATAAGCATCCCTCTTCTCCAGATGTGCAAGGACGGTGTGCAAAGTTGTGACTGTTGCATCATCTGTCGATCGGTTGTGTTGGTAGGCAAATTGTAGGGGGTCCAGATTCATTTTATCATGAGCATACTCAATAAATCAATGGAATAAGAACCATAACAGAATCAATGAAAGACCAACCAAATAGGGCATTCACCCAGACTGCAAAAGACAACAAGCTGTGCAAATACACAAAGAAATAAATAATAACAGATAAATAAATAAACAAATACTATCGAAATCGTGAGATGGAAACTTCTTGGAAGTGAGTCTACTGGTTGTGGGAACACTTCAATGATGGGGCAAGTGAAGCTGGGTGAAGTTATCCCCTTTGCTTCAAGAGCCGAATGGTTGAGGGACAATATCTGTTCCTGAACTTGGTGGTGCGTGTCCGAAGGCTCCTGTACCTTCCTTCTGATGGCAGCAGTGAGAAGAGAGCATGATCTGGGTTGTGGGTAATCCTGATCATCGATGCTGCTTTCTTGCACCAATGCTTCATGTAGATGAGCTCAATGGTAGGGAGGGATTTACTGTGATGGACTGGGCAGAATTCATTACTTTTTGTGGGATATTCTGTTCAAGGGGATTGGTGCTTCCATACCAGACTGTGATGCAGGCTGTCAATATACTCTTCAGCACACATCTATAGAAGTTTGTCAAAGTTTTAGATGTCATGCCAAATCTTCACAAACTCCTAAGGAAGTAGACATTCTGCTGTGATTTCTTCCTAATTGTATTTACATGCTGGGCCCGGGGCAGGTTCTCTGAAATGATAACACTGAAGAATTTAAAGTTGCTGACCCTCTCCACCTTTGACCCTCCAATGAATACTACCTCATGGACCTCTGGTTAGCCCCTCATGAAGTCAATAATCAACTCCTTGGTCTTGCTGACAGTGAGTATGGGATTGTTGTCAGGGTACAACTCAGCCAGATTTTCAATTTCCCTCCTACATGCTGATTGATCACCACCTTTGATTCACCACTTAGGACAATGCTAAGGTCACCAGCAAAGTTGAATGTGCCGTTGGAGCTGTGCTTAGCCGTACAGTCATAAGTGTAAAGTGAGTAGAGCAGGGGGCTAAGCACACAACCTTGTGATGCATCTGTGCTGATGGAGGTTGTGAAGGAGATGTTGTTGCCAATCCAAACTGACTGGGGTCTGGAAGTCAGGAAAACAGAAATCAAGTTGCATAAGAATGTATTGAGGCCAAGCTTATTCATTAGTTTTGAGATGATGATGGTATTGAATGTTGAGTGATAGTCAATAAAGAGCATCCTGATGTTTGCAACTTTGAGCTTTGCTCTTTAGTCTCTGCCTGTCTGTCGGCTGGAGAACAGCCAATGTCCCAAGGACAGATGTGTCAGAGCCAATGCACTCCACTGGAGGCAATGTTGCATGGCATCCAGGCTGGAATTGGTGCTGCCCCCAGTGTTTGCTCAGCAGAAGACAAGCTGTATTGTGTTCAACTACAGAGACTCAGGGTCTTGGCTTATATATTTTTTGTTTGACTGTATTTTATTGATAACCTACATGTGCTTACTACCTTGTATGTGCGTTGTGCTGTGTAGGACTGTTGATATTGTATTTTGCTGTATCATGGGTAATCGTGTGGTTGAATGACAATTAAACTTAAACTTGAGATTGAAATGATCAGATTTATCAAAATGCAGTCTGAGCTTGGAACAGTAGGCATTCCTTATCTTAGTATTGCAGTGATCTGGTGTGCTAGGACCTCTGGTGCTACAGGTTATATGTGATGGTAATTGGGCAGCGCTTTCTTCAAACAAGCCTGGTTGAAATCCATGACTATGATTTAAAATGTGATGGGATAGATTGTTTCTTGTTTGAAGACAACATCATGCAGTATCTCAAGCAATTGATTAACATTGGCCACTGGTGGTATGTAAACTGCAGTCAAAATTATGGAAGAGAATTTGCAGGTAAGTACAACAGACGGCATTTGATTATTACAAACAACAGAAAATCTGCAGATGCTGGAAATCCACACAAAATGCTGGAGGAATTCAACAGGCCAGGCAGCATCTAAGGAAAAAGTACAGTTGAAGGGTTTCAGCCCAAAATGTTGACTGTACTTTTTTTCATAGATGCTGCCTGGCCTGCTGAGTCCCTCCAGCATTTTGTGTGTGGTGCTTGCATTTGATTGTTAGGTGTTCAAGTTCACATGAATGTGAGTTTGACAAAACTGCCATATCGAAGCACCACTGAGCGTTTACCATGAAACATACACCTCCACTTTTTGCCTTTTTTGAATCAGCAGCTTGGTCTATCCTATGAGTCAAGGAGCCTTTGGGTCTGATCGCTGTAACTGGTATGCTGGGAGTAAACTATATCTCAATTACACAAAGGACACAACAATCTGTCATTTCCCTCTGATACAGCAACCTTGTTCTCCAGCAATTGCACATTCACTAACAAGATGCTGGGTAGAGGCAGTCTCATTCCTCTGCATTGTATGCATTGCTCAAGAACGTTAGCGTTTGCTGAATCTCCAATGTTTTTAATATGCTCTGCTTTGTTGTCAGTATCTATCTTGCACATCTTGATGTCAGCTTTCCTACTTATCCCTCTCTTGATACTGCCCCTGATATTTCCTCTTCTGAATGTGCCCACAATTCTAATCTCCAATTCTCCAGACCCTGATAGTCCTGAACTTTTGATGCCAATGCCTGGGTTATCTAAATTCCCAGTGTCAATAGCTGTCTTCGTAAACCCTTGATAATACTGTATATGATCTGTCTCAACAAACTCCTTATATTAATGCCAAATCTCAAAAACCCTCTATGTCTCTGGATTAGTTTCCTGAAGCCTCAGTTTCTATGGCTAGCTTCCCCAACTACCCCAATATCCATAATTGACTTCCCCGAATTGCCCATTCATATAGCTGACTTTGACTAATCCATGACCCCTATAGCTTGTTTTCCCAAGCCCCCAATGTCTTTGGTGACTTTTCTGAATCCTTGACATCCAAAACCAGCCTCTCCAACACTCAATACTACCACCTACTGCTCCCAAATCCACAATATCTATGTTTGACCTCCCTAAATCTTTATGGTTATACTCATGTAAACCTCCAACGTCTATGTTTGACCTCTGTGAACTATGAACATTTATGGGCAGCTATCCTGAACCCCTGGTCTTCATGGCTGTTTCCCCTAAACTTCTCTGAATGCCATTGTCTATAACTAACCTCACATAAAACTGGGGTAGCCCTTCCCATCGAGCATCTTATTAACATATGCCTGTTAAGATTTTGAAGCTGAACGTATCGATTTAGAATGCAATTTTCCTACTGCCCAGCAGGTTTACAGTGGACGTAAATTTAGTGGCACTCCAGTCAGCTTTGGAGAACCTGGACAACGGCAATACTTATGTCAGGGTGTTGTTTATTAATTAAAGCTCTGTTTTTGACACCATCTTTCCCTCATTACTAATCAACAAATTTTAAGTCCCTGTGTGTCAACATCTTAGAGAATCTGTCCTTGGCCCAACACACTGATGCACTCATGAAGAAGGCATGCCAGCATCTGCATTTCATTAGGAATTTGAGGAGATTCTGCAAGTCACCAAAGGCTCTGGCAAATTTCTACAGATGTACCATGAGAAGCATTCTGTCCAGTTGCATCACAAGCTGATGCGGAGGCCCCAGTATGAAGAATTGAAAAAGGCTGCAGAGGGCAGAAGATACAGCCAGCTCTATCATGGGCACAATTCTTCCTGCCATCAAAGACATCTTCCAAGGGCAAACCCTGAAGAGGGAGGCATCCATCATTAAGGACCCTCGACATCCAGAACATGCTTTCTTTTATTACTCACTTTGGGGAGGAGGTAGAGGACATGAAGACCCACACTCAAATGTTTTAGGAACAGTTCTTCCCCCCCCCCCCCGCCATTTGATTTCCCAACAGACCATGAACCCATGAACGTTGCCTTGCTATAGCTCTTCTGCATGATTTTTAACTGATATTAATTTTTATGTTTTGCACAGTACTGCTGCCACAAAACAACAAATTTCACATCTATGTCCATGACACTAAACCGAACTGTGATTTTGAACAAAAACTCAAAGCCTTCTGTATAGCACAATTAATAATCCAAATATGACATTCAACATTATTAAAGTGTAGGTCTTCCAACAGAATCACTGTTTTATCCTAAGCTAAAGCTCAGTATTCCTACACAATGTGTGGAACCTATATTAGAAATGCATTCTGTCAGATGGGTAAATTCTCTATGAGCTATTAGTTTCACACATAGATTCAATCTTCCACTGTGGAGTATTAGGCATATAGTTCATTTGAAGTAAAAGAGCTGTAAATGCAATTTTATATTGGGCAATTCCTCTGAGAAATAGACTAAAAAAAAGACTTCAAAATTAATTGAAGCCAGGAACTATTGAACTGGACAGAGCTATTCATCATTGAAATCACTGGTCAAAAGGAAGAAGAAAAATGTAGGACATTCTGTCCAGTGAACGATCCGTGCAAGAGATGAAGCTTGAGAACAAACTATCACAATGGCCTTTTTATTTCTCTGTCTGTTTAGGAGCCCTAATATAATTATATTAAGATTTTGAATATATATATTTTTTGTGAAAGTATATATATATATATATATATATATATATATGAATAAATTTGCTTTTCATAACTTGTTGGCTCCTGAAATCCAAGTTTATGACTATGGACATGAGTATTCCTTACAGTTTTTGACATGTCTGATGCTTTAGTTTATGGTGTTTTTGTTAAAATACTCAATATGCTTCAATGGGTTTACTGTTATGGATTTCACTACTAGTTACTTTTATATTTATGTGCTGGAGCACTTTTTTTATTTGCAGTAATTTTGCGAATAACACTATTCTTTGCATTTCTGGTCAGATGCTAAATGCATTTCATTGGCTTTGTATCTGTACTCGGCACAATGACAATAAAGTTGAATCTAATCTAATCTTGAATCTAATCTAGTTGTTTCTTCTCCACTGCCATTTAAAAATCAAAATGATTTTCTTCTTCCTGATTTTACTGGGACTGTTCTTAAACATTAAAACCTTCTGTGAGAATGTTGTATGACTAAAACATGTGAAGTAGTAATAAAATATGTTGAACTCTGCTTCTTAAAATCAATTGTATGCAAATCAGAGGAATTTGATGGGAGCAGCTTTTAGGGGATTTTAATGCACACATTTTACTACATTGTACATTTAGCATATACAGAAGACCACTTTCTACTCCCTTAACTGTCCCCATCTGTTGAGCTGGGGTGTAATCCCAGCAAGACTTACTTCTTATGACCAATTCGCTTGCATGGTATCAGTGTTTTCGGGTGCCTGTGACACCTGAGTAAACTTTTACATTCGTCAGTTTATTTTCTTATTTATTTGACTGCAATTACTTAAACTTAAAAACAATTAATGTGTAATGATACAGATTTTGATTCATATAAAATCTGAAAGCACCATTTCTTAAAAGATAAAGCTAAACAAATGTATGAACTGAGATTCAGAAATTTTCCAATTAAATCAAGGCACATTAATTCAGTTATCAGCAGAGTTCTCTCTCTACTGCTGATAACTGAATTAATGAATGCTGCATCGTAATGCTTTTTAAATGAAGGAAATAGAGCTCTGAAAATAAAAATGACCTAATTACGATGTGTGTATTAGCTCTATCAGTCTGTAAACTTTAATTTCCAGTTGAATCATACTCATGAAGAATTTTCACACTGACAAACTTCTAATTAAATCCATGGCTCTCAGGCAACTTCTGTCTCTCCCAAATACTCAAACAAGGAAGAATTTTAACCGGAAACATCGACTGTACCTCTTTCTATAGATGCTGCCTGGCCTGCTGGGTTCACCAGTGATTTTTATGTGTGTTTCAAGAATTTTAAGAGGTTAATTTTAGCACTTTATTTAGTTGTTTGACTCAGAGTTCTATTCTTTGGAGAGGACAGCTTATCCCTTCACCAGTGAACTGCATAAGTATAACATAAGTCATAAAAAGAAATATTCCAGTAAACAATATAGAACATAGAACAGTACAGCACAGGACAGGTCCTTCAGCCCACAATGTTGTGCTGGCCCTTAAACCCTGCCTTCCATATAACCAGCCTCCACCTTAAATTCCTCCATATACCTCTCTAGTAGTCTCTTAAACTTCACTAGTGTCTCTGCCTCCACCACTGACTCAGGCAGTGCATTCCACACACCAACCACTCTGAGTGAAAAACCTTCCTCTAATATCTCCCTTGAACTTCCCACCCCTAACCTTAAAGCATATCCTCTTCTATTGAGCAGTGGTGCCCTGGGGAAGAGGAGCTGGCTGTCCACTCTATCTATTCCTTTTAATATCTTGTATACTCTATCATGTCTCCTCTAATCCTCCTCCTCTCCAGAGAGTAAAGCCCTAGCTCCCTTAATCTCTGATCATAATGCATACTTTCTAAACCAGGCAGCATCCTGGTAAATCTCCTCTGTACCCCTTCCAATGCTTCCACATCCTTCCTATAGTGAGGCAACCAGAACTGGACATAGTATTCCAAGTGTGGCCTAACCAGAGTTTTATAGAGCTGCATCATTACATCGTGACTCTTAAACTCTATCCCTCGACTTATGAAAGTTAACACCCCATAAGCTTTCTAAACTACCCTATCTACCTGTGAGGCAACTTTCAGGGATCTGTGGACATGTACCCCCAGATCCCTCTGCTCCTCCACACTACCAAGTATCCTGCCATTTACTTTGTACTCTGCCTTGGAGTTTGTCCTTCCAAAGTGTACCACCTCACACTTCTCCGGGTTGAACTCCATCTGCCACTTCTCAGCCCACTTCTGCATCCTATCAATGTCTCTCTGCAATCTTCAACAATCCTCTACACTATCCACAACACCACCAACCTTTGTGTCATCTGCAGACTTGCCAGCCCACCCTTCTACCTCCACATCCAGGTCGTTAATAAAAATCACAAGAAGTAGAGGTCCCAGAACAGATCCTTGTGGGACACCACTAGTCACAACCTTCCAATCCAAATGTACTCCCTCCACCATGACCATCTGCCTTCTGCAGGCAAGCCAATTCTGAATCCACCTGGCCAAAGTTCCCTGGATCCCATGCCTTGACTTTCTGAATAAGCCTACCGTGTGGAACCTTGTCAAATGCCGTACTAAAATCCATGTAGATCACAACCATGTAGATGGACTGGTCAAAGAACACTGAGGCTATCTGCAAGAAGGGTCAGAGCCATCTCTATTTCCTGAGGAGACTGAGGTCCTTTAACATCTGCCAGACGATGCTGAGGGTGTTCTACGAGTCTGTGGTGGCCAGTGCGATCATGTTTGCTGTTGTGTGCTGGGGCAGCAGGCTGAGGGTAGCAGACACCAACAAGATCAACAAATTCATTCATAAGGCCAGTGATGTTGTGGGGATGGAACTGGACTCTCTGACGGTGGTATCTGAAAAGAGGATGCTGTCCAATTTGCATGCCATCTTGGACAATTTCTCCCATCCACTACATAATGTACTGGTTGGGCACAGGAGTACATTCAGCCAGAGACTCATTCCAACGAGATGCAACACAGAGCATCATAGGAGGTCATTCCTGCCTGTGGCCATCAAACTTTACAACTCCTCCCTTGGAAGATCAGACACCCTGAGCCAATAGGCTGGCCCTGGACTTATTTCTTGGCATAATTTTCATATTACTATTTAACTATTTATGGTTTTATTACTATTTAATTATTTATGGTGCAACTGTAACGAAAACCAATTTCCCCCGGGATCAATAAAGTATGACTATGACTATCCACTGCACTACCCTCATCTATATGCCTGGTCACCTCCTCAAAGAACTCTATCAGGTTTGTTAGACATGATCTGCTCTTCACAAAGCCATGCTGACTGTCCCTGATCAGACCATGATTCTCTAAATGCCCATAGATCCTATCTCTAAGAATCTTTTCCAACAGTTTTCCCACCACAGATGTAAAACTCACTGGTCTATAATTACCCGGACTATCCCTACTACCTTTTTTGAACAAGGGGACAACATTCGCCTCCCTCCAATCCTCCAGTACCATTCCAGTGGACAATGAGGACATAAAGATCCCAGACAGAGCATCAGCAATCTCTTCCTTCGCCTTGTGGAGCAGCCTGGGTCCCTCGTCTCTTGGAGCAGTGTCGACCAATAGTGCACATTGTCATATTTATGACTGGATGCTAAACCATGAGCAACTGTAGAGCATTGATATTAGGATAAATCTTTGATCTCTACACCCAAGCAATCTGCATCAGAAATGGTGCATACTTTATACATATCTGTGTAGCATTGATGTAAACCAGATACTGTAGATCAACAAGGATACTTAAACTGTGATAGTCATAGTCATACTTTATTGATCCAGGGGAAAATTGGTTTTCGTTACAGTTGCACCATAAATAATAAATAGGAATAAAACCATAAATAGTTAAATAGTAATATGTAAATTATGCCAGTAAATTATGAAATAAGTCCAGGACCAGCCTATTGGCTCAGGGTGTCTGACCCTCCAAGGGAGGAGTTGTAAAATTTGAAGGCCACAGGCAGGGATGACTTCCTATGACGCTCTGTGTTGCATCTCGGTGGAATGAGTCTCCGGCTGAATGTACTCCTGTGCCCACCCAGTACATTATGTAGTGGATGGGAGACATTGTCCAAGATGGCATGCAACTTAGACAACATCCTCTTTTCAGACACCACCGTGAGGGAGTCCAGTTCCATCCCCACAACTTCACTGGCCTTACGAATGAGTTTGTTGATTCTGTTGGTGTCTGCTACCCTCAGCCTGCTGCCCCAGCACACAACAGCAAACATGATAACACTGGACACCACAGACTCGTAGAACATCCTCAGCATCGTCAGGCAGATGTTAAAGGACCTCAGTCTCCTCAGGAAATAGAGATGGCTCTGACCCTTCTTGTAGACAGCCTCAGTGTTCTTTGACCAGTCCAGTTTATTGTCAATTCATATCCCCAGGCATTTGTAATCCTCCACCATGTCCACACTAACCCCCTAGATGGAAACAGGGGTCACCGGTACCTTAGCTCTCCTCAGGTCTACCACCAGCTCCTTAGTCTTTTTCACATTAAGCTGCAGATAATTCTGCTCACACCATGTGACAAAGTTTCCTACCGTAGCCCTGTACTCAGCCTCATCTCCCTTGCTGATGCATCCAACTATGGCAGAGTCATCCGAAAACCTCTGAAGATGTCAGGACTCTGTGCAGTAGTTGATGTCCGAGGTGTAAATGGTGAAGAGAAAGGGAGACAAGACATTCCCCCGTGGAGCCCCAATGCTGCTGATCACTCTGTCGAACACACAGTGTTGCATGCACACGTGCTGTGGTCTGCCAGTCAGGTAATCAAGAATCCATGACACCAGGGAAGCATCCACCTGCATCGCTGTCAGCTTCTCCCCCAGCAGAGCAGGGCGGATGGTGTTGAACGCACTGGAGAAGTCAAAAAATATGACCCTCACAGTGCTCGCTGGCTTGTCCAGGTGGGTGTAGACACGGTCGGGCACGTAGATGATGGCATCATCAACTCCTAGTCGGGGCTGGTGAGCAAACTGGAGGGGATCTAAGTGTGGCCTGACCATAGGCCAGAGCAGCTCCAGAACAAGTCTCTCCAGGGTCTTCATGATGTGGGAGGTCAATGCCACCGGTCTGTAGTCATTGAGGCCGCTGGGGCGCGGTGTCTTCGGCGCAGGGACGAGGCAGGACGTCTTCCACAGTACAGGAACTCTCCAGAGCCTCAGGCTCAGGTTGAATACATTGTGAAGTACTCCACATAGCTGAGGGGCACAGGCTTTGAGCACCCTGGTACTGACACCATCCGGTCCTGCAGCCTTGCTTGGGTTGAGACGTTTCAGCTGTCTTCTCACCTGTTCAGCTGTGAAGCCCACTGTGGTGGTTTCGTGTGGGGAAGGGGTATAGTCATGAGAGCAGGGTGGGGGAGACTGTGAGGAGGGGTAGGAGGGGAGAGTGGAATATGTGTTGGTTGGGGGCCGACAACAGATGGCTCATGTGGGGGATGGGCAGGGGCCACAATGTCAAATCTGTTAAAGAACAGGTTAAGTTCATTGGCCCTGTCCACACTGCCTTCAGCTCCTCCGTTGCTAGTTTGCCGGACCCAGTGATGGTCCTCATCCCCCTCCAGACCTCTCTCATGTTGTTCTGCTGGAGTTTCCACTCAAGCTTCCTCCTGTACCTGTCTTTAGCCTCCCTGATCCTGGCTTTCAGGTCCCTCTGTATTGCCCTCAGCTCCTCCCTATTTCCATCTCTGAACGCCCTCTTTTAGCATTCAGGATGTCCTTAATGTCCTTTGTTACCCATGGCTTGTTATTTGAATAAGAAATGACAGTTCTTGTCGGAATATTGCAGCCTCTACAAGGTGTGAATACGATTATTGGGGGTACGTAGAGTGGGGTGGTGTTCATCATGTGACCCATTGCAATTCACCTGCTGCCATAGGAGATAGCTGATGGTCACCATATCCCTGGCTCAACACACATCATTGGAACATCTGGATAACAAAGGCATCCCCGTCGGATCCCTATTTAGTTATTGATTGTGGCTCCATCTTTAAAACTATAATTGCAAACAAATTCATGTTGAAATCTCTCGACCTAGAATTCGGCACCTCCCCATGGAACCAGATCCTTGACGTCATGACCAAAAGACCATAGTCAGTTAGGGTAAACAGCAGCCACATTCAATTTCAATGCTGTTGCTCTGCAAAGCTGAGCCCTTAGTGCTTTACTTTACTCCCAATACACTCAGAAATGTATGATGAGATTATGCTCTAACTTTATCTACAACTTGGCAAATAACATCACTGTACTGGGCTGAAAACCTCACACACCTATGAGACAGAGTACAGGAAGGAGGTAGAGGGCCTAGTGGCACGGTAGCAAGACAACAGCTTTTCCCTCAATGTCCGCAAAACGAAAGAGCTGGTGGTTGGCTTCAGAAAAAGTGGAGTAGAATAACCGTTTTGTATGTGTCAGCAGTGCTGAGAAAACCCCAAGTTCCTAAATAGAAATATTACCAAAAGCCTCTCCTAGCTTAGAGAGTTTTGAACCCAGCTCAGTCCATTATGAAAAGCAACCACTTAACTACTGATTCAGTCTACATTTACCGCTGCTTCAGGGAAGTAGCTGATATAACTAAAGGCCTCCCACCCGTCATTCTCGTTTCCCCACCTGGGCAGGAAAAGGCTTGAAAACATACAGTACCAGGCTGAAGGAAAGCTTCTATCCTGTTATTATAAGAACCTTGAATGAACCTCATATACGATAAAGCTAAACTGTCAACCTCTCAGTCTATCTTGTTCAGACATAGAGTCATAGAACACTGCACATCATAAACAGGCTCTCGGTCCATCTAGTCTGCGCTGAATTATTAATCTGCCTTGTTCCGTCGATCTGCACCTAGACAATAGCCCTCCATACCACTCCCATCTATGTACCTATTCTTTTATATATTGAAATTGAACCAATATTCACCCACTGACAGCTTGTTCCACACTCTCTCCACCCTCTGAGTGAAGATGTTGCCCCTCACGTTCACCTTAAACCTTTCACCTTTCAGTCTTCACCTTGAACTCAAGTTCTAGGCGAACCCAACCTCAGTGGAAAAAGCCTGCTTGCATATCTGTAGCTCAAATAATTTTGCAAACCCCTATCAAATCTCCCCTCATTCTTCTACACTGTAGGGAATGAAGTCTTAATCTATTCAACCTTTCCGTATACCTCAGGTTCTCAAATCCTGGTAAAACTATCGTAAACTTTCTCTGCACTCCTTCAATCTTATTGGCATCCTTCCTGTAGGTAGATGACCAAAACTGCACACAATGCTCCAAATTGGCCTCCCCAACATCTTATACAACTTCAACACCACATCCCAATTCCTGTATTCAAAACATTGATTTATGAAGGCCAATGTGCTAAAAGTCTTCCTTCTGGCCTTATCTACCTGTGTTGTGACTTTCAAGGAATCATGGATCTGTAGTCTCATATCTCTCTGTTCTACCACACTCCTCAGTGCCCTGCCTCTTACTGTGTAAGACCTATAGTGGTTTGTCCTACCAAAGTGCAACACCTCACACTTATCTGCATTCAATACCATCTGTCATTTTTCAGCCCATTTTTTGAACTGGTCCAGATTCTGCTGCAAGCATTGATAATTTTCCTTGCTGTGCACTATACTGTAATCTTGCATCATGTAAAAATTTGCTGATCCAGTTTACACATTATCATCCAGATCACTGATGTAGATGACGAACAATAATGGACCCAGTACCGATCCCTACAGCACTCCATTGGTCACAGCCTCCAGACAGAAAGGCAACCATCTACTACGAATCTCTGGCTTCCCCTGTGAAGCTAACATCTAATCCAATTCACTACTACATTTTAAATGCCAAGCGACTGAATCTAATGGACCCTCCCATATGGGACTTGGTCAAACGCCTTGCTAAGGTCCATGTAGACAGCATCCACTGCCTTGTCTTCATCAACTTTCCTGGTAAGTTCATTAAAAAGCTCAAAAGATTAGGAAGACATGACTTACCACGCACAAAGCCATGTTGACTATTTGTAATCAGGTACTATCTATCCAAATACTTATACATCTAGTCCATTAGAATACCTTCCAATAACTTACCCATCCACTGTCAGGCTCACTGGTTTATAATTTCCTGGCTTATTCTTAAAGCCTTTCTTAAACTGCAGAACAACATTAGCTGTCCTCCAATCCTCCGGCACCTCACCCGTGGTGAAGGACATTTTAAATATCTCTGCTAGGGCCCTTGCAATTTCAGTACTTGTCTCCCACAGGGTCCGACAGAACACCTGTAAGGCCTTGGGAATTTGTGCACTGTAATTTGCCTCAAGGCAGTAAACATCTCCTCCTCTGTGGCCTGTATAGGATCCATGACTTCAGTGCTTCTTTGCCTCACTTCTACAGACCCTGAGTTCATCTCCTGAGTAAGTACAGATACAAAAAATCCACTTAAGATCTCCCCCATCTCTTTTGGCTCCATGCACAGATGACCTCTCTGATCTTTCAGAGGCCTAAATTGTCCCTTGCTATCCTTTTCCTCTTGGGATTCTCCTTCACCTTGTCTGCTAGAGCAACCTCATGCATTCTTTTAGCCCTCCTGATTTTCTTCTTAAGTGTTTACTTGCATTCCTTTTATTCAAGTACATCATTTGCTCTTTTCTGCCTATATCAGATATGCACCTCCTTCCTTTTCTTAATCAGGGCCTCAATATCTTCCAAAAGCCATACTTCCCTAAACTCGCTAGCCTTGCCTTTTATTCTGACAAGTACATACAAGCCTTGTACACTCAAAAATTTCACTTTTGAAGGCCTCTCACTTACCAAGTCTACTTTTGCCAGAAAACAACCTGTCCCAATCCACACTTGCCAGATCCTGTCTGATACCATCAAAATTGGCCTTTCTTCAATTTAGAACCTTAATCCTTCTCCATAATTATCTCAAAACTAATGGCATTATGATCACTAGATAAAAATGCTCCACCTCACACACTTCTGTCACCTGCCGCATCTCATTCTCTTATAGATCAAGTATTGCACTCTTTCTAGTTGAGACCTTTATGTGCTGATAAAGAAACTTATTTGAACACATTTGACAAACTCTATCCCATCCAGCTCTTTTGCAGTATGGGAGTTCCAGTCAATATGTGAAAAATTAAAATCATCCAACAGTTTCCAATCTCTCTACAAACTTGCTCCTCTAAATCCCACAGACTGTTAGGTGGTATATAATATTGTTGTTGTTGTTGTTCATCCTTCGTAGTTGAAGATGACCATGGCTTCAAAGTCAAATGGGAGATTGGTGGCTGTGGGTCTGAAGGTGACTGATGAGGCCAATCTGGGCCCTGAAGGCTCGCCCACATGTGGGACACAAGTGGGGGGGTGCTGTCGTGGCAGTGGATGCTGCTCGGGCCTTGCGCACAGCACACTTTCGTTGTGCCTCGATGATGCAACTGACTTCAGCAGCACGGGCTCCTGTGGTGATCTTGCTGCACCAAGCTGGACAGCGCCGAGCTGGTATATAATGTAAGCCCACTAACATAGTCATCTTTTATTTATTCCTCAGATCCACCCATAAAGACTCAGTAGATGAGCTTTCCAGCCTGTTTTGTCTGAACATTGCTGTGATATTTTTCCTGATTATTGATGACACCCCTCCCTCTTTGAACACTCCCCTCCATTAATAAATAAAACAATGGAACCTGGAAAATTGAGCTGCCAGTCCTGCCCATCCTTCAACCAAAACTCACAAATGACTGCAATGTCTTAGTTCTATATTCCATCCATGTCCTAAACTCATCTGCTTTTCCTACAATACTCCTTGCACTGGAATATACTCAACTCAGAAAATTAGTCCAAATATGCTAAATCTTTTGATTCATGACTTTGTATGCAGGCTTAACATCTTCCTCCACAACCATTCCCTGCTTGCTCTGGTGCCCTGGTTCCTATCCCCCTGCAACTCTAGTTTAGACCCAACCATGTAGCACTAGCAAACCTTCCCACAAGGATACTACTATCCCTCCAGTTCAGGTGCAAAATGATAATTCTGTACAAGTCCCACCTTCCTTAGATGAGAGACCAATGATGTAAAAATCTGAAGCCTTCCGTCCTGCACCATCTCTTTAGCCACATGTTAAACTGTATGATCTTCCTATTTATAGTCTCACTAGCACGTGGCACACGTAGCAATCCTGAGATCACAATCCTGGAGGTCCTGCCCTTTAACTTAGCACCTAACTCCCGGAACTCACTTTGAAGAATCTTGTCACTCTTCCTACCTATGTCATTGGTGCTGTCGTGGAACATGACCTCTGGCAGCAATTTAGAATGCTGTGGATTCGATCCGAGATGTCCCTCACCCTGGCACCCAGGAGGCAATATACCATCTGGGAATCTTGGTTTTGTCCACAGAATCTCCTGTCTGTTCCCATATCCAATGAATCCCCTTTCAGCACAACTCATCTCCTCTCCCCACCCCCCTTCCATTCTGACCCACAGAGCCAGACTCAGTGCCAGAGACCTGACCGCTGTTCCGTTCTTCTGTTAGGTCAACTGGCCAACAGTATCCAAAAGTGGTCTACTTGTTGTTAAGGGGATCAATCACAGCACTACTCTGCACTAGCTGCCTGTCTCCTTTTCCACTCCTGAAGCTCCCCTAGTTACCTGTGGCCTGCACTTCATTGTATTGCACTTCGATCAACCCTTCCACCTCTTGAATGATCCAGAGTTCATCAGCTTCAGCTCCAATTCCTTAACATGGTCTGAAAGAAGCTGCAGCTGGCTGCATTTCCTGCAGGTGTAGTTGTCAGGTGAGGCCTCCCTGCCTTCCCACATGCCACAAGAGAAGCATTCTGTTATCCTGCCTGGCATCCCCCCACTCTAACTGTGCAATAAGAAAGAAAGAAAAAAAGAAAAAAAAATACCCACAGCATGCATCTCTCCTCTCTGATGCCTCTATCAGACAAAGCCTGAAATTCCTTTTCTGGCACCGACCCACTCATGGAATGGTTGTTCCCACAATGCCACTCTACTGAGGCCTAGCTTCTTTTTATTGGTCCTTGCTAAATGCCTAATTATGCTCAATTCAACATCACCAAAGGAAATGTGGCATGCAGAATGTCCCGACTGCCCCACTCACTTCTTTTGAAATCTCTCTCCCGCAACACAATCCGACAACCAACAATTCAATTCAATTCAATTTAACTCATCTCCAAAGGAATTGTGGTACAGAAAATGTCTCAACTGCCCTAGTTCACTTTTCTTTGAAATTTCTCTCCTCTGTGTGTCACGGGAACACTATATTCTGGATTCTATTACTGTTTTTTTCCTTGGTATTAGGTCAACAGACTTAGAAATGAGCTCTTTGGTTTAGAATGGCCAGATTAAAAAGATCAAGGTGTCAAGGCCAAGTGCGAAGGACAAAATGGTGTTCAGAACACTAGTCCAAGTGGCTTTACTCACCTCGGTGCTGAGCTGACTCCATGCTGTGGCCTTGCTTTCAGGGACTCTGCAGTTCAATGTTCTGTATATTATTTGTTTTTTTTTATTGTTCGCACAATTTGTTCTTTTTCACACATTGGGTGTTTGACGATCTTCGTCATGTGCTTTTTAGTGGGTTCTATTGTGCTCCCCTGTTTTGTATCTGTCTGCCAGAAGACGAATCGCAGGGGGTTGTAAGGTGTACACACTTTGATAATAATTAAACTTTGAATGGGCATAGGTAAAGGTGAGCATACCAGGTTGCAGAGTAGAAACAAAAATCACTGCGTTTCAATAATACCTGTGACTATTAATTGTTAGCCAATGCAAAGCTGTTGAACTCACAGATTCAGTAATTTTAGATAATGCTTCCTCAAGGTAAAAGATGTTATGAAGATTTTGTGTTCTGTAACGCCTACAATGAACGCCTACTATCACTTTCGACAGCATAATCTCCCTGTCAGCAATACAATTTTCAAACTTCGTCTTTCCAGACTCTGCTTAAAATCCATATCTATGCCCTAAATTCAGTCAACATTCCTACACCTTACATTCTTGGCTTTAAATCTGCTTTCTGTCTCCTTATAGATGGCCTGAAGAAATAGATAGTAATACCATGGTGAACACTGCTGATGAAACAGGTCGGGCTGGAGTATAATTTTGCCAAGAACACAAAATGGGTGAGAGTGAAGTGACAGTGACTTTTTCTGCATTACAACTTTCTGAAAGTAGTAATGCAGGAAATTTCACTATAAATCAAGTGGCTTGAAATACCCTACCCGTTTCACGCCATATTTTAATGCAAGGAGTATTGTGGGTAAGGCAGATGAACTTAGTGTATGGATAAGCATGTGGAATTATTTTGCAGCCATTGGTTGTGGAGGGGCAGCTCAATGTTTTAGGGTTCTGTTGTTTCAGACATGATAGATGGGGAGGTATCAAAGGGGAAGAGATGGCGTGCAGCAACTGTGATTAGATGCAACAGACTGAAGAGCCCATCTACGAAAGTTATATAGATGGAACTGAGAAATAGGAAAGAATGATCACATTGATGAGCCTTTTATACACCTCTCAACAGTCAGAGAGATTTAGAGGAGCAGATCAGAATCAGAATCTGGTTTATTATCACCGGCATGTGACATGAAATTTGTTAACTTAGCAGCAGCAGTTCAATGCAATATATAACCTAGCAGAGAGAAAGAAAAAAACATAATAAATAAACAAGTAAATCAATTACGTATATTGAATAGATTTTTTAAAATGTGCAAAGAACAGAAATACTGTATATTAAAAAAAGTGAGGTGGTGTCCAAAGCTTCAATGTCCATTTCAGAGTTGGATGGCAGAGGGGAAGAAGCTGTTCCTGAATTACTGAGTGTGTGCCTTCTGGCTTCTGCACCTCCAACCTGATGGTTACAGTGAGAAAAGGGCATGCCCTGGGTGCTGGAGGTCCTTAATAATAGACGCTGCCTCTCTGAAACACCGCTCCTTAAAGATGTGGACAGTGTGAACAGTGTGGACAGGGCAAAAGAACTTAACCTGTTCTTTAGCAGATTTGACATTGTGGCCCCTGCCCATCCCCCACATGAGTTATCTGTTGTCGGCCCCCAACCAACACATATTCCACTCTCTCCTCCTACCCCTCCTCATAGTCTCCCCCACCCTGCTCTCATGACTACACCCCTTCCCCACACGAAACCACCATGGTGGGCTTCACAGCTGAACAGGTAAGAAGACAACTGAAACGTCTCAACCCAAGCAAGGCTGCAGGACCGGATGGTGTCAGTACCAGGGTGCTCAAAGCCTGTGCCCCTCAGCTATGAGGAGTGCTTCGCCATGTCTTCAACCTGAGCCTCAGGCTCCGGAGGGTTCCTGTGCTGTGGAAGACGTCCTGCCTCGTCCCTGTGCCAAAGACGCCGCGCCCCAGCGGCCTCAATGACTACAGACTGGTGGCATTGACCTCCCACATCATGAAGACCCTGGAGAGACTTGTTCTGGAGCTGCTCCGGCCTATGGTTAGACCACACTTAGATCCCCTCCAGTTCGCCTACCAGCCCCAACTAGGAGTTGAGGATGCCATCATCTACCTGCTGAACCGTGCCTACGCCCACCTGGACAAGCCAGCGAGCACTGTGAGGGTCATGTTTTTTGACTTCTCCAGTGCGTTTGACACCATCCACCCTGCTCTGCTGGGGGAGAAGCTGACAGCGATGCAGGTGGCTGCTTTCCTGGTGTCATGGATTCTTGATTACCTGACTGGCAGACCACAGTACGTGTGCTTGCAACACTGTGTGTCCGACAGAGTGATCAGCAGCACTGGGGCTCCACAGGGGACTGTCTTGTCTCCCTTTCTCTTCACCATTTACACATTGGACTTCAACTACTGCACAGAGTCTTGTCATCTTCAGAAGTTTTCGGATGACTCTGCCATAGTTGGATGCATCAGCAAGGGAGATGAGGCTGAGTACAGGACTACGGTAGGAAACTTTGTCACATGGTGTGAGTAGAATTATCTGCAGCTTAATGTGAAAAAGACTAAGGAGCTGGTGGTAGACCTGAGGAGAGCTAAGGTACCGGTGACCGCTGTTTCCATCCAGGGGGTCAGTGTGGACATGGTGGAGGATTACAAATATCTGGGGATACGAATTGACAATAAACTGGACTGGTCAAAGAACAGTGAGGCTGTCTACAAGAAGGGTCAGAGCCGTCTCTATTTCCTGAGGAGACTGAGGTCCTTTAACATATGTCAGATGATGCTGAGGATGTTCTATGAGTTTGTGGTGGCCAGTGCGACCATGTTTGCTGTTGTGTGCTGGGGCAGCAGGCTGAGGGTAGCAGACACCAACAGAATCAACAAACTCATTCGTAAGGCCAGTGATGATGTGGAGATGGAACTGGACTCTCTCACGGTGGTGTCTGAAAAGAGGATGCTGTCCAAGTTGCATGCCATCTTGGACAATGTCTCCCATCCACTACATAGTGTACTGGTTGGGCACAGGAGTGCATTCAGCCAGAGACTCATTCCACCGAGATGCAACACAGAGCGTCATAGGAAGTCATTCCTGCCTGTGGCCATCAAACTTTACAACTCCTCCCTTGGAGAGTCAGACACCCTGAGCCAATAGGCTGGTCCTGGACTTATTTCCTGGCATAATTTACATATTACTATTCAATTACTTATAGTTTTATTACTATTTAATTATTTATGGTGCAACTGTAACGAAAACCAATTTCCCCCGGGATTAATAAAGTATGACTATGACTATAAGATGTCCTGGGTACTTTGTAGACTAGTAGCCAGGATGGAGCTGACTAGATTTACAACTTTCTGCAGCTTCTTTTGGTCCTGTGCAGTAGGCCCTCCTTATCAGACAGTGATGCAGCCTGTCAGAATGCTCTCCACAGTACAACTACAGAAGTTTTTGAGTGTATTTGTTGACATGCCAAATCTCTTCAAACTCCTAATAAAGCATAGCCAGTAACACACATAAAAGTTGCTGGTGAACGCAGCAGGCCAGGCAGCATCTATAGGAAGAGGTACAGTCGACGTTTCGGGCCGAGACCCTTTGTCAGGACTAACTGAAAGAAGAGCTAGTAAGAGATTTGAAAGTGGAAAGTATAGCCATTGTCTTGACTTCTTTATAACTACATCGATATGTTGGGACCAGGTTAGGTCCTCGGAGATCTTGAAACCGAGGAACTTGAAGCTGCTCACTCTCTCCACTTCTGATCCATCTATGAGGATTGGTATGTGTTCCTTCATCTTACCCTTCCTGAAGTCCATAATCAGCTCTTTTGTCTTACTGATGTTGAGTGTCAGGTTGTTGCTGCGGCACCACTCCACTAGTTGGCATATCTCATTTCTGTATGCCCTCTCGTTACCACCTGAGATTCTACCAACAAAGGCTGTATTGTCAGCAAATTTGCAGATGGTATTTGAGCTCTGCCTAGCCACACAGTCATGTGTCTACAGAGAGTAGAGCAGTGGGCAGTGTTGATCATTAGCGAGGAGGATTTTTTTTTTGTAATTTTTTTATTGAAGTTCATCATCAAACAAAACTTTCCATAAGATGTATTTCAGATACTGTACATATATATCATATAATCATATTTGTCACAAATCTCCACATAATACTTATCTGAGGTATACACTTATAGAAAGGAGAGGAAAGAAAGAACAATCAAAAGAAGAAAACTATGTACAAAGTAGGGAGTGATTTTTTTTACAACATATTCATGTTTTAAAGAGATAGCAGACTGTGGCAAGAAAAATAAGGTTATATTAGCAGACATCCCACCCTGCAAAAACTCATTTCAGGGAGGTAGCACCATCATTTCAGGGAGGTATCACCCACGGCCCCCGCAACCCCATATCCCCACCCCCCAATGGTCGACCTCCAAGGGTGTATGTAATACTTTGTTTAGTGATTTTGTCTAATCTGTAAACCAAATTGGGTATATGCAGAAAACGTGGCATGAAAATATGTACTTATATTATATTATCATGTTTATTCTATTACAACTTTAAGCAAGTCTACAGGAAGTTTGTCCTCATCACGTCGGACACCAATAGCGTAGCTCCTTAGCAGCCAGCCAGCTAGTTTAAATAACGTTAGCTATGCTAATGAACGAGTGACACCTATTAAACTCACCTGAACATGTCTCTTACATTTTAACCCACCATGGGCAATAGAAAATTCACTGTTGCAAACAGTGCAGCGAGCAACACTGTCATTATTTTTGAGGTTGACTGTAAAGCCCGCCCACAGAGAAAACTGATAGGTCTACTTAGCAGGGGTCGGCAATCGTTTTTGCACTGCAGACTGGTTTAATATTGAAAACATTCTTGCGAACCGGCCGACCGGGGGCGGAGGTGTTAATCACAACCGGAATATAGTTGATAAGTCAATCGCATCATAACATTTTAAGTAACATTTCAATATTAAACACACACTGCATATTTTCCCCGTATGAAAGTATAAAATCATTGCAACACACCAATATCCCTGAATGAGTGGGAGCCCTGGGCTTGTTTTCCTGCAACAACATGGTCCTATTGAGGGGTGATGGGAGACAGCGATACTCCTTATGTCCAGTCCATTCCGCAATTTAGTTTTTGTTGCATTCTTTGCAGAAAACTCCGCTTCACAGAGATATGTTGGAAAAGGAAGCAACGTTTTCAGTGCTTCCGTGGCTGTCTCAGGATATTCAGCCTTGACTTTGATCTAGAATGCCGGCAGAGATGTTACGTCAAACATACTTTTCAGCCCATCGTCATTTGCAAGCTCGAGGAGTTGATCTCTTTCCTGCGCTGACATGGATGATTCACCGAGGACATTCACAAATGGGTCACGGACCCATTCCTTTGCACGTCTTGGGTCACTGATGACCTCGCGTGCGTTAAAATTCAACAGTGCGTGACAGGAAATGAGGAAAGGTGCAGCTGACTCATATCATTTCATATCGCCAAATCATATTGTTTCCTCGCGGCCCGATGGTTGGGGACCACTCTTAGCACGAAGAGAGACTAATCAGCATGCTCGCTCTCCCTCTCCCACTCAAAAAAATCTATTTCTGTGATATTGTATATAATTTCCGGGCACCAGGGAGCCAGGGAGACTCCTGGAACTTCCGGGAGAGATGGGATGTCTGCGTTAGTAGGGGATTTTAACTCTCTGCATATTGACTGGGACTCCCATACTGTATAGTGCACATGCGCCGGTCGTGCATGCAGCCTGTTAGAGTTGCTCCGTTTAGTTTCTTACTTTTTAAACTTTTAAACTTTTTAATTTAGGTTATTTGTTGTATTTTTTTCTCACGGTAACACGTTGAAGCTGCACTCTCTCTAACATGCTGGTGCAGCGAGTTTTATTTGTTTCTTTAGCGCTGGAAATAGTTACATTCGGACACGTCTCATTAGCGTGGCTGCAGGATGGCCACATTGTGTATTCCAGGGACCAGCTGATTGCGCTTATGCCGGCCGGTTTAACGAACAGAGCAGCGGACACCCTGGCTGAAATCTGGAAGAAAACACACAGAGGATGCAGGGGGGGATCAAAAAGGCGAGGGAAGAGGACCGGGTCGAGACAACAGAGGCTTATGGAGAAGATACGTTACAAACCGTGTCTCCCGTCTCTCATTATGGGAAATGTGAGATCGCTAGGTAATAAGATGGACGAACTGGCGGCACTTGTCAGGAGTCAGAGAACATTTCAGGAGAGCAGTGTCATGTGCTTTACTGAAACGTGGCTGCACGAGGAGATACCCGATCAAAACATTTCCATAGAGCGCTTCCAGACCGTTCGAGCTGACTGGTATTGCACTGAGAGCGGTAAGTGTAAAGGAGGGGGGCTTGCGGTTCTGGTAAGCAACGGATGGTGCAATCCTGGGCATATTACGATCAAGGAATGTGTTTGTAGCCTGGATATTGAACTTTTTGCTGTTGGACTCCGGCCATATTATTTGCCAAGGGAAATCTCGCATGCAATTGTGGTTGTGGTGTACATCCCTCCCTCTGCCAACCCAACATCGGCGTGTAACATCACTTACACCGTCATAGCCAGATTACAAACCCAACACCTGAGTGCCCTCATTACCATCGCGGGTGACTTCAACCATGTTACCATGGCTAGAACACTGCCCAACTTCACGTAGTATGTCAGCTGTACAACCAGAGGGGAGAGGACTCTGGATTTGACGTATGCTAACGTTAAGGATGCATACAGCTCCTCTCCTCTCCCCCCTACTTGGAAGGTCAGATCACAACCTGGTGCATCTAAAACCATGCTACGTGCCTCTGGTGAAGAGTAAACTTGCAACCTCGAGGGCTGTGAGAAAATGGTCAGAGGAGGCTTATGAGGCACTCCAGGGTTGTTTTGAGGTGACAGACTGGCAGGCACTCTGTGAGCCACATGGAGAGGATATTGATGGGCTCACAGAATGCATCACTGATTATATCAACTTCTGTGTGGACTGCAATGTTCTGACAAGAACTGTCCTTTGTTATTCAAATAACAAGCCATGGGTAACAAAGGACATTAAGGACATCCTGAACACTAAAAGGATGGCGTTTAGAGATGGAAATAGGGAGGAGCTGAAGGCAATACAGAGGGACCTGAAAGCCAGGATCAGGGAGGCTAAAGACAGGTACGGGAGGAAGCTTGAGTGGAAACCAGCAGAACAACATGAGAGAGGTCTGGAGGGGAATGAGGACCATCACTGGGTGCCGGCAAACTAGCAACAGAGGAGCTGAAGGCAGTGTGGACAGGGCCAATGAACTTAACCTGTTCTTTGACAGATTTGACATTGTGGCCCATGCCCATCCCCCACATGAGTCATCTGTTGTCGGCCCCCAACCAACACATATTCCACTCTCCCCTCCTACCCCTCCTCACAGTCCCCCACCCTGCTCTCATGACTATACCCCTTCCCCACACAAAACCACCATGGTGGGCTTCACGGCTGAACAGGTGAGAAGACAGCTGAAATGTCTCAACCCAAGCAAGGTTGCAGGACCAGATGGTGTCAGTACCAGGGTGCTCAAAGCCTGTGTCCCTCAGCTATGTGGAGTACTTCGCCATGTCTTCAGCCTGAGCCTGAGGCTCTGGAGGGTTCCCGTGCTGTGGAAGAAGTCCTGCCTCATCCCTGTGCCGAAGACGCCGCGCCCCAGCGGCCTCAATGACTACAGACCAGTGGCATTGACCTCCCACATCATGAAGACCCTGGAGAGACTTGTTCTGGAGCTGCTCTGGCCTATCGTCAGGCCACACGTAGATCCCCTCCAGTTCGCCTACCAGCCCCGGCTAGGAGTTGCAGATGCCATCGTCTACCTGCTAAACCGTGTCTACGCCCAGCTGGACAAGCCAGTGAGCACTGTGAGGGTCATGTTTTTTGACTTCTCCAGTGCGTTCAACACCATCCGCCCTGCTCTGCTGGGGGAGAAGCTGACAGCAATGCAGGGGGATGCTTTCCTGGTGTCATGGATTCTTGATTACCTGACTGGCAGACCACAGTACATGTGCTTGCAACATTGTGTGTACAACAGAGTGATCAGCAGCACTGGGGCTCCACAGGGTACTGTCTTGTCTCCCTTTCTCTTCACCATTTACACCTCGGACTTCAACTACTGCACAGAGTCTTGTCATCTTCAGAAGTTTTCGGATGACTCTGCCATAGTTGGATGCATCAGCAAGGGAGATGAGGCTGAGTACAGGGCTATGGTAGGAAACTTTGTTACATGGTGTGAACAGAATTATCTGCAGCTTAATGTGAAAAAGATTAAGGAGTTGGTGGTAGACCTGAGGAGAGCTAAGGTACCGGTGACCGCTGTTTCCATCCAGGGGGTCAGTGTGAACATGGTGGAGGATTACAAATACCTGGGGATACGAATTGACAATAAACTGGACTGGTCAAAGAACACTGAGGCTGTCTACAAGAAGGGTCAGAACCGTCTGTACTTCCTGAGGAGACTGAGGTCCTTTAACATCTGTTGGATGATGCTGAGGATGTTCTGCAAGTCTGTGGTGGCCAGGGCGATCATGTTTGCTGTTGTATGCTGGGGCAGCAGGCTGAGGGTAACAGACCACAACAGAATCAACAAACTCATTCGTAAGGCCAGTGATGTGGTGGGGATGGAACTGGACTCTCTCACAGTGGTGTCTGAAAAGAGGATGCTGTCCAAGTTGCATGCCATCTTGGACAATGTCTCCCATCCACTACATAATGTCCTGGTTGGGCACAGGAGTACATTCAGCCAGAGACTCATTCCACCGAGATGCAACACAGAGCGTCACAGGAAGTCATTCCTGCCTGTGGCCATCAAACTTTACAACTCCTCCCTTGGAGGGTCAGGCACCCTGAGCCAATAGGCTGGTCCTGGACTTATTTCCTGGCATAATTTACATATTACTATTTAATTATTTATGGATTTATTACTATTTATTATTATGGTGCAACTGTAATGAAAACCAATTTCCCCCGGGATCAATAAAGTATGACTGTGACTATGACTAAAAGGGCTGGATGGGACAGCGTTTGTCAAATGTGTGCAGCAAAGTTTCCTTAATCAATATGGAGAAGTTCCTACTAGAAGTAGCAAGATCTCTTAGGGAACTGTTAGGGATTATTGAGGAGTTGTGAAATTATGTGAATATTTCAGATACTAATTCAAAACAAGAACCAGTCTTCAGTTCTTAATGTAAATTACATGCAGTGATCAGTTTGAAGTTAAATTTGCATATAAACAGTACTGTCTGTCGAGCACAGCAGGGGGGCTGGCAGCTGAAAGATGTGACTTACAAAGTGAAGTGACATGAGGCATTTCCATATGCATCAGTCGAACATTAGACAATGGGTTTTTATTAATTGGCAGATATCAAACCAAGCAACTATGGGTTTAAGTAACTTTAACCATTGTAATCAAGTTCAAGGAAGTTTACAAACCAAACTGATATAATCACTTAGCATATCAAATAGCTGATCTATCAATAGCTGGAAAATTTGTGTACCAAAAGAGTCAGCTCTCACACATTCTGAGTGATATGCTGAGTTCCCCCAGCATTTTATGTTTGTTGCTTTGGGTTTCCAGCATTTGCACATTTTCTCATGTTTACAAATCTTGGGTGTCTGTCCTCAACAGATTTAGATTATCTGTGTGAATTAGTTAATCCTAGCAAAGGTGCTTGAACCTTTGGGGTGGGGGTGGGGAGGGGGTTTTGTTGATTACAGCATGATGTATCTCAAAGGAACCATTTGTCAGACACAAAATATTGAAGAAATAAAATGTCATTGTAACTATGGAAATTGAATTGAATCACCTGCTGGTAACTTTGATTTTAACAGTATAAGAATGTGCTGTATTTTGAGTTTGAGGGACATTACCAAGAGGGTTTCCAATAGAATGCCTAATTGTTCTGATGAATAAAGACTTCTATGTCACCAGCTTCAGCATCCCTCTGGAGACTTAGATCACAGTCATAACATGACAAGGCAGGTGACAGACGTATGCAGGGCAACACATTGGATCTTGTGATCATAATTCCATTAGTTTCAAGGCGATTATGGAAAAGGATTGGGCTGGTCCTTGAGCTGAGATTCTAAATTAGAGAATGACCAATTTTGATGGTACTGGAACGGATTTGGCAGGTGTGGATCTGGTCTTTAACTGCTCACTTCAGAGGTACCCACTTGCATCAAGCAGGCTTCAATTATACCAGTGCCTAAGAAGTACATGCCTCAATGACTATCGTCCAGTAATACCTACATCCACAGTAATTAAGTGTTTTGAGAGACTGGTAATGAAACATATCAACTGCTACCTGAGAAGTGACTAGCACATGCTCCAATTTGCCTTCTGGAGCAAAAGGTCCACTGCAGATGCCATCTCATTGGCTATTCACTCTACCCTGGAATATCTGGACAGCAAAAATGCATATATAATGATGGTTTTTATTGACTACACTTCTACTACGTCGACTCAGGCCTAGGGGGCCGGCGTCAGGCATGATGATGTACTCTCCACTTCTCCCTCTCCCTCATCAGTGGGTTCAGATCATCCACATTAGCCGCGCCGCTGTCTTCTAGGAGCGTGTTGACCATAGACTTGGGAGGGCGCCCAGGGTTCATTCTCCCATGCTTGGGCTTCCATATGATGACTAGGCTTGCAGGTAGCTCGGGGTGGCGTAGACAGTGCCCCACTAGTTGCAGTCCTCTCACCTCCAATTTAGTGGTGAGCATCGGTAGGTAGTTATAGAGCTCAATGTTTGTCACATGCTGTTGCCAACTCACGTCAAGAGCCATCCGGAACAGCGAAAGTCTCTATATGGTTATTGACTGCAGCTCAGAATTCAATACCATCACCCCCTCAAAACTAATCAATAATCTTCAAGACCTTGGCCGCAATATCTCCTTGAGCAATTGGATTCTCGATTTCCTCACTTGCAGACCCCAGTCAGTTCAGGTTGGCAACAACATCTCCTCCACAATCTCCATCAGGCTGTGTGCTTAGCCCCCTCCACTACTCACACTTTTGACTGTGTAGCTAAGTACAGCTCCAATATCATATTCAAGTTTGCTGTCATAGACCGAATCAAAGGTGGTGACAAATCAGCTTATTAGAGAGAGATTTAAAATCTGGCTGAGTGGTACCACAACAATAACCTATGTCTCAATGTCAGCAAGACCAAGGAGGTCTTCAGTGCTGTCATCTCAGAGAACCTGTCCTGGACCCAGCATGTAGGTGTAATTACGAAAAAAGCACAGCAGTGGTTCTACTTCCTTAGGAGTTTGCGAAGATTTGGCATGACATCCAAAACTTAGACAAACTTCTATAGATGTGTGGTGGAGAGTATATTGACTGGCTGCATCACAGACTGGTATGGAAACACCAATGCTCTTGAGCAAAAAAAAAATCAATCAATAAGTAATGGATACAGCCTACTAGCCTATCATGGGTAAAGCCATCCCCAGTGTTGACACATCTACACAAAACTTTGTTGCAGGAAAGCAGCATTCATTAGCAGGGACCCCCACTACCCAGGACATACTCTCTTCTCACTGCTGCCATCAGCAAGAAGGTACCGGACTCTTAGAACTCCTACCACCAAGTTATGGAAGATCAGTCACTAGGCTCTTGGAACAAAGGGGATAATGATACTCATCTTCACTTGCCCCATCATTGAAACGTTCCTATAACCTATGGGCTCACTTTCAAGGACTGTTCATCTCATGTTCTCAATACTTGTTGCTTTTTTATTTATTATTATTATTATTATTTATTTCTGTTTGTATTTGCATTGTTTGTTGTCTTTTGCACACTGGTTGAAAACCCAAGGTGGTACAGTCTTTCATTTAAAAACGCAAACAACTACACATGCCCTTACACTTCCTCCCTTACCACCATTCAGGGCCCCAGACAGTCCTTCCAGGTGAGGCGACACTTCACCTGTGAGTCGGCTGGGATGATATACTGCGTCCGGTGCTCCCGATGCGGCCTTCTATATATTGGCGAGACCCGATGCAGACTGGGAGATCGTTTTGCTGAGCACCTACGCTCTGTCCGCCAGAGAAAGCAGGATCTCCCAGGGGCACATATTTTAATTCCACATCCCATTCCCATTCTGACATGTCTATCCACGGCCTCCTCTACTGTAAAGATGAAGCCACACTCAGGTTGGAGGAACAACACCTTATATTCCCTCTGGGTAGCCTCCAACCTGATGGCATGAACATTGACTTCTCTAACTTCCGCTAATGCCCCACCTCCCCCTCGTACCCCATCCGTTATTTATTTTTATACACACATTCTTTCTCTCTCTCTCCTTTTTCTCCCTCTGTCCCTCTGACTATACCCTTTGCCCATCCTCTGGGTCCAACCCCCCCCCCCCATCTTTCTCCCTGGGCGTTCTGTCCCAAGATCCTCTCATATCCCCTTTGCCAATCACCTGTCCAGCTCTTGGCTCCATCCCTCCCCCTCCTGTCTTCTCCTATCATATTGGATCTCCCCCTCCCCCTCTCAAATCTCTTACTAGCTCTTCCTTCAGATAGTCCTGACGAAGGGCCTCGGCCTGAAACGTCGACTGTACCTCTTCCTAGAGATGCTGCCTGGCCTGCTGCGTTCATCAGCAACTTTGATGTGTGTTGCACAGTCTTTCATTGGATATTCTATTCTGGAGTTATTTAGTTTGCTCACAAGAAAATGAATCTTGGGGCTGTACAGTATATGGTCTGTTAGAGTGAGTTTTTGGGTAGACGATTCGTCCGCACTTAAATTACTTTGGCCACCAGTATTCTGTTCTTTGACAGAGTACTGTGGATTGAGTTCATAACAATGCATTTCCTAAAACCTGTTAATACCGGAATACGCTGCTGGGGCCTAGGGATAGGTTCAAAGACAGCCTTATCTATACTTTGTAAATATGGATTGTCCTTCATATTAAGCATGTAAAATACCAAATAAATGTATTGTGGATTCAGTTTGGAACAATGGCTCCTGAATACCAGCCCAAATGCTGCTGGTGCGGTGGAATGGATTTAATCAAAAGGTGTGAAAGCTTCAAAAGAAAGCACTGTCTATACTCGTAAATATGAATTGTCCTTTGTATTTAGCAAATAAATATCGAGCCCCATCACAGGGCCAGCAGACCTTTCCACCGAAAGCGTCTCCGTCCATATGATGCCTGCTGAAACTTGTTTTGTCGAATAAGGAAGCTGCTTTTTATCTACCAGTAACTCTATCTCTGTGCACGGCACAAGATGGTGACATACATTTAGTTTAATAATAAGTTTACTTTGAACTTTGAATCCTCTTTCAGAAGATGCGGTATTTGCTATCTTTAAGCAATTTAGTGTTATTCGGTCCCTTAGGCATGACAAGGTATCCCCTTGGACTTTGCAGGAAGGTAGTACAGAAATTGGAGCAGCCCTGGAAATTATATTCAAAACATCCTTAGCCATGGGTGCAGAGGCAGAGGACTGGAGGATTGCTAATTTTGTTCCATTGTTCAAGAAAGCTCTAAGAATAAGCCATGAAATTGCAGTCCAGTGAGCCTGATGTCAGTTGTGAGTAAATTATTGGAAGGTACTTTAAAAGACAGAACACACAAATGTTTGGATATACAGAGCCTGGTTTAGGATAGTCAAATTGTTTTTTATGGGTCTAACCGATTTTACAGATTTTTTTGAGGTTGAGGACGGTTGAAAGAAAGTTGGTAGATATTGGCTATATGGACTTTCACAAGTCTATTGACAAAGTACATTGTAGGTTAGTCCAGAAGATTGAGTTACTTGGCATTCATGATGAAGTAGTGAGGCAGATTCGGCATTGGCTTAGTGGGAGATGCCAGAGAGTGGTAGAAGATGGTTGCCACTCTGACTGGAGGCCTACGACGAGTGGTCTACCACAGGGTTTGGTGCAGGGTCATTGTTGTTTAGCATCTATATTAATGATTTAGATGATAATGTGGAAAACAATCAGCAAATTTGCCACTGATGTCAAGATTGGGGGTGTTATGGGCACTGAGGAAGGCTATCAATGCTTGCAATGAGATCTGGACAGCTGAAAAAAAAGGGACAAAAATAGTACATTGAATTTATTTCAGGTAAGTGTGAGGGTGTTTCACTTTTGGAGGACAAACCAGGGTAGGACTTACACAGTAAGAGGTAGGGCACTGAGGAGTGCGGTAGAACAAAGGGATCTGAGACTACAGATCCCTAATTCCATGAAAGTCACGTCACAGATAGATAGGGCCATAAAGAGCGCTTTTGGCACATTTACCTTCATATATCAAAGTATTGAGTACAGTAGCTGAGATGTTATGTTGAAGTTGTATAAGACATTGGTGAGGCCAAGTTTGGAGGACAGTGTGCAGGTTTGGTCACATACTTGCAAGAAAGATATCAATGAGATTGAAAGAGTGCAGAGAAAATTTACAAGGATGTTGCCAAGTAGCTAAGGCCATAACAGTATCGCATGGCACTTAAGGAAAACATTAGATGTATTATCAACATACTTCAGCACTATCGTCGTTTTGCAGTGAAGCAGCCAATCTAGTCCATGCATGGGAACAAAGAAAGCCTCTAAGCAAAAACAAATTGCCGAAGAAACTCAGTTTTTCAAGCAGCATCCGCAGAACCAAAGAAATGGTCAACATTTCGAGTTACAACACAAAATATTGAGCATTTCTTTGCCTGCACAGATGCTACTTGACCAATTAAGTTCCTCCAGGAGTCTGACTTTTGCTCTAGATTCATGCAACAATGGTCTCTTGTGTCTTCTAAGAACCTAGAATATTTGAAGACTCCAAACATGCACAATATTTTTCCTCTCATAATAATTGTACAAGTATAATTCCTAGAACAGGACATACATATCAAAATGTATCTAGTAATTATCATGTGGTTGTGAAAGAAAGAGATCATGAACCCAAGCCCAACATGAGTAAAAAGCACAGCTGTAACATAAATTTAAACATCTTTCCAACAATTCTTCATACACTGCAGTCAGCACAGAAACCAAGATTCTCCTTAATAAAGGTGCTCGATCATTTTTCAGTCTCAGAATGTAATTTTCTTGAGGTTATTACATACAGGGAATATTACAGACAAAATGCCTGTTGTTTGCAATTGAGAATGTTCTGTTGACTTGGAAACACTGATTGATATAGTCTTTTCTTTTTTTTCCCTTAAAGAAAGGAATGTTGTCCCTTCCAAGAACACACTATCACAGCAGTGACGTACTTTAATTTCACCTGGCATCAGTCAAGACCACTGCCTTAATGCAAAAATAACTCAGAATGCTTGTCATGGCTTCAATAGATTCTCGGTTGCTTGATTGAATTTTTCATAATCTTCAATGGTGTCTACACACAGTTTATTTTAATTCTTCATGGGAATAAAAAACATTAAAGCATATTACTTTCCATAAACATGAGAGATTCTGCAGATGCTGGAAAGTGGAAATCAAAGCAACACACACAAAATGCTGGAGGAACTCAGCAGATCAGGCAGCATTTATGGAAATAAACAGACAGTTGACGTTTCAGGCCAAGACCCTTCTTCAGGACTGGAAAGGAAGGGGAAAGATGCTGGAATAAAAAGGTGTGGGGAGGGGAAGGAGAATAGCTAGAAGGTGATAGGTGAAACAAGGTGGGTAGTAAAGGTAAAGGGCTGGCGAGGAAGTAATCTGATAGGAGATGAGAGTGATAGGAGGGGAAGTAATACACAGGTGAGAAGAGGTAAGAGGCCAGAGTGGGGGAACAGAAAAAGAAGGGGGGGGGATTTTTTTTCCATCGCAAGGAGAAATCAACATCCATGCTGTCAGGTTAAAGTCTACCCAGATGGAATTTAAGGAGTTGCTTCTCATCATGGCACAAGAGGAGGCCATGGACCAACTTGTCAGAATGGGAATGGGAATTGCAATTGGAGTGGAGATGCTCTACAAAGTGGACCCCCAATTGTCAACTGGTCTCACCAGTGCTGCATCGGGAGGACAACCCCAGCAGATTTGCAGGTGAAGTGTTCCCTCACTTGGAATCATTGTTTAGGGCTTTGAATGGAGGTTAGGGAGAAGGTGAATGGGCAGGTTTAACACTTCGGTTGCTTGCAGGAATAAGTGCCAGGAGGGAGATTAGTGTTTTATAATTGTACTGTCATTGGTTACACTGGTACAGGTACAGACAAGGGGGTCCCACACACTTGGATGATAATAGAACATTATTTTTCTGCCACAATCAATGGGTGAGAAGTCATACAAGGAGATTTATTTGAGTATTTCAGATACAGGGTGCTGCTTGTGAAATTTATTTGATGGCAGATAATTCTGGCGATGTTTTATTAATAGCTTATGTATAATGTCTGAAATCCTTCAATAAAAGTAGGAGAGAGAAAGCAATGTATTTTTCAGTAATAGAGAAGGTGGAGAGAAGAATAGACTATCTCTGATGGAGTGAGACTAAATAAATAAAAAAACACTTACTTAGCAACCATGCTCAAATTATGTTTCATTCTGTGTAAATCATACCAAATAAAAAACAGAAAAGCTGAGTTTTAATAATGATTAGACTGTTCTGATGCAACAGAAAATAAAGTGACTTACCTCAAATTGGAGAATCCAGAACTGAGTAAATAAAGTAATCACCCCAATCTGTGTTTCGTTTCTCCAATTTAAAGGAGGTCACACCATGAACAACAAATCCTATACACTAGATTCGAAGAAGTGTAAGTGATTTGCTGCATCTCCTGCTTCCTTATCTGTGGATTCCCCTCAACCATGTTGGACAAAGCCCTTGACCTCATCTTACCTACATTCTACATTATCTGCTGTTGCATTCTCTTCTGCAAAGAGCAAAAACTGACTTCTCACCTTCCACTTCACCAGCCTCTATATTCAATAGATCGTACATTGCAACTACTCCCAGTTCTCACCACCAGGCAGATATTCTCCCCTCCTCCCATGTCAGCATTTTGAAAGGATTGATTCCATTGTGACTTCCTGGGACATTAATCCAGCCACAAACACTCTCCATTTTATGCATTTTCCCAAGCAACAACAGAAGTTACAACCCTTGACCTTTCATCTTTGTTTTTCCCACCAGTTAAGGACTCAAATAGTCTTTCAAGGTGAAGCAGTACATCACTTGCTATCTAATGTACTGCAATCAGCGAATAAGTGCTCACATGTGGTCTCCACTACATTTTAGAAACCAAACACATATTTGGGTGTGTGTGTGTGTGTGTGTGTGTGTGTGTGTGTGTGTGTGAGAGAGAGAGAGAGAGAGAGACTGACTTCAAGTTGCTTTAATTCCCATCCTGCTTCTATCCTGAATTTGTTTGCGGCCTCCTGCACTGTTGCAAGGCCTAATGCAAGCTTGAGGAACAACATCTCATCTTTCATATAGGAAGATGCAGGATCCAAATTTAGTTAAGTCAACGTTTCTTTCCATTCATATCAAAAATAGCCAATATGACATCATTTTCTGTCAGCTTTTTTTTCTGTATATATTGTCTTAACTGACGGGCATGTGCTAATTCTCTCTGTAACAGCGCAGTCCAGAGAAAGAAGGATAATGCGTTTCCAACAACTATGCAGACTGCCCTCACTTACTTATTTGGTCTCACTCTATCAGCAATATTCCCTTTGATCGACATATACTTTCCTTATCTTCCCTGCTACTGAAAACTAAACAGCTCTGAGAAAGGGTGCTAGACTTGAAATATGACCTGTTTCTCTTTACACAGTCACTGAGACTCATTTGCTACATTGATTATGATTGTTAGGAAAGTATATTTTCTAGAAAGTCATTCATGCTAAATGTTTAAGAAACAATAATATTACAGGCGGTAAACAACCAACAGTTGAATAATGCAAAAAGTAGAAGGAATATTGGAAATCTAGAATAAATCTAGAAGAAAATCATTAAATGCTCAGCAGACTAGGCAGCAAGTGCAAACAAACATACTCAAAATTTCTTTGCTTCCCTCTGTCAATGACTTTCCTCCATTTTTCTCATACAGTCATAGAGCGTGAAAGCATGTCCTTAATCCGACCCTGTCTGCATCAACGAACAAGCAACCATTTCCACTAAATTTATGCAAATCAGTTCCCACAGAGTCTACACCTCATTTGCACACAGGGGAAATTATAGTGGCCAATTAACCTATCAACCTTCACATCCTTGAAATGCGAGAGGAAACCGCTGTGGTCACATGGAGAACTTACAAATTCCACATGAGCAGAACCTGAGGTCAGGACCGAACCTGGATTGTTGTGAGGCAGCAGGTCTCATAATTGCATAACTAGGCTATCCTTTATTTTTAACAAATTAGTCCCTGTCTAACAATTTACCAGAACATATATGCTTGTGATGATAATTAATAATATCCATGCCGGGGAGTGTCAGGCATTTCCCCAATGAATGATAATTATATCAGATTGTAAGTTTGACAGGTACACATTAAGACAATGATAAACATAGCTGATGCAGAGAAATAACCACAAATACTTTCTGAGTGGAGAAAATGAATCCATTTCCACTCATTCTCACTAATTTCTATCTTGTGTTTCAATTTTCAGAACCTAACTAAGCAGCGTATCATGTTTGCAAACTTGACTATGAATTTGCAAACATTAACATATTTTCTATCCTAATATTTTATTACACTCTTGGATGAGAAATATGTGCTATAACATCTTGAAGTGATGATAACAGTTCCTAAGAAAAGATCTTCTTGATACCACAGGTTTGCAAACACATTCCAGCTGAACATTGCCACAAACAAAAATGCCTCCCCAAGGGGATTGTGCAGTCTTCATTGGTAAATGCATTCACAACAGATCAACCGATTTTAAGATATTAAAGGAGTCAAGCAATATAGAGTTGGTACATATTGAAGTGTAAAATAAAAAATAAGCCAGGATCTTATAGAGTGATGAAGTGGGCAGGAGAGGTGAATGATCTATTCTTGTTTATCTTTTTCATATTATTCATCTTCATAAAGCTAGCAGTAGGTTGACACAAACCTCTGTGTTATTCATCTTTCTAATTTTAATGGTGAAATGATTCAACATAATAAAACCGTGAAAATGAACATTCCTGGGGTGAATCATTGCCTGAAGGGAAATGCAATATCTGAAAGCCTGCTGTCACTGCTACCTCAGGACAGAAAATACAACAAAAATGCTTTTGATCTTGCTATTCTCAACAACAAACTCCTCTGATGCATTGAAGCACATGACTTGTATATTCTGACAAGTGATTCATTTTTGTGCTAAAGACTATTTTGTTTGAAAGGCCCAAATGCCTGCAGATATAATATTCAACAGAATATCTTTGCTCCTGTTTGCAACTTTTGTAGTTGCTCTGTACAACCTGCCTGCTAATACACAAGGAACAATGAGAACAGGATACATTTTATCATTCTCCTATTTCATATGTATTTTGTCAGGAATATTATCTCTAATCATCTTTACTGAAATTACATGAAGAATCTTTAATATTCTGAAGAAAATTTATGCTAATAGGTGATAAGTTCCTGCCTGCAGCAAGGTGCTCATGATCATTTTCAATCTAAATGTTCATTACATTTCTACCTTTTCAGATCTGCTGTCATCAGGAGAGCTCTCCAAAGCCACCCTGAAACTAACCAGTGGTGCTCCGTGTAGTTGCAGCATCTTGTGTTTGCATCCAGCATCCTATTTGACTTTCTACCATCTGACAGGATACTCTGATGCATAAAAACAAAAACGGTCAGGATGGGAAACCATTTCTTCCCCCAGGCCATTAGGGCTTTTGAACTCTCCGCTGCATCACATTCGAGGTGTCTCTGGTTCATCTGCTCTTACCTGACAATATTTAATTCATGCACTTTACTTTGTTTATTAATGCACAATTCATATGTAGATTTTATTCTTACTTTCCTAAATTATTGTGTGGTATATGTATGTTATGTGTACTACTGTGCTTTACACCCTGGTCCGGAGAAACATTATCTCGTTTGACAGCATACATTTTTATAGTTAAATGACAATAAACTTGACTTGACTTGAAATGGGGAAAGAGATCAAGCCTCACCACCTATCAAACATTTAAAATCTATTGAATGTTATTGACACAGATGAAACATTTTAAAAGTATACAAAATCTAACATACGAAACCTTATAACCATTTCAACTTTAAAATAGTCTAAATTACCTCATGCTCATCTCATCCCCAGTACAGCCATTCTTTTCCAGACTTCATACGTAAACTGGGATAGATTCATCTGTTAGATTCCCTAAATTTGGATCTTCTGCTGGACTCTCATGAAGAGTATAGTATCAGAAAGCAGCAAAGAAACTGCCATTACTTCATTCCAAACTTGTGTTGTTTCCATGGAGAAACTGAAGTACTTCAACATCGAACAGCCCCAATTATCCCAATTTCTAGCGCATTGATTATGGCTTAGATTCAGTGCTCTTGCAAAAGGGAATGGATATACTGTAGTAAAGCATGGAATAGATTCACAGTGGCCCAACAATAGTCTTCATAATCATCAAGAGAAAAATAAATCAGAAATGACAATATTTAAAACTAAATATATTTGAATTTATGTATTATGAACTCTTTTCATTAGCCCTGAAGAAAGGAAGCTAAAAACAGTTTTGTTTTGGAATTCACTTTGCAGTGAATGTAATCAGAGAAATTATAATTACAGTGAATTGAAGGGACATTATTTTTTAGATTATATTTAATTCATCATGTATGGGCTTTCACGTTATAATAAAATGTTGCCGACTTCCTTATTTCTGATGTTGCAAAATCAGACAATAACTTCTTTGGGCCAGATCATCCTACACCTTAATATTCAAACTACTCAAAACCCCCAGAACTGCGACAGCTTACTTGAGGACAATGGAACAGGATATATCGGATGTGGATGTTTCCGGTGATGACTAGGCTTCAGGTGGCAGAACTTGAGCTTCCACCATCAGCACCTGTCTTTGACAGTTTGCTTCTTTCACAGTCTCTAATGTGACTTACATTCAAATTCATAAAAAAAACTTGAATGGATTTAAATAATAAAAATATTAATATTATTTCTGAAAATAATTCAAAGTGAAAAATTGCTAAAAGCAGAGCATTTCATTGTCAATTAATTAAAATATAGAATGAAAAAGGAAAAAAACAAAAAAATCTGAATCTGTAGGGAAGATGAGGAACTCCAGCAACCTCTTATGCACTTCCAACTTCTGCATTGCAGTGTACAGACTCAGAAATCAAAGGCTTACTGAATAACAGAGTGGACCAACACCTATAACACTGGAGTTCACCTGTGCTGCGCACTACATGCATTTTGAATTATACCGTATTTACATATTTGTGTTAATATTTTGTTTTATGTGCTGTGTGTGATTTATATTTTGTTGGTGCACCATGGTCCAGAGGAACGTTGTTTTGTTTGCTTATATATACAGCATGTTAGAGTGAATTTTTTTGTGTGGATGATTCGATTACATTTAAATGACTTTGGCCACCAGACTTTATTTGACAAAGTACTGTGGATTGAGTCGAGTCCACAACAATGCGCTTCCTAAAAAGGTGTGAATACCAGATGCTCCTGGCGCCGTAGTTTGACCGGATGCTGCAGTTTCGAAGACAGTCTTATCAATACATTATAAATATTAATTGTCTTCTATGTTAGCACGTAAAATGCCAAATAAATGTATTGTGGATTTAACTTGCATTCCAGACATGTTGGCGTTGGAAGGAAGAGGATAAATTCAGAAGTTGTGATGTTTGTATGTAGCTTCAAAAGGAAGGCATTGTCTATAACTTTTAAGTAGCAATTGTCTTTGTGTTTAGCATATAAATACCGAGCCCACATTGGGTTAGCAGACCTTTCTACCGGAAGCGCCTCCGTCCGTATGATGCCTGCTGTACCCTGTGTCGAATAAAGAAGCTGCTTTGTAGTATCTGCCAGTGACTCTGTCTCTCTGGTTATTTCATCCACACTACAACATTTGGTGTCAGGAGCAGGATGCTTCGTGACCCGTCGTGTGGCCAGTGTTCCTAGCAGTCTAAGTTGGTGAGTATTTTTCTAAAACAACACTCACTCTTGGATCTGTTTGGTCGGTGGTATACAGGAACATGAAGTATCACAAACGCGGAGAGCTGAGCTGGTAGATATAAAGGTAGTGTGTGCGTGTGCATGTGTGTTTATTTAAGTGAGGAATATTTGCATGTTAACTTGGTTAACTTGGTGAGACTTGGACCACCAGTTGCGAAAGGTGGTAACCAACGGTACGGTTCGAGACGTTCGAGTAGGGGCGTGTATACTCGTTCGGGAAGCTGCATTTTAGAGTATGCGTTTGCAAGTGTAATGCAAGGGAATATAGCAGGCATCTTGAGTTCAGGTACTCAAAAGTGGCGAATTGTGGAATACATACTCTGGGGTTTTAAGTATGTACTGTTTAACTGTTACCCGTCTTTTATATTTTGCGTAGTGTGGGAATTAGTATGGAGATAACTCAGGGAGAGGTTTTACCCAGAGAGATTAACCAGAATGGCACCTATTGAAGTCAGGCAACGTCAGGTTGAGAACCCTGATGATCCTAGCCAGCCCTTGACCTTGTTTACGACTATTCAAAAGCCTTTCACCCCCGGGGAGAAACAGAGCATTTTGTCCAAGTTGCCCTCGCTTAGTCACCTGTGGGAATTCAGAATTCCGGCGCAAGCTCAAGGAAATGGTTGAAATTCACCAGATGCACCCTACAGATATACATGTGTTAGTGAAAAGCCAAGTGCCCGAGGAATATGTGGGGCAGCATGGCCCAGGGGGTGCGGGATGGTACATGGGCAACTCCCGGGAGCGCCAGTAATGAAGAAAGATATCGCTCTTTTAAAGGGGAAGTGAGGCAGCGGCTGGAGGGAGGCGACAGTAGCCGGGGAACGATAATGGCAGTGATTCAAAAAGCTGACGAGACAGCCATAGATTATACAGAATGTAAATATCGAGCATACGTGGAGTATTCTGGGTTGGATAATCCAGGGAGGTATGACCAAGTCTTCTTAAAAATGCTGAAGGAAGGCCTGAGCTCAGCCCACCAGGAAGTTTTAGATTTAGGCATAACAGTAGGGTCCACCTGCTCTGCAATACTTTCATGGGCCAGTGAGATAGACCAAAGAAAAGGCAAGAGAAATCGTAAAGTGGGTATAGTGGATGCAGCTGCTGTGATGTCCCGGAGAGTTTGTTTTGCTTGCCGGCAGTTGGGGCAGCTAGCAAAGGACTGCTGGACCAGGTATAAGACAGTGAAGGAGTTGATATGCTACAGCTGTGGTCTATCGGGACATGGCTGGAGACAATGTCCAGAAGGGAGGGGAAAAACCCAGGCGAAGGTCACGGCAGACACCCAGTCACTCACCCCATCAGCAACCAGTCTGACTGTCGATCAGATCAAAGAGCTAGTCACGGCGCCTCTTTAGGCAGAAAAAGATGTGGCAGCAGCCCCCATTGCCAGCGCTGGTGACCCGTGAATGTATACAACGGCATTGTTAGAGGGACAGCAATGCAATATGTGAGTGGACACAGGGGCATCTCTATCGATAACAGACTTACCCTTACCAACAACCGACAGGCCAGTTATATCAGGGGTGTAGGAGGGAAAACAGTAAAAGCAGAAAGAAGCAAGAAGCAAATACTAGAAATCGGGAGTGCAGCTTCCAGTGTATTTCTGGGTATGTCCAAATAATGAGGGCACGATCCTTGGAATAGACATCCTACGGGAAGCAGGAGCTGTTATAGATTCGGGAAAGGGAGAAATTATATGGACGAGTCAGGGGCAGCGAACAGATACAACCAACAGATTACACAACCTGTATAGCATAGTCGCAGCTGCCCTGATCACCAGAGACTGCAGCCTGGATGGGGTCTATGGGTTACCTTGTCATCAGTTCCCAGCAGTGTGGGCTACACACAAGCAAGATTGTGATCGAGTAAAGATAAACCTTGTTAAGATAGAGGAGGGTCTGTATAAACCCCCTAAGCAGGACCCTATACAAACTGACACACTGACCGCTGTTCAGGGTATAGCGAAGGAACAAAAACACCAGGGGATACTCAGAGAGACTGCAGCAACTCTAGAACATAAAGTTTTCCCAGTTCCTCCAAGGGCAGACACTACTGCGAATAAGGCAGCAGGGGAACAAGAGGCAATTGAAATTGCAAGTGTGCAAGAGGAAACGACAGAAGCCAGCTTAGTAAAATTATATGAAGAGGTAGAGGCTAAAGAGAAGGAAAAATGGAGTAGAAAAGGAGCAAAGGAGGGACCAGATGGGAGCTGGACACACAGGGAGGAAAAAGTCGCGGTAGCCCCACCCTGTATTAGACAGATACTACTAAGGTTTTATCATGGGGCGATGCATCAGGGAAGGCAGAGCATGATCACAACGCTTGGGCAGGACTTGTGCTGGCCAGGGATGGGCGGGGATGTTGAGATATTCTGCCGCCGTTGTATCATTTGTGCCCAGCGTAACCCAGGTAAGGACAGAAAGCTACAGCTGGCAAATCAGCCTCGGCCGAGGGGACCCTGGGAAAACATCCAGATAGACTTTACAGGGCCCCTGCTAAAAGCAGGGGGAAAAGCTACTGTCTAGTAATTATGGATCACTTCACTCGGTGGGTAGAGGTTTTCCCAACAAGGGACTGCATCGCCCGCACTGCTGCATGGATCCTAGTTCAGGGGAACCCAGTTCAGGTGGATTCAGATCAGGGAGCACATCTCATGGGGAAAGTGATGAAGGAAATGTGCCGACTACTCGGGATTCGACAACGGTTCCACGTACCGTACCACCCCCAGAGTTCAGGGATGGTAGAAAGAATGAACCAAACAATCAAGAATGCGTTAGCCAAAGCTATAGCTGAGACAGGAAAGACATGGGTTGATGTATTACCAGGAATCTTAATGAGATTGCGCGCAACCCCAAACCGCACTTTGGGTCTCAGCCTCTACGAATTATTGATGGTGTGAGCAATGCGACTCCCTTATGGGGTAATTATGGGTTGCGGGAAGCCTGGGGCTTACAGGGACAGAATGACCCAATATGTGAAAGACCTTTGTAACCAACTTAAAGTATTAAAGGACCGCGCGAAACAACAACAGTGAATCGTGGATCAGAAAGAGCCAGAGGGAAAAGGGATAGTTCTTCCACAGCCCGGCGACCAAGTTATGGTGAGGGTGCTGCCAAAAAGGCCAGGGTTTGCCCCCAGGTGGATAGGACCACAGACAGTACTCTTAACTGATGACTCGTATGTCTGTGTACAGACTCAGCAAGGCAGCCAGTGGAAACACTGGACCCAGGTTAAAGCATACGACTCACCCTCTTGTTGCTCCCACAGACAGAGCGGGGGACCACGTGTACCCAGTAACCATGTAATTACAGAGAACCTAAGAGAGGAACACCAGCTGGCCATGCCAGACCTGACCACAGCTGATGAAAACATACCCGGAGAAATTGCAAAGGCAGAGAACGCTGAGAACGTGGCAGAAGACACTGAGAGCATGTTGGAAAACCATGAATAGCCTGCTAAAGTGTGATGATGATGGTACTCTGTAAAGAAGGCTGGTTGCTGAAGGTAGATGATTAATTTTATAGCATAGTATAGAAAATTTATTGGGAAATAGACTGGGAGGCACTTCGGTGGCATTTCAGACTGCACATGGCATCTGAAAGCAGTCACCTCGAGTTTGAGGAGCTGGGCCCTTTTCAGCAGTTGAACTGACGGAACAGTTTGGCAGTGGGTGCCACAGACATTTACGTAGAGGCCACCCCAACCCCTACCTGTACATCAGTGAGAGAGCCTGTGGGTGCTCCTGGAAGGAGAGTTTCAGCAAACAGAGGATGAAGGGCTGAAGACGAAGGAATGTGATTAAGCTGTAGTCAGCCTGCAGGGAAAGCGACAGGCATGCGAAAGGCGCCGCATTTCTGAAGACTTGGGACAGCCTCTCTGCTTAACATTTGGTAGGTAGTGATTAGGTAATACTAGGATAGATAGAGGTACATAAAATTGGGGTGGGATTTTGAGACAGGGTGTTTTGCGGCCCTATTTGAATAGATCCTCCTAGGTTAATTTTTGTCCAGGAGGGCCAAGAGGAAGGACTGTTAGAGTGAGTTTTTTTTGGGTAGATGATTCGTTTACACTTAAATGACTTTGGCCACCAGACTTCTAATTGATAAAATTCTGTGGATTGAGTCGAGTCCACAACAATGCGCTTCCTAAAAAGGTGTGAATACCAGATGCTTCTGGCGCCGTAGTTTGAGCTGATGCTGTAGTTTCAAAGACAGTATTATCTATACATTATAAATATTAATTGTCTTTTACATTAGCACGTAAAATGCCAAATAAATGTATTGTGTATTTAACTTGCATTCCAGACATGTTGGCGTTGGAAGGAAAAGGATGAGTTCAGAAGGTGTGATGTTTGCAGGTAGCTTCAAAAGGAAGCATTGTCTATGCATTTTCTATAACTTTTAAGTAGTGATTGCCTTTGTGTTCAGCATATAAATATCGAGCCCACATTGGGCTAGCAGACCTTTCCACCGAAAGCGTCTCCGTCCGTATGATGCCTGCTGTACCTTGTTGTGTCGAATAAAGAAGCTGCTTTGTATCTCCCAGTGACTCTGTCTCTCCGGTGATTTCAACCACGCTACAACACAGCATGTACATTCAGAGAACAATAAACTTGAACTTGAGTGGCAGTTCCCTGCAGACTGCTGAACACAATGAAGCATAATCTAGCCAAGTGACTTCCAGACAAGAGTTGAACACATCAGTTGATCATCAGTTGAGAACAGAAATGATAAAAAGAAAAAATGGGTGATCTACTCACAGTTATGACAAGTTGCACCAGAATATCCAGTCCCCTCACAGTTACACTTAAAGTTGTCCCAGGTCTGAGTGCATCTTCCTCCATGCTCACAATGATTTGGTAAGCATCTGCCAGAATACAGTGCAATAAAGTTTGAGGTACTGATTGAAACTTAAACTAAAAGTTTGAGGTCTGTTCAATGTGAAGATGTCTTTACACATCCATTTGGGAATAAAACTAATCAGTAAATCTGTTAATTTCTAGAGCAATTAATTCTTGTTTCAACCTGTATTTAATTATCAATTTAATGAACAAAAATGGTAATTAATAAGACAGCAGATGAAAAAAAATGGAATTCCAGGAACAAAGATATCTATCACAAAGCTTTGCATAAAACACACACTTTATGAATTAATTTAATTTACTGATAACTTTTGTTAATCTCTGCAACACAGCAGAAATTATTTTTGTACAATAAATGCCATACACATTGATAGGAATTTTCAATAATTTACATTAAAATATTAGTAATTACAGTAAAATATAATTTATGCCATGTCTTTTCACCTGGTATAGCAATGGAAGAAATTATCCTTCAGTAAAAAATTCACTAGGTTAATCCCAAAGATAGGAAACAAAGAGAAAGGTGTAATGCTAGAATATTTCAACTGCACAAGGGAATGCTAAAGACATTTTTTTTTAATTACAATGGATGTTGGTATAGCAAATAGGGACAAAAATCTACATCCTGGATTTGGAAAAGCACTTTAAGGCTATTATCAACTTAAAATGGTCACCAAGACTGAGGAAATATTTTAATGTGAACTGTAGGGACATGGAATGGTGTCTCATAGTGATGAGGTGAGGCAGAGATAACTTTTAGATTGAACAAATATTTGAATCAGGGGGTATTGGTTGAGAATAGAGCAATTTGGAGAACTGCAATAAAGAGCCAGGTTTGACAACATAAGCTCAATGACTTCTCTCCTTATTGTCAACTTCTCTGATTCTGGTTATTTGTTCATTTCACACTGGATTTGGATCACCATTAAACTCTAATAATACAGAGTGACCATGATGTGTGCTCAGGTTACACTCATAAATATCTTACAAAATAAGCTAATAGTTGCTAGAAAATGCAGAATCTTAAAAGGTAACCTTAGTTTAGTTCTGCAAGACAGTAAGCTGTTACTTTTGAGTTTATTTGTGTACTATCGTGCAGCATTATTGTGTTTAGTGATTTGAAACTTAGCAAATGCAGATTGTTTAATTATTACATACTTAAATTGCTGCCATTCATTGCACATCTCCTCAAAGGGTTTAGCATAGTGAAGAAATATGGAGCTAAGCCACATCACCTCTCTTCCTACAAGATTAAGTGACCATCCAAAAATTACATGTAGCACTGGTGGGTCAAGTGTCATAAGCTGTTGGTTGAAATATCCTTGCCTTTACCGGCAAATCAGTCTTGAGAAATTTCAGGACCAGAATTTTAAAGAATAATGAAAATTTTGAAAATATCACCATTTGGGCTATAGAGCAGTGCATGCTGTTAAGAAAGAGTTTAGAAACCACAGTAGTTGACTCTCTTTCCTGTTACCAGATCTGTGATGAAATACGAGGATAAACCACAGTGTTTGTGTTGTTTGTCCAGAATATCAAATTATTTTGATCAGTTGCATACGCTGAACTATGAGTTGTGAAAGAGGCATGTGCCATCATGCTTCATGTGATAACATGTCCCACTTCCTTTCATTTTGGGAAGAATTCTATCCTGCAGAAACTACAAATGTGCTTTATATTTCAAATTTGTAATCAACAGTGTGACATTTAAAACAATGTATTGTGCATTTGGGATTAAATTGAATTCAAGAACATAAAAAATAGAAGAGGAAGATTCTGCTCTTATCAAATGATAAATTACAATTTATCTGCACCACTTTCCTGCAATGATACTGTAAGCCCATGATTCCCTCTAAGTATCTATTAATTGCTGATACATTTATTTTTAAAAAACATAATATCAGAAGAAAAACATACAGAATTAATTTTAAATTATAGACTATTGAGGAAATTTGTGTACCAGTCTAGATGAGCACAAAAGCAGAGTGTCCATACTGAACAAGAGAAAAACTGCAAATGCTGGAAATCCAAGCAACACACACAAAGTGCTGGAGCAACTCAGCAGGCCAGGTAGCATCAATGGAAAAGAGTATAGTCGACGCTTAGGGCCGAGACCCTTCAGCAGGATACTTGTTGAAGGGCTCTTGGCCTGAAACGTTGACTGTACCCTTTTCCATGGATGCGTCCTGGCCTGCTGAGTTCCTCCAGCATTTTGTGTGTGTCCATTCTGAACATGTTCTTTACACCCTTGGGTCTAAGACTTGGTTTAGAACTTCTTGCACAGAGGACCAGCAGAATTAACCAGAGGGTCAGGTGAGTGAGGACCAATGGAATCTAATGAAGGAATAGAGTAATCAGGGACTGGCAGAATCACTTGGAGGATAGTGCATAACTGGGAAAATGGGATTAGAAGGAAAGGATGTTTTGGAGTGGGTTGGGGCGTTAACATGGATAGAAATAATTATTGAGAGCCGTGCCTAAAAGGACAAGAACATCCAAGTTGCAGGAGAAAAACATTGCTGTCTGTACCAGCCTCAGTGCCAATAACAGGGCATATGAGACTTTGGTCCCAAGACTTAGTTACTTGTTTCACCGGTCTGATGGATACTAAATGAGGTTGTACAGTAAATTAGTTTGTTGCTTAAAGATAACTTCTGATTTGTCAAGATTGAAACATAATGGACTTATTTATTAACGAAGTACCATGTTTAATTCTAACAATACATTAAATCAAAATAAGCTGCAGATAACAGATGAAATTAATTTAAATCAACAAGTATAATAAACATTTAGCAATGGGTTATCGACCTACACGTAATAATGAATTAGTTTATTTTTATTTACTAAGCAAATATTTTGTTACAGCTCAAAAATAAGCTCCAAAGTTTGAAAGTGAAATAATAATACTGCTTTTTATTGTATGCACACAATTGAAGACTTTGAGAAGACTCTGATTCTGATTTATCAAATTTCCCAATTTTGTACTGATAAGTTAGATCTAAAATGGAATTGAATATTACATTTCATGGTATGTTAAAGGTTGTCAGCCTTTAATGTTTTCAGCACATTTACACAGTTTCCAAATTGCTGCCACATTAAGAAAACAGAAATACAATTTGGTAAATTGGGCCCTTTTGTAATTTATATAAATCAGAGGATGATTTTGTAAAAATTTTGGAAGGATGCTATGGGATTGATAGAAATTTATTCTTTCTATTGCCCCAGAGGAGTCACAAATACAAAATTAAATGAAAAAGATTTACGACAGAAGAAATGAGATTAAGTTTAAACAGAATGTTGGCAAGTTGTGAATTCTCCAACAATTGGGTCGGCATTCAATCATATGAACATTCAAGATTTGATTTAATAAATAGTTCAAGAAAAAGAAGTTACAGAGATTTGTGTGGAGCGTTGTATAAATGTGTAGAAGTATTTGCTGTCAGCAACTTCAACAATAACGCAGATTGGATGGATTGAATGTCCTGTACCCTTACTCTAACCTTTATCTATTTCCATCAATACATGCATTAAGTATTCATCCCACTTTCTTTAGAAGATCCAGTGGTGCTTGATTGAATGTAACATTGCAGCAATCCTACTCCAGTAGTTATGCACACAAATATTTTTCCAACCCACTCTCCATTCCATTTCTGTTACAATAAAAAAAGACCAAGACTTATTAACTTCAGTCAGAGAAGAACTTTTAATCACACTAACAAAATTGTCCATGATTAAAATTCTTGAAAGTCTGTTCACTGCACTGAAAAGTATAGTCAATACAACACAAGTTAATCCACGTAGTGAATGATTGACTAGCAGCATACAGTTGATTATTTGATGGCCATGGCAATGGGTTGTTGTAGTAAATGAGCACTCCATTAGAGCTTGTGAAGTGCCACTGTGATGTAGTATCAAATACCAGACATGGAATTTACATTCTTAGAAGAGAGAGGAAACCAGTGTAAGAATGGCCAATATTACATTTGCAAAAGGATTATTTCTATTTTTTAAGCTCAAGAAAATGTGACTACAAGGTTAAACTTGAAGCATACATGTGTATAGTTCACTAAACTCTGATGCTCACCCCCAATACATAAACCATGTATCTGAGTTACATGGACACAACTACAACAACGTAGCTGACACTGGAGAGTGGCAGGAAGCTTTGTCTCACTGTTTTAAGGACTCTTTTGACCAAGTTGCTGCCCAGTCACACCCTGGAAGAATTTCTTACTGATCTGTTGAGCAGCCTTAATCTGTTACCCATTTTCACAACATAATGCTTCTGCAAGTTATGAAGCAATGTATTTCTTATAATTTATATCTTCACACCAATCCTTTGGACACCTTCTCTAAATGTTCCCACTTCTGCTCTGCCCTCAACCGCCTCCACTTATAGAAAATTTCACACATTTTCAAGTTAAAAATGCTGGAAAATTTGATAAGATATTGCTTTCAAAAAAAGCCAAGATTAAGTCTAAATTAATTATCAAGAAATTTAAAGCCAGTTTTTAAAAAGGTAAAATATTGTTCAAAGAAGGAATAATTGAAGAAACAAAGAATTCTAAAATTAAAAAAACACATTTTTCTATAATCTAGACAAAAAGAATTTAAATAACCATAACAAACATTCATATAGTACCTATTAATGAAAGTAACCCTGGGATCTTAAAATGACTTTTGAGTATTCAGGTATTATTTTAACCTATGGTTCAGTTTCATCTGTTTCAAAACAGTAAAGTTTCTAGAGCTCATTAAAAAATATCTTAGAAATAGTTTTACAGTATAATGAAAAAAAATGTTTTTTGTTTTGCTGGCCAGAATAGTTTACTCTGAAATATGATGCAAAAATCACATTCCATCACTGGTGCATGAAATTATAGCAGTAAAATAAAAATTGTAACTCTGACTTTCTTTGAAACAGTTACAATTTCCTTCTGAAAACTGATTTTCCAATAATCTGCATGGATAATTACAACTGATGGTTAGCCATGCATTGTGTCGGCATTTAAGCTCCTGGTGCATTAATGTATGTATCAGAAGAAGTTAATAACAAATAATAAACAAAGCTCAATTTTTTTCCTGTCAAAGAAAGTAAAGAAATTAAAATAAAATGGCAGAGTAGTTGTGGACCTGAAGTAATTAGGTCAGGTAATAAAATGTGCAGAACGTGGTTAATGGAGTTTTCACTGTACTTTTAAAAGGGATGAATGTTCCCTCTCAAGGGACTCGAAATTTCTCATTTGCCAACCAATTAGCAATGATGATAGTTTATGGCAACATCCTAGATTTTCTTCTTACAAATTAGAAAGAAATAAAAAATAAACTGAGCAATACAAAGACTGGATTGTGTGCAGAAGAATGAAATACCTAAAACATCATGAAACTGTAAAATCTAAATAACTTTTAGGTTACAAGCATCGTTTTGAAATGATTAAGGGGGGGAACGACAGTTCTACAAAAAAAACACATTTTTGAGGGCATGGTTTTGAGTACTATTAAAAACTACCCTTCACACTATTTCAGGTTTCCAGGTAATGAAAATCAAAATAACTTCACATATTGGAAATCTGAAATTTAAAAAATGCTATGTATTACTATGAAGACACAAAAGGAGTTGATGTTTCATGTCAAAGATTGTCAAAACTAGGATGCGCAGTTTGGTAGAGGCACATGGCAGATTCATGATTCAAGACTGCTTTTTGGAGAGGCATATGCATGTAAGGCATGCTCATCTTTATTAGTTGAGGCACTGGGTTCAAGAATTTGGAAGCTATGTTGCAGCTTTATAAAATTCTGGTGAGGCCACATCTGGAGGATTGCACACAATTACCAGAAGCATATTTGAGGCTTAGAGAGGGTGAAGAAGGGGTTTACCAAAATGCATCCTGAAAAAGGGTCTTGGCCCAAAATATTGACTGTTTACTTCCATCTATAGATGCTGCCTGGCTGGCTGAGTTCCTCCAATATTTTTGTGTGTGTTAGGGGGATGCTGCCTGGATTACAGGGAATGAGCTACAAGGAGAGGTGAACAAACTTTGTTAATTTTCTTTTTAAGCTATAGAGGCTGAGGGATGACCTGAAAGAAGTTCAAAAGATAATCAGAGGCACGGCTAGGCAGTCAGTATCTTTTTCCTAGGGTTGAAGTGCAGGGCATGCATCTAAGATAAGATGTGTGGGGCAAGTTTTACTTATTGGAGGATAGTGGATCCTTCGAAGGCACCGCTGCAAGCCGTAATGGAAAATAGGAATTATTTGAATAATTATAGATCTGCTAAAGTTCCTGATTTTGATAAATTACAGTTGGAAAGGCAACAAAACAGCTTGTTTAACAGCAGGATTTCACTGAAAGTAACCTCGGGATTTCTTAAGTTAACTCTAAATGCCTAACATTAGAAGCTGTTGTCATATTTTCTACTATGGCACAGAAACAGGCCCTTCGGCCAGCTTAGTCTGTGCTGAACCATTATTCTGCCTTGTCCCATCGACCATAGCCCTCCATATTCCTCACATCATGTACCCATCCAAATTTCTCTTAGGTGTTGAAATTGACTCCACAACCACAATTTGCACTGGCAGCTCGTTCAGCATTCTCACAACTCTCAGAGTGAAGAACTTCCCCTTCTTGTTCCCCTTAAATCATAAGACCATGAGACCATAAGATATAGGAGCAGAATTAAGCCATTTAGCCCATTTTATCATGGTTGATTCAATTTTCCTCTCAGCCCCATTCTCCTGCCTTTTCCTCAAATCCCTTTACGCCCTGACCAATCAAGAATCTATCAACCTCTGCCTTAAATATACATAAAGACTTGGCCTCCACAGCTGCTTGTAGTAATGAATTCCACAGATTCACCGCTCTCTGGCTATAGAAATTCTTCCTCATCTCCATTCTAAAAGGACAAGGACACCCCTCTATTCTGAGGCTGTGTCCTCTGGTCCTTGAATCTCCCACCATAGGAAACATCCTCTCCACTTCCACTCAATCCAGGCCTTTCACCATTCAATAGTTTTCAATGAGGTCACCTCATTGAAACGTATTTACTCATTTAGATGGAGACGTAACAAAGATTTTTACTCCTCATGTATATGAAGGATGTAAGTAATAAAGTCAATTTAATTCATAATTCAGGCCCAGAGCCATCAAACACTGTTCAATGACAAGCCATTCAATCCCGGAATCACTCTTGAGAACGTCCTTTGAACCCTCTCCAGTTTTAAGATAAGGGGCCCAAAACTGCTCACAGTACTCCAAGTGAGGACTCACCAGTGCTTCATAAAGTTTCAACATTACATCCTTGCTTTTATATTCTAGTCCTTGTGGAATGAGGGCTAACTTTGCATTTGTCTTCCTCACCATGGACTCAACCTACAAATTAACCTTTAGGGAATCCTGCACAAGGACTCCCAAGTCCCTTGCTACTCAGTTTTCTATATTTGCTTTCCATTCAGAAAATAGTCAACCCTTCCGTTCCTTCTACCATTATGCATGACCATACACTTCCCGACACTGTAGTCCATCTGCAATTTCTTTGCCCACTCTCTTAATCTGTTTAAGTTCTTCTGTAGCCTCTCTACTTTATCAAACTACCTGCTCCTCCACCTATCTTCATATCCTTTGTAAACTTTGCAACAAAGCCATCAATTCCATCATCCAAATCATTGACATATAATATAAAAAGAATCTGTCTCAACACAGACCCCTGTGGAACACCATTAGTCACTGGCAGCCAACTAGAAAAGGCTCCTTTTATTTCCATTCTTTGCCTCCTACCAATCAGCCACTGCTTTATCCATGCTAGAATCTTTCCTGTAATACTATGGGCTTGTAGCTTGTTAAGCAGTCTCATGTGTGACATACCTTGTCAAAGACTTTCTGAAAATCCAAGTATACAACATCAACTAATTCTCCTTTGTCTATCCTACTTGTTATTTCTTTAACTCATTCCAACAGATTTGTCAGGTCAGGTTTTCCCGTGAGGAAACCATGCTGACTACAGCTTATTTTATCATGTGCTTTTAAATACCCTGAGACCTCATCCTTACTGATCAGTTTCAACATCTTCCTAACTACTGATGTCAGACAAACTAGCCTATGCACAGTTTCCTTTCTTCTGCCTGTCTTCCGTCTTGAAGAGTGGAGTGACATTTGCAATTTTCCAGTCTTCTGGAACCATTCCAGAATCTAGGGTCTCTTGAAAGATCATTAATAATGTCTCCATGATCTCTTCAGCTACCTCTTTTAGAACACTAGGGTGTTATCCATCAGGTGCACATGACTTATCTACCTTCAGACCTTTCAGTTTCCCAAGCATCTTCTCTCGAGGTATGGTAACTTCACGCATTTCATAACCCTTGACACTTGGAACTTCCACCATACTGTTAGTGTCTTTCACAGTGAAGACTTGCAAAATACTTATTCAGTTCATCCACTATTTCTTTTTCCCCCATTACTACCTCCCCAGCGTTGTTTTCCAGCGATCCACTATACACTCACGCCTCTTTAACATTGCCCTTTTTGCATGCATTTTCTATCTCCCATTGTAATTTTTAGCCCACATCCTTACTACTGTTTGGGGGCCTGCATACAATTTCCATCAGTGTATTTTTAGCCTTGCACCTTCCACAATGATTCAACATCTTCCAACCCTATCTCACCTCTTTCTAATGATTTGATTTCCTTTTATTTAAAAACCAACAGAGCAACACCAACCCCTTTGCTTTTCTGCCTGTCCTTTCAATACAATGTTTATCCTTGGGCATTAAGCTCCCAGCTATAATCTTCTTTCAGTCATGATTCAGTGATGCCTACAACATCATACCTGTCAATCTGCAACTGTACTGCAAATTCATCTATCTTATTTCACATACTGTGCCTATTCAAATGCAACATCTTCAGTCCTGTATTCACCCTTTTTAATTTTGTCCACTTTTACGTTTCAACTAATCCTGTTGACTGCAATTTTGCCCCATGAACAGCCCCTCCTCACTGTTTGTAAACCAGCTAACTCATCTCCAGCACTGTCATCCACTGTCATCTATGATACTTCTTGCATTGAAATATATGCAGCTCAGGACAATTGTCACACCATGCCCAACCTTTTGATTCTTAACTTTGTTTGAGGTCTTACCAACATCTGCCTCCACAACCTCTCCACTAACTGTTCTGGCACTCTGGTTCCCATCCCCCTTGCAACTCTAGTTTAAACCCCACCATGCAGTATTAACAAACTTCCCACTAGGATATTAGTCCCCCTCCAATTCAAGTGCAAGCCATCTCTTCTGTACAGGTCCCACCTTACCTGGAAGAGAGCCCAATGATCCAAAAAAATCTTATTCCCATCTTCCTACACCAACTCCTTAGCCACGTATTAAACTGTATCATCTTCCTAGTTCTAGCCTCACTTGCACGTGGCATGGGTAGCAATCCTGAGATCACAACCCTGGAGGTCATGCCCTTTAACTTAGCGCCTAACTGCCTGAACTCTCTATGCAGAACCTCATCACTCATCCTACCCATGTCCTTGGTACCTTCATGGAGTACGAGTTAGAAACATAGAAACATAGAAAATAGGTGCAGGAGTAGGCCATTCGGCCCTTCAAGCCTGCACCGCCATTCAGTATGATCATGGCTGATCATCCAACTCAGAACCCCGCCCCAGCCTTCCCCCCATACCCCCTGATCCCTTTAGCCACAAGGGCCATATCTAACTCCCTCTTAAATATAACCAATGAACTGGCCTCAACTATTTCCTGTGGCAGAGAATTCCACAGATTCACCACTCTCTGTGTGAAGAAGTTTTTCCTAATCTCGGTCCTAAAAGGCTTCCCCTTTATCCTCAAACTGTGACCCCTCGTTCTGGACTTCCCCAACATCGGGAACAATCTTCCTGCATCTAGCCTGTCCAATCTCTTTAGGATTTTATATGTTTCAATAAGATCCCCCCTCAATCTTCTAAATTCTAACGAGTATAAGCCTAGTCAATCCAGTCTTTCATCATACGAAAGTCCTGCCATCCCAGGAATCAATCTGGTGAACCTTCTTTGTACTCCCTCTATGGCAAGGATGTCTTTCCTCAGATTAGGGGACCAAAACTGCACACAATACTCCAGGTGTGGTCTCACCAAGGCCTTGTACAACTGCAGTAGTACCTCCCTACTCCTGTACTTGAATCCTCTTGCTATGAATGCCAGCACACCAGTCGCCTTTTTCACCGCCTGCTGTACCTGCATGCCCACTTTCAATGACTGGTGTATAATGACACCCAGGTCTCGTTTCACCTCCCCTTTTCCTAATTGGCCACCATTCAGATAATAATCTGTTTTCCTGTTTTTGCCACCAAAGTGGATAACTTCACATTTATCCACATTAAATTGCATCTGCCATGAATTTGCCCACTCACCTAACCTATCCAAGTCACCCTGCATCCTCTCAGCATCCTCCTCACAGCTAACACTGCCGCCTAGCTTCGTGTCATCCGCAAACTTGGAGATGCTGAATTTAATTCCCTCATCTAAGTCATTAATATGTATTGTAAACAACTGGGGTCCCAGCACTGAGCCTTGCGGTACCCCAGTAGTCACTGCCTGCCATTCTGAAAAGGTCCCGTTTATTCCCACTCTTTGCTTCCTGTCTGCCAACCAATTCTCTATCCACATCCATACCTTACCCCCAATACCATGTGCTTTAAGTTTGCACACTAAATCTCCTGTGTGGGACCTTGTCAAAAGCCTTTTGAAAATCCAAATATACCACATCCACTGGTTCTCCCCTATCCACTCTACTAGTTACATCCTCAAAAAATTCTATGAGATTCGTCAGACATTATTTTCCTTTCACAAATCCATGCTGACTTTGTCCGATGATTTTACCGCTTTCCAAATGTGCTGTTATCACATCTTTGATAACTGAATCTGGCATTTTCCCCACTGCCGATGTCAGGCTAATCGGTCTATAATTCCCCGGTTTCTCTCTCCCTCCTTTTTTAAAAAGTGGGGTTACATTAGCCACCCTCCAATCCCCAGGAACTAATCCAGAATCTAAAGAGTGTTGAAAAGTTATCACTAATGCATCCACTATTTCTTGGGCTACTTCCTTAAGCACTCTAGGATGCAGACCATCTGGCCTTGGGGATTTATCTGCCTTTAATTCCTTCAATTTACCTAACACCACTTCCCTAATAACAATTATTTCCCTCAGTTCCTCCATCTCACTGGACTCTCTGACCCCTACTATTTCCAGAACATTATTTATGTCCTCCTTAGTGAAGACAGAACCAAAGTAGTTATTGAATTGGTCTGCCATGTCCTTGCTCCCCATAATCAATTCACCTGTTTCTGTCTGTAGGGGACCTACATTTGTCTTAACCAATCTTTTTCTTCTCACATATCTGTAAAAGATTTTACAGTCAGTTTTTATGTTCCCTGTCAGTTTTCTCTCATAATCTTTTTTCCCTTTCCTAACTCAGCCCTTTGTCCTCCTCTGCTGGACTCTGAATTTCTCCCAGTCCTCAGGTGAGCCACTTTCTCTGGCTAATTTGTATGCTTCTTCTTTGGAACTGATACTATCCCTAATTTCTCTTGTCAGCCACGGGTGCACTACCTTCCTTGATTTATTCTTTTGCCAAACTGGGATGAACAATTGTTCATCCATGCAACCTTTAAATGCTTGCCATTGCATATCCACCATCAACCCTTTAAGTGTCATTTGCCAGTCTATCTTAGCTAATTCACATCTCATACCTTCAAAGTTACCCTTCTTTAAGTTCAGAACCTTTGTTTCTGAATTAACTATGTCGCTCTCCATCTTAATAAAGAATTCCACCATATTATGGTCACTCTCATCCAAGGGGCCTCTCACGACAAGACTGCTAATTAACCCTTCCTCATTGCTCAACACCCAGTCTAGAATAGTCTGCTCTCTAGTTGGTTCCTCGACATGTTGGTTCAAAAAACCATCCCGCATACATTCCAAGAAATCCTCTTCCTCAGCATCCTTACCAATTTGGTTCACCCAATCTATATGTAGATTGATGTCACCCATTATAACTGCTGTTCCTTTATTGCACACATTTCTAATTTCCTGTTTAATACCATCCTCAACCTCACTACTACTGTTAGGGTGGCTTGTACACAACTCCCACCAGCGTTTTCTGCCCCTTAGTGTTATGCAGCTCTACCCATATCGATTCCACATCCTCCTGGTTTATGTCCTTCCTTTCTATTGCGTTAATCTCCTCTCTAACCAGCAATGCTACCCCACCTCCTTTTCTTTCATGTCTATCCCTCCTGAATATTGAATATCCCTGAATGTTGAGCTCCCATCCTTGGTCACCCTGGAGCCATGTCTCTGTGATCCCAACTATATCATAATCATTAATAACAATCTGCACTTTCAATTCAACCACCTTGTTACGAATGCTCCTTGCATTGACACACAAAGCCTTCAGGCTCGCTTTTACAACACTCTCAGCCCTTATACAATTATGTAGAAAAGTAGCCTTTTTTGATTTTTGCTCTGGATTTGCCGGCCTGCCACTTTTACTTTTCACCTCACTATTTTTTGCTTCTACCCTCATTTTACACCCCTCTGTCTCTCCGCACTTGTTCCCATCCCCCTGTTGTGAACTAACCTCCTCTCTCCTAGTCTCTTTAATTTGATTCCCACCCCCCAACCATTCTAGTTTAAAGTCACCTCTGTAGTCCTCGCAAATCTCCCCGCCAGGATATTGGTCCCCCTAGCATTCAAGTGTAACCCGTCCTTTTTGAACAGGTCATACCTGCGCCAAAAGAGGTCCCAATGATCCAAAAACTTGAATCGAATCCCTGCCCCCTGCTCCAATCCCTCAGCCACGCATTTATCCTCCACCTCTTTGCATTCCTACTCTCACTGTCGCGTGGCACAGGCAGTAATCCCGAGATTACTACCTTTGCGGTCCTTTTTCTCAACTCCCTTCCTAGCTCCCTATATTCTTCTTTCTGGACCTCTTCCCTTTTCCTACCTATGTCATTGGTACCTATATGTACCACGACCTCTGGCTCCTCACCCTCCTACTTCAGGATACCTTGGACGCGATCAGAAATATCCCGGACCCTGGCACCAGGGAGGCAAACTACCATCCAGGTCTCTGGACTGCGTCCACAGAATCGCCTATCTGACCCCCTTACTATCAAGTCCCCTATTACAACTGCCTCCCTCTTCTTTTCCCTACCCTTCTGAGCTACAGGGCCGGACTCTGTGCCGGAGGCACGGCCACCGTCGCTTCCCCCAGGTAAGCTGTCCCCCCCAGTGGTACTCAAACAAGAGTACCTATTGTTAAGGGTCACAGCCACCGGGGTACTCTCTATTACCTGACTCTTTCCCTTCCCCCTTCTAACCATGACCCACTTGTCTGCCTCCCGTGGCCCCGGTGTGACCACCTGCCTGTAACTCTCCTCTATCAACTCCTCACTCTCCCTGACCAGACGAAGGTCACCGAGCTGCAGCTCCAGTTCCCTAACGCGGTCCCTTAGGAGCTGCATCTCAGCGCACCTGGTGCAGATGTGGACATCTGGGAGGCTTGGAGACTCCAGGGCCTCTCACATCCGGCACCAAGAACAACAAACTGCCCTCACACTCATACTGCCCCTCTCCTCAAATAACAACAAAAAATGAATACCAAACCTTCCTTGCCTCGCCCGTTTCCGCCTAAGCCCGTTGAGCCGAAACCCTTAAGCCTTCACTCTGTTCCCGGCTCACTCCGCTGCCCGCAAACTACGCTGCCCACTGTATGAAGCTGTGTTCCTTTTAAATCTTCTGCGCTTCACTGCCCGATGTCACACGCCTGTGCAGTCCCGCCTCTCTGAACGCCGATGGAAAAAAAGACCGAAAAATTCAAAAATGGCTTCCTCCGCACTCCCGCTCCGATTCTCAGACTTCCTTCTTCGAATTCTGGTGGTTGACCCTTCCGCAAAAATACTGAGGACTCAATCCAAGATATCCTGGACCTTGGCACCCAGTAGGCAACATGCCATCTGGGAATCTCATTCTTGCTCACAGAACCTCCTGTCCATTTCCCTAACCAACAAATCCGCTATCACCGCAACATGTCTCTTCTCCCCCACTAACTTTCTGGGTCACAAAGGCAGACTCTGTATCCAACCATTTTGACTTTCCTCTGTTAGGTCATCCCCGACAGTATCCAGAGTGATATACCTGTTGCTCTTTGATTTATGAAACTCAATGTGCCAAAAATTTTCGTTACAACTCTATCAAACTGTGACAGCACTGTCAAGAAATTATGGATCTGTATTTCCAGATATCCTCTGCTCTACCACACCCCTCAGTGCTCTATCACTCACTCTGTGGGATCTATCCTGATGGACGTCCCAAAGTATAACACCTCATGCTTGTCTCCTTTAAGTTCCATCTACTATTTTCAGCCATTTCTCCAGCTGGTCCAGATCCTACTGCAGGCTTTGATAGTCTTCTTCGCTGCCCACTACAACCCCATCTTGGTGTCACCCGCAAATTTGCTGATCCAGTTTACCACATTATCATCCAGATCATTGACATAGATGACAAACAACAACAGACCCAGCACCATTCCCTGTAGCACACCACTTTTCACTGAGCATCTCCTGCCCCACTTCCTCCTTTAATCCTATCATGTCTAAAACAATGGAACCCCAGAACACTGAGCTGCCAGTCCTGTCTCTCCTGCAACCAAGTATCACTAATGGCTACAATGTCATACTTCATCTGCCTTTTCTACAATACTGCTTGTAGTGAAATATACTCAGCATAAAAAAAAACTGAAATATAGACGAGAAATATAAATATACACAGTATAAAAAATTGAAATATAAAGGAAAAATAGAACATAGAATCATCAAGGTGAAATCCTAGCCTCAGCATTATTTTGCACTGTAAATTCAGAACCTATATATCATTACTCATTTGGCTGACATCAGCAAATTCAACATAAAACCAGTCTGCAGCCTTCACTAGTCTGTGCTGTCTGTCTGTATCTTGTTTTACAGCGGTTGGCATCCAGCTTAATGGTGCATTACCGCCACCCTCTGCTCCAGAATGTGCACTAGACATACATTCTAAATCCCTTCACCCAATCGCGCGCACACACGCACACACACACACACACATATATACAAACCTACACTTCACCCTCCCATCTTTGACCATCCTAGTATCCTATTCTTGTTTATTCGTCATATTCTATAAAAAACCCCTGTACCCCTTAAAAACGCTAAAAATACCCGGACTTGTGCTCTCTCACCGATGACCAGCAACCCTTTTAATGTGAATTCCTGCATCCCCAACTCCCTTAATTTATTTCTCATCATCTCTCTCTGTATCCCATACTTCCTGTAACTCAGAACTACATGTTCTACTGACTCCTCTTCCTGACATTCCTCACACAATCCTGTCTGGTGTTTCCCTATCATTTTCAATGTTTTGTTTAATGCACAATGCCCCAGTCTTAACCTCGTCCACACAATTTCCTCTCCTCTGTTTCCATTACCTACCCTAGTAACTGCAACACTTTTTTGTATTTGATATAAATGCCTCCCTTTCCCCTCCCTGTCCCATCTTTCTTGCCACATTCAGTTGACTTTTTCCCAGATTACACACTTAACCTCTGCTTTACTGATACTAATGTGCATTTCCACATTTTCTTTCTTTAACGCCCTCTTTGCCAACTCATCCACCCTCTCATTCCCCTTCACCTCTACATGTGCTGGAACCCATAGAAATTTTACCTGACCTCCCTGATTTGCAATTCTTGTAACTAACTGAAGGACTTCATAAAGTACATCTTGCCGACTGTTTGTGTGAAAAGACCTTAAACTTGCTAGAACTGAGGATGAATCTGAACATATCAATGCTTTGGCTTGTCTGGCTTTCTGCACCCATTGCAACGCAACCAACACTGCCAGCATCTCCACTGTAAACACCCCTAACTTATTAGATGTTCTTCTGCTGATTCCAATTTCTTTTGCTGGTATTACCACCCCAAACCCTGTCACTCCTGTTTCAGGTTCCTTCACACCATGCGTATAAATGTGAGTATAATCACTATACTTTTCCATCACATGACAGTTAAATGCATTTACCAAATCTGTTTTATATCTTTCTTTCCTTTTCACCTCTAACAAATGCCAGTCTATGTCAGGCCATACAAGCTTCCATGGAGCTACAACCGGATAAACTACTGAAGGACTTACCCTCAGATCAAATACTCCACATTCTTTCGCAATGTCATTCCCTACCCGACTAAAGGTATCCCTCTGAAACCTCTCATTTTCCCAGCACTCCTGCAACACTCCTTTAGTAGGGTGAGAATCATTGTGCAAGTTAGCCCAGTAGTTTGCCATCAGTTGCATCCTTCTTAGTTCCAAAGGCATTATTCCCATTTCTACCTGTAGGGCTGACACTGGTGACGTTTTAAAAGCCCCACTGAACACTCTCAAGGCCTGAGCCTGAATCACATCCAGTTTCCTTATAAGAGACCTAGCTGCTGATCCATATACTATATTTCCATAATCCAATACAGATCTCACTAAAGCCATATACATTCTCTTCAAAGCTGAACAACTTGCTCCCCATTGCCTACCAGTCAAACATCACATTTATTACTTTTTTACATTTCTCCTCAACTTTCCTGATATGGTCTGCCCATGTTAATCGTGAATCAAATATAACTCCCAGAAATTTAAATGATGCAACCCTTTCTAATTCAACCCCATACATCCTTAACTTCTTCCCTACCTCAACCCTTTTCCTGGTAAAAAATACAGTTTGAGTTTTATCTACTGAAAATCTACATCCCCAATCATAACTCCACTTCACCACTTCATCAATTGCTTCTTGTAGTTTCCTGATTATATGGTCCATGTTCCTGCCTCTTTTTCACAAGGCCCCATCATCCGCAAACAGTGACCTACCTATATCCACTGGTACCTTTGTGAACACATCATTGATCATAATGATGAAAAGTAACGGGCTGATCACACTACCTTGAGGTGTGCCATTTTCCACTATGTACTGTTTTGATAATACTGATCCAATCCGAACTTGAATTTTTCTACCAAACAAAAAATCTTTAATCCAATTAAAAACTCTCCCACCAACCCCCACCTTGTGCAGTTTAATTAATAATCCTTCCTTCCACATCATATCATAGGCTTTTTCAATGTCAAAGAACACTGCCACTACTGACTCTCTGTTTGCCTGGGCCTTCCTTATTTCAGTCTCTAACATAATCACTGAGTCCATGGAATTCCTTCCCTTTCTAAAACTACTCTGATAACTTGCCAGCATTCCCCTTTTCTCAAGCTCATATGATAACCTTTCTGTTATCATCCTTTCCATTATCTTACATATACTTGATGTTAATGCAATTGGTCTGTAGCTAGTGGGTTTTGACAGATCCTTGCCAGGCTTCCTTATTGGAATTACTACTGCTTCTTTCCATGCTCTTGGTAATCTTCCCTCCTCCCACACTCTGTTATAAAAATGCAGCAACTTCAAGAGCGCTCCTTCTCCTAGATTTTTTTTAGCATCACAGAGCATATCAGATCTTTCCCGGGGGGGGGGGGGGGTTGGTCTCGATCTCTTTATTGCTCTCACCATTTCTGCTAATGTAAATGGATCATCAATTATATCATCTGTTCCTTCCCTCCTGCTTAACACACCTGGGTGTTGGTTCATTATTCTTTCCCTTCTTCTTCTCCCTTCTTCAGACAAATTTTCTGAACTGTGTATCAGTACGAATGACTTGGCCATGACCTCACCCTTATCCCTACTGGAGACTGCAGTTTCCTCCTCAGATATCATTACTGGATATTCCCATTCCCTTCTATCTCCTCCCATCCTCTTAATCATTCCCCATATCTCTCCCACAGGTGTTGTTCTTCCTACCTTGTCGCAAAAACTCCTCCAACTTGCCCCTTTAGCTTGACGTATAGTTCTTCTCACCACTGCCTGTGCTTTCCTATATTGAACCAAATGCTGCATATTATGGGTTCTTTTAACTAGCCTGAATGCTCTATTTCTGTTTTTTACAGCCTGACAACATTCCTCTGTCCACCATGGTACCAGTTTTCTATTCATCCTATTTTTACTCCTAGGTATAGATCCTTCTGCTGCCATGATAATTGCTGAAGTCACCTGACTGTTTAATTCATCTACATTTCCAGAAATATCAATCTTTGTCAACCCTTCTTCACTCAACTTCTGGAACTTACCCCAATTAGCTTTTTCAAACACCCACTTTGGGGTTCCGCCACCTGGTCTTACTTCAACTCTTTCACCCACTGAACACAAAACTGGGTAGTGATCACTGCCTACTGTTGAAGCAGTCCAAACTCCCCAGTTACTAATGCCAGCCAAGGTATTAGACACTAACGTAATATCTAAAACTGACTCAGTTCCTGTTGTTATACCTATCCTTGTGCTGCTACCATCATTCATACACACCAAATCCCTTTCTTCCATCAAATCTTCAATTACCTTTCCATTTGGATCTGTAATCTGATCCCCCGATATTGTGCTGTGAGCATTGAAATCTGCACACCACACTATGTCTGTTTTGTCCTTCTATCTTTAATAGGCTGTCCAAATCCAACCTTTTACATGGATTGTAGTAGTTAATTATAACCACTCCCTCCCCTCTCTCCCACACTTCCACCACTATGTATTCCTGATCATCTCCTTTTTCCAGTACCCTATATGGTATACCTTGCTTGATTAACATAGCACAACCCTCTCCTCCCCCTAGATTTCTATCTTTCCTTATCATTGTATACCCATATACCACAAAGTCTAAAGTTGGTTTCAACCAAGTTTCCTGAATACACACTACATCCGGTTTTACAACCATTTCTTTAATAAAGTGCTTGAATTCCTGGCTATTGGCCAGTAAGCTCCTTGCATTCCATTGTAAAAGAATCACCATAATTAGTATTAACCAACACATGACACTTCCTGGCTTGACTGATTACTGAGGTTCTCCCTCACTTCCTCCCATGTCAGTCCTACTAATCCTAAATGGTTTACTGCTGCTTTTACCACCAGCTGAATTTCGTCACTTTTTGACTTTACCTCAGCAGTACTATTAATCACTCCTGCAATGAATGTTACTAGAGTCTTTTTGTCTACATAAATCCTGTCATTTGTTCTTTGTTGCATCTCTCGTATCCCTATTGCTCCCTGTTCATTAGGAGCATTATTCTGTTCTCTTGACATTCTTACAGCTTCTGCATAAGTGATCTTTCTTTTCACTCTTATTTCTTGAATTTTAGTCTCCCGTCTCACAACCTCACACCCACTATATGCAATATTATGAGCTCCTCCACAATTGCAGCATTTTGGTTGAACTCCTGTTCCGCACTTTCCATATTCATGATCACCCCCACATCTAGCACATCTCCTCTGCCTTTTACAGTTTTTAGCCACGTGTCCAAACCTTTGACAATTATAGCACCTCAATGGCTTTGGCACATACACCCTTACTGGGTAACTCATGAAACCCAGGAACACCTTCCTTGGCACTCTTTCTTCTTCAAATTCAATCAATACAGATTCACTTTCCTTTTTCACTCCATCCTTTGTTGTTTTCAGTCTTTGAACATTCATTACTTTCCCTCCTTTGATATTCCTCTTTATCTCCTCCATATTTATACTCATTGGTATCCCCGTGATCACTCCTTTACAATCACTGTTTTGTGCTCCCACCCTCCCAGTGTATTCCACCTTGCATTTTCCTATCTCTTTTAGCTTGAGTGCTTTCTCAAGTTGTTCCTCATTCGTACATCTTACCAATAAGTTGCCATCATTAAGGACTTTTGCAAATACTATTTCCCCTATCTTATTTGTCAGAGTTGTTGTTAGCACAAACAGGTTAATTTTCTTCATATGTCCCTGAGCCTTCTCATTAAACCTAATTATGACAACACCTCCTCTCTGAGCTTGTTCATCTTCCTCACTTTCAGAGCTTTCTCCACTATCATTTCTTATTCTTTTATTCCCTTTGTCTTGGTTTTTATTCATCCGACCCCTCACTACCTCCTCATTCCCTTTATTTCTCCCTTCACAATAATCCACCTCTCCCCAGCTGCCTACCTCTGGTCCCAAGTCTCTATCCCTCTCCTTCTCCACTTTCTTTCCCTCAACCCCGCCTCTTATCTTGTCCGCCATTACCGGACCCACACGACCCCCTCCCAGCAATTTCCGTTCCTTCCCCACTCTCTTTCCTTCAACAGGTTCCAAACCACATTCACGCATCAAGCAAAACACAGCCAGCTTCCAGTCGAGCCAACTCAGCCACCCAGCTGGAACTCCGCAAAAAAACTGAGATTTGCAGCCACAACTCAACACCAATGCCCACTAGTCTGTGCGAAATCTGTTACTCAATTTATTATCCTAAGTGTGCTAATCACTGTTTAACCTTTATATAATTCCATCATTTGATTCCCTCTTTCAACAAGGTACCTTTCAATTATTTCAATTAGCCAACAAAATACTCAAACTCTTTTCTTTACTTATTTGATAAGGAACGTTCCTTTACCTTTGGACAATATTTTGCTTTTGATGCCCCTTAAAACTACAAGGAACAAATAAATGTCCAATTACATCATGGAAGTACTGCAGTTAGTAAATTTACCACACACTAATAGAAGAAATCAACTAATTTGCAATGCTTAGAATTCCTGGATTTCAATTTAATGCTAGCGAGGAGGAAATGCTGCAACATTCCGAGCTTGTGCAACGAAGCTTTCACTAATACAAAAATCAACAGTAAATCTATAAGTGTCAGTTTTAAAGCTGTTTTCTTGCAAACATGAAAGCCAAAACTTAACACAGAAGAAGGTGATGTTTCAGCTGGTCATTTATTTATATCTTGTTTAGTTTAACATCATTAAAAGCTAAACACTGTCCGAAAGGAACATAGAACACAGAAAAGTGAACAGGCCCTTCGTGCCACATTGTCTGTGCTGACCATGATGCAAGTTTAAACTGAACATCTGCAAAAATATGCCCCATAGCCTTCAAAGTACCACCTGTCCAATTGTCTAAATGCTCCTTAAGCATTACTTTCATTTCTACTTTCATCACTTCCATGCAAAACACATTCCAGGCACCCTCCATTCTGTGTAAAAAAAAAGTGCTTTGTAATTATCTTTTAAAATTTCCTCTTCTCACCTTAAAGCATGCCCTCTAGTATTTGACATTTCCACCCAAGGAAAAATATTATGCCTCTCATAATATTATAAACTTCCATTAGGTTGTCTGTCAGCCTCTGACACTCCAGAGAAAAAAGTCTAAGTTTGGCCAACCTCTCTTCACAGCTAATGTTCTCTAATCCAGGCAACATCCTGGTGAACTTCATCTGCACTCTCCCCACAACCTTTCTGTAATGCAACAATAGAATAGATATGATAATTCACGTGTGGTCCAATCAAATTTTTATACATCTGCATCATGTCTTCCTGACTGCTACACTTAACATCTTTACCAATGAAAGCAACCATGCCATATATCTTCATTACCACCCTGTTCACTTCCGTTGTCACTCACAGGGAGCTATGAACTTGTACCCAAAAAAAATCCCTTTGTACGTCAATGTTCATATGATTCCTGCCTTTAATGTAAACATTCTTCTTTCATTTGACTTTCAAAGTGCAACACCTCACACTTGTCTGTCTGCTATTTCTCTACCCACAATTCCAACTGGTCTATATACCCTGCTGGTAACCTTCCTCACAATCCACAGCTCCATCATTTTTTTGCGATCTGCAAACTTATTAATCAGTCCATTCTTTTTAATACAAACCTCCCAGCTAGAGTAATACTCTTCCACTACCGAGCTCGATCTTCTGTGGCCAAGCCAATTTTGAATCCAATCTACTAAGTCTCCAGGGATCCTGTGTGCGTTAACCTTCCATGACAGCCTATCATGAAGGACCTTGTTGAAAGCTTTTCTGATGCCAGGCAAACAACATCTGCTGCATTACCAGAGTTTTTGAGTTTCTTCAAATTCTGCTTCTTTTAGAGCTGGTATTATCTGATATTATTTCAGTTGCTTGATAATAATGACTATTTCTTCTCATACTTAATTTGCTTATTCATTTTGAAACATTCAAGAATGGAAAATTTACTTACTTATTAATTATCCTTTTACAGAATCATCCCTGATATCCAACGCTAAACAAAAAACGCGTTATAAAAATGCTTGGTAATTACCCATTAAAATATTTGTCTTGCATTACCATCCCTTTATTATTCTGTTTGCATATATTAGGTGCATAGCAGTCATGTGCATCTGGAGGTAAAAGTATGATTAAACTATTTTGAGCTATCAGTGAATAACTCACTTATCATAGGACTAGTAGTTGAGCGGTTTTGGAGCATGCTGTTTTTAACATAAAATATTGCATGTTCTATTAAATTATCTGTAGCTGAAACATTCTCATAGAGTCATAGAGTAAAACAGCGTAGAAACAGACCCTTAAAACGGAGCAATTTAAAAGAGAGCTAACTTCTTTAGGCAGTGGCAGTGAAGACCCAGAATGAGCTATCAGAGGAGGTGGTCATGATGGGTACAACTGCAACACTTAAAAACACATGGAAAGGAGTGGCATGGAGCTGTTAAGGGCTGAATGGAGGCAACAGGGATTTGATGCTGTGGTCAGCACGGACCTGTTGGGCCTAAGGGCCTGTTCCAAAATCACCCAACTACTATTCCTGTGATAAGTGAGTTATTCACTGATAGCTCCCACCTATCAATGCCTTGTTAGTCACTGCATTTATCCCACCCTGGTTTGAGTGCCTAAAGTGTATCACCTCACACTTACCTAAATTGAAAACCGTTTGCCATTCCTCAGCTCATCTCCTTAACTGATCAAGATTCCTTTCTAAGTCATTGGAATCTGTTTCACTATCAATGAGACACCCTAATTTAGTATCATCAGCAAAATTGCTAATCATGTCATGTAAATTCATATCTAAGTCACTTACATAAATAATGAATAACAGAGGTTCAAAAACTGTTCCCTAGGGCACCCCACTGGTCTCAAACTTCTAGTCAGAAAATTGACCTTTAACTATCACCCTCTGCTTCCCATCATCCAGACAATCCTAAATCCACCTCACTACGTCCTCTTGAATTCTGTGTGACTTAATATTCCAGATCAGCCTTCAGTGTGGGATCTTGTCAAAGGCCTTACTAAAGTCCATAACGACGTCATTCACTGCCTTCGTCTATCCCCTTAGCTACCTCTCCAAATGATTTGTCAGACATGAACTTCCATGTACAGTATACAAAAACATGCTGACTATTCCTGATCAGGCATTGACTAATCAAGTGATGGTAAAGCTTGTCCCTCAAAATTCCCTCCACTAACATCGCAAGAACTGAAGTCATACTCACTGGCCTCAGCTCCCTGGCCTGTCCTTGCATGTTTTGAGAGGATAGTCATGGCACACGTTAATTCCAGGCTCCCTGACAAATTCAACCCATGCAATTTTCCTCTGATGAAGAAGTTCACAGCAGATACCATCTCCCTGGCCTCCCAACACTCACTTCTGGAGCAACTGGACAGTATTGGTACCTACGTTAGTTTACTGCTTACTAATTTAGCTCAGTTTTCAGTACTATATTTACAAGCAAACTTATCTTCAAATTCATAGACCTAGGACTCAACACCACCTTTTGCAACTGGATCCTTGACTGCCTGACCAACTGATGGTAATCAGTAAGGATAGGCAGCAACACCTCCACCACACTTTGTTACTCTCTTACCTTGTACAAGTTCAATGCACTGCTGTAATGAATTGATTTGTATAAATAGTTATGCAAGACAAGATTTACACTGCACTTTGGTACTTGTGACAATTATAAACCAATTTACGACCAAGAGATACTATTTTAATGATGGGAAGAAATGATAGTCTGATTCCTGCTGACTTGGTCCATTGTTTGAAATTCTAAAGACCATACAACAATGCTATTAAAAGAATGCAGAATTGTGTGTTCTTCGATCTGTATATTTATTTGTTTGGTGTAACTCTCCTTTTTCAGGAGAACATGAGGCTGTGAAATCATCTTTGACTATATCTAATGATCACTTGCAAGTCATCATAAAACTACTTACATACAGTTCTCTTAATGCACTATAAATATAATTTTAAAATATAATATACTATAAATGCAATATTGTATGTTACAATATTGAACAAAATGTTGCCACTTAGCTTGATAAAGACAGATAAAAAGAGAACCTCATTAAAACTGTCAGTTTTAGTGAGTGACTCATAAGTGGGGAGAGAGAACAGTATCCTTAAAGAAGGGAATCCTTCATCTAAAACTCCAGAATGTGTTATATCCTTAAAGAAGGGAATCCAAGGATCTCATATTCTAACATTTGTAAACTTACACTTAACCAAGTTTGGTGTCTGTATCCAAACAAGTACCATTGCTCCTATCAGCAGAGACTCTGATTTGGGCTCAAATGGGCAGTGGTTGGATGAAATTGAGTTGTGCTTTAATTCTGTACCTGAGCTGATCTCCGTGGTGATTGTCCAAGCATTTGTGAGAAGAGGAGAGCAAGATTGATTTAGGGAAGATTATCCTGTTTTCCTTGTGGGAAGGATTGTGATAATGATTGGTGTGTGGGGAGGAGCAGGAATCCAAAGGTTGAGATGTGAGGAATCAGTGGCTTTTGGCAAAAGTGGGGAAACATTGAAGGGTTGGGGTGATTCAAAATGGAGATACTGTAGTTGCTTTTCAAGTGGATAGTTCAATGTAGCTGGAGGGAGTAATTTGAAAATCTGGGCAAGTTTTCTCAGTTCAGCACTTTGGTACCAAGTCCCAAGAGTACCCAATGGCAGTGCCAACTTCCTGTGTTGAATGGGGAGATGATCTCATTATGCATATGCCTGAAAAATTGAATCAGGGTCATATACAATAGGTGATTCACAACAGTAGGTATGGGGTCTAGTTTTCCAGTTGTTGTCCTTCAATCTGGAATAATTGCAAATGTAATTCACTTGAGGTAAAATTAATTTTCAATGCCTGAACAAGGAGTAAAAGTCTTTTGTTCTAATTATACATGGTATGGGTGAGATGACCTTCAGAACATTATGTACACTTTTGTTCTCCTTACCAAATGAAGGATACACTCACGATAGAGAGAAGGCAGCAAAAGCTCACAAGATTGATTTCTGTGATGGCGGATTTTTCATTTGAGGAGAACTTGACTAAAATGTAACCTTACTGATATGTACAGAATTATTTGTACCTCGGGCTTGGCCGCGAAGATTAATGGATGAGGTCTTCCCTAGCTGAGGTGTCTTAAACCAAAGGCTTATAGTTGGCCACTCAAGATAAAATGAGAAGAAATGTCATCAGCCAGAGGGCAGTGAATATTTGGAACTCTCTGTACAAAAGAGCTGTTAGTGAATTGGGACCTCTTTTGGCGCAGGCGTGACCTGTACAAAAAGGACGGGTTACACTTGAATCCTAGGGGGACCAATATCCTGGCAGGGACATTAGCGAGGGCTACTGAGGTGACTTTAAACTAGAATGGTTGGGGGGTGGGAATCAAATTAAAGAGGCTAGGCGTGAGGAGGTTAGTTCACAACAGGGGGATGGGAACCAGTGCAGACAGACAGAGGGGTGTAAAGTGAGGGTAGAAGCAAAAAGTACTAAGGACAAAAGTAAAAGTGGCAGGCCGACAAATCCAGGGCAAGCATTAAAAAGGGCCATTTTCAACATAATTGTATAAGGGCTAAGAGAGTTGTAAAAGAGCGCCTGAAGGCTTTGTGTGTCAATGCAAGGAGCATTCGTAATAAGGTGGATGAATTGAAAGTGCAGATTGTTATTAATGATTATGATATAGTTGGGATCACAGAGACATGGCTCCAGGATGACCAAGGATGGGAGCTCAACGTTCAGGGATATTCAATATTCAGGAGGGATAGACATGAAGGAAGGGGAGGTGGGGTGGCGTTGCTGGTTAAAGAAGAGATTAACGCAATAGAAAGGAAGGACATAAGCCGGGAAGATGTGGAATCGATATGGGTAGAGCTGCGTAACACTAAGGGGCAGAAGACGCTGGTGGGAGTTGTGTACAGGCCACCTAACAGTAGTAGTGAGGTCGGAGATGGTATTAAACAGGAAATTAGAAATGTGTGCAATAAAGGAACAGCAGTTATAATGGGTGACTTCAATCTACATGTAGATTGGGTGAACCAAATTGGTAAAGGTGCTGAGGAAGGGGATTTCTTGGAATGTATGCGGGATGGTTTTTTGAACCAACATGTCGAGGAACCGACTAGAGAGCAGGCTATTCTGGACTGGGTTTTGAGCAATGAGGAAGGGTTAATTAGCAATCTTATCGTGAGAGGCCCCTTGGGTAAGAGTGACCATAATATGGTGGAATTCTTCATTAAGATGGAGAGTGACATAGTTAATTCAGAAACAAAGGTTCTGAACTTAAAGAGGGGTAACTTTGAAGGTATGAGACATGAATTAGCTAAGATAGACTGGCAAATGACACCTAAAGGATTGACGGTGGATATGCAATGGCAAGCATTTAAAGGTTGAATGGATGAACTACAACAATTGTTCATCCCAGTTTGGCAAAAGAATAAATCAAGGAAGGTAGTGCACCCGTGGCTGACAAGAGAAATTAGGGATAGTATCAATCCCAAAGAAGAAGCATACAAATTAGCCAGAGAAAGTGGCTCACCTGAGGACTGGGAGAAATTCAGAGTTCAGCAGAGGAGGACAAAGGGCTTAATTAGGAAGGGGGAAAAAAGATTATGAGAGAAAACTGGCAGAGAATATAAAAACTGACTGTAAAAGCTTTTATAGATATGTAAAAAGGAAAAGACTGGTAAAGACAAATGTAGGTCCCCTACAGACAGAAACAGGTGAATTGATTATGGGGAGCAAGGACATGGCAGACCAATTGAATAATTACTTTGGTTCTGTCTTCACTAAGGAGGACATAAATAATCTTCCAGAAATAGTAGGGGACAGAGGGTCCAGTGAGATGGAGGAACTGAGCGAAATACATGTTAGTAGGGAAGTGGTGTTAGGTAAATTGAAGGGATTGAAGGCAGATAAATCCCCAGGGCCAGATGGTCTGCATCCTAGAGTGCTTAAGGAAGTAGCCCAAGAAATAGTGGATGCATTAGTGATAATTTTTCAAAACTCGTTAGATTCTGGACTAGTTCCTGAGGATTGGAGGGTGGCTAATGTAACCCCACTTTTTAAAAAAGGAGGGAGAGAGAAACCAGGGAATTATAGACTGGTTAGCCTAACGTCGGTGGTGGGGAAACTGCTGGAGTCAGTTATCAAAGATGTGATAACAGCACATTTGGAAAGCGGTGAAATCATCGGACAAAGTCAGCATGGATTTGTGAAAGGAAAATCATGTCTGACGAACCTCATAGAATTTTTTGAGGATGTAACTAGTAGAGTGGATAGGGGAGAACCAGTGGATGTGGTATATTTGGATTTTCAAAAGGCTTTTGACAAGGTCCCACACAGGAGATCAGTGTGCAAGCTTAAAGCACACGGTATTGGGGTAAGGTATTGATGTGGATGGAGAATTGGTTAGCAGACAGGAAGCAAAGAGTGGGAATAAACGGGACCTTTTCAGAATGGCAGGCAGTGACTAGTGGGGTACCGCAAGGCTCAGTGCTGGGACCCCAGTTGTTTACAATATATATTAATGACTTGGATGAGGGAATTAAATGCAGCATCTCCAAGTTTGCGAATGACACGAAGCTGGGTGGCAGTGTTAGCTGTGAGGAGGATGCTAAGAGGATGCAGAGTGACTTGGATAGGTTGGGTGAGTGGGCAAATTCATGGCAGATGCAATTTAATTTGGATAAATGTGAAGTTATCCACTTTGGTGGCAAAAATAGGAAAACAGATTATTATCTGAATGGTGGCCGATTAGGAAAAGGGGAGGTGCAACGAGACCTGGGTGTCATTATACACCAGTCATTGAAAGTGGGCATGCAGGTACAGCAGGCGGTGAAAAAGGCGAATGGTATGCTGGCATTTATAGCGAGAGGATTCGAGTACAGGAGCAGGGAGGTACTACTGCAGTTGTACAAGACCTTGGTGAGACCACACCTAGAGTATTGTGTGCAGTTTTGGTCCCCTAATCTGAGGAAAGACATCCTTGCCATAGAGGGAGCACAAAGAAGGTTCACCAGATTGATTCCTGGGATGGCAGGACTTTCATATGAAGAAAGACTGGATGAACTGGGCTTGTACTCGTTGGAATTTAGATGATTGAGGGGGGATCTGATTGAAATGTATAAAATCCTAAAGGGATTGGACAGGCTAGATACAGGAAGATTGTTCCCGATGTTGGGGAAGTCCAGAACAAGGGGTCACAGTTTGAGGATAAAGGGGAAGCCCTTTAGGACCGAGATTAGGAAAAACTTCTTCACACAGAGAGTGGTGAATCTGTGGAATTCTCTGCCACAGGAAACAGTTGAGGCCAGTTCATTGGCTATATTTAAGAGGGAGTTAGATATGGCTCTTGTGGCTACGGGGATCAGGGGGTATGGAGGGAAGGCTGGGGTGGGGTTCTGAGTTGGATGATCAGCCATGATCATAATAAATGGCGGTGCAGGCTCGAAGGGCTGAATGGCCTACTCCTGCACCTATTTTCTATGTTTCTATGAATATATACAAAAGAAATCGACCGATTTTTAAATATTGTGAAAATAAAGGGATGTGGGTTTTGAACAAAAAAGTGGCACTGAAATGAAAGATCCGACATGATCTTATTGAGTGGTGGATCAGGCTTGAAAGGTCAAGTGAGGTAGTTCTACTGTTTTTGTTTTAAATTCTAATGATGGAACAATGTAATATGATACAACTTCTAGGCAAAAGTTACAATTGAAATTTAATATTTACTTTGCAAGAGCTGGATGTAAGATATTTCTGTTTCAAAGATAATGCCTGCCTGCGTTAGTTATATCCAAATTATTTATAACTATAATCTTGCTTAAGATAACCAACTATATTGAAAGCATATTACCATGCTGCAGGTTGTCTAATCAGATCTTGGGAGTACAAGGATTATGCAGAGGTCTTTCACATTGGCATCAGGAGCAAAATAAAATGTAGTTACACTGCCCAGAGAAGGACATAATCATTGTGGAATTACAGGCTGAATTTCCAGCATCTGCAGAATTTCTGTTGTTTACAGGCTGACTTTGTTGTTTCTGTTAAGTCCTCAAGACAAACATCCAGAATTCTGAATCTGATATCTGGAAGTTCAACTAAGGTTTTTGAAGTGGCCCATCTAATGCTGGAGGAACTGAGTGGGTCAGGCAGCATCTATGAAAAAGAGAAAATAGCTGAGCTTTCATAGATGCTGCCTGGCCTGCTGAGTTCTTCCAGCATTTTGTGTGTGTTACTTTGATTTCTAGCATCTGCAGATTTTCTCTTATTTGTAAAGTGGTCCATCTGCTCTGTTTTGTTTATCTCCCAAAGAATGTAAGATTATCATGTTGATATAACATTAACCTGTACAAATCACTACAAGACAGAAAAATAATAATGATAATGCTGACAAAATATTAATCAAGTCAATACAAGATTAAAGAAGAAGTAAATTTGTTGTTCATTTACCTGTCTATGATTGCACACATATCAATGTTAACATTCGTAAATTTTCCCAGCTGCCCTTGCTCAACAGCATGCAAGTCAATGAGCTGATCATCCACATGAAGGAGCTGCATACAGCCCTGAAAGGAACGCCGAGTGACACTTGGTTGTGTGCTATTTAGTGCGTCAGGGTAACCTGAAATAACAAGTATAGTTTTTTTTTCTTTTTATAGACATTAATCACAAATTAATGTTAATATCAGAAGTTATTATCATTGCAAGGTACTGCAGTAATTTCAGTTCTTAATGTGCAAGATTGCAATTAAGTTGTAAATGAAATATTAATTTGTTTGGTCATTCTGAACAAACTGACAGCATTTTCCGTTAATGCTGATTGAGATTCTAAATCACTGACATTTGTACAGAAACAATTGAATGCAAACAAAGCCTTAATGAAAGAACAATATGTTTGTTATATGTCAACCATATCTCAGTGTAATGAAATGAACTGCCAATGACAATGACATTATCTTAATTAATTACATTTTAATACCCACTGATTTAAAGATTGATTAACATTTGATGTAGGCATCTACCCGCTGTGAGCATAATCATCTGATCTTCAAAATGACTCATAATTTTGTGGCTGGTGATGAAACCAAAATTTAGTGCTTAGTGAGAAACAAAACTCATTTACAATAAGTAATGTTTAATAAAAGTGAATTACATTTACCTGTGTATCTGTGACTATAACTTAAAAGCTAATTTATTGGGCGAAGTGTTTTTAATTTTTAATGCAAAGGAGCTCAGCTAGAGCAAATATTGTAATTATAAATTGCAAAAAGCAATGTATGACCAAAAGATTATTAATCCTTCCTGGACATTGCAGATTTCTTTAACTATAATGATAATCAATTTCAAATCATATCCTGAGGTTGCATTTTCATAAATTGATGTTTAATGTTTTGCTATTTATACCAAAATTTTAGCTTCCCAGTTTGACATTAATAAAATTAAAAGTTTGCTGAAATTAATGGATTTCCAGGAATATGGCCCAATTTAAGGACTGAGTCTCATAAATTAAAGAAAACATACATAACCCATGTTAGGTATTGATATATATTGCTATGGAGGTCTACTAAAATATCAAATTAAAATCCACTCCTAGCCTGATTATACCACATCCAATCAGAATCCAACACAAGCCTGAAAACTTAGAAAATATTTCAGAACCAATCTGAACAACTTCCTTGCACATGGTTATTCTACTGAAGTCAGAAGTAATATTGGGAGGTATTTGTACATGGAGTAGTACTGAATAGTGGGAAAAAAACAGATTTACTAAAATACATTTATTCACAAAATATTATGTCAGGTCAGTCTGACTAAAACATTAATGTATAGCACCGGATATATACCTAATCCACATGAATCCACCAAAGATAGTCAGGTAACATGATAGTGTGGCTCTTCTAAACGACTACATAAGAATTGGCATCAAACGAAATGTTGCCGTAGAAAAACAGCATACATCATCAAAGATCCTCATCACCCAAGCTATCTCTTTTCTCACTGCTGCCATCAGGTAGAAAGTACAGGTGCCTCAGGACTTGCACCACCAGGTTCAAGAACAGTTACTCCCCTTCAACCATCAGGCTCTTGAATAAAAGGGGATGACTACACTCGTTCTATTTCAGATGTTCCCACAACCAACAGTCTCACTTTAGGAACTCTCTGTCACCTGCAGAGGTATATTTAGTCCTATATGAAAATATAGGGAAAGAAAAATAGATGGCAAACTACAAATTATGAGTATTTCATCTGCGTTCCTAATGATGTCACTTTAACATATTATTTAGCTTATGCACTTTCGTTAGAAATTGAGCTGGAGTTACTGCATTTAACTAATTGCATGGAATATTTTGTACTTTACAAGATAAAACTTATCATCTAATTCAAAGATACCCTTTGGTTAAGCAAGATAAATTGGCCATTGCATAAGTACAAGAATGAGTGCAACATAGAAGCCGTAATTTAAATAAAAGTTTGTGTTTATACATTACACTTCACACCTTGGAGTCATCACAATGTATTTTACAGTGAAATGTTTTGATGTGCAGGTAAGATCACTTAGCTTCTTGTGGCAAAAATGCCTGAACAGAAATGTCTGAATCTTACCATGCCATCTAAAGAATTCAAACTGAACCCAATATCAGTAATAATGAGCACAGAATTATCAGGTTGTTGTAACAATTTGATGGGCTTACTAATATCCTTCACAGAAGGATATTCATTGTTGTTCAAAAGTCTGGTCCACATGAGACTCCAAAGAGATTTAAAAATATTTGTTTTATTTGTTATATGTACATTGAAACATACAATGAAATGCATTGTTTGCATCAAATCAAATCTGCGAGGATTGTGCTGGGCAGCCCACAAACTTCACTACAACTCTAACGCCATAACTCAATGAACCTAACCATACGTTATTGCAATCTGGGAGGAAACTGGAGCACCCAGAGGCAACCCACATGGTCAAGGAGAAACCATGCAAGCTCCTTACAGGCAGGGGCAGGGATTGAAGCTCAAATTCTGGAACGCTGGCACTATAAAGCAATAGGCTATCCACAATGCTACTATGCCACCCCTAACATACAAAAACATCTAGATTTGTGTTTTATGTTTTAATTATATTGTCCTCTGAAATAAATCCACATACAATGAAGGAATTAACAATAAAGTGCCTTTTTTAATATACAGTGGATTCTTGTTAATTGGGACATGTCGGGGCCAGTACATTTTGGCCCAAGTAGCAATGAAGTTTCATAGCAATAGTTGAAAAGGTATAAAAAAGACAAGCTACCATTTAACTGAGTAACAAGTTACATATTTAAATTAAATACAGAACAAATTAGCACACTGTCAGTACCACTCTAGTAATATAAAACTGTGTATCAGTTCGGAATGGTGATCAATGGAGGAATTCTTCCAGTCCAGTATAAGCTGTGCATTCTTTTGATTGATTGTAAATCAACAAAATCAACACAGACAGTCAGTATAGTAATGGACTATCTTCATACAATGCTTTCAATTATTGTATCCTCCAAATTTTCATTGTAGCATTCAAGATGATTGTGAATACCTTCAAATTCTTCAGATTTCCTAACTCACTGGAGCAGATAAATCATTTCTGGCATCTCTAAGCCTGAATGCTTGAAACCACAGTGAACTAAAGAGTTCTGAATTGTCTTACAGCTTATTTCTTGCTTATCATCAGTGACAAAAATAACTGCTTTTTGAACATATGCACTTTTAACGAGTTATTTTTAAAAAATGCTCGGTCCAAGCAAAAGGTAATGTCTCACGGCCGCACAAGTGCAGGTGTCAGATGCTAGCTAGAAACTGTTCAGTCACAGCCTCCTACTTCAATAGTGGTATGGTGTCCCAAATAAATGAAGAGATTTTCAGCTATTTTCTCAATTAGTATTTGTTCCTTAAGAGTTGTCTCAAATAAGCAGCCATCCCAGTTAACTGGTGGCCCAATTAATTGGAATCCATTGTATTAACAGAATATAGAAGAATAAGTTTCAACTTCATTCAGTTTATATTAGGAAATTTCATCCCGATTATTATATTGAAGAAGAAGTATTGAAGAAAGCCATCTCTTTCTCTTCTAAATTAACATTAAGAAGAGAACTTGATTTAGCAGCGTGCTAAGTGAAAGGAAATCCACAAGGGAGAAACTGGTTTTACTGCAGGCATTGGTGTGAAATGGCTGTTGTGTTATAATGATGGGAAAGTAAGTCCCATTTTAAATCAGCCTTCAAATTGTACCACTGCAGCATGGACAGTAATTAGGCATCCTGATGCAGCTGGTGTTCGAAATTTTCTTATATCACTCCGCTCTAATGCTTAAGCTGACTTTCAGCCAAGACCTGAGCGTGTAGAGTATATACTATTTATTGGTGACTCATGTTGAGCATTGCCATGCTGTAAACCTTAAGAGAGGTTCCTCTTGATCCTGTTATGGAGACAAATGAAAACTGAATGCTGGGCCTGTCCTTCTGTTCAGCTAGTTCATACAGCACAATTTAAGTTCATTGAATGTGCTAAGTAGCAGCCTTGGACTTGTCTGAGGCAATCCCTTTGGTTTTTGAAAGTCATAAACTGCCAAATAGTAGCCATGAATTTAGGAATAGAATTGAGTGACAAGAACTGCATGTGAAATTTGTCATGTCAACTAAAACATGCTGAGTGCTAATTTCCAACACTGCCCACCTGCACCCTTCCCATCCAAATCATTCAAAAATGCTTCTAAACATCCAATTGCCAGTGTATGTGGGAAGATGAAAGACCATGTTAATAGAACATTAAGCATTGAAGTAGTTATAAGAATCAGCAGTTATAAAAACTGTACTGTGCTTGTAATGGTCTTGGCTCTTACGAGATTCACAGAAAAAGTGATAGAAAGATAATGATCTAATGAGAATGCCTAACCACTAAGACAATCAGAGAATCAAATTAAGATCACGTTGGCCATCAAGTACCCATTTACACTGATCCTACAATAATACTATTTCATTCTTCCTCTGTTCCCATTAACTCCCCCCAAGATTATACCGCTTACCGACTTGCTTGGGGCCACTTACAGTGGTTAATTAAATTATTATTCCATCAGTCTTTGAGATGCAGGAGGAAACTCATAGTTTTGTAGGAACTTGAAAACTCCACATTGAAGGACAGAGATTAGGACTGAACCTGGATCACAGGAGCCCAAGCAGAAGCTCTATCAGCTATGCCTCTGTGTCTGTCCCAGTGTTCATGAGATGTCTACATTGTTGCAATCTGCAAGATGATTTGCTGTTCTCCCATAACTGAGTTAATCATTATGAATAAGGACAGCCAATCAACATTCCAGTACACTGATCCAGCGTTAACAACTTATTTATTCATTCTTTGGCATCCTGGGATGCGTTATCAAGCCCTATTTGTCCTAAGGAACCAGGAATTCTCTCTGCAGAAGCTGCCTAATAAGCTGCACTTTTCTCAAGTTCTTTCTTATTTCAGATGGTGGAAAATGGTGTTAAGTCAATGGAATCTCTGTGCTGAAGGCAAGTGGTGTGATGCAACTGAATGGTTTATTCAGCTAACTATTCATGGCAGTTAATTTGATAACAGGCTTAAAATATCGAATGGAGTCTGTAAAAATTATGTTACCTTGAAGCAGCAGAAAAACATGATGCTTGACACAGGCTTTTTTACTTCAATTGTTTTCTCATGAGCTAAATTTAAATTCTCAGAAAAACACAATGAAAGCTGGACTTGCATTTTCTAAATTGTTGGTCCAGGTCTCTGGACTGCTTTGCCAGTAATATAACTCTTCCACTCTAACCATGATCCCGAGACCTTGCAGGTCAGAGCCTGGGGGCTCCAATTACACGTTCAGCCTCAAGCCACATGATGGAGAATTGGTGTGACCTTAAGATTACATTCTGGAAAAGATGGAGATCTTCCCCAGAGTGGTCAGCCATTCTCAGTTTGGTTGTGAGCTGTGAACACAGAAGACCACACTTACAAAGTTATAGATCAATCGTTTTTTCTGTGAATATGTATCTGAATCATGAGGCACTAAAATAGCATCTGCATGGAAATTTCAGTTGAGCATAAGAGAAGCATTTTGCAAATGCTTCTAACAATACAACTCTTTTCATTCCCAAAATACAAACATATCTGGTTTTGATATGTTTGATAAATGCTTGAATTATGAGAAAGAGATTCCAGTACTCATTGTTCAAAGCATTACCAGGTCAATGGATTATGAACAAATGCCCTTGAGAAAATGCACATGAACAGATGCAGTTTGACTTTAATCTCAAAGCAATGAGCCTGTAACACCTACAGCAAAAGAATCTTCTGGCACTCTGTTAAATGAAGATATAACAGATGGCATTTTGTATCCTATGCTGCATGCTAGTAGCATTTGCTGTGTACAACAGTAATACCTTTTTCAAAGAGTAGAACATAGAGATCATGCAGAAGTTCCCCCGAAAGAGACATGCACACTCACAAATGTGTAGCTAGATATAGGGTCAAGTGTCATCTATAAATTTACTGATTATATAACCGTTGTTGGCAGAATTTCAGATGGTGACGAAAGGGCACACATGAGCGAGATACACCAGTTAGTTGAATGGTGTCACAACAACAACTTGCACTCAACATCAGCAAGACCAAAGAGCTGATTGTGGACTTCAGAAAGAGTAAGATAAGGGAACACAAGCCAATCACAGAGGGATCAGAAGCGGAGAGAATGAGCAATTTCAAGTTCCTGGATGCAACATATTGACAAAGTTATAAAGAAGGCAAGCCTGTGGCTCTACTTCATTCAGAGTTTGAGGAGATTTGGTTTGTCAACTAAAACACTCAAAAACCTCTGCAAATGTACTGTAGAGAGCATTCTGACTGGCTGCATCACCGACATGTATCAGGGGCTACTGCACTAGTTTGAAGTAAGTTGCAGGAACTTGTGAAATTAGGCAGCTTCATCAGTCGTACCCAAGACATCTTCAAGCAGCGTTGGCTTAGGAAGGCAGTGCCCATCATTAAGGATCCCCACATGCCTTCTTCTCATTGTTACCATTAGAAAGTGTTCACTCTAAACACTTAAAACTTCTCAAGAGCAGTCGCCATTACAGAAAATTAGTTCACGCTCTGCCTCACCCGTGAGTATAAATGTTCTAGCTCCCTTGCCAAATTCTTTTTTTTTCACACATAATATCTGGAAGTTGGCTTACAACATCCAGTGAGATGTCTAGGAAGAGTACTAGCATGGATCTGAAACTGCAAGTGATACAGCATTTGTAAGTTGATGAGTATCAGGTTGATATTGGCGCCCCTTTGAAACTGGCTACATCGGCGATCAGAATAATTATAAAAAATGCAGACAAGATAAAAGCTTCTGCAACAATGATCTTAAAGTTATTATCATTATAGGTGACTCGTTCAAGGAGCCATGTGCTTGAAAAAAAAAGGAAAATAGACTAAGTAATGGTAGGATGACCAAACACATTGAAATATGCCCCTAAGCCAGCTGATAATAATGGAGATGGCAAGAAGCATCTTCAATCATATTCAAGAAGAAAATATGTCGGTAACATTCACAGGCAGCAGAGGTAGGTTTGATAGATTAAACAGCACATTAACCTGCACAGTATGAATGGAGTGTGGAAGAAGCTATGGCCAGAAGTGTGCAATGACATCCTAGGATTTCAGGTGGAACCAGTCATCCAACACATCATTGAACTGGCCAGTGAAGCAGGGTTAGAGACTGTTAATGATGGCGATGTTGAAGAGTTACTGCATTCTCATGGTGAAAGCCTTAATAATGAAGAGCTTTGAGAACTGGCAGAGCAACATACCCTGGGTGACTCTGAGGACACGGATGGAGAAGAGGAAACACCAGCAAGAAGCCTCATCACACAGCATTCCTCAGCACTAGCATCACCACGATCACACAAATCATGGTCCAGTTCATCGATAATGACCCTGACTGGGAGTGAAGCAATAAGGCAAAGAGAGGGGTTTTCAAAATGATTTCCTGCTACCGAGAGGAAGCTGAAGGAAAGGCAGTCAAATCTCAACACCTGCTTGAAGAAGAAGCCAAAGTTAGAGAAGGACCCACAGCCTGATCCCTTCCCCAAGACGTAACCACCACACGCTTTCCTCCACTGATGTACAGGTTTGGCTTTTTCGTGTGTTTGTTACTCCGTGAATTACTGTCGAAACATAAAATATCATACATCTTGGGATTGATTTTTAAAAAATCATGCACACATCCACTTACGTAATGTTGTAATGACCCCACATAGCACTGACTTACATTGTGCTCCACCTCTGAGGAATGCATCCTCAGCTTTAAGCACAGTCTGAGTGCATTTCACTGAACTGCTGCCATAAAGTTAACAAATTTCATGACACACTCTAGTGATAGTAAGCCTGATTCTGAATACATTTCACAAGGCCTTTTTTTATTGGACAGGTATTAGGTATGGGGGTCATTCATCATATGCATTTGATTATTATCATGTATTGTTGATATGAAGAGAAGAAGCTACAGAAAAGTTAAATAAGAGGGCTCTTAATAATTCAGCGGTTCTTCTTTGTATATAAATGTATAATTAGAATTAAGAAAAGAGGGGCAGCTGTCGTAGGGAATGGTGGCCGTCTGAAATTATGTGAAGAATCAGAATCAGATTTATAGTCATTGACACTTTTGAGAAAATGTGTTGTTTTGTGGTAGCAGGACAGTACAATACATAAAAATAGTATAAATTACAATAAGAAATATGCACCCAGTGGCCACATTAATAGGTAATTCCAGTATCTAATAAAGTGGGCACTGAGTGAAGTTTAGTGTTTTTCTGCTGCTGTTGCCTGTCCACTTCAAGGTTCGATGTGTTGTGTGTTCAGAGCTGCTCTTCTGAACACCACTGTTGTAATGTGTGGTTATTTATGTTATTGTCACCTTCCTGTCAGTTTGAAGCAGTCTGGCTATTGATCACATCATTCTCTGTGAACACTAGAGAATGTTATGCATGAAAATCCAGAGAAAACGGGAATTTCTGAGATACTCAAACCCCTCTGCCTGGCATCAGCAACCATTCCATGGTCAAAATCACTTAGCTCATATTTCCTCCCCATTCTGATGTTTGGTTTGAGCAACAAATGAACCCCTACACCATGCCTGCATGCAATGAGGTACTGCTACATGACCGAATTGAATTGACTTTATTTCTTACATCCTTCACGTACATGAGTAAGAATCTTTACATTTCGTTTCTCTCAGAATGTGCAAATTATAGTAATTTGTAATAATAGAATGTACAGTAAGATGTACAACAGAACAGTCAATATAGCTTAGAAATACAATTGTGCCAGCATGAATTAATCACTCTGATGGCCTGGTGGAAGAAGCTGTCCCGGAGCCTGTTGGTCCTGGCTTTTATACTGTGGTACCGTTTCTCAATGGTAGCAGCTGGAACAGTTTGTGGTTGGGGTGACTCAGGTCCCCGATGTTCCTTCAGGCCCTTCTTACACACCTGTCTTTGTCAATGTCCTGAATCATGAGAAGTTCACATCCACAGATGTGCTGGGCTGTCTGCACCACTCTCTGCAGAGTCCTGCGATTGAGGGAAGTACAGTTCCCATATCAGGCAGTGATGCAGCCAGTCAGGATGTTCTCAATTGTGCCCCTGTAGAAAGTTCTAAGGATTTGGGGACTTGTCCAGAACTTCTTCAACATTGTGAGGTGAAAGAGGCACTGTTGTGCTTTTTTCAGCACACAGTCGGTACGTACAGATCAATGGACGTCCCCGGTGATGTGTATACCGAGGAACTTGAAGATGTTCACCCTCTCAACCCCAGATCCATTGATGTCAATAAGTGTGAGCCTGCCTCTGTTCCTCCTGTAGCTCACAACCAGCTCCTTTGTTTTTATATGACATTGGTGTCAAGAAAACAACTCTCCCTCAATGTGTCAAGGTGATGATTTCTTCTCTGTTGGCTGCCTTGTTATTATTTGAGACAAGGCCAATCATTGTAGTATTATCTGCAAATTTAATTGGCAGATTGGAGCTGTGGGTAGTGACACAGTCATGGGTGAAGAGAGAGTAAAGGAGAGGGCTTAGGACACAGCCATGGGGGTGGTGGGGTACAGGGTACTCCTGTGTTGAAGGGCAGAGGCTGATTAGGTTAGATTAGATTATTAGATTATGAGGACACGCAGTCCTCTTTTATTGTCATTTAGCAATGCATGCATTAAGAAATGATACAATATTCCTCCGGTGTGATATCACAGAAACACAGGACAGACCAAGACTGAAAAACTGACAAAAACCACATAATTATAACATATGGTTACAACGGTGCAAGCAATACCATAACTTGATGAAGAACAGGCCTTGGGCATGGTTAAAAAAAAGTTCAAAGTCTCTCGAAAGTCCCACATCTCACGCAGACGGGAGAAGGAAGAAAACTCTCCCTGCCATGCCCGACCACAGTCCGACTCTGAGTTGTCCGAAAACTTCAAGCCTTCGACCAGCCCTCTGACACCGAGCACCACTTCTGCCGAGCACTTCGACCCCAGCCCCGGCAACAAGCAATAGGCAAAGCCGAGGATTTTGGGGCCTTCCCTCCGGAGATTCTCAATAGCACAGTAGCAGCGGCAGCGAACTGGGCATTTCAGAAGTTTTTCCAGATGTTCCTCTGTGCTTCTCATGTCTGTCTCCATCAAATCAGAATTGTGCACAGCCCCTACTTAACAAATACAATATAATTCCACCGGAGAGCTGCGCGCGCTGCGTCGCGCCATCTTCTCCTCCCGCCTTTTCATTAATGAGATATATATTAATGAGATGTATAGGTGAACCTAAAATATATATATATAAATAAATTAAAATCAGTAGTACAAAAAAAGAGCAAAAGTAGTGAGATAATGTTAATGGATTGGTATATTGCAATCTCAGAAATATGATGGAAGAGTGGAAGAAGCTGTTCCTAAAATATTGAGAGTGTCTTCAGACTCCTGTATCTCCTCTCTGATGGTAGTAAAGAGATAAAAAAATGTCCTGGGTGATGGGGATCCTTAATCATGGATGCTGCCTTCTTTTGAGCCATTGACTTTTGAAGATGACCTTTATGCAAAGGCTAATGCACATGATGGAGCTGGCTGAGTTTTCAATTCTAGGCAGCTCTTTCCGATCCTGTGAAGTGGCTCTTCCATAACAGAAGTACAACCAGTTAGAATGCTCTCCCTGGTACATCTGTAGGAATTTGCAATGGTAAATATGAAGGAAAGGAGTTGAAATGGCAGGAATTTTGAAATACTTGATTTTTACTGTTCCCTGATACAACATCAAGGTTATGCATCTGTTAGTCATGCAATTGAATGCTGAAACAGATTTTCACAGACAATTAACTCTTTTCCTTTGTTTAATGGCTCCTTGCAGATGTTTTGCAGATGTCATCTCCGATCTGAACTGTGGCATACCCTGCCAAGAACTACTGTGTATCCAATTCCATCTAGTCTAACTTCAACATGAATTGTTTTTTTGCTCTTAAAATAGCCTTCTGTAGGTCATATGTGGACTTCTGAATCACGTGTCTTGAATGCCACTGATCTAGCCCTCAGCACACTGTGAATCAACTGGTTCATCCACAGATTCTGGTTTAGATATGCCCAGTTTGTTCTCCATGGGATACATTTATGATATCCGTAACTACCTGTCCTGAATGCGAAAGAACTTTCAAAGCCAAGATTGGACTCATAAGCCACTTGAGAGCCCATAAGTAGGTCAACAGAACGAAGACCATCATCCTCGACCTCGAGGGATAGCCATGACGATGACATTTATGAAGTCATTACCAACTGTGGCATATTCATTCAAATTCAAAGATAAATCCCTGAATATTTTTTAGTCTACCGGTTCAAGGCAGTTCTGCAAGCACTCCTCTGCCTCGTCTGACCACACCTTCATGGTCCTCACCACTAGTTCTGCAGTCCTCAGTCTCTGCCTGTTTGCTGGGAGCAGAAGTCCTTACCAAAGTGCGAATTTGGGATGTGAAGGGAGCAGCCGGGAAAATTTTGTGGAGGCACAAGTACTTTGCAGAGATTCCTGACAGCCCCCTTAATGATCACTGACTTGCCTGTTTCGTGTGCTGTCCCATAGACAAAGCTTCCACAACATTTAAAAATTGCATCATGTTCCAGGGAAGCATTATAGAACCCAAATTTATTCACTTTAGGCACAGGTTCTATACAGTATTTCCAAGGAAGAGCACTGATGGTGGGAGATTAGATCACAGCTATAATTTTATCATCGTTTCACACACACATTAATATTAGTGTGCACAACAATTAGACTGGACATAATAACAAAATAATAATTAATATGAAAACCATTTGAGACTCAATGATTATTCCTATCAGAATGTGCCAATTGTAGACACTCAACCTAGTTATTCACAAGGGAGATGATGCAGATTTGCACATGAATAGTAGGTTTGGAGAAGAATAATAAATCTACAATTTTAATGTCCAGACCTAAAAATACCCAATAAATATTTAGCAAAATTCTTGAAAGTGCTAACAAATACATGAGCAATTTCATCATGGGAAAGAGTAGCAGTTTTTCTAGTACGTTGCAAGGCAAGAAGGCTATTGATTGTGTGCAGGTTCCAGTTTTGGCAATGGAATACGGTTAACAAAATGGGAGCCTACTGTACTTTCTTAATAGTGTGTAAAGTATGTAGTGAAAAGAGAGCAAAAGTCCAGGAGTATATGGTTAATGCAGCAATCATTAATAAACCTCATCTGTATTGAATGTATTGATTGGTTTTGAAATCATATGCAAAGCCATTTCTATTTGAACGGTAGCTTCAGTGACACACAGCAGGGACCCACCTGATACAAGTGGTCTGGAAACTGATCCCTGTGTTTCTTAGGGCAATTATTGGTGATACTTTTTGATCCATCAGGAATCACATATTTTTATTATTGCTTTACAGATGCTGGTCATGAACAGTCAAAATTGTAAATAAATCCAGGAAGAACATAGGATGAGTCTATACCAAATTCCTAACATGTCTTTTTCAAATTTAACTTTTACATTTGGGGTTGTTATTAAAAAAAATCAGTTTCACATTTAAAATTTTCTTTTATTGTAGAGATTACCTGGCCATAAACAGAGATTACCATTTGAAGTTCGATTTGCATGCACCCTGTAGGCTGGAAATAGACCACCTGAGATACGTTATTTTACAATATGAGTGGGTGGCATTAGCAACTTGTCTCATCTCTAACATGATTGATTGATTACTTTGCATTGAAACCATACCTACTGCAGAGAGCCATTAAACAAAGGAAAAGAGTTAATTATCTGTGAAAATCTATTTCAGCATTCATTTGCATGACAAATAGATGCATAACCTTGATGTTGTATCAGGTAACAAAAAAAATCAAGTATTTCAAATTTCTTACCATTTCAACCCTTTTCCTTCATATTTCCTATTGCCTTTTTGGAGACAAGTAAAAGGCAACAGAACTTATTAGAAAAATTGATATGGGATTGACAGGATGGTTAAATAGCCTATATTCCAAGAGAGTCAGGAGGTTGTGGAAGTGTTGTATAATCAAAAGCTAAAGCACTTTCAAGAGGTGATTATCAATATTAAAATGAATAATGGTGCTATCTGAATGGCACCACCCAATTAACAAAGTCTGAAACAAGAGAAAGAAATGAGACTTTAAATTACCTCTATTATGTTTGGCTGTTTCTTAATTGAATTTTGTTCAAAAATTGGGTTAGTATATCAACACGATATATAACAAATCTTCCAGCTCCTGTCGTTACCCTTTTATTAAAAGGGATAAATCTTGATTACATATACTAGGAACTTAATTGACATGTCTCATCATGTAATGCTGAAAATAGAACTTTATTGTCAGAAACAAATAACCAATTTAAGGGCCAATCTGCACAGATTGGGGATTGGGGGGTGGGGGTGGGGGGGAGAGATCCACTGCAGTCTTATCAGGGATGTGGAAATGGGCTGCTAAAGTAGTGACATTCTTGAGCTCTGTATATGTGCATAAAACATTACCTTTACAATTGTTGAGATATCAGAAAAAGAATTGGAGGGATCTCTCAGCTTCATTCAAGGTTCAAAGTAAATATATGCCACCATATACAATCCTGAAATTCATTTTTTGCAGGAAAACTTGAAATCCATAATAAGAATAATAACTATAATAGCATCATTAAAAGACCGCACCAACTTGGTTATTCAGCCAATGTGCAAAAGACAAACTGTATAAAAACAAAAAGAAAGAAATAATAATAACTAAAATAAATAATAACAAGAACACAAGAGGAATAGTCCTTGAAAGTGAGTCCATAGGTTGTCAAAACATTTCAAATTTTGGTGCCAGTGAAGTTATCCCTTTTGGTTCCAGAGCCTGAAGGTTGCAGGGTGATAACTGCTCCTGGTGTGAATCCTGGTGCTTCTGTACCTTCCTGTTGGCAGCAGTGAGAGTAGAGCATGTTTTAGGTGATGTGGATCTGTGAGGATGACCTTCAGCCTGTTGATCAGCACAGATTTGTAGTACTTGGCCAGGTAGCCAGTATGGACCAAATGCTTTACGTGGGTTCACCCTGCTCAAGGCTGCTCACACGTCAGTCTCAGAGAATGACATCACATTATCATCAAGGTCCCTGGGAGTTTGTGATGGCTTTGCCATATTTTGATGCTCAAAGCAGCCGTAGAAGTCATTGACGCAAACATGAGGAATTCTGCAGATGCTGGAAATTCAAGCAACACACATCAAAGTTGCTGGTGAATGCAGCAGGCCAGGCATCATCTCTAGGAAGAGGTACAGTATACGTTTTGGGCAGTATACGTTTCCTGATGAACGGTCTCGGCCCGAAGTGTATACTGTACCTCTTCCTAGGGATGCTGCCTGGCCTGCTGCATTCACCAGCGACTTTGATGTGTGTTGTTTGTAGAAGTCATTGAGTTATTTTGGAAGTGAAGCCCTGTTGTCACCCATGTCACTTGATTTTACTTTATAATTGACAAGCATCCTTCATTGATTCAAGCTTAGGCCAAAATTACCACTTAGTCCATGAGATGGCTTCCCAGAGATCATACCTGGCCCTTCTGTAAATTTCTTGGTCACCAGACTTGAATGCTTCTGATTTGGCACTCAACAGGTTGCAGATCTCATGATTCACCCAGGGCTTCTTGTTGGGGAAGACTTTGAATGAATTTGTGGGGACAGACTTGTCTACAAATGTTTTAATAAACTCGGTGACAATTATGGTGTATTCATTCAGATCCATAGATAGGCCCTTGAACACGATCCAGTCCTCCGTCTTGAAGTAAGCCCATAGCCGCTCCTCTTTCTCCCGTGACCATCTCTTTGTTGTCCTATCTCTGGAGCTTTGCTCTTTAGCCTCTGCCTGTTTGCAGGTAGAAGGACAGCCAAGTGATCTGATTTGCCAAAATGCAGTCGGGACATGGAACAGTAGGCATTGATCATCTTCTTATAACAGCGGTCTAGTGTGTTAGGACCTCTGGTGTAATCAGTTATATGCTAATGTTAATTGGACAGGGACTTCATCATACAAGCCTAGTTGAAGTCCCCAACAATTATTTGAAATACGTCCGGACTGACTGTCTCCTGTTTGGAGATGGCTTCATGCAGTCGAGCGCTTGATTATCGTTGGCCACTGGTAGTATATAACCCCCTTCATAATCATGACTGTAGAACTCCTGAGGTAAATAGAACAGGTGGCTTTTGATTGTTAGGTATTAAAGGTCAGCGGCATCCAGAGATGGATCATTTCAAGTTTTGGTGATTGAACAAACACCATACAACCTCTGCAATCAGTGCTTTGATCTGGACTCATTAATTGAAGATCTATACTGATGTTGGCTTCTCAAGAAGTTTACTCAGTAGATTTCAGTAATGGCAATGATAAGTTGGCATAAAGTTATTATTGAATGAATACATTCGGTTTGATTGTGATGGGCCAAGCCAACACCAGATACCTGCATCTTGAAGCCTGATTGCAACTACCATTCATGACTATGCACCTTCCAACAACCTGTGACACCACACCACTCTGCACTGTGCGGGAGACCATAAGTGATAGATAAACTGTGCTGATGCCCCATCACTCCTGCCCGCCGAAGGTCTATTTTCACCATTTCCAAATGCATTGATGAAACAGTGAAAATGTGTTTAAATAATAAAAAAATTGGAAAACAATATTGATGATAAGAAGTGGAGAATGGTGTTGCAAGGATGCCTTTTATGATTGTAAGACTGCAAGCACTGATACACAATGCTCCAAAATATTCCAGGGGTCATGCTGAGAACATCACCAATGCAAATTAATTTGATAATTTATCTCATTGGGTTCTAAACAGCAGCTGCAAATCAGCATGAAAACAACATTTCAAAATAAAGCCCTACAGACAAGTAAATTTAAATATCAATTTTAAAATGGTAAGTCCATAAGACATTGGAGTAGAATTAGGCCATTTGGCCCATCAAGTCTGCTCCACCATTTCAACATGGTTGATTAATTTTCCTCACAGCCCCAATCTCTTGCCTTCTTCCCACATCCCATCATGCCCTGTCCTATCAAGAATCTATCAACCTCTGCCTTAAATATACATAAAGACTTGGCCTTCAAAACTGCCCGTGGCAAAGAATTCCACAGATTCATCACCCTCTGGCTAAAGAAATTCCTCATCTCCACTCTAAAAGGACACTCCTCTATTCTGAAGCTGTGTCCTCCGGTCTTAGGTTACGTCCACACTATGCCGGATAAATTTGAAAATGCCGGTTTTGAGTAAAAATGACAGGCGTCCACACTACGCGTTTTTCAAAATATCTCTGTCCACACCAAAACAGATATTTGGGCAAATCTACCCCATTCCTCCTGTAGTCCACAACCATCTCCTTTGTTTTTGCAACATTGAGGAAGAGGTTGTTTTCTTGACACCACTATGTCAGGGTGATGATTTCTTCTCTGTAGGCCACCTCATTATTATTTGAGATAAGACCAATCAATGTAGTATTGCCAGCAAATTTAATTAGCAGATTGGAGCTGTGGGTGGTGATACAGTCATGGGTATACAGAAATTAAAGGAGGGCGCTTAGGACACAGACCTGAGAGTCAGAGGGGCAGAGATGAGGGATCCCACTCTTACCACCTGCCAGCGATCTGACAGGAAGTCCAGGATCCAACTGTACAAGTCAGGGTGAAGTCAGAGGTCTCTGAGCTATTTGTCAAGCCTGGAGGAAATTATGGTGTTGAATTCTGAACTGTAGTCCAAGAACAGCATTCTCACATAAGCATCCTTCTTCTCCAGATGTGCAAGAACAGTGTGTAGAGCTGTGGCTATTGTGTCATCTGTCAATCGGTTGTGTCGGTAGGTGAATTGTAGGGGATCCAGTATTGGTGGTAGCATGCTGCAGATTTAGTCCTTGACCAGAATCTCAAAGCATTTCCTTACTATTGGGGTGAGTGCAACAGGACGCCAGTTGTTCAGACATGTTACCTTGGTCTTTTTAGGTACAGGGACAATGGTGGACATTTTGAAGCAGAAGGGCACTCTACACTGGGAGAGGGAGAGATTATAAATTCCCCTTTCTCCACAGTAATATTGATATATTTGACTTTAGCTTCTCCCTCTCAAATTGCAGGGTGAATTCTACCATATTATTTTCACTCTGCTAAGGGTTCCCTTACCTTAAGCTCCATAATCAAATCCAGTTCATTAGACAACACCCAATCCAGAATAGCTGATCCCCTAGTGGGCTCAACCACAAGCAGCTCTAAAAAGCCATCTTGTAGTCATTCTACAAATTCCCTCTTGGGATCCAGAATCAGCACCAACTTGATTTTCCCCATTACCTGCATATTGAACTCCCCCATGACTATCATAACACTGCCCATTTGACATGCAATTTTGATCGCCCATTGTAATTTGAAGCCCACATCCTGGCTACTGTTCCTGTCTTTTTACCCTTGTAGTTTCTTAACTCTCCCCACAACGATTCTGAACAATTGAAACATATAATACTAACATGGCTGGCCACTGGGAAATCCCACTTGTTCTGGTGGAACAGTGTTCTGTTCTTTCTTCCAAATGCCAGCTGGATTCTGTTTGGTCTTTAGCTCTTCATTAATGACTTCCTATCAGCACTTGTCTTACAGGTCTTAAAAGCAACTTATCAAACACAGGTACAAAAAAAAAAATATCAGCCAGGTATACTCAACTATTTTTGAGCAAGAATCCACATACTAAAGACAAAGGTAGCCTTAATGCTAGAGAACAAAAAACATAGTTGATGCTAAAAATCATAAGAATTAGTATTTCAAAGAAGAATTTCAGATTGTAGGCACTCAAATTTAGTGTCATGAACATTGTTTCTCTTTACATAAATATCTGTTGATATGGCAGTTGTAAATTAACTGAGACTAAATCTCTGGGATAGGATCATTTACTGATAGACTCACTGAAAGAGATTATGAAGTGGAATTTCTTGGTCCAAAGGATTGGTCATGATCTTAGCTGTCTCCGTACCACCCGCCCCCGCCCCCCTTCCCCCCAACCCATCCAAATGTTTTTCAACAAAGTCTGGTCTTATCAATATTTTGCTGAACTTTTAAAATCAAACAAGATATTTAACATCAGCAGAAATGTATGCAGGCTCTTCTCTGGGGGTTATGACAATATACTGCATATTTCTGTTTCAACACCTGATAGTGAAAGTTACTGCTTTTAATGGAAAGCAGTGAATCATTTTCAGTTCAATTTGGAGCCAAGTTTGAGCAGATGGGAAATTTACCTCAAGAGCCTGGCTGGAATATTCGTGTTTAATTCAGAAATTATCAGCAATATCTGTTGGAGATGGACAAGGAGCATGAGCCTGCAAGTCAAAGGAACCAGTGAAGAAACCCAGAAAATCATGGAGTAACAGAGTAAAGACTGGAATGAGAAGGCCTTACAAATCGAGAAATGCAATACGCAGCTCAAATTAGCAAAAACATATTTCTTTTGCCTGGAGGGTAATGCAGGAATAAAGAACAGTCCAAGTCAATGATTGTGGGAATACTGCGGGATTTAGGAAATGACATTGACTCTTGCAATCTCTAGGTAATCTAATAGCAAAAGAGTCTTGACAACAGATAGCCCTAGATGGTCCAGCTGAGCATCAAGGTCCTCCTGACAGTGGAGCACAAAGCAAATCTGGTGGTAGCAGGATCTCAGCTGCAAAAGAAAAATCTTAAAGAGACTTGGAATCTCAGTAGATTCTGAGCATAACAGTTCCAACTACCACACAGCACAATCAATACACAAGCTGTTCTGCAAGAGCACTCTAATTCCAAAAAGTAATTCAAGCTCTGCAACAATTGCAAGGAGAAACAAGAAACTGATCCATAGGGTTAAATTTAATCAGGGCAATCCACAATGGTTACTATAATAAGTCTTCCTGTATTCTGCTAGAATTTTCTATTGTGGTGGAAGTAGAAGCACTTTACATTCCATTAGAGGCAGTTAAATGGAGGTTGCAATGTTTTCTGGCAGAAAAAATTAAGATAGCTTTAATAGACATTTCCTTAACTATTATGAATCTTATGAAACATCAAAATATATAATGAAGTTATTTAGATAAAGCAGTCACTTTCATAGCAAAGATATTAAAGACACAATATGTTATTTCTTCACAAAATGTGAAAAATCATCTTCATCGCCATCTTGTTCAGATTTTCCATTTTTGATTAGTTTTATGAAATCAACTAATTTACTTCAAATCTCAAGATTAATGATTTAGCATTACCAATTAAGATCTTTACCTAACATGAGCACACAGCATGTGGAGAATGTATCAGAGAAAATAATATGTTAACATAATTCAGAAGCTCTTGAATTCCCAAATGCACACTACTTTCAGTGGATGTGGTCCAATTAATTTAGAAAAATGAATATTGAAACAATCCAAATTATTCCATGTCAGTTCAGTATTGAGAAATTATCGTACATTTTAAGAATGTAGATACTAAAGTGTAATTTTCCCCTTTCTTCTCAAAATTAAGCAAAGTTTTCTAGGAAAATTACATTTGATATTGCAACATAATACATGTACTTAAGTGAATGTAAATGACTATGGAGAGAAGTTCTGCACAAATTAAAAGGTACCATTTGTCAATATGCCCTCAATGGCACGCAGTGACAACTAAGGTATATTACTTGTGCTGGATAAGATAATCACAATTGTTAACCATCAGTGGGGGTGATAGTACCAATCTTTCTCTGAACAGAAACAAAGATTAAATTATATTTCATCCTATCTTAAGGTCTTTCATCCATTGCAACCAGTCTGGCTTCTAAAACTGAGTGATACTACATTTTGAAAAGGAAACCGAGGAAGAAAACAATGCTGCACTGTAATGTGATAAGACAATGTTTGCTAGTTATTAGAAAGAAATCCTGGCCCAATCTGCATGTGCATGTGGCAGTTGAGGATGTGCAATAACCCTTGCTGTAACTCAATTAGTGCAATAATTTTGTGATTAAATAGAATGGATCGGAAAGCAGGAATTTTGCAGTCAGCATTTCCAAAGCAAACTAGAAACCACATAGCAAAAATTTTACAAATCATGAAAGCCAGAAGTAGCAGAGGCAAGTTTTATCTTCACTGTCATTTCAGTGTTCAAAACTTCTCTAAGTATCAGGATAAATATAGAAGTAGGATGTAACCTGACTCCAGAGCATGGCATTATGAGATTCCATAGAAATAGTAGTTCACCCTATTTCAATTTGACCTTGCATGGATTGCAGCGTCTAATGCAGTACTAATTTTAGATAATAAAACAATTAGTACAATTATTTTAACTGCACAGTTTGTGAATGTATTGGACCTTAATTCAAGTGCTTAAAAAAAAGACACAGCTATGTTCCAGTTTGTGATGAGCAGATAGTAATAATGAAGTAAAAATGTCTTCAGTTGTTCTATTTGAACTCTACACTTGACTTTCAAGCCTGTAGTCTCTTCTTCAAGAACTCAGTTGGCATAATGTCAGTTTTTCTATCATTTTCTCATGTTTAAGATTGAATGAAACAACCAAGTCCTGTCTTAAATTAAATTAAGAATAAAGATTGCTAAATTAAAGGATAGAAAGAGTGCCAAGGTACATTTCATTTAACAGCAGGATCCTGGAGATATGTAGGGTGAAGGAAAAGAATGATCTAAATGAATAGTAATGGGGACAAAGGAAAATGAGTTGAGATGAAGAGTACCCATTACAGCAGGAGAGGTCATCCATGACAAATAAAGGAACAAGCTGTGGACTGGATGAAACTCTGGTGGAGTGGGGAAGGGAAGAATTTAGAAGAATTAAAACAGTGCAATGTGAAAAATTAAGCTTTGAAATAATGAAGATGCACATGGATTAACTTTATGTCAATAAAATGAATGGCAGAGGAAATTATTTAGATATCCCACAGACTAACCACAGCACTGCTGACAAAAATCTTTTCTCTCCTACATATTCTCAAACAGATTCAACACAACAGATTAAGATCAACGTAATGGTGAACATCTTCAATATCCTCACCTTTGACCAAGACAAATGACTACAAACTTAATAATGCCACTACACCAGAAATGCAGCCAGGTAGATCTTCTGACCACATTATTTGCCAATTACCCTGTCAGGGGATGGAATGTTCCTTGACGATGGTGGCAACATACATGTCCCAGAGTTCATTCTATAAGTGCTTACTGTTTGTTCAGAAAAATTGTCCCTCAGGTCTCTTTTAAGTTTTACCCCTCTCATTTTAAACCTATGCCCTCTAGTTTTTGACTTTCCTATTCTGGGGGAAAGATTGTAGATATTCACCTTACAACAGGAATTCTGCAGATGCTGGAAATTCAAGCAACACACATCAAAGTTGCTGGTGAACGCAGCAGGCCAGGCAGCATCTCTAGGAAGAGGTACAGTCGACATACAGTGGGCCCCCCTCCCACTTTCAAATCTCTTACTAACTCTTCCTTCAGTTAGTCCTAACGAAGGGTCTCGGCCTGAAACGTCGACTGCACCTCTTCCTAGAGATGCTGCCTGGCCTGCTGCGTTCACCAGCAACTTTGATGTGTGTTGCCAGATATTCACCTTATCAGTGCTCCAGGGGAGAAAAAAAGTCCAGTGCCAGTAACATCAATCTTTTTTTGTATTCTTTCTAATTTAATGACATCCTTCCAACAGATCAAACTCGATGCAATACTTCAAATATGGCGTTACCAAAGTCTTATACGTGACTTCCCAATTCCCATCTTTAACATCCTTACCAATGAAGGCAATGAGTGAGAAAAGGGAAGGAGGCCAGAAAAATCATAATCAAGTCTGATGAGGCCAAAAATTAAAATGCAGGTTACCAAAAAGCTGTACTAAGTTTGAAAGAAGAATGTGTTGTATCGTTTGACAAGGTTATGTACATGAGGCTGCTTAACAAGATAAGAGCCCATGGGAAGATATTAGTATGAAAAGAAGATTGGCTGCCTGGCAGGAGACAAAAAGTGGGAATAAAAGGGGCCTTTTCTGGTCAGTGTTGGTCAGACAGTACTTGGAGTATTGTGAGCAGTTTTGGGGCCTTATCTGAGAAAGGATGTACTACCATTGGAGAATGTCCAGAGAAGCTTCACAAATTAGTTTGGAAATGAAAGTTAAAATATGATCAGTTTTAGATGGCTCTGGGCCTGTACTCGCTGAAGTTTTGAAGAATGGGGGTGGGGGGGAGAGTCTCATTCAAATCTATTGAATAGTAAAATACCTGGATAGAATGGATGTGGAGAGCATGTTTCCTTTAGTGGAGGGAATCTAGGACCAAAGGGCACAGCCTCAAAGTAGAGGAATGTCCATTTAGAACAGCAATAAGGAGAAATTTCTTTAGCCAGAGTGGCGAATTTGTTGAATTCATCGCCACAGACAGCTGTGAAGGGCAAGTCATTGGGTATATGACTTGACAGGGCAAGAGAATGAGGCTAAAAGGGATAATGAATCAGCCATGTTGGAATAACAGAGCAGATTCAAAGGGTTGAATGGCCTAATTCTGCTCTCATGTCTTATGCTCTTATAATAGCACTGAGAGTATTTCAAAGAATGTGAAAAAGACTGGGACACCCAAGAAGGATGGGGGAATTTAATATAGGATGGAAAAAACAGATGGTCTAAAGCAGCGGTCCCCAACCACCGGGCCGCGGACCGGTACCGGGCTGCAAAGCATGCGCTGCCGGGCCGCGAGGAAACGATATGATTTGGCAATTGGAATCAGCTGCACCTTTCCTCATTCCCTGTCACGCCCACTGTTGAGCCATTACGCACGCGAGTTCATTACCCGCGCGTCATCCATGTCAGCGCGGGAAGGAGATCAACTCCTCGAGCTTGTAAATGACGACGGGCAGAAAAGTATGTTTGACATACCATCTCTGGCGGCATTCCGGATCAAAGTCAAGGCTAAATATCCTGAGATAGCCACGAAAGCACTGAAAACGTTGCTTCCATTTCCAACATATCTCTGCAATGAATGCAACAAAAACTAAATTGCGGAATAGACTGGTGTGACGAAAGTACACATAGACTAAGATGTTGACTGTGCTGTGTTATCATCAGTGGGATCAGCAGTTGATCTGCCACCTGTCTTCAGGAGAGAGATAAGTAAGACAATGGAGCAGCATTTGGAAATGTTAATGAAGAGACGAGAGAGATTAACGGAAGGAGACACCGGTCTGGGTATTGTCAAGACTGGTTTGCTTTGAACCTGAACTGTTTGAAGTGATGGTCAGGTGATACCCCAACAGGGGGATAAAAAGGGACGGGTTCGCTAAGGCAACAAACACCACACGAGACACCACTCACGACACCACGAGGTATCGAGACCCTGGAAGCAGTGCGCCCCCACAAGTCGGTGGGAGTTTTGGCGGGCTGGTCACGGGACCAGCCATAGACGCACAAGGTGGAAAGATTCGGTCGGCGGGAACCTGGTGTGTGTGTCCACCCTTGCCTGGGTGCCGGGTTCACCGCAGAGGAACGATCGTATCTGAAAATGGAGGGGTCACAGTCGGTGACCTCAGAGGACATTACAAAGGGCTCGCCCGAAAGCTAACTGAGAGAAATATCAAACGTCTGTTGAATCCGATTTTGAATATCAGCATTCGCTCTCTCTCTCTCTCTCTCTTCAATGGCACAACAACGATTGCTGCCAACTGAACTAAACTGAACTCTGTCACTTGTGATTGAACATTTTACCCCTAGACTGCGATAGAGCTTGATTGATCCTATTATCCTAGTTCTGTGTACATGTGTGTTTATTCAGTGCTAACCTGTTGCATTTATATCCTTACTATTAGCGTACTGTGTTGCTTATTTCTTTAATAAAACTTTCTTAGTTCCAGTAATCCAGACTCCAACTGGGTGATCCATTTCTGCTGGTTTGGCAACCCAGTTACGGGGTACGTAACACTGGACATAAGGAACCCCCTTCAAGTATCACTGTCTCCCATCACCCCTCGATAGGACCGTCTTGTTGCAGGGAAACAAGTCCAGGGCTCCCACTGATTCAGTGATATTGGTGTGTTGCAATGATTTTATATATTCATACGGGGAAAATACGTGCTGTGTGTTTAATATCCAAATGTTACTTAAAATGTTATGATGCTATTGACTTACTTATATAACCATATAACAATTACAGCATGGAAACAGGCCATCTCTGCCCTTGTAGTCCGTGCCGAACGCTACTCTCACCTAGTCCCACCGACCTGCACTCAGCTCATAACCCTCCATTCCTTTCCTGTCCATATACCTATCCAATTTTTCTTTAAGTGATAATATCAAACCTGCCCCTACCACTTCTACTGGAAGTTCGTTCAATACTCACTTCAAGCTCCCCTGTCCTCCCCTGATAATTGATTTATCACTATATTCATGCGAGGAAAATATGCGCTGTGTGTTTAATATTAAATTCGTTAGATAAACCCTTTTAGAAACGAAATTGAGTGTATTAGCCACTTATCACCTATATTCCAGTCATGATTAACACCCCCCTCCTCCGAACAGAATCGCCAAAAACGATTTGTAGAAAAAAATCGGCACGTACACGCATGCGCACTGGTGCCTGCCCAAGGCTTCATGCTCATTGTAGTCTCTAGGGGTAAACAATGTATTTGACTGCTACTCTTGTCTGTTGGCAACCCTACCCCACCCCCCCCAACTCCGCTGGGTCGGCCGGTCCGCAAGAATATTGTCAATATGAAACCGGTCCGCAGTGCATGAAAGGTTGGGGACCCCTGGTCTAAAGTAATCTAAATGAGAATCTCATTGAATGTTTACTAGGCAAGTTTTTTGGAACAGCATGCTCTGGGAGTAGAGGGATCAGCTATTCTAGACCTGGTACTGTCCAATGAGATGAGTTTAATTATTTCATGGTGAAGGCACCACAAGCAGACAGTGGTCAAAATACTGTACAGTTACATTTCACTCAGTCCAAGCAGGGGAAGATGAGTATTTCAAACTTAAAGAAGGGCAATTGAGGGCATGAAAGCAGAGCTAGCTAAAGTGAATCAGCAGTTAGGCAATGGAAGGTAGCTGAATATACAGAAGGTATTTCAAACAACATTTGTACTTCTTACAAAGGATAACCTCTTAACTGAGGCCAACTAACAAAATTAAAGACTGTGTTAAACTTTAAAAAACACATAATTGTGCAAAAAAAACTAAAAGATTAATAACGAAGGAAAAAATATGTTAGGTATTAAGGCTACCAGAAATATATTTAAAAAACCGGGCAAATGTTTCTATTTATAAAGAAAAACAAAATAAGCGTTAAAATAATGAGCATTGGTTTTATAATCTGGGAATTAATGATGGAAAACAGACACCTGAGAGATGAAATAAACAGATACTTTGCATTCACATGGTTCTAAACTGGAATCTGGAAGAGAAGGAGCTTAGGAACATTACAATCAGCAATAACTTCGTGCTGGAGGAAATATGGGCCAAATAGAGGAAAATGGGACTAGCTGGGTGGGCAACATGGCTATAGCAGTGACTGGTTGCTGTATACAATACTTTGAAGATTGATTAGTACATATATTCTTCAGTTAGTTTCCCATACAGAGAAAGGGTCTAAGTTGGAAATCCATTTAAAAAAAAATATAATTGTGATCTACTGTAAAACTATCCACCATCCCATCCAGTCTGTCCCTTACAGGTAAGTGAACTTCAGTCTATCTGGATCATAGAGTATAGAAAGAGACAAGACTTTTAAAAACTTCAGAGCAATTTGAGGATGATGATAGGTGGAAGGAGAAACTAGAATTTTTCCCTTCCAATACTATTAGACAATCAAAAGTATTCTGGTCACACTATCCCGAACATGCCAGTCTCTTGGGGGAAGTGATGTCCTACTCAGAATTCCCTTCATCTCTTATTTGCAAGTTCAAACTGATGCCTTGATGTATTTCTACCCGAGCACTGTAACTTTGACTTTTATTGGTCAGAGAAAAAGGAATGTGTTCTCCTTTCCTTCCCCCGCCCCCCCCCCCCACAAAATGCCTAATATTGTTCAAATTTAAATTTGTTTCACAGATTCTCGATAGGGATCAAGCTGATGAAAAAGCTGAAGTGAAAGAAGTTACTTGTCTTATTCTGTATCCACCAAATTCCTGCATCTCTCAAATGTACAATACAAGGTCATGGGATTTCTCACTTTTGGTCGATACAAATACAGGTACCTTATAATAGCTGATATTGGGAAAGGTAATCAAGGGAAGCCGGGCTGGAGTGAGGTGGTGATTAATCTTGCAGATTGTCTGTAGCTTGTTTTTTACATGCTGTGAATCTTACTTGCGATATGTCACTCTATGTCTGTATGTTGTCAGCTCTTGTTTCTCCATACGGTTGCATTGAAAAGAAGCCGTGAATGAATGGAATGGACATTATTACTCACATACTTCATATACATTAGTAAAAATCTTTATGTTATGTCTCCATCTAAATGTGCAATTTATAATAAATAGTATGTACAACAGGATAGTCAATAAAACATAGAAATACAGTTTTGTTAGCATGAGTTAAACAGTCTGATGGCCTGGTGGAAGAAGCTATCCCGGAGCCTGTTGGTCCTGGCTTTTATGCTGCGGTACCGTTTCCTGGATATCCAGCAGCTGGAATAGATTGTGGTTGGGGTGACTCTGGTCCCCAATGATCCTTCGGACCCTTTTTACACACCTGTCTTTGTAAATGTCCCGAATAGTGAGAAGTTCACATCTACAGATGTGCTGGGCTGTCTGCACCACTCTCTGAAGAGTCCTACAATTGAGGGAAGTACAGTTCCCATACCAGGCAGTGATGCAGTCAGTCAGGATGCTCTCAATTATGCCCCTGTAGAATGTTCTTAGGATTTGGGGGCCTATACCAAACCTCTTCAACTTTGAGGCGAAAGAGGCGCTGTTGTGCCTTTTTCACCACACAGCTGGTATATACACACTATGTGAGATCTCAGTGATGTTTATGCTGAGGAACTTAAAGCAGTTCACCCTCTCAACCCCAGATCCATTAATGTCAATAGGGGCTAGCCATCTCCATTCCACCTCTAGTCCACAACCAGCTCCTTTGTTTTTGCGACGTTGAGGGAACGTTTTTCTTTTGAGACCACTGTGTCAGGATGGTGACTCCCTCTCTGTAGGCTGCCTCATGATTATACGAGATTAGGCCAATCAGTGTAGAGTCATCAGCAAATTTATTTAACAAATTGAATCTCTGGGTGGCGACACAGTCATGGGTATACAGAAAGTAAAGGAGGGGGCTTAGTACACAGCCGTGAGGGGCACTTGTGTTGAGGGTCAGAGGGGACAGAGGTGAGGATGCCCACTCTTACTACCTGCCAGTGATCTGACAGGAAGTCCAGGATCCAGCTGCACAAGTCAGGATGAAGGCTGACATCTCTGAGCTTCTTGTCAAGCCTGGAGGGAATTATGGTGTTGAATGCTGAACTGTAGTCCAAGAACAGCATTCTCACATAAGCATCTGTCTTCTCCAGATGTGCAAGGACAGTGTGTAGAGCTGTGGCAATTGCGTCATCTGCCAATCGGTTGTGTCGGTAGGTGAATTGTAGGGGATCCAGTATGGGTGGTAGCATGCTGCAGATGTAGTCTTTGGCCAGCCTCTCAAAGCATTTGCTTATTATTGAGGTGTGTGTGACAGGACACCAATCGTTCAGACATGTTACCTTGGTCTTTTTAGGTAAGGGACAATGGTGGATGTTTTGAAGCAGGAGGGCATTCTACACTGGGAGAGGGAGGGATTAAAAATGTCTGTAAGCACACCTGCCAGTTGTGCCGTGCACATCCTGAGTACACGCCCTGGGACGCTGTCCGATCCCACAACCTTGCGACTGTCCGCTCATTGGAAACACCTGTGTACTTCAGCCTCAGATACAACCAAGATGCCAGTCGCATCATCTGCAGATCTCTTCAGCGGTTCAGTATTGGTGACATTGTATCGAGCACAAGAAAGATTTAGCTTGTCTGGGAGAGAGGCAATGATGTTGGAAGCTCCACTGCATTTAGCTTTGAAGTCTGTGATGGTGTACAGACCTTGCCATAAGCAGCGTGTGTTGTTGGTGGAAAGCTGTCTGGATCTATTGTCCCTGTGCTGTTGTTTCGCTGCCTTAATGACCTTGCGCAGATTGTAGCTATATTTCTTGAGCTCCTGCTGATTACTGGCAACGTATGCTCTGTGTCACGTGTTAAGTGCTGCTTGCCAGGATCTGTTGATCCAGGGTTTCTGGTTCGGATAGACACTGACCATTTTCAGGGGGACAACATCCTCAATGCACTTCCGGGTGAAACTCGTGACCCCATCCATGAACTTGGAGACATCCTCATCATGGAAGTCATTCCAGTCGACGTCATCAAAGCAGTCCTGTAGTATGGAGGCCGATTGTTTGGACCAACAGTGGACGGATTTAACTCTGGCTGCCTCTTGTTTCATCTTCTGCTTCTACCTCGGCAGCAGCAAAATGGAGGAGTGATCTGATTTTTCAAATTGGAGACGAAGGAGTGCTTTGTAAGTGTTGCAGAATGGAGAATAGCATGAGAGTAGAATTAGATGTTGTGCAATCATCCAATTTCCATACCCATGATAGAAGAATGGGCATTGACAACACAGCTGAAGATAGTTGCACCTCAGAGTAAGAACATAAAAAATAGTTGAAGGATGGGGCCTTTCCTTCCTTGACCACCTTCTACCATTCATCATGATCAGAGCTGAAGACACAAGCAACTTCAGATACTGAAAGCTGAAGAAAAAAGAAGTGGAAAAACTCAGCAGGTTGGACAGCATCGATGGAGGCAAAAAGATGGCCAATGTTTCAGATCTGGACTCTGCCCAGGACTGAAAATATAGGGGGAAGGCAGTCAAGATGGGAAAGTGAGAAGGAATGTTGAGACAGAGGCAGCTGGGTGATATGTGGAATTGGAATAGAGTAGGGGTTGAATAATGGGCAGATAGAGCCAGCTGGGGAAGGCCAGAGTGTTGAGACAGTAGGTGAAATGTAGAAACTTCCATGGTTTCTTCCCCACCCTGTGAGCTCTTGGACATCAGTGTCTCCAGCAGGAACAAGAAGTAAATTAAGCAGCTTGTCAGCTTCCTCCTTAGATTATCCATGAATATCACGGATGGCTAAATTAAGAATTGACAGTGCCTTTAGAGTACCAACTGAATTTCATGTCCTCTTCTGAATCAGATATTTTGTCACATGAGATGCATGCTACATTTGTATTTCACATCAATGTGTCAAAATATCTCAAGGTAAATCATGAGGATTAAAACAAAACCTGACTGCGAGACACGGCAAAAGATATTAGTGCAAGCAGCCAAAATTTGGGTCAAGTGGTTGTATCACAAAAGGGAACTGGTCGAGTGTCTGTCTCGCAGCTCCAACAGCCTGGGTTTGTTCTTGACCTTCAGTGCTGCCCGCACATTCTCCATGTAATCATATAGGTTTCCTCCTGGTGTCCCCTTTTCTCTTCTTCTCAAGGACATGTTGGTTGGCATATAATTGAACTCTAAGTTGTCCCAAGTGTGTAGATGAGCAGTAGAATCTAGGAGCCATTGATGGAAATGCAGGGGTGAATAAAACTGAACTGGTGTACAGTAAATCAGTGCTGAGTCAGTGGACTGAAGGGTCTCTTTCCAGGGTATTTGGCTCTATCTATGGGCTAAAAGTCTTATTGCAGGTTAGTAATGGCCATTTTATCATTTTGTTATTTTTAGCCAAATATAATAAATTCAGTAAAAGTAAACAAAATCAAAACATTCAAAAAGGAATACTTATCCAGATCTTTCAACTCTTAGCCTGAGAGTGCAGACTTCTCTAGGGGTTAATTCAGTAGGCTTGAAGCATCATTTAGCCACCCATCTCAAGTACTTTGAATTGAAACAATCAAGGTTGCTAAGCTATTCAAACTCAGCCTTAGCTGACAATCACACATAAATCACTTTAAGGTGTAATGGCAGTCTTTCTTTCTCAACCCAGAGAAATTGTGGCCAATTATGGTTGCTTTATTTGCTGCTGCAGCTGAGATTATATAGCCTTTGCCTTTTGAAACCCCCAACACAATAAACCCTTAGTTAAGGAAAGCACTTCACAGCTCAGGAATGTGCAAATCAATCATAGATCTGTGTGCAAGTATTTTATCCAAGCTATATGCCAAAAGTTATCCACAAGATACAGTTAAGTTGACCTTAGACTTTGAGTATCGCTAATAGTGAATTTTCGCAGTTCTTGTTACATGGTCATTAGACATGCAAATTAAGAAAAGACCTTTTGGCATTACGAGTCTGTGTCAAACAACTGGATAAGATACACAATTGGTAAAACGTACATCTAAAATGTCCCATTCTTTTTATGGAAGCTCAATTAAAATACTTGTGGCAAAGAGGCGTGGCATTCATTTGTACCTAAGCCTGTCTTTCAAACTGCCCTGATTGGGTAATAACAATACAAGATTATGCTGATTTGAAAACTGGGACTAAACATGTCTTATCAAGTGTTCAACTATGACGTGTCAACCTCAAAATAAGGCAGATGTATTCCAGCACCTCCTTACATCTACCAAGATGCAGAGAGTTGGTTATGTCACAAAAAGTCAACCTTGAGTCTAGAGAATCTGGTGAACCTCCATAGTGTGGAGGCTGGTATGAGTTACAACTTCTTCCACTCATGTGGAGAGACAATATCATGAGTACCAATCATCATCATGTGCCATGTCACATGATGTGGCCGATTATGGTCTATGGAGGACTAATAGGAGTATCATAAAGACATCTCTCTGATTTACAATGATTGAAGTAACTATTTGAACATTCTCATGGCCCAATAATGCTAAATAATTTGAGGATTGTTGTTGGTTAATTACAAATTACTGGTATACTTACTTGCTCTAGCAAATAACGTAGCTGCGCACTGCAGTTTATCTGAAGAATCCTGAGGTAGAAAGCTTCAGTAGTAACATTTGTATATGTTTTTTTAAGACTTGTCATCATTAAAGACTTGACTCTACTCCATCTGATATCACCTTGTGATTCCCATTTTTTGAGTAAGTGGGTTTATTAGGCACCAATGACGGGAGGATCAATCTTACTGAGTAATTGATAACTATCTGTCCTATCCATTTGAAGAACAATTGCATTATGTTTTTTTGTAATTGATTGCAGTAGCTGTTCTGTGATTTCATTAATTTTTGCAAGAAAACAATAATGTCTCAAAGAAAGCACTGCACAGATTGCATGCTTTTACAGAAAGAACTACTGTTCGCATAAATACCCATCTCAAAGATCATAAAATTTTGAACTAAATTTATCTTTACACCAAAGAAAAGTAATGAAAGGAGGAAGCCAGTTCATGCCATGTATCGTTCACAAGTTTCCAAATGGCCCAAATTTTGCAAAGGTGTGCAGAGAATTCTGTACACCAAATGCTACAGGTATATATTCCTGAATAAGTATCGGTAAGATCCTGTATATGCAGAGTTGGATATTCAGACCTGGATGCGCACATGCTTTATTTGTGTTCAAGTGTTTGTTTTTAATTGTGCTTATTTTACTAGTTTATAATTTTTATTAATCCCAAAATGTTTTTATAATGTTCTAAGTGGAAGAGTAATTCAGATACATGTCCTTTCCATGTTTGATCAGCAGCTTGTCAGCGTGTTCTTGCACTATTCCTGCCAACCCCCTTCTCCAGTGTTGGTATTTGAAGATACAGGAGCTGTCAGTCAGCTGGATCCTCTGAGTCGAGATCAGTGTCAGCACACATGGAGGCTCATTACTGGCAGGAGGTTTGGGGCCACCAGGTTTCTGTTTGGCCTTATCCACTTTGTATAGATTCCTTTCTCTACTTACAGTAACACAAGTGACATTAAATAAACCCTTCAGGAGCAAGCATGAGGGAATAACAAAGATGAAGCTATTTCAGAAAACCATTTAATCCTTAGAATGGACGGCTACTGATATTATAGGTTCTGGAGCCAAGTGTCTATCTGGTTTAAATAGAATGGTGGTGAGCCAAAAAAAAAGGAGCATTATTTCTGCATGCAAGCAGGGCTGGCTCTGTAATAAAAATTAAAGGAATTGCAGACAATATGTGCAGAATGTTACCAACCTTTGACCTTTTGAATTTTAAAAACCCGATTAAGAACACTGTAGATTTAGGCAGTTCCATTACGGACATTAGCCTTCTCACCATCAAGGAAAACTTCAAATTATGTTGCTTCAAGATGGTGATAACCATCATTAAGGACTCACATTAACATCGACATACTCTCTTCTCATTACTACCATCACAGAGCATGAAGATGTACATCCAGCAGCTTAGGAATGGGTTCTTTCTCTGCAGAGTCAGATTTCTGAATGGTCCAAGAACCCACAAGCACTAACACACTACTTATTTATTTTTATATTTCTTATTATAACCTATAGTTTTTAATACATTGCTCTGTACTGCTGCTGCAAAACAACACATTTCCTGACATACATCAGTGATAATAAACCTGATTCGGATTCAATTGTACAGAAAATATAATGCCATTTCTTTTGGGCAGCCCTGGAGCATGACAATCAGATTACATAGTTTATCTTTATTGTGTCATTAAAGTTTGCACCAAGTACCTGCTAAATGCCTCTCAAAACTGCTGATACTATCAGTTTCATTGGACGGCTATTCTAAAACATATTCTTTATGAAATAGTTGGACTTTTATCTATTCCAGGCCCCACCCAACATTTCAAGCTACTGCAAGTTATAGTCACTGTGGTAGAGTTTTGCACAATGATTATTCTCAGGAACTTGATTATTTAAGTAATATCCTTTCTCGGATTTACTTGTGTAAAATTTACCCAAATGTACTCTCACAATGTACATTTTTCCTTCCAGGTATCTGCTAGGTGGGGCTGGCCAGTGGTGCAGTGGCATCAGCACTGGACTTTTGACATGGATGGCACCAAGTTCAAATCCAGCTGGGTCCCAACCTGGGCAGCAGCAGTATCTGTGAGGAAGAAAGGCCTGGCAAACTCCCTCTGTATCTTGTCACAACTACACTATGCATATGGTCACCATGATTCGACGACGATGATGACGGCTCGACAGTACCCAACAACAACATCTGATAGGTAACCTTTCACAATCCCAGCACCCCAAGGCAATTCCTGTAACATACCAGTTACACATGACCAGTGAGGTTACATGACCAGTGACAGTTAAATATAGGCCAGTGAGTCTTATTTCAGTGGCTGGTATATTGATAGAGAAGATCCTGAGAGGTAGGATTTATGAACATTTGGAGAGGCATAATAGGATTAGGAATAGTCAGCATGGTTTTGTCAAAGGCAGGTCGTGCCTTATGAGCCTGATTGAATTTTTTGAGGATGTGACTAAGCATATTGATGAAGGAAGAGTAGTAGATGTAGTGTACATGGATTTCAGCAAGGCATTTGGTAAGGTATCCCATGCAAGGCTTATTGAGAAAGTAAGGAGGCATGGGATCCAAGGGGACATTGCTTTGTGGATCCAGAATTGGCTTGCCTACAGAAGGCAAACAATGGTTGTAGACGGGTCATACTCTGCATGGAGGTCGGTGACCAGTGGTGTGCCTCAGGGATTTGTTCTGGGACCCCCACTCTTCGTGACTTTTCTAAATGACCTGGATGAGGAAGTGGAGAGATGGGTTAGTAAATTTGCTGATGACACAAAGGTTGGGGGTGTTGTGAATAGTGTGAAGGGCTATCAGAGGTTACAGCGGGACATCAATAGGATACAAAACTAGGCTGAGAAGTGGAAGATGGAGGAGGTGTGAGGTGGTTCATTTTGGTCGGTCAAATATGATGCCAGAATGTAGTATTACTGGTAAGACTCTTGACAGTGTGGAGGATCAGAGGGATCTTGGGGTCTGAGTCCGTAGGACACTCAAAGTTCATGCGCAGGTTGACTCTGTGGTTAAAGCGGCATACGGTGTATTGGCCTTCATCAATCGTAGGATTGAGCTCAAGAGCCAAGAGGTAATGTTACAGCTATATAGGACCCTGGTCAGACCCAAGTTGGAGTACTGTGCTCGGTTCTGGTCACCTCATTACAGGGAGGATGTGTAAACCATAGAAAGGGTGCAGAGGAGAATTACAAGGATGTTGCCTGGATTGGGGAGCATGCCTTATGAGAATATGTTGAGTAAACTTGGCCTTTTCTCCTTGGAGCGATGGAGGATGAGAGGTGACCTGATAGAGGTGTACAAGATGATGAGAGGCATTGATCATGTGGATAGTCAGAGGCTTTTTCCCCAGGGCTGAAACGGCTATCACGAGAGGGCACAGTTTCAAGGGTGCTTGGAAGTAGGTATAGAGGAGATGTCAGGGGTATTTAAAAAAAGACACAGAGAGTGGTGGTGCGTGGAATGGGCTGCTGGCGATGGTGGTGGAGGCAGGTATGATGGGGTCTTTCAAGAAAATCCTGGATAGGTACATGGAGCTTAGAAAAAGAGAGGGCTATGGGTAAACCTAGGTAATTCTAAAATAAGTACATGTTCAGCACAGCATTGTGGGCCAAAGAGCCTGTATTGTGCTGTAGGTTTTCTATGTTCTACATGGAGACTCCAAACGATACACAACACTTCAACTGGAGCAGAGTCCAACTTTGTAAAGCAGAATATCTCAGTTTGTGATTTGTTTTCAATTCAAGTTTCTGGCATTGCCCACATAATAAAAAAAACAGTCATAAAGAATTTCACTTTGAACCAGTGATCAACGTGTAGGATCTGTTAATGGTGGTGGGCAAAGAAAGTGATTGGGATGGAAGTGTGAATAGTATTCAGTCATCATCGGCGGCGGGGTGATTGGGAGAAAGCACAGTGGGCAATAAATGCAATCAAAGGATTGGTGTTTGTGGATCTGGTTGGTAGGGAATCAGGGCGAAAAGATATTTTGGAGGGGTTGAGTATGTTGTTCAAAGGAAAGATGGACAAGACCTACCTTATCGAGGATCTACTGGAGCCAGTTTCCTAGTCCTGGGGTCATGAGCTGGAACTGCCTAAGCAAGTCCACTTAAAGGTCAATGAATAACACGGGTACATTCAAAATTATGAATGCGCCTTCCAAGTGTGCAGTCTATATTTAGTACATACACCAGGATTCCTCAGTGCATTTGAATCCAGTGCAAAAACATAGTGCCACATTAATAATTTCTAGGCTATTACATGCACCAAATTACCATTGATACATGGGAAAATTAAAGAGGTAAATAGGTATTGCAGGTCCTGAAGGACAGCATTAATCCACGCTTAAAGCAGGGATTGATTAGGGATAGTCGGCATTGTTATGCCAACGGGAGATCCTGTCTGACAAACTGAACTGTTTTTTGAAGATAACAATATATATCGATGAGGGAAATGTGTTGATGAAATTTATACAAACTTCCATAAAGCCTTCGATGAAGTTGCATATGGTATACAGGTCTAAAATGTTAAAGCTCATGAAATTGAAGACGTTGGCACATTGGACGCTAATTTGTCTTGGTAATAAGAGAGAGGATAATAGCGGAGGGCTGCATTGAGCTTTCAAGTCTATGACAGTGATGTACCACAGGGATTGGTACTGGGACACTCACTGTTCTTTCTGTACATTAATAGCATGGCTATGAACGTAGAGATAAGATCAGTAAGTTTGCAGATCACACAACAATTGGGAATTATTTTTATTACGAGGAGATGATCCTTGGCTACAGAATGATATTGATTAACTAACAAGTTGGGCAGAGCAATGACAAATTGAATTCAAGCCTGATAAGTGTGAAATGATACATTTTGGTACTTAAGGGCAGGACATACTACAAATAGTAGAACACTGGACAATATAGAAGAGCCGAGAACTTTGGCATAGTAACAGTTAGATAAGATAGTCAAGGTGGTATGAGGATGCTCGTCTACATTAGCTTAGCTTTATTTGTCACATGTACATTGAAACATCGCAGCAAACAGTGAAATCATTGTTTGCGGCAAATCAAATCTGTGAGTATTGTGCTGAGCCTCCCACAAATGTTGCCAAGCTTCTAGCACCAACATAGCAATACCCACAACTCGCTAACTCCAACGGCACATCTTTGGAATGTGGGAGGAGACCAGAGCACCTGGAGGAAACCCACATGGTCGCAGGGAGAACATACAATCTCCTTACAGGCAGTGAAAACTGGTGCTGTAAAGAAACGTGCTAATGACATGCAGGTATTGTGACGACCCCAGAATTATTATCAAAAAGCAGAGAATACAAGATCAAGGAAATCAAGGTACAATTTTATAAAATGTTACATAGTCAACAGCTGGAGTATTATGTTCAGTTCTTGTCACCACACTGTAAGGAGGATATGATTACACTGAGAAGATTAGCCAGGACTTTTTTTGCTTTGGATAGATAGGTTTAGTTTGTTATCCTTGGAATGGGAAAGGCAGAATGGAGATCTGATTGAGATGTATAAAATTATGAGGGCACAGGTAGAGCAAATGGTAGCATTTATTTTCCTTAACAGTGATGTCTATGACCAGGGAGCATAGATTTAGAATAAAGGATAGAAAGCTTAGAGAGGATCTAAGGAAGATATTTTTTTTTCCCCATCCAGACTGATGTTGACAGGTATTCACATAACATTTAAGAAAAATCTGATAAGCACCGAAATCATGAAGACATAGAAGGCTACAGACCATGTGTTGGTAAACGTGATTGGTATAGGTAGGAGCTTGATGCCAGCATAAATATGATGGGCTGAAAGGCATACTTCAGTACAAGTCCATAACTCTATGATCTATGGCTGACTGCATCTACTGACCAAGAACATGCACCAATAAAAATAGTAGAAGAAAGGCTACCAGGCCACTTGACCTGTCACCACCATTCAACATGGCTAATCTATGCTGCCCTCAGCACCTCTTCTGTGTCGGTTCCCATATTCCTCAGTCTTTCAAATATTTATCCATCTCCACCTTAAATATGTCCTTTGACCTGGCCTCCACCAACCTGGGGCACAGAGAATTCCAGAATTTATCTTTTCAATGAATAAATTTCTATGCAACTCAGGTTTTAAATAACTGCCCCCTTATTTTGTAACTATGTCTCCTTGTTTGATAGTCTCACATTCATGAAAACATTTCCACCTCTTCTGGGATCTTATTTGTTTGACCAAGGATACTCATTTTTTAAAAAAAAGACACCAAAGAACACACAACTAAATTGTCTAGCCTCTCATGATAGGACAAACAACTCATTGCAGGAATAAGCCCAGAAAAATCACCTTTGTACTATCCCTTTTTAAGTAATGGGACTAAAACTCTGCCTCACAAACACTGTGCAACTATTTCAAAACCTCAATTTATAAACTTCAACACCTTCATAACAAAGGTCAATGTGTTGTTTGTGTAAGTCCACAAAAATAGTCTCGACTAGATTGTCCCCTATCCCAGCCCAGCCCTGCAGATGCTTTCTAACCCACGGAATCCTTCCACATTTATTTGTTCCAGATTCTGGTTTCTGCATTCTCTGGAATTTCCAATATGCCATTTGCTTTCCTAATCTGCCTGTAAATCTTTTACAATTCATGCATCTGAACATCAATTATTTTCAGTCTCTCTCCGTTTAGATAATAATTTGCCTTTTGATTCCTCCTACTAAAGTGTATAACCTTATACTTCCCCAGATAAAATTCCATTTGTCAGTTTCCTCCTCATGCTCTTTCAATTACTAATAGCTCCTCCACTGCCCACCAATCATATTGTTAATCATCAATCATGCCTTCCATCTATTACAAATCTTGCTGTTTTGCAAAGCCTTCAAGCAATCAATCCAAAATTATATTTGCTTTGTTTATATACATAGTATCGATTATAGCCCAGTGTTAGAGGCAGACATTTGATTGCAATGTGTATTGAAGCCGTATTATTACAAATTTCTTTGGGCAATTTACTTGCACTAAAAAATATAAATGGGACTACTGTGTGACCAAATTTCACTTATTGCATTTGTCATGCATTGTGATTTTATAAGGCTTTTAATCCATTGATTGATAGTAACTATGGAGCATTCTTCTCAAATTTGATTACTTGGAGAAATTCAGTTCTAAATCTGTTCCATGATGGCATACAGCCTACGATTTCAACTAACAGGTGTACAATAAACCAATCCCAGAACAGACAAGGTTGAACAAGGCTATATCATCACCCCAACACAAACCAATCTTTCTCCCTGCATTAGCATACCTCATTTCCTGCTGTCCTGGAGCTAATCTAATGGGAAACTTACAGTCTAGTACTGTACAGTCATATAGTTAGACAATATGCCTATGCTCATCATACTCATCTGTACTAATCTCACCAAGAGTCAGATCAATACAGCAAGACAAGGCACTTTGGCGCAAACTGTCCATGCAGGCCACAGTGCCCATATCTGTCCAAGCATCTTTCCAAGTGTTTTTAAAATGTACTTGCATCAACCACTTCCCTGCAGCTTATTCCATAAACTCATCACCCTCTCAATGAAAAAGTTGCCACTCAAATTCTTTTTAAAACTTTCTTTTTTCACCCTAAATCATTCTCCCCTTATTATGGATTTCCCCACACTGGGGAAATGACTGCTAGTTATCTGTACCCTTTATAACCTCTTTAAGGTTAGCGCTTATTCTTCTACACTGCAAGAAGGACCTAGCCTGCCCAACTTCACTCCATAATTAGGCCCTCTGGTCCTGGCAACGTCCTCATAAATCTTTTCTGCACCAGTTCCAGTTTAAACACATCTTTGCTAGTGACCAAAACAGTTCCCTAGGAGATCTTGTATTGCGTAGTGGAAGAGTGAGTTCAAAAGAAGTGAGTGGGTGTGTTAAGACATTCTGCATGCCACAGTTCGTGAGGAGACATTGGATTGCACAGTGGGAGATAGAGTTCAAAAGAAGTGAGCGGGGCAGTCAGGTAATTCTGTGCACCACAGTTCCTGAGGAGATGTTGGATTGTGCATAATTAAGTACTTGGAAAGGGCCAATAAAAAGTAGTTGGGTTTAAGCAGAGTGGCCATTTCATGAGTGGGTCAGTGCCAGAGCTGGGAGCACAGACTTTGGCTCATAGAGGCTTCAGTGAGGAGAGGTGAAGGCTGAAGGTAGATATTTTCATTTAATATTTCTTCTTTCTTATTGCACAGTTAGAGGAAGTCAGGCAGTGGAATGCTCCTCTTGCAGGATGTAGTAAGGCAGAGAGACCTCCTGTGTCCATGGTAACACCTGCAATAAAAGTGCAATCCACTTCCAGCTTCTTTCAGATCATATTGAGGAATTGAAGGTAAAACTGGATGAACTCCGGATCATTTGGGTGGCTGAGGGGTTTGATCAACAGGACAAGCAGGGAGGTAGTTACACCTAAAGCACAGGACACAGGTAACTGGGTGACTGTCAGTAAGGGGAAAGGGGACAGGTAGCCAGTGTGGAGTAGCCCTGTGGCCATTCCCCTCAACAACAGTTATACCACTTTGTATACTGTTAGAGTGTGGTATGATAGAGAACTCTATAGTTAGAGGTGCAGACAAGAGATTCCATGGACATGAAAAACACACCCAGATGGTGTGTTGTCCCCCAGGTGCCAGGGTTAAGAACGTCTCGGATTAGATCCACAGTGCTCTAAAGGAGGAGAACGAGCAGTCAGTCGTCATGGTATGTATTGGTACGGATGACACTGGTAGAGAAAGGGAGGAAGTCCTGAAGAGAGAATGTAGGGAATTTGGAAGAAAGCTGAAAAAGCAGGACTTCAAAGGCAATAACCTCTTGATTGCTGCCTATGCCACACACCAGTAAGGGGCAAGAAGAGGATGATTTTGCAGATGACTGAGTATCTGAGGAATTAGTTCAGGGGGCAGAGTTTCAGACTTCTGAATCATTGGAGTCTCTTCTGGGGAAGCTATGACCTGTACAAAAAAAAAAGATAAATTACACCTAAACCTGAAAGGGATCAATATTCTTTCGGCATGTTTGCTGGAGCTATTGGTGAGGGTTTAAATTAATTTAGCAGACTTGTGGGAACCGGAGTGATAGGGCAGTTAGTATACAAGTAGATGTAAGTCACAGTGAGACCAAGTCCTTGTGCAAGATCCCCTAAAAGTTAACTTGCAGTTTGAGTCAGTGGTAAGGAAGGCGAATGCAATGTTAGCATTCATTTTGAGAGAACTAGAATGTAAAAGCAAGGATGTAATGCTGAGGCTTTGTACAGCATTGGTCAGACTTGGAGTGTTATGAGTGGTTTTGGGCCCTTTATCCAAGAAAGGATGTACAGGCATTGGAGCAGGTCCAGAGAAGATTCATAAGAATGATTCTGGGTATGAAAGGGTTAATGTATGAGGAGCATTTGATGGCTCTGGGACTGTACTCACTGGAGTTTAGAAAAATGGGAGGGGGGGAGAGGGTGTGGAGAAAAGAATAAAAGGATCTCTTTGAAACCTATCAAACATTGAAGGGCCTAGACAGAAGGGATGTGGAAAGGATATTTCCTCTTGTGGGGGAGTCTAGGACCAGAGTGCACAGCCTCAGAATAGAGGGAAATCCACTTAGAATAGAGATAAGGAGGAATTTCTTTAGCCAGAGGGTGTAGAATATGTGGAATTCACTACTACAGAGAGCAATGCAGGTCAAGACATTGGGTATATTTAAAGCAGAGGTTGATTAGTACTTAATCAGTAAGGGGATCAATGATTACAGGGAGAAGGCAGGAGAATGGGGTTTAGAGGGATAATACGGTGCCTATAAAAAGTATTCACCCACCTTGGAAGTTTTAATATTTTATTGTTTTACCACATTGAATAAGTGGATTAAATTTGGCTTCTTTGAAATTGATCAACAGAAAAAGACTTTCTTCCATGTCAAAGTGAAAACATTTCTACAAATTAATCAATTATTAAACAAAATAATTGATTGCATAATCACTCACCCCCTTCAAGTCACTATTTAGTAGATGCACCTTTGGCAGCAATTACAGCCTTGAGTCTGTGTGGATAGGTCTCTGTTAGTTTTGCACATCTAGTCACTACAATTTTTCCTCATTCTTCTTTACAAAACTGCTCTAGCTGTCAGATTGCATGGGGATCATAAGTGAACAGTCCTTTTCAAATCCAGCAAAATTCTCAATTGGATTGAGGTCTTGGCTACTCCACAACATTAACTTTGTTGCTTTTAAGCCATTCTTGTGTAACTTTAGCTTTATACTTGGATTCATTGTCTTGCTGGACAAATCTTCTCCCAAAGTCACAGTTTTCTAGTAGACTACATCAGATTTGCCTCCAGGATTCCTCTGTATTTTACTGCATTCATTTTACCCTCTACCTTCACAAGCCTTCCAGCGCCTGCTGTAGTGAAGCATCCCCACAGTATGATGCAGCCACTACCATGCTTCACAGTAAGGATGGTGTGTTTTTGATGATGTATGATATTTAGCTTACACCAAACATAGCATTTGGTCTGATAGACAAAAAGCTCAATTTTAGTTTCATCAGAACATAGAACCACCTTCCAGCTGACTTCAGAGTCTCCCACATGCCTTCTGGCAAACTCTAGCTAAGATTTCATGAGAGTTTTTTTCAACAGTGGCTTTCTCTTTGCCGCTCTCCATAAAGCTCCAGATGGTGAAGCACCTGAGCAGCAGTTGTTGTATGCACAGTCTCTCCCAGCTCAGCCACTGAAACTTGTAACTCCTCCAGAGTTGTCATAGAGCTCTTGGTGGCCTCTGTCACTAGTCCTCTTCTTGAACAGTCACTCAGATTTTGAGGACAGCCTGCTCTAGACAGATTTACAGCTGTGTCATATTCTTTCCATTTGATGAATATCCATGGGATATTCAGTGACTTGGAAATTTTCTTGTATCCATCTCATGACTTGTGCTTTTCAATAACCTTTTCACAGAGCTGCTTGGTGTTCTTTTATCTTCTGGTGCAGTTTTTGCCAGGATACTGATTCACCAGTAGTTGTACCCTTCAGCTACAGGTGTATTTTTACTACAATCAATTGAAACACTTGACTGCACACAGGTGATCTCCATCTTACTAATTATGCAACTTCTAAAACCAATTGGCTGCACCAGTGATGATTTGTTGCATCATATTAAAGGGGATGAACACTCATGCAAACAATTATTTTGGGTTTTATATTTGTAATTAATTTACATCACTTTGTAGAGATCTGTTTTCACTTTGACACAAAAGAGTCTTTTACTGTTGATCAGTGTCAGAAAAAGCCAAATTAAATCCACTGTGATTCAATGTTGTAAAACAATAAAACATGAAAATTTCCAAACGAAGATATAGGCACTGTAAATCAGCCATGATGGAATGGCACAGCAGATTCAATGGGCTGAATGGCCTAATTCTGGTATTACAGACTGATGGTCAAAAATTACACACAGCAATACAGGTGTGGCTTCACCAGCAAATTATAAAACTGCAGTTCAATTTCACAACTCCTCTACTCAGTGCCATGACTGTTGAAAGCCAGCATGCTAAATGCTTTTGTCAGCACCCTGCAACAAAGGCATTTAGTACCTGGGACACCATTATCAATGAACCATGCCTTTGTACGGTCCCTCTGTTCTATTACACCTCCTAGTGCCCTACCATTCATATTACAATGTTGATTTGACTTTCCAAACTGTATTACTTCACAATTATTTTTATTGAAATCCATTTACCACTTCTTGGCCCATTTCCCTGACTGATCTGTATACTCTCTAATCCACAATAACCTTCTTCAATGTCAACAACACCTCCTAATTTTGTGTCATTCACAGACCCACTGATCAAGCCTTGTGCATTCATATTCAAATTGTTTACATAAATACAAAGTAATAAATAACAAGGGTTCCAACACAAACCCTTGAGACACACAACTAGTCACTGGCTTTCATTCTGTGAAATAACCCCCAAACCCTTCTGCCAGTTTCCTACCTCCGAGCCAATTTTGAGTACAATTAACCATCTCTCCCTGGATTCCATGGGATCCAACTTTCCAAACCAGCCTAAAATGCGGGATCTTGTCCAAGGCCTTACTGAAGTGCAAAGAAACAACATCCACAGCTCGATCCTCATCTACCATTTTTGTTATCTCTTCAAAAACCTCTAAACAATTTGTCAAGAAAGTCTTTCCAAGCATAAAACTGTGCTGATTCCTTCTAGTCAGATTCTGTCTCTCCAAAAGCTCAAAATTAACTTCAGTAACTTTCCCGTTACTGATGTAAGACCAAACAGCCTGTGGTCCCATAGCCTGTTCCATATCTTGCTATGCCGTGCTCATTCAAGGACCTGCACAAAATCCTTCAAATCCACTGGCAGGGAAGGGATTCAATGTCCAGGTCCTTCATTGAGCCAACATGCCCAGTTTTGACGTTCTAATACACAGACCAATGAATATGGCCAAAGTAAGCAACGTTTGCTCTGAAAGATGATGACTGATACGCAGCCTCTATAGTATTCCACCTTCTTCAGTTGTCCACCGATTTTCGATGATGACTGAGGCCTGGGCAAGGTTGAATGGAAGACCGGCAGTTGCCCGTGTTGCAAGTCTCCCCTCTCCACGCCACCGATGTTGTCCGAGGGAAGGGCACCAGGACCCATGCAGCTTTGCACCGGTGTTGTCGCAGATCAATGTGTGGATAAGTGCCTTGCTCAAGGACACAACACGCTGCCTCAGCTGAGGCTTGAACTGGCAACCTTCAGATCACTAAACCGACGCCTTAACCACTTGCCCACGCACCACACACAGTATTCCATACATAGGAATTAACAAGACTTTAATGTTCTTATTTCATCAATGTTAGGGGGTCCCAGGACTGTGAACAATGCAAATGAATGGAACACAACCAGTTCCAAATATTCCACTGAAATTAATTTTATTCTCACCATGTAATATCCTGGTGAACTTGCATTGTTTTTGGCAGGGTGGGGGGGGGGTGCATCATACCCCTAAATATGCTATTGGTTATGATTAGCCATTCAAATTATGGAAAACTGAAAGCAGGAATAGCTATGTACATTTATGCAGTTTTGCCTTTCCCAACATATTCTGGCACCTAAATAAGCGACATAACCAAATGAGAATTTGAAACAGCTTGCTAATAGTTTTAAATTACTTTTGTTTAACATACTCTATCATGCTGATTAACTTTATTACTCCCTTTAAATTGATGAAATGTCATTGATGAGTGTTAAGTGTTGAATATTGTCTCATTTCCTATTTTTAAATCCAAATAATCATTAAACTCAATAAAGTTTGTGGAACACTCATGAATTTTTAGTACCTCCAAAAAAATACTGATCTCCGGTCTTGACTTGCATTGGACTGTTTGTTCGTACAGCAGAGGCATCATCACCATCAATGGTAAGAACAGCAAAGTTTTCTTTGGCAAGAAAACGGACCATGTGCCATTGTCCATCATTGAGGCCAAAACCTGAAATTTGATAAAGAAAAATAATGAAAAATATTCTCTGCCAATTCAATCATGCTGGAAAGTTTAAACAATTGAAAGGAATTTAAAAGCCTCACTGCTAATCAATTTATAAAATAATATATGGATCAAAGGAAATGTAAAAAAAACTTCATTTATTTTTGCACCAGTATTTGTTTTGTCACTCTGGAAATTCAAGCATGAACTGTGAAAGTCAGCAAAACTCTGCTAGCTTAGCCACCAATCAAAGCAAACAGAAAGTTTGCATATTTTTAACATTCAGAAACATCAAAGGTTCATTTATTACCAAAGTATGTATCAGTATATAACTTTGAAATGCATCTTCTTCAGAGAGCCATGAAACAAAGAAATAAGATGCAAGTAGTTCAGAGAGAAACATAAACCCAACCCCCACCCCCGCACAAAAAGAACGGCATCCTGATCATCAACTATTCCAAAGCTACTAAAAACAAGCCGTTAAAATGTTTAAACAGTTATCAAACAAATCATTTAAGTACCCTAAAAACAATCAAAACATTGAATCATCTAAAACAATTAAATAAATAAAAACGATTAGAACAGTGTGAATGAGTGTAAGCGCATGCAGTCATTTTGACAACTATGGATTGAGCACAGAAAGCTTGCATAGATCTATCAAAGGGAAAAAAATTGTGCTTAAACAATATGGTAGAGATGTTTGCTGATGCCTTGTGAATTCTGGTGAGGGAAAAACAGTTAATGTGACGTTTATATAGAATTCCAATTTGTGCTTGATACGGTATCACATAATTCAGATTATCATTAAGACTGGCCTAAGAGGGCAGCAGATACACAAATAGAAATGACTTATCTGACATGAAACATAATGCACAAGTGAATACACATCAAAGTTGCTGGTGAACACAGCTGGCCAGGCAGCATCTCTAGGAAGAGGTACAGTCGACGTTTTGGGCCAAGACCCTTCGTCAGGACTAACTGAAAGAAGAGCTAGTAAGAAATTTGAAAGTAGGAGGGGGAGGGGGAGATCCAAAATAATAGGAGAAGACAGGAGGGGGAGGGATGGAGCCAAGAGCTGGATAGTTGATTGGCAAAAGGGATATGAGAGGATCATGGGACAGGAGGCCCAGGGAGAAAGAAAACAGAGAGGGGGGGAAACCCAGAAGATGGGCAAAGGGTATAGTGAGAGGAACAGACGGAGAAAAAGGAGAGAGAGAGAAAGAATTGGCGTATATAAATAAATAACTGATGGGGTACAAGGGGGAGGTGGGGCATTAGTGGAAGTTTGAGAAGTCAATGTTCATGCCATCAGGTTGGAGGCTACCCAGACGAAATATAAGGTGTTGTTCCTTCAACCTGAGTGTGGCTTCATCTTTACAGTAGAGGAGGCCGGGACAGACATATCAGAATGGGAATGGGACATCGAATTAAAATGTGTGGCCACTGGGAGATCCTGCTGTTGGTCCTTTCAATACCTTTCAGTCCTGACAAAGGGTCTCGGCCCGAAACGTTGACAGCACCTCTTCCTAGAGATGTTGCCTGGCCTGCTGCGTTCACCAGCAACTTTGATGTGTGTTGCTTGAATTTCCAGCATCTGCAGAATTCCTCGTGTTTGCACAAGTGAACAGTTGTTTTCAACTAAGAAGGAACTGTATGATGTTTCCTTTATAAAATATACTAATGACTTAGACGTGGGTGCATAGAGTATATTCTCCTACATTGCAGATGACACAAAACTTGATTTCGGAGTGAACTGTCTGGAGGATGCTGATGGACATCAAGGCCTTGGGGGAGGGTGGACACATATGGCAGATGAAATTTAATGAAGAAAAATATTAAGTTTTGGTTGGATGAAGAAGAAGAAGAAACATAAGTTGGAGACGGCAAATTTAGAAGTGGACATTAGTTTTGATAACTGGGTGGATGTGAACAAATATCACTGAAAATAGCAGATCAAGCTGCAAAAGTGAGAAGGAAAAATAATATGGGCTCCTGAGTTTTAAAAATTGAACCATGAAACACATCAGTAAAGAAGTCCTGATAAACTTTTATAAAGCACAGGGCTGAGAAAAATCGAGGTATTGAGTTCAGGTCTGGGCATCACACTAAAGCAGGGGTGGACAGACCCTCAGTAATGGTAAGGCTTCATGGTAGAAAAAAGGTTGGGAACTCTTGCACTAGAAGATAGGTGTGAACTCCTGAGAGATTCTACAAAAAGATTTGATAAAATGGTTACAGGGATACGGGAGAACCTAAGTTAATAATCCTTTTAACAGAGGAAGCTGGAAGGGAATACGATGGGACGAGTTAAAATCATGAAGATGCCAGGCAGATTAGAGGAAATTTTAAGTTCAAGTCCGTTGATTGTCATTCAACCATGCAGGTAGATACAGTGAAACAAAACATCGTTCTTCTGAAGCCGAGGTGAAAACACAGTACATATAGTCACATGCGCACATATAGTTAAGATCCGGCACATACAGACACAGAATAATATCAGCACATCCCTGGATGGCATGGCCTGAAGATTGACAACTTGATAGGAAGTGCAAAGTGCATGTTCACGTAAGACAGTATAATGCTACTGACACTTACAACATAATAAGCACTAGTAGAAATATGTGAAAAAGCAGCAATAAAGGATGAAAATGCGCACGAGAGGTTTATTCCCCATGCCAAATTCATCCATAAGACCACAAGACAAAGGAGCAGAAGTCAGTCACTCGGCCCATCGAGTCTGCTCCGCCATTTTATCATGAGCTGATCCATTCTCCCATTTAGTCCCACTCCCCCACCTTCTCACCATAACCTTTGATGCCCTGACTACTCAGATACCTATCAATCTCTGCCTTAAATACATCCAGTGACTTGGCCTCCACTGCTGCTCGTGGCAACAAATTCCATAGATTCACCACCCTCTGGCTAAAAAAATTTCTTCGCATCTCTGTTCTGAATGGGCGCCCTTCGATCCTTAAATTATGCCCTCTCGTAGTAGTGTCCCCCATCATGGGAAACAGCTTTGCCATCCAGAACCAAAGGACAAAGAATGCAGGTGTATGGCATCAAAACTATGATATGAAGGAAAGGTATTGAAGCAACAGGGAGTGATTAGCATCTGGAATGCACTTCGAGGAGGTAGGGATAGGGCAAATTTAGAACTGGTTAAATACTTGAAAGGAAATAAAATACAGTCATAGTATAGGGAGAGTGGGACAAGCTGGATTGTTCATGTATAGAGCCACCGTGCACTTGATGGGCCAAATGGTCTCCTTGAGCTTTGGGCCTCATATCTAAAAAATAATGTACTTGCATTCGAGAAGGTCCAGAGGAGGTTCATGAGAATGATCCCTGGAATGAAGGGTTATCATATGTTAAATTGCTCTGGCCCTGCTCTTACTTTAGCAGAATGTGGGGGTGTCATTGAAGCCTACCAAATATTGAAAGGCCCAGATAGTGTGCACATGAGGAGGATGTTTCCATTAGTGAGAAAGTCTAGGACCAGATGACTTAGCCTCAGAATAGAAGGATGTCCTTTCAGAACATAGATGAGGACATATTTCTTTAGCCAGAGGGCGAAGAATGTGTGAAATTCATTGCCACAGTTGGCTATGGAGGCCAAGTCATTGGGTCTATTTAAAGCAGAGGTTGATGTTCCTGATTAGTAAGGGTGTCAAGAGTTACAAGGAGGAGGCAAAAGGATGGGGTTGAATTAGAAAATAATCAGCCAGGATTCAATAGCAAAGCAGAGAGGATAGACTGAATGGCTGAATTCTGCTCCTACATCTTATAGTCTTATGGTGTTCTGAGTTGTAATATTTCTAAAACCCTGTGAATCTGCTAGCAGCATAGTTTTCAGTACTACATTCCAGATACCAGGAACTCACCAAAGAAAACCAGATTTGCTAAAATATAACTGATTAACCGCTGGGAAATGATCACTTATATTTGACATGACGTACAGTATCAGATAGATAATGAAACTCAGTGCTTTCCCTTCTAGACACTTGCAACTTAATGCATTGCCTAAAAAGATAAAGGGCATGATTCTTTACAGCTGATTTATAAATGTGTCTCATTGACACGGAAAACAACACTGTCGCCCAAGGTCTCTGGTGAATATAACAACGCTGGCTCCCACTCCAATGAAATCACTGATATTTTCTTATAGAGTATAGAGCTTTTTTGAAAAACTGTCACTTAGAATTTTTAGTGAGGTTCATCTCATGTATTTTTAAACTTTTTGAAAGTTTCACAACATTTACAGATATATTGGTGAGTTATTTTGTTTGCAAATCATGTCTGTGTATTTATTTTTGTGAGTAATCCTCCAGTTTGATTTCACCTAAAAACAAAGATAGTAGTTTTCTGTCTACATTTGCTGCAAATCAAATGTGATACAGAATTGAGCATACTGCAGTATCAATGTGATTTTGAAATTTCAAACAGCAATCAATATAGCATTATGCTTGTGAAGAATTATTAAAGTTGTAGTTTATTCTTTCCACCATTGTTCAGAACTTAATTTAAAACAGGAATATTTTTTCAGAATCTTTCCAAATCATATTTGAATTTGATCAGTAAAAACAAATTTAAACATACATAAGAAAAAAAACAAAATAAAAGTTACATAATTTGTACTGGTTTTCAACATACTAAGTCTGTGCAATAATGACATGGAGCAGGTCACTACTAAGGAATTTGAAAAAAATGATGTCTATTCCAATTTTAATTGCAGAAATAGCAGTAAAGTTTGAAAATGTGGCTGGCAATATATGTAAAGTAAATATTTTCCTCAAAAACTTTGGAAGCAGGATAAATTACTAAAATAACCTTCAAGATAATTACTGACTCTTTTTGTTAAAGTGACTGAGAATTTAAATTAACTAGGGGGATAAACTTGTATTACTGAAACCATCTAGAAGTGACTCACTAATTACAACAAATAGTTTCACCAAGGAAAATCTAACCAACCATAACATTTTGAAACCTCATTAAAAGCCGGTTAGCAGAAAACACTTGACAGATGTTCATTTCATTTGGTGGTTATTTGGAACAAAATCTTATGCTAATCTTTAAGGAAGAAAAGGAATGCTTCTTGAAACTTGAAACTATGATCATTTATCTCTGCTCCAACTTCAATGACAGTTCCGTAGTCCATTAATTTAGTAACTAATTGGAAACACCATCGAAATAACAAGCACTCCAAACTAATAGCTCCACTAAAGTGAAATCATTGTTCAAAATAATTAGTCTACTAAATTCAATCAGTCTTTACAATTCAGGTGCAAACAATAATTCTCTGTAAGGAATTTCAGTCGCTATTCATAAATTATTCAGGTGACTTTTGATGTCTGATTACTTATGAACCTCAAATAAATTATGCAGGAGCACCAATAAACATAAAAATCATGTAGAGACTACAAAACTGCTCATTTTCATTTCTTTCTTAAACTCGGAAACAAACAATGAATGAATAGTTATTGCCTCATGCGATTCTGTGGTGTAGTTCTGCATAAGTCATAAGCTGTTCATCTCCAGAAGGAAGTTCTTCTCTATCAATTGAAATCTTGCAAGTTACTTGTCACAATAACCCTCTATGGCTTGGCATATATATACTACCCTGGTGTAGGTACATGTCTGAGCAGGGGATTTTTTTTGGATCTTTTGGAGCTCATTTGAATCCTTGACAGTTGTATATTCCATGCTGGAATCAGCATTGGCTTCCATCTGGAGCTTGCAGCTAAGCTGTTATAAATGTTGTGCTCTGTTGAATATGTCACGTTGATTAATTATTAAACACAAGTTAAATATGCTTATAAATAATTCTGAAGCTTATTAACACTAGTTAGAGTAAATTTAATTTAAAATCTGATAGTTATTTATTTGTGTACTTTTTTCTTTTGTGTGAAAGCATACTTGATATTCCATTGCGAAGATTCCACCACAAGGAATTCACTCAAATTAAATTTTCACTTCTGGACTCGAATTCATATCTGTCCCAAACTTAAGGTGGCATACATAGTCTGGTTTGTCAGTTTTCTCATTTTGTTTGTCATAAAGAAACTGGAGTAAATTAGCCTGTCAGTTTAGATGTAGCCCTGAGTAGAATGAATCTCCAAGAATGAAATTGACCGTGACTGAAGTACTAATTGGAACGAAATTTTGAGCCTTTCATTGTAAGTACTCAAGGGTGGCCAGTGAGAAAAGGAAATAATGAATGAGTGGGGAGTCTTTTCCAAGTTTAGGAGTATGGATGGAACAGCTGTACTGTTTGACCAAAGTCTCCTTATTTTTAAGATATAACATACTAACTGATTGAAGAGAGCAAAAAAAAATCTACTTTGAAATAATGCTGAATTTAATAATGATGGAATTATCTAATTTAAGAAATGAAACAATTCCTTTGCCTAGCACAATCATTAATATACCTGCGTGCAAACTCTACGAAAAAAATTTAAATAGTTGGAAAGACAAAAGCGATGAATTTGCTGTCAACTTCGAACACGGCACTTCAGTAAATAAAAGCTCTATGGTAGGATATGACATACAGTATGCTTCTATATCAGATTTCATTCATTATAACAGTTGCCAGATGCTGGTACTGAGATGAATCCTCAAGCTCACTGGTCATGCAATGAATTTCAATGAACTATGTGGTTGAGCAGTCTTGAGAGAATCTGGGATGATCTGTTGCAATCAGTCACACACTGGTAAATATGGTTTACTTTTGAATGGTGAGGATTAGAACCATACAGATTCAAATACGTCAGCTGTAATTACTAAAGTAGAAAAGCCTAGTAACAACATTGCTTGCTCTGGTTTTAATGTGCCTCATGGAATTTAGAAACAATGAACAGCAAACTACTTATTTTTGCAAACACGAGGAAATCTGCTATTTATTCTCATGTAAATCTCTTTGAAAGAACTATGGATGCCTTGTTCATTGAGTATTCAAAGCAGTAATTGATTTAGTTGAAGTTCAAGTTCAAATTTATTGTCATCTGTACATATATACAAGCAAATAAAACAATGTTCCTCTGGACCACAGTGCACCCAGAAAACATATCACACACAGCACATAAAACAAAATATTACCACAAAGCAGTTAATGAAATAGTATTCAAAATGCACGTAGTCAGGTAAACAGTAAAAAGCTCGCTGTCCCAAAGACAAGACCTCGATGAAGGCAGGATATCCATTAGTCTCACTACCTGAGAGAAGAAGCTATTACCCAGTCTGGCACTCCTAGTCCTGATGTTCCTGTACCTCCTTCCTGATGGTAGTAGGTCAAAACCATTAAAGGAGTGGACGTCGTCATCGGATTTTGAAGGACAACCGAAGATCAAAGAGATTGTGAATGGCTGGTAGGTGTCCTCAACAATGCCTCGGGCCTTTCATATATAACGCACCTGGTAAATACCACAAATTTCCTTGCTGTAAAAGGATTAACAATCAAAAAGGAAAAAAAGGGATGCAAGATTGCTTTGGTCTTTTTGAAAAGTGCAGCTGGGTTGGAAATCCATATGGCCTCCTCCTGTTAGTTTCTTCGACTTGAGTCAGGAGAAAATTGACATCCATGCCAGGCAGCACTGGCATCACTCTTTGTTGCTGCACATTCCTAAAGATCATTGTGTTGAATTCAAATTGGATTGTATATATTATGAAGAAAAGATTGCAAAGCTACAGAGAAATGTTTTGGGGTTTGGACCTTTGAGTTACTCTGGTTGAAAGCCAGCCTGCCTCTTTCTATGCTATAATCATTCTATAAATTTACAGGCAAAAACAGGACATTTAGCCAAAATGAATGCAATAAGAAGAAGTAGAATTAGTGATTTCCCCACTGAAATAGCCTATTAAAATTGATTTAAATTTCAATTTAGGCTCTGATTATAGAGGTAGGCCCTTCTGGGGGCATTTACCGGAAATCATGTGCTGATTTCTAATAAATGACAAATCAGCAACCTCGCCTGAAATGGAGTTGTTACTCACTTGTAGGGAGGATACGGGAAACCCTGAACATTGTAAATGTAAGGATTTTTGAAAAGACTTTTGGGGCTGGATTATGACAAGTGCCTGGTGACCTTGATACCCGTTGGTGTCAGAGCTCCCTGACTGAGAATGAAGACTAAATTTGTAGCAGCACTTATTGTTAATTGCTGATAAATATTACTGGATTACATGTAACCTTGAAGTTGATTTATTAGTGGAGAGGTATAAAGTTACTTGAGTTTTTTTTTCCAGTTAAGAGTCAAATAGGGAAGCCTATGATTTATTATTCTGGTTAAGAGTTAAACGGGATTTGTAGAAAAAATTAAATTAGATTAGATATAGTACAGCCCAATATCAGAGCCTTGGGCCCACAATAGTGTGTTGATCCAATTAAATTAGTCATCAAATGGCCAGTCTAACTAATCCCTTCTACCTACACAGTGTTGAGATCCTTCCATTTTCCTCACATTCATGTGCCCATTAAAAGTTTCTAACCTATCTGTCTCTACCACCACCCACCACTTTCTGTCTACTTCATCTATGCTTCTCATAATCTTGTAAATCTTTATCAGATCTCCCATCAGCATCCACTGCTCCAGAGAAAATAACCCAAGTTTTGCCAACCTCTGATTATCACACTTGCCCTCTAATCCAGGTAACATCCTGGTAAAACTCTCCTGAACCCTTTCCAAAGCTTCAACATCCTTCCTATAATGGGGCAACTAGAACTATATGCAATACTCCAGATGAAGCCGTAATAGAGTTTTACAAAACTGAAACATAATTTCCTGACACTTGAATCAATGCCTCAACTCAAAAAGACAAGCATGCCATATGTCTTCTTAACCACCTTATCGACCTGTGTAGCCATTTTCACGGAGCTATGAACTTGGACCCTCTGCTCATCAACACTGTTAAGGGTTTTGCCTTCAGCAGTGTACTGTCTCTTTCTTCTCATTTTACTACCAGGGTGCAACATTTGGCTGAGTTCAACTCCATCTGCTATTTCTCTGTCCATATCTGCAACTGATCTATATCCCACTGTATTCTTTGCCAGTCTTCTAAACTATCCACAACACCACCAATCTTCAAATCATCTGCAAACTTACTAAATCACCTATCTCCTGTTACTATTGATGGTGAAGACGTGGCTGTGGTGAGGACCTACAAGTACCTGGGGGTGCAGCTGGGTGACAGACTTTAGCGGAACACCAATACAGAGGCTGTGTACAAGAAGGGCCAGAGTCACCTCTACTTCCTGAGGAGTCACAAGATCACAAAACAAAGGAACAGAAGTAGGCCATTCGGCCCATCAAGTCTGCTCCGCCACTCCACCATGAGCTATACTATTCTCCCATCTAGTTCCAATTTCCGGCTTTTTCCCCCTATCCCTTGATACCCTGACTAATTAGGTACCTATCAATCTCCTCCTTAAATACACCTCAATGATCGGGCCTCCACAGCTGTATGTTGCAACGAATTCCATAGATCCACGACCGTCTGGCGAAAAAAATTTCTCCTTATCTCTGTTTTAAATGGGTACCCTCTAATTCTAAGACTGTGGCCTCTTGTCCTGGACTCACCCACCAAGGGAAACAGCCTTTCCACATCTACTCTATCCAACCCCTTCAACATTCAAAATGTTTCTATGAGGTCCCCTCTCATTCTTCTATACTCTAATGAATACAGTCCAAGAGCTAACAAACGCTCCTCATATGTTAGCCCCTGCATTCCAGGAATCATCCTCGTAAATCTTCTCTGAACTCTCTCCAACATCAGTACATCCCTTCTAAGATAGGGGGCCCAAAACTGCAGACAGTATTCCAAATGAGGTCTCACCAGTGCCCCATAGAGCTTCATCAACACCTCCTTACGTCAGCCCCAACTCTTACATCAGAATGCTGTTCATTGACTTTAGTTCGGCATTCAATACTGTGATCCCCTCCAAGCTGATCACCAAACTTCGCCAGCTTGGTATCAGCGTATCCCTCTGCAAATGGACCTTGGACTTTCTGACTAACAGACCCCAATCAGTGAAGTTAGACAACCTCTCCTCCTCCACTCGCACCCTGAACACCGGTGTGCCTCAAGGCTGTGTGCTGAGCCCTTTTCTGTATTCCCTTTTCACTTATGACTGCGTTCCTGTACATGGTTCTAATTCCATAATTAAGTTCGCAGACGACACCACGGTGGCTGGTCTGATCGGAGGAGATGACAAGACGGCCTACAGGGACAAGGTCCAGCACCTGGCTGCATGGTATGCCGACAACAACCTGGCCCTTAACACCCAGAAGACCAAGGAGATCATTAAGGACTTCAGGCATGCCAGGAGTCACACTCACGTCCCTATCTACATTAACGGAACTGTAGTGGAGCATGCATCAAGCTTCAAATTCCTTGGTGTCCACATTTCTGAAGATCTCACCTGGTCCCTGAACTTCTCCATCCTGATCAAAAAGGTGCAACAGCACCTTTATTTCCTGCAGAGCATGAAGAAAGCTCACCTCTGTCCCAGGATACTGACGAACTTTTACCGCTGTACTATTCAGAGCATACTCACCAACTGCATCTCAGTGTGGTATGGCAATTGTCCCGTATCGGACCGCAAAGCACTCCAGTGTGTGGTGAAAACTGCCCAGCGGATTATCGGCACCCAATTGCCCACCATTGAGAACATCTACCATAAACGCTGCCTGGGCAGGGCAAAATGCATTATCAGGGATGCATCTCACCCTAGCCATGGACTTTTTACTCTCCTCCCATCCAGTAGGCGCTACAGGAGCCTCCGCTCCCACACCAGCAGGCACAGGAAGAGCTTCTTCCCTGAGGCTGTGACACTGCTGAACCTCCCATCACAGCGCTAAGCAGTATTGCATCCCTATTGTACTGTCTCAGTACTTTTATATTTGTGTGCTGTAGCACTTTATTTATTCGCAGTTATTTTGTAAATAACACTATTCTTTGCATTTCTGGTCCGATGCTAAATGCATTTCATTGGCTTTGTATCTGTACTCGGCACAATGACAATAAAGTTGAATCTAATCTAATCTAATCTAATCTTACTCTTATAAACTATTCCTCTTAAAATGAATGCCAACATAGCATTCGCTTTCCTTACTGCTGATCCATTCTGGTGGTTAACCATTAGGGTATCCTGCACGAGGACCCCCAAGTCCCTTTGCAATTCTGATTTTGAATTTTCTCCCCATCTAAATAATAATCTGCCTGATTATTTCTTCTTCGAAAACGTACTTTGTCGTCTGAGGTCCTTTGGAGTATGCAAGACTTTCCTTCACATGATCTACCAATCTATTGTTGCCAGTAGAAGCTTCTATGCAGTTGTGTACTGGGGCAATGGAATCAACATGGGTGATGCCAACAGGCTCAAAAAAAAACTGATTAGAAAGGCTGGTTCTGTTATAGGAGTCAAACTGGACACATTGGAGGCTGTGGTAGAACAAAGGACCCTATGGAAAATCCTGGCAATTCTGGACAATGTTTCTCACCCTCTGTATGCCGCCTTGGCTGAACAGCGGAGCACTTTAAGCAATAGATGAAGACAACTGTGCTGCTCCAAAGAGTGCTATATGAGGTCATTCTTACCCTCAGCCATTAGGCTCTATAATGAGTCAACCTATAGCCAGGGAAGTAATGACTCCCTCCAGTTAGAAGTTTGAGGTAACTTATTTTTTATTTGTTCTTACTTGTCTTCTGTTATTTGTATATTTGTCCACTTGGCATGCTACCGTGACTCTAATTGCCTTTGAGATCAATAAAGTGTCTACCTATAGTTTCAACCAGGTCATTTATATACATCACAAACAGATCCTTATGAAACACCACTAATTACAGATCTTCAGCTCTGTCTTCTATGGACAAGCCAGTTCTGAATCGAAACAGCCAATTCACCATAGATCCATGTATCTCAATCTTCTGGATGAGCCTCCTCTGAGGGACCTTGTGAAGCGTATTACTACAATATCTACAGATCTACCTTCATCAATCACTTCAAAACCTTGTCAAAAACCTTAAAAGCTAATAAGACATGTTTTGCCCCGCACAAAGCCTTGCTGACTCTCTTTAATTAGGCCATGGTTTTCTAAATGCTCATAAATCCTATCCCTAAGAATTCTCTCCAGTAGCTTCCCTACCACTGACTTGAGATTCACAGGTCTATAGTTAACAGGATTATCCCCGGTTCCCTTCTTGAATAATGGAACAACATCAGCTACTCACCGGTCTTCCGGGACCTCGCCTGTGGCAAGGCAGGATATTGGTCAAAGCCCTAGCAATCTCTTTTATAGTCATAGTCATACTTTATTGATCCCGGGGGAAATTGGTTTTCGTTACAGTTGCACCATAAATAATAAATAGTAATAGAACCATAAATAGTTAAATAGTAATATGTAAATTATGCCAGTAAATTATGAAATAAATCCTATCGGCTCAGGGTGTCTGACCCTCCAAGGGAGGAGTTGTAAAGTTTGATGGCCACAGGCAGGAATGACTTCCTATGACGCTCTGTGCTGCATCTCGGAGGAATGAGTCTCTGGCTGAATGTACTCCTGTGCCCACCCAGTACATTATGTAGTGGATGGGAGACATTGTCCAAGATAGCATGCAACTTGGACAGCATCCTCTTTTCAGACACCACCGTGAGAGTCCAGTTCCATCTCCACAACATCACTGGCCTTAGGAATGAGTTTGTTGATTCTGTTGGTGTTTGCTACCCTCAGCCTGCTGCCCCAGCACACAACAACAAACATGATAGCACTGGCCACCACAGACTCGTAGAACATCCTCAGCATCATCCGGCAGATGTTAGAGGACCTCAGTCTCCTCAGGAAATAGAGACGGCTCTGACCCTTCTTGTAGACAGCCTCAGTGTTCTTAGACCAGTCCAGTTTATTGTCAATTCGTATCCCCAGGTATTTGTAATCCTCCATCATGTCCACACTGACCCCCTGGATGGAAACAGGGATCACCGGTACCTTAGCTCTCTTCAGGCCTCTTGCCTCTCTCAATAGTCTGGGGATTTTCTCATCAGTCTCTGGGGACTTATCTACCTTAATGCTCTTTAAGAGATCTAACACAACCTCCTCCTTTACGGGTTAAATAAAGTTACTTAATTAGACTATGTGTGTACTGGTGCCTTTCATTGCCGACTCAGTCCTTTGAGTGGAATCAAACAAAACCAGAGTTCTGTTTGAGGCACATATCTGGGCAGTTACAGACACAAAACATGGCAGATGCTGAAATCCGGAGCACAAGAAAGGCACTGGAGGAACTTAGTGGGTCAGCCATCATCTATGAACGGGCATGGACATCCAGTTTTTCAGGTTGAGTCCCTTCAATTGGACTGAAAGTTAAAGGGGAGTTAGCCAGTGTCAAATGTTAATGTGAAGGGGCAGAGCAAGAGCAAGCAAATGATTAGTGAATCAAGGAAAGAGGTGCACAGCAACAGAACTAGTACAGAGACACTATTTAAAGTTGTTTTTTTTTGTAAAATGGGGTTGAGTTGAATGGCACAGTGGTACTGCTAGAGGAACAGGTATCTATGTTCAACAATCACCTCCGCTGCTGCCTGCCTGGTGTTTGTTCTTTATCCCTGTGACCATCTGAGTTTCTTCTGGGTTCTCCAGTTTGCTCCCTCACCCAATATATGTGGAAAATGCTAAATTATTTGCCTCTGTAAGTTGCCACAAGTGCTTGGGTGATTGGGAGAACCTTGGGGGAGTTGATAACCATATAGAGAGAATAAATCATGGTATTAAGAAAGGATATGTGTAAAAGGATTGTTGATCTTTGATGTGACTTGATGGGCTGTTTCCATGATGTATCTCTCTATGATTCCATGATTTTATGAGCACAGGGTATACACATCAGCTCAACCATCTTTTGAGAATGCTTATTAACCATACTGAGCAGTCCTGAAGTACAAATGCTCTGACACAAGGATTGCTGACTACGTACAGTCTGTAAATAGTTTTCTGACAATTAATTCCAGGGCAGAAAGGGATAATTAACGTTGCCCTGTTATATAAAAAAATACCGCAACACCTTGCATTCACAATTTATTTTTAATGAGCATAGGGGGGAAAAACAGTTCTACACTGCAATGCCTGCATCCATTGTAGCATACAACTGGATCAAGCAAGCCAATGAGAGACAGACAATAAATACAATATTAGAAATGACTACAAACAAGATTAAGTCAATTTTAATCAATCTACAGCAGCTTAGAACTCAATATTTAAGTTCCAGAGAGTATCCTAAAGCACACTGTAGAGTCACAGAGTCATCGAGAAGTGCAGCATAGAAACAGGTCCTTTGGCCCATCTAGTCCCTGCCAAAACCATGTAACCTGTCTACTGCCATCGACTTGCACTGGGACCATGGTCCACCATATCCTTACCATGCATGTACCTATCTAAACTTTTCTTAAACGCTGAAATTGAGCTTGCATGCGCCACTTATGCTGGCAGCTCAATTCACCCCCTCATGACCCTCTGAGTGAAGAAGTTTCCCCTTATGATTCCCTTAAACTTTTAACCTTTCACCCTTAACCCATGACCTCTGGTTGTAGTCTCACTCATCCTCAGTGAAAAAAGCCTGTATGCATTTACCATATCTATACTCCTCATAATTTTGTATATCTCTATCAAATCTTTTCTCAATCTTCTATGTTCCAAGGAATACAGTCCTAATTTATTCAATCTTTCCTTCTAACTCAGGACAAGACCCGGCAACATCCTTGTTAATTTTCTCTTTATTCTTTCAAACCTTGTTTACATCTTTCCTGTAGGTAGGTGGCTAAAACTACACACAGTATTCCATATTAAGCTTCACCAACGTATTATAAAACTTCAACATAAGGTCACATCTCTTGTACTCAATACATTGAGTTATGAAGGCCAACATGCCAGAAGCTTTCTCTACCAAGCTATCTACTTGTGATGCCACTTTCAATGAATTGTGGACCTGTATTTCCAGATCTCTTTGTTCTACCACACTTCTTAGTACCCTACCGTTTACTATGTAAGACCTACCCTGGTTGGTCCTACCAAAGTGCAACACCTCGCATTTGTCTGCATCAAATTTAATTGGTTATTTTTCATCTAATTTTTCCAGCTGATACAAATCCCTCTTCAAGCCATGATTGCCTTCCTCGCTGTCCACTACACCTCCCCATCGTGCTGTAATCCATAAATTTGCTGATCCAGTTAACCACATTATCATCCATATCATTGATACAAATGACAAACAGTAATAGACCCAGCACTGATCCCTGCGGCACACCACTGGTCATAGGCCACCAGTCAGAGAGGCAACCATCTACTACCACTCTCTGGGTTCTCCCATAAACCAATATCTAATCCAATCTACTACCTCATCTTAAATTCCAAGCGACTGAACCTTCTTGACCAACCTTGTCAAATGCTTTGCTAAAGTCCATATATACAACCGTCTTGCCTTCAAACACTTTCCCGGGAACTTCTTTGAAAAATTCTATAAGATTGGTTAGACATGGTCTACCATACAGGAAGCCATTCTGAATATCCCTAATCAGTCCATGTCTATCCAAATACTTATATATCCAGTACTTTAGAATACTTTCTAATCTTATGCCCTATCTTTTACACCAAGTCCTTACCCACATGTTAAGCTGTATGATTTTCTTAGTTCTGGCCTCACTAGCACATGGCATGGGTAGCAATCCTGAGATCACAACCCTGGAGGTCCTGCCCTTTAACTCAGCACCTACCTCCTTGAGCTCCCGAGCAGAACCTCATCACTCATTCTACCCATGTCATTAGTACCTACATGGACCACCACCTCTGGCTGTTCACCCTCCCTCTTTAGAATGCTGAGCACTCGATCTGCGATGTCCTGGAGCCTGGCACCCAGAACATCTCGGACTGAGTCCTCAGCATTCTCAAATGGGAGGGTAAACTGCCAGAGGTCATGGTAGTTCTGGGAAACTTGACAACTTGACATTCATTCCATCCGTTGATTTAAAAGTTATTGAGGCTGGAATGTTTTATGATACATCATATCTTGAACTGCTCCTTCATCAGGGTTTTTCTTTCAGTGTCCCTCACTATCAGTAGACTCACAACATTAGACCATTTGTGTGCACTTCTATTTCGAAACCTCATTTGTAATCAGATTCCTGTAGCTTCCATTGTGCAGCATGTGTTCAAATGAAAGTCTATTCCCAATATCTGTTTCAGCAGGAAAAAAAATCAATTTATTTCATATCACTGAACATTTATTAACAATTTAATACTTTTGACCTCCAAGTCCATATTTATTGTCCAAGTTAGGAATTAAATCACTAGGCAAGTAATAGCTTGAGGAGTATGGGAAATATACGAAGGCCATGGAACTGGTGCAAAAGTAGATTCCTTAGGATGTTACCGGGGATAAATGGTAACAGTTCAGCAGAAAGATTTGGATAGCAGGCACACTGTTCACAAAGAATTTGTAAGATAAAATGATGACCTGATTGTAATGAAAAGGTATAGAACAAGAGACACAAGAATTAATAAAGAACAATATAGACAAATCAAGCCTTTATGCAGAAGGAAATTACAATTCAGAATATCCTCCCACGAATCAGAGTTGAAACCAATTTTATGACCTGCTTCTGAAGAAACATTTGAAGGGCACTTGGGAGCAAAGAAAATGAGAATGGAGTGGTAGCCTTCCAGTGGAAATTCTTTTGCAGTGTGCTTAACTAAATGGAGCAATGCAGAGTAAATTACCACAGTACCTGCACAAAAATGACTTGCAATGACTTTTATTTTCCCTCCAAAATGAGCAAATATATGTCAACTGAGCACTGGAGACTGCAGTGCTTTGATTTACATTAAGTGCTTTGCTTTAGAAAATGTAATATTTTATTTGATGTCTCACATAATGATTCATTATATGTCAATTGAATTTGAATAAGGGAAAATTATCATCATGTTCTATGAGAGAGTATTTCAATGTTTTTCATTTTCTTCTTTCATTAATTTTTCATTATTAGCAATGACTGATTAAAAATCTTTGTTCCACATCAGAGCAGTTTCTTTTTTCCTCATAGGTTAATCTGTTAATTACCTTTCTTCCTGTTGCTTTGCAAAACTTTCCTTTTCAAGTTAAATCCAGCACTCAATATTCTATCGACTCACAGTTGAGAATAAGGAAGGTTTTCACGGATTAAGCCACCATATCTATTCATCACCCAGCACATACCACTCAAAAAGTAAACTATGGCTCAAAATCTCCACACATTACTGAGGCTAATGAAGTTCATTGTTATTTCTCTATAAACGTTGTGCCAACTTGAGGTAAGGTGCAGAGATACGATTAACCAAAAGCTTGTTGTCTGCGTAACACAGCTCCATTAAAAAGAAACCCAAAAATGAATCATGACCCTTAGCTCATCACTGAAATACCATGAAGTCATTGCATTTGTGCAGTAAGTTGTACCTAATTACATAGTTACTAGATAATTTATAAATAAGTGATTCTTAATAACTCAATTGCTTAAGAACTCTATTTATTGGATTCCATCTATTTCTGTCATATTAAAATATGGATATGCTTACCACTGGCATCAATTAGTGCCACTGTGCAAGAATCATGAAATTGGTCAACAAAATAATTTCAGAGTGTCCAGGCTGTTTAAGCCTACAAAGCATTGCCAGATTAAGAACTGTGTGGACCAACCTCAATACTTCACCCTTCCTGTATGCTGTATTGCACAAAGGTCTCCTCCACTAAAGGTAAGCCAGTGGGAAATAGGATGGAAGCTGATTGTACATGCAAGGAGACCTCACCTCCACCTCCCCTGAGCTCAACACTTCACTCTACTGCAGGAGATTATTCTGCTTCTTACTGAAAGGGGTTTGTAGAGGCCCACATCACCTCAGGAGCAAAGGTTTGCTCATCAAGCTGACCATTTTGATTTCTCTGATTTGATACGACGACTTTGAGCTACATTAAACTTCAGTATATCTTTTGATGCATCTTGCAAGTAAACCTCCCTTCAGTTTTGTCAAGAACACTTCTCTGCAAGGGCTCAGCAACAATTCTGTCAACTGTGTAAGTGACAGCTCCTGTGGAGACACAGACAGAGACCACAATGTGTAGTTTTATCTCATCTGAGATAAAGGCTTGGCTTCCTAAATGAAAAGCAAAATCCAACCAGCTAAAGGTTTGATACCCTCATTGAGCTGTGAAGTGTCATTCATAACTAGATTGCTGCTATCACTGGACAAAAGCATATAACCCATGGGCAGGTAACAGCAAGGGCAAAAGGACGGTGCATGTAAGCAGTAGTGATTCTCCATGAACAGTGAGATGCCACTGGCACTGATACCAATCTACCATTATTTCAATCTCAGACCAGAAGCTGAGCTGGGTGAAAGATCCTATATTGTTGGTGTTCGGTCTCCATTTCCTTCACATTTCTTGAGTTTTGGAGGCATCTTTTTGGTCTAGCAAAGAGAGCAGAATTCCTGGGTGCTCTTGCCAGGGATCCATTTGCAGTTACATGCGGCACCTCTGTGTGTCCGGTTGAATGACAGTAGACAGCAAGTAGATTGTTGCATGGCTATCTACCTAGTCCCTGTGAGGTGATGTGCTGTACTGCCAGAGCTGCTGCCTCATAGCATCACGGGCCCAGGCTCAATCCTGAGCAGTATGCAGCACTGCCTGTGATCAACTGGGATTCCTCCAGGTGCTCCAGTTCCTTCCCACATCCCAAACACATACTGATTAGTAGGTTGATTATCCACTGGAAGTTGCCCCTGTTGTATGAGTGAGCAATAGAAGCTAAAAGAAAATTTCTGGAATGTGTGGAGATGGGTCAAAGAGAAATTTAATGGAGGGTGGATTTTCTGCGAGTCTGCATGGATTTGATGGGTCAAATAGCTTCCTTCTAAATATTAGCTACATTTCATATTGCTTTAAGTCATAAATAAATATGAAATATATTGCAATATAGGCAACAATCCACTTCCTACCACTGCTCTTCCAAAGGTGTGCTCCCTCCACCGCATAGAAAACAGCCTGAGTAACAATCTTAAGCTGGCCCATCTAGATGAGAGCTTCTTGCAGGTGATTAAGGACTTCCATGCCAATTGAAAAGAATGGAAGCAGCCTTCCAGGGGCAGTCTTCGAGCAAACAAATGTTTCAAATGGTTCTATTTATTATCAGAGAATGTATACAGTATACAATCTCAAATACTCATCTTCGCAGACATCCACGATAAACAGATGAACCCCAAAAGAATGAATGACAAAAAAACTTAGAACTTCAAGCCCCCCCTGTCCCTTCCCCTGTACAAGAAGCACCAATCATCAACAGATCACCCTCTCCCCTCCCCCTAACCCCGGTTGTTCCAGTAGAAAGTGTCAGTGCCCACCACCCACCAAACAACAGCAAAGCGCTCAAAGAGAGACAATAACCTGCAGTCAACAAGCCGCCCCTCTCTCTCTCTCTCTCTCTCTCTCTCTCTCTCTCTCTCTCTAACAAAGAGAGAGGTATCACCCACTCTCACAGTGAGAGAGGAGACCGACAGCTGTTGTTACAACTTAAATCTTATATCTTAACTAGATATGTAATATATAGAGACATATATTAGTTCAATGCTGGCATAGTGTGGGATCATGAAAATAAAATAAGATATTTGAAGTATATGTAATGTCAGATCATCATGAAGTGGATTGCTTTCTGCATCATGCAGTGAGATGCCACTTCTGAGCACTGTTCAAATGCATCTTCATTTTAGGGTAAATAACAAATTAACTGTGTAGAGCAAACTCACGCTGTTGTGGCAACTGCTGGGTTTGGTGCAGATCCTAGAGTGCTTCACTTTGAAAAGACTGTTAATGTGTTTTGGTTCAGTGCAGTGTCTATGAACCATGGACTTCGATCAGCAAGAGATTGATTTAGAACATCTCATCCTTTAATTTGGTTTAAAAGTTAGTTTTTCTTTACTTAGTGGTTCTCATCTCCAGTGGCAAACAAGTAGCATAAAGAGATAAAGCTGCAGTCTACCAAGTGCAGAAATTGGCCCTAAAAGACATCAGAAATCACAACAAAAGATTTGTGACATGGTGCACAATTCACCCTCATGGAATATTTGTGGAAAAGAGTACATAAATCAACTCAAAATTTAAATTTATGCTCACAATTCTTAAGTCATGTGCAGATGACATGGTTTTATATACAGAATATTGGCTGTTTTCTAGGAACTCAACTATAAACTCTAGCCTTCCCCTCCATCCCCCACCCCAACAAAAATACACAATTAGTTCACACTGGTTTATATTGAAGCCAGGTGGCTCATGATTTATGACACCTGGGAATACAAATCTATTAATTCTGCTGAGGCACTGCCTGTTTTAACAATATGTGGTACCCAATGGACTTCGTTAGGTTAAGAGCAGCAGTGCAATCTCATAGAATTTAATTGAATTAAATAAATAAATTAGTTATGTCATGCAGAGTAGGTAATGTATTGTAGCTGTGAAATATGGGAGCTGATGTAATCCACAGCATCTACATCTGCAATAAATGTTTGGCGTGGAACTTTGGCTCAGATTTGGTGAGCTACAATTTGTAATTTAAACATTAGATGCATTGGGGAGATGGAAATTCTTCTGGATGCTTTGTTTTAAAAGTCAGATTAGTTCCTTGGATTAAGTACTGCAGATTATCAATCAATAGGGACAGAAGGGTATGACTGTGAGATAGGTGTTGAAGGAGTCCCCGCTATTGGATTTGTCTTTCCTTTTTAAATCTTTTTATTGAATAAGTATATAAAAAGGTAAGCCATAAAGGCACTAATACACTGTTAGAATATAATGAAATTACAGGAGATATTAATACAAAAAAAATGATACAAACAATGTAATTTAAACATAACATACTAGGGTAACATAATAGTATACTAATTTTATATATATATATATACACCAATAGAGAAAAGGAAAAAAAAAACCCCAAAAAAACCCACCGTGCAACTAACTAAAAAGCAAAGCAAAGCAATGGGCTAACTTGGAACCAAGTAGAGTTAAAAAACTTAAAATCATTCCTCAATCCCGACCTCCATTAAAAACAGTGAAAAAACAAGAAGGGTATATAAATATGGAGCAAAAAAAGAGGAGAAAAAAAATTACATTAAATGAAAATATTGAATAAAAGATCTCCAGGTCTGTTCAAATTTAAGTGAGGAATCATAAAGATTGCTTCTAATTTTCTCCAAATTCAAGCATAATATCGTCTGAGAAAACCAAAAAAAGGTAGTTGGAGCATTAAGCTCTTTCCAATGTTGTAAGGTACATCTTTTTGCCATTAAAGTAAGAAATGCAATCATTCTACGGGCTGAAGGAGAAAGATTACTGGAAATTTTAGGTAGTCTAAAGATAGCAGTAATAGGGTGAGGAGAGATATCTATATTCAATACCTTGGAGGTAATATTAAAAATGTCTCTCCAAAAAGTTTCCAGAGTAGGACAAGACCAAAACATATGAGTTAAAGAGGCTATCTGCCCCGGACATCTATCACAAAAAGGATTAATATGAGAATAAAAGTGAGCTAATTTATCTTTGGACATATGTGCTCTATGAACAACTTTAAATTGAATTACAGAATGTTTAGCACAAATAGAGGAAGTATTGACTAATTGTAAAATCTGCCCCCAGTCATTCACGGAAATGATAGACCCCAATTCCTGTTCCCAATCTACCCTAATCTTATCAAATGGAGCTTTCCTAAGTTTCATAATAATATTATAAATCATAGCCGATGCACCTTTCTGACATGGATTAAGGTTAATTATATTATCTAAAATGTATGTAGGAGGAAGCATTGGAAAAGAAGAAAGTATAGTACTTAGGAAATTTCTAACTTGTAGATATCTAAAAAAAATGTATTCTTGATAAATTATATTTATTAGATAATTGTTCAAAAGACATAAGGGAACCATCTAAAAATAAATCCAAAAACCGTGAAATACCCTTAATCTTCCAAATTTGAAAAGCACGATCCGTAAAAGAGGGAGGAAAAAATATGTTACCTAAAATAGGAATCGCTAGCCCAAATTGGTTAAGATCAAAAAATTTTCTGAATTGAAACCAAATACGTAAGGTATATTTAACTATCGGGTTAGATACCTGTTTGAGGCGTTTCAAATCAAAAGGAAGAGAGGAACCTAAAATAGAGCCAAGTGTATAGCCCTGAACAGATTGTAATTCCAATGCTACCCACTTAGGAATGGATAGTATATCCTGGTCAAGTAACCGAAATTTCATATGTCGAATATTAATTGCCCAATAATAAAATCTAAAGTTGGGTAATGCTAAACCTCCATCTCTCTTAGCTTTCTGTAAATGTATTTTACCCAGTCTCGGGTTTTTATTTTGCCAAATAAATGAAGAAATTTTTGAGTCAACTTTATCAAAAAAAGATTTTGGAACAAAGATTGGTAATGCCTGAAATATATATAGAAATTTTGGCAAAAAAAACATCTTAACTGCATTAATACGACCAATCAAAGTTAAATATAAAGGAAACCACTTAGATGAAAGTTGAGTAATATGGTCAAAAGATCCTGCTCAATGTGCATCTTATAGACCAATATCTTTATTAAATGTTGATTCTAAAGTTTTTTCTAAATTATTAGCAAACAGATTAGAAAAAATACTTCCTTTTATTATTTCGGAAGACCAAACGGGTTTTATTAAAGGTCGTTACTCTTTTTATAACATTCGCAGACTGTTAAATATTGTTTATACCCCCCCACAAAATGTTCCTGAGTGTGTTATCTCTTTAGATGCTGAGAAAGCTTTTGATAGAGTAGAATGGCCTTACTTATTTAAGGTGCTTGAAATGTTTAATTTTAGCTCAAAATTTATATCCTGGATCAAACTGTTATATCATTCTCCTGTGGCCTCGGTCTGTACTAACTCTCTAAACTCACCTTTTTTCCCTCTTTTTCGAGGCACTCGACAAGGTTGTCCTCTTAGTCCTTTATTATTTGATATTGCATTAGAACCTCTTGCAATTGCCATTCGAGAATCTCCAAATATTACTGGGATAACTCGGGGCTTAAAGTCCCATAAAATATCACTCTATGCTGGTGACTTTTATATATTTCTAATCCTCAAAAATCTATCCCTGCTGTTTTAGAGTTATTAGCACAATTTAGTCTCTTTTCAGGTTATAAATTAAATCTTAGTAAGAGTGAACTTTTCCCGATTAATAAACAACTTCCCTTATATCATAACTTTCCATTTAAATTGATTAATAATTATTTTCATATCTTGGGATTAAAATTACTTGTAAATACAAAGATTTATTTAAGATTAACTTTTTACCCTTAATTGACCACATTGGACTTGTCCAAATGGTCTGATATTCTTGCATCGTTTATGGATAAGAACAGAGAATGCAGGGAGAAGGAACAAGCTGACCACATCACTGTGTCACTGTGATACAGGGGCTGTTTAATTTGGAAGAGTGAAAAAGAATGTGGTCATCAAAAGAGACAGAGAGGATAGAAAAGCCGGAGTGCCTGCCCTATACTAGGGTACAGGCTTAGATTCAGGACTAAAGAGGAAGTGAGAGAGAAAGGGTGAGAACTAAATACATAGATAGGACTCAAAAGGAGATCCCATTGAGGAGCAGTGAGGGTCCAAATAAGAAAAGCAGAGGCACAAGGTCTGGAATATTATCTAAGTCACATGGAAATTGTCATGGAGTCATTCACATCAGCAAGTTCAGCGTATGGCTCAGAAACTAGTCTGGGGAAGTGGATTACTGAAGTGCTAGAGAAAAAGGGAATTGTTCTGCTGCTGCGGGACTCACTAGAATTGGGCAAGAACTGTTGTCATTAGCAAATTAAAGGACTACAGATATAGGCAAAGCTTTCAACTAAACAGTGTCATTATGGAAGAGATATGAGAGGGGAAAATCTTAGAAAGAGAAGAGACAAACAACAGGTCAGAGCAGCAAAACGGAATCACACTAAGCATTCAAACATTCAAAAATACTTCTATATAGATTTAGAGACTGAAAACATGGCAAAGAGGCCAAATTGAAAGTTCTTTTGTATGAATTAACACTACATTAGTAACAAGACAGATGAATTAATGGTACAAGTAGAAATAAGTAATTATGATCTAGAACCACTAAGGAGTTGTAATGTGATCACAGCAGGGAATTAAAATATTCTAGGAAATTTAAGTTTTACAAGAACTAAACAAAATGGAAAAGGAGCAGGGGTAGCTATGATAATAAAGGATGCAATGAAGAGAGAAAAAGAATATTAGCTTAGAATATCAAACAACAGAGTCACTTTGGGAGATGCTAAAACATGGCGGGTAGAAGAAATATTGGTCAGTGTCTGTGTTGCAAGGAGGTTGCAGAGAAGATTCAGTGTTGTATAGGCAAACTAGATAAAGGAGAGAATATGGCAGTTTGAATATTACACAGAAATATTGGAGGAAACATTAGTGGGAGATAACTATGGATCCTATTAAGTGGGTCTAACATAGGGCATGATAGAAGAAAAAAAACAAGGGGCACCTATGTCATAGGTAACACAATAATCAGGTATGACTATAATCTATACCTGGATGGGACACATCAAATTAGCAGTAATGGAGTTGAAGACCAATTCTTGCAGTGCATAAATCATGTTTTTGAGATTAGAATTTTGAGATCGAGCATTGTGCAAGAAGTAAGAGTGAATTAATAATCTGAAGAGAGATTTCAACATGTAGAATGCTATATTAAATAAATGAGAAAGTTATTTTCAGTCTGAAAGGTTTTCAAAAAAACCAGAAAAAAGCTATGAACGTACAGTACTGTGCAAACATCCTAGGCACGTATATATGGCGAGAAAGCCGAAGACTTTTGCACAGAACTGTAGTAATTTTATGTATCTCGTAGTACTGCTGCCACAGAGAAAAAAAAAACAAATTTCATGACATGGGTGAGTGACAATAAACCTGATTCTGACATGGGTCTCTGTTGTGGATTGAGAGTGGGAAGGGGTCAGGGAAAGGGGAATCATGGTTATGGAAAAGAGGAAGGGAGAGGGGAGGGAGCAGGATGCACCAGAGAGACTTTCTGTAATTATTAATAGCCCAAATGCTTGGAATCAAATGACCTTGCAGGTGTCTCAGGGCTGGGTGTGTCTGCACTCACACTACCCTCCCCACCCCCATAGCGTTCCATTCTCCCCATTCCCTATATCCTTTGCTCCTGCCAGATTTACAAATTCTCTCTCTGCTCCACATTGACAAATACAGTACTGTCCAAAAGTCTTGGGTATCATAGCTGCATCTATGACTTTTGCACAGTACTGTCTGATACATGAGTTGGCTGTGGTATATTGGGGAAAAACATTAAAATGTGTGTCAATAAACAAACAATGCATAAAGTCTGAGACAAACATATTCTTTTAGGATAAAACAAAATAGAATAATTGGTTTCGCTATCAGTTAAGGTCTGTGCAGATAAAGGGAGAAAATATCTAGTTAGCCTGAGAATTCACTAGAGGAGCACCAAGTAATTTATATGAAAAGGGAAATTAAAATATGAGACTAATCCAGTGAGATTCATAAAAATAGACCATAAAAGCTTCAATAGATCTGTAAAAAGGAAAAGATTAGCAAAAAGTTAATTGGGTTCTTTACAGACTGAAACAGAAGTAATTATCTTGGGGAATATCAAAATGGCAAAGAAAGTTAAACAAGTATTTTGTGTATGAGTTCAGGGCAAACATAGAAAACATCATGGATAGACTAAGAACTTGAGTGAATGAAGAGCCGAAGACTGAGGTCTTGAGTGAATGAGGGGCCAAAAGAATGAGCATAACTTAAGAAGTAAAACCTATTGGGTAAATTAATGGGCCTTGATAAATACTCAGGACCTGATTACAGGAAGCTTCCCCATAAGCAGGACAGCAGCAAGTGAAACCCTACAATAAAAACAGAAAATGCTAGAAAATCTCTGCAAGCCAGGGATGGTCTGCTGAACCAGAAATGGCAAAATATATCAACAGGGTAATAAAGCAGGAATATGGCATGCTTCTTTTGTTAGTTTTTTTTTTAATCCTCTTCATGCTTTTTGGGACATTGGGCAGAAACCTTGCCGTTTCTTTAGCGTTTTGCCTGTTTTTCTTATGAGGCCAAGTTGCGAGCTCATGGAGGGAAAGCGTTGAAGGAGCTGGCTAGATTGAAATTGGGACCACTCGCCTCGAAGTCTGGCGCTGAAGTCACTACACCACCGGCCAGCTTTTTTACAGTTTGTCAGGTTATTAAGCTCAATTGTCAGGAGATTATATTGCAGTTCTATAAAACTCTGGTTAGGCCCCATCTGGAGTATTTCATTCAATTCTGTTCACCCCTTTATAGGAAGGGTGTTAGGGCTTTGGAGAGGATGCAGGAGAGTTTTACCAGTGTAACGCTCAGCTGTATCGGCTTGTATTTATCTAGGGGGAACCCCGTCCGCTGCCCAACCATGTCTCCCGGTTGCGTTGGTTGCTGTGCAATGCCACCTGGTACGACTTCAAACATCAAATATCAGACAGCACACAATGTACACTTTACAGATTACACTTTATAAATCTTACTGGGACTATGAGATTAATAGAGATACAATATAAAAGAAAAAGGAAAAGGCGCCAGACTTATCAAAGTTCAATTTCTTTGTGCACACAGTTGGAGCTCAAATACCCGGGGTCTTCTCTCTTCACCCTGAGACCCACTCTGACCCCCTCAACTCACCGCTCAGGACCACCCAAGGTGATCGACTGGAGGGCTTCCAGCACGTCCGCCTTCTTGCAGTCTCTCCTGAAAAGCCCGCCAAACACACTGGTTCCCAGCCATATGAGACAGAATATCACCCCAAAAAAAGAATAACCTGGACACCCATTGGTTCATTCCCTCTTTATCATTATTGATAACCCAAACAAGCTGTTAGCTGCTAGAAAAGGAATCATTATCTCAGCAGTTAACATCACAGAGAAACCATTTTAATTATAACATAACAAAGAAGCCATTTTGATTAGCATAGGCAGTAACATAAAAGAAGAAACCCCTTACACCAGAATATAGCTTGGGTTAGAGAGCGTGTACTATGAGGACAGCTTGGACAAACTTGGGTTGCTTTCTCTGGAGTAGCAGAGGCTGGTGGGAAACCTGATATAAGATTATGAGTGGCCACTGTCTTTTTCCAGGATCCAAAAGTCTAATAGTAGAGGGCAGGTATTTGAGGTTGGAGGGGGGTAAATTCAACGAAGATATATGGGGCAAGTTTTTTTCTCAGGTGCATGGAATACGCTGCCAGGTTTGGTAGCCGAGAGAAATACAATATTAGTATTTAAAAGGCTTTTAGGCACAAGAATATGCAGAGTGGAGAAGGATGTGGATTTGTGCAGGCAGAAGGAACTAGTTTAGATAGTCTTTTAATTACTAGTTTAATTAGTTCAATACAACACTGTGGGCAAAAGGACCTTTTCCCTGCACTGTACTGTTCTATGTTCTAAGGAAAGCATAACAATAAGGAGCCTACAAAAAACAAAGAATGCAACAAGAGTTAATTAGAAAAAAATGAAGCCAGTTTGAAACCTGTGAACTAAGTAACTGTATGAACGAAATGGCAAAATTATCAATAAAAGAGGATTTAGTAAAAAGCTCACAAGCATTCTAATAAGTACGAGATGAAGTGAAGGACAAAAAAACAGGTGGAAAGAAATTTGTGATAATAAAAGTGTATGCTCGTAAAGGGTTGGAAATGGTAAAATAAATGGCTATGTGAAGAGATAAATGACCCTCCTTTACTAGATCTGTTATTGTGTTGCTAAATAAAGAAAATTCCAATCTCAGAACCAGCAAAGCCCTTGATATTATTACTGTTCCTCTCTATGGCAAACTCTGAAGGATGACTTCGATTCATACCACCTGCCAGATTTGGTTTCGATTCACTATCTGGCACTGACAGTCCAAACAAGCCTGTTCAAGAGTTTTTCTGTAACTCCCAATGATGAGGAATCACCACTGACTGCTAATATTAGGAGTTAACAAAATTTTCCTGTGCTGTGATTTGCAAAGATGGCAGTCATTTTGCAGCGAATAGATAGTGATGTTTGCCAGAATGTAATGAATTTTTAAACTCCTAGGCCTAATAAAAGCTCAGTTCAATAATGAAAATGACATCTGGAAAGAATATAAAGTAGAAGAAAAATAGTTTTAAGCACATTGCAGAATTCTCAAAAAGTCATTGAAAACGCTTTGTAATGAACACATTTCATTTTAGTACAAGCATTGTGTTGAAAAACTTAGTGGATGTTTCACTATATCATAACTTTCAACATTTCACTGAACTATTCACACAAAGATGTGATCTCTCCTAAGCAAATTTCTAAACAATGGTACATCCTGTATGAAATGTGAATGGTCAGATCACATTAAATTGAAAAAGTGGCCTTGAACCAACAACATTTAAAGTTATTTAAAAGATTGATGAATCAGATCACCAGATTAATCTTTAGCAATAATCGGTAAGTCCATAAGACTTAGCAACAGATTTAGGCCATTCAGCCCATTGTGTCTGCTCCACCATTCCATCATGGCCACCACTCCATCATAATTCCAATAAGGTAGCTGTAGAAATTAAATTCAATTAATAATTTATGAATAAAACACAATTAGTCTTAATGAGGATTGCCTTCAAACTGCCAGGTTGTCATTAAAAAAAACCATTTTGTCCACTAGCATCATACAAGGGAGGAAAACGGGCATCTTTGTTAGATCTGACTGATATATAATAGCAGACTCACTCCATGTGGTTGACTCTTAAATGTCTTTTCATTTCACCAAGCAAGTTGTTGAGTTAAACAGGGAAAGAACAAAACCAGGCAGGCCACTTGGTATATTCCTAAGCACCATGATCAGGCACAGCAAAATTACTCCCAGATCAGTCAATCTTGCGAAGTCCTTCTAGGGCTCGTGGTTACATTGGGAGAAATATCCCACAGACTCACCAAGCAACAGCCTGGCATAATAACAGTCACAGAAACATACTTTATAGACAATGTGCTGAACATCTCCATTCTAATCCTAGGTTATGTGTTTGCCTGCCAGCAGGAAAGATCAGGACTTCAAGATGGCGCCAGTGAACAACGTGGCCAATGGCAACATCCTACAGATGGTCACAAAACTACTTCTTTTACTACTTCTTCTTTCAAATATGATTCTACTACTAAGCTGTATGCATCTGGAACCTGTGACTTCCATTTTGATGATGTGTTTTTGGGCTGATTGAGCAAGTTGGTGCTTTGCTATCTCAGAGGGAGTTTAGTGAGGTTGGGAATGGTGTGTGCGGCCTAGGGTTCTGGAGGCCTTAATGTGGGACACAAGCCCATGATCAACTCCATTGCTTCTCTCCGACTGAGGCGTTGAGCAAGGTTAAAGTCGACGAAGATGACCTGGTCTATAATTACCCGGACTATCCCTACTACCTTTTTTGAACAAGGGAACAACATTCGCTTCCCTCCAATCCTCCGGTACCATTCCCGTGGGCAACGAGGACATAAAGATCCTAGCCAGAGGCTCAGCAATCTCTTCTCTTGCCTCGTGGAGCAGCCTGGGGAATATTCCGTCAGGCCCTGGGGACTTATCTGTCCTAATGTATTTTAACAACTCTAACACCTCCTCTCCCTTAATATCAACATGCTCCAGAACATCAACCTCACTCATATTGTCCTCACCATCATCAAGTTCCCTCTCATTGGTGAATACCGAAGAGAAGTATTCATTGAGGACCTTGCTCACTTCCACAGCCTCCAGGCACATCTTCCCACCTTTATCTCTAATAGGTCCTACCTTCACTCCTGTCATCCTTTTTTTCTTCACATAATTGAAGAATGCCTTGGGGTTTTCCTTTACCCTACTCGCCAAGGCCTTCTCATGCCCCCTTCTTGCTCTTTTCAGCCCCTTCTTAAGCTCCTTTCTTGCTTCCCTATATTCCTCAATAGACCCATCTGATCCTTGCTTCCTAAACCTCATGTATGCTGCCTTCTTCCACCTGACTAGATTTTCCACCTCACTTGTCACCCATGGTTCCTTCACCCTACCATTCTTTATCTTCCTCACCAGGACAAATTTATCCCTAATATCCCGCAAGAGATCTCTAAACATCGACCACATGTCCATAGTACATTTCCCTGCAAAAACATCATCCCAATTCACACCCGCAAGTTCTAGCCTTACAGCCTCATCATTTGCCTTTCCCCAATTAAAAATTCTCCTGTCCTCTCTGATTCTATCCTTTTCCATGATAATGCTAAAGGCCAGGGAGCGGTGGTCACTGTCCCCCAGATGCTCACCCACTGAGAGATCTGTGACCTGACCCGGTTCATTACCTAGTACTAGATCTAATATGGCATTCCCCCTGGTCGGCCTGACCACATACTGTGACAGGAATCCGTCCTGGACACAATTAACAAACTCTGCCCCATCTAAACCCTTGGAACTAATCAGGTGCCAATCAATATTAGGGAAGTTAAAGTTACCCATGATAACAACCCTGTTACTTTTGCACCTTTCCAAAATCTGCCTCCCAATCTGCTCCTCTGTATCTCTGCTGCTACCAGGGGGCCTATAGAATACCCCCAATAGTGTAACTGCTCCCTTCCTGTTCCTGACTTCCACCCATATTGACTCAAAAGAGGATCCTGCTACATAACCCACCCTTCTGTAGCTGTAATAGTATCCCTGACCAGTAATGCCACCCCTCCTCCCCTTTTTCCGCCCTCTCTATCCCTTTTAAAGCACTGAAATCCAGGAATATTGAGAATCCATTCCTGCCCTGGTGCCAGCCAAGTCTCTGTAATGGCCACTACATCATAATTCCATGTATCTAAGCTCTCAGTTCATCACTTTTGTCCCTGATGCTTCTTGTATTGAGGTACGCACATTTCAGCCCTTCGACCTTACTGTCTTTACACCGTTTATTCTGCTTCTCTTTCCTCAAAGCCTCTCTGTATGTTAGATCTGGCTTTACTCCGTGCACTTCTTTCACTGCTCTATCGCTCTGGGTCCCATCCCCCTCACAAATTAGTTTAAACCCTCCTGAACCATGCTAGCAAACCTACCTGCAAGGATATTGCTCCCCCTCGAGTTCAGGTGCAACCCATCCAATCTGCACACGTCCCACCTTTCCCAGAAGAGATCCCAATGATCTAAAAATCTAAAACCCTGCTCCTTGCACCAACTCCTCAGCCACGCATTCATCATCAATGGATTGTATTCTCTTGTTTGGAATATTTTATGATGTCCTCCTATATCTACCTAGGAATAGTGGTGAATAATTAAACAGCTGACTGGGCAAGTAGACAATGGGAGGACCCAGTATCTGATTGCTGATGTATTCAAAACCATGTTGAACCAGAAGTGTGAAACGGGTGATCCAACTTGACTTTTGCCTGAGATTTCCACCCTCACTGCAATCGGCGTCCAGTCAATCTGAATTTCTGTACATGATATTCAGAAATGGCTAAGAACACTCAACTGAAGCAAAGGCTATCGGACCAGATAATATCCCAGGTTTACTTCTGTTCTCCAGAGTGAGCTACACCTCTATCCTAGTTACATGACAATACAGAAAAAAAATGTTCAGTTAAGTCCTGTTCACAAAAAGCAGATAAATCCAAAATAGCTCGTCACCACCCAATCAATCTCCTCTCAACTGTGAGCTAACTGATTGAATGGAAGTGATTATGAGAAGTGCTATCAAATGGTACTTTCTCAATAATAACCTCATCACTGATGAACAGTTTGGATTTTGCCAGGATCACTTGGCCTCAAACCTTATCATAGCTCCCCAACTCAAAAATGGAACCAAGAACTGAATCCAGAGGTGAGGTGAGAGTGTTTGCCCCTGACATCAAGGCTGCATTTGACCTCACAGTAATGAAAACCACTGTGGTTGTCAAACATCAGTGCCTCGGGACAGTGTCACAGGGCAAGCTCACTTCAGTTTATCGTTAATTCATTATCATTCACCCTTACAACCCAAGGCCAAAAATGGGGGTGTTTGTTGATGATTGCTTGAACAATTCACAAGCAAATGAGCAGCTCATGTCTGAATTTAACAAAACCAGGCAACATTAAAACTTGGGCTGGTGAATGGCTAATGATATTCGGGCCAGAAAAGAGATAGGCAATGTACATCCACAACAAAATTAAATCCAACACTTGCCATTCAATGGTATTATTATGAAGCTACCAATCACCAATATCCAAATGGCCAGAAGACCACATTGATTAGAATCAGGACCAGACTCAAAATAGACATATCTTAAAGCCACATGGTTGCAAGAGCAGGTCCCAGGCTGCTACTTTATGGCAAATGACTGAGCTCTTAGCACCTCAAAACCTCTCAGACATCCAGGACATAGGAGCTAATTCACCTAAGTGGCACCTCATCAGTCTCCTTAAAACCTCATTCTCTCCACCAGTGTCAAACAGTGGCTGTAGTGTGGACCATCAAAAGAATGCAATTTATTTCCTCATTTAGGCTACTCAGACAATAACTCCTAAACCTGTATTTCATGCTTTGGACAAGAAGAATCCGGAAAGAACAAGGAAATACTATCGTACATGGGTTCCCTCAAAGGCACACGTCCCTCTTGCTTGGAAGTACAATAAATCCTGGAATTCCTAATGTGACATCATCATGGGAGGACCTTTACCAGAGAACTGCAGTGTTCAAGGAAGTGGTTACTACCACTTTCTCGTGTGTAAATAGGATTGAACAGTAAATGATGGCTTTGCCAGCAGCACACACAAAAAATGATTAATGAAAAACAAAGGCTGCAATTGTTCACTCTACTACTAATTCCAAGTTTCCCTTCAAGTCACATACATCCTAAATTGGATATTTAATCTCTTGCTTTTATTACCATTGGGATAGAAGCCAGGCATATTTTGTCTAGCAGAGGTGTTGGAATATCTTAACCATAAGACTGCAGGAGAACCCGAAAGGCAGCTTGCCCCGATTCTCTGAAGGACAGCCTGAAACGCACAATAAACTCTGGCTCTGCCTGTGGGGATCAGTACCTTATAAATGAATATGATTATCATACATCAAATGCTGAGTTAGTGAAAGATGAACTGAATCATTTTTCTATCAGCCTGAAATAGAAATATATCCGTGTAGCTTAAAGCCTCCCACTCCATTGAGTAAAGAAAATAAACTTGAAAAGACGTTGCAAAGATACATGTTACATAGAGAACTATTGCGGGCCGAGATTGAGCAATAGGTGACTCAAGAATCAATATAATATAAAAGTAAGAAAGTAATCATTGATTAAATGATTAGGCATGGAATGATATTAGTAAAGAATCAGCAAATAGGAATAAAATCCAAGTAATTGAAAGGATGGATTTTACACCCTAAATTTCTCCAACTTGAAAGGTTCTTATATTTTTCTCATTTAACTTTCCTTCTAATTAATAACATTCCTTAATAAACCATTTTCCAAAATCTTTTCAATAGCTGTGTCTGCATGGATACACTTCTCAGTATGCTTGAATAAAATAACAATCCGGCAGCTCCTGACATGAAACACTTAACAAAATAACATTACTGTATTTTACACTGCATCTTAGTACAGATGTATTTGTCCTATTCAAACTGAATAAGGGTGACAGATTTCAGGGCAGTATCATTCATCATCTGAACTGCAACTGTGCTTTCTGGACATTCTGTCCCCTGCACAAAAGTAAATAAATCATGTTTCATTTATGGAAGTGGCCTAAATTTTATGTGTACATACGCTTGTGGAGCTATGAAGCTTCCTGTTCCAGTCACAGCTTTTTAAAGTTCTCAGACTTACATTTAATTTTTTTCTATTACCTCAAGCCTCCCTGAGTTCTGTCTTCAAATCCGGTCTGTGTGGAACCCATATTAATTTACTCCCCAGTTATATCATCAGTTGCCAAGTCTATAAGCTCGGAATTCCCTTCCCAAGTCTCTCTCACATTCTGCCCTCTTTTAAATTGCTTTTTAAGACTACATATTTGTAGTTATGTATTCATACAATGCTTTTTATTGGAGGGTTTCCACCTCGTTGATAATTAAGGATGATTTATTAACCAGATTACAATGATAACATGACTTGGAGTAAAACAATTGTTTCAAATGTTAACAAGAGCCTACACCCATGTCATTCTAGTTGTCAGGTACAAGAGAATAGGGATGATCATTGATGAAGATGAAAAGATCAAGAAAGTCAGGAAGCAAATATCTCACCACCAAATATCCGATCCTTGATGTGCTTTTCATGTCTTATCATAGTTTCACAAAATCCTCCAAATCCACAGGCAACACTGGCAATTGGGAGGATGAGAGGAGACATGGCAGAGGTGTACAAGATATTAAGAGGAATAGATAGAGTGGACAGCCAGTGCCTCTTCCCCAGAGCACCACTGCTCAATACAAGAGGACATGGCTTTAAGGTAAGGGGTGGGAAGTTCAAGGGGGATATTAGAGGAAGGTTTTTTCACAGTGTTTGGTGCGTGGAATGCACTGCCCGAGTCAGATACACGAGTGAAATTTAAGAGACTACTAGACAGGTATATGGAGGAATTTAAGGTGGGGGGTTATATGGGAGGCAGGGTTTAAGGGTCGACACAACATTGTGGACCGAAGGGCCTGTACTGTGCTGTACTATTCTATGTAAGTACAATGTAGTACTAGGTAATGAACCGGGTCAGGTCACAGATCTCTCAGTGGGTGAGCATCTGGGGGACAGTGACCACCGCTCCCTGGCCTTTATAATTATCATGGAAAAGGATAGAATCAAAGAGGACAGGAAAATTTTTAATTGGGGAAAGGCAAAGTATGAGGCTATAAGGCTAGAATTTGCAGGTGTGAATTGGGGTGATGTTTTTGCAGGGAAATGTACTATGCACATGTGGTCGATGTTTAGAGATCTCTTGCAGGATGTAAGGGATAATTTTGTCCCAGTGAGGAAGATAAAGAATAGTAGGGTGAAGGAACCATGGGTGACAAGTGAGGTGGAAAATCTAGTCAGGTGGAAGAAGGCAGCATACATGAGGTTTAGGAAGCAAGGATCAGATGGGTCTATTGAGGAATATAGGGAAGCAAGAAAGGAGCTTAAGAAGGGGCTGAGAAGAGCAAGAAGGGGGCATGAGAAGGCCTTGACGAGTAGGGTAAAGGAAAACCCCAAGACATTCTTCAATTATGTGAAGAACAAAAGGATGACAGGAGTGAAGGTAGGACCGATTAGAGATAAAGGTGGGAAGATGTGCCTGGAGGCTGTGGAAGTGAGCGAGGTCCTCAATGAATACTTCTCTTCGGTATTCACCAATGAGAGGGAACTTGATGATGGTGAGGACAATATGAGTGAGGTTGATGTTCTGGAGCATGTTGATATTAAGGGAGAGGAGGTGTTAGAGTTGTTAAAATACATTAGGACAGATAAGTCCCCAGGGCCTGACGGAATATTCCCCAGGCTGCTCCACGAGGCAAGAGAAGAGATTGCTGAGCTTCTGGCTAGGATCTTTATGTCCTCGTTGTCCACGGGAATGGTACTGGAGGATTGGAGGGAGGCGAATGTTGTTCCCTTGTTCAAAAAAGGTAGTAGGGATAGTCGGGGTAATTATAGACCAGTGAGCCTTACGTCTGTGGTGGGAAAGCTGTTGGAAAAGATTCTTAGAGATAGTATCTATAGGCATTTAGAGAATCATGGTCTAATCAGGGACAGTCAGCATGGCTTTGTGAAGGGCAGATTGTGTCTAACAAGCCTGATAGAGTTCTTTGAGGAGGTGACCAGACATATAGATGAGGGTAGTGTAGTGGATGTGATCTATATGGATTTTAGTAAGGCATTTGACAAGGTTCCACATGGTAGGCTTATTCAGAAAGTTAGAAGGCATGGGATCCAGGGAAGTTTGGCCAGGTGGATTCAGAATTGGCTTGCCTGTAGAAGGCAGAGGGTGGTGGTGGAGGGAGTACATTCAGATTGGAGGATTGTGACTAGTGGTGTCCCACAAGGATCTGTTCTGGGACCTCTACTTTTTGTAATTTTTATTAACGACCTGGATGTGGGGGTAGAAGGGTGGATTGGCAAGTTTGCAGATGACACAAAGGTTGGTGGTGTTGTGGATAGTGTAGAGGATTGTCAAAGATTGCAGAGAGACATTGATAAGATGCAGAAGTGGGCTGAGAAGTGGCAGATGGAGTTCAACCTGGAGAAGTGTGAGGTGGTACACTTTGGAAGGACAAACTCCAAGGCAGAGTACAAAGTAAATGGCAGGATACTTGGTAGTGTGGAGAAGCAGAGGGATCTCGGGGTACATGTCCACGGATCCCTGAAAGTTGCCTCACAGGTGGATAGGGTAGTTAAGAAAGCTTATGGGGTGTTAGCTTTCATAAGTCGAGGGATAGAGTTTAAGAGTCGCGATGTAATGATGCAGCTCTATAATACTCTGGTTAGGCCAAACTTGGAGTACTGTGTCCAGTTCTGGTCACCTCACTATAGGAAGGATGTAGAAGCATTGGAAAGGGTACAGAGGAGATTTACCAGGATGCTGCCTGGTTTAGAAAGTATGCATTATGATCAGAGATTAAGGGAGCTAGGGCTTTCCTCGTTGGAGAGAAGGAGGATGAGAGGAGACATGATAGAGGTGTACAAGATTGTAAGAGGAATAGATGGAGTGGATAGCCAGCGCCTCTTCCCCAGGGCACCACTGCTCAATACAAGAGGACATGGCTTTAAGGTAAGGGGTGGGAAGTTCAAGGGGGATATTAGAGGAAGGTTTTTTACTCAGAGAGTGGTTGGTGCGTGGAATGCACTGCCTGAGTCAGTGGTGGAGGCAGATACACTAGTGAAGTTTAAGAGACTACTAGACAGGTATATGGAGGAATCGAAGATGGGGGCTTATATGGGAGGCAGGGTTTGAGGGTCGGCACAACATTGTGGGCCGAAGGGCCTGTACTGTGCTGTACTATTCTATGTTCTATGTTAACATAGGAAAACAGCATTAGCATTCTTTGCAGCACACACAAAATACTGGAGGAGCTCAGCAGGTCAGGTAGCATCTATGGAAATGAATAAACTGTCAATGGTTCAGGCCAAGACCTTCCTTCAGACACTCAACGAATTCTTTCACATTCTATCCTAGGCCAATATCTTCAGCATCTTGGATCTAATTACATTCAATTGAGTCCAATGACCAGGCTGCATTATTTGCATGCTCATCACCTGACTTCCTTAAGAGGCAAACTACTTGGACAAGTGAATGACAAGAGAGCAGAGTTAACTCTCCAAGAATATTCTCAATGCCTCCTCATCTTCATCATTTACTGGAAATCCTGACAAACGACAAATTAAAATGGAAAAGAAGCATCTTGGATGGCCAGGAGAACCTTGACCTTCTTCAATAGAGCAGGTTAAAGCCAAGCTAAAACAACAAAATGTGCACTTCATCATCCTAATGGTCTGACCATTCACAAAGCCTTCAAGAATCACCTGTAGATCTCACAGGATTCTCATCAACTACCTCACTCTAGCAAGAGCTAGACTAGTACTCAAAGGGTCTGCCAAAGAGATATAACTGGTTTAATTAAGTTTGTTATCGAAGGATATTAATGGAAGGGAATTCGGTGACAATAATTGTTAAAGAGAAGTAATTTGACTTTACATTGCTGAGGTGCTCATTGTGTGGTACTTGGGTAGTATATACTGTATGTTACAAAAAGTAAGAAAGTTCAAAATAAATTTATTATCAAAGTACAAACAGTATATGTCACCATATACAATCCTGAGATTTATTTTCTTGTGGGCATCCTCAAAAAATCCATAATAGAATAATAACCGTTACAGAATCAATGAAAGACTGTGCCAGCCGGGTCTTCAACCAGTGTGCAAAAGACAACAAACTGTGCAAGTACAAAAAGAGAGAAACAATAATAATAAAGAGATAAGCAATAAATATCAAGTACATGAGATGAAGAGTCCATGAAATTGAGTTCATCAGTTAGGGGGCAAGTGACATTCAGTGAAGTTATCCCCTTTGGTTTAATTGCTTGAGGGGTAATAACAATTCCTGAACCTGGTAGGGAGAGTCCTAAAGCTCCTGTACCTTCTTCCTAATGGCAACAGCCACTGGCAGGGGTCCCCAGTGATGGATGTTGCTTTCCAGTGATCACATTCCTTGTAGACATGCTAAATGGCAGGGAGGGCTTTACCCATGACGTACTAGGCCCAGTACAAGTCCTCTGAAATGATAACACCGAGGAATTTAAGATTGCTGATCCTCTCCATGTTTGATCTTCTGATAAAGATGATCTTATGGTCCGCTGGCTTTCTTCCCCTGAGGTCAATAATCATCTCCTTCATTTTGCTGACATTGAGAAAGAGGCCGTTGTTGAGGCACCACTCAGCCAGATTTTCAATCTTCCTTCTATACACTGATTCATCACCATCTTTGATTCAGCCCAAGATAGTGGTGTTGTCAGCAAACTTAAATATGGCATTGGAGCTCTGCTTAGCCACACAGTCATAAGTTTAAAGTGAGTAGAGCAGAGGCTAAGCACACAGCTGAGCTGATGGAAATTGTGGAGGAGATGCTGTTGCCAATCCAACTAAATGGGATCTGCAAATGAGCAAATAGACGATCCAATTTACCAGGCGGTATTGAAGCTTATTGATCAGCTTTGAGATGATGATAGGATGACAGGAAAGATGTAAATAAGATTGAAAGAGTACAGAGAAAATTTACAAGAATGTTGTCAGGACTGGAGGTCCTGAGTTATCAGGAAAGATTGAATAGGTTAGAACTTTATTCCCTAGAATACGGAAGATTTAGGGGAGATTTGATAGGGGTATACACAATTGAGGGTATAGAATCAGTCAGAATAGAGTAAATGTGAGCAGGCTTTTTTTCACTGAGGTTGGGGGAGACTACAACTACCAGTTATGAGTTAAGGGTGAAAGGTGAAATATTTAGGGGGAACATGAGGGGAAACTTCTTCACTCAGCGTGTTGTGAGAGTGTGGAACCAGCTGCCAAAGCAAGCTGTGGATGTGATTTTGATTTCAATGTTTAAGAGAAGTTTGGATAGATAAATGGATGGGAAGGGTATGGAGGGCTACAGTCGGGGTGCAGGTCGATGGGACTAGTCAGCTTAAATAGTTTGGCAGGACTAGATGGGCCAAAGGGCCTGCTTCTGTTCTGTAGTTTTCTATGACTCTACGATGGTTTTGAACGCCGAGCTGTAGTCAATAAAGAGCATCTTGAGAAACGAATCTTTGCTGTCTCGATGTTCCAGGTTTGAGTGAACAGCCAATGAGATGGCATCTGCTGTGAAACTTTTGTGGCAATGGGCAAATTGGAGTGGATCCAAGTCACTTTTCAGGCAGAAATTGATATATTTCATCTCCATCCTCTCCAAACACTTCATCATCTTGGATATACGTACTACTGGACAATAATCATTGATGCAGGTTTGCTGCTCCACTGGGAACTTTCTTTGGGGGATGCCTGTCCTGAAGAAGTTTAAATTTTCGCTTTGATTGGAGCTCACTGCTCCCTCTCTCTGATATCTGCTGCTCTCTGACTCCTCGACCATGTAATCTCCCAGCCTGTCAGATCCCTTTATCTCCATCCTTTTACCTTTCTCACCTGGCTTCATCAATCAACTTCTAGCTTTCCTTTTTCCTGTTTCCCCCCCCCCTCCCATCTTTGTATTCTGGTGTCTTCCACCTTCTTTGCCAGTCCTGAGGAAGGGTCTCAGCCCAAAATGCTGACTATTCAGTTCCATCGATGCTGCATGACCTGCTGAGTTCCTCCAGCATCTTGTGTGTGGTGCTTTGGGTTTCCAGCATCTGCAGGATTTCTTGTGTTTAGCAAATTATTGAACTGGTTGGCTGAAGAAGATAGAGCTGGAATAAGAGACATTGGAAGTGTGTGATTCATGATGTCTCACAAGGCGTAGCTACTTATTAATGACTTCAGTTACACATCAATAAGTATGATGCATAGCTTGGTGGTATAGTAAGTGGCACAGACATAAATACAAAGAAACCCTGATAAATTAAAAGTGTTTGCAAAACCGTGGCAGATTTCAATCTACGCAGAAGTGAGTTAACCACTATGGACCAAGAAAAATTATCCAAGTCACATTTAAGCAATGAAAAACATTTGTCCGTGGGAGAATGCTGCCGACTGGCACATTCTTGGCTGCAGGAGTATGTGCTGAGGGACGCACTGAAACCTGGTGCAGCCACCGCAAGGGCCTGGTGGGGAAGGACCACAGTATAGGTTTCTCCACCCGTGGGAGTGGGAGGGGTTGGGGGGCGGGGAGTATACCCCTCAACAATGATATGGTAAGCTGAACTACTGGAGTGCCACGTGGGTGGCTATAAATACGGATAGGTACTGACTATAATGGAAACGTATGTAAAGGATGAAAAGTTATTGAATGGCTTATTGTATATATTTATTTTTGAATAAAGTATATTTTGAAATAAAAAAAAATTTAAACAATGATAAACGAGGAACGGTAAGGATCAAAAGACACAAATCTCTAAAGTATAATGGCCATGTTAAAAAAAGGGCAAAAGGAGTTTTCATTGTTCAATAAGATCATGCTGCAACGGCACCTTACTGTCTTTTCTTCATATCGCTTGATATACTTATTGAGCTCAGAGTATGAAAGCCACCATTTAAAGCCACCCACTGGTGGCACAATGGCATCAGTGCCAGACTCCAGAGCGAAGGCTCCCAGGTTCGAATCCAAGTCGGGCCACCCCTGAGCACACTTTCCATCCGTGCCGAGTTGAGTGTCGAGCTAGCCACTCGGCCTTGTAAACAAAAAAAGGGTCAAGTCAGGAACGTTCATATCGTGACCCGGTTAATCTGAAAAGAGACCAATCCTGACACCACACGCCTGACAAGAATGGCCGACTGTCTGGTGCGACACGCTAAACAGAAGCATTTAAAAGAAAATAAGTTTTAAATTTCAGTGGACATCCTCCCACTGACCATTGTCAGATCAGCAAATCAAGAGCAGAAAATCTGGAGGATTTAAATAGTAACTTGTTTGCTTTTGTTGGCTTCCTTTTCATCATTAGGATGGCTTATAATTTATATAAAATATAACAGCTTTTCATTTTTCGTCATTTTGTGATGAAACGCTTTGAGAGGTTGGTCATGACTAGACTGAACTCCTGCCTCAGCAAGGACCTGGACCCATTGCAATTTGCCTATCACCACAACAGGTCAATGGCAGACGCAATCTCAATGGCTCTCCACGCGGCCTTAGACCACCTGGACAACACAAACACCAATATCAGGATGCTGTTCATTGACTGTAGCTCAGTATTTAATACCATCATTCCCACAATCCTGATTGAGAAGTTGCAAAACCTGGGTCTCTGTACCACCCTCTGCAATTGGATCCTCGACTTCCTAACCAGAAGACCAGAATCTGTGTGGATTGGTGATAACATCTCCTCCTTGCTGACGATCAACACTGGTTCACCTCAGGGCTGTGTGCTTAGCACACTTCTCTACTGTTTGTATACACATGACTGTGTGGCTAGGCATAGCTCAAATACCATCTACAAATTTGCTGACAATACAACCGTTGTTGGTAGAATCTCAGGTGGTGATGAGAGGGCGTACAGCAATGAGATATGCCAACTCGTGGAGTGGTGCCGCAGCAACAACCTGGCACTCAATGGCAGTAAGATGAAAGAGTTGACTGTGCACTTCCAGAAAGGTAAGACGAAGAAACACATGCCAATCCTCATAGAGGAATCAGAAGTGGAGAGAGTGAGTAGTTTCAAGTTCCTGGGTGTCAAGATCTCTGAGGATCTAACCTGGTCCCAACATATCGATGTAGTTATAAAGAAGTCAAGACAGCAGCTATAATTTATTAGGAGTTTGAAGAGATTTGGTATGTCAACAAATACACTCAAAAACTTCTATAGATGTACCGTGGAGAGCATGGGGGGGGGATGGAGGGGGTGGATGCTACTGCACAGGACCGAAAGAAGCTGCAGAGAGTTGTAAATTTAGTCAGCTCCATCATGGTTAATAGCCTACAAAGTACCCAGGATCTCTTCAAGGAGCGGTGTCTCAGAAAGGCAGCGTCCATTATTAAGGACCTCCAGCACCCAGGGCACGCTGATTTCTCACTGTTACCATCAGGTAGGAGGTACAGAAGCCTGAGAGCACACACTCAGCGATTCAGGAACAGATTCTTCCCCTCTGCTATCCGATTCCTAGATGGACATTGAACCCTTGGACACTACCTCACTTTTTTAAATACATAGTATTTCTGCTTTTTGCATGATTTCTAATATATTCAATATATGTATACTGTATAAAGTATACTGAATAAGATTTTATTTATTTATCTATCTATCTTCTATATTATGTATTGCATTGAACTGCTGCTACTGTTAACAAATTTCACGTCACGTCAGTGATAATAAATCTGATTCCGATTCTGATATATAATCGATAAATCATGCATTGATATAGTTCTCCTTTGTTACAATAAATTAAATAACAGATAACCATTCATGATTCTATATAGCTAGAACAAAAAAGGTCTGTAACTCTCTCCAGGGGATCACAGTCCAACAACATTCTTTAAGATGAGATTGACTTTACTCCTGTGGATAACAGGAATATTCTCTGTTCAAGTAATGGCCTCTTTCTCCCCAGGATATCCAGGTAGACTGAGATTCTTGAATTATAAAGTGCTAGTGCACAGAAGAAATGTCTCGCACGGTTAACAATTCCTTTCATGTAATCTGGTGAAATTTGTTTCACAAAACCTGTATCATTCCTCTCAGCCTCTGATAGAAAGTAATTGAGTAAGTTTACTGAGCTCCACATGACTTAGTCCCTGGGACAAGCTAGCATTAGTCACATGATTGAGAGTGTACTTTTTAAACTTTGTTCACTTTATCTAGATCTCTTTCATGAAATATTTACATTAGACTAAAAGCTCTCAAAAACTGGTGGTAGTAATATCAGTTACAGTCATTTTTGCAGTTGATGTATGATTGCAATAACTTTAAAAATAATAAATTTATAAAATAATTGCTTTTAACATTAAACTGCCTGGGAATTCATCACCAGTCGCATTCAATTCTGCTTCCAAATTGAGTTCTAATTCAGAAAGAAGGCATAAACCACCTTTGCTACTATATAGCACATTTACCATGACCAACCAAATTTATCTTCTATGTTTAATGACTGCAAGCAACTCTCATAAACATGAATGATGGTGCAGGTCGTAGTACATTTTTCTGCAAATATCTGTCATCTATTCTATATTTTTTCCACAGCTCACACACTGGAATTAATCCAATTATCCCCTCCATTATTTGAATGATCCTGAGTTTTCTAGAATAGCATTAAGATGAACTATCAGAATCAGGTTTACTATCACTTACATATGTCATGAAATTTCTTTTTTTTTGTGTGGCAGCAGTACAGTCCAATGCATAAGGAAATCATTTTAAGTCACTATAAGAAATATAATAAATCTATAGTGCACTAAGAGTGCAAAATAGTGAATGAGCATTTAAGGGTTCATGGATTGCACAGATCTGATGCAGAAGGGAAGAATTGGTTCCTAAAATGTTATTCATCTTAAGGCTCCTCCTGTAGTTCCTCCCTAATGGTATTAATGAGAAGAGAGTATGTCCTGGATTGGAAGGGGCCTTAATAAGGCCTAGGTGCTGCCTTCTTGAGACACAACCTTTTAAAGATGTGCTCGATGGTGGGAGGCTTTTACCTGTGATGGAGCTGGCTAAGTCTACAGTCCCCTGCAGCTGTTTTCAATCCTGTGCATTGAAGCATCCATACCAGGTGGTGATGCAATCTGTCAGAATGTTCATCCATCCAATCCATCTGTAGAATGTTGCTTGAGGCATTGGTGTCATGTCAAATTCCCTCAAACTCCTCATGAAGTATTGCCACTTACATGTCTTCTTCATGATTGCTTCCATATTTCAAACTGCAGAAAAGAATTGTTACCTTCTCCAGTTTATTTTGTACTGTTTGGCCACATAGATCAATATCCCATTGGCTTTGTTAACAATACATTGTGTAAGAAACATAGAGCCTGTGTAAACTCCTAATATTTTTTATTTTTATCTTTATTTTTGGTCATTTGAATAATATTCATGGGATGCCAGTATTATGTATTTCAATCTTACATGTATTACAGAACACTTGTTTTCAATAACTTATTGTTTTTCCAATCAAACATTGTAAGCTCCATGCCAAACTATTTGATGCATATTCAGTGCTGACTGTACCATTCAGGAGGTGTTGCATTGTGGGACATGTCATTAATTTTGAATGAGACGTTGCATTACAGTCTCACTTGTGCTTTTGGATACAAAAGATCATATTGAGAGATCGAGAGACTTTTGAGTATAAACAAAGGTTCTGCCACATTTCAACTAAGTCAGAAGAACAGCACAAAGGCAATAATTTTATCTCCATCTGGAAATGTATTATTTAGAAAACAACTATTGATTGCAATATTTTTCAGATTCACCCTATTTCTTTCTTTTGTGGACATTAATATTTAAATAGACTATAAATTACATCAACTGGGAAGGAATTTCAAAGAGTATCAGAGCCCAACAGTAAATGCTGGATTAAAATATGTGGTTGATCCCTGAAGCTCCCTCTGTTAATAACTATATTTCTGTCAGTGTTAATTTACCTCTTCACAATGTTTGATTCTCTGGCAGCTCCTCAATGAAGTATAAATTTCAAATTTTCTTCTGGTTAAAGTATTTCACTGCAGCTCAAATAAATGGTGAGTATTGTCTTCACTTTATTTTTGAAATTCATTTTCATATTATATTTGGGGAGAATTTTTTCCATTAACTAGGTGTCAGACAGAAAAATGTCAACTTTAAGAGCATCCAAAGTAAGCCACTGAGAAAACACTAAGTGAGCAATTTTTGTTTAATGTTAATGCTCACAGTTTCAAATTGTGAGAAGACCTGCTGTTCTTCATTAACCATCCAAACCTGCATTAAACAGCAAGTTTCCTGACCCTTGGGCAAAGCATTCATGCATAACGCCACAGAAACCATCCAGCCTTGAAGGGTAATTGCTGCTTGGGAACAAAAATGTCATATCAGTAAATATTACTGAGCCTCTAGGACAAACCTTTTTTTTTACCCCAAAAGTGTTAGCTGCTTAGCAGAGTCAGACTGTTTTGTTCTAGAATGACATGGTACAGATTTCCGCATAATGCCTTCACCCACTTTCCCACCTTGGTCTGCCAGCTAACAAAGTTATCTGTGTTCTGAACTTTTCTTACTGTCTTTGACATCCCCTGATGCTGATTAGCACTAGGAACGTGAAAGTACAGTCGATTGTGGTAAATTGGCTCAAATCAGGACCAGTACATTTTGGGCCAATTAAGCAGCTTCCCCAATTAGCAGAAGTTTAATGGAGATAGTTCAAAGGTATAAAAAGACTAACTACTATTTATCTGAGTAACAATTTATGTATTTAAATGAAACATAGAGCAAATTAGAACACTACCAATACCTTGCAATATGTTGGAGGAGTTCAGCAGTTCAGGCAACATCTATGGATGGGAATAAACAGTTGACATTTTAGACTGAGATCCTTCAACAGAACTCTTTATCAGTGCTGACGAAGAATCTCAGCTCAATACGTCAACTGCTCATACCCTCCATGGATGCTGCCTGATCTGTTGACCTCTTCCAGCACATTGTGTGTGTTGCTCTAGATTTCCAGCATCTGCGATACCTCGTGACTACCAATACGTCTAAAATACTATCAGATTGTGCATTTATCCCTAATAGTTATCAAAGGAGAATTCACTCAATGTATACTGCTGAGTTCTTTTGCTTGACTGTAAATGAACAAAATCAGTGCAAACACCAAGTGCAGATAATGGACGGCTCTCATACAATACTTTCAACAATTACATCCTCCAAATCTCTTTTCATTGTAAAGTTCAAGTTGATTCTTGATACCTTCAAATTCTTTCCAATTCCTGGCTTGTGGAAGTAATGAAATAATTTCATTTTTACTCGCAGCCGTTTCTGGCATCCCCAAGCCAGAAAGCATGAAACTGCAGACAGCAAAACCGTTCTGATTTGTCTCACTGCTTATTTCTTGCCAACTATCAGTGACAAAACTCCTTGCTATTTGAACACCAGCATATACAACTGGTGCTGTGTAATAACTATGCCCTCGAAGTATGGTGCAGTGTCTAACAGTCATACAAGTGCACACAACCGACACTAGTTAGAAACTGTTCAGCAACAGTCTCTTGTTCCAGTTAAGCCGCATAGTGACCCAGATAAAGGGAATCCCAGCTATTTTCTCGTCTAGGTTTTGTTGTTTAAAAGTTATCCCATTCTCTTTCATACTCACACCTTTTACAATATCTCCAACTTAGACATTTCTTACAACAACATTTAAGTAATTTTCCTTACATATTGGATGCTGACCTGTTAGATACTATTATGAGTATGAAACCTTCGATGAGGGGTTCCATTGGAAGAATTTATAATTTACTATTACAATGGGATAAGCGTCCTTTATTTAAGATTAAACAAGATTGGGAAAAGGAAATCAATTTGACTTTTACGACAAAAGACTGGATGTGAATTCTGAAGTTGATTAACTCTTCTTCGATCTGTTCTAGTCATTCACTGGTTCAATTTAAAGTTGTACATCATTACCATTTTACGGAGGAGAGATTGTCTAAAATATTCCCTAATGTTGATAGTTATTGTGATAGATGTAAAACTGAGATAGCTATACTGACGCACACGTCTTGCTCTATACTGGAACAGTTCTGCAAGTCAGTTTTTTCGACAATTTCTAAAGCACTTAAAATTAATTTTCAACCTAACAAATTAACTGTGCTTTTCGGAATAATTCCTCAAAATATCCATGGTATCTCTGTGTCTGACCAACATGTTACTGCATTTGTTACATTGATAGCTAGGAGGGCCATTTTGTTTAAGTGGAAGGATACAACAGCTTCCACTTTGTCACAATGATTCTCTCAAGTGATGCTATGTCTTAGCTTGGAGAAAATTAGAAGTCGAACCTTTGAACCTATGTTTGATTTTGAGAAAAGATGGAGTTCATTTGCTCGTTATTATCATTTGAGTTAATTGATGGATTCTCCACAATCTAATTGTAAATTTTTTTTGGTACTTTCTTTTTTGCTGGCAGTTTGATATTTATCTTTAGAAGCTTTATGTATGACGCATGGCTCTGGGGTTGAACACCTACTGGGATTTTTCTTTTTTCCCACTTTTCTTGCTTAGTAGGTTTTTTCTTCCATCACAAAATTTTTTCAATCTTCATATAATTTTTTTTTCTTAAGGCATTGTAAGTGTCGTTTACTTCGACGTACTCGTGTTTATTTTGGAAAAAAATAATAGAAAGATTTGAAAAGAAAAAGAGAGAAAAGTTATCCCAAATGAGCAGCTGTCCTGATTAAACAACGGCCAATTAACCAAAATCCACTATTAAAAATGGAATAAAAACAATTTTAAAAAACAACAAAATTTACAATTTACAATATCTAAACCTGTCTGTCTTCCATGTGAATAGAGACTGCATCTGCACTAACTTTAAAATGACTACGCACCGTCATGTGTGAAGCCAAGCAGAGCTGCAGAACGGATGATGCTAATGAGAGAGATAACGAGAGACAATGGAGAACCATTCAAAATGCTAATAAGAGAGAAGAGAGAGATTAACGAGAAAGAGACACATAATTTAGATGTTGGCATCTGCCACAGACAGTTTGCTTTGAACCTAAACTGTTTGAAGTTTGATGGACAGGTGATACCCCATCAGGGGGATAAAAATAGCGGGTTTGCTAAGGCACAACACATGCCACAAGACCCTGAAAAGAGCATTGTGCCCCACAAGTTGGTGGGTGTTTGGAGGACCGATTCGCGGGAATCGGTTAGAGGCTCACAGGGTGAAAAGATACGATGGGTGGGAACCTGGTGTGTGTCCGCCCTTGCCTGGGTGCCGGGTTCACCACAGAAGAACGATCGCATCCGGAACGGAGGGGTCACAGTCGGTGACCACAGCTGGATCAGAAGGCATCGAAAGGTTTGGCTGAAACCAACTGCATCTCTCTCTCTCTCTCTCCCCCACCAACGGTACAACAACAGCGATTACTTCGAACTGCACTAGACTGAACTGAACTCTGCTTCACCTTAAGACTGATTATTTTACCCCTAGACTGCAATAGAGCTTGGTTGATTCCTATTACCCTATTTCTGTGTATATGTGTATACTATCATTGCTAACCTGTTACATTTATATCCTTGTGGTTAGTGTACTGTATTACTTAATTCTTTAATAAAACTTTATTAGTTCCTAGTAATCACAAACAAGTGTTCCATTTCTGCTGGTTTGACAACCCAGTTATGGGGTACGTAACAGCACTCAAGGGTAAATTACAGTAACTAATTAAACTCACAATCCACGCATCTTTGTGATTTTCGAGGAAATTCTTGCAGTTACCTTAAACATTGTTTGAACTGCTTCCAATGCAAATATATTCATCCATAGATAAGGAGATTAAAACTATACACAGTACTTGAGGTGTGATTTCCCATTGCTCTGAGTCAGGGGTGAGATTAATTCTGAATTTGGCTAAGTGCTGCAGGGCACTTGACTGGATACATTTAACATATGGCCACTTCACTTTACATTAGCTATATCTTCATACCTCATATGGCCCTTTCACTTGAATGGGGTTGTCTATCATGATGGAAAATATTTTTTAAAATAAAGAAAAAAGTAAAACTACCCTTTTGTTTAATAATTTATTTTGTCAGTATTTGTTTTAAAAGAAATGTTGTGTTGTTTATCATTTAAATATGTTTTAACTGTTCTTAAATGATTTTGATCACCAGAGATAATAAAGGCCTTTGACAGCCATGGTTAGGGCTTCGTTCTGGTACCGGAGACCTACTTATAGTCCATTCTGCTTCACAGTTTCCTCATGGCTGTGAGGCCGCCAGTTCAACTGGATACTCAGGGCAATTGGAAGATCACGCAGCTCATTGAAAAGGAGGAGGACCAGGCCCAGATCTCCATGATCCAGGGCTATATTCAGATCCATACACCTTGAAGTATTATTGAGTTGCACGATACAAATGAAGGGGTCCAAGAAGCAGAAGCTGAAACAATAATACTAAATACAACTGTTCATCCTGAAAATTTCAGGAATCTTAAAATATCAATTGTGCACTGTAAACCATGCTGCTTCACAACATAGCATCAGTTATTCACCTAAAATGCTTGAATAGTTTTTCACATGCCATGTATTAAGACATCAACAATGCATAATACAATGACATCTTAAAATTAATGATAACCTGTGGATTTTTAAATTGGTTTCCTCGATATGTTTCACATTTCATCTTTTGCATTTTCCCCCAAAACTCACTTGAGATTTTCATTTATCCTTGCTTTTTCCCATCACATACCTGCTGAGATCTCAATGCTGTTCATCTTTGTCTGATTGATGCTGATGTTGATGCTGACTTTTCCTTCACTGAGGTCAATTTCCACCGTTCCATAACCTGCGGCAAGTTTACTGAATAAGAGCAAACTGTTGGGGTTCCATGTCCGAAACATAAAGCTGACAGAAAACAAATCCTGGTTCATGCGTCCAGGCAGCTGCAAGTAGCTGCTGCTATTGAAAAAGACAGGGATGGCATGAGATTCTACACAAGAGAAACTCAAATTACCCTGAAAGGGGAAAAAAATGGAGAGAAAACATTACTATCAAATGTAGACACTAGATCTCTTCACACAATCTTGCAGAAATATGTTGCAAATCCCACCCACCCCTCTATCCCTTCAATTTATATCTATTGTTCATATTGTCCATTGAGGCAGAACAAGGTAAAACAATAATAATAGAGAAAGCAGGAGAATGGAGTTGAGAGAGATAATAAATCAGCCATGATGGAATGACAGAGCAGACTTGATGTGCCAATTGGCCTAATTCTGCTCCTATATCCTCTGGTCTGATGATTCAACTCTCTTCAGAAATCTGCAAAACTCTACCATGTCATTCTGCTAAAATATCAAGATAGAGCAGCACTGTAAGAGGGAACATCAGTCAGGTGAGGTTTATGTCAAATCTCACACAGAGATATTTTAGATACCTCTGGGTGTCCTGATGAACACAGGTCAGACTTTGCTTTATGGATATTGACTGCCATGTTTCTTATATTAGTGGCTACATTTCAAAATGGGAAGCAAAAAACTGCAGATGCAGTTAAAATGCTCTATGGACTAAGCATCAAGTGAGAGAGAAATAGCATTAAAACTGAGATCAATGGTGTTTCAACTGAATTTCTGAATGGTCATGATGGAAGATTATCAGGCTGAGATGTTAATTCAATTCATTTCACAGATAATGCCAGACCTGCAATATTTCCAGCGATACTTTTTTTTAACTTCAAGTACTGTTTATTAGTTGTCAAGTTCTTCGGGGGACATGAGATTATGCCAGGGGTTGAAGAGGTTCTTCTTGCTTGGTTTAGCTTCATTCATCAAAGGAACTAGTAACAGCCTCAAAATACCTAGTTTAATAATACTGATCCGGACTATAACAATCAAATTGTTGCTGATTCTGATCAGCTAGCTCAACACAAAATTGGATCTGAAGTTTACCTAATGTTTAACAAAGAGCTGAGTGAACTAGTTGTAGAAAAGTGCTGACTGTTATATTCAAGAGGGTGAATGTAATCAATGTTAATTATTATGATGGTGGGATAGTGGCTACAGGAACCAGTGGTATTGCTGGTGGGAAAGTGCAGCTATCTTGTCTTTTTTCTGAATCAGAGGTTCCCAGCCTTTTTTCGGCATGGACAAATACCAATAAGCAAGAGACTCCAGGGTCCATGGACCCAAGCTGGGAACCTATGCTCTAGATAGACACACTAGATTATTTTGATTTTCTGTGTTAAATCCCATTAAGTTAAGACTTCATTTTATTGGAGTACGAGATCTTTTTGTTTGCTTTACAGAGGAGAAATAGCACTCTTACTATGCATTAACGATTTTCCATTTTGTTTTCCTTAAACAAAGATCGGCTGACTTGCTCAGTGATGTATGCAGTTACCTCTGGTACCATCACCACTTGAACGTCGCCTTGCAATTAACTTGGTACATACGTTGATAGCATTCTATGCATACAATTACATGGAACTTGCCGGGCAGAAACAAGCCAGTCAGAAGACACATGCCTTGTTTATATTCCATATTTGTACTCTGTTTCTGTCATCACAACAAACTAAATCGATTCCTTTCTGCCATGTATTTATATATTTCTGCCATGTGGTAGCAAGACCCAGTGTTTAGAAGTTTATCTTCTACCTTTAAACATGCTCTGTCGTGATGACTGTATTTTCCATTGTACTCAAACAATGACCCCATTGATTTCAAAGGAGCTAAATGTTATAAGCAAAATAGTGCATTCAGCCAATAATATGCATCATATTTATTGCCACAAGGTGAGATGGATTACTAGTCACAGATTTTTTTTACCATTCTCTATGTAAGAACTCCTTTCCTCCTGAGTTATAATTGGATATATTGGTGTCTACTTTATATTTATAAACCCTTCTTTGAACATCCATGTAATTGGGAATAATGTTTCCACATCTATAAAATTAAAACCCTTTAGAAATGTATACAATAAATTAATCTCTGCACCCTGTGGGCATCTTGAGGGCTTATTAGCTTAAATTGTTACTTGCCATTATTTTCAGAAGTTCTTTTCCCAGTAATATTTGGCACCTCAGACTTAGAGACACTGAAATTCATTTAGCATTTGATTTGTTACAGTTTTCTGTAGCCTCAACTGTGTTGTTAACATCAGTCTTGCAACCCTGAGTTTGAAGCATTTATGGATATGGTAAAAAGCATTAGTTCCAAAACATGTCTTCTGCAGTCCTTTAATTACCTTTAATCCCTGCTTGGTTTTCTGCTTTGTAGTTGGTTGGGTATCTATTTTGTCCCTTGTTCCCTGATTTTGACTGAAAATTACGGGGTCATAGATCTTAAATTATGAATCAAAGACAATTTTAAAAGTCAAAAATATCAGATCGTTCTATTACTCCAGTTGAAGGGTCTCAGCCCAAAACATTGGATGTTTATTCCTCTCCATAGGTATTGCATGAGCCGCTGAGTTCCTCCAGCATTCTCTGTGTATTACTTTAGTTTGGTAATTTATTAAATAATATTAGTTGAGCAGATCATTCAATTTTGAATTCTCTGTTGATTATCCTTCATTATATCTTTCTACTTCAGACATTTTTCATTATATCTTTAAGTAATGCTTCCAATATTTTGCTCTCGCTGATGTTGTAACACTAGTTCACTGTATTTTTATCCTTTCTTGAATACTGAAATAACATAAACTCTCTGAATCATCGCATTCCATCTTACTTGATGACTTATCCTTTCTATGGTTGCACAGTTTATCAAATATCACTGTCGTTTCCATTGTAACTGAAGGGAAAGGGGGGAACGGTCATGATAGGGGACTCAATAGTCAGGGGAACAGACAGGAGATTCTGTGGATGTCAAAGAGACAGCGGAATAGTATGTTGCCTCCTTGGTGCCAGATAAGGGACGTCTCGGATCATGTCCACAGCATTTTGGAGAAGGAGGGAGAGCAGCTAGATGTCTTGGTACATATTGGTACCAATTACATAGGAGGAGGTCCTGAAAAGAGAAATTAGAGAGCTAGGTAGAAAGCTGAGAAGCAGGACCTCCAGGGTAGTATTTTCTGGGTTGCTCCCTGTGCCACGTGCCAGTGAAGGTAGAAGCAGGATGATTTGGCAAATTAATGCGTGGCTGAGAAGCTGGTGCAGGGGGCAGGGATTCAGGTTCTTGCATCATTGGGATCTCCTCTCGGGGAGGTATGACCTGTCCAAGAGTGACAGTTTGCACCTGGACCCAAGGGAGACCGATATTCTCACGAGCAGGTTTGTTAGAGCTGTTGAGGAAGGTTTAAACTAAATTGCTAGGGGTGTGGGAACCGGAGTGAAGGGACTCAGGATAGGATGGATTGTGAAAAAGTAAAGATAGCATGCAATCAGACTGTCAGAAAGAGCAGGCAGATGATAGGACAAAATTGCAGCCAGCAGGATGAGTATTAGTGCATTAGGAATACAGAATCAAAAAGGGTAGCAAATATAGTACTCAAAGTGTTATATCTCAATGCACAAAGTATAAGAAATAAGGTGGATGATCTTGTTGCACTATTACAGATTGTCAGGAATGATGTTGAGCCTATCACTGAATCATGCTTGAAGGATAATTGTCGTTGGGAGCTTTAATTTCAAGGTTACACGTCATATCAGAGGGATAGGAAGGTAGGCAGAGGGGGTGGAGTGGCTCTGCTGGTAAAGAAAAGCATCAAATCAGTAGAAAGATGTGACATGATTGGAAGATGTTGAATTCTTGGGAGTTGAGTTAAAAACGGCAAGGGTAAAAGGACCCTGATGACAGTTATATACAGGCCTCCCAACAGTAGCTGGGAGGTGGACCACGGACAATGGGAAATAGAAAAGGTGTATCAAAAGGGCAATGTTATGATAATCATGGGAAATTTCAACAGGCAGGTGGATTGGGAAAATTAGGTTGGTAATGGATCCCAAGAGAGTGAGCTTGTTGAATGTCTATGAGATAGCTTTTTAAAGTAGTTTGTCATTGAGCCTACTAGGGGATCAGCTGTACTGGATTGGGTGTAATGTAATGAACTGGAGGTGATTAGGGAGCTTAAGGTAAAAGAACCTTTAGGAGGCAGTGATCACAATATGATTGAGTTCAACTTGAAGTTTGATAAGAAGAAAGTAAAGTCTGAAAGTAACAGTATTTCAGTGGAGTAATGGAAATGACAGTGGTATGTAAGAGTAGTTGGCCAAAGTAGATTGGAAGGAGATACTGGCAGGGATGACAGCAGAGCAGCAATGGTGTTTCTAGGAAAAATGACGAAGGTGCAGGATGGATATATTCCAAAAACAAAGAAATACTCAAATGACAAAATAGTACAACCATGGCAGACGAGGGAAGTCAAAGCTAATGTAAAAGCAAAAGAGAGAGCATACAACAAATCAAAAATTAGTGGGAAGCTTTTAAAAACCTACAGAGAGCAACCAAAAGAATCATTAGGAGGGAAAGATGAAATATGAAAGCAAGCCAGCAAATAATATCAAAGTGGATAGTAATCGCTTTTTCAGGTATGTTAAAAATAGAAGAGAGATGAGAGTGGATATAGGACTGCTAGAAAATGAGGCTGGAGAAATAATAACAGGAGACAAGAAGGTGGCAGATGAATCAATTGAGTATTTTGCATCATCTGAGATGCAAAGGAACTTGGACGTCCTTGTGCGGAACACTTTAAAAGTTAACTTGCAGGTTGAGTCAGTAGTGAGGAAATAAAAGCAATGCTAGCATTCCTGTCCAAAATACAAGAGCAAGGATGTGATGCTGAAGCTTTATAAGGCACTGGTGAGGCCTCACCTTGAGCATTGTGAACAGTTTAAGAAAAGATGTGCTGGCATTGGAAAGGATTCAGAGGAGGCTTACAAGGATGATTCCAGGAATGAAAGGGTTATCATATGAGGAATGTTTGATAGCTCTGGGTCTGTACTCACTGGAATTTAGAAGGATGAGGGGGGATCTCATTAAAACCTTTTGCATGTTGAAAGTCCTAGACAGAGTAGATGTGGAAAGAATATTCCCCATGGTGGGGGAGTCCAGGACAAGAGGGCACCGACTTAGGATAGATGGGCATCTATTTAAAACAGAGATGCAGAGAAATTTCTTTAGCAAAAGGGTGATGAATTTTGTGGAATTTATTACCACAAGCAGCTGTGGAGGCCAGGTCATTGGGTATATTTAATGCAAAGCTTTATAGGTTTGTGATTGGTCATAGCATCAAAGGTTACGGGGGAAGGTTGGGGAGTGGGGCTGAGTGGCTTAATTCTACTCCTATGTCTTATGGTCTTATAGTAATTGTCCAGAGAAACTATCTTGTTTCTTCATTCATTGCCATATCTTAGTAGCGGTGTCACATGGTGTGAGCAGAATTATCTGCAGCTTAATGAGAAAAAGACTAAGAAGCTAGTGGTAGACCTGAGGAGAGCTAAGGTACCGGTGACCCGTTTCTATCCAGGGGGTCAGTGTGGACATGGTGGAGGATTACAAATACCTGGGGATAAGAATTGACAATAAACTGGACTGGTCAAAGAACACTGAGGCTGTCTGCAAGAAGGGTCAGAGCCGTCTCTATTTCCTGAGGAGACTGAGGTCCTTTAACATCTGCTGGACGATGCTGAGGATGTTCTACGAGTCTGTGGTGGCCAGTGCTATCATGTTTGCTGTTGTGTGCTGGGGCAGCAGGCGGAGGGTAGCAGACACCAACAGAATCAACAAACTCATTCGTGAGGCCAGTGATGTTGTGGGGATGGAACTGGACTCTCTCACAGTGGTGTCTGAAAAGAGGATGCTGTCCAAGTTGCATGCCATCTTGGGCAATGTCTCCCATCCACTACATAATGTACTGGTTGGGCACAGGAGTACATTCAGCCAGAGACTCATTCCACCAAGATGCAACACAGAGTGTCATAGGAAGTCATTCCTGCCTGTGGCCATCAAACTTTACAACTCCTCCCTTGAAGGGTCAGACACCCTGAGCCAATAGGCTGGTCCTGGACTTATTTCCTGGCATAATTTACATATTACTATTTAACTATTTATGGTTTTATTACTATTTATTATTTATGGAGCAACTGTAATGAGAATTCAATTTCCCCCGGGATCAATAAAGTATGACTATGACTACGACTAGTGAGAGTTATTGATAAGACGTGAGGCAAAGTATCAAAGTTTCAGCTTTTTTTTTAGTACGATTAACCCTTGAGTTTATTCTGGACATCCTTTATCTTCAGATGTTTTTATGATACTATATAATACTTAACCAATTTTTTCTCTATCGTTATCATGCATCTTGGGGCAACTCTTCTTGGAGAGGCCAAAGGATCCACTTTTATAGAATTAATAGGCAGAAGACCACAACTTCTGAACACAGGCTGAAATCCAACCCTTCACTCCATTTAAGTGTCAAACCATAGGGCACCTATGTGTGAAGTCCTCATGTGGTCCAATGGGCCAATGTGCCCTTTCTCAGATGTCCCAACTCCCAGGCTTGGAAACTTCCATACTAAGCCACAGCTTACTATGGAAAATAAATAACCCTTTTAACTTAATTTAATTCAATAAAATTGAATATATTTGATATAGTATGTGTCTGTTTTTCCCTGCGTTTTAAGTTGAAAAAACAAAGTAACTAATTTTGTGGACAAAATTTGGATTTTCTGACAGTGCTTGAGTTTCTTAAATGTCACAAACATTAATTTTAAATGACAGCCTGGTTAGGCTTTTGGTTTAGGATCTGAATTGCTGTCCAAAGCATTCTGTGAGACTAGCAGGCAACTTCTGCTGGAAACAGGTCTTCCCTCAGCTTATTGAGCTGGAGGCAACCTCCCAATTGAAGGCTATGCCTGAAACCACACTTGAATCAACAATGTGAATCAAGGGCAGGTTCAGATAACTTGCTAGTCAGAAAATAGTTCAGCCTTTCATTAAAAGCATGGGATAATAAAAGTATTTAAAAGTAGTTTGTAAGTTGTAATTTATTTATATCATTTACTGTAGCATTTAATGTTATAATGAGATTTTGATTAAAAAATTGGCAAATCTAAAATTATCATTTAGAAGACTGTACAATAAAGGAAATTTCTTTTTGTCTAGTACTCTAGGGGATTCAATGTTTCTGAAGAAGACCATAAGACAGGAGCAGAATTACACCATTTGGCTCGAGGAGATGACTCTGCCATTCCATCACAGCTGATTTATTATCCCTTTCAACCATCTTCTTCTGCCTTCTTCCCCTAACCTCTGATATCTATCAACCTCTGCTTTAAATATACTCAATGACTTGCAACACAGTCATATGCTGCAATGAATTCCACAGATTCACCACCCTCTGGCTAAAGAAGTTCCTCCTCTGAATGTAGGCAACGATCTTTAAATATCATAAGTATAATCCTTGGCTTATATTGCTGTGATCTACAGGTATTGTGCTGTCCAGTCATACTGGGCTACACAAATGGTTACTCATCATCAGACCAGAGGTCAGGCATTATCTTATCACCAATACCTAAATTAGATCTGAACACAGGTGTATCTGGTGTCAGCAAATGTCAAATTTATTCTTCAACAAAAATCTAAATTCCAAATTCTGTTTTCAATTTCAATTGTGTAACTGCCTTTTTTGCAGAAAGATTATCAACAGAATAATGCAGCAATACTATTGTTTTGCTTGCATTCAAGGTACTTAAATACACACAACTCAATTTAAAAGGAAAATTATTTTTCACAGCTTGAACTTTATAGAAACCAATCTGTTGTTGATGTTTTTCTGTTCTTCCTTGTTGACCTGATTAGTACTAACTACTGATGAAAGGCAGCTCCAGCTATCATTTTAAAACTGTGCTTCTATCAGCAGTATGGATATCCCATTGTTCTGTTATAATAGCTCACTGAAGGGTCGGCTTAACAGGAGTACATTTTATTAAATTTCCTATACTTTTAAGAGCTGATCTGTAGCAACAGTTATTGAGAACATAAGTTCCAAGATCCTTTTACAATGGTTATCATAATATGTGACAGTTTAGTCAGACTAAATAGCTATTGATATTGTGAAATTCATATTGCTTGAGGACAAGAATTTATATTACTGCCAAAAGCAGCAAAATAATGTACCAAATCACCTGCCTTTGTGCAACATAATATAGGAAGAGTGTATTTTTTTAAACAATTCCCACATTCAGGACTGATCCACCAAAAAAATCTACTAGAAATGATCCTGTATTTGAGAAGATAGTCTAGTGGATTGTCCATTGGTTATATCTAAGGGTTAGATTCACAATTCTATCAATTGAGCAACAGAAAAAATGTATGCCCCTGGATGCCCCTGCTCAGAGGTAATTCTGGAGTTGAGTGCAACTTTGCTTTCTTTTAAAGTTATTTAACAGTTTTTAAACTGTCATTGGTCTCAGAAAAATTATTTTTTGAAACGAAAATAATGTTAAAATGGTTCAAATTTATTTAAGGCGTAAAGGAAATTAATATATATAAAATACATTAGAACAATTATGTCAAAGCAAAAAGTGTTTCCCCTAAATCTGCGCCTGAGAACTGAAAATCCCACTGAAAGAACAGGAGTTCTGGATGCTGCACCCATGTTGGACCTTATGGAGGATCTGACTGGCAGTTACCTCATAGGATTGTTATACTGAGCAAGATGGAGCCCTGCTGCTGGGTGGAGCACTGAAAGATTCAGCCTTCCATATGTCACAGCGAATTATGAACTCACTTCAGGATTTGATTCAGTTTTGACAGCTAACCAAGGGCAGTTCTAGCTAGAGCCAGCACGATGGAGCCCAAGAGTTTAGCCTGAGTAAATATATGTTAACCGTTTTACACTGAATTCCCCATAGGAAAACTGAAGTGCAAACTCAGAAGTTAACAGTAGGTTTGATCTGTGAAGCAGTCTTTCATTCAAGCCTTCTTTTCGTAATCAAGAGAGCAGGAATCAATAGCAATGCTTCTTGAAACATATGGCAAAGTCTGCTGCTTTATTGATTTAGTGCAACAACAATGTTCAGCATACCACAGCAGAGTGAGATGAGTTCCAGTTTACATGAACCAAAAAGGGAAACAACTGCATGTATAATAATTTTGTGGGTCCCGTATGTCTCAAAAATGTTTTATAAATAACTTTTTAACTATAATCATTATTGCAATAGAGGAAAATCTGACAGCCACTTTGCTCATAGTGCACAAGAATGATTAATATTTATTAAAGAATAAATATTGGGTTGATTCATTTTGTTTGTCATTTGGGGTTTCACAGAGAAATGCCAGCTGGCTGCAGTACATTAGATAGGGCTTGTCCCTGATTTTTGTGACTACTCTGCCCTGGTGCAGAACCTAAACATGCTGAGCAGTGTGTTTAGATAATCCTTATGCCAGCCAAATTGTCTTATTCCATTCATTTGAAGGAGGTCACCAACCAGGATTAAAAATTTACAGTAAGTGTAAGTAATCGTTTCTTTTCTCCCTCATGCTCTACTTAAAGTTATTGGAATTAATTTCTATTACTTAAACATCTTTAAGTTAATGTATAATTTTAAAATAATTGAAATGTGTTTCATTTCTTTTCAGATGTCTTTAATTATCCGCCTCTCATCATGCTAACTCAAGTGGGTGATCAGTTTAAAGACTTACCCAAAAGATGGTACCTATAAACACTGGCATTTTCACAGTACTACAGAAAAGTACCTTCCTAGTTTAAGTGCTGACATGAAGACCACCAATTCTTTAGATGCTGCTAAGCAATAGCTGAAATGATTGACTGGAGAATAATGAGCCAAGTGTTTCAAACCATTTCTGGAAAATGCCATACAGCCACAGCTAATGCAACAATGTGGCTCAGACATTCAGCAAACTGAATTAAACTACCTGTCCCATCCAAAAGGTCTATGTCATTAAGAATAGTACTTTAATGGGGGAATAAAAGGCCTGGCATCTGCAGCTGAGCTTTCATATTTTGCAGCAGTGGCATTGCAAAATAGTATTGTCTCAATCCTGGGAGTAATTTATGCTTCACATTCTTAGCAGAAATCTTGAAACTGTAAGTGGACATTGTTGGTATAGACAGTCAATGTCTTTTCTTAGGGTGGCAATGGCAAATACCAGAACACATCCATTTAAAGTGAGTGGAGAAAAATTCAGGGGAGCTATCAGAGAAAGATTTCTTATAAAGAGAGTGGTCATGCCCGGAAACCAGAATGGTGGTAGAGGCTAATACAATAAGGACATTTATGACACTCTTAGATAAGCATGTGGATGTAAGCAAAATGGAGTTTTATGGTCAGTGTACGAGGGAAGTGTTAGATCGATCATGGAGTACGTTTACAAAGGTGACAAAACATTGTGGACCAAAAACCGTTCTGTGTTCTTTGTTCTAATGAAATTACAGATAAGATTTAAAAGTCTTATTCACACAAGAAGTCTTTTTCATATAAACAAGTAGCATACCGTAAATGCTTTAATCTGACAGCAGCAATACTATGTCAAAAGGATTTAACAGAAATCCTGCAGAAATTAACAATTTTATAATGAGCATCTCAATCACAAAATTTAGTGTCATTAAAAATTATAATAATCTACAAACAGCTTATTTTTTTTATTTCCAATGCTAATTGATTATCTCTGGGTGTTTATGCAGTTCATTCAACAGGACCTTGCTTTCATCTACTGGGCATAACCTTAGCTATCTCATTCCAGATATAAAATGATTTTGACCCTGCTCGTGATCTCACCACTTTAGATGTGTCTAGTTTCCTCCTTCTGGCCAGATCGGTGATGTTCACTCCATTGTAATTTATAGTCTCCATGCAACCTTTGAAATTTTTTCCATTGAAGCTTGGCTTTCCGGAAAATGGCATTCCCCCGAAACTGAGCTTGAAGGATAAACAAAATGATTTTATATTTCATACGTGTGCAGAAAGTTTTACATATTAAACTGCAAATCTTACAGCATGTTATCATGACAAAAATGGATTATGACAGGCTAAATGTTTCCTGGTACTAAATTAGTAAGAATTATTCAAACTTATTTATTATTCTTCATAATCACCTCTGGCCAGTTCATAAAAATTCTTGGTTATGCTTCATTGACTTACAATGAGGATGATTTTCTAATCAAACATTTGGCAGGAATTATGCCCCTCACTGACAGCAACTACAGCAAATTCTGAGAGACTAGTCCAAACCCTTTTATAGATGCCAAAAAAAACGGGAAAACACTTCATTATTTGGCAGCATTATTTAAGTTTGACAATTTTGTGCAGCCTCATATCATCAAAATCAACTACTATTAATATAATTGGCCTGGAATTTGCCATCAGCATTCAGCCACCCTGTGCTGTCCACTGAGCAACAGAATCAGAATCAGATTCAGATTAAATATCATTGGCATATATCATGAAATCTGTCTTTTTTTGTGGCAGTAGTGTATTGCAATACATAATAACAAAGAAAACTTATAAATTACAATAGTAAGCATATATAACAATTAAATTATATAAGGAGTGCAAAAAGAGAGCAAAGAAAAGAAAAAAAATACTGAGGCAGTGTACGTGGGTTGGTTTATTGTCCATTCAGAAATCTGATGGGAGAAGGGAAGAAGTTCTTCCTGAAACATTGAGTGCGTGGCTTCAGGCTCCTGTACATCCTGCTAGATGGCAGCAATCAGAAGAGGGCAGGTCATGGATGTTAGACTCCTTAATGACGGATACCACCTTTCTGAGATCACCTTTTGAAGGTGTCATCGATGCTGGGGAGGCTAGTGTCCATGATGGAGCTGGCTGAGTTCACAACTTTTTGCAGCTTTTTCAGATCCTGTGCACTGATGTCTTCATACCAGACAGTGATGCAACCAGTTAAAATGCTCTCCAAGGTACATCTGTAGAAATTGGCAAAAGTCTCTCTGACATAGCAAGGCTCCTCAAACTCCTAATGAAATATCGCCGCTGTTGAGTAATTCCATCAATATATCGGGCCCCAGGATTGATCTTCAGAAATGCTGACATCCAGGAATTTGAAGCTGCTCACTCTTTCCGCTGCTATTACCTTGATAAGGACGTGCGCGCTCCCTCAAATTCCTCTTTCTGAAGTGCACAGTCAGCTCCTTGGTCTTACTGACCTCGTGTGCAAGTTTGTTGATGCAACACCATTCCTGTATGCCTCCTCATCACCATCCAAATTTCTGCCAACAATGGTTGCCACATTTGCAAATTTATAGATTGGCACTTGAGCTATGCCTAGCCACACAGTAGTGGGTGTAGAGAGAGTAGAGCAGTGGGCCAAGCACACATCCTTGAGGTGCGCCATTGTTGACTGTCAGTGAGGAAGAGATGTTATTTCTGATCCACACTGACTGTGGTCTTCCTGTGAAGAAGTCAAGGATCCAGTTGCAGAAGGAGGTATAGAGGCCCAGGTTTTGAACTTGGTATGATTGTGTTGAACCCTGATCTGCAATCAATAAACGGCAGCCTGATGCCTGATGCCTCATGCAGGTATTGCTACTGTCCAGGAGATCCGAGGCTGATTGGAGAGCCAGTGAGAAGTGAAGTTCCAACTTATCTGATACTCAAAATATTTGATTTAAAAATATTCAGAAACCTTTTATAATTATCAAGCATTTCTAAAATGATTTTTAAAAAACTCAGTGAAGATTCTGAAAACGCTAAACTACTTAGCTCAGACGTATTGACCACACACAGATAATTACAAAAAATGAGCAACTATTTGCCTTGGACATTTAAAGATAACCCTCCACTAAAATCAACAGGGAAGTATTCCCTGAATCAGATCTAAACTGTGTTAGACTAATCTCATGAATTTCTCACCGTAAGCAGTGGGAAATTAACACAGATCCAGGACCACTGAGATGTCTAATAACAGAGTACATTTGCGCACCACAACCTGCAACTTAATATTTACATGAATATCCCAAAGTTGTTCAGTTATACACAAGCAATTATCATCAGTTCCACAGGTAATTGCTGACATTTCCCAGCAAAATCTGGGCCATTAAAATCATTGAGTTTTACGTGTTGGTGTGAACCAATGCAGCGTAATTTAAAGGCCAATGGCATTTTGCACATGAATACAGTTGGTGTATCTAATGCACTAAAACTAGCATCTATAATGAGCTCCTCATTCTGTAGCATTCTCTTTCAGTTTCATTCAATTGTCAGGATAATGAAAACCTAGAAACCAGCAAAGTTAGTTTACTGGCAAGTAAAACAGCAGCCATAGGCACAAAATGTTGGTAATAATGACTTTGCATGCAAATATACCAGACTGCTGAGATCATATTGCAAGTTATACCATTTGTAAAAAAAACTTTAAATATGTATCTTCTCTCTGCAATTTGATTTGTACATTCATTTAGAAAACAGTATCTGAGAACAGTTAATGAACTAACCTGTGAACTAATTCACCAGTGGTGAGATCAACCTCACAATACTAAAAAGTGTACAATGATTGACACCCCTCCCCACAGATCCCTCTCATCTCAGGAACTACTAAGACCATGAGGAGTTCTGCACAGTGAAGGACTTTCCCCATTAATCCACTGGAAAATAATAATTCTCCTGTTCCTCTGTCAAAAGGTGGACTCTCTTCTAGTACCACAGCCCATACGATCTATTATCTCCTAAACACTGATTTGACTTGTAATACAGATTAAATACAATAAGTCTTGGTCTTTTGTTCAATCGTTTGCCATCACCAAATGAATTAAAGACCTACTCTCTGCAACCACCTGACTAAGGAGAAAATCAATGCCAATTTGCAAAGGGTGAAACACATTCCACCCAAATGTTACTCAATGTCATTCAATCAAATTTCCATTTTGGAAATCTTAAATGAAAACTCATTCTGTTAGAAATGTTTAAAAATTTAGTCAGCATTTATGTATATATGTTGAGAATTTATGTCCAATGTGTTAATCTCTCTTTTTCTTTCAAAGACTGGATTGAATGCACCCCAATTTCTTTTTATTCAAGAACCTGTGATTTCTTACCTCATAGTCAAGATCCAAATGGTCAAATTCTCCATTGGTCCGGAAATGCAGGGTCTCCCGGTCCAGTGTAAAGTTGATATTGCGACCATACCGCTCAATAATGACAGAGTGCCAGTGATAGTCATCTAGGAGGCTTCCAGTTGTCACAGACGTGTCACCGTTGATAGAGCTGTGCTGATTACTACCTGGAGTTAACAAGAGAAACTTGTCAGCTGCAGTTCTTCCACTAAAATGGAAAATTAAAGGATCACATAGATAAAATTATTCAATTGGAAGCTGCAATCATGGTATTGAGAACCAAAAGTATATCATCAAGTATTATGATGTAGACAATGGCAGAAATCAAAATCCAGTAGTACAAACCTCTGACTGTTAATTATGGCACACAAATCTGATATGTTTCAATAAAACAGCAATCTTTCCTACTGACAAATGTATTAGCAAGAAGATTGTTTGCATTAATACTCAAGAGTTGGGTATTGATTGCCCTTTAATACTGTTGAGGGAGACATATTGCTGTATCAAAGGACAGTGGCCTTTCACACACCAGAAAGTTCCTTCAGTAAAATGCCTGGAATCAGTGCACTATTCAACTCAGTGTACTTGTTCTTGCTTCTTAGTAACTGACACCATCTGATCAGTGCGTACTGTTGAGATAAGATGGTAAACTAATTTTATGTTGCTCCCCCCGCCACCCGTCATTTACATACATAGGGAGGAACTTACTGTAACCTTCTCAAGTTCATATCTTCAAGGAGAATGTAACCACACATGTCACTAGGGCATATTGTTGTAAATTTAGCAGAGGGTGTAAAATTTAAGCTGGAAAATGAATCTGGGAAGTGTAAAAAAGCTCTCTGAAATGGGGAATAGCGAAAAAGAAAGGTTTGTGAACCTTTACATAAAATGCTGGAGGAACTCAGCAGGTCAGGTAGCATTCATGGAAATGAATCAACAGTCAACATTTCGGGCCAGGATCCTTCTTCAGGACTGGAAAGGAAGGCAGAAAGATGCCAGAATAATAAGGTGGAGGGAGGGGAAAGAGGAGAGCTAGAAGGTGATAGATGAAGCCAGATGGGTGGGAAAAGAAGGAAGGAAGGAGAGTGGACTGTGGGATTTTGCGAATAAAACATATGAGTATTGTTTTGTGCGCCTTTTACTTCCATTATGGGCAGAACAAAGAGCAGTTGCCTTACACTGACATCATTTCATCAGACACCACCACTTAAAGTGAACACAATTCAATGATATTGTGTGAGAATTATGTCTATTATGAACAATATGTATCATCTGTCACCCATTACATCAGCCTACAGGACCACAGGAGAAAGGGAAGAAGGGGGGATCTTTTAAGAGACTCTTAGATAAGTACATGGAGCTTAGAAAAATAGAGGGCTATGTGGTAGAATAATTTTAGGCAACTTCAAGAGTAGGTTACATGATCAGCACAACATCGTGGGCCAAAGAGCCTGTAACTTGCTGTAGATTTCTCTGATTCTATGATTCGATGAGGGGCACTAGGGGGAGGTGGTAGGCAGCTGAGAAGAGGTAAGCATTCAGAGTGGGGAATAAAAGAAGTGGAAGTGGATGGGATTTTTATTTTATCGAAAGGAGAAATCGATGTTCATGCCATCAGATTGGCAGCTGCCCAAATGGAATATAAGAGTGGCCTCATCATGGCACAAGAGGAGGCCATGAACCAACATGACAGAATGAGAATGGGAATAGGAATTAAAATGGTTGGCCACTGGGAAATCCATTTTTTGGCAGATGGAGTGGAGGTACTCGACAAAGCAATCTCCAAATTTATGACAGATCTCACCAACATAGAGAGGCTGCTTCAGGAGCACCGTATACAACAGATGACCCCAACAGATTTGTAAGTAAAGTATTGCCCCACCTGGAGAGACTGTTTGAAGGAGGAGGTGAATGGGTAGGTGTAGCACTTTGCCCATTTGCAGGAATGAGTTCGGGGAGGGAGATTAATGGGGGGAGATGAATTGACATGGGTATCACGGAGGGAGTGATCTGTGAGGTAAAGACGTGTTTGATGGTAGGATCCCTTTGGAGATGTGTAATTTGCAGAGAATGATGTGTTGGATGTGGAAACTCATGAAATGGTAGATAAAGGACAAGAGAAACTCTATCCCTGTTAAGGTGGTGGGAGAATGGGGTAAGCGCTGATGTCTCGGAAATGGGCTGGGAAGAGGGGTGGGAATGGGCGATTAATGTACCAGGCTTTTGAAGTTTTAGAAGCAATAGAGAACATACATAGAACATAGAATAGTACAGCACAGTACAGGCCCTTCAGCCCACAATGTTGTGCCAACCCTCAAACCCTGCCTCCCATATAAGCCCCCACCTTAAATTCCTCCATATACCTGTCTAGTAGTCTCTTAAACTTCACTAGTGTATCTGCCTCCACCACTGACTCAGGCAGTGCATTCCACGCACCAACCACTCTCTGAGTAAAAAACCTTCCTCTAATATCCCTCTTGAACTTCCCACCTCTTACCTTAAAGCCATGTCCTCTTGTATTGAGCAGTGGTGCCCTAGGGAAGAGGCGCTGACTATCCACTCTATCTATTCCTCTTATTATCTTGTACACTTCTAATATGTCTCCTCTCATCCTCCTTCTCTCCAAGGTGTAAACCCCTAGCTCCCTTAATCTCTGATCGTAATGCATACTCTCTAAACCAGGCAGCATCCTGGTAAATCTCCTCTGTACCCTTTCCAATGCTTCCACATCCTTCCTATAGTGAGGCGACCAGAAATGGACATAGTACTGCAAGTGTGGCCTAACCAAAGTTTTATAGAGCTGCATCATTACAACGCGACTCTTAAACTGTATCCCTCGACTTATGAAAGCTAACACCCCATAAGCTTTCTTAACTACCCTATCCACCTGTGAGGCAACTTTCAGGGATCTGTGGACATGTACCCCGAGATCCCTCTGCTCCTCCACACTACCAAGTATCCTGCCATTTACTTTGTACTCTGCCTTGGAGTTTGTCCTTCCAAAGTGTACCACCTCACACTTCTCCGGGTTGAACTCCATCTGCCACTTCTCAGCCCACTTCTGCATCCTGTCAATGTCTCTCTGCAATCTTTGACAATGCTCTACACTATCTGCAACACCACCAACCTTTATGTCATCTGCAAACTTGCCAACCCACCCTTCTACCCCCACATCCAGGTCGTTAATAAAAATTACAAAAAGTAGAGGTCCCAGAAAAGATCCTTGTGGGACACCAGTAGCCACAATCCTCCAATCTGAATGTACTCCCTCCACCACCACCCTCTGCCTTCTGCAGGCAAGCCAATTCTGAATCCACCTGGCCAAACTTCCCTAGATCCCATGCCTTCTGACCTTCTGAATAAGCCTACCGTGTGGAACCTTGTGATCCATATCGATCACATCCACTGCACTACCCTCATCTATATGCCTGGTCACCTCCTCAAAGAACTCTATCAGGCTTGTTAGACACGATCTGCCCTTCACGAAGCCATGCTGACTGTCCCTGATCAGACCATGATTCTCTAAATGCCCAGGGATCCTATCTCTAAGAATCTTTTCCAACAGCTTTCCCACCACAGACGTAAGGCTCACTGGTCTATAATTACCCAGACTATCCCTACTACCTTTTTTGAACAAAGGGACAACATTCGCCTCCCTCCAATCCTCCGGTACCATTCCCGTAGACAACGAGAACATAACGATCCTAGCCAGAGGCTCAGCAATCTCTTCCCTCGCCTTGTGGAGCAGCCTGGGGAATATTCCGTCAGGCCCCGGGAACTTATCCATCCTAATGTATTTTAACAACTCCAACACCTCCTCTCCCTTAATATCAACATGCTCCAGAACATCAACCTCACTCATATTGTCCTCACCATCATCAAGTTCCCTCTCATTGGTGAATACCGAAGAGAAGTATTCATTGAGGACCTTGCTCACTTCCACAGCCTCCAGGCACATCTTCCCACCTTTATCTCTAATAGGTCCTACCTTCACTCCTGTCATCCTTTTTTTCTTCACATAATTGAAGAATGCCTTGGGGTTTTCCTTTACCCTACTCGCCAAGGCCTTTTCATGCCCCCTTCTTGCTCTTCTCAGCCCCTTCTTAAGCTCCTTTCTTGCTTCCCTATATTCCTCAATAGACCCATCTGATCCTTGCTTCCTAAACCTCATGTATGCTGCCTTCTTCCCCCGACTAGATTTTCCACCTCACTTGTCACCCATGGTTCCTTCACCCTACCATTCTTTACCTTCCTCACCGGGACAAATTAATCCCTGTCATCCTGCAAGAGATCTCTAAACATTGAACACATGTCCATAGTACATTTCCCTGCAAAAACATCATCCCAATTCACACCCGCAAGTTCTAGCTTTATAGCCTCATAATTTGCCCTTCCCCAATTAAAAATTTTCCTGACCTCTCTGATTCTATCCTTTTCCATGATAATGCTAAAGGCCAGGGAGCAGTGGTCGCTGTCCCCCAGGTGCTCACACACTGAGAGATCTGTGACCTGACCCGGTTCATTACCTAGTACTAGATCTAGTATGGCATTCTCCCTAGTCGGCCTGTCCACATAATGTGACAGGAATCCGTCCTGGACACACTTAACAAACTCTGCCCCATCTAAACCCTTGGAACTAATCAGGTGCCAATCAATATTAGGGAAGTTAAAGTCACCCATGATAACAGCCCTGTTATTTTTGCACCTTTCCAAAATCTGCCTCCCAATCTGCTCCTCTGTATCTCTGCTGCTACCAGGGGGCCTATAGAATACCCCCAATAGAGTAACTGCTCCCTTCCTGTTCCTGACTTCCACCCATACTGACTCAAAAGAGGATCCTGCTACATTACCCACCCTTTCTGTAGTTGTAATAATATCCCTGACCAGTAATGCCACCCCTCCTCCCCTTCCCCTCACCTCTCTATCCCTTTTAAAGCACTGAAATCCAGGAATATTGAGAATCCATTCCTGCCCTGGTGCCAGCCAAGTCTCTGTAATGGCCACTACATCATAATTCCATGTATGCATTCAAGCTCTCAGTTCATCAGCTTTGTTCCTGTGTATCCAAGGTCTCAGTTCATTACCTTTGTTCCTGAGAAGGGAGTAAGTGATGGGGCTGGCTAGTTGCACTGCTAATCAGGGGCAACATCACAGCTGCAGTCAGGGGAGACATAATGGAGGGGTCAGACACTGTTCCATTTGGGTGAAACTCAGGAATAGGAAGGTGCAATTACACTGATAGGATTGTACTACAGACCCCTCAGTAGTCACCAGAACATTGAGGAACAGATGTGTGCAATCAGATTAAGGAAATACGTAAAAATAATAGGGTTGTTGTCCATGGAGGACTTCAACTTCCTTAATATAAACAGGGACTTTTTTAGTCTAAGGGTTTTGGATGAGTCAGAATTTGCTAAGTGTTCTTAAATCAATATATGGACCGTCTAATGAGAGGAGGGGCTGTACTGGACCTGGTGTTGTGTAATGTGCCTAGTCAGGTGACTGACCTTTCAGTGGGTGAGCAGTTAGGGAACAGTGACCACAACTCCTTAATTTTCAGGATAGCTGTAGATATATATATATACATACAGATATAGGATCCTGACCCGGATCTGGGCCGTACCCTCCAAGTATCCGGACCTGCCTCTCGGTTTTTTTGCACTGCCTTACTTTCCATTTTTCTATTTTCTATTTATGATTTATAATTTAAATTTTTAATATTTACTAATTTTTACTATTTTTAATATTCTTAATATTTAATATTTGTAATCCAGGGAGCAGGAAGCGCAGAATCAAATATCGCTGTGATGATTGTACGTTCTAGTATCAATTGTTTGGCGACAATAAAGTATAAAGTAAAGATAAGGCTAGGCATGGTCCTTGCAGGAGAGCTTTAAATTGGAGTGGGGCAAATTATGAGGGCATTTGGCAGGAACTAAGAAAAGATGATAGGGAACACCTTTTGTTCTGACAAGTCCACATCAGACATGTTGATGGTGCTTAGAGATCAATTGCACAGATTACAGGAAAGGTATGTTCCTCTCAGAAGGAGGGACAGAGATGGAAAGATAAGAGAACCTTGGATGTCCAGAGAGGTGATGAATTTAGTCAAGAAGAAAAAGGAAAAGTATGGATTAAAAGATTCAGAAGTTAGGATCAAACAAAGCACATGGGGAGTATAAAGAAGCCAGAAAAGAACTAAAGAAGGGAATTAGAAAAGCCAGGAGGGGTCATGAAAAGTCCTTGACAAGTAGGATTAAGGTGAATCCCAATACATACATTAAAAGCAAGAGGATAACTCGTCACAGGGTAGGACCACTCAAGAATAAAAGGGGAACATTTACTTGGATGCTGAGTACGTGAGTGAGCTTCTTAATGAGTACTTTGTTTCAGTATTTACCAGGGAAAAGGACATGGTTGACCAGGAGATCAGTGTTGAGTGTATAAATATATGAGGGCATTTAGAGGTCAAGTGTTAGACCTCCTACTGTGTATTAAGGTGGATAAGTCCCCAGAGCCTGATGGGATTTATCCCAAGTTATTGAAGGAGGCAAGAGATAGATTGCTGGGGCCATGGCCAGAATCTTCATGTCCTCTCCAGGCACAGATGCGGTCCCGGAGGACTGGCGAATGGCTAAAGTCGTACTTCTGCTTAAGAGAGAACAAGAGAAAATCATGGGTCTCACATCAGTTGTGGGGAAATTGCTGGAGAAAATTCTTAGGGATACGATATATGAGCATTTGGAAACCCATGGCCTAATTAGGGAGAAGCAGTATGGCTTTGTGTGGGCCAGGCTGTGTCTTACTGACTTGATTTAGTTTTTTGACAAGGTGACAAGTGAAATTGTTGAGGGTAGGGCACTGGATGTTGTCTACATAGATATTATTAAGGCGTTTGACAAAGTCCCTCATGGGGGCTAATCGAGAAGATTAAGATGCATGGAGTCCATGGTGGATTGACTGTTTGGATTCGGAACTGGTTTGCACATAAAAGACAGAGGGTAATGGCTGAAGCAACTTATTCAAGCAGGAGGTCTGTAATTAGCTGTGTCCCACAGGGATCTGTGATGGGACCTCTTGTTTGTGATATTTAAGTTTGCGGATGATACCAAGATTGGAGGAGCTGTGGATAGGGTAGAAGACTGGCAAAGAATACAACATGATACAGATTGGTTGCTTTTAAAGACAAAGAAATGGCAGATGGAGTTTAACCCCCATAAATGTGAGGTGCTGCACCTTGGTAGGGCAAATCAAGGAGACAGTACATTGTTAAGGGCAAGATCCCTAACAGTATTGCTGAGCAGAGAAATCTTGGGGTCCAAGTTCATAGCTGCTTGAAAGTGACTATACAGGTCCATAACATGTCTGAGTTCAAAAGTCAAGAGATTATGTTGCAACTTTAAGCCACATCTGGAGTATTGCATATAGTTCTGATAGCCCCACTATAGGAAGGATGTTGAGACTTTGACGAGAGTGCTGAAGAGGTTTACCAGGATCCTGCATGGTTTAGAGGGTACGTGTTATCATGAAAGTTTGGATGAATTTGGGTTGTTTTCTCTGGAGTGATGGAGGCTGAGTGGAGAGCCGTAGATAGAATAGACAAGGAGCATCTGTTTCCCAGGGTTGAAATGTCTAATACCAGAGGGCATGCAGTGAAGGTGAGAGGGGGTAGGTTCAAAGAGGACGCGAGGGGTAAATTTTTTACTCAGAGTGTGGTGGATGCCTGGAATGCACTGTCTGGTATGGTGATAGAGGCAAACATATTAGAAGCTTTTAAGAGATGTTTAGATAGGCACATAGATATGAGGAAGATAGAGGGACATGAAAATTGTATAGGTAGGAGGGTTTAGTATTTGGGTGTTTTTGACTTGCTTTTTAGCTGGTTCAGCACACCATTGTGGGCCGAAGGGTCTGTTCCTGTGCTGTACAGTTCTATGTTCTATGAGTGTAGATCATTGCTGAACAAAAGGATCATGTCTGCAAGGTGGCTAATGATGTACTTCATGACATCTCTTGGTTACCCACCGAACAGTGAATGCAGACATGGTCCTGATGACACTCTGTTACTGACACAGGTGACTGCTTCCAGCTCTTGCTCTTGAGAGAAATAGGCAGTATTTTGAAACCTTTGAAGCTGTCTCAGTAAGCTTGATGAACATGTTACTCTGCGGGGCGAGCACAACTGTTACGTTTTCCTAACCCACAGTATATCACCAACTGAAAATATTGACACAGGTTGATAAGCATGGAGAAAGAAAACATTTCATACATCCTTGAAGCATGTTTTCATCTCTGGAAGGGAGTCAGGCTAAGAAAGAAAATGCTATTGAAGTCTTAACAAAGGGAAATGTAGCTGAAGTACTTGATGGACTAAACAATATCAATAAAGAATAAGTACCAGAAAGGCTGGCTGTACTTTCAGTGGATAAATTACTGGTCCAGATCGAATGCATCATGGGCTATTCAGGCAAGTAAAAGTGGAAGCTGCAGAGGAATACAATACTATCGCCCAATCACACTGGGTGGAACAATAATTCCACTGACGACTAGAAGCAGGGGGGTAAATTTATCAGGGAAAGATAGACGGTTAACAGCTGCTGGAAGAAACACTGTAAAATCGTATGAAATCCTAAAGCTCAGTGCTGAAGATCTTCAAACACAAATCCATAGCTCGTCACCTATCTCTGGGAAGGGGAGAATATTATGTGGGACCTCAAAGATGAAATCTTGACTAGAGTAACAACATTAAAATTCAACTTTCCATAGAAGTTGTATTTAGATGCATTTTTAATGATTGCAAGATCATGCTGAATATTAAGAACTCAAAGTCCTGCGGGTTTACCCCATCAGCGAGTTGCTCACTGGTGGAGAAAATGAAGGAGGTGCACAACACGCTGCTGCCTGAACTAAAGAAGGCTTACAGTCTAATGGCAAGTGACTGTCTTGGTCACTTTTCTTATGATCACAAGACCCTTTTGGACATGGTAATATGGAATACCTCAAACTCGATTTACTGATTTATTGGCGGTGAGCAGAGGCTGATGGCAGGAGAGTTGAAAGGCCTCGGTCGTAGTGTCACTTGTTTACAGCCACCAGGAGAGAGGCATAGCTGGCCTGGTCTCCCAGGGGCAGTATGGCACAGCATCCAGGCTGCACTCGGTGTTGCCTCATCCCTGGCGGGTGACAAGCTGTATTATGGTTGATTACAGATTTTGGCTGTATTTGGTTGGACTCAGGGCCTCAAGCATGGTGTTTTCTGTTTAGAGCCACTAAGGAGAGAGACATTGGAGTCAGTGCACTCCACCTGGGTTGGCGCAGAGTTCGGGCTGGAGTTTGTGCCTCACCCCACTTCTACCCTGTGTTCAAACAGCAGAATAATGGATTCACAGATTTTGCTGATATCCTATATCTGCTTACTCTTTTGTATGTTCATGGATGAGGCCTCAAACTCTAGCGTTGCCTGTTTACAGCTACCAGGGAGGGGTGTCAGGGCTGGTGCTACCAGGGGGCAGTGTGATGTGGCGTCCACGCTGGAGTCAGTGCTGCCTCCTCAATCCCCCTCCACCCCCCAGTGTTCGCTCAGCATTAGACTAGCTCTGTAGTGGTCATCTGTGATCTTGGCAGCATTGAATGGCTTGAGTTTGGTCTCTCATACTGAGCGACTGTACCTTTCTATCTTATACATGCTATGTGTGCTTTGTGTTGTGTGTGACAGTTGGCACTATGTTTTGTACATGCTATGTGTGACAGTTGGCACTGTGTTTTGTACCTTGACCCCGCAGTAATGCTATCTCGTTTGGCTGTATTCAAGTGGGATGAGTTCTATACTCAACCTCTGATTGACAAAAGTCCTCGACCAAGCTGCACTCACTGCCTCATCTTGCCCTCTGACAATGGTGAGTACATGGAAAATGTGGGCCAATTGGCACAACTCAAGTCACACCTCGGTAAACACAGGCACTGACGATGAAATCCACCATCACTTTCAACGCATCGGCACAGCAGTTGGTCAAATGGCAGAAAGGGGATTTGTAGCTCGCTGCCTCAGACTTGGCACAAAACATGATCTATATGCCCTTCTATATATTCTTAAGGTGACATCATCCTATAGCAGGTCTTAGAAAAAATACAATGAATGCAGTCTTGGCAAAATCCTTTAGATTTACTGAAAGGATAAGGAAGTCGACATCAGCTAGCTCTCCCATCCAACATTCCCAGAAGTGAACCCACATTTAAACACTGTTGGCTTCACTGAGCAGATTGTTCAGCCTATGAGTTTCCTGTATGCACAAGATGTCCGGTTTTAAGTTTGCCAGGATTTCTGCTTGACTGTGGCTGAAGCCTTCAATGTTGTGGCTAACGATTTTCATGATTTCCAGTGGGCCGAGGGTTTATCCTTTTACCACCCACTGGATCACTTGGTCTGAGATCCGAAGACACAATACAACAAAAATTGAAAAAGGTAAACAGAACTTGGATCCACGGCACCCACTACACCACCATGTGCCAGTTTCCAACCCCCTAAAATCGAGGAAAAGCCCTGCTACAATGGAGGAATTACCACACGGAACATCCCCCCAAACATACAGGATTGAACTCTGGCAACAAACAGAAGTCAGAACCCCACCAAACAATACAGTGCAAGACCCCATAGAAATGTTACCAGACGGGGCACTGCTTGACAGACGGAAGTGGGGCACTCTCAACAGAGCGAGAGCAGGAGTTTGTAGGATGGGAGACAATATGGTGAAGTGGGGTTTAAAGACCAGTGAATCCTGTGAGTGTGGCAAAAGGGTGCAGAACATTGAACACGTTCTGCGCAACTGCCCACCCTCACCTGATTTAGCTGACACTGACCTGCTCGACATCAACCAAACAACACTAGAGTGGCTGGCTGTCTGGTGTGACAAGCTGTGATAATGACTGAGCAGGTTGCATGGCTCTCATAACCAGCACTGCGCTCTTGAAACTGAGATTCCATTCTGAACTCTCTCACGGGAAGAGGTTGCTGAGTGGACAGATGTACTCAAAAAAATGCAACATCCCTACTGACTCCTGATAATCTCTTGCCCATCACTATTCAGAATGGAGAATGAGCATCCAGGCTGAGATTGAGAACTTTAAGTCCATGCCTTAGAAATATACAGAGGTCCTGTGTAAAACACTTGAAGAAACGGACACCTCACCAACTACCCATCTGCCTCATCAGCCACCAGCAATTTCCACATCAGCCTCATTAGCCTCTAACAAACTATAAAAACAGTCCTTTGGAGCCATACAACACAGAACAGTCACTTTGACCCTCTGATCCATGAATCCCCCTCTTGCAGTAATCAGTAATCCCATCTTATTGTTCCTATGTTCCCATCAAACCCCCAAAGATTCTACCACTAAGAACAATTTACAGCGGCTGGTTAACCTACCAACTAAATGCCTTTTGGAGGTTGAATAACCTGGAGCAGCCAGAGAAAACCTATATTGACACAGGTTCAAACTCCATACAGACACCATCGGTGAACCTGGGTCTTTGGAATTATGAGGTAGCAACTCTCTAACTTTGCCCCTGAGAAAATCATGCTCAGACTCAAGGGACAACCTGAAGCGGTACTGTGAGGGTTGGAGAACACCGTATATTATCAAGCAGGCACCACAGCCAAATAAGCATATCAGTGCCCTACTTCTTCAATTTCCCCCATTGACCCTCACCAATTTTTATCGATGCACCATAGAAAGTGTCCTATTTGAATGTATTGCAACTTAATATGGTAGCTGTTATGCACAAGACCATAAGAAATTGCAGTAGTGTTGTGGACACAGTTCAGCACATCATGTAAACTTGTTTTCCCTCAATGAACTTCTCACTGCTTCAGTGAAGAATCCTGCATAATCAAAGGCCCCTCCACTCCAGACAGTCTCCCGCCTTCCCTCTACCATTGGGTCACAGATACAAAAGAATGGAGGCACTTATCACCAGGCTCAAGAACAACTTCTATCCTGCTTTTATTAAGACTATTAAAGAACCTCTTCAAAAATAAAATGGACTCCTAAATTCACAATCTGCCTTGCACCTTATTGTCTGCCTGCTCTGCACTTTCTGTGAACAGGTTACACTATATTCTGCATTCCATCTTTGATTTCACTTGCACCACCTCAATGGAAAGATGTTAACTGAACTGTATGGATCAAAGTTTTTCACTATACCTCAGTACATGTGACAATAATAAACCAATTACACTTGTCGAAGAAAGGGCATAAATATTAACCACTTGTCCGCAGAGTTGAAGGAACTGTCATAAATGAGCTAGCAACTGCTTGTACAAAAATGGATTGAACAGGAAAAGTCTATATGGATTTATTAACTGAGTTTAACTGGCAAACATTTTGATGAAGTTCGTGTTTGAAATATAACTGATGTGCAATCATTTCTTAAAATTCCGCATCATTGCCTTATCAACGGGACTGTAATCCTATGAATAAATGGGTCTATTTGAACTTCTCAGCAAATAAATCATTCTATGTCTGGAAGTAACAATACAGAAAAAAACAATCTGCCGTGACTTGATAAGTGGCAAACGGCATTCATGCCTTAAGAATGCTAGAGAAAGTCTCTTCCCATCTAGAGGGTTTTCAGCCAGCAAACCTTGATATTCAATGATGTTACCACCACCAAGTCCAGTCTCATCAGCTTCATAAGGTTTAATACTGGCCAGATACTCAACCAGACCAGACATAAAAACATTGGAACAAGAACAAGAATAAGAATCCTATAAGTGACTTGGCTCCTGAAATATAAAAGCCGTCCAACATTTACAGGGTCTATTGGGAGTGCGATGGCACACTGTTCACTTGCTTGGATGAGAGCAGCTACAACAATTCTCAATCTGTTTGACACTATCCACTTGGTTTGGTATTTGATTCACCACCTTGCCATTGTTCACCGGTTATAGTGTTGTTCACTACAGTTGCTCACCTCAGACTACTTCACTGGAATCTCCCAAATATGCAGCCTCCATCACAATAAACGCAAAGGCAATAGGTGCGTGTGAGCACCAGTACCTGGAAAATCCTGACCAAACTGCACAAAGCTTAACTTATATAGAACATGGAAAAGTACAGTACAGGCCCTTTGACCCACTATATTGCAATGACTTTTTTTTCAAATTTTATTTCTAGAAAATTTTTAAACCCCAAACCCTTCAGCCAGTGTTGGAATTATGTAACTCATAGCTTACAAAACATAAAATTATCCATAAAATAAAAACAAACATGGCAGAAATAAATATCAATATTATAACCATGTGTGTCAATTTAGACCTCTAATAACAGAAAAGGCTGCCATTAAGCAATATGCTTCACCACACATTCACCACTATTTCCCCACGAGGAATCTTAAATATTTGCCCCATTTTTGTGCATTGATGTCCAATCTATCAAACTGTTTGTAAGACATGCGTTCAAAAGCTGCCACTTTGGCTATTTCTGTGACACTCTCCTGAAATGATGGTCCCCCCAAGTTCCTCCAACCTCTAAATGTAATTTGTCTTCCTACCATTATACCTGTCTGGATCTAATTTTGAGAGTGTTTATCTCCAAATAACCCAAATGTTTCTCCCAAGACAAAAAGTCTAGGGCAGAAATGGAGCTGAATACCTGAAACTTCACCAATATAGTACATGCTCTCTGGTCCTGTTCCAGAATTCAAGAATTTTGGACTGCAATGACTTTAAAATCTATTCTACAACCCTTCCCTCCTACTTAGCCCATAATCCTTCATTTTTCTTTCATGCCTGTGTCCATCTAAGAGTCTCTTAATGTCCCTGATGTATCAACCTCAACCACTATCCCTGGCAGCATATTCCAGACTGTGTGTTTAAAAATAAGTCTGGTGAAAGTTCTTGCCTCCTTGGGATAAATGAACTGGCTGTCCACTCTATCTGTGCCTTTTATAATTTTAATAAACCTCTATCAAGTCACCACTCCTCCTCCTTTGCACCAATGACAAAAGCCCTAGCATACTGAACCTCTCCTCAAAAGACATATTCTCTAATCCAGGTAGCATCCTGGTAAATCTCCTTTCCACTCTCTCTAAAGCTTCCATATCCTTCCTGTAATGAGGCGACCAGAACTGAACACAATACTCCAAGTGTGGCTAACCAAAGTTTTACAGAGCTGCAATATTACCTCACACCTCTTGAAATAAATCCCCTGTCAAATGAAGGCCAAAACACCACAGGCCTTCTTAACCATCCTATCAATTTGTGAGGCAACTTTGAGGGATCAATGGACGTGGACCGCAAGATCTGCTGTTACTCTGTACTCAAGATGATCTTCCAAAAAGTATCACTTCACACTTTTCAGGATGGAACTCTGTCTGCCACTTCTCAGCTCAGCTCTGCATTCTCTTTATATCCTGTTGTAACCAATGACTTAGAAATGCATTCCTGTTCTCATATTGTCACTGGGTCTAAATCCTGTCACTCCCTCCCCAGTAGCACCGTGGCTGCTTATTGAATTGTAGAGAAGTATAATGCATTGCTTCCGGTGAGTATTACTAGGTAAATAGTTTGTCATCAAACACTAAAACTCCAATCATATGAATTTGGTGGAGTTGCACTGACCGATTTTGTGGATTATTGGATGTAATTAATTACATCAATGCATTTTTATTTCACTTTTTTGAATGTCTGATTGCAATTTGATAAATATTCCCACCAATTAGCTACGTTTAAAGGAAGCATGGAAAATGGAACCCTGGTGAGTTTAAAGGGACCATAGGAAATAGAGTTCCTGGTGTCTTGAAAGAGAGCGTGGAACCATCACCTTGATGAGACAGATAAAAAACCCACTGGGATTTCCAAATAGTCAGATAATGCATTATCAGAGTTTCACTTGGATCTGAGTATACAGGCACACTTTCCAATTTTGTGTGTGTGATAAACTATAAGGAAGACATTGAACATCTTCATGGAAACACAGACAGATTGGTGGAGTGAATGGAAATGAGCCAGATGAAATTTAATGCATTAAATGAAGTGCCATATTTCATTAGGAAGAATGAGAAGAGACAATATGAATCATAGAGCATAATTTGCCAATGGGTGAAGGAACAAAGATTGGACAAAACATTGGTTTGGTCACAAAAGTAGCATGAGGGAAAGCTTTTTGATCCATGGAATGGTTAGGGTCTGGGGTTTACTACAAGTTGTGATACAGAAGGCAGTGTCAATCTGATTCAAAAGGGAGCTCGATGAATAAGTGAAAGCAAAGTAACTATCAGAGCTTTGGTAGAAAGCAGGGGCAAGATTAGCTGGATTACTTATGGATAAAGTCACAGTAGACTGACGGACTGAATGGCCTCTTGTGTATAACTTTTCTCTTATTTTGTCACAATTCAAAGTTTAACAGGCAAAATGCATAATTGTACTCAATCTTCCTCAGGTGATGTCTAGGAGGTTCAGGATTTAGACGAGACCAGAAATACAGTTTCAAGTCAGGTTCATGTACAACTTGGACTATAATCTGCTACGATTGGTCTTCCCAAACACTTTATTTCATACATTCACATTGTATCACCTTTACTTCATCCTAAATGTCATGATCTGATCATAACTTTAAAAAATACTCTAGTATGTCCGCATATGTTCAGATTTATTTGAACAAAGATTCAAAGGTTGCTCATGTTTTTCTATGATCAGTTTGTATGGAAAGCATTATAGTCAATATCTGTATTTTTAGCACACCAGCTGCTTGATAAGTACTTGCAGCTATTTTCAAAAAGCAAAATGATACACAGGTGACAGTATCAAAATGTCAAAGTAAATGCATTGAAATTATATTTCCTTTGAATATCAGTTTGAACTTACTAGTCTACTGCAATGCAAGGTTAAAATCAGGGACACTACTTTCATTGACTGGGCTTAGAATTTTAAATTAATCCATTAATTTATTTCATAATCTCCTCTTCTCTAATAGAAACTATTTCGTTATTCTAGCTGTTTCTTCATATTCATGTTTTCCCAAACATTCAGTATTCTGAAGAGGTTGTAATATATTTCTCCTATTGTTTCAACCTGCAGAATGTTATAAGTTATGCAAGATTAACTTTCCTATTGATGTTTATGTAACTACCTTTTCCATTTGCTACTTCATTGATTTAATTTTGATTCATGTAGAGTCTGGGTTCGCATTTTAAAACATGAAAGGGATGTGAGGTTTACCATTTTTGTTATGCACTCAGTGGCCACTTTATTAGTAACTCCTGTACCTAATAAAGTGGCTACAAAGTGCATGTTAACACGAGGAAATCTGCAGATTCTGGAAATTCAAGCAACACACACAAAATGCTGGTGGAATGCAGCAGGTCAGGCAGCATCTATAGGAAGAGGTACAGTCGACGTTTTGGGCCGAGACCCTTCATCAGGACTAACTGAAAGAAGAGATAGTAAGAGATTTGAAAGTGGGAGGGGGAGGGGAAGATCCAAAATGATCAGAGAAGACGGGGGGGGGGGCAGGGATGGAGCCAAGAGCTGGACAGGTGATAGGCAAAAGGGGTACAAGGCTGGAGAAGGGAGAGGATCATGGGATGGGAGGAGAGGAGCACCAGAGGAAGATGGAGAGAGCAGGCAAGGAGTTATAGTGAGAGGGACAGAGGGAGAAAAAGGAGAGAGAGAAAGAAAGGAGAATAAATAAATAAATAAATAAACAAACAAATAAATAAATAAGTAATTAAATAAGGGATGGGGTAAGAAGGGGAGATGGGCATTAATGGAAATTAGAGAAGTCAATGTTCATGCCATCAGGTTGGAGGCTACCCAGACGGAATATAAGGTGTTGTTCCTCCAACCTGAGTGTGACTTCATCTTGACAGTAGAGGAGGCCGTCCCCACCCCCGTGCACAGACTCCAAAAAGCAGCATCCATCATCAAACCCGTAGTCAAGACTGGTACCAGCCAATCCACCATCAAGATTATTATCTGTACCGAAAGGTACCAGAAAACTGCCAGTAACATCATGAAGGACCCCACCTACCCTGTTCATCGACTGTTTGTCCCTCTCCCATCAGGGAGTAGGTTATGCAGCATTCACACCAGGACCACCAGACTCAAATTCAGTTATTTTCCCTGAGCAGTAAGGCTGATTAACACCTCCACCTACTAACTTCACCTCTACTTTATCATTTCCCATCGTCACCTTGTGTGCGACCTAGCAGCATATATAATCAACTTATATAGGCTATCTTATGAATTTATATTTATTGTGTGTTTTTATTGTTATTATTTGTTCATTGTCTTTTGTGTTTTTGATCCAGAGTAACAATTATTTTGTTCTCCTTAGACTTATATACAGAAAATCAAAGGGTATGGGGAGTGGGGATAACTGGAAGAATTGGATCAGCCCATGATTGAATGGTGGAGCAGACTCAATGGGCCGAATGGCCTACTTCTGCTCCTATATCTTATCGTTTTATGGTCTAAAACAGGGGTAGGCAATCTTAAGCACAAATCGTTTTCCAGTATGCCTTATTCATTAATTTGAGGCAAAACATAACTAGATGTATTTAAACGGATAATTCCCATATTTCAAGTTTTTTATAGCATTTGTCTGGCTCACCGTCCACTCATTAATACGCGATCCAGCGATCCAGAGGCAAAAAGGTTGCCGACCCTGGTCTAAAATGACATTAAACAACCTTGAATCTTGCATGGTGGGATCTTGGCTACTATTGTTAGACAGGAGGTACAGAAGCTTTATGTTCCACACCACCAGATTCAGAAACAGTTACTACTCTACAGCCACTGTGTTCCTGAACTGGTGCAGATAACTTCATTCATCATGCTTCTGCTTACAGACTCACCTTCAAGTCTCTTTACAACTCATGTTCTTTATATTTGTTTTTGTTTAAAATTCTATTGCATTTCTTTTTCCCTAAAATATGCATGCATTATTTGATAACAAATTTCCTTTGAACTTTGAGCTTGATTGCATTGAAGTGTTGGGCCTGACATAGATCTCCTGAGATGTTAACCCCCCAGGGATTTGAAGCTGCACACACTTTCCACGGCTGACCCCTCTATGAGAGAACATGTATGTTCTCCCATAGATCCCTTCCTGAAACCAACAATCTCACTGATGTAGAGTGTGACATTGCTGTGATACCACTCAACCAGCCAATGTATCTCACTCCCCTCAGCTTCTTCGTCACCATCCCAGATTCTGCCTATAATATCAGGGTCACTGGTGAATTTTGTAGATGGAATTTGAGCTGTGACTCGCCGCACAGTCATCAGTGTAAAAAGAGTAGAACAGTGGACTAAGCACGCATCCTTGAGATGTGGCTGTGTAGACTGTCAACAAGAAGGAAATGTCATTAGCAATCTGACTGGTCTTCTCCTGGGGAAGTGAAGGATCCATGTGAAGGAAAGGGACTGGGGGTTGGCAGAATCATGGGGAGAGCATGGTTTAAAAAAAACAGAATAGTCTCTCGTCAATCAAGAGAAAATCTGGGATTGTGCAACACACACAAAACGCTGGAGGAACTCAGCAGGTCAGGCAGCATCTATGGAAAAGAATACAATATAGGGGTCTTGGCCTGAAACGTCAACTGCACACTTTTCCGAAGATGCTGCCTGGCCTGCTGAGTTCCTCCAGCATTTTGTGTGTGTTTCAATAAATCAATTGGTTGATGTAGTCTGCATGAACTTCAGTAAGGCCTTTAACTGGTTGCACATGGGAAATCAGTCTGAAAGGTTAGAACCTATGGGGATCTGAAACATCTTGGGAAATTGAATCGAAAATTGGCTTGGTAATAAGAGGCTGAGAGTGATGATGATGGTTTTATTTTGTGATTGGAAGCCTGTGACCTGTGGTGTACCACAGGGATTAGTGCAGGTAACCCTACTGTTTGTTATATACAATACTGATTTGAGTATGAATATAGGAGATGCAATTAGTAAGTTTACAGATTTCATTAAAATTATGGTAATGTTGATAGTTAGGAAGATAGTTTTATGTTGGAGAACAATATTGATCAGATGGTGAGATAGACAGAACAATAGTAGGTGGAACTTAATCCCAATAAGTGCAAGGTGATACACTTTGTTATGACTAGTAATAGTAGAACATACACTTGCAATGAAAATTGAATAACAGAAATACTTTGGTGTACAAGTTCAAGCAAGTGGTAGTGAGATAAATCAAATGGTGGAGAAGGTGTACAGCATAATTGCACTCATTAACCATGACATGAAATAAATAAGCAGGGAGAATGAACGAGATACAAGTTTAGAAAACTCTGGTTTAGCAACAACTGGAGTACTATGTGCAGTTCTAGTCATCAAACTTTGTAAGAACGTGACTGAGAGTGTTCAAAGAAGTCTTTCTTCTTGTCTGAGGATGTTGTCTGAGATGAATGTTCACTTTTGAGGAGAGGCTGGCTAGGCTGGATGTGTTTACCTTCAGGTAGAGATGACTGAATTGAGGACCAAAATAGATTCTGCAGGTGATGGAAATTTTGAGCACCACATAAAAAAATGCTGGAAGAACTCAGCAAGTCAGTCAACATCTACGAAGGGAAGTGAACTGTCAACTCTGTCCTGATGAAGGGTTTTGGTCGGAAACCTTGACTGTTCATTCCCACCTCCCCACCATAGAACCTGCCTGACCTACCAAGTTCCTGCAGTATTTTGTGTGTGTGACTGAATGGAGGCCTTATGGAAGTGCATAAAAATATAAGGAGATAGGATAGATCATGGAAACATTTCCCCATTGTATTGGTGTCAACAACTACCAGGAACTAAGTTAAAGTTGGGGGTGGGTGATACGAAAAATATTTTATTCACCAAGATGGTGAGGAGAGCCTGGCTAGAATTAATTGCTGTCTGAACAAAGATCTGTACTCACTGCAATATGCTTATTGCCACAACAGATCTACAGATGACTCCATCTCACTAATTTGCCACTCAGCTTTGAAGCACCTTAATATCATGGGTCAGGTTGCTGTTTATCAATTATAGCACAGTGTTCAACATTACTATCCCCTCAGTACTTATCAACAAGCTTCAAAACCTGGGCCCCTCTACCTCCTCGCAATACTCACAAAATACTGGAGGAACTTAGCAGGCCAGGCAGCATCCATTGAAAAGAGTACAGTTGATGTTTCAGACCAAAACCCCTCTACCTCCTATTGCAACTGGATTGTTAGAGAATTTAGTACTGATCAAACACAAAGTAGGCAAAGACATTGAAGCTAGTTATCACCTTTATTTTGTGAATTTACGGGGAGCTGTTCTATATGTGTCCGCCAACGCAAGGGTACAATTCAAATTGATACAGTAAATCTAATCACACTAGCTCAACTGGTCTCCAGACACTGTTTCTGCAATTTATACAGCATTAGCACCTATACAATAAGTTCCTCATTGATCAGAGTACCAAACAATCCATTAATCACGTTGCCTCTCAGACAATTAGCAGCTATACAATTGGTTACTCATTGATGACATGATCTATTGTCAGTTAGTACAAAGAAGATAGACCATGCAATGTACACAAAATGCTGGAGAAACTCAGTGGGTCAGGAAGCACCTGTAGAAAAGAGTAGAGTCGATGTTTCGGGCCAAGCCCCTTCGGCAAGACTCAGTCCAAAATGTCGACTGTTCTCTTTTCCATAGGTGCTGCCTGGACTGTTGAGTTCCTCCAGCATTTTGTTTGTGTTGCTTGAATTTCCAGCATCTGCAGCTTTTCTCTTGTTTGGAATTGATTTATTGATATACTGTATTAACTCCTTCAAAAAATAAATCAAATAAGCTTAGGCAAGATTTATGCCTAACAAGGAGATCCTAACCGTTTATGATTGTCTTTCCAATATGCTACATATATAAATTCAGCTATGATTTGCACAACGTTACATATTTATCTTCAAAAGTCACACCAAACTATTATTTCAATTATCTTGAGAAATTTGTGTTTGGTCAACAGCTCCAAATACCTTAATATGCATGTACTTAGTGTCAGGGATTAGTTTCCATCTGTGACCACTTCGCTGCCACGCACACCACAACCACCTTATCACATTCAGTAAGTAGTTGAAGTGTAGGTGATTGTGCTTCACGTGAATTACAAAATTGAGATCAGAACAAATTTCATTGCGTGTTTGTGATCCACCCTCAACCAGAGCACTTAGTGTGGTCTACAGGCAGCAAAGTGATGGGGGTTGATTTTCTTCCCCATGATGAGTTTACATGGAAATCTGACACAGAAATAAATTACTTGAATGAATATTATCCATCAATAAACACTGCTAATTTCAAGCAACACACTAAATGTTGGAGGAACTCAACAAGTCAGGCAGCATCTATAGTGAGAAGCAAAGAGTTGACATTTCAGGCCGAGACACTTCATCAGGACTGGAAAGGACTGGAGAGAGCCAAAAAAAAAGGTGGTGGAGGAGAGGAAGGACTAAGCTGGAAGGTGAGATGTGAAGCCAGGTGGGTGTGGGAGGGAAGATTAAGATTACGTTGAAGAAGAAATCTGCTCGAAGAGGAGAGTAGACCATGGAAAAAAGGGAAGGAGAGCACCAGAGAGAGGTGATAGAAATCATTATTAGTTCTGTCAGGTTGGAGGCTACTCAGACAGGATAAAAAATGTTACTCCTCCAATCTGACTATTTCGGGGCCTGAACGGTGTTTAGGGAGCAGGAGAATGGGCACGTATAGCACTTGCGCCACTTACACTACTCGCACAGGTAAATGCCAGAAGGGAGATCAGCGGGGAGGGACATTATGGAGAGAGTGACCCCTGCAGGAAGTGGATAATGGGAGGGGTGAGGTAAAGATGTGTCTGATGGTAGGATTCTGTTGACGATGATGGAAGTTGTGGAGAATGATGTGCTATATGTGAAGGCTGGTGAGGTGGTGGGTGAGAACAAAAAGAACTTTATCCCTTTTGTAGGAGCAGAAAGATAGGACGAGGGCAGGTATCCAGAAATGGAGGAGATATGGGTGAGGGCAGCATCAATGGTAGAGCAAGGTAAAGTCTGTTCTTTGAAAGAGGACGTCCTAGATATTCTTGAAAGGAAAGCCTCATCCAGAGAACAGATGCAATGGAGATGGAGGAACTGAGAAAAAGGAATGACATTTTTACAAGTGACAGGGTATGAAGACATATAGTCAAGTTAGCTGTGAGAGTCAGTAGGTTTATAAAATATATCTGTAGACAGTCTGTCTCCACAGATGGAGACAGAGAGATTGAGAAAGGGGAGTGAGGTGTCAGAGATGGTTTTAAGTTTAATTTAAAAGCTCTTTGACAGGACAGCATTTATCACTGAAATACTATGCTGGGTTTAAGTTATTGTTTTAAAGTAATCTCCAAACTGATGAAGACTTGCTTGTCCATTATTAGTTCACCCCATGGTCTTTCAGATCAGAAGAGAATTGACACCTTAGCGGATAAAGGGACTAAATTGGTCCACCTTCTAAACAGATTTAATTTGTAAATAAAGGAGAGCAGGCAAAATATTATTATGATTCAGAATCACATTAAATGTAGTAAGTGACTTAAAGGCAGTGTAGAAAATAAATGATCAAGAGAGTATTGGGGACACAAAGAAAACATTTCTGTGATGCTGAGAAGTGAGAGGTGCCAGTCATTCAGTAATCTGAGGCTGGTCCAGAATCATTGGCATCTATCATTTCATAAGACCACAAGGCATACGAGCAGAATTGGGCCATTCGAACTATCGAGTCAGATTGGCCATTCCATCAGGGCCGATTTATTATCCCTCTCAATCCCGTTCTCCCTGTAACCTTTGACACCCTTACTAATCAAGAATCTATCAACCTCTCCTTTAAATATATCCAATAACTTGGGCTCTACATCCATCCATGGCAATGAATTTCTCAGGTTCACTAGCCTCTGGTTAAAGAAATTCCTCATCATCTCTGTCCTTATAGTTGGTGTCTACATTCCCCCCAGTGCTAATGCTAAGGAAGCGTTCTGTGAACTGTATGGGGCTATTAGTGAATTGCAGAACGCACACCCTGATGGACTGTTTATTGTCACCGGAGATTTTAACCACGCGAACCTTAAGTCAGTGCTCCCCAGATTCCATCAGAATGTGGAATTTGCAACGAGAGGGGAGAATGCATATTTACAGAAACATTCCCAATGCGTACCAGGCGGAGCCCTGCCCCCACCTCGTTTACTCAGACCACATCTCTGTTATGCTAATCCCAGCATACAGACCACTCATCAGGCACTCTAGACCAGTTCAGAAGCAGGTGAAAACCTGGGCAGCAGGAGCCATCTCTGCTCTTCAAGACTGCTTTGAGCACACTGACTGGCACATGTTCAGGGAAGCTGCAACCGATGGCGACTCTACCAATTTAGAGGAGTACACGGCATCAGTGACTAGCTACATCAGCAAGTGAATTGATGATGTCACTGTGGCCAAGACCATCACTACACACGCTAACCAGAAGCCGTGGATGACCGCGGAGGTGCGTGCGTTGCTGAGGACCCGTGACTTCACCTTCAGAGCAGGGGACAAGGCAGCCCTAACAACAGCGAGGGCCAAACTGTCCCGGGCCATCAGAGAGGCAAAGCGTGCACACGCCCAGTGAATCCACAGCCACTTACAGGACAGCAGCGACACGCAGCACATGTGGAAGGGCATTCAGGACATCACCAACTACAAGACAACACCACCTGCCTGTGCTGGTGATGCCTCCCTCCCAGATGCATTGAACAACTTTTACGCTCATTTTGAGGTGGAAAATGATGTGGCGGCGAGGAAGACCACCCTTCCTCCAAATGACCAGATGTCGTGTCTTACTGTGGCTGATGTGAGGAGAACCCTGTGCAGGGTCAATGCACGGAAGACTGCTGGACCAGACAATATTCCTGGCAGAATGCTCAGAGGATGTGCAGACCAGCTGGCAGAGATTCTCATTGACATCTTCAACATCTCCCTGAGCAGCGCCATTGTTCCTACATGCTTCAAGGCCGCCACCATCTCCCCGTGCTGAAGAAGTCTTCAGTGTCCTGCCTCAACGACTACCGTCCCGTTGCACTCACATCCATCATCATAAAGTGTTTCGAGAGGCTCGTCATGAGGCACATCAAGACCCTGCTGCCCCCCTCACTGGACCCCCTGCAGTTCGTGTACAGTCCCAACCATTCAACAGACGATGCCATTGCCATCACCCTCCACCTGGCCCTAACCCACCTGGACAAAAAAGACACGTACATTCGAATGATGTTCATTCAACACAATCATTCCTCAGAAACTGATTGGAAAGCTGAGTCTACTGGGCCTGAACACCTCACTCTGCAACTGGATCCTAGACTTCCTGACTGGGAGACCTCAGTCAGTCTGGATCGGGAGCAGCATCTCCAACAGCATCACACTGAGCATGGGGGCCCCCCAGGGCTGTGAGCTCAGTCCACTGCTGTTCACTCTGCTGACCCACGACTGTGCTGCAATACACAGCTCGAACTACATCATTAAGTTCACCGATGACACGACTGTGGTGGGTCTCATCAGCAAGAATGATGAGTCAGCAAACAGAGAGGAGGTGCAGCGGCTAACGGACTGGTGCAGAGCCAACAACCTGTCTCTGAATGTAGACAAAACAAAAGAGATGGTTGTTGACTTCAGGAGGACACGGAGCGACCACTCTCCGCTGAACATCGACGATTCCTCTGTAGAGATCATTAAAGCACCAAATTTCTTGGTGTTCACCTGGCAGAGAATCTCACCTGGTCCCTCAACACCAGCTCCATGGCAAAGAAAGCCTAGCAGTGACTCTACTTTCTGCGAAGGCTGAGAAAAGTCCATCTCCCACCGCCCCCCATCCACACCACATTCTACAGAGGTTGTATTGAGAGCATCCTGAGCAGCTGCATGACTGCCTGGTTCAGAAATTGCACCATCTCGGATCGCAAGACACCGCAGCCGATAGTGAGGTCAGCCGAGAAGATCATTGGGGTCTCTTCCCGCCATTATAGACATTTACACCACACGCTGCATCCGTAAAGCAAACAGCATTATGAAGGACCCCACGGACCCCTCATACAAACTCTTCTTCCTCCTGCCATCTGGCAAAAGGTACCTAAGCATTCGGGCTCTCACGACCAGACTATGTAACAGTTTCTTGCCCCAAGCCATCAGACTCCTCAATACCCAGAGCCTGGACTGACACCAATCTACTGCCCTCTACTGTGTCCACTGTCTTGTTTATTATTTATTGTAATTCCTGCACTGTTTTGTGCACTTTATGCAGTCCTGGGTAGGCCTGTAGTCCAGTGCAGTTTTTGTGTTGTTTTTATGTAGTTCAGTGTAGTTTTTGTATTGTTTCATGTAGTACCATGGCCCTGAAAAACGTTGTCTCGTTTTTACTGTGTACTGTACCAGCAGTTATGGTCGGAATGACAATAAAAAGCGACTTGACTTGACTTCTAAAGGGAGTATTGTATTCTGAAGTCTGCCCTCTGGCACTAGACTCCCCAACCATTGAAAACATCCTCTCAACATCAACTCTATCCAGGTCTTTAAATTTTCAATAGGTTTCAATGGGATCTCCCCTCATTCTTCTAAACACCAGTGAATACAGGCCCAGAGTATTAAATGCTCCTCATACATTAACCGTTTCATTCCCAGATCATCTTTATAAACCTCATCTGGACCCTTTCCTATGCCAGTATATCCTTTCTTAGAAAAGGAACCCAAAACTGCTCTCTATACTCCAAATATTGTTTGAACAATACCTTATAAATCCTCAACATTACATTCTTGCTTTTATGTTCTAGTCCTCTTGCCATGAGTGCTGACATTGTATTTGATTGTGACAAACCACCAGAATTTTATTATTTTTTCACATACCGTAAAGAAATGTGCAAGCTTTGTTTTGTCTGTTAAGGTTGACTATATGTACTCATTTAAAAGGGTCTATATTACAAATTATTTAAACATGGAAAATAAAGCTTATATTTTTCATTGATAACGATAAAGAACAGACAAGTTTATTTCTAATTTTGTGAATTCAATATTTCTATCTAAAAATCAGTATGTAATTGATGTTCTCCTCAAAATATGCTGACTTTTTTCTCATCTACGATTTTCAAGGATGAATTAAAATTAATTTTAAATTGTGCCTTATAGTACAAGGATTTTAGCAGTCAATTAAACTTACTCTATGAATGTAAGTTCGTGCACAATATACACTCTACAGTCTAAAGGGGCTGTACTAAAGTCATTAAATGTTTAGCAATATGGTGTTACAATATTTCTATGCATGGCTTAAGTTCAATCAATTTGACTGACTACTCCTTTTTAATACTTATTGCAGGAACATTTCTAAATCAAAAAGTCAAACAGCAAGGCATAAATTTAAGACAGCAACAGTGTAGTTTGTAATTTTATTGGCTTTTTTATGATGTTGCTGATAAAGTAGACCTTGACAATCCTGTTAAATTAATCCACTGTGAAAGGAAAAGGCCTTTGCTGGTACAAATATAATTATTTTTGACTTCGTTCAACTTATCAAGTATTAGCAGATTTTAGTGTAATTAAATAACCACTAAAAAGACCAGAGGGAAACAAATCAGATCTTGGAAATAATGATTTATCAATGTCATTATATGCTACACCATTCAAAAGTTAAACAATTTAACTCAGTCATTAGTTCATCTGCATGTTTAATGGTACTGGGAAAAGCAAAAACCATCCAAGCTCCTTAAAAAGAATTGAGTCATTGACTCAAAGAAAGAAAGAAATGAATCACTGACATCCCTATTTTCCAGGACACTTCAAACCAAGACAAGCTCAATGATGTTCCCAATCTCTCACACTGAACCATATTTCGCTGCCAATACGATAACATATCGTAAGTCAACATAATTACTGATCAGGGCAGAGGAATTTGAATGATGTACTTGATGGTTGACATTTACAATTAGTTAATTCAGAGATTTCAGTGTGATCCCCCATGACTGTGTGGAAGTTGGAGAGGACAGGAGTCGATTCAGTTATTACGCACTCCCATTGTACACTAGGTTACATATCTACTTTTTCCATAGCTGCAAAGCTATTGCTGTCTGAAATTTTCCCTAGACCAGAAACAACTCTACCACTTTGACTTCAGACACACTGAATAATTTAATGTATTTATCTTCCACATTTCACTAAAACCTCAAAGGTATACTCTGGAGAACAATAAACCATGCATTGACATCGGAAACGCATAACTACAGGCCAAATACAATAGCGGGAACTACATGGAATGGCTCAACTTTAACAGATTCCATCTATATGAAAGAATTTTTTTAAATTACTGTAAGTGCGATCGTGAACAATAGCCAGATCAGAAATGCTGATCAAGTCAACTAGCTCCCAAAGAGAACTTTGATTGGCCAATCAGATGGTTCACTGCTGCTCAGCGATAGAACACAAAACAGGCACAAGTGTCGCTAGCCCCTGTACCCCAGAAACACACCTGAGTGGTGCGGTAGAGGTATGTGCTATGCATGACCTGATCTGAAAGCATCATATTGACTCATTAACAGATCGTGTTCATGGTGGGACAGCTTAGTCAAGGATGGGGTGATTAGCACAGATGGACAAATTATACCTCCACTACCCCATGAAATCAGACCCAAAATGTCAGAAATATAAAGGCGACTTGACCTCTTGTCAGAACATGATAAACCTGACAACCTATCTTCAATTTCACAAACTATCATTTCTTGACAATACAATTTAGAGCATTTTATAAGCTAGCACCAATGGTTTTAATTATAAACTTCCAGCAACAAATCGACAAAAACTATGTTTTCAAGTTTAGTGCTCTTGTAACTGAATGATGCGAAAGAGACAAGTCTGAGAGTAGGTAACAAACATAAAAGTTGCTGGTGAACGCAGCAGGCCAGGCAGCATCTCTAGGAAGAGGTACAGTCGACGTTTCAGGCTGAGACCCTTCATCAGGACTAACTGAAAGAAAAGCTAGTAAGAGATTTGGAAGTGGGAGGGGGAGAGGGAGATCCAAAATGATAGGAGAAGACAGAAGGGGGAGAGATGGAGCCAAGAGCTGGACAGTTGAAGCCACACTCAGGTTGGAGGAACAACACCTTATATTCCGTCTGGGTAGCCTCCAACCTCATGGCATGAATATTAACTTCTCTAACTTCCATTAATGTCCCACCTCCCCCTCGTATCCCATCCGCTATTTATTTATATACACACACATTCTTTTTCTCTCTCTCCTTTTTCTCCCTCTGTCCCTCTCACTATACTCCTTGCTCATCCTCTGGGCTTTTTTCCCCCTCCCCCTTTTCTTTCTCCCTAGGCCTCCTGTCCCATGATCCTCTCATATCCCTTTTGCCAATCAACTGTCCAGCTCTTGGCTCCATCCCTCCTCCTCCTGTCTTCTCCTATCATTTCGGATCCCCCCCCACCCCCAACTTTCAAATCTCTTACTAGCTCTCCTTTCAGTTAGTCCTGACGAAGGGTCTCAGCCCTAAACGTTGACTGTACCTCTTCCTAGAGATGCTGCCTGGTCTGCTGCATTCACCAGCAACTTTTATGTGTGTTGCTTGAAATTCCAGCATCTGCAGATTTCCTCCTGTCTGAGAGTAGGTTTGTACTTTTACCAGGTCACCTCTACTGAGGGCTAGATATGTGGCATTCAAGTCTGGTGACCCAGGTCAGGTCTGTTAAAGAAAACCGGGTACAATTTGTGGAGGGACATTTCAAGAACCAAGGAACAATTCCGATTGAGGTTGGAGGCAAAATCAGATGCAAGTAAACTCTGGCAGGGTTTGTAGGCCATTACTTCCTACAAAGCAAAACCTGACATCATGAATGGCAGTAAGGCTTCACTCCCAGATGAGCTCAGTGCCTTTTATGTTTGCTTTGAAAGGAAGAATAAAATTACAGCTATGTGAATCCCTGCAGCACCCAGTGATCCTGTCTCAGAGACTGACATCAGGCTGTCTTTCAGGAGCGTGAACCCTCACAAGGTGGCAGGGCCCACTGGAGTATCTGGTAGGGTTCTGGAAACCTGAGCCAACCAGCTGGCAGGGGTGTTCAAAGACATTTTCAATCTTTCATTGCTACAGTCAGAAGTTCCCACCTGCTTCTAGGAGGCAGCAATTACACCAGCACCCAAGAAGAGCAGAGTACTTCAGAATGTAGCAATGAGAGATTCAAAATGTCTTTAAATATCAACACCAGAGTGAGCTGCTTTAATGACTATCATCCAGTAGTGCTTACATGTGTGGGGATAAAGTTCTTTGAGAGGTTAGTTATGGCTAGAATTAACTCCTTTCTCAGAAAGGAACTGGAACCTCTGCAATTTGCCGATCACCACATTGGATACTATCTCACTGGCTCTTCACGCGGCCTTGGATCACTGGGACAATACAAGTTCCTATGTCTGGATGCTGTTTATTAACTACAGCTCAGCATTTAACACAATCATTGCTACAGTTCTGATTAAAAAGCTCCAGAACCTGGGCCTCTACCTCCCCCTGCAACTGGATCCTCAACTTCCTATCTGGAAGACCGCGATCTGTATGAATTGGAGACAACATCTTCACCTTGCTGAGAATCAACACTGGTGCACTTCAGGGATATGTACTTAGCCACTGTTCTACTCTCTCTATGCCCATGACTGTGTGGCTAGGCACAACTCAATTGCACCAATAAATTTGCTGATGATACAGTCATTGTTGGCAGAATCTCAGAAGGTGACAAAAGGGCGGACAGGAGCAAGATATACCAACCAGCTTAGTAGTGTCGCAGCAACAACCTTGTACTCAACATCATTAAGACCAAAGAATTGTTTGTTCACTTCAGAAAGGGTAAGGAGAAGGAATACCCACCAGTCCTCATAGAGGGATTAGGAGTGGACATAGTGAGCAATTTCAAGTTCCTGGAGGTCAATATCTCTGAGGATCTAACCTGGACCCAACATATTGATGCAGCTACAAAGAAGGCATGACAGTGGCTATATTTCAGTAGGAGTTTGAGAAGATTTGGTATTTCATCAAAAACACTCAAAAAATTCTACAGATATATTGTGGAAAGCATTCCAACTGGCTACATCACTGTCTGGTATGGGGGTGGGAGCTCCTGCACAGGATCAAAGTAAGGTGCAGAAAGTTGTAAAATTAGTCAGCTCCATCACGGGCACTAGCCTCAGTAGTATCTACAATATCTTCAACAAGTGAATCCTTAAAAAGGCAGTGTCCATCATTAAGGACCTCACCATTCATGTATGCCCTGTTCTCATTGCTACCATCAAGAGGAGTTACAGAAGCCTGAAGTCACATGCTCAATGATGCAGGAACAGCTTCTTCCCCTCTGCCATCCAATTTCTGAATGGGTGTTTAACCCATAAATGCTACCTCACTACTTTCTAGTTTTTGCACTATTTATTTAATTTAACAATTTAAATACGTAAATTTTATATGCAGTATATACAGTAATTCACTTTTTTTCTCTATTATTATGTATTACATTGTACCGCTGCTGTAAAGTCAACAAATCTCACGACATATGCCAGAGATATTAAACCTGATTCTGATTTTTGGTCACTATCAAAAGTCAAACAATTTTCTGATGGTAAGTTACCATGTTCCATTGTCTTCCTAATTTCTGAAATTTTGCTGGACACATTAATCACCAAAACACTTTCAAGAAGTTCCATTCTTTTTTTAAAAAGTTAACTATTCAACTGTTCTTAGTTAGCTATTTTTTTCCCCCCTCCATGATTAAGCCTCCCAAGAAGAAGATAACTATTCAGCATGGTTATGACACTAGAAATATGCTTTGGCTCAATGATTGCATTTTTAAGTTCCACAATAATACTTTGATCTCTGAATAAATTATTCTATTTATTGAAAATTCTGTGCTCTTTAAAAGGTGGCATTTCTACATGTATTAGATGCTTATGCAAAAATGGTGTACCATTATCTAAATTGATGCAGTAAAATCATGTCTCAGTTTTATTTCTGAGATGGATCTTGAGTAATACTGCAGGAATGCACTAATAAGATCATCAGCTACAGGAACACTTTTGGATTCATTGTTATTAAGGCATCCATTAGTCTTGCAAGACCATGGATCTGCGCTTGGGAAGTCTTCACTCTCCAGGGTGCAAGCCTGGGCAAGGTTGTATGGAAGACCATCACTTGCCCATGCGGCAAGTCTCCCCTCTCCTCTCCTTGTTGTCCAAGGGAAGGGCATTAGGACCCATACAGCTTGGCACCAATGTTGTCGCAGAGCAATGTGTGATTAAGTGCCTTGCTCAAGGACACAACACGTTCCCTTGGCTGGGGCTCGAACTCATGACCTTCAGGTAGCTAGTCCAATGCCTTAACCACTTGGCCATGTGCTCACACATTGTAATTACTGCTTTTCAACATTTTATACAAATCACATTTGTCCTTTCCACATTCTGCATAAAGGTAAGATATTCAAAAATATGGGTTGCAAAATGTAAGAAAATAAATAATTTGTTCAAAGTTATAATTCAGCCTTCCTGTATTGTGTGTGTATATGCACACACACATCTTTGAAAACCAAGTCGTTAGTGGTTTTCAACAAAATCAGAAGAGCTTAATTGATATTGTGATAAACTATTGCCTTCTGTGCTCTTACTTATAATTCTGAAATTTCATAGCTGATCTTAAATTCTGAACTCTCATCGAATACTCAATTAGTCAGTTTTATGAGGAATACAGTATAAATAAAATGTTCAGAGAGAAAACCGATTTCATCCAGAAGTCTGAGCGTACCATTTACAAGTAGACCCTCCAATCTTCAAAATGCCTTTTTAAAGGAACTACACAGATACATCTGATTATTTAGCTTACTATTAGAAACACATTTAGACTTGAGAGAACTAAAAGCTTTTGGACTGGCAAAGTAAGGCCTCAGTCCATAAGCATAAACAATTACCCTTTATGCAACCAAGATTCATCTTCAAGTTTCTACTCTAGTGAGAGATTTTATTATATTCATATATAAGATGCAGTTTTCATTGACAAGGCCAACATTTAATGCCCATCCTTAATTGCCTTTGTACTGGGTCTGGTGTTCTTTGTTACATATGACTTTTTTTTAAATTAAGTACAATCATGAACAATAGCCTGATTAGAAATGCTGATCAAGTCAACTAGTTCCCAAGGAGAACTCTGATAGGCCAATCAGATGGTTCACTGCTGCTCAGTGATAGAACACAAAACATGGAAAAACTTCTCAATCAGCAAGTGTTGATATTTTCAATGATCTTACAATGAGAATGGCACAGAAGAATGTTGGTACATCATTAATCATTGATTCTGTGTTGATGGCATTTGTGAAGACTACAATAGCTCGCTCATTGTTGGAACAGGGTATAACTCAAAACAAGTTCCACATTTCTGCATTTAACTGTACCTCTGCAGATGACAAGTTGCTGCCACAATAATGGTAACAAACACTAACGCTTTCATCAGCAAAACTGATAATTTTGGACCAATGTCTAATCAAGATTTGTTGTACATACCTGCTCATAGGAACAGATGCCAATGACTTTCTATAATTGTGTTAACTATTGTCTGACAATTTTGATGAAATATAGATTACCTAGATTCACACGAAGAATCAGCTTTGCTTTCTTTATTTCAAGTGTAATGTAATCCCCTTGTTGTCCTTCTCCATGGAATATAATACCTTCATTCTCAGATGTTTTAAACTTCAGGGAAATGATATCTTTTAAGGTTTTCATTTTCTTGTTTTTAAACCTGTAGGACAATAGACTGTAGCCATCGAAGTTGATAACATCTGCCCCTGTAACAGAGAGAAAGAAAGTATTTAGCATATTGAAAACTGCAGGCAGTTTGTCGAAAAATGTATTTGCAGATAATTCAATAGTCATATCAGTACTAAGTAAACATTGTGGAAGGCATTGTAATAATAGACCGTGTCACAACCACTGCAGAGTCAAAACAAGTTCAAAACTTATTGCTCTGCCCAATCATTAAGATGATAGTGTGCTTGGATGTGATGGCCTCTCCATGGCCAACCAAAGTGTTTTTGCCTTTTTTAAAAATTTTGTTTTACAATTGCAAGATAATGCTGGACATTAAGAACTAAAAGTGATGTGGGACTACCCCATCAATGAGTTGCTGGTGGAGGAGTTGGACTCGGTGCAGACTGTGTTACCGCCTGCTACAGAAAGGCATTGGAATCGGTGCACAAAGGTGGTGTGCAGCCTAACAGCATGTGAGTGTCTTAGATGTGTATCTTGTGATTGCAAGACCCTGTTGGACATTGGTAATGTGGAATACTGCACGTCCAGTTCAGTGGTTTATTGGTGAGAACGATGGCGGGGAACCGTGTGCCCTCAGTTGTAGTGAGAAGTGGGCCTCATGCTGCAGGCTTGCCTGTTTCAGTAGTCCAGGAAGGGAGATGCCGGTGGTGGTGTGGCTTCACATCCATATACTAGATTGGGGCTGGCCTCTCCCCTTGGTGCTGTTCCCCAGTTTTTTTGCTTAGTGGAAGACAAGCTAAATTGTGTGTGTGTGTGTGTGTGTGTGTGTGTGTGTTTTCAGACTGTTGAGAATGCTTGTTCTTGCCAACAACACCCACGCACCATCAATTTACAGGACATGTCCGAAATGACATGTCACTTAGGAATTTGGGATGTATGTATTTTCACGTGACTGCATGTTTACTACTATCTTATATGTACTATACTGTATATGTGCCTTGAACTTAAACTATCACTATCAAATAACTATAGAAACTATCACAGCATATTATTAGCATTTATTTCAGGAATGGACTAGGGAAGCACAGGAGTGCTTAAAGGACTGCTTTAAATTGGTGGACTGGACTGTATTCAGGGAATCATCTTCGAGTCTGGATGAGTACACCACAGCTGTCACTGACTTCATTAAAACCTGTGCGGATGAGAGTGTGCCTATAAAAACTTGCTGTACACTTCCAAACCAAAAGCCATGGATGAACCAGGAGGTTCGCCGTCTGCTGAGGGCTAGATCTGTGGCATTTAATTCTGGTGCCCACAGGCCTATACAGGAAAATCAGGTATAACTTGCAAAGGGCTATTTTAAGAGCAAAGAAACAATTCCGAGTGAGGTTGGAGGCAACATCAGATGTACGTCATTACTTCCTACAAAGCGAAACACAACAGGATGAATGGCAGCAATGTTTCTCTACCAGACGACCTCAACACCTTTTATGCCCATTTCGAAAGGGAGAATATAACTACAGCTGTGAAGATTCCTGCTGCATCTGGTGACCCTGTAATCTTTGTCTCAGAGGCCAATGTCAGGCTGTCTTTTAGGAGGGTGAACCATCACAAGGCGCCAGGCCCTGATGGAGTACTTGGTAAGGCTCTGAAAATTTGTGCCAACCAACTGGCAGGTGTATTCAAAGACATTTTCAACCTCTCATTGCTATGGTTGGAAGTTCCCACCTGCTTCAAAAGAGCAGCGTTTATACCAGTGCCCAAGAAGAGCAGTGTGAGCTGCCTTAATGACTATCATCTAGTAGCACTCACATCTGCTGTGACAAAATGCTTTGAGAGGGTGGTCATGGCTAGAATCAACTCCTGCCTCACCAAGGATCTGGACCCACTGCAATTTGCCTATTGCTACAAAAGGTCTACAGCAGATGCAATTTCAATGTCTCTCCACATGGCCTTACAACATAGAACATAGCACATAGAATAGTACAGCACAGTACAGGCCCTTTGGCCCACAATGTTGTGCCGACCCTCAAACCCTGCTTCCCATATATCCCCCAACCTTAAATTCCTCCATATACCTGTTCAGTAGTCTCTTAAATTTCACTAGTGTATCTACCTCCACCATTGACTCAGGCAGTGCATTCCACGCACCAACCACTCTCTGAGTAAAAAGCCTTCCTCTAATATCCCCCTTGAACTTCCCACCCCTTACCTTAAAGCCATGTCCTCTTGTATTGAGCATTGGTGCCCTGGGGAAGAGGCGCTGGCTATCCACTCTATTCCTCTTAATATCTTGTACATCTCTATCATGTCTCCTCTCATCCCCCTTCTCTCCAAAGAGTAAAGCCCTAGCTCCCTTAATCTCTGATCATAATCCATACTCTCTAAATCAGGCAGCATCCTGGTAAATCTCCTCTGTACCCTTTCCAATGCTTCCACATCCTTCCTGTAGTGAGGTGACCAGAACTGGACACAATACTTCAAGTGTGGCCGAACCAAAGACCTACGCCCGGATATTTTTTATTGATTACAGCTCGGTGTTCAACACCATTCTTCTTACAGTTCTGAACGAAAAGCTACTGAACCTGGGCCTCTGTACCTCCTGCTGCAACTGGATCCTCGACTTCCTATCCAGATGACCACATCTGTGTGAATCGGAAATAAACCCTCCACCTCACTGACAATCAACAGTGGTGTACCTCAGGGATGTGTGCTTAGTGCACTGCTCTACTCTCTCTATACCAATGACTGTTGGCTAGGCACAGCTCAAATGCCATCTATAAATTTGCTGATGATGCAACCATTGTTGGCAGAATATCAGATGGAGACAAGAGGGCATACAGGAGTGAGAATTATCAGCTTAATGAGTGGTGTCATAGCAACAACCTTGCACTCAACATCAGTAAGACCAAAGAACTGATTGTGGACTTCAGAAAGGGTAGTGCAAGGGATCATGAACCAATCCTCAAAGATGGATCAGAAGAGGAGAGAGTGAGCAATTTCAAGTTCCTGGGTGTCAAGATCTGAGGATCTAACCTGGTCCCAACATATTGACATAGCTATAAAGAAGGCAAGACAGCAGCTATATTTTGTTAGGAGTTTGAGGAAATTTGGTTTGTCACCTAAGACACTCAAAAACTTCTACAGATGTACCAGAGAGAACATTCTGACAGGCTGCATCACTCTCTGGTATGGGGGAGCTACTGTACAGGATCAAAAGAGGCTACAGAAAGTTGTAAAGTTAGTCAGCTCCATCATGTTTACCAGCCTACGTTGTATCCAAGATATCTTCAAGGAGCAGTGCCTCAGAAAGGTGGCATCCATCATTAAGGACCCCCATCGCCTAGATCATGCCCTCTTCTCATTGCTACCATCAGGAAGGAGGGACAGAAGCCTAAAGACACACACTCAGCGATTCAGGAACAGTTTCGTCCCCTCTGCCATCAAATTCCTTAATGGACATTGTACCCTTGAACACTATCTTACTTTTATTATTTCTGTTTTTTAATCTATTTTATTTATATATATATATATATATATTTACTGCAGTTGATTTACTTATTTATTTTTTTCTATATTGTCATGTATTGCATTGTTCTGCTGCTGCTGAGTTAACAAATTTCACGATATGCCGGTGATATTAAACTTGATTCTGATTCTAATTACTTAGAAGGTAATTTGACAAAATACTTCAGTTGCAACGAACAATTCACATGCGTTTCTTCATAATTATTCCATTTTGATAATTTCTAGGCAAAATTTTGCCATCAGCAATGAAAAAAATGGTGGACCCATTCATTAGACTTGCCCATGCCCAAGGATTTTCTTTTTGCATTGTGTTGGAGCCTAAAAGGATTAATAACCTAAAACAATGCCACATGCTAGAAGAGGCCATTTGAGTGATATTATCCTCAGCCTTAACAATAAGCAATGAAGCATCTAGTCTGAACTGATAGAAAAAAATGGAACATTAAAGTCAATGTCAGATCATTTATGGAAAGCAAAACAAGAAGAGAATGAAGGATGAAATCGTGAAAAAGATAAATGATACAATATAAAATACTTTAGTTTTCTAAAAATACATTAAGAATTTAAGGCTTAAAAATGAAAATGTACTTGCGTTAAATATTGAATTTTAGCATTAATATAGAATATATATTTTCAAAACACTTCTGCTTTTTTTTAAAAAGATGAGTATCCCAGTGAGATTCCATCAGATCAAAACAAATAAAGCATAGCAAATCAGCTACTGTCACCTTCCCGATTCCTGTTTCAACAGTTTGACCGCAGTTGCTAGATATTGATGTCTGATTTGTTCTTTATTGTGTGTTTAAAGCTTTACCATTATTTTTACTGCAAAATTTGATCTAACATTTCAGCTGTGACGAATATAGCCACATGCCTGAACCACCTCAGGACTGCAATTGCTATTCATCGAGATGAGTTTTATAAATGCAATCTTCTTTATTACTTTGAAAACCAGACATAGATCCATGTTACATAGGTTCAGGTTTTTCAATTTATGTCACATTTACTGATCATCAGCCTCACTTCTAATATTTTATCGAGTGATCCACACTTATAACAATGAAGCCACAGCTGACAATATCTGCAGAGAGATGCAAACAGACAAAGCCAGATGGAAGAGACAAGGATGGGAAGTGCAATAGTGTGACAAAAGAGTCAAAATCTCTGATATTTAAAAGAAAGTTCATAAGGCAGTGAAGTGAAGTGTCCTTATACATCTTAAAGCTTTACTCTGAGAGTTTTGTATCTATGTGAGAAAGCCTGCCCAACAGGTTACAGCCAATCAAAAGAAAAGTCAGAGCAAAATATAAACGCTGGAAGGATTCAGTGGGTCAAGCGGCATCACTGGAGGTGAAGGCATTGTTGATGTTTTGGGGCCACTTCAGTTTTTGCTCCAGGCTCCAGTATTAATAGCTCCAAAGGAAATTGGACATCAGAATGGAAATGAGGGAGAAATTACAGGAGGGTGAGGATTGATTTTGAAAAGAGTGGACAGAGATATAGAAAGCATGACAGTGAGAGGTAGTAATCTTGAAACTAGAAACAGTTAAGTTTGTTGGGCTTGTAATGGAAAACACATTGGTTTGGTAATAAGTATTGCTGTAAATGTACTAACATGGCGCATTTGGCTGAGAAGCCAATGGCGTGAAGTTACCATCCATAGTATTATGACTGCATGCTTCTAAATGAGAATCCCATCAAAGCTCCTTGGAGCTTTTCTTGGGAAGCCCAAATAAAGCAGTATAATTAGGAAGCTTACAAAATGGAGCAGGGCAGCCTTTTCAAAAATACAGCCAGTGAGAGGGGATCAGCCACTCTCTTCCAACTGCACTTCCATTATATGTGAGTGGTATGAGACAGGCTGAATAGGGATTTAATTTTCTTTTCAAATTATACCTTCTCACTGATGCTAACAGCAGCTGCTTATGGCCATTAAATTAACTACAGTGAATTCAAGGAGAAGATAAATTCTATCTGACTTCAACACTTCAAAGGGAGGACTGTTAGTCCAGAGGGGTGAAATTAATTTAGCAAAGCACAATTCAAGGACAATTAACAGATTAACACAAGAAAATCTGCAGATGCGGAAATCCTGAGACTGAATATATGAGGAGTTAATGAGGGAGGAGAATCTTACATAAGTGTGAGAGCATATTTAAAATTTAAATATATCACATGATATAAATTTAGATATATTGTTGCATGAGCCACTACTATTGGTTGAGAGTAAACTGTCTTCAATAAACACAAGAGACTCTGCAGATACTTGAAATCCAGAGCAACGCACGCAAAATGCAGGAGGAACTCAGCAGGTCAGGCACCATCAATGGAAGTGAATAAACAGTGGACATTTTGGGCTGAGACCTTTCATTAACCTTTTGCAATGCAAACACAAGCACTCCCAATTCCCTCTGCACAATAGCATGCTGTAATCTTCCACCATTTAAATAATAATCTTAGCCTTTATTTTTCCTTCCAAAGTGGATAACCTCATGTTTACCAATGTTGAACTCCATTTGCCTAACCTTACCCATCCTATCTATATCTCTCTGCATAATTTGCTTTTCTACTCAATTTAGTGTCATCAGCAAACTTAGATAAGCCACACTTGGTCCCCTCTTCTATGTTGTTAATCTACAGTATATCATGAACAGTCATGGAACCAGCACCAACCCCACCGACTGTCAACGAGAGGAACACCCGTTTATCCCAACACTCTACCTTCTGTTGGTTAACTAATCCTCTATCCATGCTACCACATCACCCCCAACTCCATTCATCCTTATCTTATTAATAAGACTTTTATGTAGCCCCTTGTCAAACACCTTCAGGAAATCCAAGTATACAACATACACCTGTTCCATTATATCATCAAAAAACTTCAGTACATTTGTCAAACAGGACATGTCTTTCCTGAATACATGATGTATCTGCCTGATGAAACTACCTTTTTACTTTTATCCAGATGTCTCACTATTTCTTCATTGTTGATAGCTTCAAGAATTTTCCCAACCACATACATTAAGTTAAATGGCCTATTTTCACCCATTTTTTTTTACAACAGTGGCATGATACCTGCCCAGAGACCAGAGAATTTTGATAAATTATCACAAACACAACTACTATAACTTTAATTTTATTTGTCTTATTGCATAGTACCAGTAAGAGAACAGTTTGCTTACATGCTGTTCAAAAAAGCTGTCACAGATATTGTATGAAGTCCTCGACCAACTTGATTTGTCTACTCTGTGTGCAAGTTGAAGTCCCCCATGACAACTGGTGTTCCATTCCTACATGTATCAGATATTACTTGTTTTATTGACTGAGCCACTGTGATGCGATTATTCCATGGCCTACAGACAACTCTCACCAATATATTTTCCCCCTTACTATTTCTAATCTTTGTTCAAATAGACTCAACACAGAGCTGTTTCCATTTTATATAGTCTCTCTCTCTATAGCTCTGATCATACTCCTAATTAATAGCACTGGACAAATCCCTTACTTTCCTACCTCTCCTTCCATAATACCTGATACCCTTGGATATTTAATTCCAAATTATCTCAATGCTGAAACCACTTCTCTGTAATGGTCACTAAATCCTACTTCTTTGTACTGATTCATGCCACTAGTTCACTGATCTTATTCTGAATCGTACAGGCATTCAGATAAAGTTTCCTACTCTTAATTGTTCTTTTAGAATCTAGTAATCTTTGTGTCCTTTGCATTTGCCTTTTCAGTACTCCACACTTACTTCCTCTTTGCTAACTTTCAATTTGGTCTCTGCATTGCTTCCCTCTGTCATTCTGCATAGACTCTCCTGCCATACTACCTTTTCCAACACCCTTTAAGCATTAACAAATAATCTCCCTATTGATCCCAATCCTACCCAGATGTAGACTGTCCAGTTTGTACAGGTCCCACATCAACAAAACTGGTTCCAGTGCATCAGAAATCTGAAACCCTCCCTCCTGTACCACTGGCTCAAGCCAATTCATCCTGACTATGCTGCTTTTTCCTACTCTGACTAGCACATGAAACAGGTAGTAACCCTAAGGTTATTATGTTTTAATTTATCTCCTAGCTCCTTAAATTCAGCTTGTAAAACCTCATTTCACTTTTTTCCAATATAATTGGTACCAACATGCACTACAACTACTAGCTGTATATCCTCGCCTTCCTGAGTGCCCTGTAGATGCCTTGAGATGTCTCTGACCCTTGCACCAAAGAGGAAACATACCAACTGAGAGTCTCATATGCGGCCACTGTCTATTCTTCTTACTATGGAATATTCTATCAAGATAGCTCTGCCACTTTCTTTCTGCCCTACCGTACAGCAGAAACACTCACTGTGCCATGATCCTGCCTACTGTTGCCTTCCCCTGATAAGCTATATCCCTGTGACGAAGGCCCGTCACTAACTATGGACAGCAGCTGGCGCACTCGGTAAAACACTCATCCCCAGCTGTAATAATCACTGGGTCTGAAACAGAGCTGCTGCATGGAGCTGTCTCATATAGAGGCAGCAGCAACCTGCACAGGTGTGCTGATGGTGGACGATACCATCTTTAATTGGATAATTGAGTTAATTAGCTTTTGGTTGGTCTAGGGGGAGGGGCTTAGCAGTTATAAGCCTCAGGTTACCAAGGCTTTGAGTTGAGTTTTTTTTTTGTGTTTAGTTTGAGGGTGGCTATATATATTGCTTTTTCCAGTTTTTGTCTTGTTTTGAGGTAAATAAAAGCACCTCAGTCTGGTTTTGCAACTCAAGCCATCTTGTTATTTTTCTTAAACAATTGACCCACAGTTTTTTGTGACAGTCCCCCAACAGAATCCAAAGTAGAATATTTGTTCTGAAGGGAAATAACCACAGGAATCGCTTACACTACCTTTCTGCTGCTGCTCTGCCTGTCATCCTTTCCTTATTTTTTTTCTACACCTTTAAACTGTGATATGACCAACTCCTTAAATGTGTTATCCACAACATCCTCAGCATAGCAAATCCTCCAACACAAATCCATGTACTGCTTCAGGGCCATCACACAGTCTGTCAGGAGCTGCAGCTGAACACACTTTTTGCACATGTAGTCATCAGGGACTTTGGCAGCCTCCCAAGTTCCAACATTATGCAAGCTGGACGTCAACTTTGCACACAGAGATTGTGTGCTGAGTAGACTGAGGAAAGATCCTGCAGTTTAGACCCAAGGGCAATGTCAAAACCATATGTCAGTGAACGGGAAGGTGATATCCTCAGAATTAAGTTTCCAACTCAAAGTGAATAATGTTATTTGTCACTTAAGGCCCTAACTGGATACAGATAACACTTATGAGCAAGTCAGCTTGGAAGAATCTTCAAAAACGTTCAGTCTGTCATTGAAATATTTATCAGTGGCTAATACAAATAGATAATCCAGGACAAAAAACTTTTGCAAGAAGATTTCAAGCATTTTCTTGGATATGACTGAATTTGCTCATTTTAGTTGTCTTTTTTAAGTTATGGATAGACCTTTAGGCTTCATATACTCTGACCACTTACCTGTAACACTAATTCCTGCACATAGACCACTGACTAAAGAACCCACTGCTGTTTACACTGCTGATGCATGACTCCACTGCTAGACCAACTCAAGCAATTCAGGTATGATCTGTACAAAACACAGTTACACTTGAACTCAAGAGGGTCCAATATTCTTGTGAGCAGGTTTGCTGGAGCTGTCGGGGAGGGTTTAAATATATTGGCAGTGGGATGGGATCCGGAGTGATAGGGCTGATGATGGGAGAGGCAGGATGTGGAATATAAACTTCAATGGGAGAAAGAAAAGGCATGTAATAAAGCAAATGTTATGATAAACATAAGGGATTTCAATGTGCAAGTGGACTGGGAAAATCGGGTTGGTGCTGGATTCTTAGAAAGAGAATTCGTAGAATGCCTATGAGACAGCTTTTTAGAGCAGCTTGTGGTTGAGTCCACTGGGGATGTTAAGTCCTTTTGTTAGAGTGCCAAGAAGTACTGCCTTTTACACTGGCACCTTGCATACTGTAATGTGCTGGTGAATAATAAAGCTGCCTTCAACTGTAGCTGTGCCAGGACTGTAGTTATATATCTGTCTAGCTTAAGAAAATGGCGAAAAGTCTTGAGCGAGGGCAGAATAAGTGGAAAGGACATTTCGGATTGAGTGTTGTGTAATGAACCAGATTTGATTTGGAAGCTTAATGTAAAGTAACCCTTTGGGGTCAGTGATCATGATATGATAGAATTCACCATGCAGTTTGAGAAAGAGAAGATAAAGTCAGATGTATTAGTATTATAGTGGATTAAAGGGAATTAGAGCAATATGAAAGAGGAGCTGGCAAAAATTTAAGGCAGAGATAGATAGGTTCTTGATTAGCCAGGGCATCAAAGGGTAGGGAGAGAAGGCAGGGGAGTTGGGATTACTGGAAGAATTGGATCAGCCATGATTGAGTGGTGGAGCAGACTCAATGGGCCGAATGGCCTAGTTCTGCTCCTGTATCTTATGGTCTTGTGGACGATGGCAGAACAGCAATGGCTGGTGTTTCTGGAGGCAATTTGGAAGATGCAGTATAGATACATCCCAAAGATGAAGACGTATTCTAAAGGGAGGATGAGGCAACTGCGGCTGAAAGAGAAGTCAAGGGCAGCATAAAAGCAAAAGGGAAGGCAAAAATTAGTGGGAAGAGTTCGGAATGGGAGGCTTTTAGAAACCAAAGAAGGCAACTAAAAAAGCCATAAAGAGAGAAAAGATGAAATAGAAAGGTAAGGTATCCAATATTGTAAAAAAGGATACCACGTGTTTTTTTCAGGTATATAAAAAAAGAGGTAAGAGTGGATATCAGACCGATCAGACCGTTGGAAAATGACACTGGAGAGGTAGCAATGAGGGACAAAGAAGTTATTATTGTTGTAGTTGTTATTACCAAGGAGAAGGTGCTTGGGAAGCTAAAAAGTCTGAAGGTAGACAAGTTATATGGACCAGATAGACTACATGGCAGGGAAAGAGGTAGCTGAAGAGATTGTGGAGGCATTAATAATAACCTTTCAAGAATCACTGGATTCTGGAATGGTTCCAGAGGACTGGAAAATTGCAAATGTCACTCCATTCTTTAGGAAGGAAAGAGGCAGAAGGAAGGAAATTATAAGCCACTTAGCCTGGCTTCAATGGTTGCGAAGATGTTGGAGTTCATTATTAAGGATGAGGTTTCGGGGTATATGACAAAGTCAGCATGTTTTTTTAAGGGGAAATTTTGCCTGGCAAATCTGTTAGAATTCTTTGAGGAAATAACAGACAGGATAGACAAAGGAGAATCTGTTCATGTTATTTACTTGGGATTTCAGAAGGCCTTTGACAAAGTGCCATATATTAAGCAAAAACCCATAGTATTACAATAAATATTCTTGCAGGAAAGAAGGTTGGCTAACTGGCAAGTGGCAACGAGTGGGAATAAAGTAAGCCTATTCTTGTTGGCTACTGGTGACTAGTGGTGTTCCACAGGGATTGGTATTGGGACAGCTTCTTTTCACATTATATGTCAATGATTTGGATCATAAAATTGATGGCTTTGTGCCCAAGTTATGCTGAGGAAGCAAGGAGTCTGCAGAAGGATTGAGACAGATTGCGAGAATAAGCAAAGACGTGGCAGATGTAATATAGTATAGGGAAGTGTATGGTCACGTACTTTGTTGGAAGGAAGAAAGGCATAGACTAAATGTGGAGAAAATTCAAAAATTAGAGGTGCAAAGGGATTCGGAAGTCTTTGCACAGAGTTCCCTAAAGGTTAACTTGCAGGTTGAGTCAGTGGTAAGGAAGCAAATACAATGTTAACATTCATTTTGAAAGGGAAGAATATAAAAGCATGGATGTGATGCTGAGGCTTTACGAGGTATTGGTCAAGTTCACTGACATACAGAGACAAGGCAGAGCAGCAGGTAGAATGATGTGAGCACAACAACTCAATAGCTGTTTTGGTCCCTCAACACCACCTTTTTTTCAAAAAAGTGCAGCAATATCTCCACTACTTGAGGAGATTGAAACGAGCAAGGTTCCCCTCACCTAGTCCAACCAACTTTTATGGCGGCATTATTGAGAGTGTCCTAACCAGCAGCACCAACGGCTGCTATGGGAATTGCAAGGCACCTGATTGCAGTCCCAACAAAGGACTACAAGATTGCTGGGAAGATCACCTGGGTCTCTCTTCCCTCCATCAGAGATATTTATTTGAACTGCTATGTATTCAGGGCCTTTAGCATTGTCAATGATCCCTCCATCTATCCAACAATCTCTTTGACAGACTATCATCTGTCAGGGGTACTGTGGTATCAGGAAAACAACTGTGAGGATGGGGAACAGCTTCTTATCCCCGACAATAAGACTACTGAACTCCCTGTCACCACCCAGATCTCATCACATTTGAAGCGCCAGTAGCGTTATACTCGCAAACAACAGGAATTCTGCAGATGCTGGAAATTCAAGCAACACACATAAAAGTTGCTGGTGAACGCAGCAGGCCAGGCAGCAACTCTAGGAAGAGGTACAGTCGACGTTTCAGGCCGAGACCCTTCGTCAGGACTAACTGAAGGAAGAGTGAGTAAGGGAGTGAGTAACTCACTCTTCCTTCAGTTAGTCCTGACGAAGGGTCTCGGCCTGAAACGTCGACCGTACCTCTTCCTAGAGATGCTGCCTGGCCTGCTTTAGTAGCGTTATAGTGTTTACTTTTTAAACTGAGTCATAAATGCACCTTATTTTCTGTTAATTTATTTGTGGTAACATTAGTTTGTTGTGTTGTCGTGTGCGTGTGTGCGTGAGAGAGAGCTATATGTACCGTGTTATGCACCTTGATACGGATTTACTTTGGTTTGTTTGTCAGTATGCATGGGAACAGTTACATGACAATAAACTGAATTTGAACTTCAACTTGAAAAGGATGATCTATTTTTTTTAAATAAATAGGCTGTGAAATAATTCTATGCAAAACAGTCTCCTGCATGGACAAAATTTTTAATTTCATATATATATTATATTGCAACAGAAGCAAAATTAAGCTTTTGCACTTAAATAGAATCTTTAAGTTGATTTTTGTATTTTGGAACCTATTTTGTTTTTGCTGTACCATAATGAATTATAAAATAGTACAAGCCTTTCCTCCAAAGATGATTTCCTCAGTGGATTTAATAAAGAGCACTTAATGCCTGGAGAAAGCATTACAGCAACAAACTTCCATTCATTTACTTGGTCCATATCACTGTCTGAAGAAATGTTTTACTTGTGGCTAAAATATCAAATCGTTACCTCGGAAGTCAAAATTACATGCTAGCTGTACCATCCCGTCTTCTTTGTGTTTTGAAGAGAAGATTATAGCTGAACAGTTTTTTCTTGGCGTGATGAATTA